>NC_140910.1:15363458-16643458 GCF_045865225.1 Trachurus japonicus
TTTAAAACACTGCAGAGCTCACAGAGACTTTATCATATTCAAACAACATGAGGGGAGTAAAACATTTTACTGAGTGATGAAAATTATTTTGCCATGTTTTCACACATGCTTCACACAATAACAGAGTGTAAACAATGTGAAGGTTAAAAAAAACCTATAGTTCTTGGTATATTATAAAGAAATTCAAATATTTGTTCTGACAAATTGATAATGCCAGCCAGCTGCAACATTTTACTAATCATGTAAGCTTTCACAACTATTGCCCATTTGCGCTGTCTAAAAATATAACAGTGAAACTGTAAGTGGAAAAGGTAAAATGATACATTTGCATGTGTATTATTAGTGATACTAAGGAAGATTAGCAGCCTGTGCACTTCATCTGAGATGACTGTTTCCATGGTAAATGGCCTATAATGGTGTGTATTTATGGTCCTAAAATTTTGGCCATTGCCCCACCTCACCCAAATCATTCTGGCCTGACGCCTGCCTTGGCCTGACTAATTGGCCAACCATGCTCAACAGCAGGGCAAATAGCTCATGTGCATGTGGCTATGTCTATTAAATTAGATGTCGGCGTACAGATGTGTTCACATGTGCACACATGCATGGTCATAAATTCTGGCCTACGCTCAGACATCTTTACAAAGGTTCACACAGACACTCAGGAAAATGGGAAGATGATGAAATTTATGTTGCTCCTCACTGCTACAGATGCTGCAAACACCATTTGAGCTACGTCTATGTCTAATAGATAAATTGTCGAGTCTAGTTCGTTGTTCTCCTATCTACTGTGATAATGTAGTCAGAAGGCTAACAAGTATCCAGCTAATTAAGTTAACAACTGACTAACATTGTAAATATAAACTTGCCACACTTTGCCACCCTGTTAAATATTTATAACCACTTCCCTAAAAGAACAGCATTTCCAAGTATCCACAGAAGGTAAAAAAAAAATGGAGATTGTTCAAATTTATAACCTCCATATTTTGCTTTATATGGTTTTCCATGAATAACCACAACACACAATCATAACTGTTAGCTATGTGTTATTATAACGTCATAAATACACTTCCCTTATGCTGACATGAGATTTCCAGATTTACTTCTGAATGCCAACTAACGAATAAAAAACCATGTTCAAGTCGTTCCTGGATAACCAAGGCAGCCACGTTTATGAGTTTGACAAAAGTCTCTTTCTGTTTATTTCTACAAATTATGATGCCTAGCATGAATTTATTACCATTATCCCGCCCTCAGAAGGTGGTTTTAAACTCCACTACATCCATGTGTCAGTGCCACTGAAAAGCAGACAATCTGAGAGCTGTTCCTGTTGCTGCAGGACGGTGACGAGACGAGCAGTTTGACTGAGTCTGCTAATCTCTCCGACCAAGATGACTCACTGAGACAGTCATGGGCTGAAAGTTGGAGAGACGGAGAGATGGAAAGAGGGGTGGAGACGGCAGATGGGTCATGGAACGTTCGGGACAAGATGGCCGTATCAAGGTTAGGGTGTACGCATGTGTGGATGTTTGTGTGGGTGTCATACAGGAAGGAAGCCCAAATAGCCAGTGCAGTTTGTCCATCTAATCAGATCACTGAGAGAGAGAGAGGGAGGATGAGAGAGAGAAAGTGAGAGAGACAAGGAGAGGGGGAGAAAGAAAGAGAGAGAGAGAGCCCTCTGATGAACAGATGTAATTTCAGAGCACCAAAAAAACAGCTTAAAATGCTCCTGATCACATTAGCTAGCCATCACAAAATAGGATTTCTGCACTGCCACAGTGAATGCCCATTACAAATTACTTAGGCACTGCAGACCCGTAACTCAATAGGCAGGGAAGGGCGGGGAGGGCGAGCAGGGCAAACAGAGGGGGCAGAGATGGGGGATCGATACTTATCAGTAATAATTATATCCTTCCTCCCACTTCTCCATCCCTGCCTCCGCTCCTCACCCTCCACCCTTAGCAAAGCACATATCTTACATTAATCATTGGGTGATTTCTCTGCTCGATAAGATAATTAACATTATAGGGGGTGTAGGAAGTCCTGATGATGTGAGGCAGTGGTCCAGCATCAAGGCTGCCAGAAACGTCCCAGGCTGGAAAGTGCTGAAGGCAGCACATGCAGGCATAAAGTAGGCTGGATGACTATGCGTTACAGTGGTAACCTTCTGAATTAAAAGGCCACAGTATGGAAGAAATGAGAAACACTGATGAGAGAAAGAAATATAAAACAATAAAATGTTTCTTTATCAGCCGTAAACTGTCCATCAAAGACAAATAAACGCCCTGACAAATTCATCAGAGCAGTCTATTTGGACCATAAAAATCTAAATTATGTAAAGTGGCTGGGAGCACAGCAGGGAGATGGATGGAATGGAGAACAAATAAAAAACAAGGAGGAAAACATCATTGTTTGTCCTTTATCTGTACCTTTGTACCCTCTACCTTGTTCTTGATATTTTTATTTTTACTGTAGTTGTTTGTGACTAGCTTCGGGTTGTGTGTGTTCACTCAATCAGCCCAATGTGCTTGGGACTGCGCAAATAATTAGATTTCAGGATATTAAAAGAGGATTGTAGGCAAAGATCAAGTAAAAGTTGCCTCAGGACTGAGGCACAAGCAGTCCACAAAGTGTACTAAAAGACTATTGATGAGCCTTTATAACAGCCACAGCCTTGCTTTAAATGTGATGCCACTAGCCACAAAATATTTGCTGGTATTTTGGACAGCATTAATAGCACACGGTATAAATAATAGTAAAGGGGAAACACAGTCGATAGGAACTGACTGTCATAGTATAAGAGCTATAAACCCTTAAAAACCATGGTAACAATATTTGATGTCTCCTCAAGGGGAATTAAACTTAGGCTACTGTACTCCACGAACGTAACTGCAATTAAGAAGAAAACACTTTTAATACGATGTATAATTAGGGTGCATTGTTTTGGGTATTGTCTGAGTTTCACCAAAAAAAAACAAACTAACCTGACGTTATGTCCCCACAAATCAAACAGTTGTTGGGTCTCCTGCTGCAAGACAACACCGTTGACCACATTTTAAAGTAAACAAGCACTCCTATACTAAGGACAGCTTGGATATCCTCCCACTAATTACGTGAAAAAAAGGAAATTGAGGAGAAAATGCAAATAAGCTGCTGTGATATCCAAAAAGTAATAACAAAAACAATCAATGGCACAAATGACTGCAAATGATCACTTTCACCTGCATGTATTATCATTATTGTTATTGATTTTCTTACAAATGTCCCTTATTATTCAATACTGAAAATTAACTGATATTTTTAAACATAAGGCCATAAATATAATGTTCCCTTTTCAGCTTTATACAGTGGCTCAGATTCCCCCATTTCTTCATTATGTATGTAGTATAGTAAATTTTCCAGAAGGAAGTGAAAAGTATCCAAAGTAAAGATAAAATACAGAATTCACATCAATGAAGTGTTGATTCACAACAGACACAGAAAAAATCTATTTACAATACTATCAAACAATAATATAAAAAATATGATACTGCAAACTAACAGTCCGGTGGTGTAACTAACATTTTATCTTGCTGCAGTGATGTAGTGAAGTGCACTTCAGGACCACGTGGCATCACTTTTAGGTGTGATAACAGGTGTAATGATGCTGGGTGTGGTCAGACTTCAACAGACAATCATTTTAACCAGAGAGACGTGAAGCGTGTGTGTGAATGTAGGTTTCAGCAGAGCTGAGCAGAAAGAAGAGAAGAGAATGTACCTCGAGTCAGAATTCAGGGTATTGACAAACAAGATCCTAGTATTGGTCTGTGAGAGGGGTAAATGGCGGGAAGGGCAATTATGAAAGGATAGAGAAGACAAAAAGAATGGATATAGAGAAAAAGGAGAGAGAGCAGGAAGGAAAGAGAATGTATCAAACTCAAAACTGTATTTAAGCCGCCTGACAGCAGCGTCCTTTCTCCACTGACACATGCAGCACACGCACATGCACACACACAAACCCTCTGCTTAACCCACACAACCACAAAAAGTGAGGATTTCTGCAACATTACCACTTGACTTATTTGAGGTTAATTAGGAGAAGTGGTTTGATACTAAATTTCTTGTGTTAAGCACTCTGGAGCACCGAGTGTCTGCTGAATGGCCCCGAGGTTGGAATTTAAATCTTACTGAAGCCAAAACTGCCCCTCAGAATTTTATTTATTTATTTATTTTAGAAAATGCTTTTAATGACATGCACATGCACAACTCAGGATGTAATACTGGAAGGTCACTGGTTCAAACGCTGCAACGGGCTGGGAAAAGCTGGCCAAGAGAGGAAAATTAAGAACACTCTGCTCTAACAACTGCTGTCAATGTGCCCTTGAGCAAGGCTTTGTCTGTCTGTGAAGGGATCATTTCAATGTGGAGGAGAGGAGAGGAGAGGAGAGGAGAGGAGAGGAGAGGAGAGGAGAGGAGAGGAGAGGAGAGGAGAGGAGAGGAGAGGAGAGGAGAGGAGAGGAGAGGAGAGGAGAGGAGAAAATGAGAGGAATGAGAGAAGGTAAATGAAGAAAAACAAAACGGACTAGAGATGAGGACATGAATCAGGAAGAAGTGGGAATTGCCTGCAGAAGTGAAGGTATAGCACTCGAGAAGGAGGGGCTCTCAAGGGTCCCTGGGTGGTTTAACTCCTGAACAACTCCCTAATGGCCAAGTGGTCAGATAAGCAGCAAGTCGCAGTCAGGGCACAGCCAGGCCAGGGAGGCCACCGTTTTGACTGACAGCACACAGACATATTCCACCATTGATCTTCAAGTCAGATGTGGGACTTGGGCTCTCAAGGCTAAATGATAGTGACAGGGAAGCCATCCATTATATATGATCGCTCCCTGTGGAGGATTAGCCTTCACATAGTTCTGAAGATAAAAAGGGAACATTGGCTAGAAGCACTTCTAATTGTTCTGTTTGATGTAGACAAAGACAGACAATGGAGAGAAGCACACTGTCGATAAAGCAACACTTATGACATTTAGAGGTCGTGACCTGCGGTTGGTGTGAACAATAAATAATGACAAGGTAATGATAAATGAACCCTTCAAACATCTGACTGCTGCACCCGCTCATATACTTGGACATTTACACACACGCACAAACCTCACCCACATACACAGAGGGACTCACAAGAAAAGGTGTATCCAATAGGTTCATTAGTCAGTGTGTTGTGTGGTAATAGCGTGGGACAGGTGATGGAGCAGGGTGTGATGATGCATCAACAACATCAGCCCTGGGTGGCGCCACCTGCAGAGGTAGCAGATGGCACACATGACTGGAGAGGAGCCATACACTCCCACAAACACACCCTAACACACTTACAAGCACACACACATTTAAACACACAACTACAGTATGTACAAATTACACCATCAAAACATGCTTTTATGGTAGAGATATGATTCACAGTGACTAAATGCAATGGATAAAATATACATATATATGTAGGCTACATGCCGCACATACACATACACACACACACAGGAGGATGCAGTAATGTTCAACATTGTGCTCGCAAATAAAACAAGTTCTTGTTCTTTCCGAATCTACATTCTTTGTTTGGACTTATTTGCATTTGTCCTTGGAAAAGACATAGGTGGCATTGGTCACCCTCACCACCATCCCTACCCCAGTGCTGCAGGCTTTCTAACTGTGTCCTGTGCTGCCATGTTACAGTTGTTCTAGCAATCAGCTCAGGCTTTCACAAAGAATCTCGTAAGGTCTCGAGTTCAAATAGGCCCCTGTATCACACCATACAAACCGTTAACGTCACTGTGAAATTGCTATTACATAAGTTATCAATAGTCTTGTTCAAATGCATCACCATACCTCGAATGGCATGATAGCACAATCCCATATGGTCTATGTTTTGCACAAAGAATGAAGCGTAATTGCTGAAAATCTCAATCAATTCTCCAGCCTGCCTCTCTTTCACTCCTGCTGGCTAAATGCTATCTTCAGCCATTCTTTTCTCAGAACTAGTAATTTCATGTAATCACTGAAGTGATCAGAAGAAGGTATGCCAGTGCTCAGTCAAATATCAGCTATCTCAATCACAGCGACCACATTGCCTTTGGGAGAGCGGGAAAGGTGTGCCTGGAGGCTGGACGTGACATTTGGTTGGCTGGAATTAGCATAATCACTCTGATGAGGAGCCAATCACGACAATTGCTGCAACAATATGACTGATTAATGCAGTGGGGAAAAAAACCTTGTCGTTATAATCAAGTTTCTGAGAGCTACTGTACTTTCTGTTTTTGGAGCAAACACAGACATACTTCTCTCTTTGAACTCCTGTTGTGTGGGTCTTAACTAACGTATTGCACTACCATTACTGCAGGCCTATCACTCACAGTCCACATCATTAATGTAGGTCTTTACAAGCTACCTTGGACCCATTTGTATAATGATCCCAGGTAGAGAACATGGAACATTTTACTAAAACTCAATATACTTTATTTACTTAACATGCAAAACAGAAACATCACGTCCTAGTTTGGTTATCCATAGTCACATGTTTTGAGTGTTTCTTTTTGTCTGTTTTTGACATGAATTAAAATGTAATACCTATTTAAGACTCTGACTACGCATGAAAATATAACAGGGTGATAAGAATAATATTTATGTGGTGAAAATATCAACAAATGGAAGCACACCCACAGTGGGTTTGCCAAACCTACGAGGGATAATGAGAAGGCATGACATTTGAACCACAGTCATAATGATACAATGACCTTCACATTCCTAAGTGCCAGATCAAAGCCACGAGCGGCTCATCAGAAATGTATACTGCAGCAACTGGAGCTTAACCGACCACAGTGGAAGAGAGAGCGAGAGAGGCAGTCAGCAGAGCAGACCACTTCATTTCTCCAGCACCTTCCCTTTGTTGTAAATAAAACATTATTTCAGATGTTCAATTAAGATAAGTACCCTTAATTTAAGACCTCAGTCAATGTGCTGCCATCATTATTCAGCCCACAGAGCGCCCGGGCCTCGGCTCTAGCTCTGGCCTAGCACACAATCACTCAGGGGCCTCGGCAAGCAGGGGAAATCGCAGTCAATTTCTGGAGCACTCATTTGCTTAACAAGGGGGAAATCATAGGGAGCCGAGGTGGAGAGGAGAGGAGAGGAGAGGAGAGGAGAGGAGAGGAGAGGAGACAAGGCTTGTTGTATTATTAAAAAAAAAGGTTTGTTCAGTTATTTTTATTTCTTTGTTCTTGTGTGTTGTTGTTTTTTTGTGACTGGAAGTTACGACCGCACCATGAGCACTCTTTGCATTTGCCAAACTCCAACCACATAAACAACTTCCAGGGCGGATACATCAAGTCCTTGACAGTGTAAAAAGCTTCTGAGCTCTCATCTGATTGTGAGAGGACTTTGTTTGTACCTCGATACAAGATTAGATAAACAATGTGCTATCTGTACCCTGCATCTGTTTGACTCTGCAAAGTGCACTTTCCAATTCCACTGATGACCTTCACAGAGGGCCCTGGTTGGCACACACTAAATTCAGGAGGCAGTAAAGAGAAGGACAAACCTACAGAACAATATATGCATAAAGACACTTATAAAGACATACCTGCATATATTTACCTACCAGACATTTTCACCTGGATGTCAAAAAGACATCACCCCACATAAAGAAATTCATCTCCTCAAGTGAAAAGGGTTGGAATGAATAAAAAAAAGGTTAAATGGGAAGAATTATTCAACAGAGCTCAGGAATAAACATAAAATATATAATAGACAGCAAAACAAAATAGGCCAAGCCAGGCCACCACAACAGGAAGGTGTACAGGAGTATCTGCTCTTTTACTGTGTTTCATGAAATAAAGGTAGGAGTACCTGTTTCTCATTGAAATGCAGTATCCATCAGTTTAATACCTCCCTGAGGGGTAACAGTGAGCGCTTGTACCTCCGGAGGTTGAACAAAAGTGAATGCTCGGAGGGGCTGTAGTGGATCTAAGAGCCATGGTCACCGGAACCAAAGTGTCCTAAATATAGCCCTGCTCTGCTTCACTCTGCATGGCTCTGCTCCATCATATTAGTCTACTATCTGAGATATAAAGGCTGGCGTTCCCCTATTCTCTTGCCACCAGACTGACACTGACACACAGATAGACGACCTTGAGCAGTAAAAAAAAAAAAGAAATGCAGCAGAACAAGGGGTTGGGTCAACTTTATTTTGGTTCGAGTCTGACTGTGAGTGTAGCTGTGTAACATGCTCATCCTGTTTCTAAGTTGGCTCTGTTGTTTAAAAAAAATCTTCCTCAAACAAATCAACCATTTTAGTCTCCACCATCTGGTCAAATTAAAACAAATAACATCCTCAGCAAGCTGGCACATCAGAGTACACTGCAGAAGAGATAGAGAAACTTGCAAGACCTCGCACATCTATTCCTAGCCGGAGCTGCTCACCTTCCCTTCTCCAGCTAGTGTTAATTAACAACCTCATTAGCAAGAAGTCATGTGAGCGTACTTTGAGCATTTATCTTCCACTAGTTCTCATTTTGGTGAGGGGGATGATGAACAGAGTGGTGGTTGGCTGAGGAAAAAATGAAAACAATGTCCTAAATGTTTTGAACTCTGACAGAGGGGGAAAGCAATTAACTTAGGCCATGCACGAGGAATCCATCCGGGTGTCCTTGCTGCGCAGATTTTTATTTAATATGGGATGGTATTTGGACGGGATCAGTTTTAGGTATCTCAACAATGTCAGACATCAAACACTGGCTCCGTTTGCAACATTTATTTCCTTCAAAATATGAAACAAAACAAAACAACAACAACAAGGGGGGGATTTTAGTGTGAGAGAAAGATGTGAAAGAGAAAGAGACAAGAACATGGAGAGAGAGGGAGACAGATGCGGAGAGAAAGCGAGGGCATTGACAGTGATAGAAACTGCCCTGGCCTCTCCCCTGGTCTCCTGAGTGGCAGGGTCTGTGCCAGCCTGTCAGCCTGTCTGTCATCACCATTGCTTAGTATTCTCCTTAAGACCATCTGCCTGCTCATTATACACAGGCTCTTGTTCTGGACTGACATGTTTTCTTTACGTCGATATTTTCATTGCAGCTCAAACGTCCCCTTTTCCCCCTGACGAATGGGAGGGCAATAAGCTTACCCACGAGGCATACTTTGAGATGGAATAATATTTCATAAGAAACTTTCTTTATCCTGGGTGATGCTTGCGATATGATATGGACAAAGAAAACAAATGACCACAATGCGTTTTATCACAGTGACAAAAAAAAAAAAAAAAAAAAGCTGATACAGTAACAGCTTTACCTGCTTGCCGGAGCCATTCTTCTCATATCTCAATTGCTTTCACAACCAACTTTAATTTCCTCTAAAAGACGACATTATCAGAAGCCAAGGTTAAAGGAACGAGCCAATTTAATAATGATCTTAGCTGTGCTATCTACTGGCTGGAGGATGAAGCAGCCAGCCAAAACAAGATCAAGAAAAAGTGCTATTAGTACTGCAGTGTCATTGTGTCTTTGGTGAGGTATGGGAACTAAGAGGGATGTACAGCCAATGGAAAACACCACAACTAACAACAAGCCATTAGTGGGGAAGACATTAAATTAAAACTGAAGAAAAAAAACTCAGATGGCTTTTTATAACTGGGTGAAAGAATAGTTGCTGTGATTAACTTCATGAATATAAAGTCTATTTTATATGCTGTAGCTACACTTATTTTATGTTTATGTATACTATGTTTTCCTTTACTGATTAAGTTGCTCTCTTTTATTTATTTGCCTATTTATTGAAACTTATTTCTATTTATGCATTTATTTTTCCGTTTTTTTTTCTTTTCTGCTTCTCATACCAACTACTAAGTTGTCCTTTGTTGAAGGGGTCTGTGGGAGGGTTGGCAGAAGGACCATGGGGGTCCCAAGCTGGATAGAAAAATGGAAATGCCTTGTGTCCCATGTCCTTGTGTTGTACACTGTTCTGCTGCATTTTCTTCAAAATACTAAGTGACCACAGTCAAACAGAATATCAACATTTACATAAAGGATGACCAAGCAAAGATGGGTGTAATATTTTGCACCTATGTCCACCTGTATTGTCCAACCCCCAATATACAAAAGCCCACTCCCAGTGAAGTAGCTTGAACAGAAATTCTTCTCCTGTAATTGGGTGTGAACACTGTTTCCTCTAATCATACACTGTTGGGTGTAAATATTCCCACAGAGCATGTGCTTGTATCCTATTCCATGTTATCTGTCAACTTTTCAAAGGGAGGAGGGCTGTCAGTGGTGTGAAAGACCCCTGTGCTCACTGTGTCACTCTCATTATAAGCCTAAAAAACAAGACAGATATTCAATTTAGATAAGTCCCTAGAACATGCTTGCCTTGCCTACATGAGACAATGCTCTATTTCTCTTGACCATGCTCCACAGAACATGGATGCTGCATTGTCCCTCACTCCGACAGGGCTAAGCCGAGGAAATTTCCAATTATGGATCGAAAGGACAGTGAGGAGAAAAGCAATGGAGAGGCAGTAAGAGCGTGGGGGGTGGGGGGTTATTGTGGTACCATTAAAAGGAGTCTCTCTTTTTGTCTTTCCTTTTGTTAGGCGGCCTTATAGTTTTTATATTTATCTAAACTCTGACAGGAAAAAGTTGATTTCCTTGGAGTGTTGGGCTACTCACAGCACCAAAGGAGGAAGTGTGGGAGAGAGATGGAAAGACATAAGATAAAAAAAAAAGTCTGCAAAACGAAAGGTATTGACAGACAGAAATAGAGAGGAATGCATCACTGAGGATCTTGAATGCTTTCTCCATACCTCCTGTGGGGAAGGATAATGATTAGGCATGAGGAGAAAAACCCTGACTGTTTGTGTATTTAAAAAAAACTCAGCAATAAGCCAGTTGCTGGCTTCCAAGCTAATACAGAAACAGTAACTGTTCATTACTCTCCATGTGCTAATTACCATATGAGAACATGACAACAGAAGTTGGATTTATGATATCTGTTGTGGATCTGTTTTAGTTCATCTGTATAGGATGAACAGATTTATTGTGTAATATATTAGCTTATTGTTGTTGTTGTTGTTGTTGTTGTTATGGCTGATGGTCAGCATGACCACACCTCTGGATAAGTCAGATTTTTACAATATCTGTCTGCTTTATTTATTATTTTTTGCAAAACCGGAGATCATCAATCTGAATTTGTCTCCTTTGATAACAGCCTGTTCTCCAATTGAGCAAACACACGCACACACCAAACATATCCTTCCCAAAACAAGCTGTTCGGCTTGCAGTAATGAAAAGGGAGTCAACTGCCTTCAGGTGCCGCTGTGCTGATGTGTGTTGGCAGGCGCTGCCTTCACCAGTGTAGAAAAACACAGAGAAATCTGCTCTGCTGTCCTGCCTCTCTCAACCATGGAGGACGGCAGAGACTGACTGACAGGATTTGGAGCAGCGTCTGGGATCCACAGCCAAGACCCAGACCACAGCAGCCTGTGTCTCTCTGAGAGAGGGACAACAGGGGGAGAGAGGACAGAGGGGGCTCACTCACTCGCCACTGTCAACACCAGATGCAAAGTTTCTCCACGTGTGACTATGATTGTACCTGTCCTTTAAAATTGTGATTTTTCGTCTATTCAACTTTTACCCATGTCAAACTGATGACATGCCCCATGCTTATTTGATGTAGATTTAGGCTACACAGCAAAGGGTTATAGTATAATCTCACAACATAAATAGAGGGGCCGGGTGTTAGGAGCAGATCACATTACTCAGTGACTCTTTGGTGTGGCCCAGAACACTAGAATAGCCATGAATATTTCCTCAAGCTAATGGAGGCGCCAGCATAAATATTCACAGAGTGTGCTGTGATTTACAATGGGGCGGACCATCGCAGTATTCATCAGGGGGGTACCCGCACCGTTCCCCTGGGTAGACCTGATGGGGCCTCCGTTTCAGCACCTTAGACAGTTCAAAGGGCACGCTCAGGCCAGGACTGGACCTGAATAGTAAAACCACCTACAGAACCAGTATGCATTAAGTGAGTTTCCCCACCTGCTGTCATAAACCTCATGAATAGGCCCTTGTTATGCAAGGTTCATGTAGCCCACTGACACAGGAGAGGGGGTTGATTATAGGGCACCAAACCAATGTGGAGATTTCAGAGGCTCATGAGGGACCTTTCATCAATATTCATGAAGGATTCCTGGGCTTCCCTACTGTATGGCAAAGCCTGTGTTAATATTCATGGATTGTGATCTGCCGTGGGTATGGAGGGTAACACAGGGAAGCCCCTGTTATTAAGCAACGACAGAGAGCGAGAGGCTGGAGTTTCAGCACCATGGACAGTTCTCTATGGCTCAGTGTGATACAGGCCTGCAGAAATACACAGAGGAAGTCATAATGTGTCCTAATGTTTTAAATCTTTTTTATTTAGATATTTCTTATTTTATTGTAAACCTGAAAAAAAAGTTCTATACTATGGCTTTGAGACCGAACAACTGCATCTCTTTTGGCAGAGGCTTTGGCAATTAACCACTCAAAGAAATAAACTGAAGTATTTTGCAACACTTGTGCTAACTCCTTCATGCTGGCATCAAATGTTGTTTTATGTTTGTTGTTATGTTGCTTGGTTTTTGCAAAACATGAAACTGAAATTGAAATTGAAATTGAATTGAAAATAACTTAACTTTTGAGGAGAAATAAGACTGGACTAGAGGCAATAAAAATAATTGCATTGTTCAGTTTTTATCTTTGTTTCTTTCTGCATTAGATTCAAATCTTAAATGCATTCCAGAGCGAGAGAGAAAATTGGTCTGCAGAATGGAAATATGGCGTCCAATCTAATGCAATAGTTAATGTTACATGAGTGTCCATCTAAGGTCATGGATGAAAGCCACCAAATAAGTGGTTACGAACCAGATAGCGGTGGGTGAGACTATTGTGAATTCACTGCAGAGTCACTATGGGGTGATTGATGTCATCTGGAAACTGTACTTAATGAAAATACAAGAATAAAACTCAGCCCAAATGATGAAGGTTCAGCTATTCAACAAACTGTAGGTCTATTCTATAATAAAGATGCAGTGATCGGAGTAGTCAGCAAGAGAGAGGGGCAGCAGTGGCAATTGTTTGTTGAGTCAGGGATGTCTAACAGATTATATGAATTAAAATTAGATGACATGCTTCACACAAAATTGAAAACATACTGAGGCTTACTGTTACTTTCCAAAGGAACTGCAAAACCCAACACTGTAATCAAATACTATAGGTTGCTAAAATAAAGCATAGGTTGCTAAAATAAAGCAAAGTGAAAAGAGTACTAAAATGACACTTAACTTCACATAAAGTGAATCCTGAGACAACACAGAAAGTGAAACTTTCTAAAGACACAGCAGGTCCCAGAGCAGCACATATGCAAACAACCAGAGACAGACTGTTTCTCTCTGACTGAATGCAGCAGTTTTACAAACTGTAAAATAAAAGCAGTTAAAGTGCAGTAGCAGCAATAGCAGCAGCAACAAAGGCTCAGCAGAGGGCAGATGTCCCAGCACATTGCAGAACACAGATAGCTTTATCAGGACATTAACAGAGCAGTGTATAGTGCAGAAGCCAACAATATCAAGTCAGCTAACAAGTGGGCCAACTGGCCAGCAGGCCAGCCAGAAAAGTAGAGACATAAACTGTAGAGGGAGCCAATCAGGCCAAACACCGAGTGAATATACAACTTGACCAGGACCAACCGTCACTCAAGTAGATAAAACGATAAAAGGCAGAAACATAGCAGTTACAAACTATTGATTGCTGTAGACATAAAAACAAATTTTGCTTTGAGTTTGCTGGGAGTTGACCTAAGTACAGCCGACTGCCTCGTGTTCTGGACTGAACTTGTTGGCTCAGTTATTTTTGCTTCACGAACCTACTCAGGCCTGGTACTCTTTCCTCTCCTGCTAACACACACTCACCCCTCACACCCACACACACACTGTACATGCCAACCACCCCCACACAGTCCCACCCCCTCACATACACACATTCATATGTAAACATCCAGAGACAGGCTGTTCCCCTCTGAGTGAGTGCAGCAGAGCGCAAGCTGCTTAATAACTGGCAATGATGGGCTGCTCGGTCCCAGTCGGAGACCAACCTGAAGCGCTCTGCTCAGGATGTCAACTCTACTCACATCAATTACCACTGACTGCTAGCCTGCCTGCACCACAGCACAGACTGACAACTAGATAGCACTCTCGCCACTGTGGGCTATGGTGACTTTGGATTTAGGTTTGCGGTCATCGCAATGTCAAACACCTGCTCCCCCAAGTGTCAAGTAGCTACTCGGCTTCAGAGGCGACTCTCCAGAGCCTGTTTACTGTAGGTATGGTGTACAAGGGAAAATGGCTTTTAGGGTACAAAGGGAGGCTGAACTTAGACAGTGGGGGCGGGTGGAGAAACAAGTATGAGGAGAGAGGAGAGGAGAGGAGTGGAGAGGAGAGGAGAGGAGAGGAGAGGAGGAGAGGAGAGGAGACATATTTTACTATCCGAATGTTCGGGGTCACTGCTCGAGTAGTACTTGTTTGTCGGCCGGGGGGGGTGGGAGGTTGGTGGACGGACTGGTGCTTGCCGTTTTTCTATCTGTCAGTGTATTTTCAAACACTTTTTAATTAACCAGAGGGGGGCGCACAACAACAATTTCACACCGGGCGGCCATAGCCTTAATGTTTTTAATTTAGCCTTTATGCTGTGAGTCAAAGAGAGGCGTCGCGTTAGACCACTTAAAATCCGAGAAGTGAAATGGCACTCGGATGCTGCCCAAGCCGAGTGAGTACTCGGATATCGGCTACAGCCCTAATGCCGAGCTCGGTAACCCTGTGCTTATTGCCAAGTCAATTATCAGTCCAGTGGGTATAGGCAAGGCATGCGAGCTGCTAATCTTAGAATGCTAGTAATTAAGTTTCTGTATAAATCCTGTGGGTTGCTACGTAACTTTCAATAAATATCAACACATTTCTTCAACTTGAATCCCCTGAATTTTTGGTTAGACAGTCATAAGACTCTCAAAAAAAGGACAACCAAAACATAAGCTTAAACAGCAATTAACAGTATATTTTCATTCAACTCATAGAATAAGAGACTCAAAATATATGAATCAAACTTAGCAATTCACAATGACAACATAAAGAAGTATAAGCTCTGACAGACAAATGTAATAATTCACAAGTAATTCAAAAGCAAATAACCATATACAGGTAGGTGCTGTGGATATGCTGGAGTGGGAGCTGAGAGAAAATCTTGTCAGATATACATTTGGGGCACCATGACTAATGCATCACCCACAAGATGATCTGTCAGACCGCAATAAACACCCCAAAGGAAATTTCTGCTTGTAACCGACTGTCTCCAACTGTTGTCAAACTCGTGTTAGAAACATGTTAGAAGTTTAACTTCAACTTGACTCTTTGTTCAAGGGCAGAGCACAGACTCATAGGACTGGACTTACATTCAAGTAACGTTGAATTACATAAATGTTCTTTAATGATTACCTCAATATGTTCATCGTAGTGAATTTAGCATGACTTTGCTAAGCACAGTTTCAGATTTCTCTCAATACAGAAGTACCCATCTGTCAGTACCTGCAGCTGCGTAAACAACTGCAGCTTTTTTTTAAAATGCAACGAGTATCTTAAAGAATGAAGAAGAAAAAAAAACTGATGCTGACTTGACTCAACTGACTCGTTTAATAAATAATGCCAATCAACCTCAAACTTGTGTTGCACATGGGTAACAGCACCTTAAGTGCACTGACTGGATACTTCTTACCCCTATGTCTTTTACCCTGTGACTTTTCTAACTAACTAACTCCTTTTATTATGTTAACTGCATATTATTAAATTTTGACTTAATAGAAGCATATGATGTTTAACCAAAACTTGGAAACGCTCCAACTGCCAGTCACCTCATATTGCCTATGCTATCCCACTTCGCGTCTCTGTGGCTCAGAATGGATCACCTCTGATTTATGGCTGTGAAGTAGCTTGTCTTGTCAGTAAAATTAACATCAGTCCAACCAGCTAGAGTGGACAGCTGTCAACCTTCTAATTTAGGGGGTGTCAGATACTGTTAACTTTATCTACTCTGTCAGACCTGACTAACCAGCAGGTTGTCATTGTTAAGATAAGTAAGAAATATTGTAGGTGTCTTGAATTAGTTATTTATTAAAAATAATTATTGAATGATGTTAAAGAACCACTCTGTTGTTATTTTAACCATCATTCTCAAAAGCCTCCTCACATAAACCAATCGTGACTTCATTAGACTTTACCATGTGTCATCTGTGTAGCTACAAAATGAGATAACTTATCTTCCTTTACCCACGGTTGTATAAAGTCTATTAAAAACACATGAAAGAGTCACAGAGATGTGGTGGGAGATATATTCCTTCATTATACCGAACATGACCAGGGTATACTGAAATAACTCCACACTTACATTTTCAATCTCTGTGTTGGGAGGACGTGACTGTACATGCTCAGAGATGGAGTTCTGTGTTTACACTGCTTTGCTGGTTTGACAAGCTGACAGAAATACAGTTCTGTATTTGATATATAGCGCTGCTGTGTGTAATAAAGCCCATTCTATGTAATGTTGAAGTTCTGATAAATCCGGTTCTTCTATTAGCACACAAACCCACAGGAATCCTTTTCATAAGCTTATGAAAGGGATTCCTGTGGGTTTGTAAATAATGATTAAAAACCCCAGGCTTTGGTCTGCATGTTCTGCTGCTATTGTTCTGGCAACCCCTCAATAAGACAGTTCAGTTCAGGAGGGATTTCCACAAGGTCCATGTTGATCACATCTGGCCCTGCACTTGCACGGGCCCTTTATAATAGAGAGCAGGAGGGTCTCCCATCTCTCCAGACTCTAATATACAAGACCTGCTCCTTTTGAAATTGACTGTGACCTCTGCCACACTTGCAATGGACTAGTGCTCTCCACTGTATGGGATTTCTGATCTCCCTCCGCCGTTCTCTCTGCTCTCTTACCAGCCATGTTCTATTTTTCTGCTGGGATATTAAACTGTGCACAGTGACACTAGCACACTCATGAACACTTAATGCTCAGACAGACGCACATGCACATAGACACTCACACTGATGCCAGCAGACAAACAGACACAATGCACATCTGCTGTGACGTGAAGTTGTGATAAATGAGACAAGCTTCTTTGTGGAATGTCACATTTTAATACATTTTTCTATTCTGTTTGTTTCCCTCATCAGCAAAATATTTGAATCAGCTACAGACCTCTACTGTCATAAAGCTCAAGAGGCTCCCTGGCGAGAAAGCACCATATCATACACTGAAAATCACTCACAAATGAATACACATATTTAGATTGTAATCAATTATAGTGCGCACACAAACACCCACATATGTGACAGCTCACATTTCAGGCATATGGATTTGTGCATTTCACATTCACTGGTGTCATTAAATTCCAGCCGTTGGTGTTTTTTGTGCGTTCCCCTAAATGCCAGACGTTGTGTATGCGCGCGTGCGTGTTTTTTCGCTTATGTCAATATCTTCGTCGCTGAAGGTGTGGTTACGCACAAGTGTGAGTGTGTTTGTGAGTGTGTGTGGTAAGGGGGTAATAAATCATGATCTGAATGTGGACGTGGCTGGGTATGAAACCTCACGCTCTCGCTGCCACCTCAGGCAACTGCTGCCCTATACCAGCCAACCACTGTCACATTTCACATGCGCTCTAATCAACAGGGGAAAGTGCAAATGGATTAATATAGTTTGACGGTTAATGCCACAGATTACGGTGAACACCAGCCTAATATGAAATGTATGCGTTGCTCCGGGAACATGATTGGAAAAAATGTTGATAGATAGAATGCTCTATTAAAAAGCAGGCAATGCTATCAGGGTTTACAGGCTGACACCGGCCTAAAATATGACCACACCTCACATTGGCTGGGGAGCAGGTATTTCTTCAACTGAGCACACACTATGTACAAATGTCAAGCAGTAGTTACTTTCTAAATCAAACTCTATGGCCTTCAAAGTCTCCCTTGATTTGTGGTTACAGCTGCTTTTATGCCTGCTCTGTGCATTTGAGTGGCATTTCTCTTGAAATGCAACAAGCAACAAAGAAAGGAGCACTCCGTTGTGTACCTGCTTTGCTTCCAGGAGACATGCAGATGCTTTGTATAAAGAGCCGAGCAGATTAGCACTTCATTACCATGGTAGATTGTTTAACGAAGACACTCAGGGAACAGAGAGGCAGCTGGATTATGACCAAGCCATGTTTTCCATTTAGACAGGATTATTACCTCAGACTGCACACTTCGCATAGGGAATATGACTTAAAACTGAAGAAAACACCTATCAGCCAATCATCACATATTACCCTAACTCCATTGTTTTATGAGGCCTGAACTGACAGAACGCTTTGGCATCTGCCAACAACAAAGTCAAGCAACTCTTCTTTGAATCATATCTATGTCTGTAATGAACTTTATTTACGTCATCATTCTCATTGGAGAAGACCTGGCTAGTAAGGATAATGGTTCTCCAAATTTGGTATGACGGACAGCTTGGATTTAATGCAGATGTGCACTCTCATTTTGTTAAAAATATAAAATAAAATAATTTATCAGGAGAAATACAGACCTGAGTCTCTGTGTTTCTCTTTGCTTTGCTTTTAAGACTTTCTGACCACGTGAAAGAATACTTGCAAATCCTTCAAAAATAAAAAAAAAATCTTGCAATCCACCCTCTAGTATATGTCCTTAAATATATAGATATACATTTGTTCCTAAACTGGATTAAGAGTCGTAAAATGGCTATTTAAAGATAAAACAAAAATTTGGTATGACGGACAGCTTGGATTTAATGCAGATGTGCACTCTCATTTTGTTAAAAATATAAAATAAAATAATTTATCAGGAGAAATACAGACCTGAGTCTCTGTGTTTCTCTTTGCTTTGCTTTTAAGACTTTCTGACCACGTGAAAGAATACTTGCAAATCATTCAAAAATAAAAAAAAATCTTGCAATCCACCCTCTAGTATATGTCCATATAGATATACATTTGTTCCTAAACTGGATTAAGAGTCGTAAAATGGCTATTTAAAGATAAAACAAAAACAAACTGACAAGCTGACATCACATGCATTTTATATTTTTATGCATATTGGTCCTTGTCCAGACTGTGCACATGTTACTCCTACTTACAGTGCATATCGTACAATTTAGTGACAGCTCCAAACAATCTGTACATTCTGCTGTCACAGACTTTTGCACAATGTTGAAGGCTGGAGGAGTGCCACCCTCTGAAAAGAGCCCGTGTGCAAAAATACATTAAACAACAACATGCCTCTCTGGATACACCATAAAGTGGCATTATTGTATTCTGAGCAAAGGGAGGAAATGAGAATAGAGATGAGGTCCAAAGGCAGTGACAGGAAATGAGTTCTGTTTGTCCTCTGTGGCACCAGGTACTTCATCAAACCCGTGTATGTGAGAAATACTGTGTATATGTTACAGGGCCTCTGAGCCCTCAGGAAGCATGTGCATAAGTATGAGAAGACAACCTGACATGACAGCAAAAGGCACGTAATTATCCTCTTCCTCACCGGGGCCCCATCACACACACAATAGATCAGGAACATTGAAACAGATGTGTACGCATGTGGACAGACAGTATGCATAGGAATGCCCAAATCAATACATACATGCATAAGTTCAATAAAAAACACAGACACTCAAATATACATAATTACTCCTTCTAGTAATACTGTAGTTTGAATTTTGTAACCTTCAGCGGGTACTCTTTATCAATGATTTTCTTGCTAAAGTGATAAATCAATCTTTCTAAAACACCTGCTCACCCTGATGTTTTTCGACAAAAAACCACAAGGCCGCAAGGATTTCTTCCCTTTTTTTGTGTGCAAGAGTGTATGTTTTTACTCTCCTTTCCCATTTTCCTTTCATCCTCTGTGTCTCAGAGGACAGAAAAGGGAGAGGAAGACTGCAGTGTTTAAAGTGGGCCGTCAGTCAGTCTCCCTGGAGTTTCCCATCCTGTAGGAATCTCATTATCAACAACCGCTGGCACATCAGAGGCGAGGGATGCAAGTGTGTTTTGCGTGTGTGTGCACACAAAAGGGTGTGTATATAGTATGTGTATAAAACTGAAAGTGACAAAAGAACGAAAGGGAGGAAGAGGGAAAGGGTATGTGCACACAAGAGGCCATCATTTTGTAGAAACCTAGGTACTAACATGTTTGCAAGGAGCCATTTTACTCGTAATGAACACTGCTCTGTCTCCTACTAGTATGTAGCTTTGTATGTAAAACCCTCTACTGCCAAACCAGGCCAGAACAGAGCGAGCTAGCATCCAACCTTTATACTTGTCTGATTTAAGTACAACACATGAGCTAGAGTGAGCAAGCACAGAATCCAATAAATATTTTTTGACTGCCTCAGTTATTTGTCTTGAGTTGATTAAATACAGCTTCCCTTTTGTGTCTTTGGTAAGCGGGTTAACAGCGATAATGTCATCTGAAGTCTTTTGATACAGGAAAACAATGGACTCAGTGAAGATTGCTTTTATTTCATCTCCAAATTGTTTTGTCTTTATCTATTGTTCTCCTATATCAAGATACCTCATTCTGTTTTACCATTCATTTCACCAGCAAATTCCAGTCTTACAGTCTTACAGTAAATAAGATGTAAATTTAACACCTACTGTTACTCTGTAAACTTACTCACTTCCTCATAAGTGTACACATTTAACCCAGCTTCAGAAAACACAGGAACAACTGGAAGTCACCAATTACTGGGTAGGACCAGCTGACAAAACTGTCAGTTAGAGAATAATGCTACTCCTCCTCATTTTATTGCTCTTCTGTCTCTTAATCTTAGCATTAGACACTGACTCACTGTTTGTCTAATCGTCAACTAGATCTCATCCAGCTGCTACCACAGACAGCTAGTATTGCCTCACACTGGAAAGCTAGCCCACTGGTTATTGCACCCCAAGCTGCAGCTCTATTCCATGTAATGTTTTCTGTCTACCATAAATGGATTACTGGACTTCCAGTCAATAGTAAGCAGATTAGACTGAGCTACGTGTGTTAGCAGACACCACACGAATAGACCAGCAGGTCTAATCCCACTAAACACACACTCCCTGTCACATGATATAAGTATAGAAGCAAGACTTTTGATTTATGACAGCGCCACACAACATATTTTGTACAATATCTGCAAAAATATATACTTTATTGTTGTTGTGAGTCACAGTCTTTGCAGTATAACTGTCATGGTTATGGGTAAGGTTAATATGTATACCTTTCAGAAAGTTCCTTACATTTGTGCTCACCCTGATAATAAATGAAATGCTCATATGATGAAAATGTTGTGGATGGAAAGTTACATATCTTCCTTTATTTATTCATATATTGTGTCTGAACATAATTCCACTACAGTCACGTTGGTTTAACTAATGGTGTGTGATAACAGTGAAGAATAAATGGCTGAACATTACAATCACATCACTATAATTCTGTCCCAGCCTAGTTTATTACTGCGTTGCAAAAAATAAATAAATAAATAAATAAATAAAACTGTAGAGTCAGTAAATCTAAGTCTGGGAACATTTTGTCAGAGATGTCATTGTGTTTTTTTGTTTTTTTTTAAAATTGTTCTGCTTCGCTTATATTACAAGCAACACAGGTAATTTCTCAGCAAATTACCCCAGATGGTTTTGTACATTGGGTGAAACGCAAAACTGAAATGTGCTCAAAAAATATCACGACAGCACTGATTTTGGCTACGGGCTAGATAAAAATGAATGCAGCTATAATTGGTAAATTTATTAAAATGACCCATGCACCAACACCATTAAGCCTGCTAACTTACTGCTACCTGCCATACGCATGCATACACATTGCATGTACCAACAGTCAGGCCGACCACCAAAGGAGATCCTTCTGAGCAATGTTAATTGAAAGGTTAAAAGTAGTTGCAGGTTTAATGTGTAAGTTAATGGTTGCAAAATTCAGATTAACTCCAGTGTTAAAATGGAAATGACCTTTTCTGAGCCAGCTGCGGAAAATAGGAAATGGCTAACACTGCTGAATAGACTGACAAAACCACCTCAAAGCCTCTTGCCCCCACCTCCCCAACCCCCACATGTACTTCCCCACTCTTTTTGCAATTCCTGATATTAGTCTAAAAGGTAAAGACAGCAGGCGTTGTCTTTCCAGTATCATAAGCCCATTAGGTTGCTATCATGCCAGGAGCAGGCATGTGAGCATATGATATATAAAAACATTTTCTCCTCTGAGATACAGGTCTGCACAGATGGGGGAGCATTTTGACGGAAGTCAGCTTATCAGGCCTGCCTTATCTCCCTCAGACAGTTTGTAAAGAGCAAAGAAGCAAAGGAGAGAGAGAGGCACAGGATGACAAAGTGAGGGAGGGACAGAGAGAGAGAGAGAGAGAGAGAGAGAGAGAGAGAAAGAGAGAGAGAGAGAGAGAGAGAGAGAGAGAGAGAGAGAGAGAGAGGGAGGGAAGAACAGCCACAGGTCAAAAAGCCACAGGACTGTTGGTCGTGTCAGATTCATGGTCCTGCTGGGGTCATGTTGTCACAAAACACACAGCTGGGTGAGTCACCTTGATCAGGAGAACTCAATTTGACTAAATTTTCCCCTTTCTTTCACCTGACCTCGAACTATACACCAGTGTTGTACACTTTTGTACTTTGTGCGTGCGTTACATACTTGCATTTCATACAAAAATAATACATTTTTTGTGCTAGTAAAACCTGTATAATATACAAATTAATGTACTCTGCAA
This sequence comes from Trachurus japonicus, assembly GCF_045865225.1. Lineage (NCBI taxonomy): Eukaryota > Metazoa > Chordata > Actinopteri > Carangiformes > Carangidae > Trachurus > Trachurus japonicus. The sequence goes on from NC_140910.1 coordinate 15,386,327, forward strand.
TTAAAATGCAGGATTAGTGGAACTTAACAGTGAAAAGTCTAAATTATAAAAACAAATGACCCTGATAGTAAGAACGACTTCTAAAATTGCTGACTCTGGCTATAATATCGCAGCCATATTTGGTTCATTAAGCTGGGAAGGTGAGAGCTTGAGCTCAGGACTGGCACACTGATCTCAATGAGCGAGCTGCCAAAGGTCACTCTCATAAAGCCGCTGTGGGAGCTCATCCATTCTAGTGTGCTAGTGAGAGCAAAATGTCTTGCCACTATTATTAAGTATAAACACGGAGCCCCCCCAGAAACCTTCAAGGAAATCATAAAACAAGCCTCAGTCAAGAGGAGCTCCACCAAGCAATTATGACAGCAGAGACAAAAATGTGTGACTGCTGATAAGTTGAATTTTATAACAGACAAGCGGATATTTAAAAAAATAAAAATAAAAAAAAGATTCAGATCATATAAAATATATACTTTGGATAGAATGGAAATGTGAGTATTTTTTATTTGTAATATTAACAGTTAGCAAGTCTGCAAGCATGTACTAAAAGTGAAATGTGAACTACTCCAGGATCAGTGGGCACTGGGCAGGTATGACCATGGATATTTATCATTATAGGGAATATAGAAGGGCACAGAGTGTGTGTGAGGAGTCTGGGTTGGATATCAACTATAGCCTAAACTAATCATCATCACCTGTGACTCGAGACAAGGTTAGAGACTCAGTTCAGCAGGTAACTAGTCACCTATGGGCTGATTTATTTTCCAGAGGGCTGATTTATTTTGTGCTTATATCTGTAAAGAACCTTCCATCTGGCAGAGCACAAAACCATCAACACTGTAATTAAAATGCAATTACCACCTCTCTCCTCTTCCAGTTACACAGTAATCCCTGAGAAGTCTTTCCATCTGTGCCATACATACACACTCTCAAAAATACGTGTGCGCACGCACCCTTGCTCACACAGAAACACAAACATAACACTCAGATGCATTTCTTTTTCCTCATTCCTCAGCGCACTTTCTGCTCACTGCCCCTGTCAGCACTCTACGACAACACAACACTGTCTTACAGCTTCCAAATCTGCTCTTCAACTCAGCTTACAGTGCAAAGCCTATCTGTTTCTGCACAAATCACCTTCTCATCCTGCGGCACCATCTCTTCCTTCTCACCATGGTTCCTTCAGTTCTACATATCTTAGTCAAAACCCCCTGCTGTGCAGGGGAGTGTCACTTATGTTACTGGATTGTAAATTCTGTTACCCGGCTGCAGTTGGTGACTCCTAACACAATGAAATATGTACCAACCAAATTTTGGCCACAATACAGGGCATTGAGTGCCAAGTACTAGAAATTGGCAACAAATGTTCAGTTACATTCTTAGTCTTGTTTACTTAAGTTGTTATCTGATATTGCATGAATAAATTAATAATTTTGTTTATTTCATGCTGCTCCATTAATCCAATCCTTGGTCAGATGTTACAGTTGAATTAAAAACTGGTGTATTTCAAAAGATGTTGCTTATTGTGCAAAATAAATATTGATTTATTCGCAGCAAAGGGCTCAAAGAAATTGTGCTGGCATCTGCACTGAAACTCAGGTGTGCCAGTGAAAATCTTCAAATGATAACCAGCCTTTGTGTTATGCTTTTGCAGTGCCACTTAACATTAACTTTTTTGCCTACAAACTAATATGTGACGATGTGCTGGATGTCTTCAAACTCATACTTTTTTCTAAACACAACAAAACTTTAGAGTACAGACAGAAAAGCATCTACATGTAACACAAAAAGACAAATTTCAGTAATTGAGGAACAAAGACGTGAAAATGGTAGCATTTCCTGGATGTTTGTCAGTGCATGTGTGGGTGTCTGTGCGCTATGCTTGTGTGTGTGTGTGCATATGTTTGTATTTGGGGGGTGGGGGGTATTGAGCTGTCCCTCTAGATATAAAACCTTAATTACTTCTGACTAAAAATGTAATTAAAATATATCACAGCTGCAGCCGTACCTGTGTGTGTTTGTCTGTGCGTTTTTGTATCTCTGTGCACGTGGAGGTGCATGTGTTTGCGCGTGTGTGCCACTGCAATGGGACTCTGTGAGTGCCACAGATAAATCACCTCCACACGCAGCTCGCCAGCACAGGGACATGGGGAGTGGGGGGGTGCGAGGGAGATCAGAGAGGGTTGCAAAGAGAGAGAGAGAGAGAGAGAGATCTGGTAAGAGAAATAAAAGAGAGAACTATGGAGGGAAAGACGCATAACAGGACTTAGATTTTCATTCACACCGTAATAGGAAGAAAACCACTGCAGTTTGCAGAGAGAAAGTTACTGCACACAAGAGTTTTCAATTCAGAACATCAAAAGTAAATCCTGATTCTCCATATTGTTCTGTGGAACAAAACCTCCTCGTCCTGAAAACTTAACAGAGATCATCCTTTTATCTCTGACTTTTATTTTCTGCTCACCAAACCCTACTGAGGTAAAAATCAAAGGGATTGAACACTATAAATCCAGAGCTATACCATACATAGAGCAGGCTGTCCAACCTCTTTCCTGTTGTTTCCTCCAACAGGATCAGCATCATGAGTTAGACGATGTATGCACCATGCAGTCATGAACCATACTTCACTGCTATTGCCTGTGTACGCATGTGAAGGCATGGAGGGAGGTGAGGGAGGAAGCGGTGGGATGACAAATAGTGGGCAGCTGAAGCCACTGGGGTTAAACACAATTGTTGTTGCAGAAAGAGGACATTATTGGAAATGGCTTTGCCACCGTGGGCGCCCCTGTTGAATAGCTTTTTCCCTTCTCCCAGGCTAGCAATGATTTCTCTCTGCTTCCTGTCCGCACACATGCATGAACACACACACATACACACACGCACACCTAAATGGAGAGAGATCTGCAATAACCCATGGGAATTAAGTAGGTGTCAACACAGACAGAGCTCAGTGAATCAGGGTGCAGCAGGTGATGTAGCTTAAGGGTGAGGTGCTGGTCACAATGCTGATGCAGTACAATGAGTATGCATGACTATAATGCTGATCGTGGTCGAGGAAGTCTGTTAAAAGACAACCTGGTAATCACCCTTCAGCATGCCCCAGCCCACCCTATCAGTGCATCCTCAATAACAAGACAGGAAGAGCTATTTGTTTCCTGAGTCCATTCTACACCTGGCTCAAGGGACATGCTCCCCTCCATTGCTGGTGAATGAGATAGCCTTTCACTGGGCTGTATAACCTTTACGAGCTTCCTTCACTGACAACACAATGTGTGCAATCAAATCTGACTCGCTCAAATAAAAGACACTTCTGAAATGAAAGAATGTCCAGGTATTGGACAAGCCAGATGTGCTTGTGGCAAGGGGGTCTTGAGGCGGCAGCAAAATTACATAAATAAAAGAGAATAATGAAACATTTTGCACTATGTGACACCTGCTCTGTTTGCTTTGATTTTACAAGACACGCAGAGCTTTTATCTGAGAGCAGAGAGGAGGGAAAAAAAGGCTTTGATTTTGGGAGGGGGCAGACATATTGATTTTCTTGACATTGGGCTGTCCTTGGCATTAGAGGTGCTCTTTCCTCTCAGCTCTGATTACCTATGTGCAGTGTAAGCTGGGCTTTTTTTAATCTTATCTGTAAAGATAAAATAATGGTAAGAAGCCATCTGCTCCTATAATAGGAGAGCACCTCTGGCTAGCTATCAAGTTCTTATCAGGGTCCATGGAGAGTGCTGTAGAACGCGCTGGAATGTCAAGCGGTCAATAGAACAACACAATACGCAAGCTATTTTTCCTTTAAACAAAGACAGCTGAATGGTGGACTTTTTTCTCTCTAGATCTGTATCCCAAACAGGTTAATATCAGCTAGTGAAGCCTTTCAACACAGACAAATCCAACAGAAGGATAAAATCCGTATGTATAACAATACAGAAATTCAAAAACAAGAAATAGGGATTAAAATAAAATAACTGTAGAGCAAAAACTGAATGTCAGGACATTTGCAGATAAATGGCTTAGAGTTATCAGCCAGTTAAACATTACTTTGTCAGTCTGCATCTCCATACGCAACTCTTTCTGGCCTCATCCATCATAGTGAACTGTGGCGGTGGTTGCTACAGCTGCAGCATTAACCATCTCTCTTCAGGCTACAAACTCCATCAGGATGGAGCGATCATTGGCGGGCTGCACCCACGAGGATGAGGATCTCTCCATACACTCTAGGTACTGTGAAACATTTGTCAAGACAGCTCAGGGTGTATGAATGTGCTGTTCATCAATGCGCTGATGTAGGCCTAGGTCATGGTGCTCATGGTGTCTCTGTAGGCTTTATTATTCATAACTTTTGCCACCTGGAGCTGAACTACATACAACTACGTGGTTATACCTGAAGGTACTTGTAGTATGTGGGGCTGTGAAGCTGTATAATAGTTTGAGTTACTGTATGAGGGCTTACACTGTGCGTCTACATCTATTTCGTACAATCAGATGGATAAAAATCAAGCTGCAGCTTCTTTCCTCCGAGCTCTGCTTCCCCCAGCACGGCTCCTGCCTGACTTTCTAAATCAAGACAGAGCTGTTGTCAACCATGTGGAGGGGACAGGGAGCGTGTTAGCTCCACCAGATTGAATTAAGCTGAATCCCCCAAAGATCCACATTCAGGCAGGATTCAGGTCAACGTTGAGATGACGAGCAGTGCTGTATTGATTTCTCCCAGTTCCCAATCATATTACTCTTCTTCTGCCGACTAATTCAATTCCCTTACAGACAGTTCACAATTCAGTTCATAATTACACTGATACCAAATTACAATGTATCTTGCCAAAGAAATTGGATTAGGGGCTTCAAACTGCGCCGTTTGATTACATCAAATACCTATCGTTGGGTGGGTCATGACAAATTCAGAGGTGTCCGCTCACAGAGGCATAATGTGTCGAACCAACCCAGTTGGGGTGGTAATGTAACTACAACTGTTCTCACAAATTAGATTGATGTCATGAATAAATTAAGTGTCACTCTCACAGGGGGAACCTGTTTGTGCATTGGGATTCCTGCATAAGTTTTCTCAAGTCAATGAAAATCAACTTAATGAAAATCCCCCCATAACTAACTAACTTTCATTTTCCTTTCTCCATGCTCCTTTTTTTTATCCTCAAGAGGCAGTATCGTGTGTCATGTAGATCCATTTCTGGCTTTCACTTGAAAGTCATGGCAAAGGGCAGATGGCTCTCTACTGACAAGGAGCTCAGCCTGCAGCATTGATTTGTTTACTAATAGCTGATGGAAACCCTAGAGCGCCTCTCCTCTTTACCACCAGCCATGGGGAGATGAATAATTAATGGCTTTTTAGCCCTTTTTTTAGCTATAAAAGGATTACTGAGAGTCCATTCTGTAATGTAATACAAACACTTAAAAAAAAGCCATTTCGTGCCTGCTACAGCACTAGTTCTGAAAATCATCCTTTCTTCTGCAGATTTTGGAGCTGTGGTTTAGATAAGGTGGAACATGGAGGAGCTGTTAATGTTACTGGTATGTTAATCTACAACTTTGAACCCGGAAAATGAACATAATCATTGTTAAAATCAATCTGTCCTTTTATAAGGATGTACTATTTGATGAAAAATAATAACATACAACTAGAATATATGGGCCGCAAAGTTGAGCAAATTGTAAGCCAGGTTTATGAAACTCAAGGCAAACAAAAGAAAACTGGTATTACATCTCTCAGTATTATTTTGAGTTAATAATAGCAACCACACTCAATAATGTCTGCCAAACATCACTTGGCTAACACACACTAAAGGACAGACATCGGAGGAGAGATAATTTAATCTCTGGATAAATCCAAAGAGCAGAGACAAAGATCTTGCACAGAAAACAGAACACTTTAATTTTTCTTCCCTCAAGGCGAGAGTGAGAAAGGGAGACAGACAAGGAGATAGAGAGATGGAGGAAGAGAGAGACTGAGAACAGACAGACTGATAGAGATGTTGTTATAATTGAATGTGACTTATTCCCAGGACCCACCCAGCTCTATGTCCATCTGTAGGCAGCCTTGGACCCACCACGAGCACCCACAACAACAGCCAAACCCCCACCCCCTCCTCTTGCCTTCTGCACACACCAACACACACACACAAAAAGAGAACATCTGGAGTGTGCACCAGTGGACCTCGCCTAGTGCCAACCTGCCTAATAGCCTATGGAGTCAATTATAAGAGGGGAGAAATGTTCTGGCTTAATCGTTAATGGTGCCATCTGGATAATGGCAGATTTCAGAGAGGAACTTTTGCTTCTTCTTCTTACCTGGTCATCTGCAGATGTCTCAACTGATCATTGGCCTGTTTTGGAGCAACAGAGTGGAACCAAAGAGACTAAACAGTTTTCCATATTTTAATGAAGTTCCTTTAATTTATATTCTATAGTCTTCTGTGGTTATTTAAAGACGACAATTCATCTCAATTTCTATATCAAAAACTACACCAATTAGGAAGCAGGGGAATTGTGTGAATTGAGTGTGTCATTGTATTTAATGGAAATTTAACAAATATTATCTTTCTGTTTGTTTTTGTACTTGTAGTGTAATTAACTGTCTGACCCAGCAAGAGAGGAGCTGCAGCTGTTCTTTTTTTTAACATTTCATGGAACAACAGAATTGTTTTTTTTGTTTTTTCTTTTTCTTTTTTGTTAAAATTTCCTACAACTGTCGGCGTTGTGGCATTTTAAGTCAACACAAAACTCTATTGCCCAGAGCACATTGCAGCAGTATCAATTTCCCCTGTACAGCAGGTGATATTTTAACAAATGTGCTCCAGCTACAGCCAGTAGAGCTGAGGGCCAGAGAGGTGCAGGGTTATTTATCGAGACCTGGGAGGAATGATGGCAGGGGCTACGGGCAGCCAGGTAGGAAGGCATGCAGGCAGGCAAGAGATGAGACGACACAGAGATTGTCCTAAAAAACACTGGGGACTGGAGGGAGTCCAGAGGCAGAGGGAGAAAGACGAGAGTGGGATGGTTGGGGAGCAGATAGATTGAAAAACACATTTACTTAGCGTCTGGCATAGCACTGCTCACAAATCCGGCTTGGCATGAAGGACAATTTGGAACCAAAACAGGCGGCCCTCTAAATGAAGGACATCGAAGGGAATGAAATAGAGAATGAAAGAGAATTATCTATCTGTGGAGGTGTAACTACAGTTTAGAGTAAAGAATATGAGGATTTCTTGTTTGATATTTATAATAAATATAACACCCTGGTTATGTAGCCTCCAACCTTCTCAAACTGTACAACAGCCCTACTATCAATCCCAAGTTTGTGAGGCTGGTTAAACTGTGGTTGTTGTTTATGGTGCTATTTATTTTGTGAGGCCATCATGACAACTACTTTATATTGAGAGGTATTTTAATAGTCTTGTCTGTTTGTGTATTAATTGTACAGTAAGTGAAAGTAGAAACAATCTAAACTTGAATATAAACCGAAAGGCTCTTTATGTCTTTGTGTAAACCACATGAACTCCAGACTACAAGTAGAGAATTAGTCACTTGAAAATGCTCATGTCAGAGGGTCTCTTGTTACTACAGGACAAGTCAAGGAGTGTCATGCTACTTTCACATTTAAAAGAGCACAAGACCATTATTACAGAACATGAAATGCATTATGGCATATAGTCAAGACTCCTTAACATCAACATTGTTTTTTTTTTATTCTTTGAAAACAGCCATACATGCGGAGGAGGTTCTCATGGAAATTGGAAACCTAATGTGGCCAGATGGAGGCTGCAGACAAGCTTACATATGTTGTGATGACTGTGGTGATTTAGCATGGGAAATGACTGAACAAGCATGTTCACAAGAAGGGGGGCGGGCTTTAATACAGCACACTACCTTGTATCGCACTGGCTTTTTTAATAGCTCGCACAGCACAAACAAGAATGCACAAAGTTAAAAGAGCAACATACACTAATTAGGTTTCAGAAAACAAAACAGGAAAACAAAACGACAGAGCAAAAAAGTCAGACATCTATAAAACTCCATGCAACATGTTCCGCACCCTATACTCAACTCAACACATATCACATGCCACTATCTTAATTGAAAGGCTGACAGTTTCAGGAGAGCTATGACTGTGAGGTGAAACAAATGTGCATTTGATTTGTTATTATTTGTAAGGGAAGGGGTTAAAGAAATAAGCGTGGGGGCTAACGGCACTCTGACAAATGGAGAACGGGGTATATGAACCATGAAATGAACACTCTGGCAATTGGAAGGCAGGAGGCTTTCAGCACTATGGTCAGCAACAAAGTGCCTGCAACAGCTCACTGCTTGAGCGATGGTATTCACAGGGCTAAAGAGAGCTGGGGAGAACAACAGAGGACGACAGAGAAGGCAGAGGATTGTAGGAAAGAAGGAATGGTGGAGAAGAATCAAACCAGGTGAAAAACATGGGGATAGGGTGGCGTTTTGGAGATATAAAAGGCACATTTTCAGTTGAGTTTCATGTTTTTCATTGGCTGAGTTTGAAAAACAACAAGAGGGAGTACACAGTGAGCAAGATCAATAACTTTATTTGAACAAGGACACACAGTGACTGGATGGTTTATTTCAAGCCAGAATAGAATAGAATAAAATAGAATAGATTTTGTTGGAAAATAAGGTCAATCCAAGGTGTGTGTATTTTTTTTTCTCCCTGAGAGTGTAAAAGTAGCTGTCCTCGCGGCTGTCAGCCTGTCTGTCTCCAGGTAAGGTGTGCAGGAGTTTATCAGAGTAGAGCAGAAGGCAGAGCTCAGATAAAGTTAGAAGGAGAAAATAACCTCCACCACCTGGCTCCCCCATTGCTTGTGAATGTGGCTTTTTCTCATTAATTGTTGTTGTGGTGCGGTATACAGCCATTAAACAGTAAATAAGTCATTAACTATGCTGGCTGCCAGGGTGCCCCGGGCCAGGACCTGTATTTGTTGCGGAGAAAATGGAAGTGGTGGGTCCTGCAGGTACAGAGGCCGAGGTTAATGCAGTTGGGTTGATGACGGACAGCCGGGGCTCTACTGCACCAGCGACTCACCGACACACACTCACACACACTTAAATATAGCATACATGCACTATGAATTTGTCTACATCAGATATAGAAAATAAGGTATCTAGACAATAATTTGAATGCATAAATTTACTGTAATATTAAATATTGCTCGGTTAAAAGGTTGTCTCTGTGGTTAATACGTAAACCAACAGCAAAGCACTGTAAACACTAAGGTGTACCAAAAGCCACTTTTCAAGAAAATAATTTGCAGCTAAAATGATAAACCAGGGTTGTCTGTGAACTGAGCTGCAACAAAAGATCATTTAGAATTATCCAATGCTGCTCAACATTTTTCGACAGCCTCAAAGGTCTGATAAAATGAACAGCTCCTTCACTTTGTCCTCCTGTGTCATCCTCCCCCAGCTCCACACTAGTGGATTAGTGATTACCGTTTGCGTCAATTTTTTATTCTTTATTTTTGTAAAAGTTTCAGCCTAAAAACTTTTTTTAATGTAGAAGCGCATGGGACTGTGAAAGACAGTTGTAATCTCAATGTGAACTGTTCACAGATAAGACAGAGTGATGAAATAGAGTATACAGTAAGCGCCAAATTTCTCTGTATGATTTAATTTTACATATTCTATACAAAATATTTTATATTGTGGCCACATGATCCAATACATCTAATCCAACAGGCATACACAATGCAAGTTTTGAGGTATGACATAAGAGTTAATGTTAGAGGGCAACTCAAACTGTATGAACACTGTTCAGTTATTCCTTGGGGTTTTTATTTTGACTGTTAATAAATCAACACTTTTCAACTGTTTATAAAACATATAGATAAAACATGAGGAGGAAATCTGAATTTTTGTTAATTTGTTATTTTTGGTCCAAATCAATGCCAACTGAACTTTGCCAGACCACAGTGGGTACAAATTTGTAAGCAGGCTTTCCAAAGCTAGTGATCAGCCATCTCTACCCTGCTTATGAAATACTGTAGGGCGTCAGAATAAATATCTTGCTTGTGCGGGCTGGAAAAACAATCTTTAAAAGTGACATATTCTGGCTGGGAAAAAAAAAAGGTGTCAAATGTAAAAGACAAAAAAAGGCAAGACGTCAAAATAAAAACATCCCTTTCTATCACTCAGTATCAGTTAGCAATGGGGGCTGGTGTTATTCTAATAGGACTGTAATTAAAGCCTCCGTCTCATCTCGGTCTTATACTTGTATGCTCTCTCCCCCTCAAAATACACACACACATATACAAGGAAACACAAAAATGCTTTGTTCCGCCCACCCACCTCTGTCAAGGGGACTACATATGTGTGTGTGTGCGTGCATGTGGGGTTGGGAGGTGGAGTGGCGGGGTGTTGATGGTGGCGGCAGTGGTGGGGGGGTGTTATAAAATCATTCTTAATTACACATTTGTCACATGAAAAGCATTCTGTCTACTCTGTATGAGCTCTCGCAGTCTGATTAATTCAGCAATCCTCACATTCCAACTGCTCATTATACACCAAACTTCCACTCCTCTCTGTCTTTTTTATCTACGTCTTCCCCCGTTTCATTTTTCCCCCCTCATTCCTTTGGTCCTCGACATTTCAGGCTTTTCATTTGAGTGTACTGATGTGTGCTTGCCAGATCCAGTAGCCACAGAGGCAAGCTTTTCCTTGGGGATTCAGGGTTTGACAGCACACATAGGCTGTCAGAATTCTACGCTGGCTAACAATGATAGGGCAATTAAAGTGGAGGGGACCATGCTGTTTCTCGCTGTTTATGTATCTCTCCAGCGCTCATATATATAAGTGTCCCCATTGTATCAGAAATAATAATCAAATCCATGATATAGAACTATCTTTACATGCTGAGCTTTGGTGCTATGGGTGAGGTTACCCTGAAACAACACATTTGCTGTTCATTATAGTCCATTAATGCATGTGCCCATTAACAATCACAACATAAGGCCAGACATGAAATGAATTCTATGTCGTATATTAATTTTATGGGCATCTGTAATACCCTACGCAAATTGATGTTCTATCTAAACTGAAGTGTGATTGAAGAAAAAAAAATCTAAAAGAGAAAATAAAAAGATAAACAAACTAAACACAGTGTATGGGTAAAAACGAGATCCTCATCCAACTCTAGAGGAGAGACCATCCTTTGAACCATATGTATGTATTTTATTTCAACAAGCAACATAACGACATGACCATATTGTCCATGAGCACGGCAGTGTAAAAAACTCTAGTCTCACTTTAGTTGTGAAACAGTGTTCATCTGTTTGAGCTATTTCCATCTCTGATTCCTATGTGAGCTTAAAGCAAAGCACAGGTCCGCTGCATCCCTGGAGATGCTAAATCTCGACATCAGAAAGACAAACAACATCTGTTTACTCTCAAACACTCTCTAGCAGAGCTGCTGCCATGGTGGAGATATCACACATGCAGGCTGAACAAAGCAGTAAGGTGTCTCTATCACACTGTGATCCCCAATCTCAGTCGTGTTTTGGAGAGAATCCCTGGAATACACTGGGAAGTTTATTTTTGCTTTAAGTGTCAGGGCAAGGAGAGTCCTCTGAGTAAAACCAAGATGTATTTACACTATAAATTCCAACATATAAGGCCCTGTCTTCATGCCAGTTCAGATCAACGTCTCAACAGCCAAAGCCGTATCTTTTGTTAGGAAAAGTTGATTTTGTTCCACTTGCTTCCATTTGGTAATATTTTGACTTTCCATGAAATTGCTTTTACTGAAAAGTGCACAGAGCACTTTATAGGGAGTTGTCAATACAAATCAGGTGTGGTAGTGCAGTTTTGATGTCAAAGATAAATGATCCTCTCTGCCTTGTCTGACCAAGTTTTAGAGCAGCTCCAGGCATTCTGTGTTTACTGTATTTCTTACACTCACTTGGCGTACCCCCATGAACCAACCAACCTTCACAATCCCATTTCATTCTCATATCTACAGTACTTTATACCTTCTCCTTTTTTAACCCATACACAAGCTGACTTTCTGTAACTGCAAAAATCTTGCCATTGATATTTGAAAAACATTTTAAATCTGTTTTTCTTCAGTTTTTGATTTACCATATTTGTACAATTATTTCAATGAAGAATCAAAGCTGCTAAATGATGGTGGTTAATGGCAAATGAATGAATAAAATGCTTTTACATAAAAAATGTTACAGATAAAAAGTGTTAAAGGGATAGTTCAACATTTTGGCAAATTGGCCCATTGCCATATTCGCTATAGTCATAGCAGTAGGTTCGTTACCTTTAATTGTTGGTGTAAGCTATTTTTAGAACGGCGGAGCGGAGCAACAGGCTGCTCAGGGCTATGCTATGGAGGCTAAGGGAATTTCTTGGTTTTCCTCATCAAACTCATCAAATACACAACCCAACAACTCCAAAAGGCTGTCGTGGACAAGTTGTGAGCTGCACAATCACCACGCTATGAGATAATAACGGAACGTTACGAGACGGAGCTGTTTTAGAGGTAAATTCATGCAAAACCGCTGATAAGTGTTGCGTTCAGGGATAGTTTTTCAGCAAGCAGTCTCTGTATTTACCCTGTATTTACCTCGAAAACGGCTCCGTTTCGTAACGTTCCATTATTATCTCATAGCGTGGTGATTGTGCAGGTCACAACTTGTCCACAAAAGCGTTTTGGAGTTTGGGGATTTTGTATTTGATGAGTTTGATGAGGGAAACCAAGAAATTCCTTTAGCCTCCATTGCGTAGCTCTGAGCAGCTCGCCGCTCCGCTCCTCCGTTCTAAAATAGCTTACACCGACAAATAAAGGTAACGAACCTACTGCTATGACTATAGCGATTATGGCAATGGGCCAATTTCCCAAAATGTTGAACTATCCCTTTAAAGTAAATTAAGAAGTGTAAATGTAAAGTCTAATGTGTGTGTGAGTGTGCATGTGTGCATGCTTGCGTGCGTGCGTGCGTGCACAGGGCAGTTGGCCCACCAAAAAGCAGGTTACCACCAGTGAGACATGAAACATTCATGGCAGATGTGACCAAGGCATCACAGAACAGGAAGTTAGATCCCCTGGGGCTCTGACAGACAGACAGACAGACAGACACACACACACACACTAACTTGAGCCAACCAGCCTGAATAATCGCTGTTTTGTTTTATTGACATTCAACTTCTGAATATATACCTGCAGGCACCAGTGATGGACTAAGCACACACAGATGTGAGACCACAGTCTTGATTTATGGTCGTGCACAGTGCTGACACCGCCCGTCCCAGGTGCTGGCAGGAGATAGAGCTCTGCTTGACCCACAACCCACCACACATGCATGCACAAACACACACACACACACACACACACACACACATACAGTTATTATACTCTCGCTCCAAGGCCAGCCCATTATATCATACTAAATGAGTGTTTTAGCGACTGAGCATGTACGCACTTGCCGCTAGAGTGGCTATAAATGTCTCTACTCACAGCATGCTCCTGAGCCAGCATGCTACCAGCATCTAGACCCCCACCCAGTGTCACTGACAACACATGGAGTAAATTAGACCAACTGGTTTGACCTCACCACATGATGTGTGAGCACAGTCTGAAAGTGTCTCCCTCCAAAACACTGCAACATCAAATCAGCACTGAAACAATCTCAAGAGCCAACACTTGACCACTCCCATCTTCTCAGCTTCCAGCCTCACACATTAAACAACAATAAACTCAATAGCAGTAGCACCAGCTGCACTATTTTACATAAGTATAAAAAATATATCATCATTTAAACAACAAATAACAATAAAATGGCAAAAGGCTGGAATATAGTGGCAAAGAGCAGAACAGTCCAAAGGTCACCCCTCTGCACGATAGGAAGAGTAGTATCACAAATCTGCTTGTTTGAATAGATAACTACTAAACAACATCAGTAAGTTAGCAGCTGTACAGTATGAGTACAGCAGCTAAAAGAGTAACTCGCTGACAACTGTCGTTCCTGACGTTAAAGATGGCCTTCCGTGATGCAACACTGCCCCTCCTGGACCGACAGCATCTCCATGCAGCAGCGGCTCCTGAGACGTATACCATGGCACAGTACAGATAAGTACATCTGTTCAGGATGGAGCCAGACCTCTGCCTCTGCTTTCGGTCACACATGCTCTCTTGTTTTCATGTGAAGACTTCAACATGGAGGGGAGATGTGACCAGGGGGATGTGCCTGCGGGGTAAGATGGAGCAGGGCCCTCTTGCTCCACACTGATGAATACAATAACCTTTCCAATTTTGACCCGTGTGTAATTTAGCAAAAGACTGACCCCAGTGATGTCTAGCCTTCCAATCTAGATCCCTGTGTACTCTGTGTCCTCAAGTGCAACAGCCACTTACACAGCTATTGGTGCAAGGCATTTCAGGTCTGTCATGACTAACCAAGCCAGCACATGCACACGCTGTGCACAGGTGAGACTGCAGCACCGTTGGAGCCCATGATCACAGAACTAAGATTACAAAGCATCTAGCCCCAACACCTGGAGAGGATCTGCTGATACCGCACAACTAAGACTGTCAAACATACACAATTCATTTTTGATGAGGATGTATTTATCTTCTGTAGTGTGTGTAACATCGTACGGTATGGTTGTACATTATTATCTACTCTGCCTGTTGATTTGATTACATGAACACTAATTAGAGCCAGCAGCAATGAAATCTAATCAGTTACACGATTTGGCCTTGCTCTAGATGCGACATGATATCTTCAAGACTACAGCGGAATGGTCAGTTGTTGTTATTGCTGATTAAAGACAGTAACAGGCAGTTTGAATGAAGCATGCTGCATGATTTCTGATGTACAGAAGGAAGCTCAGTTTGTGGAACGCAGATCACAGACACAGTTAAATTTATGGTTTTCATGTTTAACTCTCTCGTACTTTCTTTAGGATCCCTGGTGTAAATCTTGTCCCATTAAAATTTCACTAGCAACAGAAGGGAGTGTTATAGAAGTGCACTGAACACTAAATGAAAGCTGAAGCTCTGATCTTTTCATTGATGTGGTGTGTCAGTCATACAGTACATTAGGATGGATATTGAAGCCTCCAGCCTAAATGGCTGGCACTGTGATGCCAAGAGCACACAGATACTGCTAGCATGCCAGCAATAGAGACAGTATTCACTATTTATTGAAGAAGAATATCAATCACAAGATAAGAGAAAGATACTGTAGCTCATGAAGAATCCTGTGAAGATTTAGAAGCATTTCAAAGTATTTATCAATGCCAGTTACTTGTTTAATGGATGTTTCTTCCTTACTTCATGGCATATTTGTTTAACAATATCTTCCATTCCAATGCCATTCAGGTCATCTATCTCATTTTATTTTACTTCAGTACCTGTAAACTTTGTTATTCCCTTAGCAACTTAGCTAGGAGCAGTGACAACCACATAAACAGTTGTTTTTATGGGACTTACTACTTAGATAGATAGATAGATAGATAGATAGATAGATAGATAGATAGATAGATAGATAGATAGATAGATAGATAGATAGATAGATAGATAGATAGATAGATAGATAGATAGATAGATAGATAGATAGATAGATAGATAGATAGATAGATAGATAGATAGATAGATAGATAGATAGATAGATTTTTTTTTTATATTGTGCAATGTGCATTTGTTAGCCTTTTTTTACATACAGAGAGTCCAGGTTTTGAAAAGGGTTTAAGTTCACTTGTGTGCAGATAAATGTCAAAATGTAGCAGTCTGACTTTCTGTCAGAAAGGTTTCAGAAGCCTGTTTTTTTCTATACTCTTTAATTTTTGCCTCATTTATGCAGTCCAGGCTATATTGCTGCTGAGTAGGGGTGTGACGAGACGCTCATCTCACGAGACGAGACGAGACACGAGATTGGGTTCACGAGATCGAGACGAGACGAGATTTTAAGAAAACTACAATGACAAAATATATGACTGGACCAACAGACTTTTAGCAGAAGAAAGCGGAATATTTGTGTTAATATAAGTCATAAATAAATCACTTATATAGAGTGTTTGGTCCGAAACACGGGTCTGTCAGTCACTCTGCTCTGCTGTAAGCCGAGGAGAAAACTTTCCTTGTATCCTACAACCTTTATCCAATGAGGAGAGAGAACGGCATAAAGGGGCGGTCCTCTCTGTGTGTGCAGCCAAGGGATGCGCGTGAATGTGGTGACGTAGGGACGAGGGCGGGGGCTGCTAACTCCATCGTCTGACAAGAAGTTAGCCAAAACGACCGGATCGCTTACTTCTGCTTTAACAGAGTTGCACATGCATTTTGAAATGTTTTATTATAACTATTAACATGCATGATGTAAGCACGAGCTTTAAATACATTTCTTCTTCCACAAAACTAAAACAAAAATTTATAAAAGTTAAAATAAATTAAATAAAATTAAATATTTCCCTCTTTTTTTCAAGTGAAAACAATATTATGTGCAGTGTTTCCTCAGGGATTTTTTTTTTTAAAGTAGTGGCAGCGACCCCCCCCCTCCCACGTCGGACGGTCTAATGGGGGGCGGAGAGTAATTTTAACACATTAGCGAGCGCAATTTAGTGCATATGTTGACCGTCACAACGCGACCTGTCCATGTGCCCGTGTGTGTGTGAGTGCGTGTCTGTGCGCCAGCGAGAGAGAGAGAGCGTCGCGGCCGCCACAGAGTCGTTAATTAATGGTGAACACTGGATGCGCTGGTTGATAAGTTTCGTTTTTACTGAGGAGGAACTATGAGACCTCAGCTGTGACTGAAAAGCACCTAAACCAAGTTGAGTATAACTGTGTAGTGGAAAGGGGTGCAAAGTAATGGTAACTGGTAGTGGAAACCCTGCTTTACATTTTTTTAACATTAAAAAAATAATAATAATAATCTCGCGAGACAGATTTTTAATGCGACAAGAAATATCGTCGACTTTAATCTCGCGAGATCTCGTCACACCCCTACTGCTGAGTGTTAAAAATGTGGACAAAAAATTGAGAAAATCAGCAGTATTGTAGAATCGCAATTTAAATCGAATCGGCATCCAAAAAAAGTGTAGAAGAATCAAATCGGGAGAAAAGCATATCGTCCCAGCCCTACTAGATAGATAGATAGATAGATAGATAGATAGATAGATAGATAGATAGATAGATAGATAGATAGATAGATAGATAGATAGATAGATAGATAGATAGATAGATAGATAGATAGATAGATAGATAGATAGATAGATAACGACTACAACATTGCAGGCATTCTCATCAGATGGTGCATATTAGAGTAGTCACTCGTCAGCAGCCTCCCAAAACAATAAAACAGCAGTCGACAGACAGCTTAGCCCATCAGCACACTGTTAAATTACAGCCAACAGCACCCCCTCCCCCCCTAGATCTAAACTCTCATCTCTAGCACCAGGAGAACAATCTGCAGAGTAATTAGCCTCCACCAACAGACAGTTACAGAGAGAAGGAGGACGTTTGGCTTGATTAAATTATTAAACCACACAAACAAAAAAACAAAAGCAGCATCAAAGAGGCACTGCGGCTCTCCTTCAAAGCTCCTCGCTGTTCCCTAAATACAGAATACAGAGAACGTGTTCTCCCAAGCCACTAGTTGGCATAATTAGCTAAATGTGTGCATTTGTGCACAAGTGTGTGTGTGTGTGTGTGTGTGTGTGTGTGTGTGTGTGTGTGTGTGTGTCAGTGTGTGTTTGCAGTGATTGGAACCATTCCTCCGACTGCTATCTAAAATAACCAAGTGGTTAACGACAACATGATGCCAGGGAGCCCCCCACACACACAACACAACCCACCCCACCCCCCTACAACATCCCCACACCAGCATACACACACATCATGTCTACACACATACACATTAAACAATACTCTAATTACAACATTTATAACTCCCCCTTGCCTCCTGCATCTCTCCAACCCCCAACCCACAAATCTGTGAATCTGGAATTGAATTTAGCCCAAGTTGAGGGCTGCGCTGGCATGAAAAGACTATTTGATTAGAACGGCAGTTGTTTCATTTGTGGTGCAGCAGATTGCAGAGCCTCTCTATCCGGTATGCAATCTGTATTCATTACTCGGTGTAAAAGGATGATCCATGTCCTGACACCAGGCTCATCATTTCATGCAGATGCACAGCAGCTCCACAAGGCCCTTAGTGAGCCGCCATACCATGCATCCCCCTGAAACCTCAGCCATTCTCCTCTGCTGTCTCCCCTGCTCACCACCTGCTACTCTCTACTCCTTCCTGCTTTTCTTTTTCTGGTATGGGTAAAGCTGTGACATATAATTAATGGAACTCTTTTTATATGTATCTAAACTAGGGCTGCCACAAACGATTATTTTGATAGTCGACTAGTCACCGACTATTTTTTTCGATTAGTCGACTAATCGGATCATACGTAAATTGAATGTAAAACATACAGCTTATCGCACCAGCATGCAGCTGCTCTTATATACCATCATTAGCTTTCAGCTTGAAGTGTTTAAGGTATATGCTAACTAAAAATAAAGACAATTAAGATGATAGTTCATTAAACTTTTAATGAAATATGCAGCTTTAACTGTAGCATAAAGTGCAAACAGCTGAGTAAAATAAGGATAAGGCACTGGCCTAAACAACACCAAAATAAATACTTAAAGGTTTTTTGTCTTTCCTTCATTTGTCTCTGGCATTAAACATAGCTACATTTAAATAAAATGAGGTGGACACCTGAAACTAAGGAATTGTTCACAATAATAAAGTTATATTTGAATATAGGCCTACGCCTATATTCAAATATAACTTGTGCTCATTGTAAATAATAGGAGTCGTTCTGTTAAAAAAAAATCTAATAGTTTATAAGACAATCGTCTTGTCTGAAAAAATGTAAATGTTCCCTTTTTACTGTCACAGAAGGAGAAACATGGAAAGACTCCACCAGAGAGTTCTGTGTGAAACTGTCAAATGAAAACAAGTGAAACTGAGGTGCAGCTCAAACTCTGCAAGGTGTGGACTGTGATGAGAAGCTACCGGAAAATATTGACGTAGTTTTACGCCGGGAGAGAAGACTTGCTCGTTAAGATGAGCGCTCATTACGTGACCAGGACGCTGTGACCAGACGCGGTAACGTTCTAGTTCTCCAACACCGAGTCTCAAAGTCCGCGGTTTTATTTTTAAATGACGAACGGCTGTTTTTCAGTCCGTGATTTAAAACGATGGAGCAGCGGTACCGCTCCTATAGCGCTTCTCATTTAAAATGACACAGAGCCGGGGCGGTGCGTGGCGCAGTGGGTAGAGCGGCCGCCCCATGTAGAGGCTACAGTCCTCGCCGCAGGCGTCCCCGGTTCGAATCCCGCATCGGGCAGACCTTTCCTGCGTGTCATTCCCCCTCTCTCTGCCTCCCCATTTCCTGTCTATCTCTACTGTCATCACTATCAAATAAAGGCAAAAAGCCAAAAAAAATATACTTAAAAAAAAAAAAAAAAAATGACACAGAGAGAGAGAGAGAGAGAGGGAGAGGAGCGGCGGTAGCGGCAGCGGCGGCGGCTGCGGCGGCGGGGCGGGGGGCGGGCGGGGGGTTACACCGGTGCCGCTTGATGAGGGACAAGACAGGTAGAGAGAGAAAAGAGAGAGACCACCTGTAAACTCACCTTGAGTGAGTGAGTGCACGTGTGTGTGTGGTGGGCGGCTGCAGCGGTGGGTGCGTGTGTGGAAGGTGCCCCAGCAGTTTTGAGAGAAAAACAAAGTTTAAAAAAAAGAAAAGAAACGACGCATCGACTATTAAATTAGTTGTCGACGATTTTAATAGTCGACGTAGTCGTGACTAGTCGACTAATCGTGGCAGCCCTAATCTAAACTAGCAATAAACACTAAAAATTGGAGAGAAAAAATATTCAGAGCATTCCCAAATGTAGCTGTACAGATATAAGAGGTAAAAATAATAATAATAATAATCAATCATTTATCAAATGTTACCCAAATATCTATACTAACAACCCCCTCTCTTTAAACATCTAGACCTCTAGACACCTCACTCTTCTCATTTCTCTCTCCCTCTTTCTCTTCCATCCTCCTTCTCTGCCTTCTATTCAAGCTGTGGCTTACAACCCTGCTCTTTCCATTGAAGGCCCGCTGGCCCTCTGCCACCAGCAGCCTCCAAAGTATTACAGTACCAAAAGTACAGCATTCACAACTTCAAGGCATTTGTGTCCTCTATTCTAGTTTGTAGGGATTTGCAATCTGATAGTTGTGTATTTATGGCTTGGTATTTGTGCCTGTGAGTGTTGAAGCTAAATTCACTGGGGGACGTTAAATATGTTGATGCACAACTATAATTGAAGCAAATCTTGTCATGAGGAGCAGAGGTAAGGAGAGACAGCTCTGTCTTCATGCAGGTGGTATTTTCTCAGTGTGTTGGTTGTTTGTGCCTGCACCTGGTGATCATGACACACAACATGCACTACAGTGGCCAGAGAGACACGGGAGACAAGGGAGAGTATCACAATGAATGGATGGCAATTTTCTGAGAGGCAGTTTTCAAATTGTGGGCATTTATGCTCAATTTGGAGCAACTTTACTTCTATGTAGTAAAAGAAACTGCATTTGAAAACATTTATAATTTTTCCTGCTCTGTTTCATGTACACTATGCCAAGAAATACTGTAAGTTCTAACATACTGACACTTATTCTCTTCTCTGCCTTGATTCACAAAATTAGCACTCAAAGTTAACTTTGGCAGCATCTCACTGTGCCATACTGCCAGGCTCCGAATGAATGGCCCACTGATGACTGTCCTGATGGGCGCACACACACCAGCTCATCTACAAATGTTCACATGCCAGCCAAACGTGTAGCTGTTTCAATGTATATACCACGTCAACAAAAGCAATTCTAAATGTTTGAGTATTTTGTCAAAAAGGGGAAGCTGTTCTGTTCTGCATATTGTGCTTTTATTTTTAACCCCCCAAGTCCCTGGAAACTGACAGAGATGTGTATGTGCTGTTTGCATAAAGACAATTCAAATGCGTAATAAAAACTCTGTCTGCTTTATTTCAAAACATACCCTTAAGCTCTGTGCCTCCTTTTTAAAGTGTATCAACCTAAAAATAAGGCAATGAATTTTGATAAGGAACCTTGCGTCAGCTGAGATAACCCAGGGAAAACTCATTTTGCTATCAGGGAGACAATTTCAAATTCATTTTGTGCTGTTGTCATATCCTTTTGTCCATGTCATTATGAAGTGATCCAGGGAGCATCAGCCTCGACAATACGGAAGGATGCTTTAGTTCCCTTTAACAGAACAAGGTCACTTATGATACCCTACGCTCCCTGACACAACTGTCTGATGTCTTGTATGTCTTTCAAAACCACATAAGTCTTTCCACAACTTCCTCCCTGGGTTTGAAACTAGGATCCTAAACTTTCTGGGTCTATGTGCTGTGTTTGAAGTGAAATAATCCCTTTGGCAGAGTCACACAGAAGCCAGTGTCTCTTCTTTGGAGACTGTAGAGAGGGGGAGCATAAAAAATGAACTTCCAAAGAAGAAGAAGACCACAAGCACAGGATACATGCCTATCTACCTTGTGCCATATGCTGCCGAGGCAGAGGAGAAAGAAAAGGCAATGAAAAGGACTAAAAATGACATGGCCAGCCTGTGTATAGTCTTTTCGACAGACAGGGCAAGAAGACAAGCGGACCTGTTGACAAGCATGTAAGTGAGTTTGTGTGTATGTGAGTTTTAGAGCGTGCATCTATGTCAGAAAAGCCCTTGCCTGTGTATTTATTTGACAGCATAGGTAGACCTGATAAAAGTGCCTATGGATGAGTAGGAGTCTAAACCTGGAGCTGCGTATCCAGCAAGCCATCAGACCAAATGCGGTGCCATGAAAAAACATCATCAGCTAGTTGTCTGCAGCGCCTGCTCACAGGCCACACAATGCCAGCTATGATTAGCCTATGTTCATCCAGTGTTGCTCACCAGAGACATGTCTGTCCTCCTCTCCCTCTGTCACTGCTGAAGGACATCACAAAACTCACCTGATGGTGGAGCGATACAAGAGCACAGAGGGAAAGGGGAGGGGGAAGAGGTGGAATAGACGATGGGGAGTAGAGTGTCACTACACACTTCTGCAAACCTGAGAAGACTGGGAGGAGCAGGGGTGAACACTGTCCAGAGCTGACAAAGCAGTGAGCTCAGATAAGTACTTGAAATATACAGGCTGGCATTGATGTTACACACCACAACCAGCAGCTGACTTCCCAGAAGTGCTGCCAACATGCTCTATTTAGGACGGGAGGGAAATGTATTGCTTACATGAATGAGTCATTTCTCGTTAATACACCACTCCTCCTCCTCCTTCTCCTCCTATATCCTGTCTTCCTGCTTCTATCTCTTCTGTGTGTGTGTGGAAAAAAAAAAAATACAACGTGCATCACATCTATTACCCTGCTCTTGCACTCTATCTCTCCTTCGCTCACACACAGTCTTTACTTGTTTCTTTTTTTCTCTGCTTTAGCACTAGACATCAGAATATTAATGGTGTATCTTTCAAACTGATAAGAAAATTACACATTTAGAAAATTACACACTTTAGTGGATGTTTGAAGGCGAATTTAAACCTAATTAGGCACTATGATGTGATATCTGACTCATATAATGTTGCACTCATTTATAGGGCGAGTTGATGCCCACAACACCTTGTTTTTCAAATTCTGTGAAAATCAGTTGCTGCATAAAAGTCAGCTTGGTTGGTTACCGTCACCAAGAAGTAATCCATAATGGTTCTGTGATAGTTTTAACATCCTGTTTAATATTTAAGTTAATGTGCCATCCAACTCATCCCTCCATGACAAATTGCATAACATCACTGATGAATTTAAATAGGTGGGTATTGTCTGAAAGAGTAAAGTGATGATGGCTCTTTAGGGATTCTAGTTAACACATGGCCTATTCTGCTTCAGTTCGTCCTCTTTCCTGATTATGGAGAGTAACCGCCCTGCACTGTGCTTTCCCTGGACAAGTGAGGCTTACAAATCACCCTTGCAGCAGCTAGAGGAGTTGAAGGCGCTCGGTGCAAGGTTTTACTGCCTGTCTTCTATGAATGGCTCCCTGAAGGCTCCTGCGATAATAGCTCACAGCCGTGCCCTTCACGGAGCCTGACATCAAGCACACCCCTACAGCAGAATGGAATGGCATATCAACTTACCCAATGGGGTATCATATCAACTCATCCACTGGTTCCTGGTCATAACATAGGCAGAAGCTGAAATGAAATAGTGGCAGCCGGAACTTACATGACAAGTTGAAATTCACTCAGTTTGGACACAGAACTTTTTTTAAAGGTCCCAAGATGCTGAGTTCTTGTAATATTAATGAGAATAAATGAGACAGGATTTTTTTTCAGAGTCCTGGCTGCTCCTCTGCTCTAAAATTCATGGTGTAGCACATAATGTAGGTAAGTACATAAATGTTGACTGAGTGAACAATGACTTCAAGAGTTCTGGTTTGTTTTACCCAGTTTTTGGAGGAACCACAAGACAACTGGATGACAGATTTTGTTTTCTAAAAGGGAGCAATGAATGAACAATGATGATAACATGCACCCAAAAATACAACTGCAGCTGATTGTTAAATTTCCATTCATCAAACCACTGTAAAGAAAGTGTTACAGTACTCCCTCTCCTCCTCTCCTCACTACTGTTGAATGACTTGAAAATTATTGAGGAAAGTAATGTAAACAATAGCAATCTGTGATATATTTGATTCATTCAGATTTAATACTCACAGTCAATCCAAACATTTGTGCCAGAGAGGCTCTATACCAGACTCCCGTATAGGTCCAGCTTTGCAAACCCACATCCACATACCACATCCACTCTGTAGCATAGCTGACCCAGTAACCACAATTAACTCTAAATCAAACGTGGACCCAACCCAAGCCATTAATATAAGTCCCGTGACCTGACCCCTGCCCATAACGTTAATTAAGCACTAAAGGCTACACAAGTAACTCACTTTAAAACTCATCCAGGTTGTATTCACGCAGGGCTTGCATGATGGCTGGCTCCACATATCCAAACTGACTGGACCATCGCTATCAGTCAGCTGCAATCTCAGTTCTGGAATGATGATGAATTGAGGCGTGAAAGGTTGTGTCATAGGCACCGTAACAACAACCCTGGCAGGTTATTAGGCTTGGTAGCGATTGTGCTTTTCTTTTCTTTTGTTCACATGTTTATTTCACCCAGTGCCCATCTATACTTATTTCTAACTGTATCTTACCACTGAAATTAGATTAACATATTTTTAAACCCCATCATTTTTGTAGATTAACCACCTGACAACACTTTCCATAAGACTAAACTATACTACAGAAAACAGTGTAGAGCCAAAATGGCTTGAAGATTATTTATTGTTAATTATCAATCTAATATCATCTATTATACCATGGTCTGGGTGAATCCTCGATTCTGATTGGCTGCGGGGTGTCCATTAAAAAGTGATAATGGACACCTATAAAGATGTTCCGGTAAAATAGCCTGATTACGTTCTAAATATTACTGCGCTGGCTCAAACGCTTGTTGGTAACCACGGCAACGGACACTCGGACCAAAACAACTTTTTTTCAGCGCATCACGGCACTGGAGTCTGTAAACACACCAGCGGTAAGAAGTGCACTGGACCTCTGAAAAACTTTGTGTCACGTAACATTTAAGCCGTCACCTCACCTCCCTTCACTGATCAACTGTCACAGCGGGTCCCTCTTTTTTTTCTTTTATCGCCGACGAGTGTTATTAAATAGTCCGCTCAGCCACTTATTGTGAAAGACGTATGATTTTAACGGTAAAAACAACATTTAATCATGACTGACTTATTTAATATGTATTTTTCTCGTAAGTGACCATGGTATAAGCGGGATAATGCCCTTCGAGGTGTCCGATTATCAGAGATTAATGGACTTCGCGGAAGCAACCGTCCTCCGCTTCGCGTCGGACGGTTCACGCCTCCGCGTCGTCCATTAATTTCTGATAATGGACACCTCGTCGGGCATTATCCCTTACATATCTATCAATAATAACACTTTTCTATAGGGCTACTAGTGACATTTTCACCCAATGCTAGAGTCAGCATGTAAAGATGTACACCATGCTCACTATTTGACATTACATGTTAGCAGACTCATATTTGATAATTAGCACAAGCATTAACACAAAGTATACAGTAGCTGAAGCTGATGAAAATGTTGGTCATTTTGCAAGTGTTTTGTTGAGTGAAGAATTGATTTTTTTTTTAAAAGTCAGGGAACCACCAAAGTAATTATAACTCCACCTGATGGGACCACAAATGTTTTGAACAACTTTCATGACAATCCATCCAGTGTGCTCTGTGTTCAAAGTCAGCTGTCTAAATGTGAAACTGAATTACTGTAAATCATGATACAATCCGCCATACAAAACACAGACATGGTGGAGGGGGTTACACTCATGCCAAAGCAAACACTGAGATTTCACTGTGGCCAAGTCAAAATTCAGAGCAATTACTGAGCACAAGAATTTTGCATTTTGCAGGATATTTTCCTGAAGAAGAAAAAAATGAAATAAGCGAAAACTCAAGTAGAGTCACATGGTCCTGGTCATTGCAACCGACGTAACCAGAATTGGTTTGGGCTTTGAGGTAAGTGAGTGGTTCAAAAAAACACAAAAAAAGAAAGGGCATACAAAAAAGAGACATTCATCCATCCAGCCATCCATCATAACCAGTGCTACGGTGAAGCCAATTTCCACAAAGCTGCTAAGCTGATTGAGGCAGACCAAATCTGTTTCACCAGCTTACATTCCTTCAAAATGGCCATCTCACTTCCAATATCACGGGCTTTTACTGTTCCCCATTCCCCTGGCTCAGGCTGAGAGTTAGCAAGGCTTAGCTGGATGAAACACTCCAACAGCCCAGTTCTCCCCTGGAACCCACTGATATCTCTATAGCACAGCCTTTCCCCACATAGCTACACTTAGTTGGTTTATTTACTCATGCTATTATCCTTTGTTTAATTTCTTCGTTTTACTTTTTGTTTCATATCAGAACACTATTACAACCATTAGGATGTAAACTAAAGATTTATGTGAATTCTGATTACTCTGGGCACAATCTAATCACAGTGTCTGTACACACACACACACACACACACACACACACACACACACACACACACACACACACACATACATACACACACACCCTGGCAAAATGCACAGGCAGCACTTAACCACAACACACCTTCTACTGGAGTAGATTAAATTCACACAAGGCCTCTTTGAAGAAGGAAATTGGACAGATAAGAGACAGATTTCTATGAAAGAAGCTTGTGAGGGGTCCTATAGAGAGAGAGCGTGGAAGTGTGCAATGGAAATGGTGCCTCACCTGTTTCTGTTACCTGTAAGCTTGCGCTCGCGCCACTGCTCATAGCGTGTTCATATACCTGATATTTATCATTCTTTTGTCGTTTACAGCGTCATATTCCTCTCCCTGGTCACTTTCTCTCTGTCTCTCTCTCACACTTTCTCTGTCATTTTGCCACAACAGCAAATATCCTGTTGGCCCAGGCTGCTGGTGCTGGTCTATCTGGCCCTGGGATCGATCCGGCTCCAAGCCGAGGCCTCCCATTCATCTCAGAGCCATAAAATGTGATTAGTGCTGACTACAGCACTGCAGGGAGATGGGCTGATAGGCCTGATAGCCTCAGATAGGCAGGGCTGGACACTCTACAGGAAGACAGCAGCAACAGCATGCTGTGTATTCACCCCTCCCCGCCTTTCAGACCCTTTTTTTCTGTGGATCTCAGTTTGCTTTTTTTTCACTCTCATCTTTGTCATTCTCTCTCTCCCTCCCTCTGTCTGCCTCACTCTTTGTCCTTATATTTGGCTGCCTTCAGACTGTCTCTCTCTATACCTTGTATCTCATTTTTTGTTTGCTTCATATCTAAGCCTGACAAGCTTGTGTGCACACAAATTGCATAGCAGAAGTCAGACTTAAAAGTCTGTGTTTAGAGGTTTACCTTCTTGTGATCTTGCAAAGTTATATTTAAATGGCAGAACAAGCCGCCACCACCACCACCCTGAAGCCACACTCACTGTACCCACATACAGTGTATCTCTGTGGCATGTGACCACCTCTGTCAGCCAATCACAGAGCTGGCTAGTGGCAGAATCAAGCTCAGAGACTGTGACAAGAAGTGAGGTAGGAAGAAGAAGACTTCCTCAGCTGTGAGGAGGAACAACGTTGGTGGTGTTACGAGCACAATTTTCTAATGCACCGAGATGTGTGTGGGGACATTTGGTCTGGTTTTTATGTGTCCTAATAAATTACATTTAATGCAGTCATTCACACATCATGTTAAAAAATAATAATGTTCACATTGCTACTTTGACATAAGATTGAACCCAAAAATGTGTGGTTAATTACAAATAATAATGATTGATGGTTTGTCTCTGTGTACCAGTTATAACTACTGACAAGATGAACCTACATTTCACCTACACACAGTATTTAACATCCCCTGTTCATAGTTCTCTGGAACTGGTATCATCCTAAAAATGAACGTGTCAAGGTAGCTGCCCTTCCTGTGCTGTGCCAGACTATCAGAGACATGAGATTTCTATGTGGCTTAGTACAGACATACATTATGTGTTTAAAGGTAGAGTTGGAGAATCTGGAAAAACAGTTATAGCAGGCTACATTTTGAAAATACACAAGTCAAAAGTCCCAGCCCCTTTCCTCAGACTTCTCTCTGAAGCCTTCACCTTTCCGCGGACGTAAGTGAAGACACCCAACACACATTGCCAGAGCTACACTGCCACCCATCAGACTGGAGTGTGGCTTTTCCACAGACGTAGGTGAAGACTCTGGTTGCGCACGCGAGAGGAGGGAGAGAGGGACAGAGACGGCAGCTTGATTGGGCGTAGGCAGAACTAGACATGAAGGCATCTGATTGGTTTTTGCGTTTTGGAGCAAAAAGCATCGATTGGCCAGAGTTTTGTCAGTCCTGCAGCTGCCACAGAGGTCTGATTATTTTCGTTCCTTTTTCTGAATACATATAGTAATGTAATGACTACTCTCAGGATAGAAGGACCATTACACCCAGTATAACAAAACGTGTTTCTGAACAGGATTACCAACCATAACTTTAAGATATCTGTATAACATTAGTATTAGGGATTTTTTGATTGATAGAGTAATACATTTTTGATATTTTTAAATAAAATTAATAGACTAAAACAAATATTATATAGAAGCAGTGGTAGGGGCTTTTAAGTATGTTGATTTTGGCATCAGTGATAAAAAAAAACCCAAACATTTTCATTTTTTCATTAATACTGTAGTTGCAATTGAAGAGCCTCAAACCAAAATGATTTGTGTGTCATAAAATGAAAGTGGGAGAGAAGTCATCTCCATGATTAATGGTAACACTACAAGATCACAGCATGCTGACCTGAGTCTCACGGACGTTCTCCACTGTGAAGTTGAACCAGACTCTAAAGCGCGGGTTGCAGGTGTCAGGCCGGATGAAGAGGTCAAACTCAAACTCACTGATGTAGTCAACGCGGCCAAGGTTCCCTGCAGAGTCAGTGAGACAGCTTACATTAGCATTAAGCAGAACCAAGCAGTCCATAACACATAAATACATTTGGATCATTATCAGTATTCCTGAAGGCTCTCAGTACATGGATTCAAAGCATTACAGACAGACACGCAATCACAGGACATAACAAAGAGAAAACAAAACATGGCCTTATTTAAATTGAGGGTCTGCTTTCAAAGGCAGATGTGTTTAATCAATCGGTCACAGTCAAGTGTCTAGAAATGGTGCATCACTGTCACGGTGGCCTCCTGCCTCCTTCATCAATGGATGTAGCTGCAGATTTTTCTACACTGGTTAAGTCCCTCAAACAAAAACAACACCCAGAGAGAGCAGCAAGTATGAGGAGCAGAAAGACCAACAGAGAGGGTTGTTCCAGCCATCTATAACTGACACACAATATACTATCCACAGCAAAAAAAAAAGATCCAGATGATCAGTGGAAGCATAATTAATCCAATGGGAACGATTTCCATGCTTCCAACTCTCCAAGCTGTCTATAAGATGACTGGGTGGTAGATGATTACATGACAAGCATTCTAAATATAGGTTTTGTCTGTATCTTCTGAAGGCACATATAGTGGAGAGTCTTGTGCTGAATGTACGAATTAATGATTGTCAGGGTCAAAGGATGGAGGAACAGTGAGATAAGAGCGTGTTCGTCCTCTCATTGGTGCTGCTGCATGGGGGAAAAAATGACACATTGACACCTTCACCTACAGTAATAGATGAGAGCAGTCAACTCTGTCATTTTAAAAGCTGAACTGAGAAGACCAGTAGTTCAAGAGTTAAATGTGCTGGCAAACAGGGCAAACCGTGGGGCACAAAGTCCCTTAGAACTCTACATCAGGGTACTGCTGACCACCTGGTGGCAGGTAGAGCCGTAGCAGCAGCATGAACGCACACACACACGCACACACACACACACACACACAGCTGATTATAGACAGATGGGCTAACTACCACACTGTCAAAGTAGATCCCTCTCCTTCTGCCACCGGACAGAGCTAATCCACTAGTCAGCTTGTAACACACCGGCAGACACACACCCACGCACAAGCACGCACACACACACACACACTTTTCTCTGCTCCGCTGAAGCTATCCACAGAAGTGCAATCATCAGTTAAAACTGCACTGCAAAAAACACTGCCATGTGTTGTGAAATATAAACAACAACGGAATTTTAATTTTAATTTCAATATTTATAGCAGTATATTTAAAGTTTGTTTCACTTACAACACAGCATGCAGTGGCAACACGTGAGCAGCAGTGTAATACAAATTGTAAGAGGTTATTGTGTAACAATAAGCTGATGACAGATTCTGTATTTACATTTGAAGCCGGCCCACTAACAGCTTCCACAGCTAGCACTAATGGTGAGTGGCGTCTCATTCCAGCAAACTGGAGCCTGGAAAAAACAAATCCCTCTCTGCACATCGCTTCTCTGACTGATTAGGGAGTTGATGGGCAATGCTGAAATTTATAACTGTTGTATTTCATCTGTTCATTCAACCAGACTCTGCTCATAACATATTCAAGAAGCATACCATAAGAAAGGAAGGTTAGACAGGCAATGACAGAAAGTTAGAGGGGAGGGAGAGAAAGGCAAGAAATGTACATGTTGATAAATGACCTTTACCGAGTATTTACTACATGTGCAGGGCAAAAGTTAAGCATGCCTGCCCTTCTGTCTGAATATGTGTGCATGTTTCAGTAAAATATGTCAGAGGAAGCTCACTTCTGTCAATCAGGAAACGTACAAAGGCATAAAAATATAAACACAATTAAACTGTTGTAATGGACTCAGTACTGCCTTCATATTGTCCTTATCATACCAAAGTATTCAAATTATAGTCTTTAAATTCACATTCACGTTATTAGTCTTTTACAGAAAAAAACACAGAATTTCCAAAAGAAATGTGTAAAGTATCTACGATCTAACATTTAGCCATTACAACAATGAAACACGATATCTTCCTTACGAGGACTCGTTATGATTTTACAAAGACAATGTAGTTTAATGATAATGCTGAATTATCACCCAACCCTTGTTTGTTTTCCATAGTGGCTGGCTAGCTAGGAAGCAGGCAGGCATGCATGGACTAGCTTTTTGGCTGGTTGGAAAAGCAATCCTGAGCCATTGAGAGCAGATAAAGCCAAGAGCAGGCGGAGGGTTGAACCAGACCCAGCTGCAGCTAGCAAACACTGACAAAGAGAGGAGATAGACAGCAGAGCAGCACCTGTTCCAGACAGATGTGTAATCGAATCGATCATCTCTCATACCAACATCACAGCTATTCACGGAGCTGACACTGCCAAATACTGCCTTTTAGGCCGAGTTGATAATGATCTCCAAAGGTCGTCCTTCCTTCACAGTCTTAATAATGCTATTCAGTAATGGAAGCACGACCACTCTCTGAGGGCCTTTTGATTATTTATTTGGTTGTTGTTGGGTTTTTTTTTATGATTTAGTTGAGTAAATGCTTTTAAACCATTATCACAAATCAATACATTGATTTGCGAATCCCCACTGTGAACATCTCCCTCAAATCATTCTAAAACTTCACTACACAGTTAATTGGAAATAAATAGAAAATGATGCCAATCAATTTTTCTCCCTTTCAGCCACAGATTGCATGAAATGCTGTCAGAACCAAGGTAGATACACAAATAAACTCACTGAAGACCCTTTTCTGGCACTTAAAAACCATAATATAATTTACCTTTACCAATGTCTTGCATTGTTTTGTTATTTGTTTGTTTTTGTCACCCAACAGGAATTCATGTTGTTCCTTGCAAAGTCTGACTGCCTGTATGTTCACTGACACCACCATCAGAACAGAAACTGCTTGTGTACACAAGGTGAGAGTTTATATTTGATTTGCAATAAACTGTTACATGATTTAGAGAGAGAGAGGGAAAATTAATGAATGTTTTTTAAATGAATAATGTCTGTTGTTGATGGATGTGGTTTCTGTGGTATTTCCTCTTGAACTGAGAGAAAAGAAACAAATAGCCCTGTGCTCATAGAGCTGAATTTATCGTACATAGATTGGTAGACAGGTTAGTTGAGCTCTTACACTCCTGTTACAATAAAAAGACAGGATTCAAAACAAGACTTGGACACATTTCCTCCCTTAACAGTCCATTATTTTCAATACAAACACAGCTTAGTAGTAGCAGGACAGGAAAAGGGATTACCAAGGAGGATGTCATGATATATCAGTGCTATAACCTTGATATTTGAAAAATATGTGAAACATAAATGTCATGTTAATCATCTATATGATAATACTGTGGTTGATGTAAGGCCTTGTGGAGTTCTTGTACATCAGTTCTTTCTGTTGCCACATACGTTTTTTCACAGTAAAGATGAGCCAAAACCTCAAACATAGGTCTATACACACCAACCTATATCTTTATGAAGAAGGCTGAATACAATCAGGCGTCAATGTCTAGCCAAATATCTGTAGAAGAGATAATAGAAAGAGCCCAAACTAATATGTCTGCACATGCTTGTGAATACTGTAGCATGAACAGCAACAGACAGCAGCCATGAGCGGCTGGGTTATTGAGCCTGATGCTGGAAGGCCTGACGTGAGAGATGGCTGCAGTCTCAAGGTTGGAATTATATGTTCAGCCTGTGGAGCAGCAGGGATATGACACGCCATTGATCTCAGTTTTAATTTTATGGTGGGTAGCTCCAGATTCAAACACTTTGGTAGGCTGGTAGCTTGACCCTTTTAATCAATCCCATCATTTCGTATTTATCTAAAATAAAGCGCTAACTAAAATGCCCTCTGAAAGCATTAAAGACAAACTAGATAAAGCAAAGATAAGTTACATTGAGTCGGTATGATGTTGAAAAGCAATTCACAGTACAGCACATTTGTCAAGAATTATCTTAGGTTCTTTATGGAGCAGACAGACTGTATTAGTGTAAGTGAAGCTAATGAACTACAGACTGAGAGAAGATGAGAAAAAGGGAAAAAGACACAGTTTCCAGTCTTTGAGATCTCTTGCATAATTCCTCTTGAGTATCATCTCTCTCCATATTCTTCTTCAGTGGCGTCTTGGCAGGTTATGTTGAATATCAATCTTTGTCCTTGAGGGAAAACTAGTGCAGCGTTTAAGACATTAACAAATTGGTTTTCAACGAACAGCTTAGCCCTGCTGGTGCAGCCCAACAAAACACAATTGCTGGTTCTGAACAAGATTTTACACATGACAGCCTCTCCTTGAGGAAAACCCCCGAACAAAACCCTCTGTCTCTCTCTATCTTTGTCTGTCTTTCTCTGAATCCCCCTCTCCTTCCATCTTCCTTTGTCAACCTCTCTCACATAACCACAAAAACAAATGTGAAAAAAACAGCAAATGGATAGAGGAAATTGTATAACACTATATGTTGCTGGTGAAAACAAAAGTATCCGTAAAATGGGTATGAAACCTGCATCATTACACAGGGCCAAAGGCAAGTAAACAGGGTGCAAATATGAGGTGGCCAAGTGGACAGTCACTCTTTCAGTGTGTGTGTGTGTGTATGAGACAGAGAAAGAGAGAGCTGGAGAGGGAGCAGAAGAACCTGGCTAATGTAATCCCATTACGGAGGTACAAGAGGGAGCAGTCACAGTGCTCAGCCCACACAAAGGGCCGGCCTGCAGCCTGTAGCTATCCACTGGATGGATGGTTTCTGCCATGCAGATGGATCATCGTACAGCAGGCCTGCCTGCCTGCCTGCCTGCCTGCCTGCCTGCCTGCCTGCCTGCCTGCCTGCCGCAGGCCCGAGGTAGAACTCACTCACACAACCAGCCATTACAATGCTAATAGGCAGTTGTTTCAAAATGAAACAGACTGTGTGGTTGCAGTGCTTCCAACGTAGCAGACGTGGGGGCTGTCATCTCTTACATATAGTCACACACCAGTTTGGTTGCATTAATTCTCTTCAACAAGTATGACGTTAACGTTCCTTACAGCAATTAATGCTGTTATGCCAAAATTAACAAGCCTTACTGTAGATGTCAGCAGTGTGCAGCTGACTAAAGAAAATCTCTTGGTATAATAATTCAGAATTTCCATAAGAAAATACCAAACTTTAAAGACATCCCTCAATCCAACCGCCCTAATCCACACAGAGACACGTAACCATGCCAGATAATACATTCAATTTCTTTTAGTGAGCATAGGCAAGGCCACAACTGTGTTTAAACACTAGACTGGAGATTAAAAGAGTGCTGTACTGCTGAGGGAGACCAGCCAGGCACCTTTTTAAAGTTATTTTTTGCTGTGTTCCATTTCATTATTGGAAAACACATCAGTTTTCCCCCCGGCTGCTCTGCGGTGTGAGGAGGATTCCTGGACACAGAAGAGGGGGACTGATAAAGATAGAATTGATTCCAGCCAGCAGCAGCGGCAGCCATAGTGAAGGGGTCTGAGTTTAGACCTGCAGCTAAACGTCTGGGTTTTTCTCCGTCTCTCTCTCACCGTCTCTCTCTCCCTCTTGTCTAAAGGCAAGTTGTCACCGAGGCAACATCAATCTCCTGCTTCATGACTTCTTAAAGCCTTCCTTCTCCCCTGATGCCTTATCACTTTATCTGCAGGCAAGATTAAAGAGGTCACCTCCAAGTTTCCACAATCTGACTACCTAACAAGTGCGCTAAACTGCAGTCAATCTTTTAAAACTGTTTAAAGAATGGGTCAAGATTTTTGCAGTCTGTTTTACCTGAATATTTATAAATGTCAAAAATCCTTCTTTCGTGCTGTGAGTCAGATGAGAAGATTTATGCAATTTTCATTTTTCCATGATAAATAAAGGCTGCTCAGCAGCCAGTTAGCATAGCATAGAGACTGGAAACAGCAGGGAACTAGAGTTACTGTCTTGCCAACCAGCCAAGCTGTAAGAAATAAGGTTGCAATATCCCCTTTGAGAGTTACAGCAATGAATAATGACCAGAGGTGTTTTAAGAAGAACATTATGATGTCACAGTGAAGCTGATCATTGACCATTTGGAGACTGCCGTCACTTCATAAATGTATCCGCTTAAACTTTGTGTTAAACTGTGCTGTAAATTAGCACATGAATTTTGTTTATTTTTGTTTGTTTGTTTTGTGAGGTCACAGTGATCTTGACCTTTGGCCACCAAACCAGTTCACCCTTGATTCAAATCTGAATAAATTCTCTCAGGGTGATATGCATTTACTCCGGTTTCCTCAACATTCTTCTTCTCCTTGACCACAGCTCTGCCTTCGACACAATCGACCACTTCATCCTCCTCAGTCGCCTGCGATCATCCATCAGCATAACTGGCTCTGTTCTTTCCTGGTTTAGATCTTACCTTTCAGAAAGATCCCACTACATTCCCATAAACAACTGTAAATCCCACACTATCCCAGTTACACATGGTGTCCCCCAAGGCTCCAATGCCGGTGATACCCAGCTCTATATCTCTTGTCATCACTCCCTTCACTCTGCTCACTCTCACAGACTGCCTCGCTGACATAACCTGGACCTGGATGAGCAACAACTTCCTCAAACTCTATTGCAGTAAATCAGACATGATAATCATTGGCCCCTCCTCCCCTCTTCCAAGAACTTCTCACTCACTATTGATGGTACGGTCACCCCCTCCACTCTGGTCAGAAACCTTCAACTCTCTCCCACAAACACACATCAAAAACATCACCAACAATCTTTTTCCCACCTGCGCAACATGGCAGTCCTCATCTCCTCCTCTGAAGCTGAAACACTCATCCACACCTTCATAACTTCCAGACTAGAATTGTCACGAGAACCGATACTTCGGTGCCAAGTCAATACCGACACGCAAAAAATACGTCGGTACCTGCTTTTTTTCATCATTGTTCATGTTTCTGCCTGAGACATTGTTGAAGCACAGTGGGTGGAGCATACAAGAACGTTTGATGTGAAACTGTTCTTTGTTTTTTAGTAGCCTAATGAATTTTGTTTTTTATTGTGGTATTGAATAAGTATCAAGAATTTGGGAAATTTACTGGTATTGATATCGACTACTGCAATTCTGGTATCCTGACAAGCCTACTCCAGACTGGACTATTGCAACAGGCTACTCTACAGCCTCCCCTCAGACAACCTTCAAAAACTACAATATGTACAGCACTAAGCGGCCAGGTTGCTCACCCACTCTGACTCACATCAAACCTTCAAAACCTCCATTGCCCCCAGTGCAGTACTGTATTCACTTCAAGATTCACCTACAAAGCCCTGAATAACCTTGTCCACCCATATCTGACTTACCTCCGCCAACGTCACTCCCTCACTTGCCACCTCAGATCACCAGATGCAAACCTTCTGACCCCCATTGCTAGGACCAAGCAGCGCACCTTGGAGGACAGAGTGTTTGCCATTGCTGCCCCAACCCTCTAGAACTCCCTCCCTCAAAAAATCTGCAACTCAGACTCTCTGCACTCAAAATCAGCTCAAAACCCACTTCATATCAATCTGGCAACTGCCCCCACTGCTTCAATTTATCATTGCACATTGTGTTATTTGTACTTGATGTAAACCAGGGGTCATCAACTATATTTGTCGAAGGGCCAGAACAGACACCTTCAAATAGGCCTAGATTGAAATTAAATTCACCTTTTTGACTAATAATTTAGTTAATACACATATTTGCCCCCACCCCTCATTAAGGAGGCTCCCACATGCTTGAGCTTTACACTGCTGACTTGTATCCTCAGAACAGACATGCCCTGTGATTTTCAGCTTAAGGTCCCACTCCCGCGCGACCCTTTTCGGTCATTTTAAAACCAGCTCATTAGCAATGCACATTAGCAATGCACCTCTGGAGGGTGGGCGGGAACTGCGCTGCTCTGCACCCACCCAGCCACCTCCTCGCACCCCACCCCCCGCTCGCTGACAGCTGGACATTGTACAATTACAGATTCAGCGCGTTTAGCGTAAAACTCCACACTGCTCACGGTGCAAGCTGCTCTACCAGGTGAGCTATACCTGTTATACCTTGACAGCTCCACCGAGCTGCCAAGCCTTTCACCTCTGAGCCAGATGCAGAGCGGGGCGGGAGCTTGTAGCACTAGTGCCCTCCCCTGGAGCTGTGACACGTCAGCTCCAGTCTCCCTGAAACTGCCAGTTTGCGTCTGCCATTGGTTCACAGCAATTTGAAGGCAGAAAACCTCAGAAATGCAATTTTGCACTTCCTTTTCTGCTGATATGTGCTCTAACATAAGAAAAATGCCACAGGAACATGTGAAAAGCACGAAAAACACGATTTTCATGGGAGTGGGTCTTTAAATACTGTACTGTATGCAAGGAGGCTGACAATCACAGGACTACACATTCTACATCTCGGAGGTGATGTCTTTCCACATACGGGCCTTTCAAACAGGTCAGAGCACCGTGGGGAACAGTAGGAAAGACACAGCCCAGGTGGGAACCGGGCCACAACACCGGTGGGAGAAGCAGGTCCGTGGAGCTGTGCACCGCGGACATGCACGAAAAAACAAGTGCGTTGCATCAAATGTGAGCATTCACAATAAAAACTAATTATAACCAACAGCTGGAATGTCCTTAGGTGCCAAGCACCCATTTCCCCCAAATGGGCACAGGAGGGTTGGTTAGGTTTGCTATACCACGTGCTACTGCAGGTCTATCAAAAGTCAGAGAGGAAACTTTTTTAGTGTGGCACAAATGAGAGCTTAAAAGTCGTACGTCAAGTATAGATAAAGAGCTATTATAGATAAACAAGCAGGATATCTGGGTGTAGAGTTACTCTTTAAATCCCCAATTCGACATAAAGTGGCTGACAAAGGCCTGAACAGGGCGAGGCTTAAGTAAGTCTGACACAAAATAGATAGGGGATGTAAACTGTCAAATAAGCTACACATCTGTGCTTGCAGAGATTCAAAAAAAGGTTCAAAAAGTTTATCACCATCCGCTGAAAAATACAATGTGCAAGCATTAACACTCCCATCAGTGGTTGGACCCATCTCTGTGAACCAGCAGCAAGGTCTTCAAAGAAACACATCAGACAGTAAGATTACCAAGTTGTGAATCTTTTAAATGTCTCCCATGCACTTTACTAAAAACATGTTCCGATTAAAAACCATATCCCTGACTGGACTCTACTGCCTACAATATTGTCTGTTTATAAAAAGGCATTTTCATTTAAATCTAATATTTAAGAGTCGTGTCTCATGTCTTACAAAGCCACACACACACACACACACAATAGGTGATTGTGTATTTGTAAACATTATGTGCAAACTGTTGTGAAAATAATCTTAATATACAAAAAAATCAGGATAAGAGCAGACAATAAGAGGGGACAATAAGGGAAAAATCATATTGTTATGAGTCCATCTATGCTCCAGTGAGCTCCTCGTTTCAATATAGATGAAGAAAGCTGGGCCCGAGGACAGCAGTGAGATATGCAGGCAGCCCGCACATATCTGATGATGTACAGGCCTGCCTGCACATTCTAAAGAGAACACATTTTCTAGCTAGCCTTTTATAATTGTATTTTTTCCTTCCAAAAGGCCCTGGAGCTAGACTGGTATGCTCCATCTGAAGCGGTTGGTGTAGTAATGGGTCATAGTGATGCATTCATACTGGGACTGGCTTAATTGTATTATCAATCTCATCCAGACAGTGCTTTAGCCCCACAGCTCTGGACATGGTACTGTCAGATACTCTGCATTAGTATTGGGGAGTGAACCATGAGGAATCACAATCTTTGCTTTCATCTGTTTCTCAAGCCTTAAAACGGTGGGTTAGCTGGTTGGATGATGTTTTTATCAGAGTTTGGCCACTGCAATCCCTCGGTTCTCACCCTCTCTCTGTCTACCCATCTGTCTGTCACTCCACCTCTTTCTTTATCTTTTGCTTTTGGTGTGTCCTGTGCGTTGGTGGCCACTGAGTAAATACAAGTCTGTTCCAATTTCATGCTATCTTTTAACAAGTTAATTATGTTGA
This sequence comes from Trachurus japonicus, assembly GCF_045865225.1. Lineage (NCBI taxonomy): Eukaryota > Metazoa > Chordata > Actinopteri > Carangiformes > Carangidae > Trachurus > Trachurus japonicus. The sequence continues at coordinate 15,424,933 of NC_140910.1, forward strand.
GCCCTACAAAGACTGAAGGCAGACAGAGGAGGTGGTGGCTCTGGCAGAGGGACAACTGCCCAGGTCAGCTCTTTGTTGTTCCATCTTGTTTTCTGTCCTCTTCTCCAAACACTCTCCCTCATCTCTTTTCTCTTCTCCTCTTCTATATTCTCTTGGTGTAAGTCCCTCCTTCCTTTCCTCTCTTCCTCAGTAGTAATCTTTCTAGCCGCTCCAGTAGTGGAAGAGAGTTTGGAGATAAAAGCGTAGGGAGCTGAGGAGTCCTTGGCAAGCCTAAGGCAAGGAGAAGGTCAACAGGCCTGCTAAGAAGGGCTGTTATCATCTTGGTAACATGTTATCGGAGAGCCTGCAGTAGTGTTTATTTACAGTTATTGCTCCCTCTGGGTGCACACTTCAACGCCTGGGGCTGATTGCTCTGTAATGAGTTCAGGAACACAGGGAGCCGATGCAAGAAAAGAAGAGAAACAAGGGAGGCAAGAAATCACTGCCCAATAACCAATAGGTCAGCAGGAAAAAAATCAAGGAAGAACACAAAATGCCTGTCGTTGAAAATGCAGGAGAAACAGATTAAAAAGAAAGTGTATTCTTTTAACCACAATAGTTTTTCTTTGCCGCGCCTATGTCCTGCCAGTTGAGAGCAAACAAATCACCTCAAATTGGACAGCGGTTTCTCAAATGAGGAACAACCCAGTTAATCCAGTAAGGCAGTAAATGGCTCTTAACCTGGAGTCAGCTGTATTTGTTCTGAGGAAGGACCACTGCTCAGACTTAAAAGACTTGATTTCCATCTCTAATGTCCAGAATCTCTTTTATAATTTACTTTGCCAGTGGTGCTTGTCCTGTATTTATTTGGTTGACCGGTCCAGTACTGTCTGTGCTAATCGGATTGGTATATATTTAATGGGCTAAAAGGTGAAGTGGCAACAGTGAATCCAGGGAGTTGGGCAAGTCAGGAGAGAGGATATCTGTAAATCCCAGGGACAGTTGGGAGCTATGCATAGGAAATCTCTCATTGTGACACAGCTTTTCAATCTGGGGAATTACACCAAGTGCTGCTACTGTCAATGCAATGCCAGCTTTTCAGAAAGAAAGAAAAAATGAAAGAGCAGGAAAAGGCTATACTGAATGCCATTCAAAAGACTTGGCAGAAGATCAAGGAGTTTTTCAGCAGTCATATTGCCAGGCACTGCACCCGACCATCATGCATTTAACACGAATTAAGATATGGCACAATAAACATACACATATGTATATATGACAAAGTCACAAAGTACTATTTTTTTTTCTAGAATATACCATAAAAGCAAATTCATTTTATGACAAGCTAATCCCTTTTTATACGATCGGATATGGGAGATTAAGAGACATAATTTGGTAATTCAATTTAGACATAATTCATCACAGAAGAAGAGCGCAGGGCGCATTTTGGGATGAAGTTTCTACATCACTGCAGGAGGTTCCAGATGATGCCAAGTTCATGATGCAGAGATAACTGGTATGACTTAATTTAGAAAGAAAGGACTCAAAATATCATCTTTCCAGTACATTGTGGTTACAGTCATGATAAGAATAGGATGGGACAGTGTCCCTAAAAACTGAAGCACTCGGACATAATCGCAGCAGTCCACAGTTACGCAATCAGTGGCATAGTGAAGTCAGTTAGTGAGTAGCTGGTTAACACAGCAGAAATTTGGCAGCCAACACCCCAGGAGTCTAAGGTCTACAGGAGCTGGTGGAGACCGAAGTTTGGACTTTCAATGAATATTGCACACTGATCAAGTGACAAGAAACAGTTTAGAATTGTTGCTTAGGTTGTTTCATGTTACCTCAAAGTGTAAATAAGCAGCTCTGCAATGCAATGAATTAGGGCAGACTAATTTATTTTATTTTATCGTCACCGCGATATCAACATGCATGTTTTTTTTAATAATCAGATTTTATTTTATTTTCTGAATTTACAACAATGCAAACAATGCTCAACTAAGCATACATCATCAAGTATTGGTCTGAGCTAGGGGAGAAAGTGAATAATCACAATTCAAATAAAGTAGAATATGAAAAGAAAAGAATAAAACAAGTTTAAAGGGGGAAAAAAAGGGGGGGGCGGGGGCAAAAACCCACAGCACTTGTACCCTTTTAGGAAATATTTCTTCCTCATCGGTCTGCTCAGTCGCGTCTTTCTAAGCCAGTGTTTCCCCTCTGGATAGTTTCACTTAGATCCTTAGGCAAGTAATCCATTACAGGCCGCCATACAGTATATTCTTAAAAGTGTCATCATTTCCTTTTAACTCATTGAGTGCCAACCACGTAATTTCTCGTTTTTCGTTCCCATGCGTTGAGTGCCAAAAACGAAATTTTTCGTTTTTTGCTTTTTTTTTAAATTATGAAAATAGACACTTTAATACACATTATATGTAAATTTGGGGACTCTACGACGAGGAGAACTGAAATAGATGACGATCAAAGTCACATGACAGCTCATGATCTGGAAGTTTTTATCATAACTCAGCTTCTGCAAACGGAGTTCTGCATGCAGATGCAGCAGCTGCTCTGCTCTCACCCGCGAGGCTGCAGCAGCTGGGAGCTGAACCAGGAAGCTCTCAGCCCACTGTCCCGCCCGGTCTTCATCTGGAGCAACACCGTGTCCTCCCCAAAGTCCTCCCGCGGTAAAATCTGATGGTCTCTGGACCAAAGCAGACCGGCACCACCGACCCGTACCACAGACGGACCGCGACCACCGGCGGGACCGGTGTTCGCGAGCCGCTGTGGCCGGCAGAGCCTCACGTTCCGCGGCGAGAGGCTGTGACACGGCACGGTGCGTCTGTGTTATTGCTGTTTAGTGGCGCCCCCCCCGCCCCCGATGGTGGTTTTGTGAATAGAACAACAATTGTTGTGTATATTTATCTTATACGAGCCCTTTGATCCAGAAATGCGAGTGTCAGAAGAGCGACAGACACAAACAGCGCACCTTTCATAAAAGACGCTCTATCTCCTTTTCTAGAAAAAAAGGAGGGATTTTGGTGAAACCCAGCCATGTTTAGCTTGACTTTTCTCAGGAACGGAGGCACGTAGAAACAAACGGTTTGTGGCCATTTGAAGGATAAAGTTAAACCTTTCAAATGAGCTACAGTATGTGTTGGTGGCAATAATATAGAATACACTATGGCTCTAAAATAAAAAGTCAAATATGGTCTAATTTGCCGGTACACTTGACTAAAACTTTGGAAAGGAGCGCGGCACTCAATGAGTTAATTTGGCACTTAGTCTTTCCATAGGAAAAACTCTAAAAATTTCTTTGTACCACTGAGTTACAGTGGGCGGTTTTTCGCTAATCCAATTAAATAATAAACATTTCCTGGCCAAAAATAAGAGTTTATTGAGTAATATTGATCTTTTCACATCCATAACTCTATTCAAAGGTGGCAGCCCCAATAGAAATTGGCCCGGATCTTTACATATGCTGTGTTTAAATATTGCAGTCACTTCCTTAGATACACATAACCAGAACTTTGATATTTTTGGACAGCTCCAGAAGCAGTATATATATGTCCCACTTGTTAACTTACATTTAAGGCATAATGGTGATCTATTAGGGTCAATTTGGTTCAAAACATGAGGTGTCCTGTGCTGTCTATGAAGTATTCTATATTGTATTTCTTTAAATTTGTTGCTGAGAAACAGAGAGTGAGTGGTCCGAATCAACATGCATGTTAAACACACTGCAAAAGGTTGTCCAAAATGCGATGAGTAAGTTTTAATTACAGGCGCCATGCTTTCTCTTTCCACCTCACACTCATACACCTCATACCTGTAACCTGGGCCACACTGTTAGATTTAACATAACGTAACAACAACAGAGGGGGACTTCCATCCAGTCCCTCGGATACCGCGCCTGAAACACGTCCAACGGCATCGATCAGCATATTTGTACTGGGATGAATTCTTGTGTTTAGTCGACTTATAATGCTTGGAGTTTATTTACAGCTTGTAAGCTTTACACTCTTCTTCTCTGTTTTCAGTATTTGTGTGGCAGTGTTACAGCACCACTACAGACCTGGCATATGTACTACAGTGTTTTGAGTCGTTTTCAGAAAGACTCAGGAACTGTATGGTTAATATGCACACACCTGAATATTTGCTTATTTATCGCAAGTCATATCGTCATCACAATATTGAACAGTGTCATCGCACATTGCACATTTTGCTGATATTGTGCAGGCCTACAATTAATGAATACTTGCAAATAAACCTCTTTTATGTCAGTCTTATTTTAAGAAAAACCACAAGTGAGTATATCAGCTTTTAAAAGAAAAACTGACATATATTACTAGGTGAACTATAATTCAAAATACATCTGAAGGAACAAGGTGAGCTTATACAAACTCAGATATACAGTTTTAGACTGTCTAAAACTAGAGCACATTCCTACATGTTCACTATTAAGCGCTGCTTAAAATGTCCACAAAAAAAAAAAAATCCTGATAACAACATTTGCCCCCGAGGAGTGAATTTCAATACTGTTTACTTTGAGCAGTAGACCTACAAGATAGCTGCCTGGCTTCAGACCAAAATGTATTCTATCAAAATTCTGCTCCTGTCAGTATTTCACCCTTCACTGTATTAGCATATTCTGTACATGAATTTGTGTTATCAAACAAACCCTGGCACATCAATGTAGCTCATCTCAGAGAGAGGTTTTCTAAATAAATCAGCAGAATAAACACAGGCAGCTTGAAAAACATGAACTGGTAAAGCATTACAAATCCTCGCCATTTTCCCAAACTGAACAGTCTTGCCTGGGATGAAAAATGAGACGTCTGCTCTGAAACTGTGTTTATGGCGTCAGGAATTGCTTGGAAATGAATTACTGGATGAATCACTGGAGTCTTGTGTGCAAGCACCACTTGTGCAACACAGAAATCTAGTTGCAGTAATTTTCACTTATGACACACTTGTATCACAATGCTAGAGGCAGGCCCAGAGCCAATGAACAGGGATGTTCCAAAGTACATTCAGAAGACAAAATAGCCTAAAGCTGGAATAAAAAAAAAAGATAAACCTGTTTGTGTCACACCACGTCCTTCAATACCAATGAAATAACAACGGCAAATTTTACATTACAAATAGGCTATTTTATAATATTATTCAGCATCTGCACATTCCTCCCCTCAACCTTTTCCAAATCTTACAGCCACGCTGTGTGTACAGTTGATAATCAAATCCTTTCATTACTCAAAATTTTCAAAACAGTTTGCTGCTGCTAGCATTTGGTGACATTTTGAGAAGATGAGGTGCTGGCTGGGTCTCCTATGTATAGTTCATATCAGAGCCATCAACAATTAACTTACAAAACACTGAGGGTGTTTGTATTACTTCCTGGCAGAGGAAGCATCTCTGACCAGCGCAACTGAGCCAATGTGTTCGCTCAGTGATTAGACGTGACCACATGCAACAGGCCCGAATGTCAGACACGATTATCGCACCATTTCATTTGCTCTGCATTTTATGCAATCCTACTGATATCACTTCTCACCTCCCATGGCAAAACACCCTGTCAAGCCCCCATGAAGCCACGTGATAGCGGCAGATAGCTGTTGCCTGTAGTTATTATGGTTCTCAGATTGACCACCTTTGGAGTGTTTGTTCTGCTCAAACACGCAAATAAAGAGAAGATATAATAAACATGTTGCTGAGGAAATTAATTAATCCTGCAATAACCATGTTTTGAACCAGACACATTTGCTCCCGGCAACACCCCGGGGAAGTTTCCCTCAGGGTCGAGCCACTATATGACACCCCAACTCACATGACGTGATATGGCATGAAAATGGAAATAAAACTGAAAAATAAGCCTGAAGAAAGCCACAGATAGAAGATGGTGATAATAAAAACACAATAATAATAAAGAGTAATCTCTTATGGATACAAATGGCCAATAAATAGCATAAATCAAAAGCAATGGTCTTGCCAACACTCCCCAGACAAGTCAAATTTATCTCCATACTCTGCTCCTGACTTCAAAGAAAGAGAGAGAAGAGAAAACTGCTAAAAGGGAAAACTGGAGAGGCCATTTAGTGATTTGAGCAGTGAAGCTTCTCCGCTGCCAAGGACATGTAAGAGAGACAGAGAGACTGGGAGTGCCTCTCAATACATCAGATGTCAGGAGTGCTCCCTCCCACTCAGACTATCTTCTTTTGGAAAGCCCATAAGAGCTAGAGCAATCTAAGGTCAGTCAGCTATACAAAGACTACAGTAAAAGTCAAAAATTGAACCATCAAAAGGCCACATGACTGCACAACAGAGTACCATCTTCATGTGTGGGGAGATGAGTGGCATAAAATGTTCTGAAATATGTTCATTAAAAGAAAAAATGACAATGACAGAACATACGTGTTTTCATCCTTGCACTGCCTTTGCTGGGTTGTTTTATCAGAGAGGGAGTAGAGGCGAGACAGAGAGCAGTATACTGCAGCAAGCTCAGGCCTCTCCAAGCCACTCATTCTGAGCATCTGGCTTGATTGTAAAAACGTTTCCCTCTTCTTTAATCAATGGAAACTCAACTATCCTGATTCATGGGGCACTCTGGAGTATATAAATATCTTCTGACAAGCCTAACTGTGTTCTCCCTCCCCATCACCAGAACACCAGCTACCCTCCCACCCCTCCCAGTGCTCATAATATTCTTTTTCTCTGTACTTCCTTTTTCTCTTCTCACCCATCTCTCTCTTGATCTCAGTTTCTATCTTCCTGTCTTTGCTCTGAAAATTTTGCTTTGGCTCCAACTCTAATCAGTCATTCTTTACAGGGTCTGTGCAACTGCAACATGACAGTCTCTGGTAGAAGATAAGACTGGACAGATTAAATACACTGCTCAGTGTTAGAGGAAAGAAAGAAGAAAATTAAAGGAAAAGGGGGAAAACAATAAAACCCTCATCAGCAGCAGAATAGTGCAAATATTTTCTTCTACATTTATCCTCATTACTTATCTCCTGACAGCCGTTTTTTCTTGTTTATCTTATTCTTTATCTGAACAACACAGAAAATATTTCTTCATCAATTATCATTACTAAGAGGTGATTTCAGAAATCTTCAGAGCAAATCCATGGAGTGCTTGAGAGATTCCTTATATAAGAGGTGGAATCCATAAGAGTATTAAAGAACCAACACAAGTATTGCCCTGTATTTGATCTGTACGGTGACAATCATCTGGCCAGTGGCGTGCATTTAGTCCTCCAACTTATTAGTTCACTAGTTTGCTAAGCAGTTGATGTTGACACAAGGTTAGATGAGATATTCAATCAACAGGCTCGGTGCTTTGGCACGTTCAATTTGAAATATAATTATGGATACTACATTGAAGTGCCAAGTTCCAGCTTTATTTTGATTAGTTTTATTTCAGACTTGATATGAGCCTTGTATCTCTCACACAAGGATACGGCCTTTTTAACTTAGTATTTAGCAAAGTTTAGGAGTTCCCATAGACATCTAGCCTAGAAATCTAGACGCACCCTAGCGGCAGCAAATATATTTGCTCCGTAGGTGGGTCTAGAAACGAGCCATAGGAACTTTTTGAGTCTCGAACACCGATTGTGTTCACCAATCACAGCGCTCTATCTGTTTAGAGAGTCATTGGGCGGGCTTAACGCGATGACGACATACATTTTAATTGGTTTGTCAGGCTAACGACATCCTGCTCTTTGCTCTGATTTGTCGTAGCGCTACCCTATTGCATGCAGAGGCAGTTTGAAAGACAGCCTTCATCCCGCCCTCTGGATTGAGCCGAGGTCTACCGGTCGTTTCCAGACTATACATTTTAGTGATATAGTCTGGCTTGTCAGGCTAATAGACATCAGCAAATGCTTTGAATCTTCTCTAGTAATGCACTCCCTTAGAATTCACTGCTTCCTCCTTCAGCTCACAGGGTCTCTGAGCCTTCAGCCCAATCTTCAGCAAATGGAGGGCACCTCAGTCAGATTGAGATCAGGTGACCGAGTCCACCACCAGTCAAGGATATTTCACCTCTTCACCCTGAAAAGCCCTTTGGTTGCTTCAGCCATATGTTCAAGATTGTTGTCCTGCTGAATGATGAAATGTTGTCCAATAAGTTTTGATTCATTTGACTGAATCTGAACATTTATCCTGTTGCCTCTGTCAGTGGTGTAATCATCAATAAATGCCAGAGTGTCAGTTCCATTAGCGGCCATACTTGCCCAACGCAGAATGACCACTATGTTTGACAGATGAGATGGGTGCCTTTGGGTCATCAGCTGTTCCTCTTTTCTCCACTCTTTCCTCACTCCATCATTTTGATCAATTTTTGTTTCATCAGTCCAGAGAACTTTGATCCTGTGTTTTTGTGACTTCTCCTGAGTGTCGATAAGCAAACATACACACACCTACAGTACTACATCCTAGAGAACATTCCTGACCTGCTATGCAGCCATGAAGGAAGTTTCTTTCATGTGAATGGTTTCCAAATCATCCACCAGACTTGGGCTCCTCAATCTCCGAGGGCATTTTTGCATTTTCTAGTTTTCCTGTGTAAACTTGTTTTGTAGAATACACCACATTGTCAATTTTGGCAAATCAACTACCTATCTCGCGATATCTCTGATTAATTTTAGCTTGAATTAAGCATCTTTATCATATTCCATATTTGCAAGTTCACTTCTTTACACTTGCAACTCCTCAATCTGCGTGTCAACTCTCCATTCACCATCAGCTCAAACACGTGATCTTTTTTGTACTCAAACAAATGATTAAACAAAACAGCTACCCAAGAAACATTTGTTCAATTTATTTTTGAACCATTTTAAGGCCATATCTCTCATACAGTTCTTCTTTCTATATTGCTGTAAACCAATTAAAATTAAAGCTGAAACTTGACACTTTGATCTAGTATGGATTTTACTTCAAATTGACTGTGTCTCCATACTTATTATGGTTTACTCAGTTTAAGAGAAAAGACAAGTAAGGTTAATAACTCAGATAAACAAAAATACTCCAGTCTCAAAAGGTCTTGATTATTTGGGTCCTAAATGACAAAGATAGCTGTGGGTGCATATCTGATCGCCAGTCTGCCATAGGTTGAATTGTACTGAGCGAATTGATTGTAAAGCCAGATGAGTCTATGAGTTGTGCTTATCAATGGACCCCATTAAACACTTGTCACCCCTGGGGAATTTCTTTGACCATGCAAGTCATTGTCAGCAGACAGCAGTCTGACTAATCAATGAGTGCTTAATTACATCTGGTGCACGGTCCAGAGGTGCAGTAAAACAATATGTATGCACCAACAGTGTCATCCTTTTGTAGAGACAGATGGTACAAAACTCTGCGACACTATGAGGATGCATTCACAAAAGAATTTGGGACTTAGCTGGAAATGTCAACAGTTAGGGTGTGTGACGAAACAAATGTGACAAGACAAGATAAGAATGTCATTTGGATTTCTCTCTAAAAAACAATTAGACTTCTCTTATCACTTTCATGAATCTCTGCCTCTTGACACAATACACAACAATAGGCCAAGACTCAATGTTTACAGATTAACAAAATCTTCTATTCTCTACTGTGATTTTTATTGTCCTAAAAGCATAAAAAGATCATCTCAATAAGTAAAAAAAAAAAACATGTGCATACTGCCCTTTACATAGTCAACTAAAGCAGTCAGTGAGGTTTCCAATGATGTCTTAAGAAAATAAAAATAGTTGAAATCCTGCAGTAACAAACACAGCATAGCCAATGTCATCAAAATACTGTATGTTATTGTTAAGCATAGTGTTAAAAAAAGAAAAGCTTTTAATGGTTTAGAATGAGTCCGTGTCAGAGGACCTGTTGGCCGAGACACCTACTGTATGTAAATCTGTAGGCCATCACTGACTTGAACAGCATAGGTCTGACAACAAAGTGAATTAAGCCTCATCTAAATGTAAATTAGGTTTTATACCTTTGGCAAACAGCTTACATAACCAATGTCTATTTTAATAAACCAATTAGATTTTATTCTGTACTATACTAACACAACAAAATAAAAAATCTCTGCTTTATGAAAATGTACATGGGGTGCAGACAGCTGTCAGCCAAAGGAGGGGAAAAGATGCAGGGAGTAGTTGTATATGTCTGCATAAATTTCAAATGAAAACGTCTGCTTGAAATACTGTGTTTTGGATCTACAATCTGGTTTAAGGAAGGTAAAATAGACATAGACTGCCACGAAAGGCCATTTTAATAGCTTTGAGAAATATACATTCCAGTGCAACATGCAATACACGTGGCAGGAGCTTACACACTAGTCTCCAATTTCCCTGCTGTCTTTGGTATCACAGATATCAGACGGGATGTGTGAAAAACAACAGCTCATTTTAAAGCTTTACTGATATTTTGCTTACGCGTGTCTTATCAAGTGTATATGGGCACTAAATCTACCATAAACACAATATGACAGGCCCCTGGTTTAGGAAAACTAGATATCTCATATAGGTTAAAATCCACAACCTATAATAAGACTCAGTAATGTGACTGTGTGGCTAGTGGCTACAGACCCTAACATACAACCCATCACTAAGTAACTAGAAAATATGAGTACTGTTTCTATTTGCAAAAACTCTTTTTATCTCATGCTGTCATTACATATTCCAGTGACAAATTGGTGTGCCTTTTCATTTTTACCAAAGGTTTCATTAGATCCTCATATATACGGTACACTACTCAAAATGTTAGGGATATTCGGCTTTCAGATGAAATTTCAGAATGCACCTAAAAGCACTATAACCTTGGTAGGTGAACTTGATTTGACCTTCTCTAAACTTTTGAATGCACATGTCCAACTGTTCAGTGTTTCAGTACTGAAAACATAATATGCTGTTCTCAAACGAGGTAATTAACCGCAATCATAACAAGTGTCTGATCAATAATTCGACTACTAAATGTTCTGGAATGATGATTTGTATTTAAACAGTCCTCTTCCTTATACTTATACCTTATCACATTTTGACATCATGAGACCAAGACGACACCTAACAATCCATCAACAGTACCTGGCCATGTCGAGGCTTCAGATGGGAAGTTTAAACTTTTTGTGAGTAGTGTATATAAACATAAATTGTTTTATGAAGTTTTTAAATTCCAATTTCAGGTGTTAAGGATTACACATACATGTATTGCATCTGTTTGACTGAAATAAATTTACCTATTACGCCAAATTGAAAACTTTGATTTAAGGTACTGATTTGAGTTTTTTTTAACTCCTTGCACACAGTTTTGAACACTTTTTTCGCAGGTGTGTGTATCAACACAAAAAACTTATTTTGGGTGGAGTACCACTTTAAGAAAAACTAAGTGAAATTACCAGTTTTGGAATAACTATCAGAGGATAATAACTTCCTGGTTAGCTCAGCATACACGCAAAAAGCACTGTGAAAGAACTACTATAAACTGATATCAAGGCTCACTCTTAAATAAGGAGGACAAAATCAGTGTTGTTTATATGAAACAGCAACAGGGCATTTATTTGACATTGGCTGGCAAACATCAATTTATCCCCCATTCTAACTTTAGTAATGCAGTTACTGGAAAGAGATTAATATCAATTCCATAAATCATTCAGAAGATGCATCCGGAGCCAGAGACACTGGTATGTTAGCTGATCTCAGTATGGGAGCTCAGCAACCATTAATCAATGTCTGAGCTCCTCTGGCCATGTCATCTGGGAAACAGGGTAAATTTATAGAAAAATAAAAAAAGGGGGCCATCACCACACTGATATCAGCACAGTCCTCCCAAAGTAACATGTTTACATCTTTATGAAGTGGTTCTATATTTTACACTCACCTTTGCTTGTGTCTTATCTACTGAATACTAAACTGTGGAGTAGGTTATCATTCCTTTATTTGCCGCTTTATATTCCTTTATATTTCCTCTCATGAAATAATTACTAATAGGTTTAGAATATGCGACAACTATGAAAACGTGTTTGCATGTGACTAGATAATATCTAACTTTGAAAAAAAAAAGTGTAACAAAAAAAAGATAAAGATAAGAGCAAAAATAAAATTTGGCAACGACACCAAGGCCAGACATCAGGGTGAAGTTAAAGCTCATCTCAGTCTGCAGAAACCAAAATGGACTTGTCTGTGGAAATATGAAATCTGAGTGGCATCTGAACCTAATCTCCACACAGAGATTTAGTCCCAGAGAGACCGGCTGATTCACTGATTTACTCTGCCTACTTGTGTGCTTGAGTGTGTGCCTGTGAGAGTCTACCCAACTGACCTTGTCCGTGCTGAGAAAGTACTTTATTTTCATTGTCGCATCATTCAGCTGTCACAAAAAGGCAAACAAAAGCAATTAACGAACGACACCGGAGCATATTAACTAAATCCTTTTATATGTCGAGCACCAACATAAGAGATGGGCCGAGTAATAGGTCGATCAACCTTCCAAATATGCTTAAATATATTCTACTACTTGTTAGTCAGCTTCTTCTTAACAGACCGCAAAACGACCAACATGGCTCTAGTGAGGGTCAGCAATACCTCTTACTAAGATATGTACAGTATGTCCCTGACAGAGATCTCAGATCCTTTTTTAACAAGCCTGAAAAAGTCTAATAGTCTAATAACCTGCTTCAATTGTTCACCTGTAAATGATATATTTAATATAAAACACTCAACAGCATACGAACCACAATTAGCATCACCTTCTGAAACCAATTGTCATTATTAATAATATTAGTTGTTGTTGTTGTTTCAGTAGTATTGGTAGTAGTAATAGTACTAGGTCCGGGCAAAAACTTTATGAAGATGGTGGTTCTGATGGCCAGTGGAAGTTGGACAGAAAGGCAAAAACACAGACTTAGAACTGATTTCTCTTTTTTTTCTCACCACACCACATTTAATGGACAGAGATTGTGGGCTGGAACATATAGCCTGATAAGGTTGGACAAACAAAATGGTGCTAATCTGTGCAAAGTGATTTAAAATTCAAAAGGACCTTAATGTCAGCTCTAGTTTGAATAGGCAACCAATTTATGTTCTGCAGTCAAATTTATTTGATCTACTCGTAATGAGAATTTTAGCTGCAGCATTCTAAACAAGCTGGAGGTATTTGATGGAAAGTTCAGGCTGCGAAAGGTGGTATGGAGATAATCCAGTTCTGGTGAAACTATACAATGTGTTGGAATTTCTGTATCAGCTAATGGGTGGTGTGCATTCTAGTTGTGAGTTTTTGTAATATCAGAGGACTGAGAAAATAGATGCTACAAATCTGCATAGGAACCCAGAGTAAGGAAATAGAGCGTAAAACACTGTATGTCTTTGACTGAAGAAAGTTAAAGTACACATACAGCGCCTGAAATTCACTGCGGGATTGCGGGTATCGCGCATAATTGAACTGATTCCCACAAATCTAACACTCATAATGTGGGAAATTCCCACACATATTTCAAACCAGCCAACGTTATTACACACTACAGGAGTGCTGCATCAGACGGTCTGACTTAATGACACACACACGTCTTTGTATAGTTAACCTACTGAATAAAGTTAGATGGACTTTTTTCTTGCCAGTGTTATAAAACACGGTACAGCTGTACAGCGCCACATCCATTATGCTCCTCTCAGATTGAGGTTAGATATTCCATTGTTAAACTCTTTTCATACAAAGTGCTGCCAAACAACAGGCTAGAGAGAGAGAAACAGCAGAGCTACTCTGACAGTTTGTCCCTGCAAGGAGCAGGTGAGCCGCACTTTTTCTTTTCTTCTAGCGGCGTCGTCTTTACAGGGGAAGCAAACGCACATGTCCGCCCAACTTTAACACAGGGTTTTCCTGCCTATCTAAGGTGATTTTGGCCACCCTCCTTGGTTACAGCGTGCATGTGGGATCGTTCAGATGTAGCATCTTGCACAAACTCCCCGACGAAGGAAGCCCGTATGTGGAAAGACATCGCCTCTGAGATATAGAATGTGTATTATAGAAGAGAAACACACATGTCAGCACCTCTGACTTCAGAATCAGAACAGACATGTCCTGTGATTTTCAGCCTCCTTTCATATTTAATAGAGGGGGGACAATATCTGAAAGTACAACTGTCAAGCAAAGCCAGGTAAAACCCTGTAACACTGATTTTGCAAACAGAGTATTGTACCTAAGCATGTGACAAATAAAACTACACGCTGTGTAGTTGCAGCATCATTTATATCTAAAGCATAAAATATAGCATATGATATTTGGGCTACCGAAGGAATAGGGCAAGGAGACTAGAGAGAAGAGGGAGCCACCAAAACAAAGACTAATGACACAGATGCAGCTCCAAAAGATGACCACTCGGAGAGAAGGGACAAAATGTAATATCAGGTAATAGGACATATGACCTGTAGTCCCCCCCCAACAAAGTAAAATCTCCCCCATGTGAAGCCCTTAGAGGGGGAATTCCCCCCACTTTTGGAAAATGAATTTCAGGTCCTGATATACTGTAGCTAAACATGCTATACACAATAAACTCATTACGATGCCCTTGACCGATAAAAACATCTGAGAATAACTGAATAACTTTTTCAAAGGAGATTTGAGTCAATATTATACATTTTTTTGATTTTCAATTATTTATTTTTTTTATTTTTATTTTTTTATTTTTTGGGGGGGGGGGCTCCCGGGGCTGGTACCAAACCTTGTCAGCTTGTTGCCATTTGCATTCACCACTGACCACAACACTACCACTTAAAGGACAATTCCAGGCGAATTCGACAAGCCTCGAATACACTCAGGGGTGTATTTTCCTATCATTTTAGGTCTAAAAGAAGGAATCTGAAGATTTTCCGTTTAATTGCTCCTGTTTTGCGGTAGTTGCGTCTGTCCCCGCATCGCCACGGCAGCAATGAATGGGAGTGGATGTAAGTTCTGCTGTTTAGGCTGTTTACAGCCCTCAAAGCCGCAATTTTTTTCCACAGACAGCGTCAGATGGCTACTCAAACATGCACCGAGAAGTTTATTTACTTCAAGCAAGCCGACATGTTTGTAAAACTAGATCTAATTCAAAGTCTCCCGGAGTCTCGCGCGAGACCCAGTTGCCGTGCGCGGTGTGTTCAGGTGTAGTGGGAAAGCTACCGTTTGTGTCATAAACACAGGAATATCAACTCTTTACTTGCTTCAAGTAAAAAAAACTTCTCTGCGCATGTTTGAGTCGCCACCTGACGCTGTCTGTGGAAAAAATGTACACTTAAAGCAAGTCAAGAGTTGATATTCCTGTATTTATGACACAAACGGGAGCTCCCACTGCACCTGAATACACCAGCACTGCAACTTCGGGCTCGCGCGAGACTCCGGGAGACTTTGAATTAGATCTAGTTTTACAAACATGTCGGCTTGCTTGAAGTAAATAAACTTCTCGATGCATGTTTGAGTAGCCATCTGTGGAAAAAAATTGCGGCTTTGAGGGGATGTAAACAGCCTAAACAGCGGAACTTACATCCACTCCCATTCATTGCTGCCGTGGCAATGCGGGGACAGACGCAGCTACCACAAAACAGGAGCGATTAAACTGAAAATCTTCAGATTCCTTTTTTTAGACCTAAAATGATAGGAAAATACACCCCCGAGTTGAATTCGCCTGGAATTGTCCTTTAACACAAAATGAGGATATTTCCAACATGAAAGGAGCAATATAAAAAACATTTGTGTCATGGTTTATTAAAATAAAGCTATATATATATTACTAAGTCAATGTTTGTTTTTGTTTTTTAATAAACAGACACTGTGTTTTTCCTTTTAACTATACTCACCACTCTCAAAGCAGGCATCAAAAGTCAGGTGTCCTTTTCGCACAGCTCCCGTATATCCTGGTGGGCTCACCGTCAGTTTGTTCACATTCCCTACCAAGGCATCTTCTCCAGTTTCACTGCCTGAAGATAAAGAGAAATGCAGGAAAAAAGTTCTCACTTCATTCAAAAGTGTTGTTTGAGCATTTGTTTTTTCTGACTTTAATTTTAGAGCTTTCAGATTATTCATCGATGGGTGTACTCTCTACAGAATGACACTGATTTATTGTAGATCTAAAAACATATGCTGCCATTCAGGACCAAATAAACTATGGGCAATATTTAAAGCAGAAGTAAGTGATATATTTGTGTTAATATAAGTCTTAAATAGTTATATCTTCCGACAGCAATCACTTACATGGAGTGTTTGGACCGAAACACGGGTCTCTCAGTCACTCTGCTCTGCTCTGAGCCGAGGAGAAAACTTTTCTCGTATCCTACAGTTTTTATCCAATGAGGAGAGAGAACGGCATGCAGGGCTGTGTGTGCAGCCAAGGGACGCCGTGTAGGGACGAGGACTGTTATGGTGCGTTCAAGGCAACTTGTATTTTTCCGACCTGTGAAGTCGTACCAGTTCGATCTGGTACATAGACTGTAAAAAAAGACGTACTGGTACGATTTCACGGGTCGGAAGTTACGAGTGGCCGTTATAATGACTTTCACAGGTAAAACAGGTCGGAAAAACACGAGTGGGTTGCCTGGAACGCTACAAAGTCGTAAGTTGTGACTTGAAGCTGTAATTTACGGTTTCAAAAGCCTGCCTGGAACGCAGCATTAGCCAAAACGACCGGATCGCTTACTTCTGCTTTAATTATTATCAATTAATTGTCACTCCATAGACACAATGAAAACAAAACACTGTAGCACAAAACTGAGTATTACAAATAAATTGAAAATTTTTTTGCAGCACATTTGCACTTGAACATCTGGATATCTAAGTTACACAATACTATGTCAATGTAAATCTGGTTGGTTTGCATTGTTGTGAGTTGATCTCTGCTAGTTATGCATTTGTGTTATTGTTTATTCATTGTAAAACAAATGAATAAATGCTATGTGTGTATTCCTATGTACGTCAAATTTACTGTAGTAGTTCATGCAATATTATCGATTGAACAGCAGCAGTCAGCGTCTGTAGAGTGAATATAGCAGTAGCCTATATACTGAAAGAAAAACACACGCTTTGTGTAATCTTGATACTACCAGCTTGTTTAAAGGTAGGTTGTTTAAAAGTTTACAAACACAATTTGTGGCACGACAGACGACACAACAAACTTTTGTAAGTATTAATTTACTCCACCACCTCTCAGGTTTCAAATTCTTTGTTACCTATGTTTTTCTGTCGTGGAGCTTACATGATTTGTTCACGTACTATAGCTCTAATTTAAGAGTGAAACGGACAAAGGTTGGTGAGGCAGGTAAGCAGGAGCAACTTCAGGTCGCGAAAGTGAGCTAATTAGCTACACAGCAGTTCAACGGAGGTTTTACTCCAGACTAATCCAGGTAACATAGAGCTAGCTAGCCGACACACATAGCCACTACACCTGCACTAACTATAGCTCGCCCTCATGGCCAAGTGGTGCACGAACATGCAAACAGCTTCCTCAAGTCCTTCCGTGAGGTTCAGTGCCTGCTCACAGTTAGTTATAAGGCTGGCTAACGTGTGTAGCTGCAAAGCTAGCTCATAACATGCTGGTGACATGACTGTTGTTTACATCCTTGCACCTGCTAGCTAGAAGGGTTAGCACGCTTCACGTTGCATTAATACGGACACGCAGCGAGCCCCCGAAACATGCACATGTTCTTTTTCAGGTAACCGGGTATCATGCCCTTCCTTTTGCCTGAGTAGCAAAGAAGAGGAAGTCAGGTAAAACTCTTTTTTTACACACCAGTCTCGACGTCTCTCACAGTGTTTTCCTCCATCTTCCTCTCCATGTCACAGAGCAGCCGACGCTCTCCGAGTGTTGCCCCGGCAACGGAGCAGGAGGAGGAAGAGGGAGAGGCGCTGTCATCCCCATCAGTGCGTCGCTGCAGACAAGAAGACATCGGTCCACACATTATGGAGCCTACGTCGTGTGCAGTAGGTCAGATGTGCCAGTTTTTAATTGAAGTTCATAATTGTATGCACTAAACAAGCAGATAACAATAGACACGGATACTGATGGTTTCAATGTAGGCTACAGAAATGATTAAACATAGCAAATCGATATTATCCAACTAGAAAATACACAGAAGTAAAACACAAAAATGCCGATCAGCTGATAAGTCACTGGTATGTCAATGTGGCTCAGGAAAGAAATAAAGTTTTCCTCTCTAACTGAAAACTCAATTTCTAAAATATTCCCAAATGGTGGGATAGGCTACTTAACAGTCCATTTTGATAAAATTGTCTCTATAATGAAGGGGAAAAAACTATAAGCTATACTAGCTTAGGATAGTGTACATTCAACATTAACATTCTGTGAGCAAATGACCCATACGCTGCCTTTAAACTGTAATCAGTGAATTACACACCCCACAGTTTTATTGCAGCCATACCTGCATTTTTAATGGTATTTTCAGAGGAAAAAAAGCCAATCATTGCTGACAGCAGCCAGAGACTCTGAATTATACTGCAGATCGATTAAAGCTGGAGGTTTTCTAGACAATTGGAGCATAGATGTCATCAAGGCCAATCAAGCCTGGCCCTATTCCTTTCCCATTACAAAGGCTGCACCTGATTAAGTACATCAAATGAGCAGCCGCACAACTCCTGGAGCAAGAGGCATGCAGACTGCTGCTAATTTTCAGGTTATAAGCTGTGTGTAACAGGACCAAATGAATGAGACCAGGGAGAGGGCAATGGTTTTTCTCTCAGTGTGTGATCTGTATTTGATGGCAAGCATCAACAGGCTGCTGAGTAGATAGGTCGGACTGATTATTTCTCAGATGACAGGAAGAGAATACAGAGCTGCTGTGTAATATTTCGTTAAAATTGAAAATTGAATAGCTGTCCTCCATGCTATGTCATTCCTTTAACACTATGCCAACTAAAGAGGTCTATGGTGGTACAATCATTTATTTTCAAGAGGGAGATTGAAATTGAATTATGGAGCATGAGAAGAATGAATTACTAGGTGTGCTACATGTTTCCCTTGTTTCTCAGAGCTTATTAAATAAAAAGATTGCCAAAGAGTAGTTGAATATACCATAAGATCCTGGTTTGTCTCTGCCATATTTATAGCATTTTAGCTCCTGTATGTAACATGATCTAATGAGCAACACTCACATTTAGTAGTTAAATCTAATAATTACTTTCAATTAAGTGATGTGGCTGTGATGTGATAACACGTGGTGTCCCATGTTGGCATCAGAGTAGATCAAATATAGTGTAGGAAGTGCAGAGTTACACTAAGTGCTTTTCTTGATGGGTTTCCTTTTCTTTCAAAGCTTCAAATTCCATAATGATGTGTCCTCCTTAAAATATGTTTGAAGAGGGATGGAAAAAATAGCAACACTTTCAACAATAACCTCTCTTCTCTCTGCTTAAGTATCACGCATGTTTCTTGTTATGGTGTTTGCGAAGCGCAGCAATGATTTAATGAACACATCCATCAATGGGAAACAGAATAACATGAAAGAGAAGTACAATCCACACTATGGCCTCTCAAATTTTAATTATCTCTCAAGAGAGTGTATTTTTACATGCTTATGAAAACATTTTTGACCCCTAATGATTTCTGCACATATGAATGCGCTTCACATGTAGACATGCCTGTCATGGTTACATACAGAAGCTACACTAACTTTAGGAAATTGTGGCTATTTTAAGCGTGGGTTGCTAGTGACTGGAGGACACACCACAGCGTCACAATCCTGTGCAGAACATATCAGAAGCCCCTTGGGGGAAACAATAGCTTTGGCACAGCAAAGATATTTCCAAGGCTTGCTTTTCATTCTTTCAGAAAGATACGTCTTTCTTCTAAACTGTAAAATGATCAAATAAGTCAGTGCTTGTAGCTCAGTACCACCACTGGAAGAGAAAAAAACTGACACAAAGAATATCTTCTTTATATTTCCACCCTGAAGCTCAATGCGTGAGACGTGCATGTGCGTGTGTGCGCACGTGCCAATTTATGTTTTTGTATCTGTACTTCAGCAAAAACAGGGAAACCCTTTTTACTCTGGTCAGCCGAGGACTTCCACACATAACGTCCATCATGAGTGAAGAAGGAAGTCGTGCAAAAATCAAAACACGGGGTGCAAGTGGCAGCGAGTTGGAAACCGGTGGCTGTGAGAGGCAGGTTAGGGGAGTGGGCACTTTGGAGGGAGGGGGGGGGGGGCAGCCGGCAGTACACAGAGAATCACTATGGTGACAGCAATCAGGGGGCTCAGGGGAGTGAGGCTGGGTCAGAGAGGAAGGCTTGAGAGGCAGCTGACTGAGGAATCAGCCCTTACTCTGGATGATTCAACTGACAGCTCCCCCCAGGGCTCTGCCGGACCAGCCGTCTCCAGAGACTGTGGGCTTTACAGAACAGGGATGTGGCTAGCAGTCCTTTTCTGAGGGAACTGAAGCCATAGACAGTGCCATAACACAGTTATGTAGCTATTGATACCCTCACATATCCTGTTAGTGATGAAAATGTAAAATGAGAAAATGTGCTAATTTAAAACATGTAAACAATATTATGTGCCACATCCTTGCTGCCTCTACAGATTTTTTCCCTCCCTGTCTGACATAAACATCTGTTGAAACAAATTGTTTCCTAACACTTCCTCTGGTTTGTACCTTCACCTTACCCCCCTCCCCGCTCTCTCTCACTGATTCGTCATCACCCACTCTTCTCTCTGTCCCTCTTTCTCTCCCTCCCTCCCTCCCTCTCATCACTGTGCTGGACAGTGTCCACCTAAACAGATGGTCCCGTGTCAATAGGCTGCTATTAACTGGCCGCTCTCCCCACTTCTGGTCCAAGACGGCGAAAAGCACATTCAAAACACTGGGAATAAATCCTTTGCCTCGCTGATGGAGCGGCAAGAAAGACACCACTTAGATTAGCACTAGTAAAGATGATGACAATGGCAATCACTCTAACAGCATTATTTTCATAAAACAATTTATCTTCCTATATTTTCCATAAACAGCCCTAAATTCCATAAACATTTAGACTTTTTTCACATTTCACTGGATGCAGATACAGCACTCTATGAGTCATTATTTTGAAATGTCTCAGGTGTTATCGACTGAATCACATTCTGGTAGTGAATCATATTCTTGGCTCGCATCGCAGTAATCTTTTTTCTTTTTTCTTTTTTTGCTTGGTTGTTTGTTCCTTAGTTGGGATCTCCTGCCGTGTCTGTGACTGGCTGCTTCGTCATCACTGTGCCACACCCTGCTGAGGAAAAGGACAACCACCTGACCTTGATGCTCACATCAGCCCAACCCTCACATTTTTCCTCTGGTAGTTATTACTGAGAGGTACCCTTGATTTCCACTCTCTTTAAGGTCTCCCAATAGTGTCCAGGTTTTATTACATTACATTACTTTAGCTCTGTCTGTCACAAAAACACCTCAAAGGAAGTGCTTTCCTCCATCAAGTCTCTGATAGCCCTTTTTCCACATTTGAATCCACATCCTGTTTTTGTAAAAGCCATAATTAGATAACACAACCAAACAATATTAGTCCTTGCACGCCTCACCAATTTATCTCTGGTTGTACGTTTGATCTGGTCAGGGTGGTTAGCGCTACAGTAAATGCAAAAACACGTTCACCATCAATAGTTGTGTGTTATAAACACACATGAAAAGGGGAGAAGAGTAGAAAATCTGAAAGGTAGGAGTGGCACGGAGAGGAATGGATGTGGCGGCGATGGTGTCGCTGTTGCTAGAACAGTCTTCCCACCTTGTGGTAGCACAGTGAACTGTAGCTGCATCAATGCGTGAGCAATGGTGGGAGAGAGAGAGAGAGAGAGAGAGATGCAGAGAGAGATAGAGCAAGAGAGGGAGGGAGGGAGAGCAGAGGAGACAGCTAGGGGAGTGATACAGAGAGAGAGAGAGAGAGCAAAAGGGAGGGGAGTTTAAACTAAGTGCTATGTTTTGGGACAGGCTAATCTGCTAGCGAGCAGTGTGAGGATCGGAGCGTATTGTGTGAGCCAGTGTGTGGGGGACAGATAAGGGAGCCAGCCAGCCCGCCAGCTCGACCCACCAACCCACCGACTGCCTGACTGCCTGTTTTAATGTGCTGACTCTTGGGAGATTTTTTTAAAAAAGAGAGAGAGGGAGAGAGAGAGAGAAAGAGAGAGAGAGAAAAACAGCATATTGACTCCTTAGACGTGTGCGGAGACCCTGGGCACAAACGCCACCACTACAGCCACAGCCAGCAGAGGTGCATCAACAGACAGGGGAGACAGAGAGAAAAGAATAGAGGACTGAAAAGTCAAAACTCCAAAATCTGAAAATTAAAGAGGATTTTTTTATCCCCCTCTTTTTTTCAATTGATTTCATTTTTTCTTTCTTTCTTTTTTGTGTTCCCGGGGACTGACTCCCAACCGTAGACAAGAAAAAGGGGGAGCAAAGAACTGAAGAGAATCTGAAAATAAAAGGACAGAACGAACAAAAAAAGCACCGACTCTGAACATGTTCGAAATAAGCCGAACACTCAACGCCGCTTTGTTGAGCAATGAGGTAAAGAAATTTGGATTTGCTTCTTTCTCCACACCTCACCTGTGTATGTCTGCTGCCAACCATTCTGTCATGTGTGTTGTCCTATGTAAGTGCGTGTGCGTGTCTGTACACTTGTGTATGCTTATAGCCAGAAGGCAAAGGGGATGATTGATAACAGCTGCTGTTTATTATATTTCCCCGGCACGATGGTCGGCACGAAGCAAAAGGGGGACTGCTACTACGCTTCTCACACTCATCCTGGCTTGTAATAATAAACGGATAGCTAGTGTCTCGACTTTATGTTCCCCTACTCTAACAAAACCAAGGTAGCCATCAAACCCATCAAACATAGGCTTGCTTGTGAAATTGCCCACCTGGGGCTAAAATAGTAGTGTGTGCCTTCATGTGCACGTTACAGTACGTCTGCTAGTGCGAGTGTATGTGTATGTGTGTATGTTCACACATGCATTTGTGCGAAAGCCAAGTGTTCTGTAATCCCCCTCTACCTCCTCTTTCTTCATGTGCCCCCCACCCCCACCCTGCTCCCCTCTTCTGTCCTTTACCATTCTTACGGTCCTTCCTACCTGCTGTTATCTCCTTCCCTTCTCTCACACCCTTTCCCTCTCTCTTTTTTCCGTCCCTCACTCTCTCTCTCTCTCTCTCTTTCTCTCTCCCTCTCTCTCCTCCCCTCTCCTCCTGTGTCTGTGTATGAGTGTGTGCGTTCTGTGAGCAGCATCTCAAGATGATGGCGAGGTACGGGCAGCTCTCGGGACTAGCAGCCAGTGGCGTGGGCTCCGTCCCCGAGACGCACTCGCCGCTATTTCCCAGGGATCTCCTGTCATCGCCAGCCCAGATGGGCTACAGGTCACCCCTGGTAAGAGGATAGACAGACCAATGTATCTCCATCTCTTTAACCCTAACACAGGCAAACGTAATATTGAGAAAAGTAGAAAAGGAGAAGAAGACGAGAGTGATAGTTAGTACAAGTGTGAATCTATTTCTGTTTTTGTGTGTGTGTGTGTGTGTGTGTGTGTGTGTGTGTGTGTGTGTGTGTGTGTGTGTGTGTGTGTGTGTGTGTGTGTGTGTGTGTGTGTGTGTGTGTGTGTGTGTGTATTGTGTGTATGTGTTAAAGAGGAGAAAGAGAGCAAATCAATTGTGGGATTCTGCCTGTATCCCCAATGGATGGAATTAGTAAATATTTACATTGTTATGTTTGTTCAATTACAGACGCCTACTCCGTCTTTAGCCTCTGCCAGTCAGCCTGTTATCAAGGGAATTTGAGCTGTTCGTGTGTGTGTGTGTGTGTGTGTGTGTGTGTGTGTGTGTGTGTGTGTTTGTGAGGGTAATATATTTTATGTTTGTTGTATTTTGTGAATTCTGTCTGCATCTGCGGGATTTGCATTTAATGTTTGTGCTTGCCTTTTGATAATCAATTAACTTTCATAGTGAATCAGTAAACAGACACACACACAATTCTAAATGTGTTGAAACTTTATATAAAAACCTTTAAAAGGAAAGATTATTTTTCAACACCCATAGGGCATGTGGAGTTGTGTAAGATGATAGATTTCAAATGACATTTGATTGTAACTATCAATCCGATTCAATACCAATCAAGATCTGACAAGTCACATTAGCAGAAGGAAGCAGGGACTGCACACTGTAGATAGATGGGACATTTTGCACTGCAATCAACACTACTTTGCCATTTACATAGAAAAAGATTACTTCAAGGGGAAGGGAATGAGAGAGAAAAAGGGGCATGAGAAAACCCTGAGCGTTTAGGCAAAAGCGTTGTAAGAAAATCCCTGACTCGCCGCATTAAAGCGACATGAAGCTGTGGGTGTCTAATCCGCTGTGGGCTCTTCATTGGTTCGGCTCCCCTTTAAACTGGCTCAGATCCACACCCCAGAGCCTCCCGGAAGCCTTCATAACCCACTGTCATGCTGCTGACTGTACCCAGGGGTTTCCGTCAACTGTATGCAAATGCACGGCAAGGATAAGCGTTGAAATACGTCCGTGAGGAGTTGGGCTTCAAAAATGTTTTTCGTTTTTTTTCCTTTGAATTCTTACATGAGTTCAAAGACGTCTGCCAGTGTTTTGTTGTCATCATACAGCACACAAAATGACTGTTTTTCCCACTGCCCCTTTTTTGACTCACAACAGTGTTATCTGCTGTTTGCATAAAGCTGCTGGACCATAAATTATTTGTTGAAACCAGTGGAACTAATTAGCTGAATTTATTATATAAATATGATTGACACTCTAACATATTTTGATGCATCTTATCGGCGTCTTATTAGATGGAATTTGAGGTGATTACTTAACCAGTCGATTGCGGGGCGGAACATGATGATCAGATGACTAGTTGCACATTTCGTTAAATTCAGCAGCACAGGGTGGTAAGGAAGATTAACTACAGACTAGATGAATTCAAATGAATTCCCTATGAGGTCCTCATCGTACATAGTTCAATTTCTGGTAAAATGGTTTGGTAATGGTTTGTTTTTGTAATTTCGCACATTTGTCATCAATGTGTTGCTGGTGATGAGGCGTGTTCCTCTGTGTATGTGTGTGTGTGTGTGGGTAAATGAGTGCATGTGCTTGTGTATGCATTTGAGAGTGTTTCTTGTCTGCATGTGTGTATATGCGCATGATTTCCCTGGTTAAAAAAGCCATCGTTATAGTGATTAATGGTGCCTTCATTAAGCACAGCAAGATCATTTGCATACATTAGATAAATGTGCTGGAAGATTATGGTGGCTTTGGTGTGTAAAGCCTCAAAAGCAGCATCACTTTTCTTTTCTTTTTTGTCGGTAGCTACCATCAAAAGGAAATACAATTCTGTAGCAGTAGCAGAACACTGTAGAGTATATCCAATACGGAGGAAATTAATTGTTTCATAAAACATTCAGTGATTTTTATCTTTTAATCACTGAAACTTTTTGACTAATATTATCATTCAAAAATAAGCCACTACAGTGCAATTCTATTTAATGCACCACAGCATTAAAATAGTGCTTTGATAAATGAATAAAGAGATAAAACGGTTGTCCTCCAGCAGCAGTAAAGTTTGCTATTACTTCCCCGGGCCACACTGTGTGTTTAGTTTGTTTAGAGTGTGTGTTTGTGTTTGTGCTACACGTCCTGTCACTTTGTATCTGCTTGTGTGTGCACAAGTTCTCAGTTGTGTTTCAAGCTGCAGGATGGTACATTTAAAAGAGCATTCAAAGAATTAAATTCAGAAGCCATCAGGCACGCAGAGAAGAGATTCAGCGTACAATTAATTACATTTTAACTGATATCCCTGAGTTCATAATGAGCATCTGCAGTGTTACAGCACAAAGATTATAATCTCAGCCAAGTCACCTTAGACGTCGCTGATAAGAATTTTAAAAAAACACGTGAGGAAAAATGAAACTGTAAACTGTTGTTATTCCCGTTATTCCGTATTTCAGTCACTGAGATCTAATTTTCAAAAGCCCAGATCTAAAAACCTGCAGTGCGCCGTGCTTCAGAGCTGAATGTTGTTAATTTGTAGAAAGCTCCACTGATTACCCACTGCAGGCAGCTGCCGTTCTCTATGTGACACTAGGCTTTGTTTGACAACTCCAATCTTTTCTGTTTCAACATTCAAAAAAAAAGAAGAAAAAGAGGGTTGCATTTCAGAACCTGCATGAGAGGTTCATCAACACTACAACAACAAACAGGCAAAGAAGGAAGAAGGTGAGAGAGGGGTGTGCACAACACACTGGCTGGCAAACATGCATAATAGCAGCTAGGAGATAGTTAGAGGTCATCTCTATTTCATAACAATGATTAGCTTCTTCCATCTGCCGCTTGCTACATTTCCGCTTTCCTTGATTGCAGTGTTCTCTATATCCAGGAAATTAGTTCATTTGTGCTCCACAACCCTGTTGTCAGCGAGGCACAAACAGGTGCAGCAGACTGAACGACGCCACAAAGGAAAGAGATGCTCGTCGAGAAGGAAACAAGAGATGGAGATATGTGCAAAATACGCTGACAATAAGAATCATGGCACAAGTACAATGGTAGCTGATTAATACAGGACGGACAAAAAAAAAAAAGTGGTTGATGACTAACATTAACCATTAAATCGTGTGCTAAAAAAAAATAACTCTTAGCGATACAAAAGCGTTTATGTGAAGTGTTAATTCTTTTTCCTTGTAACTAAAACGACAGCTTCATGTAATACGGAGGTTGTAGTGTAGTGCTCCGTTCAGTTAAGTTTTTGGCAATACGGTAGCAGAAAAAAAGACTAGTCAACCATATCATCCCTATAGTATATATTAAGCTGGAGCCGGTTATGACTGCACCAAAGAATTTACATGCAACATCATATGAACACAGACCGTGTAGCCTTGTGCGCGTGTGTACATCATGTCATGTTTGATATGAGCACATGTGGTGTGTCAGTTATGGGGAGCACAGAGAGGCTGAGAGACTCTAGGAGGGAGGCCTGAAGGGTTCAGATTTGTTGGAAGAGCTGCATGTGTGTGTGTGTGGTGTGTGTGTGTGCTGGCCACCAGTGCTGCAGGGAGGGCCTAGTGATCAGCAGCTGAGCCTGTGTCCCGCTGGGAGCCATCACTGCAGAATGGAGCAGGTGTCTGCAGGCTCATGCACAGAGACACACACACACACACACGCACACACACTGTAAAGCTAAGTGAGCTCTCTCTCTTTTTCCTTAGTCTCTGTCTCTGTCTCTCTGTGACTCCCTTTTTTTTCTCTCCTGTGCATACCCAACCCGGCAATTTAGTCTGTCCGCAGGGTGCCTTTTAGTGTGTATTTCATCACACAATACCATGTTTTTGATCATTACCTATTTTTCATACCCATCGACTCTGTAACCGAGATGTAAAAAAGAAAAAAAAATGGCTGGAGATGTTGATGTGATCCATAAACAATGGGAACATCCTCAGAACGGCCAGCTGCATCAACACGTGCGCCCACGCCCAGCCAAAGGTCACCTTTCTGTGTTCAGGGAGTCTGACCTGGAAGTAATGACCTGTAATTTCACCTATATAATAGCACAAGGCAAGGCCCAGATGCTCTGGAGCCTCCTGTGCGCTCCTGACTGTGTCTTGACATTCGTGGCAAAAGCAGCAGTAACACACTGATTATATCACTTCAACAAACAAACTCTGAGTAATTATTATAGAGGTGGGCGAAGAGCACGACCCATAATACAGCAGTAAACAAAAGTGTTTTCCCACCCACCACAAAACCAAAGCTGGAGATTTGAACCTGCTATTATTCCCACACTGATTGACTGACAGATCTTCTAAAACACGGATTTACATAGCTAAGATGTTTGAGTTTCCTGAGGATGATATCGTCTGTAAACGCAGCAATAAAAAAGGCTAAAGATTTTAATTATAGTCTGTTAAATATACAGAAATAGCAAGCTCTCCACTAATATGCAGTTTGTACAAAATAATACAATCCATATTGTAAAAGCATGCAGGCACACATTATAAACACAGTTTATGCAGTCCTGGATTACATAGTATATTCATGTTGGGCCTGTGTATTCTGCTGAGGATTTACCTCAAATCAGTGGCAACATTTATGCTGTTCAATAGGTTAAATAAACAAAATAATCTCACTTCCCACTGATCATTTTTTCTTCTTTAATACAAAAAAAGAGAGAAAATCCCAGTGCTGCTCTTTTGCTCAGTACAAAAAAGCATTTAATTTCAGGGACAAATTTGTCGCCTCTCTTGGACAATGTTTTCACATCCAGTTGCAGTTATTTTACTCAGTTTAAAAGGATAAACAGAGAGAGAATAATAAAATAGACAGCACAGTCAGGAGAAAGGTAGTATTGTGTTTTCAAATCTGGTGACTTCCTCATATTTTGCTATTTGCACAAACATTAACAAGGAAAATTGTGGAAAATATTAGAAATGCCTTATTTACTATTTACTACTACTATAGTGAAATTTGAAGGTTTTTGGACTGAATCTCATGTCATGTGAGGTCAGGGTAATGTTTGCTTTAAAGAGCGCTCTGGGGTATATGCACTGAATCATGCAGATTTACTGAATTAATTATAAAACTGACAGAGATAGCAACATGTGCTGTTGATATGTCAGCCTTATGAACCTTCACAAAAGAGGTATTAGCCAGCGCAAGCCTTTTACTGACCTGTCTGCGTCTGTGATAATCTCACTCAGATGGCTTCAGCTTAGTCATCTCCTTCACAATGGACACAAATTCATAATGGAAAAACAAAATCTGCTGACGGAAAGAAATCTAAATCGCCTCCCTTTCTAGAAATTAAAGTGCATATGGCTTTGACAACTGGAATTTGAGATATTACATAGAACAGGCGCCCATTTCGTAGGTGATGAGTCCTGACCAGGCGATACCTGGCAGTCATTTTAAGAGCAGTCTTGTGAGGAAATGCGCTTTATTGTTGACAGCTCAGCGCCTGTTGATGCTGAGCTGACAAAACACCGCCGATACTTGAGTGATTGTCCGCATCTGGGATCCTGGCATGTTGATGAACAACACTGTTTTTTTTTCTCCTCTCAGAACTGATAGTTTCAAAGTCAATGCGTTTTTATTGATTCACTAATTGCCAGGGATGAGGCAAAGTATCTGCTGTCACCATGAATAAATGATGTATGGCTGACTTGTGCATTAGTGCCGGGGAGTGACCATTGAAGTTACAGTAGCAGGCCACTGGTTTCCGCTGGGAGGTGTCTGGTAATTGGGGCCTGTGTGTACTAGTGTATGTGTTCAGAAAGTAGTTTTAAATGTGCGATAGATTTTTGTCTTCAATTGATTAGCTTAAGTAGGAGAGCTGTTCATAAAAGGGAAGCTAAATCAGGATAAGATATTGGGAATTGATTCAAATACTGCTGGTATTTTGGTCAAAGGGGAGGTCAACGTTAAGTGGTTCTTCTACACAAGCCAGAGATGCAACAACAGCATCATCATTATCTGCTCACCCTTTACTTACATTAATAATGAATGTATTCTAACAGCAGCTTTCAGTTTCACCATAGAGTCTTGAACCAAAACATTAGCAAGTGGGCATTAATGTGGGATAATTTACAGGAATATGTTCATTTATTTTGACTACAACTTATTCCAGTAAGAGAAATATTTATGTCTGTCTTGATTTGGTTAAATTTATGATTATGCAGCGTACATTTACTCACAATATGACCGATGCC
The DNA here is from genome assembly GCF_045865225.1 of Trachurus japonicus. Classification (NCBI taxonomy): domain Eukaryota; kingdom Metazoa; phylum Chordata; class Actinopteri; order Carangiformes; family Carangidae; genus Trachurus; species Trachurus japonicus. The sequence goes on from NC_140910.1 coordinate 15,454,593, forward strand.
TTTTATGGCATCATTACATGGATTTGCGCAGAGGATAATAATTTCTTTATTTTTTTAGGGTGTTTGTCTCATATGAAATGCAGTTTTCCCTCTTCAATCAGCTAAATGTTTCAACAACAGAAAATAATTGAAACATGTCTCTAAGCATGTAGGCATTTACACTAAAACCCGGTGGAGTTTTTCTTGTTGTGTATTGCCCACTTGCTTTTCTTCAAGCATGAGAAAGGGCGGTTAAGCATGAAGTGACATTTGGAGAGCTGGATTTGTGCAGCGTGGGCATGTTTTGGTCCACAATGCCGTAGGCCAGCCCTGTGAAGGACTCTGGATGTGCCTCATTTCTAAAAGGTTATTTCTTATCAAAAGCCACAGTGCAGCCATTTATGCAGATCTGATAGTGTGAGATTTCTGATGAGGTTTTAAACATCATTATTACAGATAGAAGGTGGCGTTTCTTTTCTTTCATTCTTTTCTTTTTTTGAGTAGGAGATTCTGTGACAGAAGAAAAAAGGGTTTGTTTGTGCGGAGAGATACATGACTACAGAAATAACTAAAATAAATAATAGACATAAGAAGGTCTGACGGTGAGCAGCTAGTCCAAAGAACCTTGTGTGGGATGCTCTGGCTAGTGCTTTGTGTCACTGTAGTGCATGCAAGTGTGTGTGTGTGTGTGTGTGTGTGTGTGTGTGTGTGTGTGTGTGTAAGTGTGGGGAGTTGTGATTAAAGCCTCTACCAGATGGACCACAGCAGTTACCCTGTGAGCCTGGATGTACCCCGACCGGGATCAAACGTGAAACGTGCTGCCGTCCCCCCATCCCCAAAGCCCACCACTATACCCCGGGATCAACTGACCCACTGTACTGAGGGAATAACCACCACTTCATTTCACACTTTTGAGTTTAGACTCAAACAATGTAGAACAACAGTTTGTTATCGAAGTCGTCACGCACACCTCTACATCTCTAAAACTCAATGATCTCAAGATATAATAAATGAATGCTTTTATAACTTTTACTGCATATCGATGACGGTTAACAGCCAGGCTAAACTTCACGATCAGTGCGTGAGCTGCTGGCCTGCCGAAGTTGAATGTCACCCCGTGCTGCGGACCACTCTGTTGTCCAAATGGACACTAATCCACCAGAGTCCTGTTGAGAATACATTTTTAGTGCCAGTAGACATGCCAGACTCAACAGCCATGCATAGCTAAGCCTCTCTGGGCACCTCCACAAGCCTCAAAGACCAAATATTATCTTCTCCATTAAAAAAAAAAGTGTTTTCTTAACAGAAACATGTGAAATAACCCATAGCGTTCTGGTTTCATTTTTTGATTTTTGTAAATTTTACGTGTTTTCTAGAGTGTCTCCTCAAAACGCAAGTGAAGCAGTTGTCTGAGTATTATTTTGAATTAAGTCTACAAAAGAGGAGTTTCTTTCTGCAGAGTTTACACAGAGACTGAACAAGCGTTCGCTGCCTCTTGCACAGATAGAGACAGAGCGTTCAGCTTGAGCTTTCAAACAGCCCCCTGTCACATCTCTGCAGTCTGCAAAGCTCCAGCCATACTAAACAGCTTTGAGTTAAAGTGGAAGAAAGTGGCTGTGACAAATGCAGCACAGCCTTGTTCCGGGATCAGCATGAAGAATTCATTTCTGATCTGAGGAGTTTCTACCAGGCAGAGTGACACAGGCAGGGGTTAAGCTGACGGTGTATCATGCCCACTGACACGGAGGGAAGAGAGGGTGTAGGAGGAAAGCTTCAACTAGATTAGTTAAATTCGACCAAAATGCTTGTCTTTAATATTGTGTTTATTTAAGTAACATGCCATTCAAGGAATCCACTCTCTCGTCTCTGGGTACCCTGAATTCACACATTTGCAGAATGGCAAGCCTGTGTTGGATTTACTCGTGAAAAGATTATCCAAGGCAAAATGTCAGCTTTTTATTTGCTCACAATCAACATCGGGAACAATGACCCCAAAGCATTAAGCTATAGCTCAGTAATTAATGTTGCATTTTCAGTCCTCAACGTAATATATTTTCACCCCTTTTAGTTAGCTTGTGAGCAGGGTGTCTCAAAACTCTAGCAGTGAGTATCTATGTCTTTGAAATAATGAGCAAATTATCAGATTTTCTTGCCTAACTGTAGGATTTAGGACTGCAGATAATTAGCATATTTAACCATTCCAAAAAAAAATTGCAGACAGATATTTTATTACAAATCCAAAGGGCATATTTTCAGTGTCAGGATGTGATTTTGCACCGGTAAATTGAGATCTTCTTTTTTGTGCACACAGGCTTTTTTCTAATCTTCACCCATTTAGTATTTCAGTGCCTGGCTGTGAACCTGACTGGGCTCCCATGATAATTTAACATCATTTACTCTCAGCAGTTTAAATAAGGTGCCGTTGCGGTGCTTCTGCTGCTCCTGCTTAAGGACATCAGTGTTCTCTTAGGATCAGCTTTTGTGGCTGAACCACTCCCAACTGCTTCCCTTACTAAATTGTCAGAGCACCATGGCACAGAGCACCTTGCTTTTTGAAGAAAAAAGAAAAGGGGTGATTCGATTTGAACATACAACAGCAGTGCAGGTGCACTGTGCGCCTCTGACCATGAAAATCAGTATCCACACTGTGTGCGCCATTGATTCATGAAAATAAAGCCCCCGGTCTTAACTCTGAAAGCAAACAACAAAAGTCAACTGAGTCCGAGCTGCCCATTGTTGTCCGGATACAGCCGCATCGTGTTAATAGCTGTCTGCTGTCTAAGACTCAGTGATGCTGAGTTTGTCGCTGGGCAGGGAGACAGGCAAGTTGAAGGCTGTGATTCTCATTTGTTGATTGTTACCGGCAGAGGGTGGACACCTGCCAGGAAAGAGGCGATCATCAGTCTGAGTAGCACAGCAAGATGCTACTACTGCCAGAACTTCAATAGAGCAACTAAATCTATCCTTCAAGGGCAAATCAAAAAGAGCCTAAGTAAGCCGTGGCATACTGAGGAGTGTGTTCTGGTCTATTTAATGTATTAGGCTGATTCTCTGCATAGACTGCTGTGATATTTTTGCACTGAAATCACCTGGGCCTGAAAAGTAATGCATTGTTCTGCATAGCTTTGTTACAACTATTGTTTTCTTCGTCATTTACAGTGCTGCTTTGCCGTAGCTCTAGATAATTCAGTTTCAGATGGTGTTTTCCCACTATGTTCCCTATGCCCTTGGTTGCATTAATTTGCTCTGAACCTGCGAAGATCAGTTTTGCTGCAAAAACACAAGTTTTCCTTCTCTTGTTAATAATCAAGGTATTTTCTTTCCAGCACTTTGAGGTTACACCTCTGCTGGCATCTTCACTTCTCCTCCCTTAAATAGAAGTCTTATTATGCAGAGTGAAACACAAGACGGGTGTTGAAACGCTGGTGTCTGACAGTTAACAAGACTCAAACCGAGAGCACCCACAATTATCACTGTCTGCGCACTGCATATTCAAACCTGCTTTACTGCATACGCTATTCTTTACCTGCTTTTTCACACTTATGCTATCAGATTACTACTGTATGTGTTGTCTGCTACCAGAGTATGCTGTGTACTGTATGTGCAGCGCTGTGTTTTTCAATAGCCTGAATTCGAACCTGATTTTTTTTTAGGGCGTGGCAGAGAAACAGCATCATGAGTTTGTATAGAAGACCCAGAGCGAGGAAGAGAGAGTAAAAGGGACAACACAGCCTGCAGTTAATCCATTAAGGCCTGTGACGAGGTGGGGTTTAGGGTGGAGAGGCAGGGCAGAACGGAGGGCAGAAGGAGTTCATGTCAATTAGCCAGTTCTCTGCTTTGTGAATTAGAAAGGCTGGAAAACACAGGCTGAAACACACTTCTGGGGTCCAGCCCTTTAAAACTCCGGCTACACAGCAGTCGCTGTGGAGCACTGTGACGCACTCAATGAACCAATATGCTCGTGTTTTTTGTTGGCGCAGTGTTGGTTATGAAAGACTGTGCAAGCACGTGTGTGTGTGTGTGTGTATGGATTCAGTTTTGCATGAGTGTCTGTGAGTATGTGTGTGTTTATGGATGTGAGCCAGAGGCAATCGGTGAGATGGGGTTTCACATTGCTGACAGTATGGCTGGCCTTCCTGGGTTAAAGCCACAAAAGCTTTTTAACTTTCAAAACTTTTGCAGAGGAAAGAAATATCATTTACCTTCTCAAAAACTATTAAGCATCAGTCACCATCTAAACGGCCAAATAATGCATCAAATCAGCGCCACGTACTTTTTTGTGCAAACTCTGACAAAATGGGTATACCATGAAGAAAAGAGTAGTCATTAGCCTTAATTATTTCTTTGACAGTTTTACATTTATTCAGTGCCATGTTTCACTTTTATTCACACACACACATAAAACTCTACACTACAGAGAAGCCAAAGCCACAAGATACTAAGCTACAGTTCAATATCTCTAACATTCAGACTGTAAAGTGTCTCAGCATGGATGTCCTTGATTAAATATCACAACCACTCCCTCCATCTGTCCATACACATTATTATAACACACAGTGTGTATCCTTAACTGGGACATGGCAGCAACATGGTTCCTTCTTTGGTATTTGTCCGTATATTGTAACTACACACACAGACACTCGCACTCCATAACACAATGTACTGCAAAGAGCAGATTGTGTTTATAGCTAATTTACTGAGTAGTGGCAGTCACTTTCATTGCTTTGTAAAACCATGGTCCTGTAGAGCAATTTAGTAAAATGACACGCAGAGCAAGACAACTGTGAGAGACTATTTTCACTTTCAAATCATATTCTCATTTAGAGAAAAGGTTATTTGGATTATATTACAGAGGGAGAAAGCAACCTCAAAACACTGTATTTTATGAAATAAGAAAATGATCTCCCTCCATTCTCACCACCGCAGCACCTTAAAGTTGACTAAATACAAAGACAAAAGACAAAAAAAATTAACAATGTGTGTGATTTGTGATTCAGGCACAGCCACTGACAAAACGGCCAATTCGTTACAGTTAGAAAATAAACAATAAACAATAAAAACATGACTGGGGGGCAGAATATTAGAGGCAGGGAAATGGGGAATGATATTTTTTTTCCTGAGTCCAACCCAAAGCCTTTATTAAACTCAAAAGGTCAGAGTAAGGGGATAAAAGATGGACAGAAGTGAGCTTGTTGCAAGATTGCAAGTGCCATCATATTCTATTCTGAAACAACAGCGAGCTTGTTCAGCCCATCTTCCCCTCTGTGTGTGTGTATGTGTGTGTGTACGTGTCTACTGCTCAGGCCTAATTGAAGGCGTAGTGACGATTCTCATTAGCATGTCAGGCATGTGGTTTTGCAAGGCTAGCTTGTTAGCTTTAGCTCACCAGGCAGGTGGAGAGGTCAGAGGTGAAGTGCAGCGACTAGACTTAGTTGGCTGCTCTCTTTTTGTCCTGTTTTTTTCTCTTTACCAACAGAATTTTTTTCAGTGTGTTCATTTGGGAGCTACTTGAGTATGTGGTTGAAATTCACAATTCATCTTTGTATGAATACACCGAATATATAAGTCTGGAGTACACATGTGATAAATGCTGCATAGTCTTTCACGATCTTTGTTCACAATGTGGGATTACCACATTATGTATACACACAGCAGGACCTTTAGTAAATTACATTAAAGCATCATGAAAATCCACTATTTGGACCCTAGCAATTTAAACTGGGCCAGATTTGCAGTAGATCGTAGTGGACATTAGTTTGCTGTTGTGCTCAACTGTGTGAGGAGATGACAAAAAATATTCCAATTTTTTTACAGTGTGACTCAGCTCTTGGTTTATTATATTCTGATTGCTCATTTAGTCTATAAAATATCATATTATAGTGTTTTTTCTTTTATTGATCTGCTACACAATTAATTGAATAATTGTTTCGCCTCATCAACAGTTTATCTAACTCCATGACACTGTTTTTCAAGATACATTTGAGGATACAATCTGCAAAATTCCACAATAACCAGGAATTTCAACCTTTTAAAAGAATTGTAAATTATAAACATTCTTTCATAGATTGTACTGAAATGCCAGTGGACAAATAAATTAAGTGTGATCATGCTTCAGGATGTATCTCAAGCTGGACAGAGAGAAGAAACCTCTCTGAGCCTAATGGACGTCCACTAGTTACATTAGCTGTGCCAGGCCTCACACAGCTGAATACTAATTGAAACAAACCAGCATGAGTGAAAGAGCCGACTCTCTGGCTGCCTCTTATTGCTGTGCTGAACACAAAGGAAGCAGTATTATCATGTGTTGGGGGAAAATTGGTGATGTTTTCATCTGTTGCCTGAAAGTAAATAAGATAATACCACCAGAGCTGTATCTAAAATGAGACGATGTGCTTAAGCAGCATAAGGTGCTTGAATATGTTGTTGGGGAATTTGTCAGGAAGGGCATGCGTGCGTGTTTGTGTACATGAATATGCTTATGAGTGCTTATCAAGTAGGGTGTGGGCCATCATGCGGTTCAGTATGTGCGTTCACAGTGTATGAATGTGTGTAGATGTGTGAAGGTACAGCCAAGTACTGCTGCCTGCCAGGTAACTGTGTTAAAGGAAGCAAGAGCTCCCTCTTCTTGTCTTCCTGAGATAGAGGCCAGCTAGACAAAATCGACCTAAGGCAAGTTTGCTGCTGGGCTTGGACAATTTCCTTTTTGGGAATACCTATGCATTTTTAAGAATGCATGAACTGTGGTGAAGATTATAATTTGTCAGAATAACTGGTCAAAGTCATATTTTGAATGTTGTACTCCTATAAACAATAAATATAACGTATTCAGCCCTGCTATGAGTGGTGTACGACTCTAAAATGAGCAGCTGCTCTTTAAGCAGCACTACGTGCTTAATGACATAAGAAGAGACGCATAGGAAGGCATGGGTTACAGAGCACGAGCCTCCTCCGTGCGAGTTAAATCATGTTGATCTTGTGCATAATTATTCGCTGTAAACTGAGGGATAGTTGTGCGAATACACGAACATAAAGTCACCTTTAATGTTTTGCTGGTCTCTCCCGCTGCTCACGATGCTTCCCTGCTCCGTGGACCACACGAGCCTGCCTCCTCCACTCTCATCCGCGAGCGCACCGCCCCGTCCTCGCATCCACCAGCCAATGGGAGCGCGCGTGAGGTGGCTGGACATGCCATAAATGGCTTTTAGAGGGAAAACGATACCGGGGGTGTTTTGCGCTGAATCTTTTTCCTCTGAGTGGATTCCCGTTTCTCATCACTCGGTTGATTTGTTTTAAGTTGTTTTTTCGTTTTTTCTCAGCCAAGCGCGAGCGCGTGTCCTCTCGCACGGGACAAGGCTGCAGGTTGTCGACACCCACGGGTCCGCTCTGTTTAGGTTTTTTCTTTTTTCTTCATTTTTGGCTCCGCTAGACTCACTCACTTCACGGTCCATTCATCCAGTGAAGCACGCCGCTTCTACTCTGTCCGCCTCGCCTTCCTCACTTCACCGGTTTTTCATACACTTTGTCCGCCGAGAGCACCGTCACCGTCCGTCACACCGACACGAGAATGGTCATGGTGAGTAGATATCACGGGGCATACATTCTCTATCGCACTTGTTTGTTTCTTTATAGCACCTGCAGCGTGTCGCCATCCTAGCTTTATTTCAACGGAGCCGTATAGCGTACTGCAGCAGGCAGACAGGTAGCGCGAGACTGTTTTCCTTCTTTTTCTCTTTCTTTTCTTTTAGCCAAGGGCTTATACATTGCCAACCGCTTTCTGATTATCACCTTTCCTTTATGACTTGCTATAGCTGATTTAAAAGGAATTGACTATCTTATACCGCAATCACGGCTACACCTGTATGACCAGGTGTGCTGATTGCTTATTAATTCTTTGCTTTTTAAATGATGTAGGCTACTACCAAACAAACAGACGCTGTTGTTAAGTTCTACTTGTGTGTATTTATTTTGGAAACGATGCATAGTCAGGCTTGGTTGGATAAACAGCCTATAGATATAAGAAGAAATCATCTATTCTAATCTACAATTACCTCAGTCATTACTCCGTAAAACAAAACTGTTGGATGGTCCCTGAAGTGTGCGTGTGCGTGTGTGTGTGTGCCTGTGTATAAGGCTAAGGGACAGGGAGCGAGGGAGAATGAGTTAGTCTGTATACACAGTCGTGTAAATGTACAGGGGATTTTAACGTGTACCCTGTAATAGCTAATTTATACACAGTGCTGCGCAGGCATCCTATTACCATAGTGCCTGAGGCTGCAATCACTCTCCAAGAGCTCTGCTCCGCGCTGCTCTGCCCGGCTCACTCAAGCACAGACCTCAGCAGCGATTGATTGCTTTGCTGGGACTCTGAAAGCCTTTTCTCTGCCAAACCAGGCTGAAGCTGGCGTGTGCCGACGAGGGCTCGGAGCCAGCCAGAGAGCGAAGGCGTTAACACCGAGGGAAGGGGAGGGTGAGGCCAAGGGCTGACAGGCAAGCCAGGAAGCCAATCACGGTGTCTGAAAGAGAGGCGGGGGGAGACGGGTGGGGGGGTGTAGCGGGAGAGTGGGCGGGCTCTGACCTTCCAGCTGAGCAGGCGACTGGGCGGGTGGCTGTGGGAAGGAGGGAGGGAACAAGGAAGGGGGGGGGGGGGGGGGACTTGCTGCAGCCTAGCACTCTCATCCAGGCTCACCATTCTCCTCTCAGCATCTGTGGAAGAAGGCGATGCTTACTCCTTACGGCTCTAGCACGCTGCTCCCTGCTCGCTGCTAAGACTCTGGCAGAAACAGGAAGAGAGGCAGAGTGAGAAGGAGAGGGAAATATAAAGAGACAGTGTCAGAGGAGACTGAGACAGGAAGAGAGTAAGAGAGAGAGTAGGGAAATTTTCTTTGCTGAGGCGTTGCTGTAGCTGTTGTGTGTGAGGAGAGAGCGCGTGAGACAACGGCCGGCGTCTCCCAAATGGAGTGGAATGGGTTTAAGATGGTAAGGAAGAAGCTTACAGGCAGCCTGCCACTACACTACACTGCACATTGTTCACAATGGTTTGGATTTTGAGCAGCCTGCAGTGGCTATAGAGCAGGTTGTAGTTGTAGATGATGCACCTACTATCAGTATGTGTTGTGCTCTCCTAGCATGGGCGATGCAGTGATGCTGTTGAACTATTTGTTGTGCAGAATGTTAAGTTTCTTCTTACAGCAGCTGTGTACAGCGGGGGGTTAGTCTGGCGGGGTTTGTGGGCAGGATGAGAAATGAAGGGAGACAGATGGAGGGACGGAGCCAGATATCATGCTAATAGGAGAGGTGTGGAAGCAGGAGTAGAGGTAAAGAAAGATGGGGAGAGGAAGAGAGGGAGGGAAGGGTTAAATCGGGGAACAGCACCCATTTTATGTTCAAGCTAGGGCTGGAGGTGTCCCCCCCTTTTTTCCTGCCTTTGCACCACTCTGAAATATTTACCTGCGTATAGTACCGCAGTAGAGGTGGGATGCACGTTATTGATGCTGATCGCACTGTAAGACGATAGGGGGGAACTGGACTTTTGTGGATTTGATATTCATGTATGCAAAGTAGTGCTTGTTAATTATGTGAGTAGACATGTTATCCGTCATGCTGCTTGTGCACACAGTGGGAGTGTGTGTTGTCCATGTGTTGTGCCAGAGCCGGAGAAAGATAGAGTAGGTGTGTTGGAGTTATGCGCATGCCTAGATTACAATTTATTGTGATGCTGTAGTGCATTCGCTTAAGTTTGAAGCCCATTGGTCTTATGTGTGACTGTGTGACAATGTGTGCATGATTATGTTTGGTTGTGTGGATGTACGTGCCGGCACGAGAGACATCACTGTAAGCTATCTAATTATTTTGCTTTGCTCAGCTTCCTCAGACTCACTTCAAGTTTGCATCCATTTATCAATTCATCCATCACATCTAAGTGACACAGTGAGCAGCTAAAACTAGCAGCCATATTATTTCCCCGTCCTTTATATACAGTGAAAGAGTTTTATTTCATTGCCTCTGCTGATACTGCGTCACTATTCCTTGACTACAGAGTCCATACCATTAGTTTGCATTGTCAGTGCGTCCATCTGTTTTCAAAATGGTTCTCTTACCATCCCCAAAGTGGACCGACTCACTTCCGTATTTGCACGAAGAACAGTGGGAGCATTATTCATTTGTCGGGAAGTAAATGTTTGATTGTTTGCGTGCTGGACTCGTTCCATTGGATGCAATCAAAATGCTAATTGAAATGAAGGCGACTCCCCTGTTTGGTGATGCGGCTAGTGGCGCTAGCTGGTACGCTGGTCACACTGGACAGTCTGGACTTGCAGCCCAGCGTAGATTGGGGGGCCTAGCAGCAGCACCATGTGACTGACAATGTGAGAAGAAGGGCATAAGAAAGAGTGTCATTTGTTTGTAATGTATGTACGGATACGGCTAGTATTATTATATGCAGAAGATGAACGGAATAAAAAGGAACAGTGAGAGAGGGAGTGAAACTGTTGAATGTTCATCAGTATTGGAAGCATAAGATATGAGTGCACCATGAAGCCTCCTGATGGGAGCCAGTGGGGGACCAGCACTAGACACAGGCCATTTTTTTTATGCGCACAGACACACACACACACAAACATGCAGTGGCTCTATTACCCTCAGGCAGAACACCATGAGCTCCAAGGTTACACATCAATGCTAATAGGGTGGGGTGTGTGAGGAATTTATTACAGCTACAGCTACAGCACACCGAACGAATGTGTGCGTAGTAATTTAAATGTAACTGAAGATCAGAGAAACATAAGATAGGGAGAGGTGCTGCTGAGGTGATTGCAGTTCTGAGGAACGCTGAAGCTGAGACATCTGAATAGACATCATGTAAGAAATTATCGATGAGCTAAAGTTGGAGCAACAGGATGATGAAGAAAATATTGCCTTGTGTGGTAGCCTATGCTGTGGTTTATATCTCTGTGTTACCGGCTCTGTGCGTTTGTGTCTGCGTGAGTGTGTATATCAGAGGCGCAACTGACGTGTGTCCAGATGCAGAGTGACATGGTTAACTAGAGCCTGATTAAACACCAAGCAAATGGATAGAGCGACAAATAGAGAGGAGAAGTGGTTCAGGCAGAGAAACAATTGCCTCTTAATCTTCTTTCCTATGTTCCTGTGCTGAAACATTAACTCTAGGATTTACTGTAGATGGGCGTGCTGCATTGTATATGTAGATAAACAGACCTTTAGTTGTTTTGCACAGTGCTTGCTGAACTATTGGACTGATCTTAGCATGATAGAGGAATTTCAGCTCAATGTATAGAAATTATATATTTCTGACGGATAGTAATATACACTCAGGGGGCAGTTATTAGAAACATCTAGCTATTCATTCTTATACAACACTCCTGATATTCTTGGAGAACTGTACTGCATTAAACAGACTGTGTTTTTGTGTGTGATTTAGCCTACCTGCATTTATAATAAATGGGTAGACTAAATAATAGAAACACTTGTTGGTATAACACTTCACAGTCCAATAGCACTGTGAACTACATCCTCCAAAGCAACCATCAGGTTAAACCAACACCTCTCTGTAACAGTTTCAATTTGAACACTGTAACATTCATGAATGGTGAAATTATTGGTGTATCAGGCGACTGTCAACTGATTAATATATATATATATATATATATATAAACAAGCAGAAATGTACAATTCATCTTTTCCTCGTATTTCTAGCAAAGCCCCATCTTAGCTGCTGTGGAATAAATTGCTCAAACTACATAATTATTTCAACATTTGAGACCTCTTCTGAAAAACTAACAGCTCACAAACTGAGGCAGACCACCCAGACCAGTGCTCTGTTGAAATATCCATCACAGAGAGTTTTTACTTTCTTTGAGCTGTTCTCCCAGGCTCAGCACGCTTATATGCTTGTCGGAGTTTTCAAAATGGTGTATGGCCAATTGGATAGTTTGTGATTGTTTTACTAAGCAGCAGGAGAAACATACATTTAGGTGGAAATGAATTATTTATGTTGTAGGTGTGTCTCGCTGGCTGAATGCTGTTTGTCAGTATGCAACGAACGTTTGGAATTGACTTTCATAAAATACACTTTGTAGAAGGACAAGATGTAAACAAAAGCAAAGTAGGGGGCCTTCAACCATCTCAACCTTTGTGTTAAGAGTGCAAAGTCATGGCTGCACTGCTATTAACATTGTTGTTCTCCATAAGAGGAGATTACACTGCAGTTCATTACATCCACAGTAATCAGCTACAGAAAGCTGAGCGCCAAACAGTGACATTTTGTGTGTGTGTGTGTGTTTATGTCCATGTATAATAGCTTAGTAGTAGCTCAGTATGCATGTAGTTCTATGATACACACTTCACTCAGTGTATGTGCACATGGGTGAAGTGTGTATCGCACTGGTTGTGTCTCCTCTGTAGCTTTTAAATGCTCCAGTCAGGCGTGTACAAAAAGATAAGAGCTGACACACATAGACACTAGTCAGTCAGTTTAGAGTGAGGAACTACACAGAGGTGTTGGTGATGATATGAAGCAGAGATGTGAGTCTAAGAGCATTTAGTTGGATTACATCTGTTTGGGAGGATCTCTTCCTCCACTTGTACCAAGGACCACAACTAGAAAACTCATACAAGCGTGTAGAGAGGCCTTTTCCTCACTTTCTTTTTTTTCCCTCTTGTTTTGCTTGGAGGCGTTATTGAACTTGTAAAGTGAACCCAGAAAAACAGAAATTTTCCTTCAGGGGTGTGAGGTCCTCACTTGATAATAACATGGTAAAGTCTGACCCAATATAACATTAAAAATTGTTTCTCAAATCAATTTGTCTAGTAAAATATGTGCTGCAGCTGCAAAAGTAAAACACACTTGAGAAAAATAATAAATGTTCTCATGCAAAGTATGCACCTGCAGAATTTCATGATACTAATATAATAAATGTCTATTTATAAATGAGACAAGGTGGTCCACTGATGGTCAAAAATAAAGCTGCTATTACAAAGTAAAAATTTGATTTGTGTGTGACATGACACTGCTAAGATACATAACTGAAGATGACAAAATAATTTCTTTTCACTAGGGGAAAGATGTTTTGCCATTTTTTGGCATATTTTGTTTGTTTGAGCGCATTATGTCTATCAGTATTTTGGTGGTACAGTGCTTGTATAAATATCACAAAATATTTTATTGTCTTTAAATGTCTTTTCCACTTTCCTTTAAACAAAAGCTGGATGGAAGCAGTTAATGAGCCAAAAGCCTGTTTGAATAAGAAGCTGCTGTAACAATCTCTGTCCCAATTAGCACGCTTTGGTTTTTAAATATTCCTTTTGTGTGAAGCCTAAACACACATGAAGACTCACAAAACGGTCACGTTGAAAATTTAATAGGCTTCCACAGCGATTTCCTTCATTTATTTAAAATGTTTTTTTTTCTTCCTCTCTTTTTAAAAAGCTAGAAATCTGAGAGGCATGGCAAGGCATTCTGCTGTGAGGGGAGCAGCATTCACAAATACTAGACCTAATTCCTTTGGCAGCAGCTCAAACTGCTACAGACAGACACATAATCAGCTGGGGAGTTTTAGCGCCTCAGCCCACTAGCAAACACAGGACCGAGCCCTTGTTGTGCATCGCTGCTTTTCAGAATAAATATCCCGATGGAAAATACAGTGGGAGGAAAGAGGTATTCATGTGTATATAGCTCTTTGTTCAGTCAAAGATACAGACGGAGAGAGGAACACTGGCTTTCTTAGCTACTTTACTGCTCATTCTTTCTCTCTCTGTCGTCTTCTCCCTCTCTGTCTCTCTCTGTCTCTCTCTCTCTTCTCTCCCTCCCTTCCCTTTCCTCTCTCTTTCTCTCATCCTCCACTGTACCCCGTGTGTTTTGGTATTCATACAGATGTTTGGATTGAGTGGCAGTTTCTCCTGAGACTGTGCACAAGCGGTGGACTCGTCTCATCTGCATTTTGCATCCCAGGAAAAAAAAAAAGGAGAACAGAAAGCAGCGGAAAGCATCGGCAGGCAGACAGGCTGTGTGCGTATGGGTGTGTGTGCACACGTTGCCTGTTGTTTGGCTTCGGCAGCTTAAGTGGCCCCAGTGCTGTTGCTGTGTGATGTTTAAAGGACGTTTCAAGGTCATGCTTTCGACAGGCCTCACCGCCTCTGACATATTAAACATTTATATATTGCTGTAACCAGATAAATTATAGATTGAACATGCAACTGAACATGCTACAAAATGGCACCATTGTGCTTGGTAATAGACACTTTAGGGCCTATAATACAGCCTCCCTCACGTCATCCTTTAGCCTGCCTTACCTCGTCAATAGCAACACTAACCAAGGCGAAAAAGGCTGATCTTGCTCTGTGCCATATACTGTACAGGCTTCGGGAGTAGCAGATTACACGTAAGGGCGTTGCATAATTAGGATACCAAAAAAAGGCATCTGTAATCTGTAGGGCTGCCCCCAAATAGTCGACCAAGCACTGGTCGACCAAAAAATCATTAGCCGACCAAAATTTCATTGGTCGATTGGTCGCAGGAAAAAAAAAAAACATTTGGAGCCGTGTCTTGTCAAAATTAAGCCAACATCAATGACTGAACTGTATATGAAAGGTTATGGGGCTTTTATTTTGAAGGGCCAGATACAGGAAGTCGTGACGTGACACTTTTTTTTTACACGGCACGGCAGTCTCTCTCGTATCACCGCTGTCACCATTAGCGGGTGCTGTCTGAGCCCCGGTCCCGTCCCACAGCGCTCACCGGCGGTCAGTCTCAGTGTCACGGAGCGGATCCATGATAGTCCCCGCTGCAGTCAGAGACCCGCACCCATAGACACATGTCTATGCCCGCACCGCTCCACGCCGCGGACCCCCACCCCCGCACCCATAGACATGTCTATGCCCGCACCGCTCCACGCCGCGGACCCCCACCCCCGCACCCCCGTCACACAGCCTGAGCTCAGTAACTTTTTACCCTCCTCATCTACTGTGTTTATTGGTGATAAACGGGCATACTGCCGGTAATAACGGTGAAACCCGACCGGCTTGTTGTTGAATCTCGGACCCAACACGGCCGGAGTCACGAGCATTAATTAATTAATTCTCAACCTGACCGCGGGCAAAACATTTTTTTTTTTACATTTTTTCCCTCAAGGTGGGCGGTCGATTAGTCGACTAATCGCCATAAGTGACGACTACTGGTCGACCAACAAAGATCAGATCACCAGTATATTTGATAATAATGAGGATTATCAAGACATATGCACAGTGCGCACAAATTGCAACAGTTTACGGCACAACACTACAACAAACCAACACGTGAAACCACCAACCACGTAGCCTCGATCTGTGTGTTGAGCGATCCCAATTTCCATACACACTTTCTACAGAGCCCAGAGCAGCTGGAGACTTGCGATCACAAGATCACAGCAGCACTACCAGCTGACGTGATGACAGCCGTGTATAAAGTAAGATTAAAAATGTAAACAACAGATCACTTTGCCTTTCTGAGGTTGATTTGTTGTTCAACATTACTCTTTTTTAGGGCTGCGCCCAAATAGTTGACCAAGCATTGGCTGACCAAAAACTCATTAGTCGACCAAAATTTCATTGGTCGATTGCTCGTAGAAAAAAAAAAATATTTGGAGCCGTGTGTTGTAAAAATTAATGCAGAAGTAAGCGATCCGGTCGTTTTGGCTAATGCTGCGTTCCAGGCAGGCTTTTGAAACCGTAAATTACAGCTTCAAGTCGCGACTTACGACTTTGTAGCGTTCCAGGCAACCCACTCGTGTTTTTCCGACGTGTTTTACCTGTGAAAGTGCACTATAACAGCCACTCGTAACTTCCGACCCGTGAACTCGTACCAGATCGAACTGGTACGACTAAACAGGTCGGAAAAACACGAGTTACGGGCTGCCTTGAACGCACCATAACGTCTTGTCAGCCGATGGAGTTAGCAGCCCCCGCCCTCGTCATGGATCTATTGGTCCTCGTCCCTACGTCACCACATTCACGCGCATCCCTTGGCTGCACACACAGCCCTTCATGCCATTCTCTCTCCTCATTGGATAAAACTTGTAGGATACGAGAAAAGTTTTCTCCTCGGCTCAGAGCAGAGCAGAGTGACTGACAGACCCGTGTTTCGGTCCAAACACTCTATGTAAGTGATTGCTGTCGGAAGATATAACTATTTAAGACTTATATTAACACATAAATATCGCTTACTTCTGCTTTAAGTCAAAATCAATATGATTGAACAGTATATGAAAGGCTATAGGCCTTTTTTTTTTTTTTTTTTTTTGATTGATTGATTGTTTTATTTCGTATGAATGACATACATACATATGTACATACGAAATGGATAGGTAAGAAGCCAAAGGCTTATGAGGAACCTACCCCATTTAATTTGAAGGGCCAGGTACAGGAAGTTGTGACACTCACTCGAATGTTGTTACAGACGTTTCTGGTGTGGAGACTCCGATGTGAAAGCACGTATCACTGCTGTTTTCAACGATTAGCGAGTGCTTCCGTGAGCCCCGTCCCCGTCCCAAAGCACTCACTGGCAGTCAGTCTCCCAGTAGTGTCACGGATTAGTTGGCTAATTGACGACTATTGGTCGACCAAGAAAGTCTTTGGTCGGGGGCAGCCCTACTCTTTTTACTTACTGTGTATTCTTGTGGAACAGATGTTGCGTAACCCTCCCAACCCTGGCCATATCCCAAGACACTAGAAAATCTCACAGCAGCAGAAGTGGGGATATGGATGGTCCATGTGCAAATCAGTTGTGGTCAATGACTTCTGAAGAGTGGGACTGCTGCACATAAATATCATAATGCCAAAGTTGACTATCAAAATGTCTATTTCCTCATGAATTATTGTAGCACTAGCTACACGCAGTGATACAAAATACTTGTCATGTTTTTGGAGACACTGGAATAAGTGCCTGTACTGTATGTGTTTTAAAACCAAGATGGTGTTTTTTATCTTGTATTGTCTGTGTCTTTGTATTGTCTTCTCTTATTTATAATGGACCCGAGTCCGTAATAAAGATTATCTATTAGAGAGAATATAGAGAAGAAGGTAGATACCTGACTATTTCCTGTTACAGTGTGGTTTGACTTTTTTGTAGCACGCATAAGACCAGCGACAGCCAACAAGCTAAGACTCAGGGACAGTTAAATGGCCATAGTTTGAGATAGTAATTCCGATAATAGATATGTTTGTCACAACAGGTATATGGCTTCACACTATCAGCTCATATTCCTTTCCAATGGACAGGGAAGCTGTTCTCCCCGCACATTGTATAACTAGGTGGTAATAGAAGGAACGTGATATCCAGTGCTTATCAAGACTGATTAACGTCAGCGGTGGGGTTGAACAGCACCTGTCAAGTCAGGAAAAAGGGGAAAAAATGGAAACAGTAGAAAGATAGATGTGCACTATCTCGTAGACGCACAGCTCTTCTGCACATGCTCTCGCACCAAAACGCCGTTACAGAAATTTCAATGGCAATCAGCCACCGTCTATATGTTGCCTCCCTGGCACATGCTACAGTATATGAGCAGAGATAGTCTCCTGTGGGCATTTTCAATTACTCTGCACGGTATGGCAGTAGGGGGGATGGATGTGGAGAGGGGGGGGGTTAATCTGCTCGTTTGAATGCACGCCACACTTAATGGTTTAGCTGGTGTGCCACGGGGCTCGTCTGTTAGCTGCGATGGTATACATTTAGGGTTTTGTGTCTCGCTTTCCTCTCCTCGTGCTGCAGTAGGAGCCATTTCTGATGGCTCCTACTGCAGCACTCTCACATCAAGTTACACCCAGATTAGATTTTCACAGAAGATTGGCTAACTATACATTTTAAAGTCAAACTCCAGATTGATTGGGTAATGGCTAATACAAAGCACCTGTATAGCATTTTGGAGGTGAGTGAAGAAGTTTAACCACTGGGATGACAGATGATTAAAAAGATGGATCACAAGCACAAAGGGATCTGGATTACATGACGATTAATGTAGCAAATTATTCAACTGACACCTGGCTTACAAGTATAGCTTGGACCAGAGAGGATACCTGTTGTATGAGAGAAAGAAATTAAATAATTTGATGTTTCACCATGTCACTCTGGCTCAGCAAAGCAGAGAGATTGTCAAGAGATTTCCTAGAGGATAGATAGAAAGTTTCAGCTTGTGTCTCTATCAGCGATGTAGCAGGGTCTTCTACATCTACATGTAGTTTCGAGTTATTCATTGCCTCCATCAAACTGTTTACTCATTAAGACAGATGACGGACGGCTGTCCTTTTCCCTTGCAGCTATTTGATTATATGAGCTCCGGTTCAGAGCTGAATCAATAACCAGATTAGCTAGGCACACACATAGACACACACACACATATGCACACACACCAACATACACTCAGACACACCCTCACACAGTACCCAAGGCTGTGGAATGAATTCATGAGTACAACGGTCGGTTGGTGTCTATATGATTTAGCTCTGTGGCTTTGCTGCAAGGCTGACACACAGAAACACACACACGCACAGGGCACACACACAGGCAGGCTGTGTCTGAGATGCAGCTGATGGGGGAAACAGTGATTAGATTAGGAAGAGCTCTGCCTCTGCTCAGCAGCCGGGCCAGTGTTCCTCTCTGTCCCTTGTTCTCTGTGTTAGTGCTGTGCTGTAGGTTTTGTTCTTATCGTACACCTCCAGGCTGTTTATGGCTTTTTAAATACCTGCTCAACAAAGCCAATATTACCACTTCCAGCTTCAAACCAGTTTTAATCAGAGATCCTACTGTGCATTACACTGAAAATTGAGTTCAATCAGTAGAGTTTACAAGTTTCTTATCCTGCTGCTTTCCTCTTTTGGGAGGGTTTCCATAGCCAGTTAATTTGTTCTTCAAGGACTTTTTTATACACAGCAATTATGACTGTGGGCTTGAGCAAGTGAGAAATACAGGATTGTTTATAGTGGGTTGCAATGGCACAGCACTGGCAAATACATTGCAGGTGCGCCCAGTAACTGTGTAGAGTTGGATAGTTCAGTTGAGTGAATCTGTGTGAATTTGTGCATGTTTGCATATGTTTGCTTATGTATGTGCTAGTGTATTTTAGTGTATGTTACTAAAGATAGGAGCCAGCATCACTAAAATGGCTGGTTGCCTGCACAGGTGCATGGTTGCATTCACCTGCCAGCTACTTGTGGAGGAGGTGTCCTCGCTCATGACACACAGTGCTGACTCAGATGGATCAGCCTGCCTGCTCTCCTTGCCTCACTGTCTGTTTCCGCGTCCTCTATCCTCTGTCCCAGCCCAGCTAAAAGCTACTTTAGTTCGACACGGAAATGAGCCCTGCAAAGAAACACAAGCTATTCCCTGAACTGTAGTGCAGTTTTTTTTTGTTTTTTTTGTCATCAGAGTGCTCTAGACTTTGTTGCAGTGTCACTTACATTTATTCAGAGAACAGTCACAGTGGGTAAATGTATCCAGGTTAGATCTTAACAAAGTTGTGGCAAACATGGTATTCATGTTATGATAAAAGGAAGACAGAGAAAAAAGGCCCCTGTTGGGAAGGATCAACCTTTTCTGTCATGTTACAGTAAATGACAGGCATGATGTAGGCCTACTGTAGGCTGACAGTGTTCTTGCTGCCTCTGCTTTGTTTTTACCCCTTAACTCTTATTCTCAACATGACTTTCATGCTTAGCTACCACAAAACATGGCTAATACTTCCTGAATAGGCCCTACGTGTTAGATAGATATCAACGCTGCTAAAACCTTTAAGCACACTAATGACATTTAATTAAGGATGGGATCCCATGTAGGGGATGAGACGATGATTTAGCCTCTTTAATCCACCAAAATGTCCTCGCTGAGGGCCTCGACAGTGATCGCTCCCATCCATCACACCCAGGGATTACAGCAGGACAGACAGCGATGCACAGCAGAGACATCTTGCTGATTTGACTGAGCTGGAAGCTGAGGTGCTGGCCGCAGCAGCTAGAGCTCGAACAAAGGCTGGCAAGCTGTTGATGGGAATTTGATGCTGTTCAAGAGAAGACTGCTGTTGGGATGATGGCACTGCATTGACTTGCAGCCGAGGACTGGATAGAAAAATAGGGGTTAGGGGCATTAAGCGAGGGACTGTTCCTGGCACAGGAGCGAAACTAGGGGAACTGTGATGAGGACCTGAGAGGCCAGGCCAGGGCTGGGGCTGAGGGACAGGGACTTAGGGCTGACAGGCAAGGCCAGGCCTTCATTTCCAAGGCCCAGTCCCTGTGCCCCAGGCTTCAGCCAAACAGCTAGGCAGGTGTCCAGCTGATGTCACACCCCCACAAGGAGGAACTGCAGAGCACCAGTCACTAGAGCTGCACAAATTGAAGTGTCATCTCCAGAGTCAAGATGCTCACCAATTTTCTGCATGCGTTGGTGCAGAGTTGGGATTCAGCCAGTGGACAAATGGCTCCAGTTCCGCCTACAGTTTGGCTAAGCAAAGGAGACTGTGGTGTGTGAGTCTGTCTGTGTGTACTTTGTCTGTGTGTGAGAGAGAAAGTGACTATGTATGTGTAGAGCACTGCAGGTCCCCACTGTCATTGTCCTTGAATGATGCAGCAATGCTGCGTTAAGCAGGTTTACAAAAAAGTTTACAGATTAAAAAAAACAAACAATTAAGCCAAATTTGAATAGAGTAGAACAAGTCTCATCACTTCAATTAGAAACATTTCAAAACCTTGCTCAGCCCTCAGAAACAACAAACAACACATCAGTGATTTAATATTTGATAATAACAACAGACTCACCCTACAATTGTTGGAAGTATAAATCCTGATATTATTATATAGATCTTGTCTGACATACCCTTCGGCAGTTGGCCATATCCTGTCTTCTCCTGACCTCTGACACCACACAAGTGTATGCCGATTAGCCATGGCCTGCGAGGAAGTGTGTGGGAAAGCAACATCGATCTCACTGAAACATCACAACAGCAAAAGAAGAGATGAGGGGAAAAAAAAAGTCAAGCCAAAGTTAAATGAAAAATTGCTTACATATACGTCTTGCACGGTCTGGAACATTTATTATTCCGAGTCACGCAGAGAGAAAAGAGGTGGAGGAGGATAGAAGAAGAGAAGAATCCATTTGGTAAAGTAGATGCAGATCGATGAGACTGGAGGCAGGCAGACCAGAGTGCAACAGAGGAGGGGTGTGTGTGTATGCGTGTGTGTGTGTGTGTGTGTGTGTGTGTGTGTGTGTGTGTGTGTGTGTGTGTGTGTGTTGGTGAGTATCTGTGATGTGTCTGTGAATGTGTGTGCTTGCGTGCATGAGGCGTCCCAGATTACTTTCCCTGATTGATCCGGCCCAGCATCCGTCTGACCTGCAGGACATTTCAGAGCTCGGAAGATGCTGGTGGAGGTGGAGAGATGGTGAGAGAGAGTCGGCCAGGAATAAAGAGAGAGGAAAGAGAAAAATAAAAATCAATAGCGCAGAGAGCATTACAGAGAACTTGACTGGCCGAGAAGCTGAGATAGTAAAGTCATATTAATCTCTGTGTGTCTCAGTCAGTTTGATAGGAACTACAATTCAGTATCACTATAGGGGACTGAGCAGGAGTTTTAGTCTGAGTTTGATAGTTTCTGGTGTGGCTACTTTGTGGAAACAAGAAGGGGACATACTGTATGGCATAAACTGTCAGTATTTTTAAAGTATCTTCGGATGAAAATAAATTGGATGTGAAAATGTTTTTGGTCAAATTATTTAGTGTGATTATGGTAAATTATTTTAATCAAGTCAAATCACTTCAAGAAAAAAAAAAACAAGACATAGGATACATAAGGAAACCACAAATAAAATCAGAAGCAAGATGGTGAGGTGAAGTCTAATAAGTCAGATGGTTGCATGCTGGCTCCATTTTGTAGCTGCCAGGCAGTGTGTCTATCAGTGGAGAGATCCTGCAGCATACTGTCTACTCCACAGTCTCTTCAGCCTCCATCTATCCTGGCCAAGTCAGGGTAAATTGATTGTCTAAGCTCTGTCAGAGAAGGGGTGGTGGGTATCCTGCACGAGGACAGCAATATAAAGCGGTGGTTTGATGGTGTAAAAGTTGCAGAGGAGTGACTAAGGTGAAAAGGACAGGAAAGGAAGACAGAACCTCACTGGTCATCTGAATTTCAGCTCGCACTGTGAGCGACATGTGCTGTGAAGACAGGGATTTGTGCACAGTATGGAAGAACGCCTCCTAAAATGCAATCATGTACAGTAAATCTAAAAGAAAGCCATCTGTGCCTTTGGTATTTTCAGCTGGTGGAGGAAAACAAATGTACACTCCCTTTCCTTGCTGTAGGCGGATAAGGCTAGTCCTACAGTATCTGACTGCAGTACCCAGACACTACTGGCCCGGAGCTCAAGGAGACAGGAAGCACTTTTGTGGCATCAAATATTAATGGCGTTATAGAGTGTATTGATTATATAATAAGTTTTCCCAGCATCTGAGCACCAACTGAAATGTATTCCCTGAATAATTGAAAATGTATCCATGAGCAGTTTTTCATCTCAATGGTTGGTGAATGTAATTGCATTGCACCCTTATTCCAGTGTTATTTGAGATTTGATCAGGAGACGCACATGTGTGTGTTCATGTGATAAACGCAAGGACAGCGAGAATATGAAGAAAGATGAAAATGTGTGTGCGTGCGTGCCTGTGTGTGTGTGTTGCGCCTGAGACTGTTTGTTTTATCGAATGGTTGAGCATTGAATATTGAGCACTGAGTAGTGTTTTGAAAATGGGATGCAGAAGCTTAAACGCACTCCTAAGAAATGTAATATTCCTTTTTGCCGACATTTGCACTATACGTTAGCTGCTGAAATGAAGAATCATATACATCTGCTTGCTGCTTCTTGCATTTCTGTCACCACATTTGCTACAATAACACTGCCCTGTCTGCTTGCTGCGGCACACCATCCACTTCCGCACTGACATAGGACTATGTTGTAAAATGATGGCTTTTTTCGGGATGGGTGAAAAATGCTTTTGATGTTTCACCTCTGCCTAACATTTCCTTTTTTCAGGGTAGCTTTTCAACTTTATATTTAATGGATGGGAAAAGTCTTTTTAACATGCAGGCTATACAGTATGTTGTCCTCTACCCTCTTGATGAGATGAATGTTGGTTCACTATACTGTATGTGGAGGCTTTAAACTGTAACTAGCATGGGCACCTGAGCCCCGGGGGTGTATCCATCCCTGGCACTGTCCACTCTTGGCTTTTTATAATGGTTATAAATACACCTCACTAGCTTTGGCAGATTTACATGAGGTTGACCTAACACTGCTAAACCTTGAAAATATTAATGTACTGTATGTTTTAAATTTAAACAAAAAATATGTAAATGCTTCTGACCCATTTGTCCCTGTTAGAGTAACACAAAAGAGTGTTCTCATTTTTTAGCATTATTCAACAGTAACCCTTTTTGTCTACACCAGACTAAAACAAAGGTGGCTCTCAACTTCATATATCTATATGATCACCCAAAATATCCAGCATTAACTATCAGAGGGTACAAACAAGATTCCTCGTCCTCTCTTCTACCCTGACCTCTCTGCCCCTCTGTATCTTCTTTTTCCCTTTCAAGCTGACAGTTCACTCTCATTTAGACCTCCATTATGCATTCCTGCCTAAGTTTACAAGACACATTGACAACAGAACATGTACAGACTCTCTTTCCTCCCCCACCTCTGTCTCTCTCTTTCTTTGAAGTATTGGAAGTGTCTTCCCCATTACTCAGCCCTTGCCTTTTCTTCCTCCTCCCATCTGATCCCTCACTCCCTCTCTTCATCTCTCTGAAGGAGTAAATGAAGGCAGAGGTCATCCCTCCTCTCTTCCTCCTCTCCTGCTAAATTGGCTGCTTGTAGTATCTGTGGATAGCTGTAGGCATATAAGCCCCCTGCTCTGGAGAGCCAGTGAACAGACTTCCTGCTCATTTGTGGCATTTCTGTCTCTTCAACCACAGGCTTGTTTACCCACAGAGAGCAAGAGGGAAACCCTCATTATAAACTCTGCCAAGGTCATTGCAGTCACCACACCAATCTGCTGCCTTCAACACACACGCATGCGGTTTCATTCAATCTGCTATGAAGGTACGCAGATATTAAGAGTGGTTAAAAAGACAGAAAAAATCATATATTTTTACCCCCATTTCTGTCTTCAGGCAATTTCAAGGAGAAATGTTCTGACAATTTAAGCCACACAGTTTTTCAAATCTGTATCATCCCAATTTATTCCTCTTCTCATTGACAAACCAATCATCCGAACTGGTAATAATTTCCAAAAACAAAGAATTCCTGAGCCACCTGTCTTTGTTTTAGTTTGACTTGTGGAACGACAGTAAGGGTGTTACTGTATTTTTCTAGTGAGCCGTCATTTTCCCCAACTCCCCCCCACCCCCCATCCACTCCCCAAATCCCACTCCAACCCTAACCTTGCAAAGTGAGTGTATGATGTTGACGGTGGGCTGTGCGTCCCTCCCTCCCTGTGCTCCGCTCCATAGGGGTCGACAGAGACACAGTGGCGTCAGGCAGAGCTCCCACAGCTCCAGGGCTGGGCAGAGAAGGGATTGCTGACACAGCCAAAGATGGTAAGGAGACTACTGCTGCCAAATGGATGGACCAGCCATTTTACACATCCATGAAGTAATACGATCTGATATTGTACTGTGTTTACATAAATAAGCACTGGTGGTGATGCTGCTGACTGAGACAGTTGGAAATGGAGCAGAGAATAATGGATGGGGCAATGGGGTGGGGGGACTGGGGTTGCAAGGGTAAAGGAAGTTGTGCAGAGATGAGTGAAAAGCAATATTCAGCTGCTGACATGTTCAACTGTGCTATATGCTTTTGAGGATTAATTAATCACATTTCACTCTGTTTAGTTAGTATTTTCTCAAGTTATATATATGTATTGATGTTTTAGTATTTAAAATACATCTCTTATAAATCAACTATGCTGTTTAGCCTTCATTAGGCGGCTGTGGGCATTTCTAATGGACCTCTTCGTTCCTGCAGACACACAAGACTTAAAGCAGATATCAGTGGAATGTTTTTGTTAATATAAGTCCTAAATAGTCCTATTTTCCGTCAGCAATCACTTACATGAAGTATTTCAGCCTAAACACGAGTCTCTCCGTCACTCTGCTCTGCTGTAACCCGAGGAGAAAATTTCCCTTGTGGGATACAAGTGTTATCCAATGAGGGGAGAGAACGGCATGAAGGGCTGTGTGTGCAGCCAAGGGATGCGCGTGAATGTGGTGACGTAGCACGAGGACCAATTGATGCCTGACAAGGGCGGGGGCTGCTAACTCATGGTGCGTTCAAGGAAACTCGTACCTTGTGTTTTTCCTTCCTGTGAAGTCATACCAGTTCGATCTGGTACGAGTTCACGGGTCGGAAGTTACGAGTGGCCGTTATAGGGAACTTTCACAGACAACAGGACGGTAAAAACACGAGCTACGGGTTACCTGGAACGCTACCAAGTCGTAGTTGTGACTTGAAGCTGTAACTTACGGTTTCAAAAGCCTGCCTTGAACACAGCATTAGCCGAAACGGCCGTGCCACTGATATCTGCTTTAACTGAAGTTGCTCACTGCTTTCCTGCTTCTGATTTTTCTTTCTCAACCTTACAGAGCACTCAAGCACCCTTTAGCATTTGCGTAGACTTTGCTTCATAGCAACTATAGTTGATTCATCATTCTTAAGATGCCACTTTTAAGAATGACCTCTGAGTGTCCCCTTACTTTTCTATCATAGCTCTAGCACAACTGCACATGGTCCACATGTATTACACTTAGCAAGAAGCCCAGTGTTGGTTGTGTTTCCTACACAAGTAGCATTTCAACCTGTTAGGAGTAGACGAAGCTGCAGAGCCAGCGAGGGGCTGTGTGTTGTACGCAGTCAGCAGGACATGCAGCGAGTTCTGTCCACAGCACTAGGCTCCACAGTGGGAGAGCAGGGACAGCTAGAGTGCTCACAACCAACATGAAGTGGACTGCTGAGCAGCTCAAGTGCTGGTGGGCACGGACAAGGAGAGGAATATAATTGGCCACCGGGACTCGGCAGGTCCCTGTTAATTAGAGGCAGCCATTTTGGTGTAAAAACTCCTCAGAAAACGTCCCATGGAGTTGAAAGTCTCCCTGACAGAATGGAGCCCAGCAGGGAATGTAAACAGATTTAATAAGGCCCTCTCCAATCAACTCTGTTATGGCTAGATACTATTCTCTCATTTCACTCGGCTCTTTCTCTCTCTGCCCCTCTGTCTTTCTCGGTTTGTCTCTGTATCTATGTTGTGGTAGAGTGGTGAGTGATTAGGGAAGGATACTGTCAAAAGAACAATTTGCATGCAGCTCTCATCTTGAGAGCTTTTAGACATCTCCCTGTCTGTTTGTTTTCTGCTGTAGGATTGGGCCATTGTTCTCTTCTCCGTGTGTGTGTGTGTGTATGTGTGGGTGCGTGTGTGCGTGCGTGCAATCTTCCACTCGCTACAGATTTCACAGAGTGTGACTGCATGGAAGTGTGCATGTGTGTGTATGTGTGCGGGCGTGTGTGTAAAATGAGAGGATGGAAGCTGTTTGAAGACTGACATTTTGTTGGTGCTGCTCCTAAACACACAGATGGAGGAAAAGAGAAACAGAGAATAGTAAGAAAAGCAGCCTCATTTTAAAGGTGTTCTGGTGGCATATTAAACATGGATGCTTCAACCCTCTGTAAGGCCCCCGTTTACCACCACCCCATATTGATGGAAGTTATTAAGAGGTACACTTAGTTAACAATTTAATAATAGGGTCGGCCTCTAAACAATCTCACATCTAATTGGACTTGAAGTAAACTGTGCAGAATCAAACTAATATGTAAATATCAGGAATCTTCAAACATTTAATAGTTAATATTCTGAATAAATAACACATTCAATATTACCATATTAATCTTAGTATTAACATATTTGTACTGGTTGTTTGGCTGTATTTGTTTGAATTCAGTTTCATTTCTCACTTCACGTACTGTAGGTAACAGATAAAAGTGGAGTGATTAAAGCCAATAAGTACACACATTGTAAACGTCTAAAATGGTTTTGAAAACTATTTCTGGACAAACTGTGAAATTTTTAAATTCTGCTTTGAGTTATATTATTAGAAACACAGGTCCACTCTTTTGATAATCCAGAAATAGAGTGAAACACGACTCTTGTGCCGCTTTCTGCTTTTGCTAAAACCAGCCCCGCTTCCAAGTGCAGCCTGTCTGCGTGTACTTTAGAATAGTTAAAAATAGACTGAGAGCGCTGAATGGTTGAACAGAGGGGGGAAAGGGAGAGATCTGAGTGATGACTTTAAAAATTTGATTGAATCAGATGAAAGTACATTTGCATCTTAATTTGGATTTCAGCATGTTAGGTCATTACAGTGCTCGTACAGCAACACCGTGGGAGCTGCTCCAACGGGCATGGACACGGACAGACATTTTTCCAGGGACTTGCTGTAGTTTATTATGGCTGTAATGCAGAACCAGAAACACATCTGGTGCTACCACTAAATACAGAGTGGATAGGGATCTAATACCTGTGCAACATAATAAACCATGTGAACAGACACCGTGTCAGCCGTCAGTTTACGGTGTCTTGGTCAGTCAACCATGATGCTCTCTATGCCTTTGTTTAGCAGTTCCTCCATCTTTGTTTTTGTGTTTTCTCTTCCCCACCATTTAGTGATTAGATTAGTTGTGTTTACTCTTTCCATTTTAGCCCGTCACACACACACACACACACACACACACACACACATACAAACAGGCAACAAAAGCCATTCATTTGATAAAATACATGTTTTTTATGCAAATGTATGAATAATTTCACCTCGCATGGTGCTTTTGTTGGAGAATAATGTTCGCTCTGAATAAGCATTTGTATTAAATATGTAACAGAGTGCTGCGGTAGAAAAGCAAAGTGCAACCTACGTCCCTCCTCCCCCGACTTCTGACTCTCACTCCTTCTCTCACCTTTTTTTTCCTTTTTCTTTTACTGTGTTTTTTTTCCCACTTACACCAACCTCACAGTTCCCTTTTTAACACTTTGATCCTGTGATGCTCTGCAAAACCAGATATGAAAACCCAAACTTTGCCTCTGTCACAGCAGCAGCATCAGCCGTCAGATACTGTAGCTTAGTGGAGGGGCTGCCCCTGTTGCTGTCCCCTCCCGCAAACCTGAGCAGTTATCACACAACTACTTTCTCTCCTCTCACTGTCTTCAGGAATATTTAGCCGTTTATCCTGTGTGTGTCCACTGTTAATTGTACCTCTCAATGTGTAGAGATGTGGCATGTAGTGTGTAGAGTGTGATTTCTATATGTTTAGTCTGTTTTCCATAATAGGTTTAGAAATGTGTTGATTAAATGTTGATGATTTATGACATAATGTAAGAGGTAATTTCTTTTACTACTAATTTCTTAATTTTGTATCAGCATGCCTGCTTACAAATATAAATAGGTATTCCTTCACTGAAAACTGGCATTTCTACAAACTACCTCCCAGCGATTTCAGCAAATTTTTATGCATCTGCAGTCACTCTGAAAATTGAACATAACAAAAGTTAAACTGAGTTATCCCTGTAATACCTGAAGTCAAGGTACTGTATCACACAGATACGAAATCCTGTAAATCTGTGATGGTTGAAAAATTTCTGTTTCTCTCATTATTTACAGCACAATACAATGTAAAAAGTTACACCATTCCAGATAGAGAAACATTTAGTTGAAAGCAACAAAATGCTTTCTTCATGATTTGTAGAAAAGTAATTTTGGAGGAGTCTTGTATGTTGTGCTTGAATTTCACTGTTCCAAATGGTTAAATACTGTGCAGAGGCCTTTGCTAATCAATGCTCTTCTCCTGTTCCTCCCTGCCTTTTCTCTCCATGGTCCCTCTTCGTCCTGCTCCAGATCATCAGTAACATGGAGGCTCCAGTGACAAATGGCCCAAGCGGAGGAGGCACCACAGCCAACGGGCCGACCACCAACAGCCGCGGCTGCCCCTCCCCCATGCAGACTGGCCCGACAAACGACGACAGCAAGACCAACCTCATTGTCAACTACTTGCCCCAGAACATGACCCAGGAGGAGTTCCGCAGCCTGTTTGGTAGCATCGGCGAGATCGAGTCCTGCAAGCTGGTTCGCGACAAGATCACAGGTAAAGAATGCAAAATGTTTATACGTGGTACTTGGATATCGCTGCTTGTGTTTCCCAAGATATCAACTTTTCATGAACTAAGAAAATAATCTGCTCAGCCACCATACAGTACAACTTGAGGGGCATACAGTGGGTTTATAGGATTGTCTCAACCCACACAGGATCACACTTTTCTCTGAATATAAAAATCACCAGTGAAGTCAGTAGTATAATATGTGATGAATTTGGTCATCCCCAAGGACAATTCCTCCAAAGGAGAGAATAAAAGAGAAAAGAAGAAAGTGAGCTACGATGCTGAGCTCTTGTAGAGCTGGAAGTGATTGAGATGTTTGCTTTCCACTCCCACAGTTTCAACTGGGTTGATCCTGGGACTTAAAGACTGGACTTCTCTTTTACTACATCATCCCTCTGAAGCATAATAGTGAATCATACACACTGTTATTCATTCTTAAATATATAAGTCATAGGGTTTATAATCTAAATGTTGTATTTGAATTTATATTGTGCTTTTGTTTTCTTGTCATCTTTAATTTCTTCAATATTTGCTAATACAATGTAATCATGGTAAAATGGTTAAAATAATATACAAAAGTGATAAAACGGAGGAGCCAAGAGAGACAGGCAGATGAAGCAAAACAGTTTACATGGCCTGTTTACATACTGCTCAAAGCTCAAAGGTAGGCGTAGACACAACAGTGTGGCTTGATGCTACTGTGTTGTAAGTAGGCCCACGTGAAGAATTCAGTATGACATGACAAGTTCACACATGCACACAAACCCGTGGTCCAACATCACTCCAAACAAATCAAGTGTTTCAGTGGAAACGCGGCATGCGTTGTCTTCCACAAGGAGAAATCCATCTCTGCCCTCTGTGTGTGTTCAAGCGCTGCGACTCAGCAATGCAGCAAAGTGCCACATGTTCTCCAGAGGTGTTTAAATTAAGCAGCACTTTGCGGTGCTAATCGTGGCTGTAATCTGGGCGTAGTGGCTGTGTGGGTGGCCATACAGCAGATGGATCAGGAGGAGGGGGGTTTGGGGTAGTGTAGCTCTGTGATAATGCTCCATAATGGCTTTCATTTTAGATCCTACTTACTGACACTCTTCTCCTGATAATCTCATTAAAGAGCACCAGGCAGGCAGGCAGGCAGTCGAGATCACCAAGCCATTCTCGGATAGCAGGCAGTGCAAGCAAAAAGAGTAAACACACACATACACAGATATAGAAAGGCAGAATTAGATTTCCTGTAATAGATTAAGTACAACCAAAAGGCCAATAGTGATGACAGTAAACCAGGGCCCAGCTGCTTCTGCCTCCTTCTGCTCTCTCGTTCTTTGAAGCATATTTCTACAACTCCATGATTCCTCTTTTGAACCATCTTCCTCTTCCTCCGTAATGGGCCACAAAATGGAGCCTGAGAGTCAGATACACGAGGATAATGGAGGATGGTGTGTACAAAAATAACACTGGGATACCACATGCTATCATCATCACCATCACCATGTTCTCTCTCTGCCCGATTTTCCTCTTAAGTGTGATTTGCCAAGCAGCAGTGAGGAACCCAGCTAACAGCAGATATTTGGAGGGACTTGAAAAACGAACCGAATTGCTGTAAACCTGCTCAGGTCCTAAATGGGGACTGTGAGAGAGGTAGAAATGTTTGCTCGCTCACTTCGAAAGCATTTAGGGTAGTTCTCTGCTCTGCGCTACAAGGTCTCTCTGATGACTTAGCATCAATGCAAAAAGTTAAAAATAAATCCTGCCCTCCCTCCGTCTCCCCCTGTGGTTTTATACCTGTTCCGCTCTCCCATGGGTGTAGTTTCCTCGCACAAACTTTTAGGCTCACAAAGCACAGACACCCTTATACCCTACCCTCCTCCAGAAGGGGCTGCCAAGAGGCTTCATACTTTCTAACAGTCACCCCAGTCATTAACAGACTAGGCCAGATTTGTGAGAGGGAGGTGGAAAGAACACACATGCTCCCTTCCTTGTCTATCAAATATATTGTTGTGTCGATGTAAGAGGGATCTATTTCTGCTCTCTCTTGAATCAGCTTTATTGATTTAGTCAAGACAGATAGAAACAAAGTTGTTTTTAACAATGCTGAAATTTTCTCAATGAATTATTTGAAAATGTCTCGAGGACAGTTTGCATGCTGTAGCTACATATTTTTTTTATATTGATGGGAGTAATGAGACCCCGCTGCCTCCGTGCCTTTAAGTTCTATTACGCAGTGAAGAGCATGAACAGTATAGAACAAAGTTAAAGAATATAAATAAATTCAAAAATAGTTAATATTTCATACACCACAAGACTAAAGAATTCTGACAGCAAATTCACCGATTCAAGCCATTTTTGTGGTGTACTCACCGCATCTAAGAGTCGTTCCATTTCATGTTGTACTGCACTTCTGTTTCAACTTTATTACTTCAAATGCAGACAAATCCACTCAACTCTGGCAAAGCATTCATCACTGTTTGCTTGCATCTCACAATCTGTTTCCCGTCAGTGTTGGCGTCTTAACTAACCTGTGATCATTTGCTGACAAGGTGTGAGCACATGAGCCTTTCAGAGGTAGGGGAGACAGACAGGTCCTCGGCGTCCTCTCAGCTTCCTGTGTACTTGCCCCTGTCAGCTCCAATGACGCCAGCGTGGCGTGAGGCTCAGGCGGGTGCGGGCAGGCGTAGACACTCCAGCTCCGTCTGTCACCCTGGCTGACTTCAGCTGGTACTAAAGCTACCTCTGGGTGTCTTTCTTGCTCCCCACACGGCTGCCTGCCCGCCTGCTTCCCTACCTTCCTGTCTGCCTGCCTGCTTGCACAACTACGGTTGCCTGGTGCTCTCATAACACGCCAGGGACATGCAGGTTAATCTTTTATTTAAGGCTATCTTTCACGCACCTAGCTGCAGCCCACACACACACACACTTGCACATAAGCCTCAGGCCTGCACCTGTGAATTTACTGTCTCTTAAAGAGAAGATATATCCCAAGCATGTAAACAGTTGTTTGAATTAAGTGTGGATACTGTAATAGCTCTTAGCTTTTTTCTCCTGCATTCCTGGCAGAGAGAACACGACATACACAAACGTCAAGGGCATGATAGTTTTGAGACACTGTGCTCTATAGATGGTTCCACTTACAGCTTTTTCTGTTCATGGTTTTCCTTTCTTTACAGAGAGCAAAAAGTCTATTTAAGCTGAAAATTGCTGGTATGAAAGCTTGCATCTTGAGCAACAGTAAAAGCAACCACTCCTTACTGAGATGTCAGTAAAAATACACACACCCTCGTGGGGAGCTTGGAAAATTAATGTGGACCTTGCAATATACTGTATCAGCACTCAGGAATAGCCACACATACCCATGCACACACACACACACACACACAGAAATGGAATTGACTGATCCTTGTCAGTAAGTCATTTTTCGGGATCATTTTTCTGCATCAGCTGCATTTCTGCTGGAGAAATGAATGCATTTGTTTTCATAATGACATGGAGGAGAAGAAAATAGCTTTTCATGCTGGAACAAGAATTGATTGCATTGGGGAGGGAAGTGGTAGGAAGACGAAGAGGAGGGGGGCAGGGGGTTGTATTTATATAGACAACTTTTTTCTTTTTCTTTTTCTTTTTTTGAATCTTTGTGTTGCTCCAATAATTACAGTAGCCAACATCTCAGTAGCCCTATTTTCTGGAGATAGATAGAATATTTTATTTGCTTGTTGAGTAAACTGGCTGCTGTGTATCTGCCCTGTTCTGGTTGCCTGTGTTACCTTTCTCTTCAGGTTGGCACAGCTCTGCCTGATTGCCAGCTTCCAACAGCAAACGCTGCTCCCCCTGTAAGAATGGGAACAGCGCATATATTTTTGTTTATGCAGATGAAATACTTCTCATCTCTATATCAAAGCCTGTAAAGACATCATCCTAAAGCACACTGACTGGAGCCTTTTGTGCACACTACTCTAGTCACCTTCCATGTGTTGGTTTTTATACATGGAATCAGGGGAGCTGATGCAAATCATAGTGACAATGTAGCAAGCCAAGCAGATGTTGGCTATGAAAAATAGATGGACTGTGATGTCAGCTGTGGAGTAGTTCAAGCTGGAGCACCTCTGACAGACAGCAGCTTCAGTGCCATGTGAAAGCCTGCTGCGAACCCAGTTCTTACATAAGGACAGGTACACCTTAGTCATATACTAGGGACGGAACGGTTTACGAAACCGTCCGAACGGTTCGACTGTCTCGGTTCGGTTCGTAGGCATGTGCTGCTCCTTTTTCTCATTTACTAACGAGGCGAAGCGAGTACACTCCAGAGCAGAAGGTGGCCGTACTGCGCCTGAAGCTGTATGCCACTGCCAGTAAACAAGAAGAAGAAGCAAAGAATTGTATCAGCCGGTCAGTTGTGGAAACGTTTGTGAGCATGGCGAGTGAAAAGAGTCGGAGCTAGAAGATGCGCTAGAAGATGCGCTAGCAGCGTATAGGTCTGCTGTATGGGGCGGGGGTGATGATCGCAATCGCGACCAATTAGCACGTTTAGCGCTGTTAAACACCACAATAATAATATTTTTTTTCTGAGACACTATGGCGGGCCCAAATGAGACTGTGGCGGGACGCTTATTTCTATGCATATGAAGATAATGCTTCACTTTATGTTGTTGGTAAATAACGTGGTTGTAAAAGTAGTAAAGTTAAATTATTTTGTATGCACTAATTCTTTATAAGACATTTTTACTTTTATATTTTATAAGATATAATTTTTGTAAGAATCACAATTGATAAATATAGGTTATTTATTTCAGTGAATAACTAATTGTTCTTAGCATTTCTTAAATAAAACCGTGAACCGAACCGTGGGTTTTGTGAACCGTTGCACACCTATCATATACTGTACTGTAGGTGCAAAAAACATCTCAGGTTTGCTGGATCTGCCCTGCTTTGCATGCACTTCCCTGTGGTTCAGCCAACACACTTCCATTAGTTTCACTGTTGTTCCATTTCTGCTATGGAACATTAGATGCGCCCACAAGTATTGCAAACATAAAATATGCATCTAACCCTGATCTGCAAGGACAGATGGGTGGAGCTCAGCTCCTTTGCACGGCCCGTCAGTCTAACGTGTAGCAGATCAAATATTCACCATATAAACCTCAGTTTACCCACATTTTATTGTTGCTGATGAAATATACATTGACAACGAGCTCTGGAGCAAAGCTTATCGTCTTTGTAGTTCAGATTGCACGGTGAGCTGTTTCTCAAATCATTACTAGGGAACAAAACTTGCAATTATACTTCTTATGGTGGGACTTATGGAGCACCTAAACAACACAAATATAATGTAGCTCTGTGTGCTTTTTTTTTTTTTTTTTTACATTACATTTGAATCCTTATTGAAATCAAGCTGAGAGAGATCTGGTGCAGTGTTTGTAACTCATATACAGGCTGCATTCATCTGAACCCGAAATGGGCTGAAGACTGAAGATAGCGTGAACAAAGCTGACAGGGAAAGAGATGAAAAAAGGATTTGACATCTCCAAAGCCAGGTATTAAGAGAGCTGCCTGGCTCAGAAGTGCAGACACAAGCAGGCAGGCTCACATTAAAGTTTCAGAGTCCCAGGTCCCAATAATGTCTTGTCTATCATCATAGCACCCCCCCCCCAAAAAAAAAAATCTCCTCCCTCTGCTTAGGACCCAGAATTGGACATCCTGAGAGCTCGCTTGGCTGCACAGCTCCTCCCATGACCCTCCCTTCAGACCGACTCTGTCCCCTCTCATTCCACTCTGTGTGCCCTTTACATAGAACACAGAGGTTGCGAGTGTCCCCTGTGTTTGCCTCAGATCCAGAGGCTGAATTTGCCTCAGGGCTGGTCCCTCACCCTCCCGGCCTTCCACTCGAGCGCAGTGCACCTGGGCAGGAGAGAGCCAGACGGGCCCCTCTGTCCCCAGTGTGTGTGCCAGAGCTGAGGGTGGATTGACGGCCGAGGACTTGTGGGCCTGTTCACTCTGTGTGCTCTCAGAAGGAGCCCGAGCAGGAGCAGTAGGGTGAGCACTGCAGTCCTGACGTGACAGTCAAATCTTAAAGGGGCTTCTCTGTCTGTCAGCTTGCCTGGTATTTCTCAGCTGCACAGCCAGCCAACCAGCCCACACACTGCAGGCTGCAGTCCACTGGCCCCGAGGCTCAGGGAGCCACCATGAGGGGGTGGTTTACGTGTGTGCCTGTGTGTATGTGCGCTTCGTGTCCCTGAGCTTTTACGTGGGCAAGTGTGTGTCTATGTGTGTGTGTCGGTGGAAGCAGGGCCTTGGGAACTGAGAGTGGGAGCCTCCTGACTGCAACAGTGGCTGCTACCTTGGCAACCCAGGAGGGAAAGAAGTGTTGAATGAGTGAGTGGGAGAGGGATCTACAGTAGATGCGTGTGTGCGGGGGACGTGGCTCTGTTTATGAATTTAGTTATTTAAACGGGCTCATACATGCCATATGATAGGCTCTAACTGTACTGTGAGTATCTGAGGCACTGTAGTCTTTTGTTTTCTTAGCATTTTCTTTTCTTTTTTGCAAACTTACCCAAACTCCCTCTCCACAGTTCTGTGGAGTTGACCCTCTTTAAGGTAAGTGAAGTGTATTTTTGACATGAAGCTGGTGACAGGGCACCTTTTCAAATGTTGGGGAGCAAAAACAGCACTACTTCAAGTTGCTGCAGCAGCAGCAGCAAGGGGTAAAACGTCAGAAGATGGGAAAGGATGGAAGCAGTGAGTGTGACACATTTATTTTGACAAACTGAAGATTTTTTTCTTTTTCTCCTCTCCCCCTCATCTTAAAATGTCGCTAAATTTACTTTAAGTGTGTGTTAGCATCACCGGCTCATGGTTTTGATTAACCCCTGCATATTGCAACCCCCATCCCCGTCCCTCACCCCCTTTGATGCTTCTGTCCTCCCATGACATCCAAATGACAGACTCCACTGTTGACAGGCTGTAGGACTGTAGGAACAAGTAGAAATCTTTATGAATATCCTCTGAAGGTTCCTTCACAATGACAATATTTTTTATTAGATTTTTCATTGTAACACTGCCCCCACGCTCATGCTGAGCTTTTTCCTTTTGGTGGACAGCATTTACTTCACAAAAAATTATCTCTATGGAAATGTATAAATTACAGAGGAACAGAAGACAAAGAAATAGATTATTAAAAACAGAGCAAGTTGGCAGTTGTATCACCACAACAGAATGCCTCTGCTGCAGCTACAACACTATAATATCTGTTTTGACAGCACAGTGTCAGCAGTTCAAATTAACTTTTTGACTAATGGCTGCACATTCCCAGGGAACAGTATTTAGAACAATAGATTGCAGCGAGGCACAAGGAAAAACTGAAGGTTTTTACACCATGGTTTTCATTTGCTAGCTACCACTCTAGATCAAAGAGCCTATAGTGTGTTGTGTGAGCCTTGCCTGATGATAGCAGGAGATGAAGATGCTTTCATGTCTGCAGTACAGTGCTCTTAGTCACATAATACAACAAAAAGGCACAAAATAATGACAGGCAATATGCAACTGGAGCCTCTCGCTCTGTTTACCTTATAGCATATGATTGCCTACCTTATTGTGCTCTACATGTATTGTATACAGTGCTACATATATGTGTTAACATGAATATGTCTTACTTGATGATATGCCTGTAGATTCAGTGTAGCCATGCGTGCATCTATTGTGCTTTTGTTTGTGCCTATAATGAGGCTGCGTGCAATTTGCATAGGTATACTGAGTGTGAATTTTCACCCACATCCTCTGGTGTGTGTGTGTGTGTGAGTGTGTGTGTGTGTGTGAGAGAGAGAGAGAGAGAGAGAGAGAGAGAGAGAGAGAGAGAGAGAGAGTGTGTGTGTGTGTGTGTGTGAGAGCACAGAGGGGGGAAAGGAGAGGTGAAATTATATGGTGAGGCCAGCAGGCAGGACACCCGCTCTAAGTACACTCATTTTCTCATCTCACACGTTGGGCAACCTGCTGTTCCTAAGGACACAAATAATGGCTTAGTCATAACACCACACTAACACGGCAAAGAGCTACTCACTAGAAATAGCAGTGACCACCACCCCTATACAATTTATGTCAGATTGTACTGAAGGTCTGCCAAATGAGTGGAGGTGGAGATTAGCCCCCGCCTCCTCCATACTCCCCCAGCCTTTGTAGTTAATCTGTTAGAGAAAGTGGACATGTGTCACAATATGATAAAGTACTGCAGTGCTTTAGTGGCAACCTAAACCTGTATAAAACCCTTCATGACTGCTTTTGGCAGAAGCACACGTTTACACTCCCATATACTGTAGTCCAATTACATTAACAAATCAGATTGGATTTATATTTGCACTTATTTTAGAAAGTATTTAGACCCCTTCACTTTTTCACATTTTGTTATGTCACAGCCTTATGCCTTTTAAAGTCTTTACTCGTCAATCTACACCAAAACTAAACAAAGTTTTTGAAATTTTTGCAAATGTTTAATTGGAAAAACTGAAACATCACACTGAATTTAATTTTCAAACCCAGTTTTCTCAGGATTTAGTTGAAGCACCTTTGGCAGCGTTTACAGCCCTGGATCGTGTTTTCTTGGGTGTGGCATGACAAGTTTTGGGGATTTTCTGCCATTCTGCAGATCAGTTGAAGTGTGTCGGTGGACATTTTTACGTCTCTCCAGAGATGATGCATTTGGTCAGAGCTCTGACTGAGCCACTTAAGGACATAGATCGAGTTGTACCTAAGCCACTCCACTGCTTATGCTCATTGTCCCATTGAAAGATGAACACTCTGGATTACACATTCTCATTGATATCAATGTACTTGAGATGCTTGGAAAACTTTCACTCCATCTGTCCGATATGAAACTGTCATCTAGAAGTTTCTCTTATCTTAATGCATATTGTTTGAAGCTCAGCTAGAAGGACCATTGGCGTTATGGTCACACCTGTAGGAAGCTCCAGCAAGCGTCCCTCTTGCATTTAAGAATTATAAAGACCCCTCTGGAAACCTTCAGTCTAGCAGAAATGTTTTACACTCTTTCCCAGATCTGTGGCTCTACGCAGTCCCGTCTCAGCCATGGCTTGGTTTTTGCTGCGCTATGCATCATCAGCTGTGAGACGTGTGTGTGTCTAGTTCAAAATCATGTCCAATCAACCACAGGTTACTCCAGTGAAGGAGCAGAAACATCTCAAAGGTGAACAAGAGAAAACAGGAGGTACCGGTGCCAAATTTTGAGTATCATAGTAAAGGAACCAGATGGGTCAGTGTGAGAGTTCAGTTTTTCCCTTTTAATAAATCTGCAAACATTTTTTAAAATTATGTTATCCTGTTGAGTGTAGATTGATGAGGGGAAAAAAATGATTTTGGCACAAGACTGCAACATCACAACATGTGAGTATGAATGCTTTCTGAACTGTGCTTCACATAAATCACATTTGGTGGGGCTTTATTACAAGACCTCTGCCATCATTAAATTTGCATATTCTTTTATTAAGAAGTGCCTTTTCATTGCTGCTGAGCATTTTCTTGAGTTGTTACAACTGTTGTAGTAGAATTTGCAGGACTGACACTGTAAGCAGCTGACGAATCAAACGCAAATGAATATCTAACCTCATTAAAAGACCATTATGAAGAGCAATGCATCATTTGGGTTCTTGGTTTTAATTGACAATTAAAATATATAAGTTAATGTAGCCATTAAACTAATTGATCAGCACAACGCTGATTTTTCTGTTAGCTACAACCCCATTAGAGGCTATTTATCATGCATTTTTAATGGCTTCTCTACATTGCTTCAGATGCAGTACTTTCTCAAGTTATTTTTCTGTCATAAAAAAACAGTAGGCAGTCTCTCTCTGTAAAATCTCTCCACGGGTTTAGACTTTTCTCAAGCAAACTGTCTTTTTAAAGGAATGATCTGTGTGACAAAGTTAGGAGCAATGCCCCTATACTTCATTTTGAATTTTGTTGAGCAGCAGAGTTAAACTGTAATTACTGTATTGTTATTCAGCAGTAGTGAAACAACTTTGATAGATGATGTGCCATTGAAATTACTTCTACAGAAGACTAGAATGGGAAAAATACTCATGTGGGGCTGGAATTTATAGACAGCTTCAGCAGTATCACATTTTGCTTCGCCTTTACTTTATGGTTATAAAGTTTGTTTGAGGTTTAATCATGTGAAGCAGTCTGAGCTGGCCTTATCCTTGCATTGCAATAAGACACCATGCTAGGTTAGGCATTTTAAACTGCATATAAACTGTGCTTAACCATGGTGTGTTGAGCCAGGACAGAGCAGGGCACTGTGATTATGTGATCCAAATGCAGACACCATGCAGTGCTGATCCTGCCAGGGAGTACTGAGCTGGACAGGGCAGGCGCTGTGACAAACTGAAATAAGCCACACTGCCTGCTGGCTCTGCATGCAAACTGTATGTTACAGATGGACTAGAACTACATAAAGTGGTACCTTCACCTGTAAGATTGTGCATGCATGAATGTGTTAGGAGGCCTGAAATAAATGGTGCTCTTCATCTTTTCAGTGTTGATATTCACTAAACGGTTTATGAATGACAATCGCACCCGGCTCCACCCACCACTACGACCAGGAACAATGACACATTCACTGGTTAGCCGCCAACCTCTCCTCTCCTCACTGTCCTGCTGTGAGGACATACTTTACTGCTTGTGTTTGTTTGTGTGCGTGTGTGTCACTCTGTGATTGAGTGATTACATGTTTACTTGTATGCGTATGCACATGTGTGTGCATCTGCCAGTGTGGTGCGTTGGCGCGGCCACTCCCACCCATCGGTTCAGATTCCAGGCAGCCAGGCAGTCTGCAGGTGGCTTCCTGCTGTTAGCTGCTCCGTAGGAAGCTGGAAGTGGTGGGTGGAATCCCCTCACATAGCTTTCCTGATTCTGTGGGCAGATGTCTCCCTCCGTCTCCCCTCTTCTCCCCGCTCACCT
The DNA here is from genome assembly GCF_045865225.1 of Trachurus japonicus. Classification (NCBI taxonomy): domain Eukaryota; kingdom Metazoa; phylum Chordata; class Actinopteri; order Carangiformes; family Carangidae; genus Trachurus; species Trachurus japonicus. The sequence goes on from NC_140910.1 coordinate 15,494,750, forward strand.
GGGGACTGATGCTAGCCAGTGAGCTTCTTCCCCCACCCTCCTATTCCTTCCAGGCCGGAAGGCTCTGAATACCAGCTTAAGCTCTCCATGCATACGATAAACACATGCAATAAAAGTGCATACACACAAATATTATTTACATATATCAGATGAATATCATATTCATCCAGGCTGTAATCCAAGTAACGACATTATGATGTCTGTTGTAAGACTGTTATCCATTGCTGACTCACATGTGTACATGCCCACACTCGCATACCAAGTTGTACGCACCCCCACACACATATAGATGCTTCCTACACTGAGACTGTCCCCCTTGCAGCAAATAGCATCCATAGCTGCCAGTTTGGCTGCCTGGACGGCTCCATGAGTGTTAAGTGTCTCAGTACCATTAAGCACCAGTCAGCCCATTTCGATTGCCCCACATGAGTGCTCTTCGCCGGCACACTTCACTTTCAGCTAACCTTCGGGCAGCGGCTCTTGTCGAACCTCACATTTCTTGTTGAAGATGAGGATGAGGGGTGAGGAAGGTGATGGTAAAGTGGGAGGCGAGGGAGGGAGAAACGGTGAACGCAGGAGAGGAGCATTACAAGCAGCAGGCACTCAGCTGTTGCGCCCATCTGGAATTTAAACTGTCGGTCAGAATTGAATATATGCACATATGAACAGTAACAGTTGGGATTTTTTTTCCTGTTGAGCATATTTATTTTGGTAAAAATACTGCATACTGTACACTTCTGGGTAATTTAGAATACCGTTTAGGGGCCATCTCAGTTGAAGTTACATGCATGTTTTATTTCACTCGCTAAATTAATTTATTTTGCCACATGTTTGCTTTCTCATTACGCAAAGTCTCTTTTCTGTTTGTACCATTTAATAAAGAAGAGACAGTGCAAAAAAAAAATTGAGTTATATTTTAACTGCCAAACTTAACACCTGATGCCAGCTGGGAGTCTGAGAGGAGGGAGAGAGGGAAGAGAGGAACGTTAGTTATAAATAGCAGTAGTCTCTCCAGGATGGCAGGTTTTTAATTAACAATAGAGAACGTCTGATAATCCACAGTTAATCCAGAGGAGAAAAGGGAGGAGAGGAAAGAAGAAGAGAAAATCATCAGCTGTTTGATGTTAGGACTACAAGTCCCTCCTGGCCCTTCCACAGCTCGCTGCTGAGCTGTTCTGCGCTGTGATACCCACAGCCCAAATGTATTTATTTTGTGAAACAGCCATGCTCCATATTTTGTGATTCACTTTGTTTCTGACTAACCGCTGTCTGTTCCTATTAGTGTGAATATGTGCATGCCGCTCCTCTTAAACTGACTGGGATTCTTTGTGCCTGCGTGTGGTGTTAGTGGATAGGGGGCTGTTTGTCGAAAACTAGCCGACTGAGGGCCCTGATGGCTGGAGGCATCCGCTTAAAGTCCTACGCCTGTTGAAAGGCTTGATCTGTCGGGGAAACACTGGGAGATGTCAGGCCTGCTTCACACTCAAAGGGAGTCCGCTATCTAAGACACTTTGAGCTTAGAGGGAAATGGGGGTGGTATTTCTCTCTCCCTCTCTCGTTCTCTCTCTCTCTCACTCTCTCTCTCTCTCTCTCTGCAGCTGTGCAAAGACAGTAACAAATATGTTGTTTGTACTAACTGTGATGCTTTATTTGCTGGAGTCTGGTTGAGTTTCACTCTTGTATTTCAGAAATTATTTGAATTTAATTTATGACATAAAAATGTTTGTATTCAGACATTGACACTAATTTCTTGAGCTCGAAATCATTGCATCAGTAGAATTAAATTTCTTCAAGGTCCAAGATCACTACTATAAGATCAGAGTCTAGACCAATTTCCTGCTCAGTAAGATTTTAACTATGAGAGGAAATAACAGGTGGAGATGTTGTCTTCTGTATCATTATTTCACCAGATTCATCTTATGAATGATCATTTGCTGATCACTTTAAGAACCAACTGAACATTGTAGTTAAAATAGTCCTTTAAAAGCTGCATGTTGTGGTGGACACTTCTGCAGGATTGTGGCAACGTAGGAGGCTTCACATGGTTGACAAAAGTCACACCAAGATTCCCGGCGCTCGAGGCAGAAGTCAATGTGATCTTGTCAGTGGTGATGAGGAGATGTTGTAAAGGATTTTCCAGAAAATTGTATATGTGTACGAACAGATGGGCTGGATTTTATTTTGTAGTTTTAGCGGGGAAGAAAGTACCACATATTAAACTGTGTTCAACATCACACATCTAAATGTATGAGCTACTTTAAGAATTCAAATCCCCCTCTTTTAATAATGAGGGGTCTGTTTCTCCCCTCAAATCTTTGGGTACGGGTGATGAGTATGCATTAAAATGCTTCCTTGTTGTCAATCAGAACAAAATAATCGAATTGAGATAACATTTTAAAAGCTTTTCTTTCCCTCTTTCTGACATTTTAGGACAGAGTCTGGGCTACGGCTTTGTCAACTATATTGATCCAAAGGACGCAGAGAAAGCCATCAACACGTTAAATGGACTCAGACTTCAGACCAAAACGATCAAGGTAACTGACACCATGAACCAGTAAACAAATCAAATTGTAACACACCATAATAATTTTCATTGCCCTCACAGTTTTAGATAAATTGCTGAAAATGAGACAATAATTACAGCAGAATGTAAAAAGGAATTGCTCCATAATTGATCATGAAATTACAAAGCATTTATAAAGTTGCAGAGGTCGTGGTAAACTTAAATTATAAGGTTTCTTTCTTGTTTCACAAAGCCCTTTTTAGACAGCGATGCTGTTAGTGATTGAGCTGGAGGGCAAAATGGGATTAACATGCATGGGCCTCAGATATAAAAGACCATCTAAATCAAAGAGACACATTTTAAAGCTTGTGACTATGGCTGATATGCTAATTACTCTCTAAATGTCATAATGTAAAGGTGAAATTATATAGATATCCCTGAGTGAAAGGGAAGAAACGTGTCAATCACCACATGTTTTCCAAAATAATTGAAGGGTCTGTTATTGCATTTAAATAGCATGACTAATGTGCAGGCTCGGTGGTGGTTGTCTCAGAGGTAAGACATAAATCGTTGCCAGCGCTGTCCCTCCTCCAAAAATGTTTTGAAGACAAAAAATGAAACCTTACAAGCAGTGTTTTTTTTCAGATGTTTCACATCAACATATCAATCATCTCACTGTTAGTCTTTTTTTTTCCCTTTCCGCATATCCTCTGCTATCTTCCCCTCTGCTCTGTGCCTGCTGATATGTTGTTGCTTTTAAGCTGGGCAGTAATCTGTTGCTCTGTGGTAATCCTAGGATTCTCGCTTTCTGTCATCTGATCTAATCTGATCTGATCTAATCTAATAGGATGGGATTAGTCTGTAGTTGTGAATGGGGAGTCTCGCAGAGAATCCATCCATTCCCTGGACAGTGTACGCTGTCTGGCACGGTCTTGGTACGGCACGGCGTCCTGGCTGTGGTCTAACTATTGCCAAAGGGGGAGAAAAGTAATAAGATGATGCATTTTCTGCATGAACATGAGTGTGTTTTCTGTTTGAGGTGGCATCCTTGGTAGTATGTGGTATTTATGGTGGGTGGATCCGTGTCTGTATTGTATACGGTCATTGCAACCTACAGATTGATCAAAGCAGAGCTCCCACTGATACAAGATTACAAATATGTGGATGAGCTAGAGGGTGGAGACTGGGTGAGCTCGGTTGGCATCTGAGGGCTTACATGTCAGTATTACATTATTCATTCAATTTACAAGTTGTTTTGAACATCAGCTTCTTGACAATTTCATATTCAACATTATTGCTTTATTCAGAGTCCGTATTGTTTCTTCATTAATACATGCAGTCATTTAATTATTTTTCCACATTTAGCTTTGGACACTATTTTCAAAGTTGTCCCAGCAATACTCTCTGCATCTTGGCAGCAAGAAATATTGGAATATTAATTAGCTGAGTGAGCTTTTTAGAAATGAAGGGAATGTAAATATCTATTCATGGCCAAGATAAGTTTAGAAATCAAGAGTTGCAATGTGCCAGTGTTAAGGAGTATTTTTGGGACATGAGAAATAAAAGAGGTAAATGAACAATGTGATAAGGCTAGTAATTCAACATGGAGACTTAAAAATCACCATATAGATTGGGCTGTAGCAGCCTGCGGTCACACATTTTCACTCTCACACTGTCATGACGCAAGAGGTTGCCTAAGTTGTTCCTGAGATAAAGGTTGTCTTTGTAATAACAAAGGACAACTCTGCATTTCTCTCTGGCACTTCCGCTCCTTCACACTTCATTTCCTCCCTCCCACTACCCCCTTTCCCTGCTTTCTCTCTCCACAACAGACTGAAATACCCTAAAGGTAACAAGGTAAATTAAAAGGCAGCACGGTAATTCTAAAATTAAGTTTGTCGCTCTTTCATGTCACACCCTTCCCACTCTCTGCCACTACACTTGTGAGGAAACGCTTGGCCCAGAGATTCACATGCTCTCAGGCGATGTGTCTCTCTGTAGTGTCTTTGAGTTGGTTTCGCTGCTGTGGTTTCCTCCACCATGACACCTCAGATTTTGTCAGCGATGGCTGCGATGCTGCTTTCCTACTGAGGTGTGAGGAGAAGCAGCATGCCAAAGGTGAGAGGAGCTCACAGTGACACGCATGCACATAATCTCAGACACATTTATACAGTGTGTGCTTGTGAACACTTTAATCTTCACACTTGCAGTTTTTCTAACTTTACTGCACACACACACACACACACACACACAGAAACACAAGCACACATACACAGAGAGAGAGAGACTCCTGTTTCACACATGCACCACACCACACTTGTACACAATACCGCTCACAGCTTGAGGAGGTGTTGATGGATTAGACATCTGGAGTTGGCTGACAAGGAGAGAAAATGAGGGAGAGCTACAGTACAGAGAGAAGAAAAGAGGACGGGAAAAAGAGGCAGAATCTGGAAGAGAGAGAAAGGTTTAGTGAGGCAACATGCAGGAAGGAAGGAGAGAAGCAGAAGGAAATGATTCAGGCAGCAAAAAGGAGAGAGATGTGGAGAGGAAGAGGAAGACAGAGGAGCTGAGAGAGTAACAGAGGCCAAAGAGGAAGATGTGTGAAAGAGAAGTGAGACATGGGGAAAGCCAGCTGTTCCCAATCCCATTCCCCCGACCGTTAGAGTTCAGCAGGATTTCCATGCTGTTGCTCGAGGATATGGCTGCATATCCACCATATTTGCCTGACTTTAACCTTATTTGATGACTTACGTCTCCACATGTCGGGGGTAATGAAAGCACTGCAAGGGAAAGCTGCAGTCAGCAGCAATAGTAAAGGGATTTATGCAACTTTTGCTGGAGCAAAATGAAGTCTGCTCATGAAGATGTTGGGGACAACATTTGACAGGTGGAAGTTCACTGGTACAGTAGAAAGCTACTGCTGGGAGCTGCACAGTATAACCAGTTATTCCCCTCCTAGAGCTGACGTTCACATGCAGTATTTTCTAAGTAGAAGAATAGGAGTGACAGCAATGTAAAATCTGTGTGCATTAGCATGTTTATGGACATGTGCTTGTGTGTCTGTATTGTACAATTGAAATGAGGAGAGGGCGTAGCATGTTACAATGAGGAACAGAGTGAAACTGAGTGGATTACTGCAAGGGTGACAATGTAATGGATTTTGTTTGTGTGTGATTGTGCGCACTTGTGAATATGTGTATGGTTGCACAGGTTATTGCAGCAAGGATTGTGTGCAAGGATTGTCTAAAATGTTTCAATAACAGTTTACTCCAATGGCAGATTCTCTCTATGTATGTACCGTACTTTCCGGACTATAGAGCGCACCTGAGTATAAGCCGCACCAGCTAAATTTTAAAAGAAAATACATAGTATATAAGCCGCACTTGGATATAAGCCGCAGGTTTTCATGTTGTAACATGAGATAATTACACAGAAAGACAGTAAGGAACTGTTCAAGTCTGCTTACTTTTCCGCTGTTTTGGTTACGCTCCTCTCACCCATATGCATTTGTTGACAACGAAGCCGGCGAAAAATAAATAAATGGAGAGACCGGATAACGTTACATGACATATACGATGTTACGGCGTGTGTGTTTGTGTAGTCTTAAACGTCATAAACAAAAGATTATGGGTTACAGAGCGTGTTTGTGTGCGGTGTGCAGAGACGAGAGCTGGGACACCGGGGCGGGGACAAAGTAGCGGCTTACAGTCCGGAAAGTACGTATGTATGTATGTATGTATGTATGTATGTATGTAAGTTTTACTCATAAACTTTGTAAAACAACGCTGTGAAATCCACTCAGCAGAGTTTAGAAGGCTAAATGGCGCTTGGTTAAAAAGCTGAAAGGTTTTTGGTTGCTTACTATTAGGGTTGCTGCTAATGCTTTCATTAATTTACCATCTGAAAACACAAAACATTAATTCTCGCCTTTTTAAAATCACTCACATTTCATCTCAGAGTAGCCTTTGAAATCAAATCAATAGGGTGAATTAAAAAAAACTTTGGACAAAATCCTATAGCTATTTATCCTGCAGCTCTGGCAAGCTGAGCTTTTCTTTCAAAGTACAACACCTGTGATTTCTACTTAAGGAAACAAAGTTCCCACTGCCTTCCTCTGCAAACGAGTGTTTTATCTCTTTAGTGTTTTAAGCAGCTAAATCTTTTCCTGACATGATAATCCCCAAGGCAAGGTATACTAAGAAATTATAATAATTATTCACACAAGACCTAAAACTCTAAAACACATTTTCATTTTCTACAGGTGTCATATGCGCGACCCAGCTCAGCCTCCATCCGCGACGCCAACCTTTATGTGAGCGGCCTGCCCAAGACTATGACCCAGAAGGAGCTGGAGCAGCTCTTCTCCCAATACGGACGCATCATCACCTCCCGCATTCTCGTCGACCAGGTCACAGGTATCCATGGGGCAGCACCTCCTCTCTCTTACATCTTGACATAGACTCAGCTACACACACACACACACACACACACACACACACACACACACACACACACAATACTGATTTCACATGTTTAGAAAGCAATTTTGGTTTGTTAAATTTCTGGGTGTGATTCGTGTGTGTTCTGTTCTGTGTGGTCATGGGAGAATTTGATGTTTGGACTCATGGGTAATATTAGCCCAGTTTGTGCATTTTATGTCTGAGTAACTGCTTTTGAGAAAGTAAAAGAAATTAAACCACTTGTCTCAACTTTGAAAGTATTTCCACAATTGCAGAATCCCCGAGAGGCAAGTGAACAAAAGCAAAACTCCAATGATCCATTTTCCAAGTCAGATGTAAATAGTTTTCTCCCCTGTGTTTACAACTTAGGAATAGGAACACATGAAAAAATATTTTGGCAGGACAATATTTCTGAAGTTTCTCAATTTGTTTTTTCCATCTGCGAAAACAGGTGGGGGGAAAAATTTGCCAGGTGGAAAAAAATAAGCTTTTTTGAAGTTATTTTTTGGGTGTACTGTATTTGTAGCCTTTACTAGATGGGACAGTGAAGAGAGACAGGAAACAGAGATGGACAGCAGGTGAATGACATGCTGCAAAGTGCTGGCCAACAGTTGTTCTCATGTCATATGCACCATAAACACTCAGATATTGCAACCCCCATAGGATCGTTTTTCAAAGTTACTCTTCTTTCCTTTCTAATGAAAACATGTTAAAAAGTGTTTTAGCAAGTGTTTCTCCTCATTTTGGATACAAGACACTGAGGTGACACACCCAGATTCAGATTTTCCTTCAGAAATGTCTCCATGTACTCTAAACACAGGAAACACTACATTGTGTAACTGGTAAACTCCTATCTCCAAGAAAGTGTCCTCATAGTGATCATTCACTTGCTGGTCAGCAGATAACAGCTAATGTCAATATCAGGGCTCAAACGATTACTCGAGTAATTGGAGTACAAAACATGATCGAGGCAATTTTTCTTTTCTTCTTTTAAATAACTACACCCGCAATATACAGCCCACAGAGCTTGTGTTTCACGTGGACTTTTATTACTGTATTACTGACACGCTGCAGAGTTCTGTGGATCAATCTGAGAAAAGACAGTAAATAAGATCGAAGGTGTGGGACCACTGACTCCAAGCTGCGTTCACTGTAGCTCAAGGTTCATACCGTAACAGCGTGTCCTCAGTGAACAGTGAACTGAAACTGAAAGCATCCAGTCAAGTCCACTGAGCAGTTCCGACACAATGTCAGGCAACATAACGTAATGTAAACATGTGCATTTATGTGTTCGAGATGAGCGCTGTTGAGAACGCACAGTGATCATAATCAAATCATATTTTGATGATGTGATCAATTCTGTGAAAATTGTTGCTACACAGGTTACTCTCTGTGCTGTAGGTATATGAGTTTTCATCAGTTTACCTGATGAAATGAACCTCAGTGTGTCTCAGTTCATCCGATGAAAAGTGCTTAGATTGTTTTTCTTCGTGTTCACCACATCAGTCTTTGAAAATGTTCTCATCAGTGCCATAGTGAAGAGATTTTAATCACATGGCTCAGCCCTACCATCCACCAAGCAAAGCCTAGTGAATGACTGACCTCAATAGGCAATTTTTCACACCATGACCCCAGCTGAGGCCGCCACGGTAAAAACAGTCATTATTGTGAGAAACACAAGCTGCGTAATATACATGCTCAATTACACATTCTACAACGTCCAAAACACAGGAATGAATCACATCAGCCTATTGTATTGCAGAAGAACCCCTCCAGCGTGTCTCTTAGATCCATTTCAGGGGTTGTGTGCGTGCCTACAGGCTGCAACCTGCTCCAGTGTTATGTGCAATGTGTACTGATGAAGCAGAAAGGGAGCAGCATGCTGTAAGCCACACTCATTTGCCTAAGCAGAATAAATCACTGCTGGCAGTGAAGTGCACGCCTGTCTGTACACACTGAGCAGAGGAGGAGAGAGTGTGAGAGGAGAGGGGAAAGCAGAGGAAAGGAAAACAAAAGGAGAGGAGAAAAGGAAGGAGACGGGGGGGTTATGCAGACGAGCTGGGAGGAAGCAGAAAAAATGGAAAGAAAAGCAAGTAACAGAGGGTGTAGATGAGCAGCTACGTGGGAAGGAGAGGAAATGAGAAGAGGGAGGAAGTGGGGGAGAGTTACGGAGGGTGGCGGTGGAAGGGCAAAGTAAAAAAAAAAAAAAGACTGGACCATTTCTACCCTCATCAACACACATTTAGATGAAGTGGGCACTGGGCACTCTCCTGCCGATCTGTTTTACAGTAACTAACAGACCTGTCATCTGCCATGCTACTTACTGTAGACCCTAGGGAATCCCTATAAAACAATACAGCCATGCAACATACAGCAAGGCTACAGAAAACACATCTGTTCAACCACAGCCACACACGTATCATTGATTTTTAGCTTCACAGCTCGGGCCACACACACCAGGGAAAAGAAAAAAGAAAGTGGTCGCAGGAAGCCAAGGTTTTGATGTATTCAGTATAGGCTGCATTCACAAGAGACTGAATAATTCATTGTGTTCATTCTTGACTGGCACGAGGTCAGTCTTAAAGTGGAGCGTTCTCACGAGCGTGTCCAGATAAAGTGCCACAGTGGTTCATTTCCACTACTGGGAATAATATGAACGCCCAGATCAAAGGAAGATGCTCAATTGAGAAAATAAATGGTGTTTCGCATAATATATAATCGTTCCTTTCACATCTAGTTACACATGAAGGTTTAATATTCACACATTTTTCTCTTGAAAGACATTAGATCCACTAAAATAAAAAATGCTCACAAATAGTAATACTGCAGTGCATGGTGCGACTACTAAACGATTAAATTGACAGCAGGTAACTTGTGTAAAAACAAGGCAATACTTATTAATCTCTCTCTCTGTACGTGTGTGTGTGTGTGTGTGTGTGTGTGTGTGTGTGTGTGTGTGTGTGTGTGTGTGTGTGTGCGTGTGTGTGTGTGTGTGTGTGTTCTGTCTAAAATATAAATATTTAATACATCATAAATTTTCAGGTTTGGTTGCAAATTCTATTTTTCCCAGATTATTATGCATTAGTTTGGTCAATTTCAGGAATACCCTTTTCCTGTCTCCTACACACAGTCTTTTTTTGTTGTTGTGAGGTTCAGAAATGAATGAAACTAAATTAAATGAAACCACCAGATTCAACTTCTTTCCAACCTTTGATCTAATGCCGCTTGTTAACTCTGTTGTTGGCCACCTGTTTTTCACAGAAGGTAATGTTAACATCACTTTGCTCTGAGAGTATATCAAAGCTAATGGAATAGTTTACGCCAGATGAAATATTATCAATTTCCTGACACTACAACAACCATTACCACACTCAGTTTCTTTTACTTGCTTGGAAGGTAGATATACTGTGTCACTAGAAGGCAAACAATTCTTACAAAGGTGTAGCGGTCAGCACACTCTTATGTACATGCAGCACAAGGCGTTTTCACACCGTGAGCCTGCTGACACCCTCGACTACACTAATTGCCATCCTAACTACCACCTTACCCACCTGCCTCAAAACTGAAGCACACAATGATTCACACCTATACTGTGTGCACACACACATAGAAACAAAGATAATGTGAGAAAGAGAGATGTTCTGCAAGGTGTCCCCAGAGGATTAAGGATCAGCAGGAGAAATGTTAATGATTAATTAGATGTTAGAGTTGCTGGTGATTAAAAACATGGAGGACTTTAGAAGGGCCCTGAGAGTAGTATCCTGGCTTCATTGACTCGTCTTTTTCTTTGCTCCGTTACTGAACAGGCATATGCGCACACAACACACACACACACACACACACACACACACACACAAGCTGCTATTAAGAGAAAAATGGGCTGCAAATGAAAACTCTCCTGTGGCTGCCAAAAATATAAGTACAGAACAAGAAAGGAGAGACAGGGTGAGAGAGAGGAAGAGGGACAGACAGATTTGTGGGTTGTATAAAAACGGTTCCCGGATCAGTAAGTAATGTACAGCTCAGGGATCAGCCATAGTATCTCCTAATGGCTATACTGTTTCACTCACTTCTCAGAGAAGAATCCCTGGAGAAGAAACTGTATTCACTGCCACAGCTACCTGGGCAGTTTGTGTAGTTTATTTTTAACTTAAGAGTTTTGTGCCTTAGTCTTACTGACTTCAGGGACATAAGATGTTGATGCAACATTATTGTCATGTGGTGCCTTGAAGTCTTTCGCAGGTCATCAGTGACTCATCTCCATATTTATTGAATCAGTGCCTGTAATCCACTTCACTCTGTGATTCACTCTTCCTCCTGAAGACACACCCTTATGTTATCCACACAAATGGAACAGCCTGTGAGCAACACTCAGACAGAAATGCACAGAAGCAGCAATGCTACATAAAGTTGTTGGAGGAACGGATGTTCTTCAGTGACCATTGGCAGATGGGCTGATGATCCCCAGCTCCTGCTCTGCTAAATTGGGAACATGAAGACTGTTCTCCAAATGACCTCCTCATCAACAAGATGCACCCTGCAGTCACTCTTATGCTCATAAGGACAAGAAGGAACTTAAAAAACATCACTGTTAGCATCATTCACAGTCACAGGGGGCTGAAACAAAATCCACTGAAACTGCTAAATTGCCCCAGAGACTCAGAGAGCACAGCATTGACTTGACAAGGATATCTCTCCATCTGTCCATCTCTTCCTCTGTCCCCTCACCCTCTATTGATTCCTTCTGAATGGATAAGCATATTCTGTCTCTTATCAGTGCAAATAGTGCAGGCTGGATTCCCACTCCGGCCTTTCTCTCTAACCTTCGGGGAAGGCAGCCAGGCCGTGATCTTGTGCTCTGACAGCTGGTTTCGGCTAGCCTCAATTTGAAACAGATATAATATCAGAGACAGCCTTGGATCGATAGTTGGCTATTCCTAGTTTTTCATCCCGGACCTAGTGTGCGCGAGCAGAGGTCAATGCTTACCTGATCAATGACTGCAAATACAATTGATCCACAGACTTGGCTTCTATAAACGGTGGCTCAGATGCGAAACTAAATTGCTGCTCAGTGTGTGTACGGATTGGCTGTGAAAAGGCTGATGCCATGTTCCCTTCATGTGGGATTAGAGGGTAGCAATGGGAAACATTCCCACGGTAACAAGTTGTTCATGCCATCGTGCTACTCAAGACGGTGAGTGCCAGTGTTACTAATAAAAAGCGTATTGAATAAATTAAGGTTTAGTTACCTTGAAATTTGGCTGGCATGAGGCATCCATGTTTGAAAGCTTTTCAGACATTTCAGTAGGATTTACTGCCAAATTGTCATCTGTATATTGAAGCTTTCAGTTAAAAGAACAAACCCTGACTTGCTCCACCAACACAAGAAAACATCACGTTGTTTGAGAAGTTCATTGCACAGACATGCAGCATCACAAATATGCTTCTGCACGCACAGGTTGAATTGTTTATGGGGCTATTGAAAGTCCAGTCATGTAATGTTCGATGCGCATAGCGGCGCACATTTTTATTGGAACTCAGTGATCAACACGGGAGCTGAGCAGTCACCGTCTCTGTTTGAGGCTATAAAGAATTTAATTATGTTTACATGCAACAATAATGGCACTGCTCACAAAACTGTCTGAAGATTACCTGCTTCGTGACTCAACCCTGGAAAATTTAACCAAAGCTTTTTTTTTTTCTCCACATAACTTGGAAAGAAATACCACAGAGTACACAGCTGCCATCCTCTGTAATATGGTATTTTTAGATGAGAAAGAGAGAGACAGAGAGAGAGAAAGAGACACGAGCAGAGGATCAGAGAGATGACAGACCAAGAACAAGAGGAGTGTCACATTTTACTGTTTCACGATTTGTGATCAAACTGTGTTAATCCGAGTCCAGTGTGTCCTCACAAAGTTATAACTGACCAGTTTCACATGGGATAATGCTTAGATATGTGTGACATTGTTCTGCAGTAACTTGGTGAAATATACAGTGCATTTAATGTATCACTGTGCAAAAAAAAAAGAAGACTGATGATTTATTCAGGTCAACTGAATTATTCCCTTAAACTGAAGAGAAAAGCTTTGATGCAGTTCTATACATATACGTATATCCATGTAGCAACAGTGGATCACAGGTAATGGTACTGTAAAAGTCATTTGAACATAAACAATTATGACAATTTAATGTCTGATGTGACGAGAACAGTCTATATACAGTATATATCATATATTATGTTGTTGCACATATCTGTCAAGCATTTAGTTTACTCTTACTGGTGAAATTAAATCAAAACTATGTCTGTATGTAGCACTGAAAACAGATCAAGCCCTCTACTCTGCACACAATCAGAGCCAATTTTGTGCTGCCTAATCTGCATGGAACTCGCGTCTCTTTTTGCCTCTCCTTTCACCTCTGTGCCATGCCTGCTGCGCGGGGTACAAAGATACCAAAAACAACATGCATTTCAAGGTCAGGGAAACGCCACTTTGCAGTACTAGTCTTTCCAATACTGTGAAAAAGGAGCCCCAGAAGTCTCATGGTTCTATAGTTTGACTTTTGGTTTGCATGGCGTACTTGTGAATTTCAATAACACTATTTTCTCTCAAAGGATTTACCCTTTCTCTGTACAGTTGGTATGTTCTCTCCTCTCTTGACTTGAATAATGGATGCTTCTCTTCAGACTGACACCACACTGACTCCCTGTTCTCTGCCTGTCCAGTAGTAGAGAACAGAACGGTCAAGGTAATACGAGCAGAGAGGTGTACCCTCTAGGTGGGACTGACTGCAGCCTTGACTCGCGCTATCCTCTCCCGTCTCTCTGCCTTCAGTTGTTTTCCTCTAATCTTGAGAGTGCATACCATCTCTGTGGTGGTCGACACACATGCACGCACAGCCACATACAGATATGCACGTCGATACATGCGCGCACACACCAGACAGATGGTTGAAGCTCTGCTCTGACAGAGGCTAAAGCACAGGGCACCTCCACTCTTCAAAGTATCTGCGTCGCTCCCCTTGCTGCTTTTTCAAACGCCATCTGTACCCAGGCGCAGTAATGTTACTTAAAACAAGGACATTGCATTTTTTCCCCCTCTCCCTCTAATTAGAAGACAGCAGGAAGAGTGTTTCTTTCTGCCTCTGCCATATTATGAATCGTTTGGAAAGGCAAGTCTAATCATTTCATACAGTTGGCACAATATAGCTTTAGAAATGAGAGATAAAAGGACGGGAGATGGAACCTGAAAACATTTTCACATTTTGCTTATGCATGCGTGCATCGGTGCATGAGTTTCTCCGAGAGTGTATGGGCCTGCTTGCAAGGATACAGTGCACTAGATGGATCAACTATGTGTCTGTGTGTGTCTGTGTGTATGTTTTCTAACCTGAGAGCCAGGTTTCTTACCTCTCTGGCCTCTCGGAGGAGCAGTCATTTCTCTCTGTCAGTCAGTCAGTGTTTGGGGAAATGATAGTGGGTTTTAGAGAAGAGCGGCTTTGTTTGGGAAGGACTAAGCAAGAATAGCGCTGTTTCCTTTCATCATCATCCTTTTACTGTCACCTCCTCACACTCTCCCCTATCACCTTCTCTCCTTTTGTCCTTTCCTTCCTCACTGCTTGTTCCCACTCTTTCACTTTCTCCTTTTCATTCTTGCCCTGCCCGTCTCCACCTCCTGCACAGTACTCACTTCTCGTCCCACAACCTCTCTCCCTCTGCCCCCACCAGTCTTACACACACACACACGCACAGACACACACCTCCCCCTCCCCAGATTGAGGTAGCGTGTTATTAGTAAGGCAGCCAATGTGCCTGTCGGTGTGTGTCAGAGAGAGATAAGCACAGGTAGAGAGAGTTACATAAGCCTCTGTTGATTACTGTGGAGGAGAGGGAGAGCAGAAAAGGAGAGTGAGAAGAAGAGAGGGAGAGAGAGTGAGAAAGACAGATTGCTGTACCTTAGTAAGTACATTGTGCTCTAATGTTGCCTGTATGGCTGGCTGGCAGTTGATAAGTAGCCTAGGCTTCTGGGGCTGGTTGAAAGGACAGTCATTAGGTTGGACTCCCTAGACTGGCAGCTTGCTTCATAGATTGCAAGTTTGTTTTTGTTATAATGTTTAACAGGAGAAAAATAAACCCCTCTCAGGGTTTATTACGTTAATATGGCATGACAGAGTGGTAATAAAAGAAAGCAGCTGAATACAATTTGAGAGTCATGTGAATTGGTGTCGCAGGTTTTTCACCTCAAACTGGTTTATTAATTTCGTGTGCAAGTAGTTTTTTTTTTTCCTCAGATTAGTACCGGGATAATAATCAAAGATAAACCAACGACTAACCGATCACTGACAAGTGCACATGGAGCTCCACTGTTGTCTAAAAATCACTGAAAATGCACTAAACAAGTCACACTGGTTCCCTGAGTGACAAGCTTCTTCATTATGACCAACATGGGCCCTGTTGTGTAGTCTGAGTCAATCCCACACACACCGTCCTGCTGCCAGAAGCACTCACTAGTTTTTCAATGTGTATTAATCTGCAGCTGAAAATAGTCACCCATAAATGAATCCTGATGGTAAAAACAACAATGCTGAGCTGTTTTGCTGAGACAGTTTACACAGGAACTTCTCATTTGTGAGAGAGATTTATTTCTCCAGTAGAAACCAGTGGACTTAGTCTTTCTGCAAACCAAGATAAAAGTAGATAATATACAATCCTGTTCTGTCCTGCAGTTGTTTTATAGTGTCCATGATTTGATTTGATGTGACAACTTCAGAACACATTAAACCTAAATGGAGTATCTGACATGCTGATATGATGCCTTGTGAACATGATATAAAGATAAATTCAGCCTCAGATGTGAGGAGAAGACTTTTGAGTATAATGAGAATGTGGTCCATCTCTCCACCCTGCAGGTTGATATTAAGAATAAAGAATAAATTAAAGAATTATAATTCAACATGTTAAAGGCTTTCAGAGAAAACCAAACAGACTATGGAAAGAAAAAACAAGGCCATATGAGAGTGGATAGTCAGGTCAAATGGACAGAACATTGTTGATCAGTGCTGTTTCATTATATACTGTAGCAAGTTCAAATGCTGTGGTTTACATATCAATGAGTTCATATTTCACACTGCCATCACATATTTCGCATGTTAAGTCCCTCTAACCCCCCCCTGCTCTCTAGTGATACCCAACAGTGTACAAAATGAGTGTTTCACAGCACAGCCTTGAACTACGTCTGGGGGCCCAGTTCACTCCACTGTATCTGAGCCAAACAACATCAATTCTGTTTCACTATCTGGATTTGTGAGTGCTTGAATAAGTGAATATGATGGCCCCAGACTGCATTTGTAACTGTTGTCTACAGACAGAAGTAGACGCAGCCGATGATTGGGAGGGGTCACACTTGTGTGTGTGTACACCTAAATTTACTGTTGGGATCATCTGCCATCTCACCTCTCTCACCTCCTTACAGCATTATTGTTCAAGCTCAAGGACATAAGTAGCTGGTGCGTCACAAGGAAAAAATTGCATACTTATAAAAACATCCACATGCACACTCTGCAATCAGTCATGGACAATTGCAAATGGTCACGGACATCTCTACTCCTCTTTTCACACTTCACTCTCAATAGCACCTCTTCAAGTCATTACTTAAATATGTGCATGTGTATGTGTGTATGTGTGCATGTGTGTGTTTTCCTTCATCTGTATGCCAAGCATTCGTCTAGAGGCCCTCCAGCCAGAACCAGCTTAGGAGCAGCTCAAGGCCAAACAAGTGTGAGGATTAAAGGAGAAATACAGTCCTCTCTTCTCCTCTCTCACCTCGGCCGAGGAAGTGAATGAGCAATGCTCTCCTCTTCCTTAACTACCGCTGAGGTGCCCTTGAGCAAGGCTCAAATTGCTAAGTGCCTTGCAGCAGAGGACTGTTGTGAAATTGGGCAGGTTTCCAATTATCAAGGAGAAGCATGGTGTTAGAGGAGTTTTAATGCTCACTAGATTTTACGTCCATTACCAATTACAGTTAGTGACTGGAGCTCAGAAACGGCTCTTCCCGAGCAGCGACTGCCATTTTACCTCACACACAGCACATTCATGACAACTACAGTAATAATGAAGAAAATCGTAGAAACAGCATCGGTTGTTGTTTGCACTGTGTAGATCCCATTAGAGTTGTTATTTTTCTGCTACTGACAAGCTAATTAAAATGTACAGGTACAGAGCTGGCATAAGAGGAAGTACGGGAGGGGAAACTGTGAAAGCCTGTCAGGGGAGAGGGAGCCAGAGAGGTAAAAAAAAAAAAAAGAAGAAGAAGAAGAAAAAAAGAAAGAAAGCGAGAATAAAACAGAATAATTATACAACACACACACAATACAAGTTAATGAGATCATCCAACAGGCGGGAGGAATATGCCGTGGTTCAGGTCTGCGCACGGCAGCATGTGTGTGGTCAGTGAAGATGATGAGTTATAGTTAGTTATAATCCGTCTTGATTAGAAATGTTTTTATTTTTATCAATTTTCACAAAAACATAACTTCGTTTTGCAGGGGAAAAAAGTTGACAGATAAGAAAATGTTCCCAGTATTTGAAAGGTGAGAAAATTGCAGGGCATGTGCAAATTAGCTACTTAGTCTCTGTAAAACTACAGTTTTTGTGCTGCAAATTGTTGGTATGACTTTTAGCCAGATTTGCGCATCATTTTTAAAGTACACATTTTTTTAGACAGACAAATCCTGATTTAATTTGTTACTGTATTTTTTTTTTTTCTAGGAGGCAAAACATAATAAGCTGGATTTTACTGTAAATCCTCTTAATTGTACAACTAATACTGGAGTTGTGAGTAGATTTACGACATTCTTCAGTAATTATTGGTTATCAGGAGGTGTCCCTTTACGTTGCAGCTTGGTTGGATAGTAAATAATCTTGTGGTGACTGTGTCCTGGAGAGAAAAAGAGAACAAAAGGGGAAGCGAGATGGTCAAGGTGCTTCTCTGAACAAGAATCCAGGGGAGCGAGTGCCATGAGACGAGCCAACAGGAAGTATAAAAAAGAAATGGGGAGAGGGATGGCTCGTACAAAAATGTGGAATAACAATAAGGGGAGCTTTTTATGTGTGAGACAGAGACTGCACACAATGATGCTCAAACATAAAATTCCCCTCTTTCTCACTGCCTCTCTTTTATTCAGTCTCAGTCACACAGACATGCCTGTGTGCACACACAGTGTTATGTAAATAGTCTCTTCGGCAGAGTGCTGCTGTCACTGAGCAAGCATCCTCTGGGCCATCTAGGCAGCCTCATTAAAACAAGGCACAGCATCCATTAATAGATAACAGTGCACACATACACTCACAAATACAGAAATACACACACACACACACACACACACACACACACACACACACATATACAGTTAGTAACACACAGAGCATTCACAGACAACAATAACGGACCTCCCAGGAAGCACATCTCTAAATGTTCCTCTCAGGTGGCAGTCAAAAAATATCTCCAAGGAAATGGCTGAAATGTCACTGAGAACAATGCGTGAAGAGAGTGTGTGTGGCTGACTGTGACTGGAGCTAGCATGAAGGACGAATGGACTGTGTGTCTTTTAATGGACTCGTGGCCAATGGCACAGCACATATGCTCAATCTACAGCTGGTGTGTGTGTTCACATGTGAGTGCATGTTACTGTTATTTGTGTTTCCTCTCTTAGGTTTGGTTTCAGATGAAAGCAGGGTGGGAGGGGTGGACAGGGTAAGAGAAGTCAAAATAAAATGATGGCAGGGGGAGGAAGTGAAATCAATAAGAAATTAAAAATTAGGTCAGTTTGAAAGCTCTTTGTTGTATTTCTGGATGGTCAAGTTCAATTCATTTAGAGGCTCTCAGCGAGATCAAGGTCCCTTAAAAAAAAACTTGAGAACAAATGATGTAGACACTCGCACACACACAAAAAAAGCGCACCACAACAAGACGATTCAATCACACAAAGTAGTTACCACAAAGCCTCGTGACTAGATTGGTCATCATGCTTTTTTGCATTCACTTGTTGTTTTGTAGAAAAAGATAGAAGAGAAAAATATCTTAGATGGCAGAAAATGTTCTTGTTTAAGCAATCTCCCATAAATGATTGTTTTATCAAACTGCCTCATTGCTTCAGCTTTTTTTTTGTCTATGCTTATTTTCTACATAGTAATTCTACAATAGTCACCTTTAATTCATTTTTGTCAAAATATAATCACTGTAAGTTAAGTCATTCTCTAGTACAGTTCCTTCACAGTCTACAACAGTGTCTGATTTCAGAGCCTCCCGTCATGTGTGAAAGTGTAAAGACGATTGTGTGTAATGTTGTTGCATCACTACCAAAAAAATTAGACTATAGACTGTACATGCTCCATATACAGTAAACGCCGTAAAGTAAAAGGGGCCCCTGTTTGTTTGTGATCTGCTGGCCCCGCAGGTGGCTCCCGAGGTGTCGGCTTCATCCGCTTTGATAAGAGGATAGAAGCTGAGGAGGCCATCAAGGGCCTGAACGGACAGAAGCCATCGGGTGCTGCCGAGCCCATCACAGTCAAGTTCGCCAACAACCCCAGCCAGAAGACCAGTCAAGCCCTTCTGTCACAACTCTACCAGTCCCCCAACCGCCGATACCCAGGGCCCCTCCACCACCAGGCTCAGAGGTTCAGGTGAGTACTGGGGCGGGACGTGGACATGACCATGGAGGAGGAGGCGGGACAGAGACGAGACAGGATGGGGTGGGAAAGTTTTCAGGTAGCGCAGACACAGCATGAAGATTTATATCAAGGAATATAATTTCAAGACGTGGTGTTACAATACAGTTTCCCAACCTTAGCAGTCGACCCATTCTGAGCTCTCCTGATAATAATTTGGTGACCCCTTCAAAATTGCTGATTAATGTGAAGTGATTGGCTGCTCTGTGGAGTCATACACAAAGCAGTCCTGCTGATGAGAGGTGTACAGTAATATTTGTCATTTTCACTGGTGCAGGGGGAGACACGTATTCCTTTTTGTTTCTTTACAGACAACAGTACATGAGCGAAGTATCGATGGATATGAAACATCTCTAGATGAGCCATCACTGCAAAAGATGCGTAACAACAGCTACAAGCTGAGAGAAAACATCTGGCTGACTGATCCAATCTGCAGAATAAACAAATAACAATTTTGGAACAAATGCAGCCTTTTGGCAAACACGGTGTCATATTTTGTTCACAGCTGCAGCAAGGAAACATTTTGAATTTGCTGCTCATCTGGCTTCTTCATACCAACAGTGTGGCTAAGACACAATGACAAAGACTAAGAATAAAAATGGGGTCACAAGGTTAGTCTGCTCACAAGGTTGGGAATCTCCAGGTTAATATGTCCAAGCTATGTAAGAATATTGGAAAGCAATTGTATGTATTTAGTAGCAAACTTCACAAAGTACTGTGTGCCTAATAACAACTTAAAGAAAACAAGTATGTCATCTAATGTGTGCCTGGTATCATTAAATGACAAACAGGATTGCAACTTTATGTGTGGATACGTACGGAAGCGTATTGCATTCACTTGAGTAATTCATTTTTTGATTTGTTTTTCGGGGTAATTATTTCTGTTTTTCTGACAATTGTTTTTCTGTTTTTCGGGGTAATTTTTTTCTGACTTAACGAGATTTCAAAATCCCGCGAGAAGCTCCCACCTGCAAGTAACGTTTAAGCGCTGCAGTCAAGCCTCCACTTCATCACGGATCTATTGCATCTTAGATCCATGAGATACATTGTTAAGGATTTTTATTCAAACTCCACTTTGGTACAGGTTCCACCATTGCTTTATTTTCCAGACTGACCGCTTGAACACAAGCATCAACAAACTTTTCACGGGACAAGCTACACATCCGGGAGCGTATAACAAACATCCTTTAAAATAAAAGTACTACTCATAACACAATGAGTAAAGGCACTTTCTTTTACATTGCTTAACATACATCCATGGATATGCTCCACAAAAAATACAGTCTTATTTTCACTGTGTTCCCAGTAAATTCAGATTCATATTGAAAGGAAACTACCTATACAGAACACCACCTCAGAGAGTGTCACTCAGAAAATATCAGAGCAGTCTGATGTAGCACCTTTATTTTGAAATCAGTCCTTAATGTTACTTGGAGGTGGGAGCTTCTCACGGGATTTTGAAATCCCTAAGCTAAGTCAGAAAAAAATTACCCCGGAAAACAAGAGGAAAAAATTTACCACGAAAACCAAAAAATAAATTACTCAGAAAAACAGAAAAAATTGAAATAATTACCACGAAAAACAAACCAAAAAATAAATTACTCAAGTGAATGCAATACGCTTCCATAGATACGAGATATTTAAAGGTTGGGTCTGGAGTTTTGTGCCCAAAAATAAACATTAGACTTATACAAATGAAATCTGTCTTAATCATCACCTAGGTCCTGTGTGGTGGTGGCTGTGTCTGCAGCGCCCCCTCCCCCTGCCTGTATTTTGGTCTTTTGCTCTGTTTGTTATGCACGTGGACGTTTCTGGGTGGAGAGCGAGAGAGTCAGTGTTTTCTCTCCAGCCAATGACGGAGCTCAGGTGAAGCTACGTGCAGCAGAGTAGGAGGCTCAGGGCTGCTAGCCGCACTAGCTGTCTCTGATGCTGCCGAGTCTCTCTCTCTCAGCAGCAGTCAGGGCCGCAAAGAAAAAGAAATACAGTCAGAGTGAAGCGCTGGAGCTGCGGACCGATTCCCGACCGTCACAGACAACTAAAGCCTCAACTGGTAACAAGTATTAGGGCCGTTGTAGTGAGCTCGATGCTAACTTCGGCAAGCGGTAGTGGTTAGCATCTGCCACTAACACCGTCTTCCCAGCTCACCACAACATAACATAACACCGGAGGCTCCTGGTGCAGTGTTGGTAATGGTCGGCTATCGGTCCACGGCTCCAGTGCTTCTCTCGGACTGTATTTCCTTTCCTCTGCGGTCCTGACAACTGCTGCTGTCAGGGGCAGGAGGCTGCACAGTTGAGCCCGAGAGGAGGGGCCGAGTTTCAATGTTTTGTTTACAAACTGCAATGAACAAAACTCCAGACTCTACCTTTAATGTGTACAGGGTAAAAATAATTACTGATACGGGTTATCAGCCTGGAAGTCAGTAGCCTTTATTCCTTGTTAACTTGACAATAACGCATTTAATCAAGGAAACACGTCTGTTTTAAACAACAGGCCTGATTTGGAAAACATATGCACCAAATGGAATTTACAGTGTTCGAAAAGCGGATAACGCCTACACATAGAGACCATGAGTCAGACCAGTGTCTATATATCAGCAATGACGCAATTTTTCTCCTGTGAGAATTTATATTCGACAAAAATGTCCTCTTGTAGAGCAACAGGTGTGAACTCTGCACCTGGTGCAGGTGTCAGTACATCAGGCCCTGTGAGCACTCTGTGTGGGTCCACCCAGATCAGAGAGGAACTGTTCATAAGAGACTGTGGGGTTCTGTCGTTCACAACTATGTATTTCCCCTCATTTCATCATGCTGCCATCGTGCCAACACATCCCAGAATATTCCCTCTGAGGCCTGGGCAAAAACATGTGTTTGGATTCAAATACTGTAAATATTTATCAGACAGAAAAAAGTTCATTTAATATGCATTATTTGTCATTCAGGCCTAATTTTGCATGATATGGTCATAATAATACTAGAAACCATGACATTCTTGTGCATTGCTGTAGTTCAACCCACTTTAAATACATTTAGCAGATGTGAGACATAATTTGTGGAATTAAATGCTACAGAAGTTATGTCTTAAATCCAGTGAACAAAGGGCAAATTAAAACAGATGATGCCAAAATTAATTTAAGGATTTGCATTTTAACCTTGTTTCTACTTAATTAAATTGAGAAAAGAATAAAGTTTTTTGCCCAGGTCATTAAGCTCTATACCATCACTTAACTTGACATATACAGTATACAGCTGATGTACTGTATATATATGGCATCCTACCTGTTCATTTCCTGTCGCTCACTGATGACATAAACAGTCCTTTTATTTTTAGTTTTGAATGTTTTACAGCACAAGAGTTGGTTAGGGCTTATTCCATGGGGTCTTGTTACCTTTAACCTCAACTAAAAAAATCCCAGACAGAAACAGGTGATCGTATGATATTACGCTCCATCATCCAATCCAACGAGAATGCTTCAGAATTGGAGACAGAATGCGTACTTATACAATTTCCTCTCTCTTTCAATAACAGTAAGCCGGTCGTGCTGTTTACTCTCCATCAAAGTCAGAGCTTGGAAGGTATTTTTCTTCTGGAGCGGCTTCCCTGGTGTGACACCTGAGCGATGTAGCGTGGCTGTGTGTCTGTGATACGCCAAGCCAATTTACAGGCTCTGCAGGAGAGCTGTCGCTTCTCATCACAACTCACAACCACAGGACACTTCCTCACTGTGTCCCTGCGCTCCTGCTCTCTGCTCCCAAGCCCTCCACTGAAACCTCAACACTTCAGAAGTTATAAATGTGCTTGATGTGCACAGTCTCCCTAACTCAATCTTTTAAGGACAACAGTGCAAAAGGCCATTTTCTACATCCTTATATAACAAAGAATCCTGTCAAGGCCGTTCTATTGTTAACTTCTCAATGAGGTAGAATTAAAGTAATTAAACTTTAGGCTAAAATATATATCTCAAGTGATTATGTTTCAAACTTTGAAATGTATTTAATGAAATGAATTAATGATGCATACATCAAATTTAAATGCAACCTACTTCATACTGTTAGATTAATACTTCCCTCACATGCCTAACAAGTCACTGCACATATGTAAAGCCCAAATGAAAAGAAAAAGAGACTTGGCTGAACTAAACTTGTAATTACATCCATCCTGTGTAAATAAACGTTGTGGCCCTGCTGTAACACAAGTTAATGTATGATGTGCTTGTATGGTCCCTCTACAAGACAGCAAACATAATAAACTGAAGCACAATACACCTAGCCCTAGATCCTGGCTCATTTCCGATCCTCTGTCGTTAACTAATGGTACTAATTAGCAAATTAGCCTTATTATATCCAGGGTAGGAGCCAATTTTAATTGAACAGATTTTTGTTTCAAAATAGAAAAGACAAAAACGCCCATTCCTCCATTAACATGCATTGAGAGAAAGCACAAAAGCCCTATTGTTTATATCGAGCTTGGAGAGGCAGTGTGAAAAGCTGGCAGTGTTTGCGTGGTGAGCATGCATCAGTGTGCATTCGTACATGTGTGTGAGCCAGAGACAGGGACTGAGTCTGAGAGAGGGAGAGGGAGTGTGTTAGCAGCAGGTTGTTTTGTTGTGGCCCAATGGCCCGGCGGCCAGCAGATGTCTTAGTGCTCCCAGGTCTGGAGCATCTCTCCTCTGAGCATCCTCTCCAATTGACTCATTTACCCACAAAGCAGTCTGCTTGTTCCCTTCCCACGTAATGGACTAATTACGGCTTTAATGGCTCTGTATATCATTTCCTCCACGTCTTTCTTTGTTTTTAGGGCTTTTGGTATTTTTAAAAGACAAACACTAAAGTGCAGAGATACTGTGACCCCAGCAGACCTACAGTGTACTCAAAAAGTTACTTAACCATGAATAAGTCAAATACTGTATATTAACATGATGTGGGGATACCAGTGTTGTTCTTATCACACTATGGCTCTATTTACTAATCTTAAACATTAAGAATTAAAAAAGATCAATTGATGTAAGGCAAGGTTACTGTAGTGCTCTTCCATCTGGATACTCAATACCAAGAGTAATTTATTAGGTGCTTAACTACAATTATCTAGCATCCCGGTGTTAAATTGTCTCTGATTAGAAGACTGCTGATCTGTTATCTCTAATGTGCAATGTAAATTAATCTTAAAATGATTATTATAAATTGTATAATAGTTATTAATATGAATGTTACTTATAGCAGTCCCACAAAACCTAATTGCTGTCTTAGCTGCAATCAAATAATGAAATTGTGTGTACGTACATATATTTTATCACATTAGAAAATACTGTTGCCTCTGGGTGGTAACAGTAGAATGGATTCTGGATGATGGTGAGGTAAAACCAGTTATATTTCCAATGAGATGTAAATGCTCGCTTGAAGGTTCTGGTCTTTGCACTCTTGTCGCAAGAAAGCAAAGGCTTGTTGACTGAAAGAGACAAGGAGAAACAACCCTAACAGTCGGGTCAAAGTCAGAGAGTTTGTAGTGTTTTCAAGAGGAACGAGGCGTCACTGGCCAGCTGTTGCTCAATAAGCCGTGGCCCCTGTCCATTAGGCCAGAGGAGTTAATAAGACATGAGACAGGCCAGACCCAAGTGAGGAATGAAGGTCATTGAGTCACCAACCAGACTGCATCCATCCAAGAGGGCCAACATTTCATACAGCCCACTGTAGCCTGGCTCACAAACACACCACACAGTCTCATACACACATGCACACACTGTAGTTAACCCTGACTGACTGCAATGGCTGTAGCTCACAGGCTGAAATTATTATGAAACCAGAACATTTCCCGAAAACTAACCCTTTGAGGACACCCTGTAACTCAGCCATTTCATCCGACCTGTGAGCACTTAACAGATTGACCCAAACCACAAAGACAGACATTCACAATTTCATGGCTAGTTTAGTGTTCAGTTGTGATTTTTGTTGGTCTACTTCATAGAAAACATACTTATCATCATCGCCTCTCTCGCTCACCATCATTCAAATACCAAACCATTACACTGACAGAACTCTGGATCATTTCCTGTCATCTCAGGTGTTCTCTCAATTGAGTTAACACAATTTAAAGATCATAGTTTATGAAAATAATTTTTCATGTACCTCCATCTTTTAATAAACCATCAATATAGTGGCATAAATTGTATGGATACCCACATGCAATTCACTGTAGAATAAGGCAATAGTTTGACATTGCGTTGCACTACGGCTAGCCTAGCATCCTAGTATAGCCGAGTGCCACGCTATGCTCCAGTCCTGCCACTATTAGTGCTCTGCATGCAAATGTAATACTGAACTGTGACCAGTCCACTGCCGTAGTCTTGTATAACAACTAAACCACAGCACCTACAGTAAAATCAATGTGCTCCTAGCACTCTGCTCTGGCACCAGCTCATGCAGGGCTACGCTGAAACCTATGAAAAGAAGCGCAGTGGCCGACTGAGCAAGTGCCGACCATACTGATGGTACTGTAGATTCATCAACTGATGATAGCGTTTTCTGGTGGGGCTCCTCAGTGTAATGGGCCAACTGTAGATGGGTTTGTTTGTTCTTGAGTGAGGAGGACCATGCAGTTCCTACAGGGACTTAACATTAGTTCCATTGAGTGAGTCGACCATCTGCCCACCATTAACCCCAGAACCCTCCTTCTCTTTACAGGCTGGACAATTTGCTTAATATGGCCTATGGCGTAAAGAGGTAATTAAAAACTTCACCCAATGCCAGATGTCCATGTTGACTCAATGATTTTTCAATATCCTTTTTTCTGTTCTTTTTTTAGTTTATGTTTCCTTGTATTTTTGCAGTCACTTTGCGTTTGACAATTCGTTCAAGGTCAACTGCATTTTTGGTTCTTTAATTTGTTTGGTTTTTTCCTCGTGAGCTTGAGTTGGTTTTAAAACCCTACCAACCACTGAAGGTGTAAAAAAAAAAAAAAAAAAAAAAAAAGCAGAAAACAATCAGTCTTTGTTTTCAGTGGTGATGAATTTGCTTTGTTTTGATTATGACAAGTGCTGGTGTTGTTTGGATTGTTTTGGGTTGTTTCTGTGTACTGAATGGATTTTGTTCTCTGGTGTAAAAGTCCTTATTTCTAGGTGTGTTGTTTTCTACCGGATTCAGGTTCTCCTGCCTTGTCACTCTACAGCTATATTTTCTCTTTGGAGGCAAAATTTTAATCTTTCATATTGATTTTATGGAGATTTCCTCACCAGATCATTAGAATTAGACCTTTGTACATCCACTATCACCAATGTGCACACTCTTCTGTGTGAAAGATCCATTTCTGTGCAGTGAAAGTCACACCAAAATTTCACTGTATATTGCTGCAATTTCATAGCAGTACTCGCTGACATAAGGTGTTGTTAAGCTAGGACATGGGATGAGGCTGGATGAACCTGGATCCCTGCTGGAAACAGGAAATGCTGTTTCACTGCAGACAGCTCCAGCTTTGGCACTGCTCTGCTCGAATTCCTTCCTTTCGCCTCCATGTTTCATTTTGCTTTCTCGCTACCATAGGTGTTACATAACCCAGAGCAGCAGCCACCGTGGTGATAGATGTTTCATGTGCTGACGGTGGCATCCTGCATGTTGCGAGCACAGGGGACACCATCTGAAGTCAGCTTAACTACTCAAATACAAACAAAGTTTTAGCTGGAGAGAAATGTGCTCTTAGTGAGCTCCCTTAAAAAGCAGACATTATGTCAAATGCAGGAATTCAGGAGTCTAGATACAGAATACTATGTTGATAGTGATGCAATATGGCATTTGCTGGTTTAAACCAAGTGCCCCCTTGCCCAGTAAGCACTGAGCCCCTCTCTCTGAGTCTTTATATGGTTTTCTAAAGGTGAAAACAACATCTGATTCAATCGTCCTGATTGAATGGCGTGTCATCAAGTTAGAGGTGCATTTCAGTGATCTGAGGTTATTATATGAAAAGAAAGAGCAGAAGGGTGTTAAGAGCTGGAAATGGTTGGCTTTAGAAAGGACAGAATAGATATCTGGTCAGCTACACTGTTGCTATGCAACCCCTGGTCTCCTCTGTAACATTGGTTAGTGTTTGGTCCCGCTCTGATGGATACGCTCATATGCACGTTTACACACACACATTCATACAGGCACACTCATCTCCCCACATCCTCGCAGTGGCAGTGTGAGCTAGCCTCCAAACCGTCACCCTCACACTCTCACAGACCTCCTCACACACTCCAGCTTTTGCATACAAATCACCACAAGTCTTTTTTCAAGCCCAGCAGGAGAGGCCTGAACACAGCCCGGCGAGTCAGACAAGGCCTCGACATGTTTGATGCTCGAGAAAATATTAAAATCGTCTCAACAAGACATTGAGGCCACGTAGAGATATGAGAGACAAAGGATTTTAGCCTGTTTAGTGCAGTTTGCTGCTGCAGCAATCCCTATGGTGACAATAAAAATTGCTTTGTATCTCAGTGATATAGATTTAGGATATATTTCTTCTACCACAACCTGTTTCTCTCATACTACTACAACAATAGTTGACACAAGTAATCAAAAAAAGTCTGAATGGCGCAGAGAGCCCTTCACAGTAAATGAGCTGACCACCCTTGGAGTTTGTATTAGTGTTCACTGCAACCACAAAAGCCAGAAGCAGACTCTGCATGACCAAAGTCACGCAGGAAGGTCATAGTGATTGCCGGCCATATATAGTTGCTGGAGAGAGAGGGAGTGGGGTGGGGGCCCCGAGCAGCAAGCCGAGCTATCGATCAGTGCCACGAGCTCTGGAATAGACCAGAACAGAAAACCCTGCAGACTGCGGGAGGAGTGGGAGGAATACACTTTGTACCTTAATGCCACTGGGCTGTAAAGTGCTTCCATTTTCCATCTAGTTTGCTCCCTCTTTCCTCCCTCCGTTTTCTTTAAGGAAGCAGCCTTCTCTGAGACAGCTGCAGCAAAGCGGAAATCTCAATTAAAGCACGCCCAATAATGTCTATGTCGTCGTTTCTTGGAGGGAGGTGGCATAAGAAATGAACCTTTTTATCTCATTTACCTTTTATTTAAAAATAGGGGTATTTTTTTTTCCTCCTTCCCCTCTCCTTTGAGCGGAAAGGCAATTAAGTGAAGTCAACTGAGGATTCAAATCTCTTGCATCACAAGAAAAAGGAGAAGATTATGAGGCGAATGAGAACAGATTTAGCAGGCTGGTGCATGATCTTTGATGAATTTCTAGCAACGGTTTAATTCAACAACTTCCCGCAATTTAGCTCCTGAAGGAGCCACTCAAGGGCACAAAGACAGAACCTTCATCCGCATCTCCTTCAGCAGAAATACAGCCCCACATGCAGCACTGGCGTCACTCCTGACAGGAGGCCTTTCACAACTGAGGAGCTCAGGGAGGCTTTAGTGGTACAGTGCAAACTCATACAAACTCGTGCATTTAGACATAAACATACAGTACATGCACATACGATAAGCATCCCTGCGTATGCATCCTGATTGATCAGAAATGTTTTATTTGCCTCGGAGATCAGCATCTTTGCTATTGGTAAACTGCAAATATTTCGCAGACTAAGCCGTCAAGCTTCCTCTTTCATATGGCTGTAGACAGTAGTGTGTTACACAGGTGATCACCATGGCAAGCTTTAGGATCTGAAAGGAGGATTCAGTTGTCAGAATATTTGAGATAAAAGCAAGCTGGAGTTAGGGTTTCCACCAGTTCATGACACAGACATTGAGTTTCACTGTGTGCCTTGACATGTTCAATTAACATTTGCTTTCTTCTCTTCCCCTTTCTCTCTGCTCTTCCTCCATGTTTCCCCCCACTCTGCCTCTCCTCTCAGGTTTTCTCCCATCACCATCGACAGCATGACCAGCCTGGTTGGAATGAACATCCCCGGCCACACGGGCACCGGTTGGTGCATCTTTGTGTACAACCTGTCCCCAGATTCTGACGAGAGCGTTCTCTGGCAGCTGTTCGGGCCGTTTGGTGCCGTCAACAATGTCAAGGTGATCCGTGACTTCAACACCAACAAATGCAAAGGCTTCGGCTTCGTCACCATGACGAATTATGACGAGGCGGCCATGGCCATCGCCAGTCTCAACGGCTACAGGTTGGGTGACCGTGTCTTGCAAGTCTCCTTCAAGACTAACAAAACACACAAGTCCTGAACTTTGACAGGTAGAAGCAGTTGCCCCTCGACTCTGTCTGCTCCAAAATTGCCCCCAACCTCCCCCCTCACCTCCACCCGTCCCTTAGCCCCTTCAGTCACTACCACTACCACCCTACTACAGCCATCCAACACAGCAAACTCAAACTCCAACCAGAACACAAAGCAACCGACAAACCATCAGACAAATTGAACTAGAAATGGCTTATATTATAACTTTGGACCTATAAGCCAATGTTGCCTAAGTATTACAAAAATGAAATGATGAAAATGTTCATGAGTTTTTGGAAGGTCCTGTGATAATGCAGGCTTCTCTTTGTTGTATATTCTTTCTGTTTGTTGTGGTTGTTAAAATGATTTTTCTCTTCTGTGTAAACAGTAGCAAATCCCTGTATCCCCTTATTTCAGAGAAGAGAATGTCCTTTTTAGATTGAAACCTTTTCTCTGTCTTGATTCAGGATTTGTTTTCCTTTTGTAAATCCGGATCCACTGTCGTTAGTATTATATACCTCCCTGTCGGTTAAAGGGAGGGGGCTCTTTTTTAAATTGGTGAACCATTCATTCATTTTTAGTGTGTATTAAAAACTTCCCCTAATCGATTATAGATGGGATTCCACAGTCCCAGTAAATCTTATGTAGAAAAGAAAAAAAAGAATTTCTAACATTGTTTTTGTTTTGTATCGCAAACAAAACATAATGTCTTTCCTCACAGGGGTTCAGGGAGATGGGGCGAGGGAGGGGATGGGTTAGCTTTCCTGATGACACGTTCAGTAATTTAAGAAAAAAAAAAATATCACTGTTGCCAAAGAGAAGATCTCTTTGCTTGAAAAAAATGCGTTTAGAAAAAGATAAAAATAAAGAGAAAGAAGATCTATTTTTATAAATGATAATTAAGATAATAATTATTGAAGAATTTTTACAAGAATCTGGATTTGAAAAAAGAGAAAAATATTTTGACTGGCTAACTAGGGGGGGCCGGGGCGGGAGGGAGGGGGCACCACCTTGTCTTGTCGTTCTGCCGTGGTACTTTATAGGATCAAAGGTTGTTTGTTTTTTGGGGAATCCAAGTTGGCAGTGATTTTGTAGATGGAAGGTTTTGTGAAAAGGGATGCAAACTGAGGCAGGTGATTTTGGTAATTTTTCACATAATGTACTAGTGCGTAATTATTCAACAGCGATACCCAAAAGGGAAGGGAGAGGGGTCTTTCCAAGGCCTAACCATCCTTACAGTCCAGAGCCCAAAGCAAGATGACCCTTTGTCCACTTGTTTTCCTGTTTTTGTCATCAGTCAATATGGGATATCAGTAAATAGATATATACACATCTATCCATTTAGAGAGCATACTATACATTATCTATATCATTTTCTTCGCTCTGCGTTGGTGAACTTACATTTGAAAAGAACTTCCTTTTAGCGATCAAACGTAGGTGCTATACTACATTATTCACATATCTTAAATATCCAAGTTTGTTGTTCTATGTGTTGTTTAAAGAAAAAAAATACTTCGATGTTGGCATTGAATTGAGCTGCTGTTCTTTGTTTAATATTTGTTTATTGTTGGCCCACAAAAATCTGGTGAGACTATTTCTTTGCTGAATAACCAGATCAACGACTTTGGGCCTTGTAAGAATCACTGAACAAATTTTTATTTTTTATTTTTATTTTTTGCTTTTTTTGTTTGGCTTGCTGACTTTTAGGTTACTTGCTGAGCGTGAAACGTTTGTCAAAACTTAATGATGATTAGCTAGTTCCGTTAGTCTAGATATTTGTTTCCTTAAAAAGGATCTATGACAACTGTGTCTTTATTTGCTGTGTACAAATAGATGATATATATATATATATATAGTCTACATTTGTTTTACAATATCTACTGTACTATCTGAGTTGTCACTGTTCTTTTGTTTGAGCTTGTCTTTTTCATATGACAACTTATTATGACGTGGTGGTTCAGTTACTTAGAAAAACTTGTGAGGAAACTGTTCAATTGTTGTCATGTTGCTTGTGGAGAAAAAAAAAAAGATTTGGATTAACTTTCAGTTGACTACCGCGGCAAAAGAAACCGAACAAAAGCTTAGAATATAACTGTATTTGTTTAGCAGTTTATTTACTTATCTATTTTTTTAAACTATTTATTTTTTCTATTTATTTTTTATTTATTATATATTTATTTATTAATTAATTTATCTGTGTATTTATGTATTTATTTGTTTCATTGTCTGTGTATTTGCGTGATTCTGGTACAGGGAGGGGGGCGTTTCTGAGCAAAAGGGAACAAAGCGACTAGTGGAGAGGCTCTTCCAGTAGTCCACTGCACTGAGAGAACTTTTAGTACGTTTGTGCTTTGTACCAATATATCAAAATTACAATATAAAAAATCTAAAAGTCAAGAAAACTGAAAAAAATGTCTGGAGGGTTGGGGGACGCTCTTCCCTTATTACTAGAAACAGTTACTCGCTATGCATAACCTAGTTAATAGTTAAATTTGCTATTGCTTTTTTCTTGTCTTGTTAAAATGAAATCTTTAGATCTTTTTCAATAAAGTTTAGTCTTAATAGAATGTTATAAACAGTCGTTCTGGTTCAATATAACCTGTGATAAGTTTGTGTAGTTCTAAAAAGCCACTCCGTCCACACCCTCCCTCCACTTACTACCGCTTTGTGATGAAACCTTATGCAAAAATGTGGGTCTGAAAGCATAGTTTTCAGTTTTCAGTAAACATTTTATATAACATTCAGCTCTTGGAGGCTTGGGCAGATACATTTTAAAAACGGAGCAAATGCCCATTGTTGTTTGAGGGTCATTCATTGCACTGGACTAAATCGGTCACTTCAATCAAGAGTCAAAACTTATTTTTAAAAATATTCATCATGTTTTCAAATGACATACCAACAAATCTTTAAAAAAGAAAAAAAAAAAAAGAGAAATTGTTACCATTGCACACCAACTGTAATTTACAGCAGTTGTTGCTATACTTAAGTACTCTGGAGGTATGAAAAGGGATTGTACCGATTCTATATTTTATATACTCTAATATGATATATATTATATATTTTGAAAGGTGAAAGGTAAGGGAATGGTTCCAGAAGTATAAATATAAGGAATTGGATTTTTTTTGTTTGTTGTTAAGACTTGAAAACATGAAGGAGGTGTGTGGAGAGCATTTTAAACACTCAGACGCATGCTCGCATTGTACATCCTTCTCTCTCACACCTCAGTCATCTGACAGGCCGGGTCATCTGATATCATCAACCATTATCCAAATCATCATCTGCGCCATCCAATCACTTAAGTGTTCTAGTGTCATAAATGGCAACAAAAACCAACCCACCAACCCACCAGACCCCGTCATGCTCCCCGCCGCCGCCGGGAGCTTGAATTATGCAACGACCCCAGTAGAATGTTGTTCTGATGTGTGAACTAATTTCCTACACTGTATGACTTTTGAACTCTTACGATGCGTGCCTGTGTTCCGCCTAGACCCTGTGTGCACATGGGCGCGTGTGTGTGTGTATGAGTGTGTGCGCGCGTGTGTGTGTTTGAATGTGTTTGCGCGCATGTGTGCATGTTCGTATGCATGTATCCTTTATGTAACTGTGTGCGTGTTGTGCGTTTGTCCTCATATGTTTAAAGCGTGGAGTACATCCAGGTGTGTGTATGTACAGTATATACATATGTTAAGTGTTTGTTATTACGTGTGTGTGATTTGTGTGCATTTGGGTATGTTCAGTGCACATATATACAAAAAAAAAAATGTATGTGTGTGTTTCCCTGAGTGCATGTGCGCGCGGGTGTGACAGAGATAAGAAGCACGTGCAGTTGTTGAAAATTTGTGTGTGTGTGTGAGTGTGTGTGGTTGTGTGCGAATGTGTGTGCATGTCAGGGTGTTTGAAACATGGGGCTGTGTCACCTCGCTCTATGCCCAACCCCTATGGCTCACACCATCCCCTGTAGCGCCTTATAGTGGCAGCCTGCCAGTAGGAACAACGCAGCCAGTAGTGGAGGAGGGAAGGTGAACAGAGGAACTAGGCTCTTCTTGTCAGTTTTCATTTTCCTCCTGAGACGTGTTTGTTTACTATCTGAAAAATCTATAAACGAAATCTTTAAAGACAAAAAAGACGAAAAAATGTTCACAGGGCCCCATGACCGCGGCTCTTTCTACTCTCTCCTGCTTATGTTATTACTTAACAATTATCAATGATGATTATTATGATTATTATTGCTATTATTCTTAGTATTCTTATTCTTATTATTAATCCAATTACTGCGATGAATGACTTCATGTTATCCTTGCTAGTTTAGGTCATTTCTGAAACTGGAAACAAAATAAAAATCTTGCTGTAAATGTTTGTTTTTTCTTTTTCATAAAACTGTTGTGTTTGAATTATTTGTACTTTTGAATGTTGGGACAATAAAATGAGGTGTTAAGAGCTTGGATGTTTCTTGTCATGATGGATGAAGCATTCAAACATTTCACTCTTTCACTCTGATTAAGTTTTTTAGAAATCTATCTCTCTATCATCTCTCTTTTGTTACTGGTTTGCTTCTTGTGAGGTAAATCAGTGCTGTATAACGGACAGGGTATCTCATCAGTGTTCTTAATGAAAAGTGCTCCTGATAAATTGCACATTAACATTGCAGGAGTTCAAACTGGAGATTTGTTTCTTCGATATTTGTCACTTTATTTAGTTGACAGAAAATTCAAAGAAAGATTAATTGAGTCATTCATCAAGAAAAAAATGAAATAGTTGACAGCTCCAGGTTCTCATACACATAAAGATTTACTACTTTTAACAGTTTTTTCACTGAAAACCTTGATTGAATAAACAATGTGAGGATGTTGTCTTAGGCAAAGAGAGGTTGTGATGGGCATTTTTCATCGTGTTGATATTTCATTAAGGATGGATGTTTGAATAAAGCTAAATCAGTTCATTAAAAGAAGCCTAGTGTACTTAGAAATGTCTCTGAATGAGAGAAAGATCTCAGATCAGCAATACAACACAACAGAGCTGCAGCAGTTAATCAAAAATTTCACTCTCCATTCACTTTGACCTCTCAACTACAGGGTGACAGTCACGATACTACGGAGAAGCAATGCAAACATGAAACACAGAGCCGATCTCAGTCAGCCCTCTTAGGTGTAGCTGTAGGACGGGAGAGAGGAGTCAGGTGTAGCTACATCAGTGAGATAACACTGCCCCCTGTATCTTCACCGGAGTATCCGAGACCTCTGTTGCTTTTCAATGAGTGGGAATATCTGTGGTGAACATGTGCTTCATCTTACTGCATCACAAGAAACAAATCAGAGGTCAGCACAGAGAAAAAACCACGAGGTGGAGGGAGTCAGTCCGCATTCATTGAGGGGGGAGAAGCAGCTTCACTGCTGCAGGCCGCATCTGCTCATCAATAACAATATTGTCAATGTAGTCGGTAATGTCCAGCAGCGTGAGCTCAACTTTACGCCTTTATAATTAAAACCCCACCGGAGAGCAGAGCAGCGAATGTGGAGAAGATATTAGCGCCTGGGACTGTGACTAGTTCAGCCACTCTAATGACCCTTCACTGTCATCAAGGCCAAAGAGGACGGGATGGGGGGGCAAGAGTCAGGATGGTGTTAATAATAATGGCTCAGATGTACAAAACAAACCAACCATGCATGATGTAAAAATACATTTATCTGGTGAAAACACCAAAGAAGTGAAAGTGCTCTCCTTACAGAGAGTTGTTGAGTATAATATGGCTCAGTTCTCACCATATTCTGTCACCAGGTGCAACCATATGATACTCCCTCTCAGTTTCTATATAAACCACTTTTCATCTGCCTGGGTGAGAGCTGATCACACTCACTCCGTGGTGTGAATGTCAGCATCCTGCCGTGGTGTGATGTAGACCGCAAGTTCTGCCAAATGACGAGCATGAGCCTCACAGTCGGAAGCGTATTATTTCACGAGGAGCTACTTGTCTTTGACAAATCTTCCATAGACAAATCTGTGCAGCGGAGGAGCCGTTGTTGCCCTGCAGCCTTTCTTGGTACACACTGACATTACCTCCCCGCAATACTCTGTCCGCTTCAGAGGTTTCACACTGTAAAAACAGAGGACACTCATCTTCACTGTACCGTGTTTATACCCGAGCTGTTCTCTGTTCAGTGGATTGATCACACTGCCTGGACTTCTGAGTGTGGTGTTATAACTCCTTCGTCTTCAACTGATTACTGCACTTTAAAAAGGTCTGTTGGACAATGTAAAGAGGTCTAGTTTTGGAAACACAAATTACTGGTGAGGTCTAGGATATTTCCTGGGTATAAATCACAAATAACAACAGTTTCTGATTTGTTCTGTTCCTTCAACTTTACTTGTCTAACTAAACTCAGACAAATCCCCCAAGAGGTACTAAAAAAAGTCTTATTCATTTCCTGTGAATTCTAAGTTAATCTTCTGTAAAATGAAAAACATCTCTTCAGCTAGGTCTCATAAAACAGGTTACAGAAATGAATAGTATGCAAAGCTGACTCAGTGGAGCTCTGTTTCTGAAAATACGTTGCGTTTGTATGTTTGAACAGACAATTGTTTAGCAGAGGTGATGAGCTCCAAGGATACTAACACTAATCGGTTTTGTAGGAAAAAGTGCCTAAACAACAGCCAAACAAACTGAACATTTACCCTGTGAAATTGTGCAAGAATTAGTTTGATGCCATAAAAGAGTATTTTTTTTTTTACATAAAGCAATATTCAGATTAGTTCATCTCCTTTACAAAACGCTGCTGAATTTAGAGTTGAATTATTAAGTAAAAATGTTTTTTTTTTTTTTTATCTTGTTTTATGTTGTTGTGAATGGAGAAAATAGATATGACTTTTTGTTTTTGTTTGCTGTGCTAGTTTCTCTATATTTAACATTTGTGGCTACTGTTTAATATAACTCAGCCTTTTCACCTCTACTGTGCTTCCTAATCTTCCCTTTGCAAAAATTGGCGACAGAGAGTAAGAGAGTTCTAACAAAAACTTAAATGAAAGTGAGTGACCTCCATGCTCTGAGCTGAGCTCCTCAGGCAGTAGTTCCACCATACAAATACAAATCCATACAAATCCTTCCTGCAGTCGATAATAGCTCACAACGCGGGATTTCCTAATTCCAAATAGGAACATTTTCTTGCCCATTTAAGTCGTTCCTACTCCTCAGGTCACTTGGCGCTGTGTTTGGATGCTAAACAAATGCTCTGGCAGATTTATATCTCTCAGTTTAACAGCTTTCATTGTGCCAAGTTTGAGTAGAGTGAACAGTGCTGGTACTTCCTTGGAGAAGTGTGACACTCACAAGGGCCTAATAAAGCGCTGGATTTCATTCAGGAAGCTTCTGTCCCTGAGGGCCCTGCTTGCAATCTGCTCCCCTGTGAAGTCTCTTAATTTCAGCGCAATATTTCCAGCACCATGGGAATCGCACCGTTCCTGCTTTGGGGGTGGCAGTGTTTTCTTGTACACACAATCTGTCTCCATGTTGTGACGTACATACAGTATGGCGTGGCATCACAGTAATGCACATCTCACCAATGTGATGCTCAACTGAGACAATAAGCTTTGGCTGATCACTGTGGGAACCACATACAGACTTGACTGAAACAGGGAGGAGTCGGGACTCAAAGCTTCTAATCAGGGCCCTTTTTTGAGATGAAAGTGCCTGAATAGATCTCCACGTGTACATTTTCCCAATACACAGGCCTCTGATGTATACATGCTGAAGAGAACGACTTGTTCCTGGCCATGCTCTTGACTCAAGCACCGTAGAGGAGCTGCAGCAGGGGGGCTTGCCAAGCTCTAAGCCGGAAAAGAGTGTTAGTGTCAGTGCAGAGAAAGCACCCATGCTGTGGTGTATCCTGCTGTAAAGCATCATAAAAGGGTGAGGCAAAGTTCACCATTTATTAAAAAGAAGTGTTTGCTGATCCTCTTTGATGTTAAATCAGTCTGATATGTTGTGATGTTTAAGTAAGACGGAGCTGTGAAAAGTGGCTTGCCCTCTAACATTAGCCGGCTGTTATGACTGATTTGTATATTGGCCTGAAACTAAAACAACATTGTATGAAATGTTGTGCATAAATGATTATTACTAATGAGTCCATTCTCATGCAGTCCTCAGAGTCTTGCAATAGGTGTTAAAATTTGGAGAAATCCAGTGTTTATATATAATTTATTGAGATGTATTCGTGCCCTAACTATGGAAATTGAATTCATGATGCTGAATTAAAGATAGCCTTAAAGCTCTGTAATACTATGGGTTAATTACTGACTGTGGTTAGCTCAGTTTAATGAAGCAGAGTGTTACACATTGTTTACAGTGGCAGTGACCTCTGAAGATAAGTAGGTGACAGAGAGCTGAAAGGAAGAGCTACTTTCCAAAGCAGCAAGCTGCCAACATCTGCATCATTAGTACTGAGATATCCAGCAATGAATTCATCTGCACACTGTGTCTAACAATGAAAGAGTAATAATAGAAGACATGCATGATATAATGGATAGGTAAAGCTGTGATGATCCATGTGCCGGAAGATTTTGTGACACTCAGTGTTGCCTCTGTGTGTAAATTTAAATAAGACTACAGATAACTATTATATAATTGTACCTTTAAGTTGCAGTTTGTGCGTTCATTTAGGTCACGGTGCTTGAAAGGAAGGAAAAATAATAATTAAGATTTGAATACTGATGTAACAAATTAAAACTCCAGTATTTTAGAAGGGCCTTACTGGCCCTCCTCATTTGCATTCGCAAAACGGTACCGTCAATTTAACTAAGCTGTTTTGTACATTATGCAGCAGAGACAAACAGGACAGGACTTCATCCGCTGATGACTGAACCAGCAGATGGTGTGTAAATAATGTACGTGGTCCCATGGGAACATGCGAGTCTGACTCAGTTTGGTTTGATGCACCAGGCCGCTCTCCCTCTCAAACCATGACCCCTGTAACAGTGAAGACGGAAACAATAGTGGTCATTAATTTACTGAGGGGCTTATTTACATTATGTTTTCAAAAAGAATACTGTAAGTATCACATAATAAATATTGTCTGCCTCGCATTACTTTTTTTTTTTACCCCACAATCTCATACAAACATTGAACATCTCATCTATTGTTATTTATCTTTGTTAATTTTGCATGCAGAGAGCATTTCAGTTTCACTTTCTAACACTGCTTCTATTAGTATTTCAGCTTTTCATTGTTTGTGCTGTTTTATTTACACGATAACATCTGGTAGAAAATTTCCCCTTTCACTCCCCACGCTCCGAAGGGAAGTCGGGGAACAGACTCGCAGTTGCAGAACAGCTCTCCTGCTGCCTAATGCTGGTGGGGATTCAATGTCTTTCTCAAGGGCACTTCATCTGGGTGGATTCTTGTCATCACAAGGGCATTCTCCAGTCACAGCATGGT
Source organism: Trachurus japonicus (assembly GCF_045865225.1). Lineage (NCBI taxonomy): Eukaryota > Metazoa > Chordata > Actinopteri > Carangiformes > Carangidae > Trachurus > Trachurus japonicus. The sequence goes on from NC_140910.1 coordinate 15,534,014, forward strand.
TTCCCAATAAAGCAAACTGCCAGGACAGATACTGGAAGTAGTAATGACATCCTCCACTCTTTCCTACTCGGCTCTCTCTCCGTTTCTTCCCCAGTAACTAGACACCGCCGGCACTAACACTACACACACCATAGCTGCAGTAGTTAGTTACTATTATTGGCTGTGGGTTTTGGCAAAGGCTTGTGTGAATGTCAAGACCCTGAAGGTGAAGTAGTTGTTGTATGCCAGAGCAAAAATTACAACAGATCCTAGATCAGTAAATGATGACTGCAGTTGCTACAAAAACAAAGATATTGTTTATGAGGATTTTGCTTGATTGTTTTGGCAAATGCAGTGCTGTTGTTTTCTCTTTTTTTGGATTTTTGGCGTTATGATGATGACTGATAATGGTGGCGATGGCAGTGGCTGCAAAGATTAGATGATGACATATTGGCCACTTTTCTCAGGCAAGAGGAGCCATATTGTCTTCAGCAGCGACGGTGATTGGCAAATAGGCTAAAATTACACTTGATAGCAGGCTTACTGACAGTAAAGCAGACAGAAGAGCATAAAGAGCAAAAGCGTAATAAGAAGGAACAACTGGGTACAATTGATATTTTGATTTATGTATATTTCCCTGGAGGCAGGGTGTAGCTACAGAAATATGTTGGCTCGAGCCACAGCTCCTCTCCAGTCTTAAAGTACCTCTTCAGAACCACTAATAAACAATTCGCATAATAATTAATGCTAGTTTTATTCTTCTTGTTCATATAATTTGTAATTTTCTCAGCAATCACCCCAGCCACTGCTCTACAATATTTTTCATTGTGTTCAAACTATGCAATGTACTGCACATCTCAATTACTCAAGGAATATGAACTACAGTGAAATGTTTAATAATGGTGTAAGTCTTCAATACCGAATATAGAGCACAGCACTTATTGAGTTGCTGCGGAATGCAGCTGACACTGCCAGACTTCTGTGGAGGAGGTCACTGAGGTCGGTCCTCCACAGAGACAGAGCACCAGGGGAAAATGAGATTCACCCAGAGACACTTGAGGATGTGGACATAGAGCCATGAGAAGCAGCGGGCACAGAAACCGAGCTAAGTGACGTGTTCTATCTGTCTATCGATCTCTGCTCTGTTTAAACACAGCGTGGCACCTACACACAACAAGCACAGCTTCAGTGACAGCCAGCTGGTCAGAGAGCGTGTGTGCTCGCATGTCAGTGTTATACACATCAGTTTTATGAGGGAAACATTGATGTAAAACTATGGCAGAGCAAATTAAATCAGTGGTGATTTAATGATCACCGAGATCACCTTCAACTATCACGTTGGCGTTAAGTATCAATAAGGTTGGGACTAACTTAAAGCAAGGCAGGACATGTTTGCCCTTTCCTTATATACCTTAACATCGACCTATATGTTTTCACGTCAAGTCACAGGGCCACAGCAGTAATATGGTGCAGTGGGGCCAGTGCTCTCAGCTGGACCTTGTATATCCCATGGACTGTAAACAAAGATGGACATGGCCTCTGTGACGTCACCAAAGGGTTTCCAAAGAGCAAATTTTAAGCTGTCGCCATATTGCCAGGACTCTCCACCAAACTCTCAGCTAATCCAAAAATGCACATGGAGCCAAGACTACAGTGCATGGCAGCTTGTGGCGAGTATATACTGTACGCTCACTCAACTGTTACTCAAAGCTTCTAGCACTCAACTATGTAAAACTTTATAGCTTAATAGAATTTCCATGGCTGAGTTTTATAAAAATCCACGCCCTTGTCATGAAAGAGCCAGTTGTTTTTTGTTTTGTTTTGGGGGGTTTTTTGCATCAGGGTGTAAACATGTTTACTTCTGCTGCAGAGTTAGGCATTTTAACATGGGAGTCTAGAGGGACTTCTGTGCTTTTTGGACCCAGACTCAGGTGGCTTTTCGAAGAAGTGCAGTGTTTTGTACTTACATGCTGCTGTCTTTTTTCAGCCTTGGAGGCTGCTGCTTGGTATAACCCAAGGAGAAGCTGTATCTGCGTTCTTTTAAAGTTACAGTTGGTAATTCTGTTCAGAAACACTTTTTGTCATACTGGCTGAAATGGTCCTTCTATACTGAGAGTAATCATTACATGATGTATTCAGAAAAAGGAACAAAAATAATCAGACCTCTGTGGCAGCTGCAGGACTCACAAAACTCTGACCAATCCATGTTTTTCACTCTGACCAATCAGATGCCTTCATGTCTAGTTCTGCCTATGCCCAATCAAGCTGCCGTCTCTCTCCCTCTCTCCCTCCTCCCACTTGTGCGAGTCTTCACCTAGGTCCGCGGAAAAAACGCACTCCAGTCTGGTGGGTGGCAGTGTAGCTCTGGTAATACGTGTTGGGTGTCTTCACCTACGTCTGCTGAAAGGTGAGGGCTTCAGAGAGAAGTCTGAGGAAAGGGGCTGGGACTTTTGACTTGTTCAAAATATATCCTGCTAGAACCGCTTTTCCAGAAGCTCCAACCCTACCTTTAAGTCAATCATGTGTATATTGTTATATGTTTTACGCTTCGCATGTATAACAATTTTAGATGTATTGTGAATGTATTGCTTTAATTATTGTAATCAGGGCGTCATTTGAAAAGAAAGCTTGCTCTTAATTGACCCTCCCTGAATAAATAATGAATTTGCATATGGGAGTTTTGTTCCACTATAATTTTTCATTGTCACCAACTCCAGATGTGATTTTCAAGTAAATCCTATCAAAATATCAACAAACACCCCTTCCCTGTGTCATATATGCACAGTACAGTATATACAGGAGAGTACAGTACATGTGTATTGCTTCATATGACTGGACATGCCCGTGGCTGTCCTGTCTCCCTCTGACTATTTCACCAGGGTCTGCCTGGATGTTTGGTTTTGGCATCGGTAATGGTGCGCACTTCTATGGCAAGCACAGTGGTGTTATTTGTTGCTACGACGCCGATGGCTGTGATGATGGTGGCGGTGACAGTGAGAGCCGTATTGGCTAGCAGAAGCAGCAGGCACCAGATCCCCTCCTGTTTGTTCAGGGAGACACGCAGCAAAGCTTTACTGTGTTCAACCCAGTGCTGCAAACCCCCAGTAAAACCAAAACACTGGCACTGGTTAGAACACATATTGTTTTCATGCCATTTTCCAAATTCATGCCCGTCTGCCTGAGTGTTTGTCCATGCATCTGTCTTACTGTCAGGCTGTGTCTATATGTTTGCCTGTCTCGCTGAGTGTCATCATTTCCTGCTCATGTATTTGAAGGCTTGTGTAAACATATAATGTGGCTAATTGGCTACTTGCAAAGATATTTGAATAGATAAAGACCACAGACACTCTTTGTACATTATTTCCCGTGAATATATATACATCAGTGCATGTGTTGACATTTTGCATGCCTTCCTGAATGTGTGTGTCCGTGTGTTCAGGCTTATGCGAACCCACATATGTGAGAGTGGGTGATTTCAGCTCTGCAAGCCCAGCACCCAACCATCTGTCACAAAGGGGCCACCATGTTCTGAAGCCAATCATGTCCTTCCAACAGCTTCTAGGATCCTCGCTCTGCTTTCCAACGATGGTCCGGCACGCCAAATACACATTCACACACAAACAATGACAACGTCTGCCACATGCTCCTATCAGCAGGCGCGCTCACACACACACACACACACACACACACACACACACACACACACACACACACACACACTAACTTAACAATCACACAGACGCTTGCCTTGAAAACTGTTAAAGCCCCTTTCCTCGTTGGAGAAAATCTGGCTTTCATCACACTTTCAAATAGTCTCTTGTTTGGTAGTTCAGAGTCTCTCTGATTGGCTACTGCCATCATCTCAATAGTTTTACAGCAAAGCTAACAGAGATTACATGTATTCCATGTAATGTATTTATCAATATTAGAAATCTGTCTGCCAATACCCCTAAAGCTTACTATTTAACACACTATATCTCTTTTTGTAATCTGTGCAGAGTAAAAACTAACAACTTTCTTTGGACGGAGCCAAGCTAGCCGCTCCACCTGCTTTCAGTCTTCACGCTAAGCTAAGATAAGCTAAGCTAAGCTAACTAGCTGCTGGCCCTAGCTGCATATATAACAGACAATCATGAGAGTGATATCAATCTTTTCTTCCAAATCTGTGTACTTACTGTTGTGTAGCAGAGTTAGAGCTGAGCATTCAGAGTCTAATGCATGTCAGTGTGGCTTTAGTTTTGGTCCTTAGAGATTTTATATCTCATAAAGGTTAGAAAAATGTTCACCTTGTTTTATATTTTATGGTTCGCCTGACGAGAGAATGCAGAGTTCAAGTGTGAACTGACAGGAACTTCAATATATGCAGCACGTTGAAACACACACAGCTGCAGAGTAGCACCGCAGAATAGAGTTGACCAGAAGTGGCAGCGGCTGACACAAGAAAAAAAAAACTGCTGCAAGAAAAGAAGCAAAACCACCTACAACCTTCAATGAAATAAAATGTTGACAATGTTTGTGACACAGTACATACACGAGACAAAAACGACTTCCTCTACAGATAATTCAAGTAAACATCAAGTGCCCACAGATTCAGCATAGATTTTATATTTCCTCAACACTTTTTCTGTCAAAGTATTTTCATTGCCATGCATGCAATGTTGGCTCTGCTTACAAATCACTTCAAACGACAGAATTGTGTGGGCGGTACATTATTTTGTCAACATTCTTGCTGATAGCTCATCAGGGGAAAATTATGTGTTGTGTGTTTGAAATAATTTGTGAAAGGTTTCTTAAGTGTTATCATCACATGGGAAATGATTGGCATTGTGCTGAAATATATTTTTTTCCACAGGATTATTCGTCTTGGAAACAATAGTAGAAACAATAGTCTCAGTTTTCTCGAAGCTTAAGTATTTTATTTCACATGCTGTCGAATATCTCGGCAGAACTATTAAGCTCTTTTCCCACAGATGCTGCACGGACCTGAACACTTACAAATATGTGTGTTTTTCATGATCCACCACTATCCTCTTTGCAAATCATTTCAGAATTTAAATCTTGATAGTCAGCAGATTCATAAAAAATATATTCTGTTCATTTGGTTAGCAGCATCAAAGCTGTGCAGACTTCTAAGGTCTTCATTCCACACAGACCTCAGGTGCTGCTACGCTGAGCATCTGCTAGCATTATAGCCTTGAGCTTTCATTTTGTCAATTCTCACCTCATATTCTTAGTCATTTTCCCCTCATAGTAACCACAGCATCCTCGTGAATAATGAATCCCCTTCTCCAAAGAGCATTACGCTGTTTAGAAAACATGGCCTGACAGAGAGATGTGCATATTACATGTTGTGCCTCTAAGGCCTTAAATACTATAATCTGACTTAATAAATAGGCCTGCCCATGCTGGCAAAGCATCCACGCATTGTCTTCATCCAGGTGGTGAAGAAACACAAGGCTCTCTACGTCCACAAGCGGCCACATGTCAAACTAAAATACATTTTTCACGCAGTTAAAAAGAATTCTATTTAGGCACAAAATCAAAAAATAAATCACTGCATAAACAAAACGGATGTTTCCATATCAAACAGCAAATAGTAGAAGTGAATGTTTAAGAGTCCTCTGAGTTTTATCACACCGAAGGACAATACTGAAGCACCACATTCACCACGGTGAATCACTTTTGTCCAAATACGTTCCTCATCTGAGAACCAAACTCTGCTCCCTGCAGTGTTTCCCGCCCACTACCATGTGCATATTTCTTTTAAAGGTGAACTACCTGTCTACTCCCCACTCCCCTTGGAGAGGGGGCAGGTTACTCTCATCACTGTTCCTATTTAAAGGACACTGAAGTCCAGGATGGGACACGGACCGGGAGGGAGGACATGACACTTTGATCCAAGTAACTCTCACAGATCGTAAATTTGATACCTACAGTACAGAGGCTGACGTGTCCTTTCATAAGTTCCTTCAGCATGAAGCATAAAACTCATAAACACATAACTCTCTGCTCATTATTAATTCCTCTAAGTGTCAGCTAAATGACTTACATGTTCTGCCATTTCCACAGAGGTAATTCAGCAGATAACACCATGCTAGGGGTCAGATATAAAAAATGCAGAGAAGGCCTGGAGGCTCATTAATTTGTAAATTTGACTAAAACCCACTACTGAGTTGATTGAGTTATGGTGTTAACACAAGTCGCCTGCGTTTCATTAATAACAGAGGCTATGCTGAGCCTGGGGTCATTATAGAAGTGTGACAGAGGGACATCACTCAAGGAGCACCTGTTGTGGAGTTGTTGGCAATGTTGGCCTAACAATTCAGGCTGAGGTAGCATTTTATGTAAAAAAAAAAAAATACTAAGAGAAAGTGAAACCAAGTATTTGAGAGTGGTAGTCATATCTAGGTCCTGTTGCAAAGGTAAAAGGTCTTGTTGCATTGCAGGTTTTAGTTTCAGTTGTCATTTTCTTGTCCAATGCACATTTTTGTTAGAATAGCAAGTGCACTTGTGCCAATCTGAGCACCAATGGGTGTGTTGAGGTGTGGTAAGGTATACTGTCAGCAGCGCATTAACATCTTGAGGAAGCATGAAAAGTGACTGCACAATCAACCAACAAAAAAGCGGTTTGCGATTCATGCATTTATTACATGTCGTCTTGACTATTGTAATTCTTTGTATGCTGGACTAGACCAGCAGTCTTTGAACCGCCTACAGGCTGTCCAGAATGCAGCAGCTCGATTGTTGACAGGGAAAAAACGGCGTGATCACATATCTCCCATTCTCGCCTCTCTTCACTGGCTCCATGTCCAGTTTAGGGTGCAGTTCAAAATTGTATTGTTTGTTTTTAAAAGCCTAAATGGTCTAGCCCCTTTCTATTTATCTGACCTCATTAAGCATCATGCTCCAGCTAGAGCCTTGAGGTCAAGCAACCAGTTACTGCTGGCTTGCCCCAGATCTAAATTAAAGAGCAAGGGCGACAGAGCATTTTCTGTTGTGGCCCCAAAATTGTGGAACACCTTACCCCTCCACATCAGAGCAGCTGAAACTCTGGAGCTTTTTAAATCACTTTTAAAGACTTATCTCTTCTCTCTGGCTTTTAACTCACCTTGACACCCTGACACCCTGACTTTTTATGTTTAATGTTTAGTATAGCTTTTAATTGTTTTATCTTATCTTAGTAACTGTTTTTACGGCCCTATTTTTCTGTTAATCTATGTTTGATGATTTTGTTGTTTTATTTATACTGCTAGCACCTGTATGTTGTGCAGCACTTTGGGCAACCAAGGTTGTTTTTAAATGTGCTATAGAAATAAACTTTGAGTTGAGTTGAGTTGAGAAGTCAATGACGCTGCATGTCACTGTTATTCTAAGATACAACTATGTGCCCTTTGTGGACTGCTTTGTTATCGACTGTGAAGACAGGACGTTCCGACTATGTGGATAAAAGTTTCATAATGAACTGAAGATTCATTTACACTTAATACAACAGAAAAGATGTCCAACATTATGTGTTGTGCCGTATTGCGAGGCTGTGTAAAGTGCAGTGAGACAAGAGCAAAAACAAATACAAAAACACCATAAATGCCCTTTGTGCTAAGCAACTTAAACCGTTACTACACTATTATCTTTACATAGAAAATAGTACATTGCTGTTATACTATAATTTAACATCTTGCTTACAGAACTTTAACTGGGTAGTTTTACATTTCAAAGCTGAAAAATGAAATTGGTGAGTAAAATGTTATCAAAACTGAAAAGAGAGATGGCGAATAATATGGAAACCACACAGAACTTGTAAAGAAAGTAATACGTTTCCTTTATAAACTTAGTGAAATGGTCCAGCAGCGCAGACAGAGGTCTTCTGAGCAAGAAAAGAGGAAGCAGTTCTATGGTCATTCTTGACTCTGTTCTCAACAAGCAGAAAATTTGGGTAGGGTGCATTTTCCCCTCACGGTTTATGCTCACTGCTCTGCTTAAAGGACATAAAAGATGTGACTAAATACAAAACCAATTTGAGCGGTCACAGTGCTCCAATCTGCAGGGCATGAGTGCTCACTGAACAGTCTGATGAGCATCAACATCCCAAGAGACGGCCCAGACACTTTATAATCTACAGAGGCATACTAAAGCTAATCCAGTGAACTCTGGTGGAACCCGCTCCTCTTGTACATTGGCATCATACAAAGTTTCCAATTCACTTTTGTGGAAATGTGCTATTTATCATGGCATTGGAGAAGAGAATGTTTAGAAAGCTGGGTTTGCAAGTTTATGACTTCTTTTTTTCATCAGATGGAAATTCTTTATTTACATTTCTGAGAATGAGCCGTGTGTAACCATAACCTGTAAAACATCACATACGCAGATTAGCACTGGGTTGTAATGAAATATATTTGATAACTGGGCTATAAATATATCAGTTCAATCCTACCAACCTAAGCTTTCATGGTAGCTACTCCAAATTCACTGCTCTCCGAGTGCTTTTTTGAGTGTGTGATCCCTCACCAGGTTCCCACTCACAGTCACTGCCCTTCATGTTTGATGAGGTTTCCCCGGCAGCCGTGGCTGACCAATAACTTAATATCTGCTTTCACTGGAATCATATCATTACAATCTGAACATACTGCATTACAAAGCTGAGTTCTGTTATCTAAATTAATGACTACAAGAAAACTGTAATCAAGAACTACAGTACCAACATAATTTGTGCAGTGAATTTACTCGTTGCAGTACACATTCATTTGTTTACTTTCCGTGTAATTTTTGCATCAATTTGCTGTGTACATACTCTTATTAATGTATTTATCGCTCAGCCCCGCAATGGTCAATAAAGAAGTATTTGACTTTTTATATGTTTGTTTGCTCTTGATCACTGAACAGCTGCTTGACGCCAAAGCCCTAATCCTGAGCTTTATGCCACACCCACGCTGATATCTTATTGTTTCTTCAGGTACTTTCTTTCAAAACATTTTCTCACAGTCAATAACCTTTGAAACAATGTCCTGCATCTTAAATGTGACATATCCTGAATGTGCCATTACACAAACTGTGCCTTGCCCGTTTTTTAATGATACTAGAGGATTTCCAACGCTGGAGCTTGAGCCAATCAGGAAAAATGTGACATGGTAGGTTCACGTTGTTCTGAAGTATTTTCTGTGCCTTTGATCCATTAAGTGCCCGAGTGAAATATTAATTTTACAAAGTAATACAACCCTCCCTCTACCCTCTCTACCCCATATCAATACGTAAGTTTAAAACCATATGGTGAGGCTGGCAGTCATTTGAGAGCAGTCCTGTACAGCAAGACTGTTCATTTGTATGTGAGTGTGTTAAGTAGTAGATTCATGTCTTACATTTGTTTTGCATTGTTCTTATCTCATGAAATGTAAATGTATTTGTTTATGAATGATTTGGACATCAGAGATTAAAAATGACCACAGATGTAATATAGTTTCCCCCAGTGGCAGATGTGACAATTAGTGGTTATTACTTTTCACTGGGAGAGGTCTAGCTTGTCCACTCCTTTTACAGCAGGTCAATTAGAATCCAACTGAGTAGTGCACTTCACTGATGGAGCACACTAAAATCTTTGACCCTCCTGATTGCACTGTGTGTCCACTAACAGTATAATGGGCTAAGAGTGCTGAACTACTCATCTACTGTAAGTGCCAGCCATTAAAAGTTAGAGGGACCATATCTAAGTCAATATGATCTATGAGAGACTTAATAGCCACTCAAAATTTAGATTCATTCACAGCATGACTCTTGGGGTAGATGTAGTGGTAAATGATTTTTTACAAATTGCAGAGCAGCAAAAAAAATGTGCAAGATTTACTGTAGGTAACATTTTGTTTGATATTGTAGGCTAATTCATCAAATGTGAGCTGTTGATGTTTTTCTACGAAGGCTATATGCATCTTACAAGATCAGCAAAATGCTGCAAACATTGCTGTAGTTGTATAGAAACACAGATGTATGCGGGTGTAATTTGTTTTATGTAAAAACCCAGTGGAAAAACAGCAGACTTTTGAAAATACAGCTCTTCTTCTGCATTGTCAATACGTATCTACTCAGCAACAAAGTTCCTCCTCCCTCACGTAATGAAATGGACGTGCTGCCATTTTCGGGAGTCAGCTCTTCTGTCTGCTCTCAGCATGGTCAAATTCCTTAAACACATTCGCAAAGACAAGGCTTCCTCAGCAATCTGCTTGGATAGCAGACCAGCTCAGCTCCTGCCCTCCACGTTGTGCTGCTATATTGAACCAGTATCTGATTCACTGACCTTCTCGCTGCCTCATGCCTTGCTAATGTAATCTAGTGCTGCTGCTGCTGCTGCTGGCTCATGTCTCTCTGCCTGCAGCTTTCCTTCGTTCCCTTTCTCTCTACTTCTGTTTTTCTTCTCACGCTTGTAAGCACAGCCGGGCGCACACACACGCACACATACACATACACACACACACACACTTGCAGAGGTTCAGCTGCTTTCAGGTTATCTATGTGTTTCTGCCTTTTTGCTTTGTTGCATTAACCTTTATCCTCTCACCCCTACTAAGGCCATTGTTGGATTTTTTTCTATACAGTAACTAGTGCCAAGTGTGGATAAAATGACTAGTTGATAGTCAGAATAATGATCAACATAATGTGCTCTTATAAATTATGACTGGCTCCTAATAGAAAAGGCCCAGTTTGTAGATGTCCATTATAAATTCACAGGTTTCCATAATGACAGTGGTGTTTTCAATGACAGCTTGCTTTTATTTTAATTTCATACTCAATTTACTGTTGTATCTTTGGATTTTGGACTGTCAGCTGGACAAAAGAGACATTTAAAGACATCACTTGGGCTCACAGAAAACATTTCAGAAAACCATATGATTAACTGATTTTGCTACCAATAGAAGAAGAATACCTCACTTTGAAAAATAAACGTGTTTTTCTTAAAAAGAAAAGACTTTAACAGAACAATTGATTGTGACAGTAAAAATAAGGTTGTTTTGCTTTTGTCAATATGCGTTTAGGTTTCTTTTCTCCTCAGTGTTTCTTAATGATAAAAGATTTACAGAAAGGTCTCCAGTGTCTGAGTAAATCCTACTTGTGATAAAACATCCCATCTGCTTTGTGTTTAAGTGGCAGAACAGCTATAGTTTGTGGTTTTTAATGCTAAATCTCTCTCTTTCCCTCGTTCCCGATTCACTGTACCATTCAGGGAATATCACCATTTTGCCTCCAGCTCTCCAGTAGTCCAATCTAAAAGTCAGGCTAAGGTTCACAACAAGTCCCAAAAACCATGGAGGCCAGAGAGCATTTGCTGCTGCGCAACCACAAAACACCAAGCCCAGTCTCTCCGCTCTGGCTGGTCTCCCTGGAGAGCCCTGCTGGATATGGACATTGAAAGAATGAGGGAAGAGAGTGTGTGGGGTCAACAACACAAGAGAGTAGGGTATGGGAATTCAGAGTGTATAGTAGCCTATTTAGAGGAATAAAAAGATGATTGGACAAAAATGAAAAAAAAAAAATTAGCCAAATGTGACGGATTTTCTTTTTTTTGCACAAAAAAGGTGCAAAGCATGACAACACAAAAAACTGGAGAGAAGCATACTCTTATGCAGAAATGTAGATGCACGTGTGCACACACACACACACCTAAGCAGGTGGAATTTTGCATGCATGGCCGCGCTTCCCTTAGCTGTGGCCACGGTTGCTAGGCTACGGGTGATTCCAGCCTTTGGAGGGGACCTGACATTAGGGAGAGCAAATTGACCACAGGAGGCTTTAATCTGCCGTGAAACAGCAGCTGGAGCACAGACACACACGCACGCACGCAGGCGCACGCACAACAGTCTTACTGTATTTCAGTATTTACTCTTCCCACTGGTGAACACGTTTAATATTTACTATCACCACTAATTCTTTATGCAGCTCCTCCTTCCTTTGTCCCTCACACACACACCGATACACTGGCAGCTGAAAGCTAGCATCCTCCCTCCGTGGGCTAGCAACCTGACTGTGACGGGACAGGACACACTATTTTCCCAGGACTCAAGAGAGAGGAGTCTATCGGGGCAACAGAGTTTACTTTAGCTTAGTCAGTGTGTGGTTTTAGTTTCACTAAAACCGTTTAGAATAAGTCATGTTGAACATCTCATTGAACATACAGTTTCATCAGACACTGGGCAAACGCAGAAGCCTTGCAACATAATATATCTTTTCTTATTGTCAATTAACCTTATCCTTCAGGTGTACAGCATACAGCTACACCGATTTGGTTTTAACTGTTTTGGTGGTGGACAGGGTCAGTCTCCACACTCACTTATCTAAAATTGAATCTAATTAAAATGGATGAAATGTCATAAAAGTTGCAGGGCTCTGTCCTGCTCCTGCTCCAGACAGACACACCACTTTGATAATCTCTTTAACGTATTCTTGCTCAAACTCTTAAATTTGTTGCAATTACCATGTATTTGACCATGTTCTCTATGTCTGCATTATCTAAAAGTCTCTTTAATGAACCTGTAATGCTATCTGATTTAATTGCCAGTGCAGATGATTCTGCTTTATGAGCAATAACCCATTCACCCCAGGGGTATATCAATCCTAATGCATCTATTAAAGCCTGCCTATGACATTATTATGATTAGTCACTTTGTTTTTCCTGGGCTGGAACAGTACAAAATCTGAATATGAATAGAGAAATATTGACATGATTATCTACTGTCACTGCACATTAATCACCACTAATCTCCGTGACTGTGATATTAAATGTATTCATGTGTCCTTTTGGACGTTCTCACCTTGTTTTTGAGAAACAGATGGTATCAAGCCCCGTTAAATAATTATTCCTGAGAGGATGTCACAGTTGTTTCCTTGATGCAAAAGCCTAATATACATAAACTGATGTCATTTGGCTTTCATGTCTGGGGATTTGCTGTAACAAAACAATTGAACGGGGACAGTCAGCTATTTGGCTGTGGCCCACCTTTGGAGACTCCACCCAGTTGCTGCAAAACTGAGATTGTGTGGGTGCATAAACTTTCATATTTGCACTTTAATAAAAATATGCCTTGTTTAACCACAACCATTTTATATTCACAAACTGGGTGACTGATATTCAAAAGTCCCATATTGCCCTTTCACCTGCAACAGGATTGCTGGACTAACAACCCCACCAAGTGGTCAGGTGTGTCATATCTATATCCAGACATCACAAGCCTCATTTACTCTCCCAATTAATCAGCAGCAATTCAGAAATAATTAATAATGTGGATGACCCCAAAGAAACTATAAGTAGACAGAAGCAGTACATTACTATTTGGCAGTCTTTTGCAGGCACTGATTGATAGCTAACCAGCATAAAGTCCTGTTATTAAACCTGACATTGAGGTTTACATTTTGTTCTTAGTCATCTCATCTGATCTCAAAGACTTAATTTACACTAATGTATTTAGTGGTGCAAAAATAATGAAAATATACACTGTACTGTATGGTATGAGTTAAAACCTAACTTACTTTACACCTGGTAGATGTCTTACAAAGTTTGTGAACTAGCCTGAAAGTATTACAACTACAATGTGTATGACAGAGACACCCCATCTCCAGTCCTCAGGGAGGGGAAGGAACATTCACACCAGTATCACATTCCCATTTTAATCTCTCACATCTTCTCCTACAAGGAGTAATGGAGTCTGATGTGTTCCCATGAATTATTCATTCAGATGGTTATTCTGTTCACTTATATTTTTGTGATTTACTTTAGACGCTCATCTTACAGAGAATCTACCCTCCCTGCAGACTGCAGCGTTTGCCTTACTCTCCTAGGAAGCATACAGGTGATTTACTGTACCAGCACAAAACTGAGGGATCTGCCTGTGCCATCATGATGACGAGGTTAAGGCAATTATTGATTGTCCTGTATCAGAATGGACCATCATGTGTGCAAATGTACAAACAGTGCAAATTGGTGACACAGATCATTGCAGTTGCAGAATTGTTTTTGCTTTGACAGCTATTACAATGTTAAGCTTCTCTTCGAATTCTTGCTGTTCATCCAATTTAACTCAAATTTTGCCGCAATACAAATATGTTTTCTGGTCTACAAAAAAAAAAGGCTGAAAGAGTTTAAATCATATGCTTTTTTATAATTTGGACAAGCTTGCAAATTCTTGTGAGCCGATTACCACCTGTTCTAGCAGACATTAACCTTACAAGCTACACACTGGGCTCTACACCCCAAACCAAAGACGTCTTCAAGTCTCCCTCAAGCACCTGAACACATTCCTGTTTATGAGTCAGCACAGAGGTACTCTTAAGTCTACAATAATATTTCACTTCCATAAAGTTGGAGGCTCACAAGAGACTCATTTAAAAAGAACGGTGAAAATCAAAGCAGCCAAGGACAACTTACACTGACTTTTAGTCCTTTTTACGGATCAAGATGCTAAAATGCTGGAGCCTTAAATTCCCAAAGTACAACTACTGGTGCTGTTTTCTCGAGACCTTTGTTGCCTGGCAAACATCCACACTTCCAGTTTGAAATGCAGATTTTGTTTATGTTTTTGTTGTTGTTGAAAATCTGCTGTTTCCGAGCACAAATCCAGACAACTCTGATATAACCAGCAGTTATTTTTTGCAGAATTTGAAAAATCTTTCTTCAATGCCACAGAAGGAACCAGACAACTGGATATTCACAGGCTGAATAGTATTCCCCTTGACAAGTAAAAAAAAAACTGGTGGTGTTTCCGTTTAAGACATTGTACAGTATTTACCACGTGTAAAATGCTGTCACAACACAGAACTGGAAGAAAAATAGCCTACATGTTGACTCAATAAAGACATTTTTACTGATAGGAAATCATCGTATCTGTAAGATGTGATTTAACTCATTTGGATGGTCACTATCACAGTATTTTGTTTCTTTTTCACACACACAAAACCACCATAGATGGTGGGAGTATCATGATATCAGCCACCGCCCGTCCTCTTTCTCTCTCTCTTCCCTCAAGACTCTTCATGACGCACAATGATCAATCCATCGATCAACTAAAAGCCAAGCACACTGTCAATGTTCTTCAGTAAAATTAATCAAGAAACTGAGCAATGGTTTGATTGGATGTCCAGTCCACAGGCCTGGACTTTAACAATATTGTACAGTACACATTCAAACACACTACAAAAAATGTAAAGGCTAAAAAAGTTAAATAACAGCCGACACATTATGTATCACGGTACATGAACATAGTTACTCCACAGAGAGAGACTTTCTTTGTACTGTATAGTGAGGTACAAGCCTCATCCTCCTTTGTCTATTCACACTGCGTACAAAGATGTTCAACAACAATACTGCCAATGTGAAATTGGTACAGAGAAAGCTGTATCTGCTGCAGCCCACCACTAGCTCCTTGAGCAGAGCTACTTACTCCTCTCTGCATCTCAACACACACTTGTCAAAGACCAATCACACCAACCACTGACAGAATAAAGCAACATGATGTGATGGTGTAAATACAAGTTTATGAAAGAGTATCACATAGAAGAGAGGAATGATGTTCATGATATGTATCACAAGCTGTGGATTAAGGCCAAACTGAAAACACTGACAAAATTAAGTCAACACCATTACCGTAGAAGAAAAGCAAAGTCTTCACATGCACATTGACTATCTACAGAGTAGAAGAAGGGAAAAGGGGAGATATAGCAGGTTCATTCTTTGGTCATGACTTTTGCCATAACTTCAGATGTACGTTGGGGACTCAAGCTTCTGCCATTTTCAGCTTAAAATCTCCTCAAACTTGTTGCAGAAAATACTCTTCTGCCCCCACTTTCGTGTGATATGCGCACAGATTTCTGTAGATGTCAGGCCTTGTTTTGCAATGTCTGAAAATCATATCCGAGTAGGGCTCCAAAAACATTTTGGCCTACAAAACCATAGGCACACAGGGCGGGCAACTGCCACTCCGACATCCCACCAGTACATATTATCATAAAGCAGAACATAGGATTTAATTTACCTTTCCAACCCTGCTGGGTGTACTTGGAAGTGCACTTGTCCCTGCAGCCATCTCGGTGTCATCAGTCCCTGCAGCCATCTCAGTCTGCTGAGGCCCACCATCAGCCATTTCTGTGTCATCCTGTATTAAAAAAAAGTTAATACTGCAAGTACAAGATGGATGATGGCATGTCGGAATAGCGGTATGTCGGAATGGTGGTATGTCGGAGTGGTGGGATGTTGGAATGACAGCATGTAACCGGCACACAGGCACCTTACATTAGTGCTCATTGGCACTCTTGCCATGAAAATGACAACATCCAGTGTCAAAATATGATTTTTTTTTTTTTTTTTAAGTGTTTTGGGTCTGTTTATTTGTTCCTGTTGACATGGTGATTGTATTTTTTATGTGAACTATAGAACATGAAAATCAAACTCTTTAAAATTAAGTTAATTGCTCTTTGACACTCAAAAAAGGATTATTTTTTGCATTTCAAAATGAAAATCAAATAAACCAATTCTTTTTTTGTTTTTTAATTCCCATTTATCAAAAGAAAATCCAATGACAGGGTGGTGTTTAGCTCAGTTGATAGAGCAGCCGCCCCATGTGTTGAAGCTACAGTCCTCACTGCAGGCGGCACCGGTTCAAATCCCGCATCGATGACCAAAAGATACACTGACCGACCGTTGCGCATAACCAATGTTGACACCAGATCAACAACATTGTGACTGTATATGAAAATACCACAACTTAATTACTTAAAGCAGATACTGTGAAAGGCCCTGAAACACACCTGTAACCACAGAACCATCTGTCTGTGATATTGCTGAAATCCCAGCATGAAGGTTGAAGACCTGCAGGTTATTGACCCTCCGCCCTGTGAGTTCAGTCCACAGGCCCTGTCATGGTCTCCTCTGCTGGCCCCTTCCTCTGAATGAGACCAGCATCTTCATGACCTTATTACGAGCAGAGAAGAGAAACAGTTTGTGTTTGTTTTGTGACCATATGGCCCCATTAGTAGGGTAACGACCCCACAGTCCCTCCAGGACACACACCCCTTCCTGAATTTGTGTTTGTGTGTGCATGTGTGTGTTCAGTGACCTTGAAGACCCTTCAGGACACTTAACACTGCCCCCAGTGGCCACTTATACAGATTAAGCTTCTCCATGTGCCAGTTGGACTGAAAGCAATCCTTGGATTGTAGAGCTCTGACCATGTGTGCACAAGCGCGCACATGGTGAGAGAGAAAGCTTTATAGTGGTAATTTTGTCAATGTAGTCATATGGGGTATAGTTGCACAAACACACAACAGAACTGTTAAGTCTGACGAAGGTCAAACACTCAGGGGTCAGAGTATAAAAGATCTTTCCAGCATGAAGAACTCTGGGGACCTGTGTCAACAGAAAACAAACCATCGGCTGTGGAGATATTACAGCTCGTCAGAGCAATCATTCTGAGCCGTAAACACAGAGGCCAAGGTTGACCTTCCACTAACACCATGCTGTTGGTACCAATTGTTCAAACACATGCCAGGAATCTGTCCTTCTAAGAAAAGCTTAGTTGAAACTTGTAAACTCATCTGAGTTGTATGATTTTTGCATCATTCAATCAAGGTTCAAGCGATAAAACCTACTGCACAATAATACAGAAATTACATGAAATGTGAGGATCTGTATTGGAGGGTACTGAGGGTAACATCAACCTGAATTCTCCTGAACTGTGAAAAGTTCAACAGCCTCATGAGGGTAAACTTCAGCTACTTAGTGAAAACACTGGGAGAGGGCAAACACCAATAATGAACTGCCAAGAACGAGTCTTATCATCAGTTGTTAAGGTATCTTGAGGGTTTAAATACTAATTGCAGATAGGTGGGACTAAAACGCATCAATCAAGACAAACACAACCAAATTGTACACAGCCTTCTGTCAAAGTCCTAGAGGGACACCTGTGAACAAAAGGTCCATGGAAGGAATGGAGACTAGACTTCCTTCTTCTAGTATTAACATGTATCACATATTAGTACCAAAAAAAACCTCATCTGTCACTAGGTGGGTGTCTCTTCTACGATACTAATTTCTCCTGACTGAGCAGGTGCGTGTATCTTCATGGAAATGTTACAGTATCCATCTGTGATAACAGCCATACCCAGACCATTCCCCCTGGAAAAATCCTCTGCCACAAACTAACTGATGCATACTCAGGTTTCCAGCAGCAACACAATGTTTGCAAGACAAGTGGATAGTTAAGCTTGAGCAGCAAAAAGCTGTCACAATGTGGCACACAGAAGAGCGCCCCCTGCTGATGCATGAGGAAAAAAAACATGAAATAATGCCATGTTGTCTTTTTGACTGAGAAACTCTTTCACAGGAACGCACTGCAGGAACACCACAGCGATAGCCAATTATCACCAAGAATGTCACAAAATAAAATTAGCAATGAATTTGTGAGTTATCACTTTGATGAGTACAGTTTAACAAAAAAACAGAGGTTTTACCGACCGACAGACAACCAGGTATCCTGTGATTCCATGACAGCTGTCGGCTTCTGATGTGTCTTAATATCTCACTGGCATCGAGTAGAAATTCATGTGTTTGCTTCCTTCATTAATTTCATTTTGTCAATTTTTTCATTCAATAAAATTCTACATTAAATGTGAATTCTTTCCTTCTGTGCTTTGGAGGTAAATAGTTGACCAGCTGGTCGGCTTTTTGATGTTCATTTCCTCTTTCATACTAGTCTCCTTCTCTCTCTCTCTCTCTCTTTCCATCTTTCTCTCTCCATCAAACCCTTCTGGGTACCAATTAGGGCTCAAAGCTGCTTCAGTGTGTGTGCATAGGTGTGTGTTTTTGCGTGTCTCACTGCAAGTGTGATAGCGCCAGCTCAGACAACAAGCTATAGGCTACCTGTCAACAGGCACTTCAATGCTCACCATCTGCTCACACAGCAAAATGGTCTTCATTTACCCACTGCTCACAAATCAACACAGCTCTCCGCGAGAGAAGAGAAAAAAGCCTAGTGCTGGTTTAGAAAAAAAATGGCTAGTGATACACAGTGAGGCCTGGATGAATCTTTTGTAAGACCATAATCGCCATCATGTCTGTGTCTGCATGTGTGCACAAGGGATGGAGGGAAGCAGATGTTTTCATGTGCATGATAAAAGGTACTTGAATGTTACATGTTTGTTTCGTTCACATCTTTGTATGAGTGTGCATCTCCACTGTCAAACAGTTTCTTCTACACCAGGATCTGATATCTTCCGATATCCTTATGCTCATCCTTAGATTGTTTATCTATTGACATACACACAATTGACATACACATTAATCACCACAGACACTTTAAAAGCATGTCTGTAAATATGTAACTGAACAGCTAATTTGCACCTCCAAAAATACTCCTGCAGTAATCAATAACCTGTTGTCTTCAAAGGAAAATTTAATCTTATTACAATGAGAAGTTTTTAATTAGAATTTGATCAAATTAACAAGAGCAAGTGAGACAAATTCACTCTGAGTGGTATTGTAGGAAGGTCAAGTACATTTTTGCCCTTTTGTGTATCACCTGAGGCTAGAAAAATGAGTTACAAAGCAAAATGCTACAAAATTCACACCATACTTACTAAAGTTTAGTTTTCCAGTGGGGCCAAAACAATAAAAACACTAAAAATGTTTCCCCTCCCTCTCTGTACCTTTCTCTCTCACACGTACACACATTTTCTTCCCCTCATGCTCTTTCTGTATAATGTCATGCAGACATACATTGCCGCCAGCCTTCAGGCCATGGGGACTCAATACAGCCTATATTTATAGAGGGGGCGATCTGTTCAAACATATGTTCCCCTTAACAAAGTCATCAATGTCAAACCCTGCTCTCTGGGGCTCCACTAATGCCACAATTTAGCTTTGTATGCATAACATTAAAGGCAGCTAGACAGAAAGTCTTGGAGTGAAAGCTAATAAGCTACACTGTTGACCTTCCTGAGTCCCAATAATTACTTCAGTTATAGGTGAAGTGTACTTTGGAGAACGTCTGTTTGTGTTGACGTGGTGAAGTGGGACAGATTGTAGCCCAGAGACTAAAAGAACCATTAGCCTGGACAAAATATTCTTGCCCCAGTGTGTACTAGATGGTTTTATTTTAATGTTCATGTGCTGTGTATACACACACATGAAATGGTTTAGAGATTTCATGTTTATTGTTAATACATTCGCACATCACAGTTTACTCGAGTTTCATAAGTACACAATGTCAGTTGTTTGAGGAATCATTATGTGCAATGAGAACAGGGTTTGTTAACACGCTTCAATATGGTGCTCAAGGATATACCAACATCTCATTAATGGTAAAGTAAAATATATATAATGTATAGTATATACTCTAATGCTGTTTTATGGGAAAAAACAGAGCAGTCAGAGCCCTGACAAGAGGAGAAACTTCATGCACTGTGAACAAAGCCTTGAAATGAAGGCTCTGCTCAAGGCAAAAGGAGTTGGGAAAACTCTCTTAATCCGCTTGGAAAAACTGGAAAACTCTCTGAAGTCCCAAAAAGAGCAGGAGAAATTTCCCAAATGGCTCAGCAGAAGGGGTGGATTGGATCAAGGCTGCCGTGAGCCACACAGAACAGCAGATGAGCAGAGACCTTCCCACGCAAGCACAAGGAGAAAAGCTTTCTCCTCATGGGCACAGCTGAAACACCTTCAGCAGGTCAAACCTGGCCGCAGAGATACATGAGACGGTTGGGAAACTGCTGAGCCAATGGACAAAGGTGTCAGTGGATGATCTGGAGAACCAGACAAACCACACGTGTGTTAAACATTAGGGGTGTTAACAATACATTTTAATAGTGATATGATATGTGTCAACATGTTTGGCGATGCGATACAAGGACGATATTGTCTCATTTAGAGTGATATCGATGCATGTAGATTGTACAGATTAAAATCGATGCACCGAGGCAATGAAAGACTCGTTACACCCCTATTAAACATGCAAAGGGGACTGCTGAGGTGGTAGACAAAGAGAAAGGCCAGCTGAATGCAGTAGGTCTTGACTTAGTGATGTAGAAATGGAAATAAGATAACAGAGCACAGACAAAACAGAGTATAGGCAGAGACACTTAAACAGATGGAGACCTGTATACTAATGAACAAGGTGAACAGGCACAGTGTGTAGAATCTCCCCATACATTTCCTCATTCAACACCTGAAAGTGTTTTCTTTTTTAAATGAGGAAAGATAAAGATCATATAGCCTAGAAATTCGAGATGCTCAAAATGATCGGCCATCTTTCATGATCTGTCAAGTTGTGTGATTAGTGGACTGTAAGTGATCACCTTAAAACAAGTTACTTGTAGTTAATTCTCTGCTGTCTTGAAATGATAGAAGGCACATCAGACCATCACATAACAGCATGTTGGCCACGAGGAACTTTCACAACATGTGTCAGACTGATACAACACACACCATACAATGAATGACATGATCAGTGTCTGCCATGGATCAGCTCATCTCTCTCATAGATCATATAGAAAAGGTGCAAAAGAAGATAATGGTGGTGGTGGTCCAACTGTGCCACAAATAGTTCCCTGAAAGTCTTCAATCAAAGAAACTACTGCCACCTGCTCCGTCTGTAATCCATCATCTAAAATGATGAAATTCTGACCCAAACCCTTATAAAAGTCATCCAACTTCACAAATACTCACATTTCCTGCCATAACATTAACAAAATGATACTTACAGGACTTTAAATATCTGCAGTTACTTAATTCTAAGTGGCACTACAGGACTCACAGGATTGTAGTCATTATTCTAAGTATTGCAGTATAGTGAATTTAAAGTGCTTCAGCCATAGGGTTGGATTTAAAATAGTCATAGTTTATTCCGTCCATTTTTTTTGACAGCAGATGGCTTTTCATACCATTAAATGACAGGTGAAGTTGATGGGGAAAATCTTTACTTAGGTGCAGTTTTTATCAGCATGCACCTTATTCCCTGCTAATAGCACTCTGGCTCACTCTCGTCTCTTTTAGTTCAAGCACTTAAGTGAAACTATTTACATATTCCCACAGGAGGACTCTGTTAAAGAGCTGATGCTTTCATTCTGTCTATCCATCTCTCCTTTTTCGTCCATTGCTCCATTTTCCCCCCATTAATACAGCTCCCCTCGATACTGTATGAAAAAGTATGGAGCAAATTATTCCTGCACACTTTGCAGTCAGCCCTTGCTGCTTCTACTACAGAGTAG
The DNA here is from genome assembly GCF_045865225.1 of Trachurus japonicus. Lineage (NCBI taxonomy): Eukaryota > Metazoa > Chordata > Actinopteri > Carangiformes > Carangidae > Trachurus > Trachurus japonicus. Next base: position 15,556,220 of record NC_140910.1, read on the forward strand.
CTGTGGAGAGGACACAAGCAGGGACTGCTCTTTCTGAGCAACCAGCCACTCAAAAAGCAGATTTAAAGAAAGTTTTTTGCAAAGGAGTTTCTTTTACATTCTCCTTTCTCTTTCTCTGAGGCCACACACGGAAATAATATAAAACCCCACAACTTTGAAAGCTCTGTATATCAACATGACATCCACAGCCTACGGGCCTTGCTTAAACTTATGGAACAGCATCCCAACACTTGATGACCAGATTCTCTCCAAGGACTCTCTCGCTCAGTCTCTTATTCTTTCTTCCAAGCTTCAGTTCAGCTACCCAGGCAAGACCACGCTGAGCAGGGGCCGCTTTCTGCCTCACGCGCCCCATGGCAGCACTATGCATTATGTACGCATCTCTCTGTGGATAGTGTGCTCAAAATAATGCCCCCTGCCTGACCTTGTTATTGGAAAACCTCTCACAATGAATAATGACAGACATCATGGTGCCAAATGTCCCGTGCAGGACATTGTAGGCATTTTTCTATTAACAGGAGGGGAACAACATCTGTTTGGCTGCTGAAAGCAGTGCTGATTAATCAGACTCACAAACACACCTCATCTTAAAGTCACAGTCAGCCATTTCAGAAATACACTGAGGGTGAGTTTTACACAATGTCGATCAAATGTCATAAACACCGGCACTAATGGCCAATCTGGCCATAAATAATCAAAACTAACAGCAAAGGTATGACAGACAATGACGGGGGAGAAAGATCTTGTTGCCATCACGCTGCTCAACTGATGACTGTACCTTTAATCATGATTTGGCTCTGAAGCAGGGCGCCGGTCTATGACTACTCTGAAGGACACTCAGCCTGATGCAAAGTCCCCGTGAGGGGAGAAAATTGCAGACATTTCGTTTTAATGCCTCAACATTCATCAAACTTAAATCTTGCTCAAAGATTGCGGTGATGCTGAGAGTAGAGGTGGAGTGGGTCCATCTGACCCTTAAGGTCCCACATTTTACATTTTTCTGGTGTTTTATATCCAGCCACCGTTTTGATCTCCATAAGATGATATATTTGAAATTTTAAGTACCAAAAACCACCTCAGTATAACTTTACATCTCATCTCTCATGCTTCTCTCTGGACCTGTAGCAACAACAGGGCTTTCTGTGTTGGTCTCTGGCCCTCTCTTCTGATTGCAGTTCTCTAGGTGATGCATGGACACACTGACCACAGGTATGACAGATTATAGTTTACTAATTTAGTTTGTTAAACTTAACAGCTCAACGCAAATGCTGATAATCACACTGAATTTTTTTTTTTAAAAATGCTTATTTCTAATGATCCATCAGACGACTGTGCAGTGATATTGGTTTCCTCACATCCACAGCATTTCCTTAAGATTTCCCCGTCTTGTAGCATGCTATTTCATGAAATGACAGCTTGGTGTAGTGTTGGTAATAAAGTCAACCTGACAGGTAAGGTCATATCACCCGTGTCAGAGAGAGGAGCTAAGTCCACTGCACAGCCAGCATGTTAACAGATGCTGCACCCCGACACCTTTTCGGTGAAAGTCGTTTTCACAGGCCTTATTTTGAATGAAGGCATTTAATACAAGTCAAAAATGTGAGAGGATTTCATTTCGTATTCCTGAATAAATCTGCGGGGGAAGGATTGTGGAGGGAGAAACTGACATATGAATGGAGAGGAGAAAAGGTATGCCTTGAGGAAGTAGACTGGAGAGAGAGAGTGAGAGCAGAGAAAGAGGAGCAGAGGGATATGGGGGTGCAAATAAGCATAAGTCATTTGGAGTAGCCTTCCCTGTTTGAAAAGAACAATCTCCTCCATCTGACAGGTAATGATAGTACTGCTTTCAGCAGTTTCCCTCTCACCGGTAACACCCTACTTTATAGTTTTTCTTGTGTGTCTAACCAGGGCTCACTACAACAGAATCCAGTATAGCTGGTGTGTGTGTGTGAGGTCAAACAACAATGTAGGTACAGGATAAGGGAAGGAAAGGAAAGTTATCCAACTGAGAAACTCCAAAAGGTAGAAAACTGTCTCCAAAATATGAACCCATGAAGCTACCTACAGAAACTCAGGGAACCAGATTTACTAAGAAAACAATGCAAATGCACACAATTCCAGTGTTTTTTGCTTTTGCGTTTTCTGACATCTGTGCTCTTCTGTTTGCTGATGTCGTAAATCAACCTCTGTTAGCATCTCTCTTATTTCTGTGCCCTGTGGAGTTTTCTTTTAACTTAAAGTTTACGTTCAGTGTGTCTCACCAAAACATACCATGTGTGTTCCCGAGGCCTTCCAAATGTGCTGTGTCTTCATCAGTAAATTCGCGAAATAATTTAGATCGTGCTATGTTTATGTATGCAACCATCTTTGCTAGTTTTTCAATCTTCTTCTCTAACTACAATTGTTGGTGTGTCACTGCCACCATCTGTGATTCAGTGAAATAACATGAAATCTATGGCAGGATGTAAATAGCACCATTGTTACTAGTGAAAAACAGATGCCTTACAATGCACCCTGCTAACTGTTATTAAAAATGAAATGCAAACTATGCGTCTGCTTTGTATACAATACTAGATTTAAAAGAAAGAAAAAGAGTCAGTTGTGTTTGGCCTTTGAACAGAGGCAGAGGCCTTACTGATACTGGTGGGAACGGACCTGTGTACCAGCATGGACAGGTACAACAGGGAGCTACAGTCTATTTTCACCTGGTGTCAGGAGACTCTGCTGGAGTTACATCCTCCTTGGACCTCAGAGGACATAAAGCATCAAATGCCCGCAATGATTTTGGATAACGTCCCCCTGAGGTGATTTCAGTTACGCAACAGGGGGAGGACAGGACAGGTAAGATCAGAAATTCCACAAATAGCACTTACATCTGTTATTATAAAATCACTGGAACGCAAAATGGTTCAAAACCTGAAAGCAGCAGGAAACACACAGGATCCTTTTTTAATTTGCCAACAAACGAGGTCACAGCATGGAAGATACAGTTGTCACACTTGGGCATCTCATCTCCAAAAACCTCAGCAAACATAAAACCTACAACACCAGAACTCTCCTCATGCGCTTTTAATCTGCATTTAATACAATTCAGTATGCTTTCCTCCTGTCTAAAATGCTTGAGTTACAGTTTTATCCAAACCTCATTTACTGCAACAACTCCTTTCTCACAAACATAATAAAGTTAGCAAGGGGTAACTCCAATCTGAACGAGTGTTGGAGCACCGAGGATGCATTAGCTCACATAATTAAACTGTGCACTGACTGCACCACCAGTATGTCCAACCAGTTTATTTTAGAAAAAACTGATGATTCCACCTTCCTGTCTCTGCTGATGGACCATGGATGACCCCAGACTGAGTGTAATGCTGTGGTATACACAAAAATGCACTTATTCTCACATTTTTTTTAAAACACAGTAAATTATATTTGCCATCCTCCTCCAGCTGCCTCCAGTGTCACAATGTAGAAATTAAACAAGTCTCTTTGTACAAATACCTGTGTTATGATTGATACTAGGCTTGTGCCAATCGGCAATTGGTGATTGAGAGGATGATCGACAATGGGGGTTTTTTCTTGCCGATTTTATAAAAAACACATACACACACGCTGCTACAGCTGTGTAGCGCCACATCTACTGTGCTGTGAATTAGGGTGATCAGACAATGTCAAGATCACCCACCATTAGATGCCCCCTATGGTAAATTCCTCATATAGATTCTATTGGTAAGACGGTACAGCAATGCAGTTCCTTTCGTCAGGAGCTTAGATTGTTTGGAGCAGTAGATTGTTCTTCTCATCATCATGCTGTATTGCAGCCTGTCTGTGAAACTTCAAACTTAAAATTAAACTACATAATCAACTCTGAATCAGTTCAAGGACTACTGGTTGACCTTTGGAGACTCTTTTCAAGCAGCCCACAACAAGAGCATGCTCAGACTTGCAAACAGAATTTCTCCTGACTCCTCGCATGCCCAATTTAAATTAAAAAAGGCTGATGAAGGCTCTTTAACACTTTAGTTTGTACTACTGCTTAACTATGGTCAATTGAGATCTGAATCCAGAGAATATGGCGTGTCATGTAAGACTTGAGAAAACATCATATGTCTTACCATGCATGTATTTACCTACACCAGTTGTCAATCTCAGAAGTGGAGCTGCCTTAAGAGGCAAAACAAACTTCACTGTTCAGTGGTAATAAAGTCCATCTGGACCTGAACATTACAATGATGACTTCAACAGAAAAGTATTGTGTCTGTGGTTTTCTACATGATATAACATATAACAGCCAAATGGACCACAGTCTCTTCAAACTATATACAGCAAGTTTCTATACTGGCAAACTAAGATGGGCAGCTTAATTGTATTATTACTTTTATCGATACCCCTCATCAATCCAGTACTTTTTTTGTAAGAGAAAATAAGAGTGCATTAAGAACAGAATTAACATGCTGCTTTATTTTTTTTTTCCTCAAATGTACTCACACATCACGCGGTGCCAGGGGATGAAATTTGTTAAGAAAAATTATGAAGCTCAATAATCGTTTTATCTCTGTGCCCAAGGTTACCTCACTATGTGGCCCACAGTGCCAAGTCACTTGACCTAAAATCTATGGTTCGTTGTGCTCGAACCACAGAGATGTGACTGAGCTAATGAGTTTATGTCATCCTCTGAAGGTGGTTACTTCTGAAGAATATTTCAGCAAAAGGCCACCGCTGCCGCTCTTCTGTGTAACTGTATGACTACATAGTTTTTTTCCTTGTCTCAATCTCTTTCAATCATAAATTCATGATGCTCTCGCTCTCCTCCCTCCGTCTCCCTCCACCTCTGTTTCCGTCTGTCCCCCCCACCCCCTCCAGGCCAAGATGCCTCTGTCCAGGGAACAGGCTGTTTATGAGCATCCCCACTGGAAACCCACTGATAAATGTCACTGTCTGCAGCAAAATTAAACATTTAGCGAGAGTCCTTGGAAAGGGCTCAGGGAGAACAGTAAACTAGCATATCCGCGGGTTCTCTGCTTTCTTGTTGTCTTTTCATGTTTTTTAATTAAGACAGGGTTTAACAGAGCATCAGCGTCCACCAGTGCTGGCTTGCATTCCCTCATCCTCCTCCTGAGTTTTGTTGTGTTCAAGGAGAGAGCAAGGAGGAGACCGGCTGTAGAGGGACTGCGAGCCAACTGCTTCCTACTTTTGAACAAAACTCATTAACGACACTGTTAGTTATTTCAGATTTGTGCCTTTTTTTCCCTCCATTCATCCCGGAAATGGCTTTTTGTCGAATATCTCTCACCCACGCCCTTTCATTTAGCGCATTTGCATCACAAAGAATAAAACGCATTTTCATAGGCGGTTCTTTAACTGTTGTCTACAGATCTGAAAGTCTCTTGCTGCAGATGCATCCCAGCACCCAGAGCAGCCATTTAATGGCTCAGTCTGTGCCTAGCTTTCATGGCCACAAATCTTAAAGAGGCCCTTTTCCAGAATTACTGCACATTGAGGTGTGGCAGAGAGGCAGGATGAGAGCTCTCGGGCGTTTTAGGGGGACAGGTGTTTTATGTTCTGCGTGTGCATGTGCACGCGCAGAAATTTGCTAAGGAGTGTGTATGAGCGTCGTCCTGTTTGTGTGTGTCCTGCGTGGTCTGTTGAAGGCCTGACAGAAGTAATCACTCAGTGAGATGGAGGGATGAAGCAGCTTTAAACGCAGACTGTTTTAGGCTTCACTGCATAACCAAATAACGCTCTGTGTGTCGCAGAGGCTAATAAGGCGTATTCCTTTTTCCGAGCAGCTCAAGGGGAAAATAGCCTTCCTGCTTTGAAAAAAAAATACTTTTACGAGATAAAGACTTTTTTTTCTCCTTTTTTTTCCTTCTAAGCTGACAAATAAATTGCATGCAATTTTGATGGTTTTTCTTCCTTTGCGTGCTGTTGGGAGTGGAATTGACACATTTCACTGCCCCTGCAATGTCTTCATATGGGTATTTATCAGGCCCAGTGACTCCTGGCTGTGTTAATAATCCCATAGCACTGGTGTAATGGATTCAGTCAAACCCCTGCTTTATCCCAGGTATCCTCCCTTTCTCCCACTAAATCCACAGATTATTACAGAAAATACTTTTTCTCTCTTATACTTGTTCTGTCAAATTAGCTCTTTTAGCATCCCGGCCCTTTGGAGGAATTACAGGACTTACTTGGTTTTTGCTGAATGCAGGATAATCACTAGTTCACTGTGGGGTTTTAGACTCGGGGTTTTAGAACCGAAGCTCAATCAATCTCCCTTCTTTTCTTTTTCTGTCTATCTTGCCGAGCTTAAAGTCTTCTGTTTTTACTGATTGTGAAGGCTACATGTGATACCGTCAAACTGTTCAATTTCATATTGTTAGGGTGCCTTTAGTATTAATCATTGTTTGCATGTATATTTCTGTAAATGATTTAGTTTATATTGTGTAGTTAATTGCAGATAATGCACATTAATGTGTAGTGGAAGTGAAAGATTGAAATGATAAAGCCTGAAAACTACTGTGTGTTTAACAATTCAAATTGAATTCTTTTAATATCTATATAAATTATGTCAAGCATACTGGACATAATATAACTGACAAAGTGAAGAGCATATTTATTAAACCAAAATTGTTATCAGTGATCAGTAACATACAGTATAATCCAACTTTTTTAGTCATCTGTTTACTTTTTCTTTCTGTTGCAGGTCCTTTACTGGTCTAACCTGTATGTTAGCATCTTGTTCTATCATATCTTCATTTTCTTAACACTTTACAAACTTTTTTACATTGTCATACTGTTATGTTTACTTTTTTTATTAGATTCATATCGTTCTCCCGATACTGTAAATAGGGCAATCTGTCTGTCTGCTGTTTGTCTGTTCATATATCTTTCCACTCACTTTCACATAAACTTGCTCGTTCTTTTTTGGTCCCTTTCTATCTTTTCCGCCCCTATCTATCCATCAATGCATTCATTTATCTCTGTATAGCGGTTTCTGATGACTAGCATCCAGCACAATGCCTTGCTCAGGCAGGCAAGGTCTATGGATGCGTGATGGAGTGCTCTGCTCAGCAACCTGGCAGCGTCGTGAACAAATTGATTTTCTGACAGATTAAAAAAGATTAAACCAGCCATAAAAACAAGCAGGAAAGTGCTTAATGGACCATATGTGCACAATAAGCTTTCATATGTATTCTTTTCCCGCTTCTCCTCAGGCCATCCATCTTCTTTACACTGACAGGTCACAGGCCATGATAACGTGACCGTCTTGACAGCTGGACTATGTCTTTTGTCCTTCATGATATTTTTTGAATAAAAGAACAAGCACATTCTCTAATACCACAAGTACACAAGTCTGTTACAGCCAGTTGTTTTTCATGAACTAGGTTTAAATGAATCAATCTGACTAGTCAACAACACTGCAGGTCCCATGAAGCAGTTTTTTTTCATAAACACTGTTCTCTTCTTACTCGCCTCGGAGTATGCAGGCTAACCCTCTTTAAATTAACTGACATTACAGTACTGAATCACCATCATAACCGACCAAATCCAAAGCTTATAGCAGAGGAGCTCCACTCACTGGTGACTGAGAGCACCATATAATGCATACAATGTTACTTCCTCGTTAAAAACATATTAAAAGACTGCCACAGAAACATTGGCAATAAATGGCTGCCGGGGTATTAATCTCTGCCATGCCATTAAGTATATAGGCCCATACTGAGCTGAGCACAACCGCCTGAACCAGCAAAAGTCAAAACATATACTGAAAACAGTCCAAATAGGCTGAGATAACAGTGACACATTTACTATTGTACCTAAGGAAATGCGTCTGAACAAAATGACTCGAATCAGCAAAACAATGTGTAACTTTCTCTCCATTGCTTGCAGACCTAATAGTATTATTTTACAAGACCTAATGAGGTGCATCCCTGAGACACATGCAGAGTGAGTTTACTGTACCCTTTCAGATTTTAATGTGTCAGTGATGCAAGGCACATGCTTATTTCCACATCCACAGGCAGAAATGTGGAAATGCTGAAATAAATATTATAATATAGAAAGACTTATTTTACTGTGGGTGTTTGACGTCACGTAAATATTTTCATATATCCAGAGGATGTATATTTTTGATGATAACATATTTCCTTACAACCACAGACAGACAGACAGACAGACAGACAGACAGACAGACAGATAGATAGATAGATAGATAGATAGATAGATAGATAGATAGATAGATAGATAGATAGATAGATAGATAGATAGATAGATAGACAGACACTTTTTTCCCCAAAATTTTCTATTTGAGGTAATGGGTAGCTTTTCAAACTTGTTGAAAAATCTAAAACCTATGAAAACTTTACCCTTTAGGCTACATGCATGCTCCTGCCAGCATCACCACGGATTGGCAGTCAGCATAGCAACAAAAGCAATAGCAACATGCAGGTTAGCTAGTAGGCTATGCCCTTTGTGGCAAATTGACATAACTTATAGGCTAACACATAACATAGCCGTCAAGTTACTTACATACTAGGTGAAGAAAAGCCTGTTCAGAGTCCAGCTGGAGCCCATGGCAGCTTGTGTGTCTCTCCACCTCCGTAGTGTCGGAATGACAGCATGTAAATTAGGCTAACCGGCTAGCGTTAGCTCCATGATGGTCGCAAGAGAAAATCAGCTTGAAAGGCCGTAAATACTAAAAAATAATAATAGCTTGAACTTTGAACAGTCCACCGGCCGACTGGGAGGTGAACCAGTATTTCCAAACATCAATACTCCGCTCTTGGGTCCGTGAAAGTTTTGACAGTTTGTTCAGTGGGGATTATCCTTGGTGATTGCTTCCACCTGGAGGCATGGCGCTGCGCCACGCCCTCTCAGGTGGGCACCACCCTCACCTGATTATGAGCCTATAGTCTCAAACTGATTTGATCTAATGCAGCGGCCAAGGGCCGAAAACCAACCAGTGGCGATTCGGTGCATGTCCTCCCCTCTCTCTTTCTGTCCCGTCACAATAAAGGCAAAAATGCCTCCATATAAACACAGGAGGACGTCATGAACTAACATTAAAGAAGCTATAGGCTAGGCTATGCAGGCTACCTAATGTATGGCAAGTAAGTAGCCTTATCATAAAATCACCCAATATGTCACCAGAGACTAAGGAATCATGTTAATTTGAAATAGGCTACTTATCTATAATAGCCTACTACAGCTAGAATAGAATATTCACATTTAAAAATTTAATTTTTCAGCCCGCAAATCATTTTTGTGTTTTGATTTTGTGTTTTGGCCTGTTGTACCAGTGCCACCCACCGCTATTTCTCAACCATGAAGTCAGTAGCATTTCAGCATCCAGGTTGCCAGTCATCACTGCTCTGTAGCTATAATCATTGTGGATTATCTAGGCTATGTCTGACGTTACTAACAGATCTCACTATGACTCTCAGAAATGTAGCCTATCGACAAAAGCGGAAACAAAACCAGGACCTGCATAGGAGATGTCTTTGAAAGATTGAGATGGCTGAAAGTGAAGATATATTTGAGGACAGATGTCAGCCTGGCTAATTTTCTCCTGGACATACACCTTGCTTTTTGCAGAATAGTCTGTTTCCCCAGTGCATACATATATGTAGGTATAGGCTACAGTACAGCTTTATCTGTTTCACTACATCATCGAGGTTCCTGTGGCGTTGAGACTGTGTGAGCGAGTCTCGGGGTACCATAGCCACAGAGCTGGAGCAGGGCAGAGGTTAGAGTGTGGCTATCTGGCAACCTCAGGTCAGGGGGTCTGGGGGAAGACAACTCCCTGCAGTAATTTCAATTTGCAGCAACAGTTTTGGCCACAGTCCACCATGATGACAATGTGTTAGAAATCCAAAATGAACAACTTACCAACATTTAACCCTTAACTACTTAAGAAAACTGAGAGCGCTCTGAACGTTCCAGCAATATGTCTCTTAAAATGAAATGAGAGAAGATGACAATTGATCAGATGAAGACACCACTGACAGCATCAAGGTTTATGTAATGGGCTGCAGAGCGTGGGTGGTGAACAAAATTTTGTACTGGCATGTCTCCAAATTAAAAAAAAAGTCAAATTAGTAGGTATCCTCAGTCATAAAACGACTTAAATATAATTTCATATAAATGAAATGACAGTGTCACATGACAAAAACGTACAAATTTAATGTATCATATAGGCATGGTAAGCTCGTCTTTAGATGGACTGCAATGGCAAGACATTTAAGTCTATGTCACAGCATCATGCCATCCCTTCAACCATCACTGCTTAATGGCCCGAATGAATGTGAATAATGTGACAGGATAAGTATGGACCAAGAACCAACCATTTCAGGATATTTAAGGATGTGAAAATGTAAAAGAAATAATGTTCAACAGTCCAACTCAAACTCCTCTGATCAAACTCAACAAAGTAGCCAAGTCAGAGTTGGGTTCAGCCTCTGTCAACAAAGATGAGTTAACATTAATATGGCTCTGGCTCTGACTATGACCTGTGTCTGAAGATGTAATTAACCAGTAATTAGCCAGGCCCAGAGTCTGAGTACTTTATGATTGAGTTCACGTAAAGTTTAGAGAAGTCAGAGGGATTCTGGAGTTCAACTTGAAAACACTCACATTTGGGGTCAGAATAAAAATGAAAGAATAACATATCCTTTTCAAACAAATGTCTAAAATTCCCCAGTTTCCTCAGCATCACTGGTCAAGTGCATTAGACCCGAAGGCAACAGATGGATTATACCAGAGCTTTCCTTGTCAATGGAAATTTACGAGTCATATTTCAGGGATCTCTTCAACCTCTTGAGCTGATTTGGTTGCAAGACAGAACGGACACAAATATCAGCAGGAGGTGTTAAATCACACAAGAATTTATGCACTATTATGTGTGGCTGTTTAATCTGTGGATTTACTATGAAAACACGCTGGATAAACAGCTCTCTTGGTCATTTTCTGTAATTGGACCATCAAACATTGGCAGTGCCATAGCAGCAGACACATGAAGCAAAGAGAAGTAAACTGAGTAGCACAACTTGTGACTGTTGGCCTTGTAGTTTAAGCTTATGAACACTTTGAAGGAAAATGTTGTCCATCAAGACTTTCTTAGTGAATGCACAACGACAAACAAGTTGAAGAATCCAAGTTTTTGTGGGTCAAATTGCTTTGTTGGGGTAATTACTGTGCTTTTTAACGAGGAATTTTGCAGGATTTTTGGCTTAACTGTGATACATTTTTACCTTAATTAAACAGCTTCGAAGTAATTGTGATGGTTAAATAAATGACTTAACTTGTTACAGGGAGAGTTGAGGCTCTCTGCCTTCCACTTCGCATCTCTTGGCTGACAACCAACCTTGCAAGATGCCGACTCGGCTTTACAGCTCTAGTCTCGACAGCACCATGACACAACCACACCCCATAACCCGCAATTTCTTATTCATGACAGATAAGACTACACAAATATACACATCATAATGTCGTATAATGTTATCCACCGCTCCATGGATTGCTTTCCCGCCAGCTTCATTGAAAAATTCACATTTTTGTGAGGTATCTGTGGATTTTGACCTTTGACATTTAAAAATGTATCTGTTCATCCTTGTTGAACAGATAAATAGCACCTAATTTCAAAAAAGTTACATCAAGGTGTTACTTGGACATCATGTCTACGAGACTGAGACAGATGAACGGACAGATGACTGGCTCAAAAATACAGGAAACTGGGAGTTAACATACTGTGGGTTAATAACCAATTGAGGAACTGGGACGCTGTAAAAAGACAGGGAAGACAGTCTGAGGCTGAAGTGGGACGTGGCAGAGGCAGGACTCAATATCAAGTCATCAACAGAACCGAGAAAATTCACTTACTGTAAGATGTTTCTCCCTGATGCTCACAGCTGAAAACTTAAGTAGACATTAACACTTGTCAGGGAAAATATCTTGAATATTTACTCAACCAATAAATCCAGCAAAGTCCTCAGCACAGAGAAAAGAGATGGATTTGTTTTTGTAAATTCCAGTAATAACTAGCATCAACAGAGTGTAAAAGATGTGAAGGGGTACTCTGAATAATGAGAAACACTTCAAGCTTTGTGCATGATAGAGAGTATTTTTGAAATTGGCTGTGGTTTTGTACTGGTGGTTGATGCAAGGACTTCAGGTAAAAAAGGATTTTAGCATCTGTAGTTGATCAAATGGGAGATAATCTCCTAAAGTTACATGAATGAAAATGTGTTTTTTTTTTTCTTTTTTCTTTTAGATGTATTCTTGATTCATAATTCAACATTTCATTTTCAAAGCACCACAACTACGGTACCAACTGTATCTTGAGTCCCACCAGCCCCCAGTGGGCCGCTCTGTTGAAATGAGCCAAGGATTTTCATCCTGTCTACAATACGTTCCACAAGGCATGAGATAGGCATGCGTTTACCAATTCAGATCCTACCACACCAGCTTAGAGCGGCACCACTGACCAGACAGGAGGCAAGAAAGATTAGAAGACCTCAGCATAGCGTACATTAAGTGTACAGACTGGGCATGTAGCCACAGGATGATCTTTCAGCCAGTTTTTCTCTTTGAAAATTTTGGCTTTTCACAGTCTTTTGCCTTTTCTATTGCCTGTCTTTCTCCATCCTCCTTTCTCCATTCTCTGGGACCTTATTCCTGACACAGGCCCCGGCAGCTGCAGCCGGCGGAGCAGCCCAGCTCGCTTCTCGATTCAGTCGCATCTCCACAGATGCCTCCCTGGAACGCTGCAAACGGCTATTACATAAAAGCTGAGTGACTTACAGGCAAATCCTCTCTACCCCAAAACTGCCAGAGCGTACTGCCAAACCACAGAGAGAGAGAGAGAGAGAGAGAGAGGGAGAGAGAGAGAGATGGTGTATTTTTGGGCGCTGAGAACTGCAGAATGTCAGCATTTAATCCCTCCCCAGCTCCCCATTTTTTCTTTTTACTTCTTTCTTTTCACTCTTCAGCCCTCAACCCCCCCCCCACCACCACCACCACCACCACCAATCCCCACCCAGAGTAACTACCCATAACACGCATGCACACACACACACACACACACAAAAGCATGTATTTTCATGCAACATAAACACACATCCTTGTTTCTTTTTGTTGTCGTTGCACAATGCTGAAAAAGCAGCTTGTCAGAACTGCTTCATCTCTTCCAAGTAAAGATGTAAACACGTCATAAAAGGTATGTTCTCTCTCTCTCTCTCTCACTCTCTCTCTCTCTGTCTCTCTCTGTGGATGTGTGTCGATGGGCCTGCTTTAAAATCTGGCTTCCCAACAGACACCAAATCTGTATTTGTTGCTTTGGATTCTGTGTTTTTCTGGATCTCTCTCCAATTCTCACCAGTTCTGGGCAAACAGCTAAAAGTGCCGCGTTTAAGTATGAAGTTGTGTTTGAACGGCATTAGACGTGTGCGTGCGTGTCGATTCACAACTCACACTACTCAGGATGAGGACAGTCAAGCCCACGCACGCACACACACACATGCACGTACGCATACATACATACAGTACTCAGCCACATGAAAACATTTAGACAGCAGCGCACACACACACACAACGCATTTTCACCCAAACTAACGCAGACATAAACTTCATAAACTGCCACACACACCCACTATTCGTAGCCTGTAAGAGCACACACACACACGCACACACACTGTGTCAGTGATCCCACAGCATCTCTGGCTGGGCTACAGTGTCATCACAGTGTGTGAGCGCCACACTCTGTCACTCTGCTTTGCTGGCAACCAGCCTATCAAAACACAGCAGCCCACACTTCCTGGTGTGATGGAATTGAGCCTGTTTCTTTTTTCTTTTTTCCCCCCCATCTTCCACAGGATACAGCAGTTGTTGTCAGGAATAGTCATGTCAGGCGTTTTTTCCTCACAGAAGATGCTAATATTCCTAAACACCTTGGTGGCTATTGACTCAGATGGATTAAAAGTCATTAGAACATGTGGGCTTTTGTGTGTTGAGCTCATTTCTGGCAGGCACACATCAAAACAATGTAATAGGATTTTCTTACAGTGCAATGCAAATTTTAAATCTTTTTACTTTGAAGTGTTAATTAATACAATCCATATCACCTACAGTACGAAGCTATAACGCTTATACACACTCAGCTGTGCTCCGTCATTCAGTCTTCTATTTTAACGCGACCATCTACTGACTATTTGAATGCAGTCAAACCTAATTTAGGTTTGATAATGTAGACCCATGAATTAGGCCCGTGGGTCAAAAAAATCCATTGGTTGCAGGTTTGATTCCCAAGCGGGTGACCTGTCCAATGTCAGTGGGACAAGGGACCAAACAGTCTCCTTGAATGGGTCATTTCCCTGCCCACAAGGCACTCAAGATAATGACATTAGCAGTTCCTAAAATGTACAACACAATTTGTCTCTGATGATTTCATTAATTTTTCAGTGCTGGAGATTAAATTGAATTAGGTTAAAAACAGGTGCAGGTTTTTACTGTAAGTGGTCCCTGAAGGTAACAATGCCATTACCAGCTAATTCTGCCGGGACAAAAATACTGTTTTCCTTTATCCTGGCTCGGCCCACAACACCAAAAAAAAAAGAAACTTTAGAAACGCTGATGTCCTTGTCCTTCACTCTTCAGTTCTTTCGTTTTTATCACTCCCGGGCGCTCTCAGCTTGTCTGGGAGCTCCATCGAACACAATTAGCTGTGTAGTTGTAAAGCCACTGAGGGGTCATATTTTTGTCACTGCATTAACAGCTCCTACTGATTGGTCAGGGCACCTGTGCTGAGAGTGGGTGGGAGTGTGGGGTGGTGCTCCCTCTACATTCACACGACAACTTCATGTAAAGACCCCAGTGTTGAGAGAAAAGGAGCAACTGGAGACACATGGAGCAGATGAGATATGGGGCTGTATATACTCAAGTGGGCATTGGCAGTTACAAAGACCAGAATATATGGAGAATAAATGTTTCAAACCAGTCCCCCAAGGAATACTGAGCAAATCTACACAATTTACATCTAATGCCACTTTAGGCCACTTTCTTTTCTTTCGAAATTTAAACTACCATTCAAATGTAGAAAAAAATGTATCTATCTTTAATGATCCCATAGTATAAAAAAAGTGTGTAAGCACAAGAGGCTATACCATCCTCCTGTAGGGGTGTTCATAAAACATCTGCAAACTAGGTTTAAAGGATTAAAAACTAGACAGATGATGATGATGGGAATGGATAAACGAGACACCAGACCTTTTGAGATGTGGAGGCATATATCAAAATTGCGTAGATAAAGGTAAGGCTGTTTGTTGTCTTTCAGAAAGGCAGCATGTGTGCAGGAACATTACCATGACACCGAATCTGACATCGCTGTTGGCACGTCAGTCAACGAGACAGCGGAGGCACCTCGATTTAACGGAACGTCAATTCTAAAACCGACTTCCAGACTAGATTATGTAGGTAATTCCCATGTACTGTATTATGCGACAGCCATCTGACCAGAAATAATACAGTTTCTTTTTTTAATATTTGACATTTACCCATCATCCTCTAACTGTAAACAGATCTCCCCAAATTGCACTATCCAGACCATACCTAAACTATAGGGAATAAATAGAAATGCTGTTAATGAAAAATCTGTGGTTTTGCTCAGTTGGTTTAGAAATTTCCATTTAAATCTGAGGGAAAACAGGATTATAATAAAGACAAACATGACAAATGAAGAAATAATAGCTGTCAACAGTCAAAGGCAGCTTATAATACAGGCAGACGTTTAGTAACATTTGTAACTTTCTCATTAAACAACACATTATATACTGCTTTCCATAGGAACACATTCAAATACATTTATTGACTCATACCACACAAACATAGTCACAGGCATACATTCCCAAACACACACACACACACACCCACACTCGCTTTGTCAAACACACGCATGCAACACACACGCCAGGCGTTCAGCAGTCATGCCTTTCTGTAGGATTCTCCTCTGGGTGCTGCGTCCAAGGTGAGTGCACTGGCTGGCAGCTCCTGAGGAGTTGGTAGGAAGAGATAGCTGAGCGAAGCTATTAAAATACGGGCAGGAATTTCCCTTATCTCTCCCACCAAGGCAGCTCGCGCCGCTTTGTGCTATTATGGAGATAAAATGCACAGAGGCTTGGAATGAAGGAGGGAAGGGAGGGAGGATGAGGAGGGGAGGGCGAGGTTGGGGAGGGAAGGCGTAAGAACGTCAGATTTATGGAGCTAGGGAAGCTTAAGGTTATTAAATCGGAAGATTACTCGACTGCGAAATTGTTGAAGTTTTTACGAGAAGTTGAGGGATTTAGGCCGGTATTAAACAGCAAATCGTTAGGAGGCCAGCAATATACATTATTCACAATCTATTTTTACCCCTTTTCTTCTTTTCTGTTTGCCCTTTTCTCTATTCCTCCCAATCTTTCTTCTCCCTCTTTTCATCAAGCTCACAGACAATATCGAGCTCCTCCTAAATTCTTATTCAGAGGAGCATCTGCACCTCCCATTCCTACTCTCTCCCTCCAAGGCAGCGGTGTGTGGACAGAGGAGAAGCGGGGAGGAAAAAGCGCAAGAGTCAGAGAGAACGACAGATACAGCAACAGAGGGAAGGAGGGAGACAAAGATGCACTGACTCAGAGGATGGGCTTGTTATCCTGCGTTTCAGTGTTAACACCATTCACAGTGTGAGGCAACACATACTTCTATCAAGGACGTTCATCACTGCCAACTTTTTAAAGAGGGAGTGTGAGGGAGAGGTGACTGTAAAAGCAGCGCGGTCTGATATTTTTACATTAGAATTTGAATAGTGTTCACTGAACCTCACCCACACCTACATGTTTGCCAAGACTAAGAAGCCTCTAATGCATTGTGCAATGCAGGTAAATTGCTTTCATGGTGATGTGAACATTAACTGTGGTGACATTGGGTGTATCTTTGGGGCAGATGAATAGCAATGCGTCTCCAACAATTTGTTGCGGTTGCTGTGAAGGGCAGTAACCAGAAAGGTTTTATTCTGTTGGAGAAAGATTGACAAAGGGACCACCTACTCCCTACAAATATGCTCTTAGACTCTTACAACCTAATACATCTTAATATGCTCAGCTATGCTTGTTGTCTGCTGTTGACTCTTATAAATGATAGGAGGGTCAGAAATATCAACCTGAGTCCTTGGTTTGCAAAACAAAGTCACTTTTGCTGAAGGGATCATCTGTATTTTTAGGGATGTTGACAGATGAGCTGCAGAGCTTTTCCCCCCAAGATGTGTGCATTGAGTTTTGCATTAGGACTCTGCACTTGAATAAAATTCATTTGTGAATCACTATTTGTAATCAAAGCAGTGTGCGTAGTAGCCTATACTGTCTGCCTGTGTTTGACAAAAAAACATTTGTCTTTTTCAGATGTGCAGTTACAGCAGCAGTTCCTATATATTTATATATATGTATGCATCACATCACCATATGTCATACAAGGGTGATTAATTTGTCTTTGCTCTACACACACACTCAGGACCCACCCCTTAAAAGCAACGAAAAGGGACGTGTCACTCCAGTATCACAACAACAGTTTTACACTGATACACACACAAACTCACACCTTACCTCACCTGGTGGAGTCACAGTTCTTCCACGTTTGTCTATCATCATGTGCTCGGTTTCAAATGTTTATCTGCCTCCATGTCTACCATGCCTCTCTCTCTCTGGGCTCGTCTCATTCAGGTCAGGCTTGTTGTCTCTCAGTAAACAGAAGGGAAAAAAACAGTTTCTCAGAAAGGAGCATAAGGGGGGAGAAAGTGAATAAAACATTTCTATCACAACAAACCCTTTTGATAATATGCATATATCCAGATACAGACATAAACATACCTGGAAGAGGATCGTCCTTCTTGCAGTGTCTCAGTATCCACACATTCCTGAATTTCTTTCCATGGAAATCATACAATTTCCATATACATTTAAAGCAATGGAAACTCTTATCCATTTTAAATGGAAGACGGCAGAGAGATTTCCTCAGCGATTATCTGAGGGCTTGGCATGTGTGTAAGAGCGTGTGTGTGTGTGTTGTTGATGCAGGTGAGCTGGTAAACACACAGCTGGTCGTGCTTTTTGATACACCAGGAGGCCTTGAGGATATTTCACACCTCTTTCATACTTGTATTCTGCAGCGCACTTTCTCATCCTCTTCTTCTCTTCACCTTATTTGCACAATTTCCCTCCATCCTTCATTGGCGGCAGTGATTTGGAAAGAATCTACACACCCCCAGCTGTGATCTGAGGGATGGGGAACGTTTTCATAAGCCGGCCAGCTAAGTTATTTGTCTGCATTTATGAGTATGTTTGCACATGTTCATGTGTGTGTACGTGTGTCCTGATGAAACTCATTCATGGATGTTTATGCATGAATGTGTGTTTGCACACGCGTTCTTTTTCATTTTCTGCACTCATTTGCTTGTGTGGTGAGACTGATTGCATTTTCCCCAAATACTGGTGAGACGACAGCATAATACAGCTAAATATGGCCGGCTATGTCTTGTCATTTATGGAGGACTCCCCCACTGTTTGTTGACACTCAGAAAGAGAGCCAGCCATCTCCCGCTTCACTAGATATTTCTCCTCTGTGGCGTAGCGGAGAGAAACTTCATTAACCCCAATGCCACACAGCCCAATCTTAGAGATGTGCATGTGTAATGTGGCTGAAAGCAGCCTTTAAACGCTGTAAACACTAACTTGCTAAACGTCAGGATGTATTACACACTCCAGCTAAATCGCAAAGGGCTGGTCCACCAGCTTGTGTTTCATGGGCTGTGGATAAGTGCAAAATTTTTGGAATAAATATTATATGAATCCAGATATGTAGTTTCAGCAACAATGCACGCACATTACACGGCTCCACGAAATGTTTGTATGCTGAATTTATGTTGACATGACACCACACCCAGCGAGTGAGCGTTGAGGAAATATCCGTAAACGTTGAACTATCTTTCTCTTGTCAGTTCAAATCAGTCTTGAAATCAGTTTGAAATCTCTCTCTTTTTTTATTATTTTTTGGCCACTTAGGGGCAGCAGAGACACGGGGGTATGGTCAACTTGTTATTAAATACATACTACACATACTACTACTTATATATACACTACTATAATCTGATTCCTGCCTATAAGATGTCTTTGTTCTCTCCCATGTGTCTGTCCTATGCTGGTGACATTCAGCCCCCCCCCCCCCAAATTAAGTATTTTGTTCATATGGTATGGTATGGTACGGTATGGGCTCTATGCACAGCTCCAGCACTTCCTGAATTTAAGGCAGGTCCTTCATTTCCTGTCTTACATTATTGGACAAACTGATTAATCCAGGTGTGTCTGAGTAGTCACAATGGTCAGGCACACCTGGATTAATCAGTTTGCCCAATAATGTAAGACAGGAAATGAAGGACCTGCCTTAAATTCAGGAAGTGCTGGAGCTGTGCATAGAGCCCATTGGATTTTAACTGCAATTATCAAATTATAATTCTCTGGGAGGAATGCTACTGAGGTTCAGTTTCCTCCATAATGGATAAATGAATTCATTATTTGTGTCGTGTCGTATCGCATCGCATCGCATCGCATCGCATCGCATCGCATCGCATCGCATCGCATCGCATCGCATCGCATCGCATCGTATCGTATCGTATCGTATCGTATCGTATCGCATCAAGTCATGGTGTCATGTAGTGTTGTCTCGTATAGTAGCTTCAAGGAAATTTTACTGTGTTATGATTTCATGTAGAAAGAAATGCTTGTTTTGGCAAAACAGTGCATGTTGTAACCAAACCTTGTATATAAAAATAGACATGGGCACATTCAGTTCTCCCTCAGGCTGTAAGTGGCTAAATAAAATCTCCTGGGGCAAAATGGGGTTCTCCATCCAGTCCTCCTATGTGAAGCCCACGAGGGACGTTTCCTCCTGGGACGCTACTCCCACGCTGCCGCGGGGGTGGTGGAGCACATATATAAGTCATCTACCTGGAATATCTGGTAAGCAGAAGAACAAAGATGACATGAAAAATACACTTGAAATCAGAGTAGGTACACAAAAAAAATGATGCATTATCAAGCATTTGAGAGCTCTGGTAATTATTGGAAGATGAATGTAATCGTTTTAAGTTGAATAATGACTTTAGGAGAACACACAGTCAGGAACTGCCATCAGTGATGGTACCCAGTGTAAACCCTGAGCTGGGCAGCTGCCTGCGTGTCGTTTATTTCCTCCATTATCTGCCTCCAGCACACTCACACGTACCAGCCAACAGGCTCCTTCTGTTCCTTTATCACGCACACTGATATTCACACATAGGAATGCAAAGGGAGTAAACAAACAGACATACATACACACACAAATGCACACAGAGAAGATGAAGGGTACGGCAAGAGAGGGGAAAAATAAGAGAGAGACAGTGGAGATTGCAGCTTAACCTCTTGGCTCCACTGTAAAGCAGCACTCACTCTCTGGAGCCTTGCTGATAGCCATCTGTCTGGCAAGGAGAGGCAGCTTCACCTTCCCAACACATCAGCATGCTCACAAACACTCATGCCGCAAACACAAGGGCAGGCTCTCACACAGCTTCAGCCCACACTCACAGGTCGGATGTCGAAAATGTAAAAAGAGGAGATTTTGAGTGTGACTTTGTTGCTGTAGTTTTCATTTATCAAACAGAAATGAAAGCTTAGGCGATTTGTTATCTGTAAAATGAATCCTGTGACCCCTTTGATTCAAACTGCATGCCCTCAAGTCTTAGCACAAAGCTTCCCTTCATTCATAAAAAGTTTTCTTTTTAGGTATGCGGCGTATGCACCAATTGCAATGATTAACATCTATTTACAGCGTGACTGGAACATTCATTGACAAAGAATGAGCTATAACTTTGGGAATCCTGAAGGGAATCCAAAACACTTTAGATTTTGGCTATAAATCTGGAGCTCAGTCAATAGCTCTCTCTTGAGTTTGATGGCTGAGGTAAAGAAAACCTTTACCGTGCCCAAATCCTCACCCCCACCACCACCCCCTCCGCGCCTCCTCTCCTCATCCTGCCATCCCTCAGCCCTTCTCTTAAAACATAAATTCCTTGAAATCCTCCCACTTCTCCACCTCTGCCTCCCCTCCACAGCCCTCTTCCCCGCTCCTTGGTGTCCTTTCCACCCCTCGATCCATCTCTGTCCTCCTGATCAATAATCAATCTGCAGGGGCCGAGGCCAGGGGCCCTGTGCCATCTGTCTCCATCGGCAAACCCAAGAGTGAGAGAGAGAACAGAACCTGTGCGAGAGAGAGAGAGAGAGCGAAAGAGAGGGAAGAGGGAGGAGACAGAGTTCAATCTATCTCCATCCGTGGTCAGGTCCACTCTGCCGGTATAGATCATAATTTGGAGAGGTGTAATTGCTGGTCAGAGACTGGGGGTGGACACTAGAGCGGGGGGGAGAGGGAGGAAAGGTGGTGTCAATAATGTTTGCCCCACCTCCCCACTCTCCTGCCTGACCCAGTTTCCCTCTTCTCCTCCTCATCTCTTCCTCTCCATCTCTGTCTTCTTCTCACTTCTCCTGCTATCTTCACTTTTCTCAATTCAATTTACAGACATCCGCAGACCAAAACAACATCACTCTTCCTCTACACCGTGCGCCTATTTATGTGTGCGCAGTTCTGTGTGTGCATGAAGTTTGTTTAGCAGAGTAATCCTGGAGGACAAGCAACCAACAACGCCTACCCACGCTTCCTGTACCGCACTTGACATCCGTTTGTGCGTTTATGTGTCAGAGGAAGATGTCACCACTTTGATAACGATCTACCTAGTAACACCTGCCTCTGAAAAATAACTCTTGGCTCAATAAATGAATTGTCAAATACACTTCACAATGTTGCGTGGAGCTTGCCAAGACCCTGAGGAGATTTAACGCCCTAATTTGATCACACTATTACCTACAAGTACAAGCCATGTGATAGCAGCTGTGAAAGAAGCCTCTCCAGAAGCATAGAGTGCTCTGCTCATCACATTTGTTCAAACCCGGCATAAAACTGTTTTTCTTTTCTTTCATCCCAACGGTAATTATGAAAAAAAAAAAAAGATCCATACATTTTGGTTCATTTTTGTCAGTTTGGCAGACAGCCAGTTACCTCATTTGTAACTCAAGGATATTTTTACTGAGCAAGAAGCAGGTTTCCCAGGATAAATGCAATGATTCATATACACTAGCATCTGCGTCCATGCAAGCAGATCTCTGAGGCTGCACAGCAACACACTAACATGCTCATGTTAAATTGAATGGTTATGCAGGTAAAATGTTGACTATATATGACCACGTCTTTAGCGTGTTAGCAATCGTTTGCAAATCAGCAGCAAACACAAACTACAGCTGAGGCTCTTGGGAGTGGTTTTCAGTCACAAATCAAACTGAAAATGTGAGTAGATGGTGGCACACAAGAGAAACGATGAGATATCACCACAGTTATTACAAGTCCCTGAGAGCGACATCAATGTGTGAGCCAGAATCCAACAGCATTAGATTTCAGTAGATTAGAAACCATTGTAGTTCCCGTTTTGCGCACACGTGAGGGACGTGTTCACCGCATAATGCACAACAATCAGTTAATTAGTGAGTGACAAACAGTGACAAATTGAAACCTTGCTTTAAAAGCCTCTCCTGTGGTCCCGATTATCAGGGTGAGACATTTAGAGTGTGTGTCACAATTCGATTTTCCTTGAAGTGCATCATCATGTGTCTAAATCTGGGGTCTCCAGTATAAATCAATGTAAGTCCCCAGTGCAAGCTTCAAGGTTCAGTCAGGTCCTGCCAGTCTCACACTGAGTGGGTGTTGAAGGTAAGAAGGAACACAAGCTACAGCAGGAGTTCTTTCACCTGCTGGAGATCAAACTCTCACCCTCTGTTCCACTAAGCTGCGCTAACAACGCTGTTAACCTATCCTGCTATCTCCCATCCTCGATTAAAACACCACTAAGAAAGAATGTGCTAATTTGAGACTGAGTGACTCATCAGTGCAGCTTGCGTGTGTTCGGTGAGGACATTTACAGTCCTTTTCCACTTTACTCCTGCATGGCATAATCAGTTTGAAGTAGCGCTAATGCATGACACAAATACAGGTCCTATTTGTGTGTGTGTGTGTGTGTGTGTGTGTGTGTGTGTGTGTGTGTGAGAGAGAGAGAGAGAGAAAGAAAGAGAGAGAGAGTAAGAGAAGAATCATCCCACCACTTGAGAGACATTTCTGCCCCTGTCACAGCTCAGCCAAGAAGGGTGTGTCATATGAAGCAAACACATATTCTCAGCAGTTCCACTCACACTCTCTCTCTCTTTCTCTCTCTCGCTCTCTCACACACACAGATGCGTGGGCACTGACTGAGCTGCTGTGAGTCAGAGTAACTGGTCTGTGAAGGATAACCCAAAGGGGAAACAAAGAGCCAATGAAACTTTAATGAGCTGGTCACGTATCAGCTGAAGCCTGCTGCAGCTGCACCTCTGCACCGCACCACAAACTTCTCTCCCCAGTCAAACCGATAAGGAAAGTCTGAACCTCTCAACCAAGATCACAGGCAGAAACACCCAGAGATGAAGATATATTTAGCTTTTCATCTCCAAGTTCTGCACTTGTCTTCCTAACTGCTCTCAAGAGATCTTCTTATTTGTTGTGCTAAGCCAAGGACATCTGAATGACAATATATACTTTAGAAAGTAGTTAAATCACCAACAAGCTGGTTTTTCTAAGTATGCAGAGCTGGACAAAGCAGCCTGGAAATCATTTCCTGTGTTTACAGTAGCTGTCTTAATCCAAAGAGTGATGGGGTTTGCCAGACAAATCAGTGCCAGGAAGTGTCGACAAATGCATCGTATTTATTGTGTATTTTATGCCAAAGCATGTCTAGTTATTCTAAACTGTATATATGTGTGTATGACAGCTTATCGGTGTTGTCATAAACTCCACCTATCTGCGATTTCATGCAGATTTATAAAGGATTAACATTTTCTCACATGTGACCTGTAGGCCTTCCTGTCTGCTTAACTAAACCATTCCTCCCCTGTCCATATACAGTACATACAGTGGTCTATACATGATATGCTAATAGATTCTGAACACACGTTAAAATGATGCTGGCCTCTCCCAAAGCCCCCGTCCTCGCTGTTCCTCATCAATGCTTTCTGCTGAAACGTACGATTTGCAATATGCAGTTAATGAGTTGTTGAAGGCTCAGAATGAATCCCATTCTAGCCATAATTGTGTAAGGTTTCCCGAAGGGGTCTGTGTGTGTGTGTGTGTGTGTGTGTGTGTGTGTGTGTGTGTGTGTGTGTGTGTGTGTGTGTGTGTGTGTGTGTGTGTGTGTGTGTGTGTTCCTGCTGCCTGACTGTGTGTGTTCCTAACTATGTGTGCAAGTGCATACAGTATGTGTGAGTCTGTGTGTGTGTGCTTGTCAGTAGAAACAGAAGTGTCTTTAATCCTCAATCTTCATTTGATGACTCTCACTCAGAGCAGGGAGGATGAAAACACAGGAAAGAAAGAAAGAAAGAAAGAAAGAAAGAAAGAAAGAAAGAAAGAAAGAAAGAAAGAAAGAAAGAAAGAAAGAAAGAAAGAAAGAAAGAAAGAAAGAAAACACATTGCAAAGGGCAGAGTGAGAAGAAATATAGACAGAGGGAAGAGGAAGAGGAGTGGAAAAGCTCTCCATGAGTGTGAAGAAGGCGATGTTGAGGAGGAGATCTCACCAGGAACAGAGCCAGAGAGGGAAGCGCTCTTTTCACACAGACCTACTTCTGTCAGTCAGTCGGGTCGGTGTCTTAAAATGTAGCGAGGAGCTGCTGGGAGACACAGACACACATGCTCAACTAATACTCAGCAAACAACAATAAATATGAGAAGAAACAGGAAGAAAGCGAAACATTAAAATGTTGATAGTGGTGGTGTGTGTAGGAGTGGGGATCAAACAATTCCTGTAGAAAGTCTCTAAATTTGTGTTTTATTCTCTAATGATGATGTACAGCATGACAGTTTGTACATGTGTGTGTGTATGTGTGTGCGTGTGTGTGGTGAGGTTTTATGACAGTGAGGAGTTGAGAGCTCATCGTGCCTGACAAGAAAGACATACATCTCCAGTTGGATTTTATGCATACACACATACTGTACACACATTGCAAAAATATTTACACACAACATGCAAACAGAAATCCTACACAACTCAATACACACACACACACACACACACATTCCAGCACACCTTATCTGCCCCGGCAGTGTTGACTGACACTCTCCACTTGAGGAGATTAAGTGTGCTCATGCTGTGTCGGCACAGCTTGATGTCCATTTATCCTTAAAACTCATATGAAGCGTCTCCGTGAGCTCCGTGCCAACCACGTGCACACACCACCCACCATGCGCACACAGACACACACAGACACACACACCCAGCCGCACTGTACACACCTGCTACTTTATTATCGCTGCTGTCACTTGAGAAAATAGACTTGGTAGCTGCAGTTTGGTTTTTCCTCCCACTTGAATCAGATGTTATTATGTGGTCACTTGTGTGCTGAGTTGATTTTGGGGCCACTGGGACTGAGAAACTGTAAAAGAAAAAAAAAAGTGTGTGGATTTTCACATTTCCTTTGCTCTTAAAAACATTTTGTCCGTATGTGTTTTTTCATCCTGCATCAGCTTTATGCCGTTTAATTGCCACACAGAGAGAAGGAGCCTGTGGCGTTTGAGGTTCCAACAGCAGCAGATTTAACCAACTCACTATAAATACACACAGGCCATCTGGGTACTTGCAGGGTACAGATAACTCACTGGCAACTGCTGCTGCTCTCTCTTTATGCCTGTTAACATTATATTATTAATTTGAACCATTGTACACCCTGATGAGCTGATGATAGCACTGAGGAAGCTACAAGATGGTTTCTTATGGGGCAAACTGACCATGTAAGGTTGCTCAGATATAACAGCTTCCTTTTTGTGCTAATTGGTGTCTGGTTTTTAAATGTGATGTCCCACGTTGCCAGTCAGGAAGTGCTGACTGCAGCTCAGGGCTTTAATCTGCTCTGGTATTAACTGACCAAATGTGGCCCTGGTGGGATTCCCACCTCAGCAAAGAGGCCGACTTTCAGGTGTTCAATATCTGTCTCTTTTGTCTGTTGTCTGTCCTCTGCTGGTCACAGTCAGTTTACCCCCTTGGGGATTAAGCATTTCATATCATTTTGTATCATATTGCATCATATCATAATGTATTGCATCGTATTGCATTGGTGTCGCAACATATATCGTTTCATATTGTATCATATGGCAGTGCATATGGCATCGTACGGTATGGTATGGTATGGTATGGTATGGTATGGTATGGTATGGTACGGTATGGTATGGTATGGTATGGTATCTGCCACTAAGAGTAATTTCTATGACTATTCGACTTAGTCATTTCATTCATTGTCGTTACAAAGTGCAGCTATAGCAGCTTCAAGGAAATTTTACTGTGTTATTATGGTTCGATTACTTGCTGATTTTTGTTGTGGAATTCAATATCAATATCAATCAGTCAGTACAATATCAATCTGTCCGGATTTCATTGAGTTAACTTATGGTCCTGTCTTGTGAAGGGATCCCGTGTTAAAATAGTGTGAGTTTACATTGTTTTCATATTGTGAATAATCTCAATTAAAGATGCATTAAACTAAATTCGCCCAAAGCTGACTAACCAGGGGGCAGGTATGTCTTCAGGAGAGAGACTCCTGGTTGGTTTCTGGGTTCCTGGGCAAAATCTGATAAGGCTTCTATCTATAGCATGCTGTATGCGCTGTTCATGATGGGAACTTGGAGGCAACTGGGGCACGACAGCAACATTTGGCCCCAAGGCCCCCAAACAAATTAATCCAACCAGAGAACTGGCCAATATATGGACACACACACAGATTTTGCTGGGATTAAGAGTTGCTAATTTGGGCCAATTTGAGCTAAGAGCCAGCTCCAGCAAGCAGAAGGGTCTGTGTCATTTGTCACAAGCCACTACTGTGCTGAACATATTTTGCTCACCAAGATTTCTTTACAGTTGCCAACTGGATTATTGTTACCTTCTCAACTCTGCACAGGTTTCCTTCCTCTTCAGCCACTCTAGAGGAGCGTTTAGTCATACCAGTTCCAGACCCTGAGGGCAAAATAGAAAAATGTTCTTGTCTTAAAAATATCAGCTTTGTATGCAAATTTACAAAAAATACCAGACTTGGTGAATTGTTTGGATCAGTGTTTTCCTGTGTTATCTATGCCACAAAGAAACAGAGGGCTTCCCCAAGTACAGTAGTTGATTTTAAGTGTGAGAGCAAGGTCATGATCTGATGGAGAGACTGTTTGAAAGGAAATGGGCCCAATACGTGGTGGTGAGAACGGGGGGTTGGAAGATTTTCAAGAGGGAAAGTGCGCTGCTGGGCGCAGGATGATGAAGGGACCCTTCGAAGGACAGATGGGAATGAGATTCCCAAATCAATACCATCCATGGGTTTATGTTATTAACGCATACAGAGAGAGGCTGCTGTTCGATATTCCTCACCTGACTGCTCACACATACACACAAACAAACACACACACATGTACACACTTTTACCCTTTTTCCAGTGCTTTTACCTCCCTTCGCTCTCTCAGACTTCCCCACACTTTATAATTATGCTTTTAATCGACAATGGGGGAAGCACTATACTTCTCAAAGTTGTTCAGGAAGAGTGAAGCAGAGGACCCCACCCTGCCACGGGCCCCGAGGGCTTCAAGTTAATTGTCACCATGTAGTTGCCTTATATTTTAATTCATACTGTTAAGCAGAAATAACCCATGGTCATGAGACCTCTCTGTTTTGTGCTATTCACGTGGAGTATAAATTCATATTACTATGTAAACTAAAAGGCCATGTGATGGAGCCATGGCATTAATTCAGAGAAACATTTCTGAACTAAAGGCTGAAGTTTAGGCAGCAACACTAATGGACTAAACTATGGGATAAAACTACTGCATGGCTATGTTTTCTTATGTCGTGGATCAGAGGAAGTCAGCATAGCAGTGCATCGGCAACATTGGCATTTTTATATTTGAGACTCTATTGTTGTTGAGACAGCAGAGTTGTTAAGTGTCTGAGTGCATGCTGTAGCTCTGCGCGACTTCATTTATTTATTGTGTTTATTTATGTGTCTATTTTACTGTGACTGTACTGAGCTGTAAGAGTCAAGACTCTAAATTCAGTCCAGAATGTGCTCAATTGTTTTTGTCTCACTGTTGGTTTGTTTTGCTGTTATCTATTTGTTATTCTGACAGTAAACCAAACAGCGGCTCTGAAAATGAAAATGGGTTTTATGTATGGAGTAATAACCTAAATGGATTTCTCTCTCTCTCTCTCTCTCTCTCTCTCTCTCTCTCTCTCTCTCTCTCTCTCTCTCTCTGCATTGCTCTGGGAGCCTGTGGCTATTTATCTGCTTGTGTCTAATTATTCATTAGTGAACACAGAGAAAGGAGCATGGAAAACATAGTTGTGCATTCACTGTAACAGACCATGGAGCATTCCTCTCCAAACTGATGCTGCTGCCTCCTCCTTCCCATTTGTCTCAGATTAATTTTACACACACTGGGGACACAGAGGTCAACGGTCAAATGTCTTTACTGATATTCTGTGTTGTGGATGCACAGTGTCTCTAAATACAATGGCTATAACACAGTCACATAAAAGCAGCCGCCCAAGGTTCATCAGAGGGGCTGTAGGGTAATGCTCTTCCTCAGTGCAGACCTGAGACCAGCAGAGGGCGCTGCCTGTAAACATTGCAGCGTGCAACACAACTACTGGCCAGCACCGAGATGTGTGTGACCTATGAACACACACACACACACGCACGCTGAAACAAGATGTGGCGTGGAGCCTAACAGACGTTTCTAAAAATGGATCAAACTAAAAGAAACACATGCAGATGGATGGTACATGTGCAGTGTATATTTCAGAGGTAACATGTAACCTGTATGATGGATTACATTAACAGTCAGATTGTGCTCAGTGCGCCACACCTTGACACAATGACCCCTTCGTCCATGCGAGATATAGGTACACTGGGGTTTGTAGGTGTCTGTCAGGTTTTATAACAGCAGCACTACAGTCACCATTTGTTAGACGAGACTGTCATCTAGTGGTGCCATCCATGTCACACAACACACTGAATATGTCAGGAGGCAACATCCTTCAACATGTAGCTGCATTTGCAGTAGTTTGGGGCTGTTTGAGAGGGTGACAGCTCTATTAGTTCAGACTAAGTCCAGACTCCTAGACCTCATCCTGTCTAATTGGCCCACGAAAGAAACTAGAGAGTTTGCTCAAAAGTTCATCACTCCACTTTTGCTCTGCCGTTTACAGTCCTGCATGATAATGTGTTTTATTGTTCTTACATAATACATCAATGGTAGAATTTGTCATTATATAAGGGATGTGATTTAAAACAGGCCTTAATGGGGACAGGTATAATGTTGCAGGAATCGTATTCATTGAACAGAGCCCACAAGAGTATGAAGTGTACATGTGTGGCACTTTTTTTTGTTATCTTAATAAATAATGTGTTAAGTGAACTATGAGTTTGTATTTCCCTCTCTTTCCTGCAGCTGTAACAGTTACAAACCTCCCTAACTGCTTCTACTGCTCAACCAATCAGGATCGTAGTACACTCACACTCAGTAAACGCTGACCTGCACAGTAAACTGGGTGGTACTGACATGCATTGGCCTGCAGGTGGCGCCATTGTTCTTTGGAAATGCTCATCTTCCTGTTGCGGCAGTGAAATCCCCGAGTAGGAGGAGAACGTGGCGGTGGAGGCTGAGCCCAGTGCGTCATCTGATCACCGGTGTCACCGGAGGTAGAGCTGCAGGAAATCACCTCACAGTAATGTTAGTTTAAAATTTTACTAAGGAAATAAATTAAAATTTTACTAAGGAAATGAATCGAGCTGGGGGGGTTTCTTTCATTTTTTGTACTACTATTTTTTCTCTCCACCCTAACCTACAAGGTCTGAATATTAAAAACATTGAAGCTTTCACATTTTAGATTTGGATATAAAAAATAATAATACAATTAATAGACTAATTATGATATTAGCTATTATTATTAATAGGCTAATGATGCATAAATTCCGAACGAAAAAATATCTGAATCTGAATTAATTCACTAATACACCCTTTATGCTGATGTAAATGAGTTTGACTTCACAACATATTATTGACGCCTTCATGTTTTTAAGAGATTGTCGCCTCTGGCAGCAGCTGTATTTCCTTTGTCGTCCACAGTTACAAGCAGTCTGGATACTGCAGCCTACTGAGTAAGAGTTCAACTGGAATTAATGAAAACTAAATAGACGTAGGCTACCGCATACACCAGTAAAATTGTATATCGACTGTCCATTACCTGAAACTGGCCGGTTATTAAAGGGAAATAATAACAAATAAATATGTTATGGCCGCGCATCCACCCCGCTAAGACTGCGAAACGGGGTAAAAAGAAAAACGAAAAGAAAACCCAACCCAAAATACATATTGTCCACTGTCTGTCCAACCTTAAAATTACATTTTTTTTAAAAATCAGCTCCATTCATGCCTCAAATCCCGCGTGGACACTTCTTTTATGAAAGGTTTTAGTGCCAAAACAAACACACTTTATGAAATGTGTATAATGTGGTGCCTCACCGCAGGTTTGTGTGAGTGCGTGTGTCCGCAATCAATAGCCTACCCTGCCTATTAGCCTACAACAAAATAAAATAAAATTTAAAAAGTGAAAGGGAGGATAAATCAGTAGTTTTTTATTTCCAGAGTTTATTCAAATTCTTACAGCTTCTGTCTATTATAGTTTTTATCCATTCATCCACCTGTTTTTATTTCAGTGTCAACATTTCCGCTGTCAGTGAACACCTGCCTCACTCTGCCTTTCTCCTCAGGAGGCGTTCAGGTGCAAAAGGAGTTTCACCTGTCAGGACTTTTAAATATCTGACACATTTGGAAGATGTTCAGCTTTTTTTTTTTCTTTCCAGCGGGGCGGATACAACACGCCCTCACATTGTGAAGGCGCACTTCCAAAGTAAAAGTTTCGGCACAATCGTAGTCTTCTTTAAATCCAATGAATAATTCAACTTTTCCAAGTTTCTTTAAAATAACATTTATTTCCAGCATATTCATACAATGTGACAGCACAGCTTGTAACATTTGAAGAGGGACTGACTTGATCCAGCACTTTGTCACAAAATATTTTGAGCTGACTAACAGATAAATGAAAAGTCAAATATAGCATAGCATTTCATATTAGCAAATGCAATATATAATACAGGCAGTTGGAAACGAACTAGAAAACAATTGGTGAGATAAGTGAAATAATACATAAGAGGAAAAAAGGGGATGGCATTTAGGCTACACATCATTAGTTCAACTTTTACAACAGGACATAGGGTTAACATCCGTAAGCTACATTAATAACTTAATTTTGCCTCGTTTATAATTTGATGTGTGTGAGAGAAATGTACCTATTTTTAAAAATGATCATCTTCAGTTTCAACAACCAGCTGAAAAAAAATATTGGGCTTTAAAAAAGTCAAAACTCTAATAAATCATTTCTTTGTTACTTCATTTTTTATTTTTAAATCCTGTAGAGCTGACATAGAAATCAGTGATAAAAGCTCATATGTAGTTTTAGCTTTTTGTGCATCTGGGTTTAATTCTCTCCCCCATGATTTATTTTCAGATCTATAAATATCTACCTTATTTTCTCGATGGTATAATCAGATTTATAAATGGGGAGCGTCGTCCAAACTTTTGTTTTCTTACATATAAAATTATTTTTGAAAATTACACACAAGTGGGTTTAGTTTCTCCCGCCCCCCTTCTCAAACCATTTGACTACAAGCCAGATAATCCTATTATGTACAGTAGCCTGTAGCCAAAACACATCACAGATTTTCTCCAGAACATTCAACACTTGTGGCTACAAATACAATGGGATGTGTCTCTGCGCTCAGTCCAGCGGCCTCACGGTTTGTCCGGCGTGTTGTTGACCAAAGGCCCGTACAGGCCGCTGGCATAGCCTTGCTCCTTGTGTAACATTGTCCTGTCCCTTATCAGGTCGCTAAAGGCATAGTCCATCGGGGGTCTGAAGCCCAGAGTCGGCATCAGCCCGGTGGTGGAGTAGGGCGTCATGAAAGCCAGTCCGCGGCTGTGCGCAGAGTAGGCCAGCCTCAGCGGGTTCAGTCCCAGGTGGGTGCCCAGGGGATAGGTGCTGGGGTCGGCGCCGAAGTGCGGGGCGTTGGGCTGCAGAGGAGAAAACGCAGAGCGGTTGCTGAGCGTCATGGCTCCGGGTAACATGGGCCTGGTCGGGGCGGTGGTGGATGTGGAGGACGGCGGTGGCTGCTGCGCGTTTTGGAGCATCCTCTCGGCCGTCCACGTCTCCTCGGACCCGGCCTTGTCGTGGCCCTGGTGGGCGCCGCTGTTGTTGAGGATCTGCTCGATGGCCTGCACCACATCCTTCCCGCAGCCCTGCAGCACGAGCTCCAGCACGCTGCGCTTGTGGCTGGGGAACACCCGGGTCAGGATGTCGATGGCGTTCATGTGCCGGGAGGCCGCGGAGGAAGGGGAGGGGTCCTGCTCGTCTTTGTCGGTCTCAGAGCCGGAATCGGAGCCCAGGGAGCTGACGGAGCCGGGAGTCTCCTCTCCGTCTTTTATCGGCTTGGAGACCGGGGAGTGGATGAAGGACTCGCTGTCTCCGTTCTCCGAGCCGGAGCCTGCGTGCCGGCCGTCCGGGGACGAGATGCCCGGGGCCGAGTCGCTCTCGGTGGACGCCGGTTTCCCCACAGACTGCTGGGGAGTGGCGGAGCCGGAGTGCTGACTCTTTGGGAAAAGCTCGTACTTCTGGATAGTACTTGAATCTGGTGACAAAAGCACAACATCAGTTTATAAGACGGGAATGTTACAGCAGCCTGAAGTTGAAGAGATCAACTTATGACAGTCAATTATTAAAATGATTAAAAACAGGCCTTAAAGGACCGTGGTGTAAAATGGCCTATAAATGCATCATATTTTAACAACAACAGGATAACCAAAAACAAAAACAAGACGATGCAGCCAGGTGTGTCGCTTAGCAACGACATTGCAATCTCACCATAAGATGCCTATAACAAGTTGATCGTATGTGGGCGGAATAACAGCTTTAGGCCTTTATTACAGAGAAAGCTCGGTTTAACTTTACTTCTTCTCTTGGTGTAAAGTTATAAACATGAATCTGCACCAACACTTGTATGAAAGCTCACAGCTGCTGCTGCCCTCACCTGAGTTGCTCTCGCTGCTCACAGACCCGAACACCTCGTAGTTGGGCCGCGGGGGGATGATGCCGTTGGCGGCGGCCAGGGCGAGTCCCTCCGCGGTGCCGTAGAGCAGCTGCAGCTCTCGGGCTTCGTTCTCCTCCTGCGCCTGCTGCCGCCGCAGCGCCACCTGGGCCGCCATCACCCGCTGTCTCTCTGCGATCAAGGTGCACTTGGCGCACATACAGTCCTTCCAGCGGCAGTAGCGCTTGTGGCCTTTCAACGCGGAAACGACGCCGTGATTCCTGCAGCGTGCGCACTTGGGTGTGCGCGGATACTTGTCCGCGGCGCGCAGGAGCAGCGGCGGGCCGCGCAGCAGGCTGCTGGCCATGGACACCGGGATGGAGGCTGCTGCTGCGGCCGCGGCTGCCGCACTCTGGTGGACTTGAGAGGCGGAGGAGACGGTGGGGAGCTCCGATCTCAGATCCATGCCCGCGTTCCTCACTGATAGGTTAACTATAACAGGAACAAGAAAACTACGCTGTTCTGAACGACGTGTGTTAGTTAGACTAATGTTGAGCTGATCACATCTGCTCAGTGGTTCTCAACATCTCTGGGCAGCAGATGAAGTCAACGATGAAGTCTGCTGACGAGACTACCATGCAAAAAACAAGAAGAAGGAAAAAAAAAGGTCTATGATGGAAAGTCAAATAGAGGAAAGTGTCCGGGAGTCAGTGGAAGAAGCAAAACGAGGAGCGGATAGAGTCAAACTTTAGATCCGAGAGTAGCAGGAGCGGACAAGAGCGATCATTTCTCCCCGACAGAAAGTTAAAAGTGTCCGGGAGGAGCTGAGGTTGTTACTCGCCGCAGCCTGAGACACTAACTTCCTCCTGAGATTGTCAGTGGATACAGATCCTTCTCTCCCCTCTCTATTGTTGCTCCTACGTTTTCATTAGACAAATTTGACAACAATGTGGCGCCTGTCATTGGCCAAAGGGGGAAGGAGCGATCTGATTGGCTTGCCTCTTTTTTCAACTGTGTCCACCTGAGTTCCCTTTTTTCCAAATATCAAGTGTTAAGAATCTGAAGGGAGTTCCCGGAAAGCTCAAATCGATGCAGTGCATTTCCAGAAAAAAAAAGAAAAAGAAAAAAAAGATCTTTTTTAATATAGATTTTAAACAATAGCGTGTGTTGTTAATTTTAATAGTGTAAATCAGCTTGATCTAGCGTGGCCTTCTTTTTTCCCCCCAAATCAAACAGGACACTACAACTGGCCTAAAATGAAGGAACATTTTCATCCCTCATGTTTATTTCTCAAGAAATGTTCTGTATCATTTGGCGCCATGATTGTTAAGAGTATGTCATCAGTCATCCTTGCGTCCAGATGTGTTATTCTACTAATTACAAACCATTTTAAGAGCCATGTTTCTCCCCCCCAAAAAATACAGATGATGCCTGGCTGTCTGTCGTCCACCTGAAAGGTAAGTATCATTTATTTTATTGATTTCAGTGGAGGCTAAATTTGCTCTGTCGGGGAGAAAGTGGAGGTATATTTGCAGCAGGTTATTATTGACTCCAGAAAGCGAAGCTGTCGATGATGCTCAATGGTTAAACTCGCACATGTCCACATGATTTATGATGTTGTCTAGTGATCGCTACGAAAGTTGATTATGTATCCGTTTAAAAAAAAAGGCTATTTGATCAGAAAATTAATCCAACTATGCAACTATACAATTATCTTTGGAGGAATGAGTGAATGAATGAAATGATGGAGTCATAGATTAATGCGCGTGCCACAGCTTCTCTCTGTCTCTGTCATTTCGTATTTTCCTCTGTTTTTCGTTTTCGACACGTGACGTTGGAAGTGTAACATAGGCTAAATATCTAATTTAAAAATATATATATATTTTTTTACATAAAGATTATTTTCTTCTGTGCCATTCTTCTGTTTCTTCTGTTTTTGTTTTGTTTTTATGGTGCAGTGTCGAAACAAGAATTATTGCTCTTAATCCAGTTTTCCTCTCGTCAGCCCAACGCTGCTCGTCGCTGAAGAAGAAAACGATATTTACCCCAAATCAACGATTTCTTCATTTTTTTGTGTTTAATGGTTTGGAGGAAATTACTGCAATTTTTGAAATCATTTCGCTTTTTTTTTTGTTATTCTCGAAAAAATGAGTGTCATTATTAGGAGTTAAATTGTGCACATTTTTGTAGCCTATATATATTTTTTAAACATTTGTTTATTTAGAATTTATTTACGGTGGTTCATTTTCAGAATGAGGAGCATCCTTTTATTATCATGTACATGTGTACATGATACAGTAAATATAAAAACATGTGGGTAAATAAACTGAATATTTTTTATTGAATAGGAATGCGATGTGTAAAATGTTTGTATAAATAATAACAATAATAATAATAACACAATACATAAGATAGTAAAATAACTACACATTTAAATTAATTCAATTCGAATTAATCAGTATAAATAAGTTTTCATAAAATACATGAATAAAAGCGGATAACAGTTTAATAATTAATTTCCATTATGTTGGAAAAGTTGATGTGCGGCTGAAGCAGGAGTGTTTTCTGTTTGTTTTGGCTCCAGTTTCTCATCTTCAACATGTTAATTTAAAATAAACTTTATCAGGCAAAAAGAAAAAATAAACAACAGAAAACAGGATCTCTAAATTATTTTCCCACCATCTTTTCAATAAAGCCTGTAAAGTGAGCGTTTAGCATCTTCCTCCCGCCGCTGCTCTCTGAACTGACTAACCATAATACTGTAATGCTTCCAGAGAGTTGAGGAGTCCGCGGCGCGTGGAGCTACAAAGGGCACGGCGCGCGAACCACCTGCTTCCTCACCTGTTCACTCACGAGATGATGATTCATGCAGCCTTTTGACTATCTGATTAAAAAGATATAGATTTTAAAATCAACAATTGTCAGTCCCTTGGAGGACCACAACAACAGTCTAAATGAACCATCACTACTACTACTACTACT
Organism: Trachurus japonicus; assembly: GCF_045865225.1. Lineage (NCBI taxonomy): Eukaryota > Metazoa > Chordata > Actinopteri > Carangiformes > Carangidae > Trachurus > Trachurus japonicus. Next base: position 15,592,546 of record NC_140910.1, read on the forward strand.
ACTAGTACTACTAGTAGTAGTACTAGTAGTACTCTCTGAGGCAGATGAAGACAGACATTGCTGTTGGGTGTGCACCACAGCAGCAGCAGCAGCAGCAGCAGCAGCAGCCCTGCCTCTCTCCCCTCCCAGGCTCATTGTTTACTTTCTGAATCACTGTAAGCAAATGCCATCTGTTTCCCTCGCCGCTGTCATCTGCACCTTAATTACCTAGCCAACAGGCTAATAGAGACGATATTAAAACTACATCTTTTTGACATTCAAAGTAATTATCTGCATGGGGGCGACGATCTCACTCGGATGAAAATTACCCGGCGTCCTGCTCGGGGGAAGTGATAGTTGCAAAACACTGCAGGGAGAGGAGGCCCCGGCGCTCACAGCACTTACTAAGGTGTATGGGAGCTATAAGCTGATACCTGCTGGAGTATTTTAAAATAAGAGCACCTGCATCTGACTGCAAAACACTTTGCTGATTGTACACATGGTGTTTAGACTCTCCATCGTCTTTTCTCATTACGCACAATTTCCACTGATTTCAGGTAACTATTACTTTGACTTGATGCGTGTTTGTGGAGCTATATTTGTCCACACAGAGCTCATAACGCTCATATGTTAATATGATCACAAGTGAATTCCCTCTGGAGGATGAACTGGTTAAATTATCGCTCATTTCATCCATTGCGCGTAAACCTCGCTGGTTCGGGGGTTATCCCCGGGACATATTTATCACTTAAAGTTTGGCTCAGCCCAACGGAAAGTTCATTTTTCTGGGATATGCATTATGATAGGGATTAAGTTCACTATTATTCCTCCTGGTCCAATTAAAAATGCCCCCCGCGCAATTAAAAGTGACTGTGAGCACTTAGAAAATCCAACATTCTTTTACCCACTTCATTAGGCCTATGCATAAAAAAAAACCATGCGATGCTTTCATTTCTTTCAGGAAGGCTACAGACGAGTGGGTTTTTAACACCCTTTTAAGATCACAACAAAGGCCATGCTTGACCCAACATATGTAGCAGCATGTTTCCGCTGCCCCTGCACCCCCGGTGCGGCTTTCTAGCGGCCTCTCCCACTGCCGCTGCCCCGCCTGCAGCCCGGCTTTGCCGGGATCCCCTCCCGCGCTCTCCCGCTGCAGCAGCCGGGCTCTGTCACACAGAGGCAGAGGTTAGAGTAGCAGTTAGACAAGGGGCCGCGGAGAAAAGAAACGCACGGGGGTTTTTCACACAAGTATTTACACGCTTGACGGGCACACCGAGTAGGCCCGGGCTTATAGACAAGAGGCTGTTAACCTGCCACTTCACACCAGCTCCACTGCGCCGGGGAAATGGATCAGGCTTAATGCATTCCTTTAAAGGCAGAGTCAGGGGAGCAGCGAGGGCTGCAGACACATTAAACACATTGTTGGGCAAGTTTATAACCTGCTTCTTTAATAGTGATATACAACAGTAGCACGCAAATTGCTGTTGAAATAATAATGTGATGGATAACCAGGATTTCCAGAAAAAACTATATGATTTCTGACTGCAGCCCTGGATGACACATAGGAGGTCTGTGGTTATTATTATTAACATTCATACTAATCCGAGTATGAAAACAGAACTATTCAGGGTATTGAGCCTCAAAAAGCACCACTGATGCACCAAAATAGCCAACTCGATAACATTGAAGGCCAAGACTTAAAATTAGAGCATTAACAGCTAAATCCATGTAATGTATCACCAAAAGCAACCTAAGGATTGATGCGATTTTATTTTTTATCTTGAGCTGAGAATTTCCATTGTGTTATTGTACATCTGATCAATAGTAATCAATCATTTTAGATAAAACTAGGTCAAGAAATAGCTGTCAGGTACAGATGAGTGGTGGCATTAAACAGAGTCACTCAGCTTCATTACATTCCAGCACTGGGGGACAAATCTCACAAGGCCTCTGCCAACAAAAAGAGAGTGAGTGGTTAGTTTGCAGCCTCCGCAAAGGTCTCAGAGTAAAAGACAGACGTCGAGGCGAAATTTCAGCAGCTATAGGGCCGCGTGCTGAAGAGCCACTTGAACTGAAGCGGCACAGAGAGGTCTCTCTCTCAAGCATCGCTCCTCACCCGCTAGAATAACACTTATTTGTAAATGGGGGATCACCCTGCCACGGCGTATGAATATTTCAAAGATTTGAAGGGTTCCTGCTCTGCCAGAGCTGTTGGCCAGCACTCAGGCAAACACACACACACACACACACACACACACACACACACACACACACACACACACACACACACACACACACACACACACACACACACACACACACACACACACACACACACACACACACACACACACACACACAGTTTCTGTGCCCCCGAGGTAGGTTGGCAGGGATTATCTTTGTTTAATGAATGGGCTACAAGTATTCATCAACACGGCGAGATTATTGGGCGCACTCGCTCTCCCTTCTGCAAGGCCTATAGTGGCATATTACTCGTGTGTGTGTGTGTGTGTGTGTGTGTGTGTGTGTGTGTGTGTGTGTGTGTGTGTCACTCTGTGTGTATGTGTGTGTGAGAGAGAGACCCACACACTGCAGCCAATTAAAATGCACTCTCCCCTGCTCTATCCCTCCACATCTGCCTCCTTTTCTCCACCAACGAATGGCGCAGAAAAGAAGGAAGCTCATGAATAGGTGCTCATTGAGATCACAGATGGAGTATGGCTTTCTCTTTGCTAGAAATTTGAGAAACACCATTGTCCCCAATCAAAACTCAATGTGTTCGCCCACAATGGTGCCGGCTTTGAGCCGCGCCGCTTCAATTGGCCTTGTTTTTGAAACTTGAAGTGTTCGACACAAAGACGTGGCCCTCCTAGATGTCACCACCGCCTCGCTCCAGTAGGGCCGTGGGTGTGTGCGTGTGCGTGCGTGGATGTGTGCTCAGACAGAGAGAGAGAGAGAGAGAGAGAGAGAAACACAATTAATATGAAGCAGTAATTACTCCCCTTCACGCCACTGCACCCATTCAGGACCCCACTGGCCCATTTATTGCTTTATCCCATGCGGCTGATAATCCGAATACCACAGGTTTTTCTGAGGCCTCTGCGGCGTTTAAGGAGACAGAGCTGGAGGAAATCAACTGAGCAACGAGCTGCTCTCTGAACACGGTTTAGGTAAAACAACTTAACGCATCACTTCAGTATAGATTATTCATCCTATTAGCCTCAACCTGTATTTAATGTACATTCATATTTAGTAAAATAGCCCGACTGGTCACAGCTGCGCGGGTGTTTTTGTGTAATTCACTGCCACTCTCGTTATCAATCTTTTAGTTATATAGGTAGTAATATTTAATCTGTATATTAACTCAACACAAATTTGTGTTGAATTGATAAAATTAGTATTTTCACATTGAGAAGTCAAGAACGAAAATAACTATTATAGATAGATAGATAGATAGATAGATAGATAGATAGATAGATAGATAGATAGATAGATAGATAGATAGATGTTCGTCAGTAATAATAAAAATGGTTAATAAATAAAAACTGATCGATAGGTCAAGTCTTTTTCTTTAAGATTCGTTAGTTTCATGAATTGGCCAGATAACTTAAAATTATGCTGTTAAATATAATTTAATGTTCTTTTTTAAAATTTTTATTAATGTTATTATTTTTATATTTTGCCTTGATTTTCCCTGAGTTTACAGACTTCACAGCTGAGACTGACTCAGTTCCTGACTGAGACCAGGTGCCCGCAGCGCCCCCTGCTCCAGACACAGACCTGAAGCTCCGGCAGCAGCTCGAGGACACAACATGCTTGGTTATTGTGTAATCGAGACCGTTTCCCATAATAATAATAATAATGATAATAATAAGATAATAATAATATAATCTTTGGTGCCTTTTGCATGTGAATCGGACACAATTTTGAAAAAAAAAAAAAAAACGTGATTTCCAACGAAAAGCCAGGGGGAAAAATCACTAAGTGTTAACATAATGTTTCCTGGATTGAGGAGAAAGTGGCCTCACATGCTCAGAGTTGTCAGGTCGCCTCTTATTAAAGGAGTTAAGCTGATAAAAGTGGGTATCTTCACAGCTCAAGGTGAAGTGTGGCTGCTATGCGGCTCTGCTCTAATTGTAAGGAAAAACAACAATAGTTGCTAATTAAAACAGAAGTAATAAATCAGCTTGTCCTCCTGATTATTTGTTAATTGACTGAATTCATTATATCCTGTATAGTCTCTCAGTTGCAGCAGAGTAGAAGGGTGGTTAAGAAAAAAACTTACTGTCACTGCACACTTCAGCTTTTTAAAAAAAAATTCAGACCCATTTGAAAGAGAGATTTTTGCCATCAGCTTGGCTACATGGCTGCAAGGAAAACGTGTTTTGTCTTTTTATAGATGGAAATCAAAGTCTTTCCATGTCTATTGTGTGACTAACAAACAGTACTGTGAACGGAGAGAGCCGGAGAGGGATAGATGACCCTCCTTTTGTGCCCATCCAACAGTTTAAGCTGCATAGATTCTGTTTCTTTGGGCAGGGCCGGCTTCTCTGAGAAAGTAAACTTGGGGTGACCCTGCAGGTTAGGCCAGTCTGGGATACGAGCGGCGATGCTGTGATTCGGGGAGCCGCCGTGCTCTGGGATCTCAGTAGGTCCCACTTCAAAAGGAGGGAGGCGAGATCACTTGTGTCAGGAATTTTGTTCCCTCGCCAGTGGGCTGCATTCTTGACCCCGGCGGAGCTGGTTAAACATCATGGACGCTTTCCTCTTTTGTCGCCAGAGAATCAAGACAGGCAACCTGATGTTGCCACCAGTGAATCTGTGGCAGGGAAGCCGACAGAGTAAGCTCATTACCACACAGACACTTTCTGGTCCCGCCTGTGTCAGATAGACGGAGTCTGGACACTGATTGAGACATCCAAGACTGACTAACATGTCAAAGAGCAGCTCATCTGACACCGAGTCCAAACACACCAGTGTCCTCTCCAATACAAAGTACCTTAAGTTTAATATTTCAAGTTGTTTTAAGTGATAATTTCTGATTAAATATTCTATACAACTTTTTGTTTTTTAAAGTGTGAAAATGCTAATTTTAGTTTCTCAATTTCAATGTTTTGAGGTAAAAACACAAGATTCAATTGAGCTCCCTTCCAACCAATGGAAGAAATGTTGTGATGATATTGTCAAATTGTGAAATTGCCTTGGTTGGAATAAATAAAAAGAAAGAAAGAAAGAAAGAAAGAAAGAAAGAAAGAAAGAAAGAAAGAAAGAAAGAAAGAAAAATGCAGCAAATCCTTTAACCTTAAAATAATTAGTACACTGATCAACAAATAAATGAGAGGCAGTAAATGCATCAACTAATTATTCTCAATAAAAAGTGGTGTGGTCCATGACTTCTTTTTGTTAAGGGGACTAAAGCCCTTTGAGACAAACTGTTTGTAAAAATGGGCTATACAAATAAAATTGCCTTGCCTTGCCTTGCCTTATCTATTCAAAAACTGGGATAGGTCATGTCTATCATGTGAAAGAGTTCATAAAAAGTAACACATACATTTCACCAAATTTCTCTGAAATTTCAGATAAGTTTCTTTAATTTTGTCTTTCCTCTCACAGTTTAAACCTGATGACTTCTTTCCAGTGAAACAAAAACATCTAATGACAAGTGTGGTCAGGTATAAAGAGGAATATCATTATGTCTCATTGACATTTCCGACCCCATCACCATCACGGGCCGCAGCAGCACGGAGAGACATGCCTGTGCACATCACGTTCAAAAAAGCTGCGTGATAGAAACTGTAATCTCACACTTGAGAGGAGCTGCACTATGTACACAGTTCCCCGAGGAAGACACACTCTGACAGACGAGCAGAGATGCACCTGTCTGTCTCTTTGCATAAACGCACCCGGTTTTTCACGCTCACTGAGCTCCTGGCCCTGCCCTGACCTCTCCCTCGCCCCGAGCTGCACGTGTCAGCACGGCCAACTACAGCGCAGCAACACTAAAATGTCATCCACGAATGTTTCATCTGCCAAGGACGCCTTTTCAGAGTTGTCTTAGAATTAAGGGACATCATAACATCACTGTGTGTTGGTGGTAAAAGGGTCCAAACTAGACAGGCACCACTTTCTATCAAGGTGAAATAACTTTTTAAAACCATTATAGAGTCAAACACTCCTCAGGATAGGAGTCAGCAGTTTGGTAAAGAGAAACACCAGGTGAATTGGACCTGCTGTAAAACTACTGTGTTGACTGAAATCAGAAGTGAATTGACTGAGTTTTCTTAACGTTCACATCGCAGTGAATAGTGTCACTGATGGAAAATCTATAATATGTTACCTTTGTCATCTTTATGCCACTGCAGCGGGCTTCATCCCTCCATCTCTCAACAAAGACAAGGCCACGTCGGTGGTTTCCCATGGTGGATCTCTCAAAAGGCTGCAATTTGCCACAGTACACTGAAGTCACACACTGGTTAAGAACTTTTCAAATAATAAAATAAAAATCTGCTTTGTGCTCACTAGTGGTTCTTCACTGAGGTACTTTCAAAGCTCATGGAAAACTGGGTTTTTATTAAGAAATACAGGTTTGATGTGAAGTGTTTTTTTCTTAACTTTTCATATAAATACAAATATCAGTTGTTGAGAAGCAGTGTTTCTATTTGTTGTGTTGAATATTACTCCCTGAGTAGATTTTTACAGAGACTCAAACAGTCTGAGGATTTGTCCTGCAGTGTTTCTCTGTCTCTGTCTCTCAGTGCCTTCAGCAACATCTCATGTCTGGTCAAACCTGGGGAAGTGTGGCTGGCTGAGCACATTAGAGTCGACTCATTCCTCGCGTGAGAAACAAGACAGCCGCAGAGAAAGCAGCCGATGCACACTCACACTCCAGCGTGCTTGTGTAACACAAACGACTCATACGAGAAGTCCCAGTATTTTCAAAGCACTAGTGTAACTACCTCAACTAGAAATTCCCAGAAACTACATGGTTCCCAGTGTCCTTGTAACATTGTAAGAGTCAGACTTTCATCAGTTAACACCACAGGACCTGATGACGACACACAAAGTAAGATTCATGAGATAGTTGTCTATTTCACCCACAAGGATTAAGTTGAAGATTGCAGAATTCCCTTTCAAAACTACAGAATCAAAACATCAGATTTAGTTTTCTTCACTCATTTAGTTTAGATCAATGTAATCCAGTTCATGAGGAAAATTTAAAGTACACAGGAACTAAAGGTCTTATATTGCTCCCCTAAAGGGCCAAAGTTTTGTTTAGTCTAGTAAAATGTTCTGTAAAGTAAAAGCATAACCACAGAAGTCTGACTTTGACCTGTGTCAGGGTTGTACAGCGATTTTACAATGGTAGATTGATTAATCTTAATAGCTGCCTATGAATTATTTCAACACTTTTTCTGATATAAGCTTTGTTATGTAAGTAGCTGTGACACTGCTTCCTATTTCTAGTGAAATAATCAGAAAACTTTGCTCTACAGATTTTGATCTTGACTTTGTTATGTACAGGCGTCTTTAATTAGAAATGACTAAATATCAGCTGTTGCTTCATAGTCAGCATTTAAAACATCAGAATATTAGTATTTTCACTGTCCTTATAATTTTAAGTTGTATTTATTCTGTTTCCCTCCAAAAGCAGCAAAAATGAATTTCAGTATCATGTCGTCTTTAACACTGTTTGGTCGATTCATGTTTAACACGAGAAGAAAACAATGATTCCTCCAAAATGTCAGGAACTTGAAATATCACATGCAATCCCTCCTTCTCTGTCACCTCCCACACCTCCTGTCAGCGCACACCGTCAAACGTGATAAAAAAAGACATAAAGATAATCTATGAAATGCCATCTCAACACCTCAGTGTGTATAGGTCAGCTTAGGCCAGACCACTGTGATCTGCTTACCTGTTTATTGATGAGCAGCAGTTTGTCTGTGTGGCGCGTCGCTCTGCTGGGGTTCTCAAACTTTGCCTTTAGCTGACAGAGGAGCCCTGCTACAGATGGAGGGCTAAGCCTGCGTGATCTCTCCTTGCTGAAGGCAGGAAATTAGCTGCGGTGAGGCTGATATTACCAGGTGGCAAGCGGGTGAGAATATTAAAACATTTGTTAAGAGAACTATACAAAAGGTCTGTCGGTGGCAACCGAGATGTGATGATGCATACCTAAACTTTAATCTGCGTACAAGCTGAGGCTGAACTGTCCCGACTGGCTCCAGGTTCAGGTCAACTTGACTGACATCAGGCTGGTTTGTGTCGTCACCTACAACTGGTTGTCGTCAATAAGCTGAACATCAACAGGAACGTCATGGTTATTATGATCTCCAGCAGCCAGCAGCACTGTGGTATCTCTTGGGTAAAAGCAAACAACTCACAAAAACACATATAAATGTCAAATGTAGGTTTCTCTTGCTACAAAAATGTTCAACCGTTATCCTCTCATACTCCACAGGAGTGTCATAAAATAGATATTTATATGATCAAAGATGATTTTATATCAGAAATCAATGTGAAAATCCAGTTTTTCCATCTACTCAAGGTTTATATGCCCTTCATAACAAACCTTTACTTGCTGTAGAGAATCTCAAAGATCGCATGTTAAATCATCTGAACAGACTGAAAAGACATGTGGTTGTGTGTGTGTACCCATCATGAAATATTTCAACAGATTTCTGGTCGAGACAAATTGATGTTCATATTCATATATTTTATATAATGTATATCAAACTAAAACTAATACAGCATCAAACTTAAAAAGGATCAAGAGAAAAAAAAAGAAAAGAAAAACCTGAAAACTGAGCAATCCATTGGCTTGTGGAGCAGAGGATGTTAAAACCAGGGGGAGCGGAGACTGAAGAGGGCACAGCAGATGCTGTGGGTGTCCCATCACGTCCCATTCCCCGTGGCAGACAGCGGGTGGAGGGGGCCAGGGGTGGAGGGTGGGGTGAAGGAGGGAAGGGAGGGAGGGGGTGGGAAGTCGCAGTTGGGGGAAAAGGTTAAGGGGATAGTACAGGTGGAGATGAGACAGCCCAGACATCTCCAGGGCAACGTCTCTTCTTGCTGTTTATTTTCTATTTTTATTTATTTTTTATTTTTTAGCATTTTTTTGGATTTCAAACACAAAAACCATGTTCTAAAAAAGCAGCCTTGGTGTGTTGAATGTGGAAACAAGGGGGACCGAGCCCTTGTTCTTTTTTTTTTGTTTGTTTGATTTTTTTTTTTCCTGTGACAAAGATTTATCTGCTCAGTCTCTCAATGCTGTTATCGTACGGTGTTTGTTGTGTTTCTGTTGTGAGAGGAAAACCATGACAGCAGTTGGGAACGTGGATTTGTTAAGTGTGTGACAGGAGAGAGAGAGAGAGAGAGGGAGAGAGAGAGAGAGAGAGAGAGAGAGAAGAGAGAAGAGAGAGTCAGAGAGAGAGAGAGAAGAGAGAGAGAGATAGAGAGAGAAGGTTTGGGTGAGGTGAATGTTTGGCTGTGTGCTTATGATACTGTCTTTGCTCCTCTGTGCAACACGTGTACACTAAACGCATTCATGTACCACGACCAGGCCGAGGGCAGAGAAGCTTACTTGCACTTTTGTGTCACTGGATGTGCATGCCAGTGTATTTATGTATGTCTGAGAGGAGAGAGAGGACCGTGTATCGCTGTGTGTTGGTGAGTGTGTGTGTTTGTGTGTGTGTGTGTGCATTGTAGGCCCAGACCGGGAGGGGAGGTTTTGGGGGGTAAGGAGGGGGCCCATGCTCGGTGACTAGTGTGTGTGTCCAGCCAGTTCATCAGTCAGTTCATCAGTGGGTCCTCTCAGCTATCGGAGGGGCCAGTTCCTATTCCTTAGCCTCCAGGAAGAGCGTCTCCTGTGGAAACAACTTGGCCTCCAGCAGAGTCGACCCTGGATCCAACTGGGTGATCTGGGAAGAGACAAGGTGTGGGGGTATGGAGAAAATATTAGCCCATCACTGACCAAATGGTTTAATGCAACCAATAAATAATAAAATAACACTGCATTAACAATTACATTTGCTTGAAATCAATATCCTGCCAATTAACAAACCAATTCAAAACAACAATAATTTCAGCACCATGAGAAATGTTGCTAGTGCTAAATTCAAAGCTCTAACCTGCTCCTGTCAACAAAGGCAACGCAATTGCTGAGCCATAAAGTCATAAAGTCTTTTCAAAGTCAGTTTAATTGTATTATCTAAACTACCTAAATTATATTTTCAGATTTATTCCTGTCAGTGTAAACATGGCCCAGGGATCCAGCCTTTACTGCAGAGTTCAATGAAAGTGTGTGTGTGTGTATTATTCTAACATCTTGTTTTAAAAAAACGACTGGGTAGTAATCTGAGCAGCTCCAGCTTTGTTTCCCTAAGAGGACCATCAGGTTTGTTTTCATGGAAAGGCCGGGGTCCAGAACAAACTGATGAAGGTTACAGGACAGGAGAGAGTGCACGTTATAAAAGTGTGTGTGTGCGAGAGAGAGAGAGAGAGAGAGAGAGAGAGAGAGAGAGAGAGAGAGAGAGAGAGAGAGAGAGAGAGAGAGAGAAGCAAGGACTGAGAGAACTGTGTGTGTTTTTGATGGTTAATAATGACTAATTTCAGCCGCGACAAAGGTCGAACAGGAACGTAGCTGATGCTGTAGAGGAGAGAAACATTTATCTCCTTCCAGTACTACAACAGCTATTGTCTAAAAGCACAGGAATAATTCAGTGCCACCCACAACGGAGCTGATCGAGTTAACTGACACGAAGGGGGTCTGACCTGTGTGTTTTTTTGTTTTTTTTTTTAAACAGGACAATCTGACTCTCTTTCCGACCCCCACCACCCCTGTGGGCCTCTTAGCTTATGTGAGCTAATCACCAGAGGGGTTGAGTTACATCGGGCCAATCTAACACCTGGGCTGAATGGGCGAGGTGGTGTGACACCAAGATGTGTCCGGGGCTTATCTGATGACTGCTGCGTCAGCCCCTCTGATTAGGGCTCCTATTCTAACCTCGCAGCGGGATAATTAACAGGCTCGCTGTACCTGCTGTAGAAGGTCGGAGGGCAAGCCCAGCGCGGCAAAGGTCGGCCTCACAACAAGCACAGCGATCGGCCTGAGACAGACTATTGTAGAGAGAGAAACGTGAACTCTGACCATGAACCGAACCACCAGCTTCACCTTCTTCGCCCACCCTGTAAGCGCCTTATCAGTTTTATTAATGTTTTAACAATCAAATGCATTGATTTGAAGAATAAAAACCCTGTGCACGACAAACAAAGAGCCTGTGTTAACTCCTACTATAGAAGCTGAAAACAGAGATATAAACACTTTGATTTAACATTTAACCTTGTGTTCACTACACAATCTGTCAAATTAGATTAAGTTCAAAGATGCTGAGGAAAGGGTGAGAAAAGAAAAAAACAAAACAAGAAGGCAAGTAAATTAGGGAAAGGTGACATCAGCATCAGACAACCTATCCATCTCCCAAGGGAGTTTGGAAATGTCACACCCATGTGCATTTCGACTCCATGTCTTTCATCTCCATGTCCTCATTTCAACGTGTCATTTAGACTCTTGACTTCTCAGCGGGGTCCTGGGGAGCCCGGTGTGGACAGGGAGGGGCTGCCACATCAACCTTATGCCCATCACCTAGTCAACTGCCTCATAGCACAGCGGGGAGCAAGGCACCATAAAGAGAGGTAAAATGGTGTGCCTGTTTTTATGAGGATATGTGTATGTGTGTGTGTGTGTTTGCCGCAAACATATTCCATCCCAACGGTGGGGAAAAGGACCAACAGGGCTGCTGCGTTCCTTTTCCCACCTCAGGAGCAGCGCGTCGCAAATGGCTGCCATGCTAATGAACCCGACAGGCTGTTATGACACCACAGCATCAGGTAGGAGTAAATGAGGCTTTGGGGTGGAGCAGGTGTGTGTGTGAGTGAGAGTGTGCGTGTGTGTGCAGTCATGTGTCTGTGGACTACATATAAGCTTGTGTGTGGATGTGTGTTGTTGCTGTGAGTGAAATCGGGATGAGAGTTTGTGCTCGTGGTGCACCAGGGAGAGACAACGGGGGGAGAGCAGCATCTGACTCTGAAAAAGAAAGTAGGGAAACAAGATGCCACACTGACACAGGAGACGGGCGCCATCGGTGATTGTTTACATTGTTATCCAATTAACAGACCATAAGTATGGAGGCATCTGTCAACAAACAAAGCTGTTGTTTTTCCTCTGCTCTGTCTAAGCCATATTCTCCCCTCCTGTGCCTACACAGCCATGCATACATACATACATACATACATAAGACAGACACAATCTAGCTCTCTGCTTGCAGTTTGTTTTTAACCTTGAGTCAATATAATTTTCATCGGCCAATTTAGATCAAATCAATCAGCTGAATTAGGGAAGTGTCTGACTAATTTAAAAAGATGAAATTAATTTCCAAAGATTTTCATCTGACTAAATAGTATTTGTAGAAAAGAATAGGTTTTCCAGTGGTTAATTAAGAATACATAAATTAACAGAATAAAAACTGAATTGAACTCTGCCTGAAGCTAAATCTAAATAGATAATACAATATCTGGAAGCTCGGCGGTAAAAAGCCTAATTTTAAAACTGGAACCAATTAAAAAGACAGATGGTGCCTCTCGGCAGTCTTTGATATTTTATCTTTCTTTCCTTATGAAAAATTGTATGACATAAAATAATCAGCTAATATCAACCCCATGTATTTGGCATTATCGAAACAGCAGATTTCACCACTGTTAAAACCACATAATTAGCACTTAACGTGAAGTTTAAAATAAATACCACAATTGTAAGTCACTTGATTCAAATGAATAAAACACACTGATATAACAGAGGCGGCGACACTAAGCAACGCTCGGCCATGAAAGAAAAGAAAGGGAAAATAAACACAGGCCCTCGAGATGTCCGTTTCCAATATAATCAAACGTGCAGCTGAAATAACGCATTTTTAATGAAGCCATTACAGGCCCTACTATGTTAATTAAAACCAAATAACTTGTCTGTTTTAAACTAGTGTTGTCAAGTGTTTATTTGGCCAATTACAAAAGCAGTGGGAGATCATTATCTGCTGCCAGGAGCGTTGACAGCACGTAGCGCCGGGGCGTGAACAGAAAAGAACAGACCAGAATACGGCACTTCAAAGGGAGAAATGCGCTGCACAGACTGGGAGGGGGTGGGGGGGAGAAAAATGGGAGAGTAAACGAGAGAGCAAGTGAAGTGAGAGTAAATGAAGACCGACTAGTTTATGCTTAAGAAATATATTTGAAGGGGATTTGGGAGGAGAAAAAAAGTGAGAATGCACATGGGGAAGAATATAAAGACTGGAGAGCAAAACAAAAGTATAATTGCAAGAGATGGGGACTGTGCAAGGAGGGAGGTAAAGAGGGAGGAAGACAGGGAAAGAGGAGGGAAAAAGAAGACAGAGCGAGGGAAAGCTGGACAGAAGAGGAGATGGAGAGGGCTGAGGGGGAGGATGGGGGGTGGAAAAAGGTGCAGCGTCTTATATCAAAAAATTCTCTTTCGCTCTTATTAATAATTTGTGTCTGACAACATCCACTTCTCCCCCATCAATATCTACGACACTATGAATATGCAACTATTTAAGAAAAAGTTTAACTACCAGACACAATACGTCTCCTGCTTCAATGAGAAGTTCATTGTCAGAGTCTGTGCGGGGGAGCTTTCACATCTCTTCGTTAGTTGCACATCAACCACAAATGACTTCTAAACTGGTTGTGATGTAAATGTGATAAACTCAAGTTTAAATTGAGCACCGAGAAACGCTCCACCTTTAACAGAGGAAGAAAAAGGTAACAATACGCTAAACCCATTTCTGTGTGTAGGGAGACAGTAGTTTGTGTATGTGGCCTAACATCATGTGTAGTGTGGGTGTCTTTACAGTTCGGTTTGAGATCTGCGGGGAACATTAGAGGAAAAAGTCCTGAGGTATCTCTGAATGAAACTACTTTTAAAATAAACTACCCTTCTCCTTCCTGTGAAAACAAGTCAGATAGTGGGACAAGAAAAACAAAACACACCAGTATAACAGATGTAAAATCTATTGCAGTGCAGCACACAGCTTCTCCTGCGCCACTGTTTATTTTTTCTGCATCTCAGGTTTTGTCTAAGAATCATTTGGGCAAATTCACTAACAGAGCTGGAAGAAGGATTAAGCGAGGGTGAAATAGAGTACAGTATCACTGTGAGAAAAATAATACGCTGCCCTGACAGTGTTTGGGTGTCTATGAGCAGCCAGGCAGGAAGAGCAGACTGTCGATTATTATACCGGCAGTCTAAACATGTTCGCCGCAAGCTGAGGGAAGAAGACCTCAGGACTTTCAGCAGCGGTTCGTGCTCAACAAGTATCAAAGAAAATGGTGGAAATTCTTGAATGAAAAGCTGAAAACTGAAACACTAAAAGTCCCCCCTCCTCCCTTCTTCAAACTCGCTGACAGTGATAGAAACGGAGAAAGGGTTAGTTCCCTGAGCACGGCTAAGCCTAGTACAAATGAAGCCAGTGTAAGGCCTGCTGTAGTGCTGAAGAGATAAGCCACTGATACCAAATGTTGAGGAAAAGACTGAGTCCAAAAATTGGAGACTAATAGACACTTATTGGCTAAGCTACAGGAAGGTGGCAAAAGCCTGAATCAGAGACATCTGAACTGGTTTCTCGTGTATTTATCTCAGTCTCAGATGTTGATTAACAAATGAGAATGAGAATAAATCTGTTTCCAGACTCGCAATATAGCTCTCTCTCCTTGTCAATAATGTTGTAGTTTTTAAACCAAAACATTTGATAAAAGAAAATTCACTGGATGTTCTCAAGTCGGACTGCGTAGACCCACTAATTTGTGGTACAGCTGAATGAATGGAGATGAAATAAAGCAGGCTGAAGAGGAGGGAAATAGCAAAAGAAAGAGTGACACTGCACAAAGCCACAGAGAACTCGAAAAGGGAAAGAAGGTTTCAACAGTTGTGCAGTATTACAAATGCAATAGTGGTCTATCCTCTATCCTCTGATCCTGGCAGAGCAACAGTGAGAGCGTCTGGACGGGATGGAGGCTTTCTATGCTCCCTCTCATTTAATTACAACACAGAGCTGGAGGATTAGACAGGGGCCTGTGTTCACAGCCTCATACTGGCACTACCACTGAGCTGCTTCCCTCCTCTCTTTCCCCAAATCTCTTGCCTTTCTGTTTTCTGGAATTATCTCCCATTTTCTTCTTTTTAATATCTTCTCCACTTGTCTTCTATATCCCTTTCTCTTTCAGACTGTTTCTCTGATTAAATCTTTTCTTTGTTTAAGCTTTTGTCTTCTCTGTTCTCTTTTCGACTAGTTCTGCAGTCACCATCCTCTTCTCGCTTCTCTACCCCTCTAATCCTCCCATCCTGTTTTTGCCGGAATTTCATCTGCGATGCAGACACATCTTTATCTCTGTCTCAAACACATGTTTACTCTTGATTATAAAGAGACAACTGTGAATCCTTTAAGTGACAAAGTTGTGAGCGGGGCATGTGTTTACTTGAAAATATTTGTGCATGTGTTGAAGTGTGTGATTGTGACGAAATGAAGAGTGTGAGCTACGCGTTAACGTGTGTGTTAGTTTGAGGTGTTTGCCCCAGCAGTCTCTACAGACTAAGATGGCACACTGCCTGGGCAAGCCTACACACACACACCTCTACACAACCACACCACCACCCACCCTCCACATGCACTCTTCTCTTGATTAATGGAAATCCCATTTTTGTTTCCAGCAGCATGGCTAATTAAACTGGTAGTTAAAACAGAGCTCATTAGCCCGCTACCACGGAGCGCGGCGACCAAGCCCTCTAATGACTGGTTGAAGCTGACGGAGTGCTGCCTGGTGTCAACGGAAGAGCCATAGAGAATACTACTGTTAGTGCTGACAACTGTATCCTACCCGCAGTCACAGTGTACTGTATTCACAATGGACTGATACTAATTAATATTCACTGAATAATACATGTGCACAGGTGGAGGGATAAACACTTGGCTTAACTTTCCCCCATCACAGGTACAAGGAAACGTAGGCAGTGACGCACCGGCGCTGCTGCGCCGCACAAACACTGCAAACAACTGTGATAAAACACAAGAAAAACTAAATCGTCCGTCAGCCACAACAGATTGTCTTAACTATTGTCCCTGCTGCTCTCCACACACGGCTGCCACCTGAGATTCAGCCCAGGCCCAAACGGAAAAGCCAATTACAGCTGTGGATCTCTCCAGCAGAGATGTGAGCTGTGGCCAAGAACACTTCATAACCTGCTGCTACTCTTCTGCACTAAGGGCGAATTTAGCACTTGTTTGTGTGGGTGCAAAATTGTCACAAAAAAAAAAAAAAAAAGCCTTTACCCCTTCATATGTGCAATTTAACAGACTAGATGTGTTGGGCCTTACTGTCTTTTTCAGTGTGCAGATGAACATGTGAGCAGAAGAGGACAAAACAAGTGCGTGTCGAGCTGCGCCACTCACATTTCTACGAGGGAAGGTGGTGAGGAGCTTGAACTCTTCAAAGGGGTATCCCTTGGAGGCCACAAAGTCGAAGAGGACCTGGAGCTTACAGCTGCCCAGGAAACGCCGTTCCAGAAACTCGCCACTTGGCGTGCGGATTCGCAGTTTGCTGATTTGCTCTCCAGCCTCCTCGGCGGGCTCTGGCGGTAGGGCCTGCTCCAGTGACAGGCGGATTGCCTGAAAGAAGAGAGTGGGAGAAATGCAGTATGGTGGTTAGTGTGGCACATTGACAATGTTGAAGACGCTTCATAATTACCAGAGAGTTGGCAAGATTTATGTTATGCTAACGAGCAACCTGTGTATAAGTATAAAACAGACACATTTGCAGAAATCACTCTGGATAAGTGCTCTTTCTCCAACTCTGGGAAATCTGACAGTTTCTTCACTTCACTAAATTATGCACACGCTATTCGTTGCATGCTACACAAATATTAATCGAGGAAATTTTAAGAAATTAAGAATAATATACAGCTTAATTACTTTTTCTACACACACTGCCTCACAGTGTTGAGTGTTGACTGAGGGCAGGCATGTTTACATACAGGTGCCAGTGAGATGCAGCTGTCATCACTGGTGCTGCAGATCTTGTTCTCAGGCCTATTAGCATTACAAAGTACTGATTTTTTTCTTTCTTTACAGTTTGTTCACACCAGACTCAGTAAGACTAATATTGTGACAGGTAGCCAGAAATAATAGGTTCATAATTAGACAAATTCAATATTGGGCTAAAAGGACAAAAATAGTGGGGTGCTTATGCAAATGAGAACAAATGTATTTCAGATTAAAAGTTATTTGTTATTATAAAACTATAAATATATAAGTGCAAGAGAGAAAAGACACCAGGATGTGCATACAATCCTCCCCTATACATGAAAAAAAAATAAAAAATCTGATAGTCAGTCGAGTGCAATTATAAAATGTCTCTCTGAGAACTTAAACCGAAGACTCAACAGTAACACTGGCAGTTATGAAGATGATGGCACACTGTCCAAACAAGTACGAAACACAAGCCAAGAACTTTCTCCCAGAGTCTGATTACAGCACTGTTGCCTCACATTAATTAAAGGATCTTCTTGTCCTGAGTATGTTATTAAATTAGTTGTCCTGTGTCTCACCCTGTTCCCTAAAGTCTGATGTAGCTTAGCAGGTTGCGGAGCAGCATTTCAATACGTTCAAAACAGCCAAGAGTATTCCTCTTTCATGCCGTCTTACTGCTGCTCAGCCCCCTTTACTGGGAAATCTGAGATGGAGACTGTTGATTATCTCACTAGTGTCCGCCACAGACACTTCAAAGTTGTTTCATAAGAGCTAAAATCTTACAGCTGCGCGAACTTTGGTATCACGGTCTACGGCGGCTTTAACTGGCACAGAGACAACAATCAACTGTCATCTTGCAGAGCAAAGCTAATCAGCTCTCCTGTGTTCTGAAAAACTGCGCTTCAGCCACTCCCTTGAGCCTTCCTCCTCTTTTTTGCTCTTGCCCCTCACCTCCCTCCGCCTCTCCCCCTCCTCCCCCCACAGCTTGTTGTTCCTGTTTGGCCAGCCGGGGAGCATATGCTGTGACAACACGCCCCGGTTTTATTTACACACCATAATGCAATTATATTTCATAAGAGTGTACAACAGTAGCTCATTAGCAGCTTCTGGTGTTGGGTGGGCAGGGTAGGGCACGTGCCGCTCCACCATCAGCTCCCTCAGGTATAAGAGCTGATGCTGACTGAGTTAAAGGGGCCCCATGGGGCAAACTAACACACACACAAATAACAGACAGGAGTGTGGATGCGGTGGTGGTGGACATATAAATGCAGACAGAGAGTCGACCACAGACAGAAGCACAAACACCCACACACGTGAATGGTAGCGTCCCTAAAAAAAAAAAAAAAAACCACAGGACACACTTCCAGTCGAGCTTCGGTCCCCAGCTGATCCACACAAACAATCAGAAGCATCTCTCTGTCCGACTATCTGCCTCTCCAGCTCTGTTCCACTAACCACAGAGAGCAAACACATGACAGGTGGAGCCGGGGGGGGTGAGGTGCACCTGACAGCCACACAACTACATGCTAAGACCCTCTGAAGTAGGTGAATAGTAATGTCAAGCCACACAGGCACATGAAACACATGAAACACATGAAACACATGCACCCCACCACCAGCACCGCTCTTCTTTGCACAAAGGCACAAAATCGCAGAGAAAGCGTTCCCCCTAGCATTGTCTGCTCTCCGGTGGTTACTGATGTTTTTGTTGTGTCTGTAGTTTCTGTCAGATACACTAAAAGGTTCCTGTCTCCTCAGACTCTACTCGACTGAAAGCTGTCAACAACAAACATTAACAACAAAACTGATCAGACACGGCCACTAAATTCACCTTTATAGCCAGAGCCCAACATCACTGCAATGTTTGAACACTACAAAATGTCACAAATGGTCAGGGGTGAGGTGGTGTGGCAGTCTGTCCATGATAACTTCCTGTGGCTAAATAAAAGCCAGTCAGTGTTGCAAAGGATAATGTATTAACATTTATGGGAGGAATGATTAAAAAAAAAAAACAGCAGCCTCAGTGAGCTGTCTCGATGAGGTGGTGCAGTTGTCATGTAATCTAAAGTTATTAATATGTGAATGCAAGTAAAAAACAAATGTTCAAGGTTAATATCAGGTTTCTAAAACTTCATAGAGTGTAAATAATGATAGCCAGATTCAAGAATTAAGTATAAATTGTAAACTGTGTTGTTTATATCATATACAGTAGAGTATTACATTTGTATGCAGTGACTATGAGCAAAGAAAAGTATAATAACCAAGCAAACTGATGTTGCTCAAATAATTTCTATGTGTACCACCAAATTTTCACAATAGTTTAAAAATATCATGTTGCCATTCTGACAGATTTATGGATGTACATCTATGACTGTAGCACAAGCACAACACTAGCGCTGTGGTGCTCGGGTAGCAAGCACAAAAAAACACGATGGCCATTGTTGTTTAAAATACACAAGCGTGCACACAGTTTGGTTAGAGGACTGCAGTGATATAATTAAGAAGGCCAGGTCCAGGGCTCTTTTGTTGTTGTCTGTTTAACTTAAGAGACGAATCACCTGAACAAGCTGGGTCACCCGATACCACGCAGCGCCCCGGGGCTCTCTGCTGCTGGGTAAACAACAATCACCGAGGACTACACTGTATTACTATAGACTGTATTACAACAATGGTGTCATCCTAGCAGACAATAATTGTTTTCCTTGTATGCGTGACAGTGTGTCAGTAGTGTGTCTCCAAGTGTATGTGTATGTGTATGCGTGTGTATTATCCCCCCTCTTCACATACAATAATTGTTTTCCTGTGAATGTGTGTGTTTGCTTGGGAGGTGTGTGTTTGTGCACAAGCCAGTGTACATGAATTGCCTGAGTCTTTTGTTCAGTTGGGTTTCAATACGAGGCTGTGTGCTATACCAACGTAAAGCAAGTTAAACCGAACAATAACTGTGTGTGTGGAAGGTCTAAGGTCTCACAGTAATTAGGATATTTCATTCTTCTGAAATCGCTCTATGCCTGTTCACCCACAATACACACGCTTCACTGATTGGCAGGCTTCACTAAAACCTCAATCCCATTGACTTATCATGGTAAAGTGAGAACAAAACAGAAAACAACAACACAATCTGCACTGATGAAACATTTCACTCTTCCACCTTGTACTGATGATAACGATGGAATATTCATTGAAGAGAAAACTTGCACAGTGTGAGTACGGCGTGTACATGGCTGTCTTCTCACCTCCTTCTCCTCCTCCTGCTCCTTTCTCATCTGTTCCAGGCGAACTTGCTCGGCCTCTTCTCTCTCTTGGGCTTCTCTCTAAAAATGACAGGAGAGGAATTTAATCAATGTGACAGCAGAGCCAATCAAACAGAGTGACGTGCAACCCTTAATTTTGGTGTGGTGAATCACAGGCTGTCACTTTGATTTGATTAGTCATTGTGGATATCATCCTCATGATTAGAGAAATGTCATTTTCTTGGCACTGACGTCTCCAAAACTGGAACAGTAACTTCCTACTAACTGATTATCAAGGCAGTGACTTAAACTGTCTCTATTTTAGTAGATTGTGTTCAGACAACTGGGCTGCTATATGGGCAAATTGAATGAATGTTTAAAGTGTTTAAACTCTGAAATTAATTCAAAAAAATTAAATAAAATACCAAGCAACTGGTCTTATGTACAGTTGGATGTCTACTCTACACATGATAATATGGTTATTATTAAATCCCTTTGGTTTTTACTTTAAAACAGCATCCGCAGTGATAATGGTGCTATGCAACAAAAATAATAATAAACGATGTGGTAGAGGAAAATGTGTTTGTTTGTTTTTTAAATACCTTCTTACGGTCAGCCTCTAAAGACAGACGGTAGGCCTCATCCTGTTCTCTCTTCACCATCTCTCTTGCTTCACGCTCGTCCTGGGTGGAGGGAGGGGAGAAAGAAAGCGGGGCCCATTAGCTAACAAGACAATAAAGGATACACGGGGACAAAGCATCTAAGCTGAGGAGCCAAAAAGAATCGAGCAAAAGGAAAAATGCAGCATGTCAAGTGTGGTTACGTACAAACACCAGGTATGAAAGAGTAGCACCAGAGGGGAATTCATTATGACGGGGCTGTCATTTACCAGACCCCGAGCTTCTTTTATGTTTCCTCATCTCAGTTTCACCGTCCCTTTCTCTTTCATTCACTCTGCGTCTCGCTTCCTGTTTGTACAGAGGGAAGGGGAAAGGCGGCCTTTCTCTTTCTACCTGCTGTGGCTACAAAGTGTTTTATAAAGACTGGGACTAAATACGAGTGCCCATTGTGTTAACAGTGCACAGCCATTAGTTTTCCATTTTCTGAAGGCCCATGCTGTGTGCCAGCCCGGATATGGCGAAGTAAGCTTATTGTGATGATCAGAGGACTACTGTGCAGCCAATCAGTGGCTAAGCAAAAGGACAGTGTGTATTGTTGCATTCAATCGGAAAATGCAAAGGATACATTTGTGCTTTTGACCCGCATAATAGACGAACATTGAAAGGAAACTGTAAAAGAATGGCAGACGGGGACAAAACATCAAAAGTGGCAACCTTCAATGGCCCGGCCCTGAGTCACGCAAACAAAGTTGCAGAGTAGTTCATGTTAAATACTCATTCTGTGCTGTTGTAAAATGTTTTCCAATTCACCATCTGCATCGAATGCCCTTTGTGAACCAGAGGCATGAAGTGAAATGTTAATTTACCATGAGTCTGCTTAAACAATGTGATTTTCCTCTACGGAGGAAAACAGAAGGAGATTTCTGCATCTATAACTTGGCTACCGATCAAGTTGGTGATACACATGCTGTCTTCTAGAGGTAATGACAGGCTTATCAAGTCAGATGTCAGAAATTCAAGCTGTCAAACATTGAATAATTATTCACAAATAACAAATAATGGAAAGAGTTGCAGTTAAATTTAGATTAAAGCTACTTTCATTAAGGCAAATTAAACCTGATTTGTTTTTTATGAATACTTTGGCCCAGTGTCTCACTGTCACTCCACAGCCAGAGGATCCAGAATTTAATACGAGCAGTCCTGTCTGTGGACCTTTCATACTCCCTGATGCTGGGATATGTACGTTTGGTGCCATTGACCGAGCTACTGGCTTTAGAGCGCTGCTCTTTCTCATATACAGCCTTATGTGAAACCAGCTGTTTATCCCCAAAATCAACATGGGTTATTTTTGGCGGTTGCTCACATGAAAAGCAAAGGAAATAGCCCCCGATGCTGACAGATGCAGACCACAAAACCTGCAGTGAGTAATCAGCCGATTACTAAGTACTAAGCTAAAACACAGACAACCATAGGAATGACTGGCGAGTCAGTAAGGTTGGTTGAAGTCACAGTGTGGCTGCCCAGCTGCTCCGTTTCCAGACAGACACAAAAGTCACTGTCAAAGTGGAATGTCTGGGTTAGGTGGGTGTCTGTGTTCGTGTCTCAGTTTGCCTTTGGAGGGTCGAGGTGGAAAAAAGGAACAAGAGAAAAAAAAAGAGGGAGAAGGAAACTCAACAATGCCTGAGAGTTGCTACAGCAAAGACGGGATTGGTGCTGTGTCAAGGTTGAGTTCACCTGAAGATGGAATGAGTCCTGTCAGACGCAGGATATACTTAAATCCTGTGGTTATTGGTACTAATCATGAATAATCACACAGAACATTATGCTCTCATCATCACTTACATGCTATTTATTTCTGGCCTCTAATGCCTGGGTAATTATCACACTTTAATAGAACAGCTTCACTGCTCTTACGCTATGGCGAATCTAATTTCTTATTTCTCTGACAGATCTCAACCCAGTTGTTGTGAAAGTGACATAAGAAAATATAATAGAAAGAAGAAGAAGAAAAAAAATATTTGAATTTTTTAAAGCACAAAACACAGTCACCTTGTAAGAAAAGAACCTACAGTGTCAAAATAGAATCTTATATTTAACAAAACCACATAATTAGTTCAATATACATTGCATCCAAGTGAAGCAAATCAGTCTTCCAGGGTGAACGGGCCTAAGTTTTGAACGTCAGTCCTTTTGGTATCAAGTGAAATGTGTCCACAAGACATTTTGGAACTGTTAAGTAGTGAAAGCTGGCACAAAATGTCTGCTGAAATGTAAATCTAAATGTTGCCAATTTTAGTCAGTTTAATTTAGGCACCATTTGTGCATTGCAGCTTTTCTTCAGACAACATCAAACATTTGAGAACTTATTTGTCATCTGAAAAAAAAAGGGGTTCGGCTTTGTAGAAAAACTTGCTTATAACTGATGTATTGACATGTATCACTTTGATTGTCATCTGTACTAAAACTCAGGTATCCTTTTGCAACTGGTTAAATAAAATGTCATAACCTCACATATGAACCTACAATCATCTTTATGACTCACAGTTTAATCTGACACATGCACATGCTCCAAATACTTCATGTCACTACTTATTATTAATTTTTTTTTGAAGTGTGACAACTCACAATAAAGCCAGAGAATTGTAGCAATAACAACAACAACAACGCAGAGAATAGCTGTCATTCAATTGCAGAAAAAGCCAAACCCTAAGGGTGTGTGTGTGACAAGATTTACTGCTTAACCACTGTTCCCACAACTCTGTGCTGTGGCTCTTGGATTAACATTGTTAGGGAGGCAGTTTGGTTGACTAATTGTAAAACTAATAATTTGGCATGACATGTGTCATCTATAGATATAGTAGTCAAAAAAGAGGCACGACAATGTCAGAGGGTGTGGGAATATGAGGGACGAAGCATTTCACAACTGACACACTGCACAGAACTAAACACCTGGAAGGATCATCACAGATCAACATTAACTACACAAATCTTCATATTAACTAATAATTCATTATTATTTGAAATATTAAAACATGAGTCTTAATTTGTGATTCTATAGCGACTGTACTACACTAAATTTCAAAATATGAAAAAATATTTTACTACAACGAAAGAGAAAAACAGAGCTTGGAGGATTATGTGAATACTCTGCGAAAAACAAACTTGCTTGAACAAAAAACACTTAGTATGACATTCATTCTCTTCTTTGATGTTGTGTTGAAATATCAGTAAGTCGTGCAGAGGGGTCAGGTGAAAGTCTTGTGAAGAGACCTCCCTGTCATACTGTCCCAGATTCCTGTCTATGACATGAAAGATCACTGTTCCCTCATATTATTGTATGGAGGAGGGTATCTGTCAGGTATGTTTGTCCACTTTCTAGTGGAGTAAAGTATGCCACAGTTTAACAATGTAGTCTGATCTGCCCTAACATGTTGCCATTCATCTCCTGAGCAGGACACAATAGACTGGCTCTGGCTTAAATAAGGCCACCAAATGTAGCTAGTCATACAGCTTAAGTTGGTTTAAGTTTGTACTAGACGCCTTCCTATTCCACACCCTAAACAAATTAATGTATATGAATTATTACCTCCCGTTCATTTCTTTCTTGATAAACCAACTTAAAACATTTTTGTTTGTTTGGCTGCTTCCTGTTCAGACCTTACCTCGTCTTTGATGTCCTCCTGCTGCTGTGCTGTAAAGATTTCCATTGCTCCCATTAACCTCATCATCAGCTCGTCCACTGTCGTATTGCCTGAAGATTTTTAAAAAACAAAACAAAACAAAAAACAGGTCATACAATCACAATCAACACTGTGTCATTTATCATTTTTTGCATTTGTCTACACAAGTATTGATAGTCATACTATTAATGAAGTACAAATTACCTTGTATAACATTTAGAACTTCATTGGACGTGCGTTTGCCCATGACTATTAGGAGCAGGGGGAATTGGTCTGTTTTGTATGTTCGTATAGTTTGCGTCACCACACTTCCAAAGTGCCTCGTACACATGGTGAGTAGTCTGGAAGCAAAGAAGGAAATCCAATACAAATTTCACTTTTTTATATGAAAAAAAAAACTCAACAAAAAACAAAAACCTTTCACTGTTTTTCTTGGAAGTGAACACATATTTCAGAGCCTGCAATTGAAAAATAAATAAATTCAAACATAAAGGAGACAAATACATACAAGCATGTGTACAAACATTTTTACAACATATGGAAATGAAGGTGTACACTCCAGCTTTTGAGACTGCAGCAGAAGAGAAATACACACAACTCGTGGCATTAAGGACTTTAAAACCAATTCTGCATTTCCTTATTCCATCAGAGTGACATGCTATCTCAATTGGAACCGTAGATGAATTAGTATTCCTCACCAGACACCCAGAATTGATAGGGCAAGAGAGGATTTCTTATTCCATTACAAAGACAGAACTTTTTAAATTAACATTTCAGAGAGGGAAAAGGGTAGCAGGCAGCCGGGGCCCCGCCAAGCTCCCTGTAAATGTCATAATATTAATGAATTGCTATAGACTGAATGCAAATATAGATTAGCTTTTTCTCTCGCCTTTTAATAAGATCTACTTTAATAACTGGCTGGTAAAATAGAGAAGTAATGGAAAGGATGGAGGGACAGCAGGTCAGAGGAAGAAGATAGATGGAAGAGGTGCTGTCTGAGAGGAGGTATAGCTCATTAAAACATGAAGCCAAAGCTGCAGGAGCAACTTTCAGACTTTTCAAACTGTGAAACTGACTATTTGAGTTTATAGTGGTACTTCCTAAAAACAATAATCATAACACTACAGACTGAAAGATCAGTGAACAACGGGGAGCTACAGGGTCGGGAGCTCAAAGAAGACCAGACTTTAAGATGTTATTGGAATATGATTAAAATAAAACTTCTCCAAATGTTGAACTTTCAGTGACCCACGTCTTGCAATGAAAAAAAGTTGGGTACCCTAAATCCTACTGATCATTCTGTCCTGACATTTGTCCCTGTTTAGACCTCTACCACGGCAGACCATAACAATAGCCCACAGGGAAACTCTAACCTGTAATGAAAGGCCAGGGAACAATGGACACTAACTTGAAGGGTAATCCAATCTTAAACCTCCCATTAAGCACAAGCCAACCTGCTTTGGTTTCTATCTCAGAACTAAAGGAAGTCAGTCCACCACAGCAAAAACCATCGCCGCAGCGGAAAACTGCTCGGTGTGGAAACTTGGCCTGGAACCGCTGCATACGCACTGTCACTCAGAATGGGAGAAATGTTGTAATCAGGATATGAAACACTAATGAATCCACCTATAGAACAAGCACGGACACAGCACGGAGAGCAGGAGGAAGTCAAGCTTCTCCAGGAGCTGAGGTGAACAGTTCACCACAGTCTCATCCAGCCATAACATAACGTGGTGAAGAATGTAGCCTGGTCCATACCAGGCCCTTAAAAACCTTCAGGGGTAACTAAATGTAGAGGAAACACCTGCCTGGAACTTGCAACTAATGTGAGCTAAAGACTTTGGTTCAGTGGTTAATGTGATTGACAGCTTCTAATTTGTCACCCATCCCACCTCCTTGACTCACTGCACATCAGGGCAGCTAAAATAGTAAATGTTTCCTTGGACTGTCACGTCACATTTCTTCACATCAAGCTTGTGCAAGAAGATATGAGTAGACTGGTTAAACCTGACAGCTGCTTGGCTGAGCAGCTGATGAGTCCAGCTTGTACAGTAGCACTGCAGGGAATATTTTTACCAGCCACCTGTATGGGAGGGTGAAGTATGGGAACCGGATGCAGTGATAGCTCACTGTGTCATACACACTTTGTTTCAGAGCGAACATGGACATGTTTTGATTTGAAAATGACATTTTGTTCTCTCTCTAAACCAGTTATGTTTTCAGATTGGAGGATGTCAAGAGGTGAAGTCAAGTGTGCAGAACAGGTTTGCATATTGGTTAGTCCCTGCTCTTATAGGGTATGACACTAATTTACACTTAAAGGTCATTAAAAATATGAAAACGCAAATGTGGTGTGAGACTCAGAACTCTCAAACACGTGAGATAAAATGAACTTACATGACTTTTCATAACCAAATTCTGGAGACTTGTCTTTTGAACAACTGCACGGTAAATATGATTTGGCCAGCAACACCCTCGACTAATGTCTTCAGTTAGAACTTTTACCTGTACTTGCATCCCTTACAGCTCAGTGCAGCCCCAAAACCATAAATCTTTAGCAAGATGGGGAAAGGGATTTCGACATGGCAACTCGCAAGACAGTCAGTTAGCAACTATTAACGCCAGGTAAAGACTAGTTAATTACAACTTCCTTCATGAGCCTTACCTTAACCCACAGAAACCACACAAATTCAAACATGAATTGTCCGAAATGTGCTCTAGATGTGGTGTAGAAGCTGGCTCTTTCCAGCACTGTCCCAGGCTCTGTACTAAGGTGAAGCTCATCAGCCACGACTTCTGTGACACCTTGACCAAGGACACTGGAACTACCTTCCCATTAGATCCTGGACTTTCCTTAGTGGAGACTTTTAAAAAACATCGCCTTATCTGCAGCCTTATCTGGAGTATATAGAAACATCACAGACACCAGCAAAACAATCCATCTGTTAACCAAAGACCTATGTTAGGGAGATCGAGATGCACTTGTGTTATATAAATGTGAAAAATTTAATTTTCCACAGGAGGAAAAATATCAATAACATTTATTGCAGCGCTATTGTACAGGTGTTTAATGGCAGGGAAGCCATTGTATACTGTTGACTGTCAATACAAAAGAGATGGACGGCTTTATTAAAACCTTTCTTTGTGCTTGCACAGATATGTTACCATGGAATAAAATGTGTAATAGATTTGAAGAAGTAGGAAACTGATAAATTGATCTAACTTGTAGCGTGTTTATCTACTGGTAGTTTTAATATTTGCCATGTGCCACAGAAGTGCAGCGTCTGTATGATATATCAGATTCATTTCCCATGGGTGACAATTACACTGACATCCAATCAGTGGAACTACATTTATGCATAATTAATCATTTAACTGGGAGGCCTGTGAGAATACAGAGAGCAAAGCAACAGGCACATTCCAATAGCAGCAGGTTCATCAAACACACGCAGTCAGGATACCTTTCTAACAGCCTGCACGATTGGTGCCAATCACCAGTCACTTTGGATCAACCAGAGAGCGTGAGAATGCAGAGAGGCAGCGTATGTGTGAGTGAGAGAGTGTGCACATGTGCATGCATGCGTTAGCAGCAAAGCTGTGACTAGCTGTGTGTGATGAAAAGCTCCAGATGTTGCCTGCTTTTTAATGTGCAATAAAAAGGCTCAGCTGGGGCAAAAAGCAAAGGAGGCCAATGGGAGAGAAAGGAGAGTGGAATGAAGAAGGAGGGAATTTCCTTAAAAGAAATAATGGAGGGGTGAGGTCAAGGTGCGAGTCTTTCTTAAATAGCTCTTTCCAGAGGGCAGGCTTAACTCTCGAGGTTCTGGGGACAGGGAGAGAGGTGAGGTAGTGGGATAAAGAGAAGGAACATAAAGAAAAACTGGGAAAGAGATGAGGAGAATGAAAAGATGTAGCAGAGATGTGGGAGGAAGTGGGAGGGAACTGAGCTTGTCATTGGCACAATGTTATGAGGAAAACCAATCAAACCCTCAGCAGGTCTGCATTTACCCCTACTTGTCCACAGGCAAACACTTAAACCTGCAGGGATCTGGTTGTCTGTGACACATTGCAGGTCAGATTTGTTTTTCTAATTAGTGTCATGTATTTTCTACAAAATCTAAAATTAAAAAAAAATCTAGTGTGAGTTGTCCACTGTAGTAGTGTGGGACGTGTAATAAACTAGTGCTAGACAGACCTGTCAATTACCAACACACACTGTTGGAGCTCCACTAGGCTATCTGAGCATAAATGGAGAGATAGAGATGTTTGGACTCCAAGGGAGTCCTTCATCTCCCACTGACCCCGTATTCAGACAGCTTAGTCAAGATTGCCCAATCAGGGGCCTCACCATGCAAACACAACGCCTTTTGTTAGCATGCAACCTCCAAGCTTCAAAAAGAGAATGAAGTTGAAGAGAGAATGGGAGGACAGAGATGCAGGGTGTGAGCAATGGAGTAAGAGCTGAATGCCGGCAATTAAGGACATGTCCACATTAATGCGAATAGATGTGAAAACGCTGTTTATGTGTCAAACGGACTTCTGTCCACACTAGCAATTTTAGATCATTTTGTAAAAGCTTCCTGTAAACTGAAGTGGCAAAACAAAGATCTCATCTCAAGTCTTTGAAGCTCAAGATTTGCTGCCTCTGAAATTGAAAAAGCAATTCCAAGAGTATGCAGCAGGATGGGGCAAGGTACTAATGAATACATTGACCTTCTCTATGAGAACCATTAAAAACAAAGACACTGGCATACATAGCAGCATGTTCCAAAGTAACAGGGTTCTTCTGCATACAACCAAGCTGCTCTCCTCCTGAAATACATCTGATATCCCGTCTATTAGATACACGTCCGTATTTATGCAACAGCCCACTCCTAGAGGACAATAAGTCTGGCATAAATAAAACATAAGGATTAGGCATGCCGTCAGGGCTTAGAGGTTCGATTATTGCTCTACTAAACTTTGCATCAAGGAAAAGGAAATATTATTATACACAGTTTGATTGTGGTTTCTGAATCTCTGTGAGGGTCAGATAATTAATTCAGTGTTTAAAGTGAAATAGTTTAATTTCAAACAACCTGGGTCAAATCATTCTGGCTATCATTTCAATTGGATATTAACACAGTTTTCTCTCTAGCTCCATTATGAGACTCAGAGGGCTGAGAAAACCCCTACATTCAACTTTACAAGATAATTCATGTTTGATTTGATTACTGAATTAGACAGGTTTAAAACAGTTCTGATAAAGAAATCATAAATCTATTATGTTAAAACTGCAACTCATGTTCCTATCGTCAGCAAAACAAAAAACTGCCTAATGCCTGATAGTGATAATAATGATAACAATAACAACAACAGGAAAACTAATTAAGTCACATACTTATCACTATTATTTTCTGATTGGCACAGTATCAACAAAACTTCATAGTGGTAGTTTAAGGCAAAGGTATTGCTATTATTGTGTGTCCACGTGTTACTGAAGCTGAAGTTGTGTCTTAATTCATGCCATAGCTGCAATACTGGGTAGAGATGGCACAATTCAGAGTTCAGAGAAGAATATACAACACGACATAACTGAAAAATTCCACAGCCACACAAGCAACGGGTCACCTGAACAAAAGAAAAACAAATTGCACATCCCTCTGGCTGACTTTGGTTCTGTACCTGGCTTTGTTAGCTTCTTTAGTGACGTCCCAGGCCCATGTGATGAAGTTCTGGCTCAGGTAAGAGACAATGGAGTCAGCACACATCATTTGGGAGCAGAAGACGTTGCTGAGGACACTGTCGTCGTTGTGGAGGTAGATGGCCAGCAGCTTTCTCTGTGGAGTCGATGAAGAGTTGTGTGAGTATACTGTGCCATCGTACGGACATTTTTCACAACAGACTGGTTTTATTTGGAGGTGACTTTGTGTTCAAGCAAACAACATAATAAAAGGTATAGTTTGCTGCTAACAGATGAGTATGTCGTTTTCTAAGCCTTTGGAGAAGAGATGTATTTAGATTGCTCTCTTATAAATTGCAAGATTACAATATTGATGGCAAGCTTATACACAGCCGTACCAAAAAATAATTAATTGTTAAAAGTATAATCTTTGCTTGAAATGAAAACATCCATCCTCCCTGCTCTGACTTGATCTGTGTAGGGTGAGATCTCCAACCCATGCGCCAGTGTCTCATTAGCGGGGAGATATTTTCACATTATGTGATCATAAAATGACATGAGGGACCACGGGGTGCAGAGGCAGCATGACTTCTACAGACCATGGCGAGGCCACAACTGGCAAAAAAGCAAATACCACGCAAAATCAAATGCAGAGCGGTGTAAATAAAACTTCTCTTGGAGGCGACGAAGATATGGAGAAAACACAACAGACAAATCACTCTATTTATTTTACACCAAATGCCAGCAGCCTGTTCAGGTTAGTAGCGGCAGGGCCAGACAATATTGACGAAGCTCCAAATCCAAGGATATTGACACCATCATATAAGCCCGGCAGATTCTCCCTACTGACAATCTAATTAAAAAACAAACACAGCCACAAACATAAAAGGTTCCAGGGGACAGTGTTGGAAATAATGCTCTCTAAATTACATGTCACTTCTCTTACTATAAAAGAGCAAATAAGAGAAAACTCTCTCAGTCTCTGCTTAGTTCATTTTTAACCATGGCTGCAAAGGGGGAGTCAGGGGGTCCGTTTCTCAGGAGCAGAAATCTAGGCTACGTACGCCAAAAAGCAAAAAAATCTACACAGGGCGTAAAATGTGAAGAGAAGTGAAAGAAGAAGTTGTGCTATACTGTGGCCTGTGTAGAATAGGAATGGGAGAGCACTGCTGTGTTTGCTCAACGATTAGTGCTTTAGAATAATCTCCACGGCTACTAGTGAGAAGGAGCTGGGGACTCATTCATTGGGCCGATTCAACGGCCTGAAAAGATTAAACACTCATGCTGAGAAGACAAGCAAATTCAGTCTTGAGAGAGGAATGAGTGTGAGGGGAGGGAGAGTTTTACAACATGGAGAAAAAAAAAAAAAAAAAAAAAACCTGATACACACTCAAACGCTGATGTCCCAACACACATGCACACATGCACAAATCTCACTGCGGTCGCCATAAGTGAAGGACTCACACTCGCACACATGCATGCTCAATTAGAGCAAGTGTAAAGATTAATCAAAGTGGGCATTTTGGCCAACTGAACTCCTTCATCTTCCTTAAACTGTCCATGCCCCTCTCTTCCCTCTCCACTTTCAAGTCGGATCTTTTGTATTGCCTGTCTTAGCAGGGAGGAGCAAATCCCTCAGTTCAGCTAAATTACTAGGTCCAACCTGAGCTAGATAGTGACCCCATAGCCCTTCCTCACACCTGTTCACCTAAATCTAAGCTCGCTTTGTGTGTGTGTGTGTGTGTGTGTGAGAAAGAGAGTAAAGATTTCACACAGCTGAACAGTGTACACATTGAGTGAGCTTGAGCCTCTGACTATATAATCAATGCTGCTCTTTCATTGGAAAGAGATATGCCTTGTGTGAAGAGTTTGAGTCATCCCCACTTAAGAAAAAAAAAATCTATTATTTACAAATTTACAACATTACGGCAATATTTTTCCAGAGAAACAAAAAACTCATTGTGTTGAAGTGAATATTTGGTCCCTATTTTGGATTCTTAAATTGATTCCTGTTCTCTATTCTGAATGTAACATGTCGAGGAATCACAGCAGAGCTCTGTGTAATGAACAAATGTTATTAAAAATAAAATAAACGGAGAACATTCAAGGTCTGGGTATAGCTTACTGAAACACTGATAGCAACAGTGTGATATGTAAGCCTGGCAGGTAAATATTATTATTAAAAACAATAACTTTAATTTAATTTCGTTTGTCTAGAGGAGCCGGAGCCTTTCTCAACTTACTTCAGGAAAAAAATCCTGCTGAAACAACACAGTTCTAATAACACTTGCTCCTTTACTTCAAATATGAATCAAAGCTGCCACATTAACAGAGAGAGCACACACAATGTTACTCCATTCCATTCTTTAACGTGTTTTAAGAGACAGTCCATGATGAACCATTCAAGTACTAAAAAACTATTACTGCATTAAGCCCATGAACTGATTCCAGTGGATGATAATATAGATGCACAATTGTCAGACATTAATGTACTATACAGTACACACACACACACACACACACAGTACAATATAAAGAGAAAGAAAAAATATATATCTTTCTATGATGAAAAAAATATGCTCTCTGAGGGGGAGCAAAAAAAGAAAAGTAAAGACTTTTATGACAGTGTTAAATCACAATTTCATGCAGGCAGGCTTGATGAATTAGAGGCTGCATCTAAAATAACTCCAAATTCATTTATTTACTTTTACTTTAACATATCTACTTTAGAGTACCAACAAACTTTTTTTTTTACAGCAAATGAAAAACTAAAACAGTGTGTCCACTGCACAAACACTGCTTATCACTAAAAATCCCACAATGCAACTAAACTAATCCCCCCTCACAAGCTCTGTGTGTCACTCCAAATGAAGTCACACTGACAGCTGTGGAGGGCACTCTGCATTCAAGGAAAAGCTCATATTAATAGAACCAAGATCCTAGATGATATTGTTTCTCATATTGCAATAACTACAGTATTGTACAACTGATACATCCAAGTCCCATGTAACCTTTTCTGAGTGTTATATAATATTTTCTGTAATTGTCATGCAGTAGAAATATGAAACACTGGTCCAAACAGGTGAACAATATATACATGTGACATTGTTATATTTAAATAAATAAATTAAATAAATTGAGGATACATTTTCATGAGATTGAGATGAGATTTGTTCATCACATCACAAAAAGGTGTTAAATCACATGTGCAGTATGTTAAACAGGACCAGATCATACCATGAATAAGATACAGAGTGAAAGCAGCACAGAGCAGCCCAGATAGCGATTGTTCTACAGATGGCAGGCCCAGTCTGGAAAAGCAAATACTTCAAAATGAAGAGCTCAAATGTCTGATCCAATGACCTCGCACACACAGTGGGAAAACACATTTAGATCGATGACCAACCACACGGGAGGTTCTCTACAAGCTGTTGAAAACACATTAACTCTTGGACAATTTTTCTTCCGAAGGTGTGATATTCAGCCTTGGATTAAATGCTTATGGCCAAGTAGAAATCTTTTGGCTATATGCAAATCTACTAGTGGCTGGTGAGGTAGGATGTCATATATTCATACTTTAGAGTAGTTTCCTGCGTTTCCACTCTACTCTAGTCCATTTATTCATGCATGGCAGCAATGCTGTCAGGTGCAGTCGATAACTTCCGAGAGTGTTTCTTGTGATCTGCAGCCAGGGATCTGATAGATATATGGACATCCATATGTCATTTGCCATTCTGATTCACTGCTGCTCTTTTCTCTCGATCCGCAGGGCTATTGCTGGGGTTTAAAGCGGATACTTGGCAGTGATAAATCCCTCAAGTCCCCTCTCAAGCAAGGCTATGAATTTTGATGTGTCTTTGTGTGTGGCAGACAGGAGAGAGGAGTCGAGAGCGAAAGAGAGCGGGGTTAGAGTGATTAACCACTGCGTTGATGGGGATTTAGTGAAGATCGTGGTTAGTGATGGGTGGCCTATCCCCCTGTACGCTCTGACTAACCACTGATCCCCAAGAGGGTTCAGCTCAGCTCAGCTCAGCTCTGCAGCCCAAAGCATTTTCATTAAGGATGGATTGAGTCAATCTCAACAGTCCCCCAACACACACCTTCAGAAACACTTCATCAAATGTAGTGTTTTGCTTAGTGATTAGCCTCTCCCAGGCTTTGAGAGAGTGAGACTGATTCCTGTGTTTATAAACCCACCGAGTAGCCCTTCCGTCAAATCTGCCCTATTCCAATATCCCCTTAATGAAGGAGGCTTTTTTTCCACGATGAGGACACAAAAACTCGATTCCCTTTCAAATGGAAGCAAAGAGCAAAGATGAGACGTCTCGATGGATGGGAGGAGGGACGGTGTAATCGTGCACATATGCTACTGTGTAATGAAACCGTCAAAAGCAGCGTGTTTTGGCCTGTCGTCTAAGGATGCTTGTGACAAAACAGGACAAACACAGAACAGATCAAATAGCTTCTGTTTTCATGCAAAATTCTTCGCACATATTTCAGCTTCCCTAAAGCCAGTCTAACCACGGCACAGTTGGCAGGCTAAATCAAGCTCACCCAGAATAAAACAAAATACAGTGAAAATGAATACTATTTCGCCCCTGAGCTGTGTAGAGCTCAGTGGTACAGTACAGAGTGTGTGAACACCAGGGAGACATCGGCCATATTGTGCTGGCTTAGTAGAGGAGATCAGCTGGGAAGCAGGCGAGACGCCAAGCTTCTCTTTAGATTTTTTCCATCATTGTTTGTTTCACACTCTCTGCATCCCTTTACCCCGTGCTGCAACCTCTCCTGCTTTTACTCCTCTCCTTCTCCGAGCTCAGTGTCTTCCTCCAACTTTGTCTTTTTTGCACCCTCCTCCCCCGTCAGACCATGTTATCTGCATCGTGGCCCTACTCTCATCCACTCCACCCTCCCTCCCTTCTCTGCGTGCCTGGTGATCTGAACCCCCCTAACATCTTGCTGTGTCCTCACAGTCTAATAAGGCTGTAATCCACACAAGCTGTCAGTTGATACAAGCATCCTTAAAAGGACAAAAGCTGAAAAACAAGGGGGGAAAGTGGACAGCTAAAAATAAAGCCTCAGCTGTCAGGGTGAAAATTTGATGAGGGTTTTGATGAAATGATATCAATGTGGCTATAAAGCCGTCTCCACACAGCAAGACATGAGGGGTAGACAAATAACAGTAAATGCTGCATGCAAAAGGATTTCTACTCTGAACGGAATACATTATCACTGCCAACATAGCACATCTACAGTACAACAACTTGTGACAACTTTGGCTTCTTCTTGTTCTAAAGCAAGGTTATTTAAGGTTACACACAGGTAAGATGTAGCAGCTTTTAATCAACCCAGCAAACACTGTTCATATAAATCATATACCTGTTGCTAAAATGTACCTTATCTCTCCACCAGATCAGTTTGTATGTGTTTAGCAAATGCTGTTATGATTTTTCATTCAAGGTACCGAATTCTTATTAACAGCCTGTCTTTGTACGTGTGTTTACACAGAGCCTTTGTTAAACTAATAACTAATCAGCCTGAGGACCAGAAGAACCATTTTACAGCTAATCGTGGCCTGGAAAAGAGCAAACGAGGCATACACAGAAACTTGTTATAACACTGACCACTGTGTTTTAAATTCCCACCAGCTCAGTTATGAGAATAAAGATTATGAGAAACACAGTATCTCCCCTGACAGATAGAGAATGGATAATATCCTGTTCAGTCTGTGTTTCTTCTCCATGTTGTCTTGAGCAAAGAAAACTGCAACGACTAGACTACACGAGGCAGGAGTGACATCAGCGTTAAAGGACAATCCAACACTGGTAGGATCAGAACCTCGTATTTTACGCACACAGTCTAATTTTTTTGTATTTTAGATAAAAAGAGACAAAGAAAAATCTGACACTGTGACTTATTTCAGTATCTCACTATGTTTTTTCTGTGAAACCTAAGCAGTCTGAGTTCGTACTTACATCTCTGGCTTTGCCATAGAAGGCCTCTTGAGATGCTGCCTCCAAAGACCCAATGAAGAACATTGGGTGGGTCTCTCCATACCTACAAACACAGTAATAGCAAAGAGCACACAAACACCAGACAAACAGTCAATAAACAGATTGTTGCATTCCAGTCTTTTGAATTACTATGAGAAGTGTCTGATGCATAGCTCACCTTGAAGAAAATTCGGCAGTAAAGTGCAGTAAGGCATCAGCTTCGTTCTCACTATTCTCTGGCACTGGAGAAAGACAGAAAATACTGCATGGTAAAGCTATGTCTTATAGCTGGAGTTACAATTATGAGCTCATAATCTTATATCATTGAGCTGATCCACTGGGACATACTCATAGGTGCTTTCCGACAGGTTGAGGCGCCCATTCCAAACATCTCTGAATCGTCCACACCAAACTCTGACGCATCTTCAAAATCATCCCCCTCACTGTCACTGATCATATGGACATCTGCACACTGCAAACACAATTTATTCATTATTAATATCTGGATTTACTTCAAGAAAAGCACATTGTTACTGTTCTTTTTGGGCATGTATACACAAAGCCCAGTGGGAAAAATAATGCACAAAGACTTTATGTATAATATGTACCTCTTCTGTGGGCTCCTGGGCATTGGCTGGTGAAGACCTCCGACAAACACTGAGGTGATGGCAAGGATAGGTGATCCCAGAGACAGCTAGTGTCATCTATAAGCAAGAAACATAAGAAAATGTGTTAACAAGTTTAGTCAAACGCAACAAATTGAGTATGATACTATGAGTGAATGGCACAATCCTAAGCTTGAACTTAAAGTTGACTACAAGTTCATTGCAGTTGTTACCCCTGACCAGTCAATACCAAAAACTGATCTCTAATTAGACAAAGCAAAGCTCACAACTCCCTTAAGTCATGTGTATTACCGCGTCTCCCCCAAACACTTTGGATGACTAATTTAGGACTAGATTACCATTATGAGACACTTTATAATTTCTGAACAAAGGCTCCCTCATCTCTCCAAACAGGGGGAGACCTCGATGAGGTATTTGTGCACCTGCAGTAGCCGTTAGTGTGATAGTGGTTTGCAGTAAGAGAACACCTGATTAATGAGCTCTCCAAATCCAAAGCCAGGACTGAAAATGTCAGCATTCAGCAGGGACTCATTACAGCTCGTGTCTCCTAGCTTAGACCCTCAGGGACATCAACAATAGAAGCAAGGCTGTTGCAGGATGTGGTGTGAAACTCAAGATACCTCACTTTTCAAAAGCGCTGTGCCAGATTTTAGATTGATTTCTATCATATAACAATGTGGAGCCACTGTACAGCACCAAAACAATAGTGGCCAGTAAATAGGCCTGGTGAACGTGTAACCGTGACTTATAGCCTGAATTCACTGATACTTGTCACAGTAATGCAACAATATATTCATTCATGTCCTAATTGTTAGGAGCGACGCAGCAAGCCCAGATGCAAATACTTTTCTGGGAGAGTGAACTTCTAAACAACGGGACAGAGGCAGAGCGAGCAGGGAGTGATAAGAGACAGAGAAGCTGCTCGTCCCCTGCAGAGGTCCTGTGATCTGCTCTATTGTCAGGGGCCACGACACACAAAGAGCAGCTGGACGTGGTTGAATCAAGAGACGATTACATGCAACGGCAATTGAGTCTGAAAAGGGTTACACAGACTGCATGGAGTTTCTCTCTCTGTCTCTCCTAATATAGATTGGTTCCTCTCCTTGGCCTCAGCTTTTTTAACAGGAGCAAACAGTGTAACCGCTAGACCTTGACACCAACATGGACTTACTTGTGAATGCTGCTGTGTACCTGGCACTGATAAGAATCTAAATATCTGACAAAATACCAAGTCTTTTATAATTCTATCCTTTCAGACTACCTTATCTTTTCAGTGTTAAAAAAGTAAGTAAGCTGCAGTCAAAGGCCAAAACATTTGCACAGTTGTGGCTAAGATGAATGCATCTGTCAATTTCTGCTGCACTTAAGGTGTCATTGTGTTACACCACATACAAATCTATCTGCCAAATCTTTAATTCATGGTAATAATGAAGGTTTATGATTTTTGCATCAGTATGATGGACTATCTTAATATATCTGGTATTTATTTTGCAATATTATCCAAAATCAGACATCCCTGTCATTATTTTGTATCTATAAACAGTTTCTTAGGTGATTTTTCTGAACAAAAAGCGCTACACACACATATGTAAATATTAAAAGCCATAATGTGATATGTAGTGCCCTGACACTGTAATTGTTGAATGAAATATTAATAAAAAAACAACAACTATGCACTACCTCCCTTTTCTACACATACACTATCATAGATCAAACTGCATTTACTGTTTAGAGTTGGTCCTAAACTGAGATAATGAATTATCCCAAGGAAAAGAACAAACATTTTCAATTTTATGAAAAAAAGAGGGGGGAAAGGGCTTACAAGGGGACATACTGAAACTGGTTATAATATTGACCACAGTTTCCGAAATTCCCAGCAGCTCAGTAACCAAGGACAAGACATATGAGAAAAGCAGTATCTCCCCTGAAAGTTCAAGAATGAATAATATCCTGATGAGTATTCCTCGTCCATGTTGTCTTAAGCAAAGAAAAC
This sequence comes from Trachurus japonicus, assembly GCF_045865225.1. NCBI lineage: Eukaryota > Metazoa > Chordata > Actinopteri > Carangiformes > Carangidae > Trachurus > Trachurus japonicus. Next base: position 15,631,413 of record NC_140910.1, read on the forward strand.
TCCCAAAAAAGCCCTAGACTGACATGCACTGTTGAAATTACACAAACCAAGAATGACATCACTGCTAAAGAGACAAGCCAACAGTGCCTCACATCTCACTCACGGTGAAGATTAAATGTGTTGGAAATAAACCCAAAAAAGACAAATATGACTTTTGTTTCTCATTGAATTAAAACTGTTCCTATCAGATGCTGTGACAGAGGTGTGCACACAGATTATAGTAGAAACAGATAATGTTTCTTGTCGTGTATTACCACTTTGTACCATGTGCGCTCTTGACCATGAGAATTATGTAAGTGTCACAGTAAGGGCAGCTCGGTGTCCCGGGAACACCTACGAAGAACACTCAACTGAATTGGCTTCTTTCTGCTCATGTAACTTAACTCTAACTAATTTAGAACTCTGGTGCCGTGTTATTCATATCGCTCTGGAAAATTTTACAAAGTAAAGGAACAAAAACATCTTTCCACTGACAGTAAAAATAAAACTAGATAGCGATCGTTTTTCAACAAGAGAGAAAATGGTCTTTGACGACATGATGCATTATCAGCGTTGAAGGTTGAATTAGCTTTGAGAGAAAGTTGTAGATATTCAGCCAAAGACGTGAATGGACGTCTGAGCCTTAAGGATGTGAAGCAATGGCCCCAAGCAAATTCTGCCTCCTCTCAACTGAGTGGCAATCAAACGTGAGAATCTTAACGGCGGCTGCAGAGAAGATCCCCATAAACCTTCTACCCATTTTACTCACAATAAGAGGCTTTCGTTTGAGGGCCTAATAAGTGTATAAATAAAGTTGATCACTTCCCCTGTCAAAGACAGCATGGAGGGTTTGGGCTGACATGGATTCAAGGAGGGGAGGTGAAAAGGGGAAAAAAAATGGAGTTGAGTGCCTCTCAATCCCCTTCCTCACTTTGACCTGATGGCTTCTCTCGATGTTGAGGTACACAAGTGCAGCTTGGCGGCTCAGTGGTAAAACGTGGAAACAAGGCTGAAGCGCCGCAGGGCACGGGGGGTGGGGGGGGCGAGGTTAACCCCCCCAAATGACCCTCTCCCACATCTCCACACAAAGGAACTGGCTCTTCTTTTTTGGATTCTTTTAATTAACACTTGCATTGAGGTTCGAAGCATTCAGGGGCCGATACAGGGAAAGAATTTTCTCTCTCCCTTAACCCCCCCCCCTTCTTTGCCTCTCCCCTTCAACCCTTTCTTCCCTTCTCTACCCTTCTTTTTCTCCCTTTCCCTCCCTTCATTCTTTCTGTGTTTCATTTTTTCTTTTCTATTGTAGGCAGTGTTTGGATTAGGTGTCTGGCTGTGAGTGTGAGATAATTACTACTGACAGCTGCACTGACGGCAATCACAACCACACTACCACCTTACTCCACTTTCTCTTTGATGGAGCAAGGGAGGAACGGTGAGAGACGAGGGGGAAAAATGAGACCGTACAGGGAAAGGAAATAGATAGAGGAAGACATATGGACGAGAAATAGTGAATTCATGAGAAAGAGAAAGACTTGAAGAGGGAAATGCAAACCTAAAAGGCCATGCCCACCCCGCCCTGAACACCTGTTGGTTTACTTATTCATGCTACTTTGAGCTTTGCCATAGATGTCACTCTCCTAATTAGTGGCTGGGGTCCTGTACAGTGTGTTTAAGAGAGTGGGTTTAAAAATACGGAAGGAGTAAATAAATAGGAGTTGAATCTGTGGGATGCTTCATAGTGGATGCAGTGATGCTAGTATCTTCTCTGTGGGAGGGTGCAACACATTTTATTGCAATGGAAGCTTCAAAGACAGCACATAAAATGTTAGAAAATGAGACAGACAGACTAACTCAGCGCTGAATGTCACCTGAAGGCAGCCAGTTACAAAAGGGAGGGGGGTGGGGGGGCGCTTACCGCTGAGCCTTGTTGCTACGGAAACCACCAGCCCCCACACCCCAACACCCCCAGCCCAATAAACCCGCAGCTCCACAGGCCCCTGTCAGGTAGAAGAGGATTCCATTAATGCCAGCTGGGAAATGGTGGGAGGTGTTGGCCTATAAGGCAAGGTACCTCTCTGAGGCTCCGCAGCATTAATACATTAGCAAACACCATGAAACACTGCATAAATGTCAGCAATTACTGACTAGAAGGAAGGGTGGGTGGCGGGGGTGGGGGGAGAGATGAGGGGATGTGATAAGGATGTCCCACTGGCTGTCAATCACTCCAACAGGTGTGCAGAACAGACTGCCAATCAAAACAGCTCCAATGAGATGAAGCCTGTCTGGGAACTCTCCACGCCGTATTGTTTAGGCGAGGGGCTAGAAGAGGAGAGGGAGACGGAGGAGGTAGAGGAAGAGCATCAATCAGCGTCTTTCACACAGAACAGGAAGTTAACGTCCTGTCGGCCTCTTAAATCAACTGTTGCCAAGACCTCTGTCATCATCTTCAGCACTGCTCAGGACAGCTTTGCCAAAGCCACAAGAATCAGGAGGAATATGAATGCAGAGCAAGACGATGGTATTTGAGAATAATGCCAGAGTATCTGATTTAATCTACTTGGAGTGAAATTAATTCCATCAAGTTTTAACTATAGCAAAGTCCAACAAGTGTACTTCTCTCTGATGGAGGACTTTTCCAGTACTATCATGACTGTTGTGATGCAGTAAACCCAAAGAAAAGGAAAAGTAGTGCCAAAACAAACAAACACACAAAAACAGTGTGCTTCCCCACATGATCTTGGCTAGTCTAGTAAATAGAACAAACTGTCTTCTGATTAATTTGAGGAAGCAATAAAATTACAGAATGTGGAAATCTGAAACGCTGACTTATGAGTGACAGGTGGACTTTCATGTGTGTTTTAGATAAACGTTACACCTGCATCACACAGTGTACTTAGCAAGCAAGAAAGGAAAACTTAGCTCAAACTGGAACAATGTGTGATTTGCTAACCACAGCAACATTTGTATTTCAAGCTACTGAAGATTAAAAAACAAAAATGGTACTAATGTTTCTACAGTGTGATTTATGAATGCTTTGTGTTCTTCGTGTTTACTAAGAAAAATTCAAATTAATCCATACCCTGGTCAACACAACCTGCCCGCTAGAAATGAGCAACACCTTCCATTGCTACTGCTTCAACTCCACTTTGCGCGACTTCTTTTCACATTCAAACTGCCTTAGTTTAACACCACATACAATAACACAGTAGGCCCTGCTCTCAATAAACTGTTGTGTTGTCCACTGCTATTTGAGTATTATCCATCCTGATCTAGTTTCAGCTCTCTAAGGCCTTGAATAATTCAGAGCACAATAAACAATGACACACATTGAGTGGACTGTAGCAGGGAGGGTGACGCAACACATAAGTACTAGTTTCCCCGAAAGGTGAGAATGTCTTTATTTACAAACTAATTTCCTTTGCTCCAACAATGCGACAACTCAAATAACCTTCCTTAGATCACAAGAACAACTGTCAGAAGATCAACAACTATATCTTAGAAATGAACACAGAACAATCGGGTCTTACTAGAAACAACTGCGCTAACACTGTCACAATAAGCGCTGGGTTTTGTGGGAAAACTTTGACCTTCACCAAAAATTATGTCTTTAATTAAAGTGTTTTTTTCTGGAAAAATCTTTATTTCTCCATTTGAACCACACATCAAACTCTGCAAATAAAAAATGAAACAGTATAATATTAGCAAAACTAAGTATTGAGATTTGATGGACAGTTGGAGCCAGTATGTTCAGTAAGACAGGCGCATTTGCAAACACACAAATGCAAACATGCACACAGACATAAATGCAAGAAGAAGGCAAACACAATTTTATCACACACTTAAAGGCAAAGCAGAGTTAAGTAGTAATCGATTCCGCGGCAAGCGGGCTCGTGTGCAGAGCTAAACGTAATCTGGGGCCTCTGGCTGCCATGTTTATTGGTCCAAACCCGGGAGATGAGACTGGGCTAATGAGCTAGACACTAATACTGGCTCTCTACCCGCCTGCTAGGCCAGCCAAGCCCTGGGCTTTCTCTGTTAATACCTTCAGACGTTTCAATAAGAGAGCGGTGGCTAGAGCAGAGGCCATTATTACACTTCTGTCTCTGTGCTTTTTAATATCTCCTCATCCAGGAAACACAGACGCTGCAGATGTGTGTTAGCCAGGTGCCGACTCGCCCGCCTATGATGCCACAATGAGCTGAAACCTATTCATGATCCCTGGCCATCATATCCATTGCTACCTATGAGGACTGGCTGATAACCAGTCCAGATCACCAAGATAAAATCAGAATTATTGTACTTTTCTTTTTTTTTTTTTTTTAAAGTATATATTTTTGGGCATTTATGCCTTTATGGATAGTACAGTTGAGACAGACAGGAAACGGGGAGGTAGAGAGAGGGGGGATGACACGCAGTAAATGGCGCCCGACACGGGACTCGAACCAGGGCCGACTGCAGCGAGGACTGTGCCTCTATACATGGGGCGCCCGCTCTAACCACTACGCCACGCGACGCCCCTGAATTATTGTACTTTTCTTCCGTTATCTTGACATTGGCTGGGCTTGAGACAGTGAAACTCAACAGTGAAAGAAAGCAACCCTGCATAAATTAAATATGTCAGAGTCCTTCAACTCAACTTACAAATGTATGAAATTAATACTTTGACATGATTTTTAATTTAATTTTTAATTGGTAACATTTACTCTCACTGAGCACTGAATTAGGAACACCATACTAATAGTGGTAGGGCCTCCCTCTGTCGTTTAATCTTAGTTCTTTGTGGCACAGACTCCACATGATGTTGGAAATGTCCCATTGTGTTACTCCTCCACATTAACATGACGACATCTCATCATTTTTGCTGATTTGTCAATCTCCTGTTCTACCACACCCCAAAGGTTTCCTGTTGGATTCAGATCTGGTCACTGGGCAGGCCGCTGAAATTTACTGAACTAACTGTTGTGTTCATAAAACCAGTCTGAGACTACTGTTGTTCTGTTACATTTTACATCATCAAATTGGAGGTAGCCATTGGAAAATGGTGGATTGTGGCCATGAAGGGATGCGCATGGTGAGCACCAATACTTGGATTGCAGCATTCAAACTGCTGACACAAGGCAGGTTGGGTTAACTAATGGATTCATGCTGTTGATGCCAGATTCTGACCCTACCGTGCGCGCCACGGCAGAAATCCAGACTCATCAGACCAAGTGGATGTTTTTTCCAGTCTTAAACTGCCCAGTGTTGGCGAGCCTGTGCCCACTGCAACCTCAGATATCGTGGCTGACAGGAGTAGAACCAATGTGGCCTTCTGCTGTTGAAGCCCATCCACCTCAAAGTTTGACATATTTAGCTTTCTAAGCTTTCTTTTTTCGCTATTCTCCTCTAACACCTGTCATTAACAAGTTGTTTCTATCCACAGCAATGGCACTTACTGCATGCTTTTTTGTTTTTGGCACCATTATTAAAAATCATCATTAAAAACTCTAGAGCCAGTTGTGTGTGGAAATCCATGATCAGCAGTTTCAGAAATACTCCAACCAGCCTGCCTGGCACCAACATCCATGTGTGTTTTTATGCATTGCACTGCTGCCACATGATTGGAGATGGGATAAACAACTGAGTATGCAGCTGGACATGTGTTTTTGAAATATTAATCCCTGAAAGTTATTAATTATTAAAGATTGTAACGGAAAAGACATTTTAAAGCGGAATGAGTTATTAAATATTGTTAGGCTTCATGATGTAATGATGTTTCCAATCATTAGTACAATAGAAAAAAAAAAAGTTCAAAGGTATTCAAGCAGAGGAAACAAAAAACAACTAATTTGATGATTGTTCTATTTCCAGTTCAATCTACTCCAGCTGGACACAGAAACAACTTCAATTCAGTTTCTAAAAAATGCCAATGTTTGCTTTGTCCTCTGTTAATCTGAAGAGGAAAGTCATAAATCACACAAATTTCATTTTGTGGTTGCAAGCTGGAAAATTGACTCATTTGATGCCATTATGAATGAGAACGTTCAATAAACATTAAGGTTAGTCAATGTACTACAATTCTGTCCAAATTTAATCCATTTTATTAAAGATTTTTGTTGTAATCCCCGGCTGTTTACTGATCACATACATGGATGTCTATAAAGATAATGCTAACCATGATACTGTTTGTGGTTAACGGGATTAATTGCCTGCTGTGAGATGGAATGGAACAAAATAAAGCAAACAATGTTGTGTGGTGAGAGGATACATAACCTCTTATCCTTTGCCCTTTCAAGCACATTACTGGTGCAATATATTTGCTTTCTCTGCTTGAAAGCTTTACTTTGATTCAAAAGGTATAATTACTGGTCACTGCAGTTTTTGAAGCATTGGTACTGGCTGACACATACGATAGAGTGTATCCACCAAAACTTTGTATGGTAGAAATGGTCCATTGTTTTAACCACAAATGTGAACTGCCATCTAAGACATAAATAGAATATCTGTTGTGTAGTTGCTACAGTGATGCCAGTTTTGGCATAAGACACAGATGACAACTTATGAAAAACAGAAACAAAGACATTATGAATACTCCTGACCAAACAGTAATCACATAAAAAAGGAAAACGTTAGCTAGGGGTTAACACAAGAATGTGTGCACAACAGCTCCTCAATGTTGCATGATAACCCATCCCAAACAATTAGCATGGGAACACATATGCTGTCAAAGAAGGGGTGAGACAAAAGGGGTCAGAGGTTCCTCAAGGTTCTGTATAAGGGCCGCTTCTGATCAGCTTGACTGTTTGCAGGGTGAATGGCTGGGAAGGGGGACCTCGGGACGGGAGAGGTCAGCGGGACTCAATGATGTGAGCTTTAATGTCCACAGATAGAGGACACAGGACGGGAACCATCTTTGACATCTTAATTAGCTTCAACATCTTACTTTCATGCTTCAGCATGGATGGCATGGATTACAGACACAGACTGAGAGTGTAGAACAGTTTACACTCCACTTTGCAACTCTTAAAATAATGTGATTTAATAATCCATAAATTGTGAATTTTAATCTGAAATGATTTGTAGTCATCTTTAACACCAAAATCTTGGATCAAAGAGCCAATGAGGGAAAAATCTTAATATCTGACGGTGTTTGTGTGTGCCTCTTACAGAGTCATCAGTTGCTGACGCAGGCCATCCTTCCCACTGTTGATGCCGGACTGGGATGTTGGTCAAGTCTGAAACGTTCCTCTTCACCTGCAAACAAAGAAAAGTTCAAATAATTAATGCATATTAAAAATACAGAAATCAGATTTGCACAACATCAGTTAAAAAAGAAATGTTAAAATAGGATCATAACTAGCTCAACACCAGCTCTCCACATGGAGTTTTTATTTACCATCCTGTCTGTAAAAGTAACTTCCTTAGCAGTATTATAATTGGAAAAAAAATCTTCATCAAAGTCCTCTTCATTCAGCAGAATGAGGAAAAACTAGGATGGAGGCAAAGAACTAAGGAGGAGATGAGACAAAAGGAGGGAGAAGGAGGAAAAAAATAAAAAAAACACAGCCAGTGTTATCAGCATTCTTCAGATGCCACGGCTAATGCCCAGCAACAACAGCCCCACGCTCTGAAATGAACAGTATTTCTCTTCTCCCATTCATGCGCAGTCGCTGTATCTGCATCATTTAATAACATTCCATGCTTTTAAACAGTTAGCAGCCAGCAACGCCTGTCCCACCGAGCGCCGTGTTACACCGTCCACTGGGTTGTTGGTTTAAAGCCCTAACGCCAGCCTGATGTGCGCCAGCCGAAGCTGATCAAAGCCCCGTCGGCGTCTGAGCGCTGGCGGCCGTGGATTTTAATGGATTTGTTCAGTAGAATTCTGCCATTCGGGCCCGCGGGGCTGGACACTGATGCTGAGAAAACTGCCTATTGTGCAACAAAGATCCCTCCACACACGGGTCAAATCCTGTCTTTGTAAAAAGCACTGAGGAGAGATGGATCCTTGGGCATATGCAGGGCTACTGATCATGGAGGTGGAAACTTAAAGAACGCTACAAACACAAAGTCAAAGCCAATGTCAAGCAAAGCAGGAAAGCAGCTGCAAAACACTGAACTATGATGACTGCGGGGGCAGGCTTCGCCATGGGCTCTTGCGCCTTAACACTCTAACGTTACAACAATTTGTATCTGTATATGTACTTGTGTGGGTGTCTAAGAGCACAGGCAGACATTGGCCTGCTTCAAATGCTTATATTTAAATCAGAATTTATCCCTTCATCAAGGCAACAGTACAAACTCCCTCCGAGTTATCAATCTCTCAAAGAAATGATATTTTATTTGTGCTGGGCCTGGCACAGCAAAGCAATCTGCAGTACAAACAAGCTCAGAAAAAAATAAAAGAACAATAATAAATGAGTGGCACAGTCCTTTGTCTTACTATCGTAAATCCCACATCACACTGCTCGGTGCCTATCCTTATGAAGAGAAGCTATGGCCAGGATAGCCAGCTGGGGTCAGAGCGGGTGGCCAGTGTTATTACAGAGTGTAATATCTATGTTTGACCAGCCGGACTACAGGGATTTGACTGACCGGCTGGCTGGCCGATGAATAGAGGGGAAAAGGGAGGAAAGGAGAGGCATAAACACTAGTAATGAAGAGGCAGCAGTCAGAGGTTAAAGCAGCATCAGAGAAACAACAAACTAACGCCCACCACAGAGAGAGTTAAGGTGAGAGGTGGAGGAGGAGGAGGAGGAGGAGGAGGAGAGCGGAGACAGACAGTAAAAGACACCTGGCAGAAGACAACTTGATCTCACCACAAAAAGAAAACACAGCTACACGGCAGGCTTGCCCACCTGAAACTACACCAGCAGAACCTGTCGACAGACAACGACAGTGGGCTTCTCTGGTCTTATGAAAAGTATAAAAAGCAATTATGAGAATCTAATGAAACCATATCAAAGAACAACGAGTGAGTTCTTACATCATGTTGTAACTGAACGACAGGCTGACACGGTGCCTGGCCCTCGCTCCTCCAGGTAGACTCTATGCTGTGTAGACCCACGCTCCGAAGCCGTGCATGCGATGGCAACAGCAGCAACCAGAGAGATAGCAATACTGTCTAATGCTGCCCCCTGTCTGCCACAGCAGCTATCTTATTAATAAGTTAGACTGCAACAAATTAAAACAATTTTGTTTAATCTTTGAATCCAAGGGGAACAAATGAGATCACAAATTCCTACAAAGAATAACCAACTAAAATTTAGTTTGACCTAAGACAACAGAGTGCTGTTGCAAAGTCAATATATGACAATGGACTGTGCATCCTCAGAAGCAGACAGACTGGCAGCTCATGAAACATATTGATCAACCTGACTTGACTGATAAAATGTAAAGGAAGTGTCTTTAACACAGCAGAGAAAGATATTCATCAAAACAGCACTGTTGATTTGTGTGCTGCTGTTCGTGTTGAGATGAGGCAGGGGTGTACCAGCCAGTTATACACAACATTAGCTAGACTGGCTGTGGTGCTGAGCTGCTGGCAATATGCCTCACGGCAAAATTAATGATCCAATCATTGTAAATGCCAATTGCCTGTAATCCCTGGCTGGAAGCAAATCAAAGAGAAGGAAAGGTTCCGTTAAACAGTCACAAGCTCTCTCTCGCTCTCTTTCTCTGTCTCCCCTAGGCACCAGATGCCTTTCTTTCATTCCCTTTTCGATCCAGCCTTCTTTTTCTCAGCTCTGTAGCTCTGTCTGCATTTGGTTCCTATATGTCTCCCAGCTGCGGAGCAGAGATGGGGCCCAGGCCCAGCCCCGGGGGGCAGAAGAGGAGGGAAATCCCCAGGACAACTGGTCTGGTCACGGACAGCTCAGGACACAGCAGCCATCCCTATTCTACCCTCTACTTCCCTGGCAAACATTTGCTCTCCAGCTTAGCTCAGAAGCTAGCCAGCAACTTACCCCCACACTCTTGTCTGGTAATGCCAATCACAGAGTCTACACAGCCCTGTGCTCTAGAGATGGAGAAGAAAGAAGGTAGAGAGGGGACACTGGGAGAGAAAGATGGAGAATGAAGGAATAGAAAGGGAGGGGCAAGGGCAGTTCCCTGAGAGCCACAAGGCAAAGCCAGAGCCTTTGGCAAAGACAAACAAGAAGACAGGACTCTATCCCTATTGATATGCACAAGCAGGGACCATCGGCTAGTCTTCATCTAAGACAAAAGAGAGAATGGGAAGAGAAAGGTGCTCTGTAGTGGAGTCCATATGTGACTGTGAGTGGACACAGTATGCGGAGAAAGGGGAGTCAGGCAGGCTGACTATGGTGTTACTTCTTTGTTGCGTTCTTAAGTCTCGTTATGAGAACAGAAATACACTACGCCCCTCCTGTTTGTGTCTTATTATTGTTTTTATTGCAGATTTTCTCATTCTCAACTCCTCGTCTCTCGTCTGAACATCAAGTGTTATTCCAAAGCAACATCACTGAGTTTACCCTCACCTGTGATGATTATAGTTTCACCTGTAGATTAACACACAGGCTAGGCTACCAAACCACCTGAACCAGACCCTAAATGGTGAATACACATGCTTTAATGATATATTATTTCCTAACCCATTACAGTAATAAAGAAGGAAAGAAGCCTGTTCCCTAGCCAAAGAGTAAATATATAAAGAGCATGGCCAACATGGGGCAAACAGAGTCCAGATCTTTGCAGGTTAAAGTTCTGGGCCTCATTTTCACTGCAGGGGGCCTTGAGATGCCTAAAGACAAGCATGCGTAAGGAAAAGACCACGGCATGGAGGCCTGTTTAAGCCCACATTGTCCCCTCTCTATCCCCTATGGCCTCTTACAGCACCCCCACCAAGCCAACAGTCCTTTGCCTCCTTTCTGTGTCCATGGTTCCACCCTCCCACACCACAGGAACCCCTCCCCAGTGTTTGTAATCCCAGCAGAAACACTTAAGGTTCACAGTGGGTGCTCATCAAAACCATCTGCCTGAGAAGAGAGTGAGAGAGAAAGAGAGAGATGACGGAGGGAGGAGAAAAAGTTAAGAGTGAGGGAGGAGAGGCAGAAAACCAGGGAGGCAAACCGCCTCCTCCAGTTCAGATCTTGGATGTACTAATCTGTTCAATTAGCACCATTACAAGCCCGGCTAGTAGCCTCATTATTATTAGTGTAATCTTCACCTACACTGCCAAGAGAAGAACAGCACCTTTTACTTGGATCTTACTCATCAATCAAAGGAATGGAAAAACTAAAGACTGATATTTCCAATCCATACATAATATTTGGAGCTAATGGTGACTACTTAATTTACATGTGAGCTAAAATCATGAGTGGCTCTTAGCTCTCTCCTAGCTGATCAGTCTTTAGGGAGCTGACTTCCTCTCACCTGTGACAGCAGGCTACCTGCTGTGAATAATATATGACACCTGCTCAGGTCTCCCTCTGCAAAGTGCAGGGGTGGGGGGAGTACAGCAGGATCGTACAGGCCGGTAACACCCATATGTGTGTGTGTGTGTGTGTGTGTGTGTGTGTGTGTGTGTGTGTGTGTGTGTGTGTGTGTGTGTGTGTGTGTGTGTAGGGGAGTGCTCACATGAGCCCAAACATACAGACATGCCTACTCATCTACATAGGCAAGCAAGCACACATATATTTTCCTGCTCTTCGGCCTTTAATCCATTTGCAGCTTTGATAGTAATACCTGAAGGACAGAGGGGTGTATTGCCTTCACACTGGCTCCAGTATGAGTAACTATAAATGTTTCATAGGTTGCCAAATCTACTGTTTAGTTTCAGATGAAGAAAAAGAGTGGACTCTGTCTCTTTCCATTGCTCCCGCATGCCTAGATCAAACAATGTTCAGTCATTTAAACCGGCTCCTGGACTGCTGAGAGAGAGGGAGAAAGACGCAGTGTAGGAGGAGTGGGGAAGAAAAAGAAGGGGTTATACAGCTGTGAGAGTAATTATGTGCTCGGAAATGTGATCATTTGTGATGAATAATGAATCGATGGCTGAGATAGACTAGCAATGTTTGGCAAATGGACTGAAAGCTGTGTTACGGGAAACCAGAATCAGGTACGATAATATTAGGTATGTGAGAGTCTGTGGGTGAGTTACTGAAGGCCGTTTGTGTGCGTCTGTGGATATGAAATGACTTTGTGATGTCCTGCATAGTCTGTGTGTCTGAGTGCAGTCTGGCGTCATACCTCCTGTATGGTTCTGGAGCCGGGGAAGTTGAGGCTGTAGTCCCTCTGGGCCTCGCGGTGACTGATGACCAGCAGGAAGTTCTGGTTTAATGACTCTTGAAGACCACTGAATGAGAAGGGAGAAATTAAAATAGCATGAAACAAGAACAAAGCCAATATAATTAATCAAAAACGAGAGTGATGGGAAGAAGAAAAAAAAAAAAACTTAAAGAAGGGAGGCAGAATAATGAACCAACAAGAAGAAAGAACGGGTGGGAGTGGGGGGGTGGGGCAAGAAAAACAAACATTATCACTAAGAGCGACTGAGTCAAGTAAAGGGCAAGCTGAAACTTGTCAACTAGTGGCAGCCTGCTGGGAGGTGGGTGCCTCCTCATGGGGCTAGTTGCCCACTTCACTGGTTGTGTCTTAACAAGCCTGGCCGAAGCTTCGCTCAGCACAGCAGGCGACCACAGCTATGACCACCTGCACAGGAACAGCATGGAGTCCATCAGTCGGCTTTAGTGCTAATAAATAAATATTTAGCTGTGACATACCATACAGCTGTAGCACTGGATAACGGCGGCTACATGGTTCACTGGGGTTATTGACCTTCACCTCACTTACTTTGTCTGTCAGATTTCTGTCATTTATTTTAGGGAAACAGTGGCAAGTCCTCACCAGTTTTCAGTTGTTTGGTTCTTGACTGCACAATACAGCAAATCATGGACCAGCACTTTATCTACTTTCATCCTCCAGCCAAAGACGCAATAATTAAGATTCATTATTGTGCCTCATGATACACTACCTCTTCAGCAGATGCTGCTGGATTACTGTTGTATTTAGCTACTTCACAGCCCCTGTCTGTCCTCTCTAACCGACATAATGATTATAATTGTATAGTCATTATAGTTGTGCTAAAGACCTGTTGATGATACATGCTCTTAAACTAGGCCTTTTAACATGGTGAAAGATTTTTGGGCTTGAGTTGAAATGGATATAACTACCATGTGCAATCCAAATGATTTGAACACTGACACTTATCACAAATGTATTAAAGACACCAATACAGCCAACATGACACACAACACCACATCTCTCACCCTCAACTAAAATAAACTACTTAGAAATCCACAAATGGGTGTCATCAATCACAACAATCTGTTGAAATTGAAATAATTCAACTTTTTTACTAAAATTATGAGAAACATAGAACACTAGTGGGCCAAAAAAAAAAGAAAGACACAACGTCTGGTCTGAGATGTCTACTGTACTGTGAGCAGAGACGTGGCAGGAGGGACATGACCTGTCAACGAAGCCTAAAGGGCATAGTTTCTGGACTGGCGTCGTAGTCACGCGGTAGCTTGTGAGTGATGCAAACGTAGACACTTTGTGCGCTTCACGTAGAGAGAAGGCGGTGGGGGAATCAACTTTTGGAAGCTTCATTTACAATAAGCTGTGAGGTTAAGTAGCGTTTTGAGCAAACGCTGGGTCTGTGAGGCTGAATATCAATAGGAGGCTTAAGGGCCGAAGCAGCCACTTAATCAGGGCTCAGAACCCAAGGAGAGGAGGAAGAGTTGAGAGAAAGAGGGATGGGGGAATTAATATGTAGCGCACACATTAATTATGCAATCACACCCTTAATCTGTGCAGATCTGGACGAGCTTATGTTAACAGAAGCTCAAATTTACTGTAATGACAGCATATTTACATTGACTAAAACTGCGAAATCAATATGTAAATGTAATGTTTGTTGTAGCTAACTGGGGAAGATTGGAAATGTGTGGAGTGGGAAGGATGGATGCATATGTAATAGGGCTGAGCAGAAGGATGAGAGAGATGTGTGTGCATGTGTGAGAGAGCAAGAGAGAGAGAGAAGAGAAATGGAAGGGGTAGGGACACATAAATAAGGATCTAGCTAATATCATGATTATGTTTGGACACAGTCCCGAGCTACTGCTGGCAGGCAGCTAGACCCCTAAATAGACAGAGATAGAGGGTAAACTGTGTGGAAGTGTTACTCTGTCCTTCCAAGCAAAGAAGGAACATCTTATCAGTCATTTACGGCAGACCGACGAGCCATTTGGGGCGTGTGTGCAAGAGTTCTGTTCAAGATTTACTCTGAAAAATCACATCACTTATTGCGCTCTATAGTACAAATATAGCAACTCAAAATATCAAATGCATTCAGAAGGAGGAAAAAAATGCCATTCATAGTGAGTCATTCCCTCATCATTTCCCATCTGTCTGAAGAGGCCTGCTGGTTCATAAATAAACAAAACGCCCATGTTTCAAGTCTAATATCCCCTTTGTCTGGACTGCTTTCACTACTGATGCTGTCAAAGCTGCTGTCTTCTGATAAAAGCAGGGCCCTCAAGCAGTACAGGGTTGAAATGTGGATGTCTCAGTGTTTGCTTCTGCCTTCAGAGGTCTCCTTCTCACTCAACACACACACTCTGTGACACTGAGGTCGGCCTGCAACATCTCAGGAGGTACTTGACATGGCATAAGGGTGCTGGGAGGAAAATGTCATTTAACTTTATGGACAGAGAAAATGGAGCATTTTGCAGGGGAGAAGAGCAGGCTAAACAGATTGGTTTCATTCTGAGGTAAGCCCGTCGCCTAAGCTGTGAGTCCCTGCGGCACAGAGCAGACTCTAGACCTTATTAAACTAGCACTGCCAGACACAGAGGCGCACGCGCGCACACACAATTTGACATGTGCATGTAAAATACAAATACCCATACACACACACCATCACATACACTTTCTCCCCAACGTCTCTAATGCATGTTTTCAGCTGCTAAGAGACACACTTGAAGGGCAATTTTTAGATTAAGTTTAAGATTTAGTTCATCTCAGTTTCATCTCATTTCAACTCTTAAAACACACCGACCAGGACAGAACACACTGACTGCTCATCTTATATGTGATGCCTAAAGAGGAGGTCATGATGAAGCACACACGCAGCTTACCTCCTCCACATTTTGCATCCACAACAAAGCAGGAGGATGCGAAATCGCTCTGGCTCTGCTCGGTTTTGGTCTGCCATCTTGTCCCAGAGTAAATCAGCATGCTAACCGTTAGATGCTTCCCATCAGGGCTGTTTTAGCTAACCGGTTAGCTATCTCCCTGAAGCATCTGTGTATCTGCTATTGGATAGCTGACACACAGAGGGGGAGGTGGAGGAGCAGTAGGCCGCAACAAAAAAAAAACATGCACACAAACACAAAACCTAATGAATCATTTTTGCAAATGGAATTTCTTTTCAGAGTTCAAATTAAAATAACCTTTCGTTGGCAAACACGCTTGCTGCTGAGAGCTGAAGTGGAGAAATAAGCGAGGAAGGAAACAGGTTCCATTAAAATATTCATCAGGTCTTCATCATTTATGCAAAAGATTAGCTCCTCCTCAACACCCTCTTGTATTCACAGACAGTCATCAGCATAGCCACAGAGAGAAACCCTCTTCAGACCGGGCATTAACACAGCAGTACTAACTGCACATCACATCACACCACTAACTAAATGACTACCTGGATCGGTGCTAAAAGGAAAATCTCCTAAAGGCTCAAGATTTATTTCTAATCAAACATGACAACTAAGATAGGTTTACTCAGCGGGATCATAATAACGGTGCAGCACTATTTAATCAGTCAGTTTGGTTTAGGTGTGTGTGCTGCAAAAGCCAAGCTCTACAAAGTAATTGCCAGGGTTATTACCATTTGCATTTTTACTCAGCAACAAATTGAAGCAAATCAGCACAGCAAAATTAAATTTAGGTGGATAACTGTCTTTTCAGACTGAAACTATAGACTAGCTAGCAAATACAGTTTAGGACTTAGTGATCCTAATTCAAAATATATAATTTACGATTACCTTGAATAAAATTGAATAAAACAAATAATGGAAGTAAGTAAACACCCCAAGTAAATACAAATTTCCTGCCATATAATGTTAATCTTGGTGTCATAACACTGAATTACAGTCAAGTTTCTACAATAGAGTTTCACCCTTATAAATTAAATGTATACCCCTATAACATTACACTGCTAGAAGTGTAGATTATGTAAAAATTAATAATAATGACTCATAAAGCACTATTATGACATAAAGCTGGATAGTGACAGATGGAGTGACTACAGTTGAAATTCACAATTCTAATGATCAAAGCAAACCTGATGTAAAGTAATGAAGAAGAGACAACAGCTGGAGACAGGGTGTCAACTTGAGCAATAGTGAGAGTGGGAAAGGTCACCATACTCGAATAACGAATGAAATGAAAAGTTAAATAACGGTGGTTTGTAGGAGGAGGCCTTTGATTTCTAAAGTGGACATAGGTAGGCCTACCAGATCATTCATTTCACTGAAACACTAGTACCTTTAGTTGCCATTGTGGGTATAATATGTACGTCACGGTTTATTTTAGTATTCATTTTAAATCACTGGTTATAACTTATCAGGCCGTTCATGGACGAGCCCCCACTTACATTGCTGAACTTCTGATAACACAACACACACCACACCTAGACCCGCTTCGTTCCTCAAACCAAGGCCTACTTGCTGTCCCCCGCACAAGGCTTATAACCAAGGGTGACAGCCAGGCTTTTCAATCAGTGGCCCCGAGGCTTTGGAATGCTCTGCCTCCTCAGCTGAGAGCTGCTTCCTCCATTTTATCATTTAAAAAACAGCTAAAGACACAACTGTACTGTACTGGGTGTATGTTGTGTTTTTATGTCAGTGTGTGAAGCCCACTGAAACAAATTCCAATCAACAATGTTGTTGACATGGCAATAAAGTATTGAAACTTGAAAGTATTGAAACTTGAAACTGTTTACTCTGGCATTTTATTAATTTCTTGCAACTGTTTTTATAGCTGGTTGATTTGTGTCTGTCAATGTGTCATTGAATTTTGGCTATTCTTGCACTTTTATTTATTTATTTATTTATTTATTTGGTTCATTTCGGGCATGTCAATTAGTCATCATCATCACACATCATCTCAATCCAATTAATACAATACACATGACCGAAAGGGAAAGCGGGAGAAGCAAAAGCTTATCTAGTCCCGCCCCCAATACTCACATATTCATTTTTTCTGCATGTTACTACTTTACTTTGTAAAGCACCTTGAGAAACGTGCTATATAAATAAACTTTCTTCTTGTTCTTCTTCATATTATAAAAGCCTAGGTTGAGGCCATGACTGGACCTGATTTCTGTCTACAACAGCAAACCTGCACACACTGCTCACAGTAAACTACACGTGCTGTGAATATATGGTGTGACTGCAGATTATTTTTACTGCAGGCTAACAGCTCGTCTGCTCCCACTACAGGGAACTTGCTTGCCCCCTCCCTACCCCCACCCCCCACCCAATATTCTGTGATCTTTCACCTAACCTCTCCCAGTATGACAGCAGGATCACCATGCACACACATTTATATACAAATGCATGTGCATATACACTGGAGCCCACCCACTCCATTCAGCCCCAACTGTCCTCCACCAAAATAGCTGACACAGACTAATGAGCTCCTGACACCCGAAATGATATCGATAACACTTGGAGAAATGGCAACGGTGCTGCTAAAAAGACACAGCAGTAAGTGGCGGAGTGAGAAGATGGGGAAAAAAAGAGGAGAGGCAGAGAGGAGAGAGTGAGGGAGGGAAGACTGGGGAGATGAGGAGGGCCATTAGCTGCCAACACAATATAACTACCACTTAGCCTAACTAACAGACAAAGCGGCAAACTGCCAAATGACTTTTGGGGAGGGCTACAGTGCAATTTTTATTTTGAATCCACTGTCAACAAACAGACTTGGGCCATTATATGTGAGATTATAAACATCTCTCCATAATCAAGGCCATGTAGCTGTGAGAAGTAACACTGAAAACTGTCATAAGATCCCATTAGACCATCCTATCTTGTTTCCAGAGACATACAGTTTAGTTATTGTTTTTTTAATTAGGCAATTTATAAATCTTAGACTGAAAAATGTGCCATAGTGCACTTCATAACTTCATAAAAGAAACGATTAAAACATATTTTAATTGACATTTTGAGGGTTTAGGCTATCTTTTTAATAATAATATTGCTAACAACACCTACAACTACTTGCAAAGAAAAAAAGATCAAGGTCTTTAAAGTCCCCCTGATGTTTACATTTTAAAAGGATGATGATATTGGTAATATTTTGCTGGGAGAGAAGGCCTGAGTCTCTAGGTTAGCCTATTGTCTTTAACGTAAACTGTATTTTAAACAACAGATTGTAAATGTCTTAAAGCGTTCATTTTAAACAATGTTTGTTAATATTTAAATACATTATTCAAATGTTTAACAGCATTGCTTGTGGTTAAAGCAATGCCCATAGTCATTACTGTCATCAGATTGACGCTGTTTAATGATGGGCAGCATAGGCTTCTAAAAATATGAGAAATTCCCTTAATAGTTACATGGGTGGCACAGTACATCCTCATCTTCCTCATTTGGCCTATGTCTGGAATCCACACAGATACCCTGCACACACACACACACACACACACACACACACACTAGCACAACAATCCCAAGCTTCCAGCCATAACATACATGCAAGAAGCTAGTGTAATAACCAAAAGTATAAGAATACCCATAAGTACAGAACCTCACATGTATTTTTTTTCTCCAATTCAAAGTCAAATGCCCCTCAAATTAAAACTACAACAGATTCCTATTCACTCAACAATAAGCAGGTGAAATGGCAGGAGAAATATGACTTCTTTGGATGATGTTTACCTGACACTGATGAAAGGACAATCACACCTTCAGCTGCCACCTGTGATTGTATTACTGCGATGACTCGACACTGAGCTGCCTGACATTTCACAAGGAAAGGTTGCTAATACTGCCACGCATTCACTGAGACGAACACAAAAACCTCTGTATGGTGAACATTGGCTTAATTAACCTTTCTCAATAAATCTCTGTTGTCACAGGGTGTCATCACTAATGTGACGGACCGATGAGGTTGGAAAAAAAAGGAACTAATTATAGATATGGATTGCACATATCATATACACACTAAAATAATAATAATAAAAGGCAAAACAACCCCCAGCAGGTAACAATGTCAGGTTTACAGACACAAATATGGGAAAGTGAATTATTGTTTACAAAATAAACAGAGACAGCAGCAGTAGACCCTCCACTCAAAATGTCACAAAGGATGTGAGAAAATGAATGTGCAGCGGCAGGTCAAATGTCTCAAAACACACTGATGAAAAAATTATTTTCTGGCTGGATTCTGTCCTCAAATTCTTTCTTCTTAACTGGATATAGACCGCCACCTGGTGTTCACTAACACACACTGCACTCATGTCAGGACCAGTTGTATTTCACAGTGTGTGTGTGTGTGTGTGTGTGTGCGCACAAGGATGTGGAAAAGATGAGAATCTACGATGAGATTTAAAGGGACAACGACGAGTTTTGGAAAAGCGAAGCGTTTTCACACTACATTTATGAGCCTCCGCGCGCACCGTAAAATTCTTTGACCGGCGCAAGACAGACTCATGTTTTCATTCATCAATAATTAAAGTCAGAGGTTCAAAGAGGTTCAGTTACCGTCGTAGTTCCGACCATAAACGGCGATTCAGCTGCGTTACGCCACAAAACCGAAAGTAAGGAAACGCTGGTCGGCTAGACCAGCATTTCCGCCACCACTAATAATAACAAAATAACGATAGAGACAGAACGATATATTTATCGAAAATGGGCCCATTAACAAGTGTGGGTAGCGGAGATTCATCCACATTAACGTGAGACTTTTTTATAACCGAATAGGAACTCCTCGTTGTCCCTTTAACAGATAAAGAAGAGTGAGAAAGTGCTGGACTGAATACCTGTTTTTGCTGGTGCTGGCAGTAGCGGCGATGTCTGGGGTCAGGACATACAGGCTGTTGTTCTTGGGCAGGTGTAAACTTCTCAGTGGCGTCTGATCACACACACAAACACACAATTACCCACAAGATTTGTTGAGGATGCCCTACATCTGAATGGATATTTGTCCCGCTCTAAAAACTTCTGCACCTCTTTTAGAGAGCTTCTTACTCTGACATGGTTGAAATTGGAAATATTGTGTTTGGGGAACATCAAGTATATTTTGCAGGACAGGTAGGTGGTCTTTGTGCAGCTTGGCAAACTGTACAAAGACATGGGGTGAATTCTGTCTGGCCTCTTAATGTTTAATATGAAAACCCACTTATAGGATGTTTTAGGAAAAAAACAATGTAAAAGTATAAATTTATCTGATACAGAAAATAATTCTAGATCTGCAGAATAGCAATAAGTCCAATAATAATAATATAATAAGTATTATATAGTAACTATACACAAGCAGGACAGGGCAGGGACTGGATATGTTCTGTATGGTGTAAATGTTAGGAAACAGGATGGAACTAATCAATTTAGATAAAGACACGGAGTACAGTGTGAATTTACAAAGAGAAAAAGGACAGAGGATTTCACACACACCTCCAGTGTTGTCTTTTTACATTTGTGAAAAACATGTTTAAGGTCTATGAACTCACACTATCAGATACATCTCCACTCTTCCATCCCTTCAGCTGCATTTTGGACACTGGGACTCCAAGCTCTGTCTCAAGGATTTGTTTGATTTCTCCTGTAAATAAAAGTTGTGCAGAGGAAACGTTATTTTTACTCCTAACATTGCGCACTAAAAGTGTTATCATGATGAGTATTATTACACAGTATGTATATCAATGTGTGTGTGTGTGTTTGCGGTGCTCACCGACTGTGCTGCCTTCCTCCAGCACCAGCTCTACGGACCGCTGCCGGTACTCCACCCTGAAGTTGAGCATTCGGGGCTGACGCTCTACGATGTGTCGGGAGGTGGCGTTGACGGGACAAAAAGCTGAAGTCGAGGATGATGGAGGAGAGGAGGATGAAGACGAAGAGGAGGCGGGAGGAGCCGAACTTCCTGCTACTGCTGCGTCGGCTGCTTCTGATTGGCTGGGAGGTCCGTACATGCTGGCCTGGCTGGCTTCGCTGGAGAAGTTACTGTACAGAAATAAAAAAAAGTTGACTTATGGCTTGGAGGGCTGAGTATGCATACTTTATACAACAACTTAAACATTTCAACAAACGCCCTCCCTCCCTTAGAATATCTCCGATCTTACATTCTCTCTATCCGCTTACTCAGTGTATGACCCACGTTTCACACTACACAGTAAATAATGTCTTTTTACTCTTGACCACGAACAAAGTGTGCCCTTTGTTCAGTGAAGTGTAAGCAGCAACTGTCTTGCAAGAACTGGGTGCCAGACTAAGGCTTTTAACAAAGGCTGTATTTTATTTGGCCCACCACATTGGAGAGGCCACTGTCCTGAGGCGTAGGTCGACTGTCAAGAAACAAAACCTCCACATACAGACTGGGCCAACAGGGTGGAGGGGGGAGGGGGGATTAACCAAACCAAATGGTAGCACATTGTAACTGTCTCCTCCACCAACCACTTCAGCAACAAACACACTTTAGTGACCCACAAATGATGTGATCCAAGTATTTCCTATAATTATAACCGCATTCCTAGCATACGAGTGAAATAATGCTACAATGTACATGCAAATATTTTGACTTTTTAAGGACATGCCAGAGGCTAATCGGCATAAATTAAAAGCACCACTGAGGTGAGGTAGAGTAGCAGGTACAACCATGTCACAGATGAGAAGTATTGTGAAGAGACAGGGAGAAAGGCATAATAATCAAATGAGGCAGCAGAAGTGGTGGTAGATTTTAGTAGCAAGGAAAAAGCACGAGCGACCCAGCCAAGAGTATTCTTACATTTCTCAAGGAAAAGCGATCCTGAGTGCACTTTCACCTAAACTTGGCACAGCAAGACTGAAGGCCGTTAAATTGTCCGTTGTTGCTGTAGGGCAGCATAGGTCTAGCTCCATGCTGCCCTACATCTAGATGGCGCTGTTCTCCTGTGCAGTTCAGGATGTGTTCTTAGCAGACAAAGCTGCTGCTGAGCCCGATGCCTTTGGACAGAGTGTCTAAGCATGAGGCTGTGGCCAACAGAATATTTTTCTCCTACCAGATAATATATTTAGGGCCCAGGGGATTTTGATTTCTGTGCTGCTTTTAATTTCCAACCTTCCTAGGAGGACACAAGGGAGGACGGAAATGCATTTTAGACAAGAGCATTGGCGTAGCCTCCAACTGGCCCCAGCTCAGGTCACGTCATCAGGGTCTGTTTACTGGGCAACACCAGCCTACTCATACCAGTGCCAGCCACTTAGTAAATGTGTTGGCTGCTGGTCACACTGCCAGCCAGCCCCCATTCATAGCAATGTGTGCCCTTGAGAAAGACCAGCAATATTCTCAGGGCCCAAAAGGCCTGAACCACACTACAACACATGCATGCATGCGCACACATGCACACAAGTGTGTACACAAAATAAAGCCGGTTTAACAGAACGTCTCCAGTTTGAGTGGGTTCAGATCAGCTCACTGCATTCATGAGTGTCAACTAACCGTTGAAGGAAAGTGGAGGGCACAAAGCCTCTTAAAGAAACCTTTTCTATTCAGAAACTGTGTACAACTCCACACTTGGCAGAACGCTTCCTTGCAGTTGCAGTAACTTTTATATTGTTCCTCTCTTAAACAGCAACACAGAAACCATGGCAAGAGCAATAACCTCCAACTTAGGAGCATCTAAGTAAGTGTTATTTGCTGGCAAGATATTTGGACATATTTCTACTAAACAACTCTTACTTGGATATTTAACATCAAAATTAGATCTCATATTGGGAGCCAGCGATACAGATACACAGAAAATTTGGTCTGGGATGCACCAAAATGAAAATTTGTGGCCGAAGCCGAATACAATTTAAATGCTTGGCTGAATACCGAATACCGAAAATTGAATGCGGTTGTTAAGTTTTTCACTATTTTTTTTTAATATCACATAAATAGCCTAGAATTAATTTAGACATGTTTTTTTCAAAGGAAGTAAATGTTTATTGAATATTCTGACATTTCTAGCCTTTGCTGTTCAGGGTGTTTGGCTTTTAAATGAGTAATTACAGCAGCAGTGCTAGAGGTCTTTGCAGAGGAACCCCCTAGTTTGGTTGAAAACTGCAATTCTTTTCTCGCTCTGCACAGTGTTTCCCATCAATTGAGTCTCGTTTGGGCCCGCCACAGTCTCTCACACTCTGGTCTTTCACTATCTATCATCTCTGTCAGTCATCCCCTCCTACAGTCTCTCTCACACCTACACACACATGTATACAGACACGGGCGCATGGACAGGTCGCGCATAAATGGTAAATGCGCTATATATTGAAATCCCCCCCTCCGCGCCATGGTCTCCTGAAATCCTGTGGGAAACACTGCTGCACGTTTGATTGCGTCACATGCCACTAATAGTCTATTCGGCCTTGCTTTTAACTCACTCCACCGAAGGCCGAATGTGGCTTTTTTTGCAATATTCGGCCAAATATATTCGGTTACCGAAACTTCGGTGCATCCTACTGTTATACTGGGTAAATATATTATATAGGGTAAAAAGCAGGTAAAGGCTGCTCAGCAAGTCAGGTTAAAACAGGACATGGAAAGACAGTCCTTTTAGTCATCTTGTGAGCAGTGTGACTTCCTGTCAGGCTTTCATAATGCATTCTTTGAAAACCACAATTGAGAAAGCAGTCACAAAATGACTGGCAAACATTCCTCGTAGGTGCTTGCGCGCTCCTCAGAAATGTCCATGAAGGTTCTCAGTCATCCAGGTCATCTTATTCTTGTGGAGTTGTAGTAAAAAAGCAACTGGACTTCTTCTCTTGCTTGAAGACGTTTCACCACTCATCCAACAGGCTTCTTCAGTTCTGAGACTAATGCAATAGTCTCAGAGTCATCATGCAATAGTCCCTGGGTTTCTTGCATTAGTCTCAGAACTGAAGAAGCCTCTTGGATGAGGGGTGAAATGACTCACACATCTCCTTGGCATTCTCTCATAGTTTTTTTTACACAGTAATGTCACAACATTGATTTGAAGATGTAGCAATAGGAGATTTTACCTCTGTAAGATCCCATTCTCTTGTGGTATCACCCCATTGATGGCTGCCTGCAATACAAGTAGAAGTACATTTTAAAACACAACACAATGACATTTTCTTGTTTCAGTTGCTGCCTTCAATGCTGCTTCAATGGCCAGTGCTCTGCTATAGCTGACTCTATCCTGTCCTGGCCTATCCCATCTTTATTTATGAAAAACTATTCAAAAAAAAAAAACATTATTACTGCATTCCTCAATAGGCTTGCAGGTATCATGTGATGTCATCAAGTACCTAAATGCAATGATCAGGCCCCATTTTTGAACTGTATCACATCCTGGTCTCAGGCAAGTAAAACAGTTACAAAAATCATTGTATAAAAAACATGGCATTACCATCATTGTCATGTAGTTGCTAAATATGGTATTTTGAGTTTTGAAAACTTGATTATACACTCAAATGTCTGCTCTCTATACATTCTCATGCTTATCAAAGCGCTGGTTACTGAGTAAGCAAGCTTGCACACATTGTTCAGTTACATGTGAGTGTGTATGTGTCTGGTTATTAATATGCATGAGTGTGGTTATTAGATGAGGGTGAGGATGGGGATGGAGATAGTTGGTTGATGAGAGTAAAAGAGAGTATGTGCTGTTCATCTAAGCTCTATTGTGCATTTCATGATTTGGCGCTCTTGTTCTCTGTTTTTGCTAGTTTATTTTGTCTGTTTTTAAAATATTATCAGATCATATCACTTGTATCTGTCATCTTAATATTGTTATCTATTTATCTGTTCTTACCTGCCCAGGGACTACAGGTGGAAATTAGCAAATGTTGCTACAACCTGGCTCAAGGCATCTTCTCTTGTCTCACGAGATTTATTTATGTTTTTGTGCATTGTCCCTGTTTTCAATAAATAAATTCCTATTCCTATCCGATTAATAATGACATTTTGGCAGCAACTAAAACAATCATAACACATTTCCAAACCTCCAATATATTTGGTCACAGATAAACAAAGGGTACAATTCTGTACACTGTGTTTACAATTGTGATGTAACATAAAGATTAGCACATATTTGCTGTATAAAGTACACGGCAAACAGCTGTTTGTGCCCCGTCAACAAAACAGGGATCAATATATGACCTAGATTTGCTACATACTTTGTCAAAGACACTGGTGGGTGCTCCACTAACATTGCTAACATTGTGAGTAGACAAAATCATAATATCCTAAAACTAATTATTTCGAGCTTCAAGTATCGTTGTTTTTTTTCCCAAAATGGTGGTTTATTATCACTGTGACTGACTGGTTGGCTCTGTGTAACCTGGCAAACTTAATAATTTATATTTTGCTTGATTCTGTAACATCATGTTTGTCAGACTGACGAGGAGGAGAGTGTCTGATATTTGCTGGCTGAAAGGCTTCACACTAAACCTGTCGAAATGCAACAGAGAAGGATGGAGCAAACAGAACAAACAGCTGAAAGGACAAACATGACAGTAACCACTGTCAGCTTTGCACTGAGCTTTTGTTTGAATGGACAATTGCTCTGTCAAACACTCACTAGTCCTCACTGCAAAACAAGCAAACTGAAGTTTGTTGTTACATGCTTTTGTGATCATACACCTGTTTATTTGTGCATTATGACGGGTGTTATATAGTGACAAAAAAGGGTCGTACAAGGTCAAGAATAATAAAACAGCCAAGGAATCGTTCATACTCAGATGAGGTTCATTAAACGAGACAGAGCTACCTGTCATTGTTCAGTGAGGTTCAACAAAAATTTAGGTGCAGTAGATTAATGACATGGCCACCACAATGATCTCAATCCCACTAAATGTCTTAGGGCTGGCCTCTAACGTCGTACCCAGTCATTATCTTTGGTCACTCCTGTGAACCACTGACGTCTGCGATATCACTTTACCAGCAAGCCACACAATCCTTGTTGGTAAAGAGCCACAAACCGGTTATCAGGACAAAACATAGTCCAGTGTCGCACCGAACGAGAATCTGGTAACTGAACGTTACACGGTAGTGGTCATGGATCACTGAGATATCTGAATACAACAGAGCCAGTCTTTGTTATTAGTGACACGTAAGCGCTTCCTAAAATTAAATGTCATAATTTGCAAGTTTTCTTTATTTTTGCAATTGTGTTCTAACATTCCCAGCAATGTTCAAACCCAGGGAAATACTGGATTTTAGTCACGGTGAGGGTCTGTTTCAGTTTGTCACCTGTCTTTGCCATGATATGTCTGACATAAAGCACTGACAAAACAGTGTGAAATCACCAGCTCTGTTTGAACTGGATAGGAAAAGACCTCTGTGGATCATCCCTGATTGAGATCGCAACAACATATTTAGCCATATTGTGGCATGCTGACCATACAGATGGGCAGTAGAGAGGTGGATTATACTGCCAGTGTAGATGTTTGTTATTTTGTTTTGGGATATTTTTACATTGACCCATCTCACCTAAAAGAACCACTACAGAAGAGCAAAAGTGTGATAACTAATGAGTGTATGTGTTTTTATATTATACATTCCACGCCACACGCAGGATACACACAGATTTGTTTTGTCTGTGTTTATAAAAACTACCAACGACTGCAGAGAAACTGCAAGTCATCAGATTTACAGATGCAGTGAGTCCGGGCCACTGTCTGTCCTGCTATTGCTTGGACTACTGCTCCTGCTGCTGCTGCTGCTGCCGCTGCCGGTTTTGAACTCTTGCCAGCATCAGTCTAAATATAGACTGACCCCCTCCAGTATCCACCTCACAGGAAAGGGCTACTTATTTTTCAGACTCATCGGGACTTGATACATACTACCTAGCAGGACTTATTCTTTCTCACAGTGTCTCTCAAATCAATATTTACTCTGCCACACCCCTGAGGAGACACCCACTCTCATGGTCACTGCGATAGATAGTCTTGTCAAGATGCAGCCTGCTTAACGAGACATGCTGGGGAAGTCATTTGGCCATCACAAAACTGTGTGTTATTGGGTGTCAGCTGCCCTCTTGAACTTGCACTCTAGATGGACTACACCTGTCTGTCAAAGAGAGCAGTCCCAAGCCTGCAGATAATGAACTTACCACTAAATCCCAGTTATTAAGCTCTAACAGAGTGATTGCCTCTGCAATGTTGTCGATTCCAGTGCAAGCCTGTGAGTGGAAAAAACAAAGAAAACATCATCATAAAAGAAAACACATTGCACGACATTCTGATGTTGATTTCTGATATGAAACAATGATTAGCTCAAAAAACACATTTCACAACAAAACACAGGAAGAAGATTGTATCCTGTACAAAAATGGTAACTAAAACTCTAAAAAAAAATCTGGCTAAACAAAGTAAATTCTTCGCTGTATAAAAGGATTACAATACTACAAAGCAAGTCAGGATATAGCCTACCAATTCTAATAATAGCTTAATGATATCTTAGATTCAGCTCTTTGTATTTTTTCTCAAGTGTAAAATAAGGCAGAGGATCCAAAGCTGAGAGCATCGTGTCCTTCGTGTCAGTCATAACATCGTTAGAGAAGCTGTAAGGGGCCCAATAAGACACTATGCAGTTTGGCTAAGGGGCAGGTTTAGGAGTTGATGATGCGAAATGCTTTACTAATGTTAATAGTTTGGTTGTGGACAGGGAGAAAACAAAGTGTCTGAATTAATAGTATTAAACCTACTCCCATCCCAACAGGTTTCTTGAACTGTAGAAGCAAGCAGAGTAACAGGTATGTCCTGCAATATGAGGATATACTGTTGAACTAGGTTTTACTTTAGCAGGCCATGAACAGGACTATGGAAGGGTTTAAAGTCTTGCTGAGGATATCTAGTAAATCTAAATCCAATGATGTGATCATCTTACCACCTTAGTGTGGTTAATGATAAGAAACTGAGAATACTGACAAGTCAAACACAGACTTAATTTAATACAAAGACTTGCAGGTACTAAATTTGTTATGCTTTACAAGTCTAAAGAACCAATGCACTTGAATCTGTTTGTTGGGAAGTTTACAACCTCTTTTCTTGTAAAACAGAGTAGTAAAATTATTTTCATGGTGCCTGTGAGCAAAAACCGGTCCACAAGACTTAACATTATGCCCAATAGAAGTCACCCTAAAAAAACTGAGTTAATGCATATATTTCCACAGTATTTTCAGGATATTTCTGCTAGTCAATAGTAATTTTATAAACTATATGACACACTTTAAAGTTGATGGGCATCTAAGGTTACTCAAGCAACTAACAATGTTTTGAAAGAAATGAATGTTTGGTCATTTTAATTCAGTTCCTCTTATGTGAACATCATCCATTTCATGCAGCACAACTCTGGCACTCATTAGCTATATATTATTTTCATCTGAAACACAATTTTATGAAGCAGTTGCAAAGGTAGAGATGTAGATCGACCGGGGGGACATTACAAAAACTGCTTTGATTCCTGAGCACTGCAGCCCAATGTGAGGTCTGTATATGTAGGACATTATTCCTCTTTAGAAACTTATATTCATACCAATGAGACATAAAGAGACACATATTGAGTGTGAACCGGATAACGTTTGAGCCTTATGATGTGGCATGGCATAGTGGAGGAGGAAGGGGCTTAATTAAACAACATGTCTGTCCTTACGCATCCACTTAGCCCCTGTCATCCACAGCTTTAACTATAAGGGATGCTACATTAACGTTACTGTCAGTTAGAAGAGAAACCAGTCTTGTTAGCCTGTATTTCCACAGGATAAAAACAGACTTCCCTGTGTGCAAAAAGGGCTGAAAAAGAAAAAAAACTGGTATCTTTGAGGGTGACCCGTTTGTTTGTTTTTTTCAACGACGGTGAGCAAACCGAACAAAACAACTGGCGATGTGTAAACAAGTTGACAGATAACGCTGTAGCTCAGCTTTTACAGCCCAAACAAATATCATCGGTATCTGTCAAGCAAAGCAAAGCAAAGCACAAGACTTTTAAAACCAGCGAGAAACGCTTATTATGTGACTGTTTAGATGGGGCAGCTTTGGTCTTGCCGTGGTATTGTGTAGGTCTTGAGCTTTCAGCTAATAAGTGCCCTAAGTCTCTGTTAGCAAGCTGTCAGTGTGTTAGCTCGGTGGGTTAGCCACAGAGGCTCAGCTCTGGTGTTTACGACGGCGGTCAGGTCGCTGTGAACTGTTGTTGACAACAACCTCGGCTGATTCAACAACAGCGGACACACTACCAACTACGTAATACAATATTTTAGGGACACACAAAAGGAGACACACCTGAAAGTCGGCCAGGATCATTTCTCTGTCCATGTTGCTATCGCCGCTCTCGGAGGCCATGGCAATGACTGGCTAAAAGCAATTCTTCTTCCAGTGGCTCTCGTCGCTCTCTCGTCTCACAGAGGGACACTGGATACTGATAAAACAAGTTCACTCAAACCTGGCGACGAGGGAGAAGTTGGCAAAACCAGAGATGTCAAACTTTGTCGGAATTTTACAGCTTCAGATACACAAAAAATCTGTAAAGTAACGTTACACTGTTCAGTTATCTCATATCATTATTGTCAGCTACATCGCTTTACGGCTGCCGTGAAACAGCACCCAAGTGTCGTAAAAAAAATCTCCGAGCCAAGTATGGCCGAGTAGCACTTTTCTGTCAAAGGTTTTTCGTGCTGTCGCCCACGAATATATCATCCCCCAGCCCCCTCATCCACATGCCCCTTTTATTGTGTACTTATTTACTTATACACACCGGCCCACAATGAATAAGCTGTTCCTTGAGCTCAGAGATGCAGATGCCTGCACTCAACAGTCCTATGTGATAGTCTGTCAACCAGGGGTTAAGTCCACCCACACTTGTGAGAGCTTCTGATTCAAACAATAAGGGCAGAGGGCACAACATTTCATTTTTAATTTCTTTATTTCAGACCCAAGGGGATCCATATCGCCATAAAAGCACAATAAGATAATAAAACAACGACAGAATTAAAAAACACACAACAGTATCCAATGGCCTACATTTACAATCGTACTGTGTCTCTCTCTATCTCTCTTTAAGATAATGTGTGTGTGTGTGTGTGTGTGTGTGTGTGTGTGTGTGTGTGTGTGTGTGTGTGTGTGTGTGTGTGTGTGTGTGTGTGTGTGTGTGTGTGTGTGTGTGTGTTGACAACCACACCAATCACACCTGCCAGCTTCTGACCCTAGTTGACCTTATTCATTTTATTCTGCACTGAC
Source organism: Trachurus japonicus (assembly GCF_045865225.1). Classification (NCBI taxonomy): domain Eukaryota; kingdom Metazoa; phylum Chordata; class Actinopteri; order Carangiformes; family Carangidae; genus Trachurus; species Trachurus japonicus. The sequence continues at coordinate 15,661,817 of NC_140910.1, forward strand.
TTTTATCACAGTAAATCTAGACAATTAAAAAGCATGCTTGATGTATAGATCGTATTTGAGGGGATACATCCTCATGGGCACTTGACATACTCCTGTGTTCTTGCGCATGACAATACAATAGAGTAGTAGACATATTCAATATAAGTAGCCTACTCTGTCATCCGGGAGGAGCTCGGAGCAGAGCCGCTGCTCCTCCGCATCGAGAGGAGCCAGCTGAGGTGGCTCGGGCTTCTGTCTCAGATACCCCCCTGGACGCCTCCCTCCGGGCATGTCCCACCGGGAGGAGACCCAGGACACGCGGGGGACGCCTCTTCCTCCCGGGAGAGCTAGAGGAGGTGTGCGGGGAGAGGGAAGTGTGGCTGTCCCTGCTCCGACTGCTGCCCCGCGACCCGGACCCGGATGAAACGGAAGAAGATGGATGGATGGAGGGAAGGAAGGAATAGCCATAAGTAGCCTATACGCCTCAAACTCCAAGGGGCGATGTGACATGTCATCACCAGAGGGCGCAATGGGCGCATAAAAAAGTGATGGCGCTATCAACAGACCTACTTTATTTTAATGCACGTAATCTTGCTCTGGTAGTAGGCTACTGGAAATGATACACCACATAAAGATGAAGGAACCTAGTTCACATATATTGTATCACAATGCTACTGTGTAACTGACCCCAGAGAAGTAGCCTAAAGCCTCTTTATCGCGGGGCAGAGACAATGTTGCAGCAGTGTGGCACAGCATCATGATTCATTTCCCCAGCTCCGGTGAGGACAGTGTCCCGCCTATCATCACTGCCTATCCAATCACGCCGGGGCATCTTTTTTTGTCAGAATTTCAAATATTATCCACACACAGCAAAGTGAAAGGGCAAAGACACCGTGTCTTGCAGCTCAGTCTGTTTTTCTGAAGAATCATTCGGCGATGTCTAAGGATATTTCAGTAGGGGCTTTCCTCTTTTCCTCTGTTTGGACATCTGGATCTATTTGAGAAAATATCGCAGTGACATTGCTTCATGGCGGATCAGACGGTAGGACTGAAAATGTAACAGCTCATGCAATGACTGTGTAGCTCTGGATTGGTCTCCTTGTCTCCACTGGGGAGCGCTGACACTATAACTAGGTAGTACATATAAACACAGAAACGCACGTTTTATATTATGGCACATTATTTTAAAAATGAGCGGGAAGTGACAGCGAATGACATCCCCACCTGCGCAGATATAACAATTTATTCGTTAAATTGTTATTTATTTATTTATTTATTTTGTAGCGTGTGTTATTATTGTTTTGCTTTTTCAGAGTTTTACTTGGTTGGAGAAAGATATGACATCGTCTGACCTGCTGCAGGGAGGAGTGACAGCTTGTGTTGTGATTGTAACCTCACTGAGAGTAAGTTTTTATCGTTGCTTGTTTTGTTTTTTGTTTTTTTGTTGTTGCTTGTTCGTTTGTTAGTTTACCTATCAATCCTGCCGATCTAACCAAACACACAGAGCTATTATACATTAGGCTATAGATGCGTTAGAATAAAGGAAATTGGTCCCAGATGGTCACAATTTAGGCTACTTACAACCAAGGATGAGATGGAGGTCTCAACACGTGGAAAAATAGGCCGACTTGTTTTTTTACTTCCTTATGACATTTAGTTAGTGCCACCTGGAAAGTCATGAGCAATTGTTGTGTAAAATCCATGTTTGTCTATTTTTGGATGGGGCTGTGCAAATATTTGTTTTATTTTTTATATATAATTTTAGTCTCTTTTTTTTAAGTTGGTGTGCATTGAAGCAAAGCTGAATGTGGGAAGGATGAGGACAATGTTGACAATTACTTTAATGAATTAAAAAAAAAAAGAATATATTTTTTACAGTGAATATGAGCTGTGTAGGCATGCCCCTGTATGATGTAAGTGTGGGAGGGAGGAGATATAACACCACCATTTTGGATATCATAGGCTACATTTTCCACACAGCCTGACAGACACCTTGGATTCTCTCTACTTATATTTCTCTTTACAAAAGGATGGCAGACAGATCAGTGATTGACTTGCTCTGCACAGCTGCTGCCAGGGGAGATCTACAAGGTGTTATCAACTTGTTGCAAGATGGAGCAGATGTTAATGGATTTAATGCATTCAACATGACTGCACTCCAGGTTGGTGGAGATATCCTTCAGATTGATTTGTGGTAATTTTCCAATAGAAACAAAGGTTGTTTTCATGAAGTTTGTTTATAGTAATATTGGTGAAGTGTGACAAGCATAGGCTACATGTTTGACTTCCTCATATTTTGCATGCAGGATAGAAGTCCTCAACATATTTTCTCTTCAAGTATCCAGCAGGCTTTGTCTGTTGTCATATAGAAGTAAATTGTTTAAAGAGATAAAGGGAAAAAAAGATGGAGATAAAATCAAGAATTTTGTGGACAAGTTGCACAAATGAGATTAGACTGTGGTCTACTCCTTATCCAAACAGTTTAACAAATAGTCTTGAAACCAGTTTGCTGTAATAAATTATTTCATGCTATATTATTATAAATTTATAGATTGATATGAACACATTTGTGTTTTTTTTAATGAATAGGCCTATGTTTTTTCCTCTATTAGTTTCACTAGTTGATGTAGCTCTAGCATATGGTTTTGTACTTGACCATGAGAAGGTTATTCAGATATTATTAAGAATGGGACATATTGTGTTTATATTACTGTTATAATAAATTACATACCTGCTGTAAAGCAAAAGATATTTGAGGGTGGAGTGGGAGAGAAAAGCAACAAAATGGTGGTGATGAGGAAATGGAGGAAGAGGGCCTGCTGTAGCTAGTTGCATCAGCTCCTGCAAGGATTTCTTTTTTCTTCTTCTTCTTTTAACAAACTGCACTTTTAGCTAAAAGAGGAGCAAGTCAATAAAAAATAACAAACTAATGCTAATATTACCAAAGCTACTGAATAGGCTATGTGGAGTCACTTCCCAGCTATAAGATTTAGACTAAAGCACATTTCATGGGCAATTAAGTCTAAACATTAAAAAAAAGTTACACAATTAATTGGTACCATTTTTATGGGCCGAATAAACTATATTGCTACTGTTACATTAGCATTAGACTAGTCCATTAATGTTAGACCTGTAGCCTATGCACACTTGCCTAGAAATATGAATTAGACGTTATATGGTAGACTATCAGTCTGTTTATTTGTTTATTACTGATACACTCCAATATATTCAGATTCTGATTTATTTATTACAGTACATATTGATGGACATTGACATGTAAATATGTGGGATTATAGCCAAGTGGCTAATTTCCATCCCCATATCTTCCTCACCGCTACTTTCCTCCATCTTTCCTGTGCAGGTGGTGATGTTGGGAAGCTCCGCCGTGGCCGAAGCTCTTCTCGAGGCGGGTGCAAACCCTGATGCACGCGACCCGGCCTGCGGTCTCACCGTGACCCACGATGCCGCGCGTGAGGGGTTCGTGGACACTGTGCGCGTGCTCATGGACCACGGGGCAAACATAAACCTCGTGGATAAGCAGGGGAACCTGCCGCTCCACCTGGCCGCCAGGGAGGGACACCTGCCGGTGGTCCAGCTGCTGATTGGACACACGGAGAACCCCCGCGCGCCCAACAGCCAGGGATTCACTGCCGGGGAGCTCGCGCGCCTGCACGGCAAGATGGAGACTGCTTCATACATCGACCAGTATTTGAGGCCAAGTGAGTGTATCCTATATTTAAGTCCGAGTAAGAGGATTAGGGCCGCTGTGGGGGGAAAAGTGAGTGAGTTCTGACTTTTTTTTCTCAGAATTTTGAGTGAGACTAGACTGGCCAGATAGAGAGAGAGAGTCCAGAAGTAGAGAGTCCAGGTAAGTAGGAGGGAGTCACCTGTTGAGTAGCCTAACGCACATTTCCTTATATTAAAAGCCTTGTCGGAATGACAGCATGTAACAAAAAAAAAAGTGTGTGACAGTTTCTAATGGCAAATGCTGATAGGTCCGTTATAACCTCTACATAAAGGCGAACCCCCAATTTATTCGTTGACCATTAAAATTCTTATTGCTCAGTGTTAGGCTAGTGGTCACAAACAACAAGGTGGGTGAGAAGACGGGTTAGGCTACTACATCTCTGAGTGAGTATTTTGTTGTAGCAGGCCAAAGGCTATGTGAGGTTAAATTAGCCGTCTAATCCCATTCAGGCTAATATACATTATGCCTAGCATCATGATAATACAGTGGGAAAGCGTGAATTACAATTTTCTAACTCATCATGATAAACGACCTATCGTTCATCATTTACAGGAGTAGGAAGGCTGCATAAATAAACGCGACAAATTCGTTTTTATTTTAAGATAGCTACACTAAACATTTTATTAACTTTGAACTAGCCTACTCTATGATTAGCCCTGACGCTTGTGTCGTTTGACTGCCTCGTGCATGTTTAAAACGAACTAAAACACCAAGTGCACCACGAAACAAATCGCCGTCAAAAGCTGGACCGGAGGCCCCAACGCCGCACCACAACAACACGGAAATAGAACTAAATCCTTAAACTAGCCCATTAAATAGGACATATTATATTGGCTATTTAATAGTAGGCTAGCCCTAAGATAAGCCTACTTAATTAGAAACAAACAGCACTGTTACAGTTTTGCTGTGGATAACACTGATAATTAGCAGTGATAAATTAATAAGCAAGATAGGCTTAATTGTTTTAACAGCACAATAACACCCAAACAATAATAAAAATGTACACAAATAACAATTAATAAGGCAGCAGTTTTGGTTTACCTGATTGGCTGGGCGATTTGCTTTAGCCTATTTCAATTGAGTGGGATGTCTATTTAACGATCCGATTAGCTAAAATAAGAAATGTCATCAATTAACGCCAAGTTATATCCCAGCATGATATTTGTAAATGCATTTATTCATATAAATGAAGGTTGCACACATTGGTCGTAACCTTGTTTGATTTCTGTCATTTCAGCCGAACGACCTTATGGTCACAATTTACAAACTATTCCCTCCGTTATTAGCAACCTTTTAAAAATAAAATAAAATAAAAATAACAGGAACTAAGCTATTTGTTTATTTTTAAGTCCTTTAGTTTGGTGCTTTTAATCTACACCTCTCTCACTCCTCACTCTCATTTGAACGTGCGTTGACGCGTCTTTCTGCCTGTGTCAAACCAGCGCGTGGTGAGCCGTGTCGTCAAAGACCTGCTGATCACAGCAATAATAATAATAATAATAATAGTAGTAGTACACTCTGTGCCCTCTTTATTCATAAAGTGACTGGCGTTAGTAACATCCTTCGACTCAGTGCGTGTGGGGAACACCGTGGATCCGGTCTCTGTAGGCCGCGGTTTCATTTTCAGTTTGACAAAAAGTGCTCCACTATTGATTCTGAGCCCCTTGTCTGTGTGCATGTGAAACATAAACGGATCAGTAAAATTCTCAGTAATTTTCCCTCCTCGGGACTGGGATTACCGCCACTCATTTTAACAACCATTAAAAACAGCCAGTGTTTTGCCCAGGGTGGCACCGAGCAGATTGACAAATGTTTCTTTACAGACAAAAAGTCGCATGTAAAATACTGAAAAGGTCTTAGTGTGATTCCCAGAACACACAGGCCTGAGAGAGGCTGCGGAAGAGGTGGGCAGGATTTTTCTTTTTGATTAACTAGAAAAAAGGAAAAGTGGCAGGAGGAGTCAGCCCTTATATGGGGTTCAGTCTGGAAGTCTCAACTGTATAGAGCCTGGATTGGTTGGAGAGAAGGAAGAGGAGGCTGAACCACAGCAGGGCCACTCTGCACCGAGCACTGCGCTCGGCACTGAGCGAGCATAAATCCAGTCAAAAACACTCTCCATGTTGTAGTTTCAGCTGCATGTCTTTTTTTTTTTTTTTTTTAACCCTTTTCATAAAACAATGACGTTTTTGTCATGATAGACAAAATTATCTTCTTTTCCCCACCTTTACCTTGACAGGATGTGTGTCATAATTTAATAACCTTTGTTTTTCACATTGTATCCCTAATTGAACTTATTTTCATTTCTAAATTTGAACAACTTAAATTCATTGATGTTTTTCTCTCTCTCAGACTAGAAGACATGGATGAAGAAGAGGATTTAACTTTCACTGTTCTGGGACTCTTGATTATCTGAAACCTTCTTATGCTTCTGCTATTGTATCATTATGCTGATAAATTTTAACATTTTATGTTATATTTTGTAAAATCCCTGCTAGTTAGAATACCGAATTGGCCTTATAATGAGACAGTGTGTTTACACACTAATCAACATATACATGGTTTGGAAAGAAAAGGGACCAAGGACATAATTCACATTCAATTTGGGATAGAGAAAACAAAACATAATACAGTTAATTGATTAATGTATAGAAAATATACTCTCTCTGGCCCATTCAGGCTTACAAATATCTTTACAAGGAAACTGTAGAGGTTCACTGGACTGAATTCTATTTAAATGTGGTTCTTGTTTGTAAATGTAGAGAAGTCCAACACATTTCATACTGGCCTCATTAATTAACATAGCTGAATTACCAGTGTCAAGCAAAATATAACATTGTTTTCTTTGTAAAAGTATACTCTACTATAAAAAAAAATACAAAATGGATATTTGTTTTAGGTCAGTAAGAATAAGCTTCGCTACTGCTGCTAAGTTACATTAAAAATAAGAGTTAACACAGATTAAAATGATGGTGTAGATGTCAGTTGAAGCCCAAGTTATATACACAAAAGGAGATGACATGTACTGAGAAAGGTTTTTCTGTTCAGTTACCATTCCCGCCTGTAGACTGTGAAACAAAATATAACTGGTCAAATGTGAAGTGTATTATAGACACTACAAAAAAACACAAACTGCATCATGTTGCAAAAAGAAAAAAGTGCAGGCACTCAGGTCTTCCTCACATGTCTCGTGATTATGAGACGCCTCGTAAATGCAACATGATGCAAACAACAGGATCACAGGAGCGCTGCTGGTGTCCCTCAAACCACCGGTGCTCTTGCAAAGGGTAACAGATCAAAAAGAAAAAAGTGCAGGCACTCAGGTTGGTTTGAAAAAGTTAAAAACCCTTTATTTTAGGGGGTACAGTTTAAAAAACACCAACGCGTGTCAGCTTGCGCCTTCCTCAGGGTGTCTGAAGACAAGAGACACATCCAAGTAATTATAGTCAAATCAAGTTCAGCTGTGACTCCTTAGATCAGTGCAGTGCTCCTCCAGGCCTGCAGGAGGACCCGGCAGGAGGACCAGGCAGGAGCAGTCAAGAAGCACCATCAGGGTCCTGAACAACTTCTACTTCTGAAATAATCAGAGTCAACAGACAGACTATTTGACCATTAACAAAATAAAATAAAAAATATAACAATCTAGCATAAACCATAGATTCCAAAATGGAGACCATACAGAAAGTGATCCAACTCTATGTTCAGACAAAAAAAAAACAAATAATCCAACTGAATATAAAGACATAGAATGTGTAACTGAATATAAAGACATAAAATGACATTCTATGTCTTTATATTAATTTACACATTCTGTCTATATATTCAGTTACACAATATAAAGACATAGAATGTCATTCTATGTCTTTATATTCAGTGGCCTGGAGGAGCACTGCACTGATCTAAGGAGTCACAGCTGAACTTGATTTGACTATAATTACTTGGATGTGTCTCTTGTCTTCAGACACTCTGAGGAAGGCGCAAGCCGACACGCGTTGGTGTTTTTTAAACTGTACCCCCTAAAATAAAGGGATTTAACTTTTTCAAACCAACCTCAGTGCCTGCACTTTTTTCTTTTTGATCTGTTACCCTTTGCAAGAGCACCGGTGGTTTGAGGGACACCAGCAGCGCTCCTGTGATCCTGTTGTTTGCATCATGTTGCATTTACGAGGCGTCTCATAATCACGAGACATGTGAGGAAGACAAAATGATAAATACACAACACTGCCCCGTCTGGCTCAGTCTCATGCATCTCGCCTCTCTCTCTGCTGCTCAACAATAATCCTGTCTTGTGTAGAAAATTACATAATAAAAGGCAGCAATTAATCCCAGCTTGTTCCCACTTTTATCATTGAGTGTGTGTGTGTGTGTGAGTGTGAGTGTGTGTGTGTGTGTGTGTGTGTGTGTGTGTGTGTGTGTGTGTGTGTGTGTGTGTGTGTGTGTGTGTGTGTGTGTGTGTGTGTGTGTAGTGCAACTTACTTGGATGAGAAAAATCAGATGACCTACAAAATAATTGTAGACATAAATTAGTTATTGAGACAATTTTTCACAACCATTTAATTTATATAGTTTGAAACAGTTTATTCATGTTTTTGTTTGTCAGACGTGAAGGGGTACCCTCTTATTTCATTTTGTAAAGCCTAGTACTAATAGACCTGGTTAATTTGTAAACTCTCAGACATGGGTGAAGGAGAACAGGAGGAGGGCAATGGCGAACAACATCACCACCACAGTGACATTCAGAGAACACAATTCAATGGAAATAATTTCTGTGTGATATTGTCAGATTAAGTGCATAAATTAGGATGTTTTAATATTGCTATTTTTATGTGAGTTGATAAGTTATATTCAACAAATCTGACACCATTGTTTATGCCATACTCTGAGGTGCCTTACTGCCTTACTGATTCATGTCTGCACAAATAAACTGAGAACCTTTAAGTGTCAGTCTTGGATGCTATTGCTTTGGCGCAAGTTCCTTAAGTGAAAACTGTTCCCTTTTTACATATAAAATAAATCACACGCATTGACAATTATGTTCTGTTGCAATGTCTATTTATTATTTGCCTGTAGTACATAGTATATGCATATTTATGCTTACAAAAGCATCCATACACAAGCATACAACACACATACTCCATTCACATGAGCAAATCTTGCCATTCAATCCTGTATTTAAAGCAAGTAAAAAAATCAAACAAAAAAATCCACCCTAAGATAGCACTGACATACCATTCCTATGAGTCTGGATATTTAAATAAATAACTCTATCCTGTGGTTCTGAAGTCATATCTGGCCCATGATTATGCAACAGTCTGTGCAGCTGTTTCATTGTTCACAAACTGCTGACTTCCAAGAAGCATTAACACATTACAGGAAATCTATTTAGGTAAAACAGGTCAAACATCTCATAAATTTGCCACCTACACTGTCAAATGAAGCAGCTCCACAAAGTGTCTCACTGGTAAACGTACATAGCTTGTGGAGAGAGCTAGTCTTCACTGGGATCGGGATACTTGTGCGTTTTATATTTTTTTTGTGAAACAGATTTTTTTACTCTTTTGAGGAACAATGGCAGATATAAACACCTAAACACAATGACAGGGTTTAACTTTATTTAGCCACACAAATCCCATTATGCATTGCATGTCCCACCCAGTCTTTAGCTGATCCAGGCCAAGATCAAAACCGAGCCTTTTCTTGGCAGAAGGCGTTTGTATCCAAAAATGTCGTGCACTGCACCACAGGACTGCAGATGAAAGCTGGTAGGAACCGGCAATGCAATCCCACAGGAACCCTTAGGGAGAGAGTCAGGTGATGTGACAGAAACCCAAACACCACAATACACTGACAATTTATTCATTTTGTGACAAAGTAGAGGGACAATTATCTTGACAGACTTTGTGTATTCTTAACAATATTACATGAACACAACCACCCCGCTCCCACCCCCCTCCTGTTTTTTTGTTGTTGTTGTTGTTGACCAGACTCTGCTCCACATTTTAGCAGCTGATGCTCACATGTAACCTAAGGCCTTGAGGCTCCACCTTACTGATGGAGGACAATGTACAACAAAGAGTTTAGTCAATTAAAGTACTGTGCAAAAACTAAGGTGCTGACTGCCAGCTCACACAAAGGTCATATAGCCTTGGAAAAACACTCACACAGAGAAAAACTCACAGACACACACATCCACATCCACACATAAACACACACACACACACACACACCACTAAAAGGCATGTTTTTAAACCATGTTGGATCTGTATCATGCCTGCTAAGCAGGGGGAGTTTAATGATTGAACATTTCCTGCATAATTTAATGTCTTGCCGACTCACCTGCAAAGGTAGCACGGAGAAGGACAAGGAAATTGAACATTTGCATGTTTTTGTGCTTTTACCAACTGGGTGACTGATGTGATATACATTTTAAAATATGTAGGTCGAGGCCTCATCTTTGAGGTGAAGAAAATAAGGACAAAAAATTTGAAGAAATAAAAACCTTTCTAGACTGGGAACTTAAAGTCAGTTCGCTGTATAACTGCTGATTCTGACCACATCAGGTAAATAAAAATCACACAACCCATGAGCACATTCATTCTGTATTACCACTGTCCTGACGGTGAAAACTGGCACCTTTAACTGTTTCCCCTGTGAATGTTTTTATTAGGACTGGTAGGACTGGTTTTATTCTACAAGTCTTTTTTTTTTTATTACAGAGCAAATAAAGCGACTATTCATGTGCGCACACATTTCATTACCCCAACCAAGTGTATGCTTTTTATTTTGTAATGAATTCTTTTTTGTAAATTTGTAATTTTGTCCTAAAAAATTACATTTTTGGACAGTAACAGAGGAAGCAACTAGAGGATTGTTTCAGTAGTTTGATTCAAGTCACCAGCACTGAATTATGCACCCACTCCTGGTTCAGAGACAGTGTCTTTCATTACAAATGAAGAGTTGTTCCGATACCAATACTAGAATCGGAAATGCCTCCGATATTAAGCATCAGCGAGTGCACATGGCTATGCACTGATCCGATACCACGTAATTTATTAATGAATGTCCAGATAGAATGGCAGTTTTGCAAGAAATGAATTCTTCTTTGCTTCTCGAAAACAGTAGCATACACAGGAAGTTACTGTTTTAGATTAGTGAACTGATTTCCAGCGAACGAGCCATTTATTTGTACGTCAGCAATTTGGCAATATGTTCAACTGGCAAGTACCACCAGTAAAAAGGCAACTTGTACAATATGAAAGGCTTTTTTTTTTAGTTGTGTCAGTGGTGTTAGGATGACTAGTGTAGGGAGTGTGACATATTTTAAGATTTCATTCTTGAAATTTCCTTGACAGTGAAATCAGATGACAAAAGAAAGATTTAGATTTAACCTGAGCTATGCCATATAATAATGACAGCAATCAGAATCACATCCATTCAGGGTTAGTGGTAAATTGTTAAATTAACGCGATGGTACCGGATCAGTACTGTGTATTGGCTGATACACGAGTTCGTGTATCAGAACTGGTATCAGGAAGGAAAGAAAAATGGTATAGGAACATCTCTATTACAAATCATAGCGATGGTAATAAAAACCACATACTTCACTTTGACATGATTACTAAATGCATATGGTCAACTCTCATCACAAGTCTGATTAAGAAGTGCAAATATCTTTTGATTTGTATTAATGGTTTGTTAACTAGTCTACTTGTGCTTTGGCCAGTAATCTGAGATCTCACTGAGACTGAGAAAGTCATAAGAGGGTCTTGATGGTAACAGTCAACCAGCTATCCATCACATTAGTGACTAAAGCACATACAGTATTTTTACTTCGACATGTCTGTGTTGTTAGTACGTACACACTGATTCAACTGAGCCCTTATACTGACTTGACGAAACAAACAGAACAGATTTCACAAAGCCACAGGACAATCGATCAATCCACCGACCAGTCTTATTTTTCCCATGAGAGATCTGTACAGACAGACAACTGGAGACCCAGGTGCTGTGGATGAGTGGAGGCCTGTGGTATGTCTGCAGAGTATATCTGATGGTCGCAGTCTTATGTCTGATGTCTGATGTCCATATCTAGCAGTCTTAATCTGTAGCAGTTTTTGCAGCAGATATTCATCTGCAACAGACGCCCGGTTTTCTTTGTCTTGCAGTGTGACATGATGGTAATCAGGCTTCAGCAGTCCAAGAAGTACAATCTGCGGCCTGATGATGGCAGTCAGATATCCTTCCTCTGTATTCTGTCATGATACAATTCAATGCTGGGGAGGAAGTGTGTGACTGGGCATGCTTGCATGTATACTCACATTTACAAAAGCAGTTTCTTAATCATGCCAGATAGCCGTCATCCATTCCCCTTGGCTTCCCTTTACACTTAACACCTTCCCCCATTGTGAGCTCTCGGCTTTTGATCTTTTCTTCCATCCAGCACTTTCCTGCTCGTCCTTTAACACTCCGTACTTTCCCAGATGCAATCCTGTCCAGCAGGCCAACTGGGGAACTTGTGTAAATACACACACGCAGGCACGCACAGACTTGCACACACACACACACACAGACAGACACGCACACACATGAGAGGTCAGAATAATTCTACATGATCATTGCTTTCGTATCACCACCTTCATAATCCAGGATACAGTGTGCACACTGTGTGTGTGTGTGTGTGTGTGTGTGTGTGTGTGTGGCCAGTCTGGGCTGCAGGGATCTGTGTGTGTGTGTGTGTGTGTCAGTTGGTCTCGTAGGAGGATAGCAGCGCGGCATCCACAGGCTCCATGCAGGAGGGGCAGGTGAAGGACCTCATCAGCCAATCATCTATACAGTCCATGTGGTAAATGTGCATGCAGGGCAGGAACCGGATCGGGTCTCCATAAACAAAGTCCATCATACAGATGACGCACCTGCATAGGAAAGAACACAGAATCACTGATAATTGCAATTTTACTATATTTTGATAAGGACTGGATAGGGGTCAGCAGCACAAAAATGCAGAAAATAAAAAATACAGTACTGTGTACTTTTGATCTTCTCATATGGTGTTACATTTACTGAATTGATTTAAAGTACATTACAAAAATATGAAAAGGAGGAGTGAGTGCTCTGGAAAATACAAAGAAAGCACACCAGTCAGTGATGTGAGCAATACAATCATGCCAGTTTTAACCTTCACCATTTGAAAATGTTGTCCTGTTATCATATAGTATCTGTTATAGATGTTATACACATGGACACATAACATTTACAGAATTACTTTGAAATGCCACACGGTCATTACAATATCACCAGGGATGTGATATACAGAATCATCCATCTCTGTGCTAAAGCAGTGCATCAATAGTGCTATTGTCTCAAGTACGTGGTCACTGTGGTCGACTGTAAATAGGTCATCTATATTTTTCTGAAAGGTGGTATGTCTCTTTCATGAGGCTGTTTTACCTTGATTTTGCAATAGTGATTATTACTATGTTGCCTTATCTTTCCCCCCAAAATTATGAAAAATAAAGTATGAAGAAATAGATGTCACTGTGATAATGTAAACATGTTTATTCCTGCTTTAAAATTCAGCATTTTAACATTGCCTTCTGCAGGGATCGACTCACTTTTGGAGGCAAGCTCAAGCATCCATTTAAATAAGAGTGTTCAATTTCCTCAGTCGGTTTCCTGGCTAAGGCTCGGAGGCAGTTGTCACATGACATAATTTAAATTTATCTCATTTTTTGTGTGGAAAGTAACTGAAGTGAAACTTGAAGGAGGTTTCATTTTCTCACAACTCAAACGGGAACATACATGATTTGAATGCAGTCGTTCCAGGAACTTTAGCAAGGATTAAGTTTTGCTCCTGTTTTCAGACCTTTAATTTAGCCCATCTTAAGTATATCAAGGCATTCAAGATGCCTGCTTGAATACAGATCACTGAGGTGAAGTAGTACAGGTCCTCCATCTTGTGCTAACTGCTAACCACAGTTTCTACTCACTCTCTGATCTTTTTTTCAGAGCCATCCCGCCCCAGGTCATAAACGCCTTTTGGCAGGTGCTGGATGAGCCCAATGCGTTGGGCAATGCGAACTTGTTCTTCCTCTGTTAGCTGTGTTGCCAGGCGGGCTTGGCTGGGTGTTGGGTGGTAGACAGGCACATGGATCTGCTCCTGCAGAAAGAGAGAGAGGAGGCCACGTTACAAAAAATCCAGACTTAATCATTGTTTAAATTAAAGCAACTATGCCTTTGAGTCCTGTTTCATGAAATTTGTTTGCAAAGGTGGCAGAAAATATGTTTAGAGGAATTTGAAGAAACACTGCAATAACACTAATGTTCTGGTTTCATAAAGCCAGTTTGCCAAATCTCTCTTCGGCCTTAATTCTACTAGTATGAGAGGTTAGTTTAACAAAAGCAGAAGATGTTGTTCTTGTTATCACTTTCGGTGGAAGTCGAGCTGGGTCTAACTGATGAGCCACAACTTAGCTTATGAAACTTTTTTTGATTCTAGCACAAACATGCTTTGCAGAGTGGGATATAAATGCAGAGTGGGATATAAATGTTTATTGTGATACTGAGAGACGACATAATGTCACCACTTGCCAATACGATACCGCTAGGCATTACTCTGAAAACCCCACAGCCTAAAAGGGGGCTTTCACTACACAATTTAATAATCCACTTGACGGTCACAGATACAAGATCCAACACGTAATTAGTTTTGATGAAAAATTATACAACTAAAAAAAGGGCCTGCAGCTGTGAAATAATCACTGTCACTATTATCGATAACTGCTGTTACAGTGATTAATTACAAGTTGACAATGTCTCTGACTATTTTGTGGGATTATGATGTTAGGGCAGTAGGTGGTAGTGTTTCCCACACCTTCCAACAGCTGATGCAGCATATATTGTTGTGTTATACAGAATTTCATCACAGGAAGTGTACAGTTTAAAGTGTGACAGTGCTTCACATGGGGTTGATTTGACACAATCAACATAGTTGCTATGCCACTACAATCCGAACAGATCACTAATCTGTCAACTACAAACAACCACTGTGTAATATATGCCCGCTCTTCAAAGGGTGGAAAGTTGGTGCAAACTTCAAAGCAGCCAAAAGTCTCACTATCGGCTTTAGCTTAAGTCACCAGGCAGGAATCTGAATGAACTGATGCACAAAACCACATAAGGAGAAGTTTATAAGTAATGAAAGTGGCATCATATCAAAGAGGGAAACGGGGTTTCAGTATTAGACTATAATGTGTCAAACAAAGAGTCAGAATTATCACACACCAAACCTATACGGTGGCCTATAAATCTAGACCAGTAAAACAAAAATGATTATTACACTAATCAAAGTTTTTGTCATGTGTAATTAACTGCAAATATCAAGTCTGTTTTAAGTGTTTAGCTTAAAATGAGATTCTGAAACATTAGACACCATCTTGCAATGAGAATAAACCACAAGCAATTCCTGTCAACATGTAGACATTCAGTCATCATTACTACGTGTCCACGGACAGAAATATTACAAAGGTATCTGTGTGGTAGTTCCCGCTGTCCTGGAGCACAGGAGTCAGATTTTGACATTTTGCTTTGGTGACAAACTGTCGCAGCTGTTAAACAACTGAGGCCAATCCCTGCTGAGAGATGGGGAAAGTCATCAGTCTATATAAAGACAAAAGACCCCTCACACTCACATTCACACTTGCGGGCAATTTTGAGTCGCCAATTAAATTAATTAGGTTGGCATGAGAAGAACATGCAAACATCCAATCAAGGAAATAACCTGCAGATTAATTAATAGTGAAAATAACTGTTAGTTGCAGCAATGGATGTTAAGTTCCCACTTTCACTTTATAACGTCAAAGCCCTAACATGCTTTATTTGTCCAGAAAACTGCCTGTGGAACAAGCTTTTCAAGAAATGCCAGTGGTGTGAAGATTGACATGGTTTTACCTACTTTTCAGTAACTGATCAATTAAAGGAGAATTCCTGTCATTTTCTAAGTAACGCTATAGCACTAGGTCTCTGTTAATGTGTGTTTTTATCATGTAGGCCTACCTCTGTTTACTCTAGCTTCCTGGGTAGACCTTACTAGTCAACTGTCGAGCTTGGGACTGCTCGACAGAAATGATTTTGGATGGGGAAAAAAGTAGTTATATTCATATTGATGCTTTTTTTTTTTTTTTTTAATTGTTTTCCTCCTAAATCCATGTTTTCCTCGCATTTTTGTCTTTGTTGATATGGAAACAGTCCTGAGCTCAACAGTTGACTAGTAAGGTCTACCCAGGAAGCTAGAGTAAACAGAGGTATGTGATAAAAACACACGTTAACACTGCTCTCTCATATTAACGGCGTTATGCACACTCAGTGTTGTGTGGTAAGGAACTGGTAGATGTTGCAAAGCATTTATAGTGATATTTTGAGCGTTATACAGAGGCCAAAGTTGCGATTAGAAGAACTGCCACCATTACTTCGCTGTTTAACTGCAGTGTAGCACAGCTAGCAGGAGGAGAGCTAGGTCCGGTCTGCACATATTTTTCTCAGATTTTTTTCCTATGGTCGCACTCAGGGACCTAGAGCTGTAGAGCGTTAGTTAGAAAATGACCAGAATTCTCCTTTAAGAAATCAATCCACACATGAGTATGGGGGAAACAGATGCACAGATACATTGTCTTGTGTACTACTTTGGTCTTTAAGTGTCTTCTTCCTCTCTAAAGAAAGACTTTCTATTGACTCAACTCTCTCACTCACTCTGTGGTCTAAAACTGTGCCTCGACCTCATCCACTTCCTTCGTCTCTTCCTCCTTCTTTCCAATAGATTGTCATAGCCTACACTCACTACAATGGTGGTGTGTGGATTAGTTTCTTTTTGGTCCACTCGCTCTTTGTCTCCTTCCTGCGTGCCAAACCTTCATGTCAGGAAACTGAAAGGATTCAACAACCAGGTCATGGATTAGGCTAAAGTCACTCTAATACTGTTAAGTGAGCTCTGTCACTAACCACCAGTACAGCCACCTAGGGATGTCATGATTATAGATTTTATTGGTGCAATTATTGTCAAGATTATCACAATTATTATGCATTAATTAATTTAACGTTTAAATTCCTACCAATTCCGACATAATCTTTTTTGGAAAGTGACGGTATTGAGGAATGTTTACAATAAATGAATTGTGGCGATTAATACCGCAATTAATTGTGAAAACAAGTAATTGTGACATCCCTAATCCACACTCAGATTGGTGTTGGCAGGACAGAAACCTAACCAAACCTTCTAAATGATCTCAATTTACTCTTCATTTCCTCCTTTCATGTTGGCTCAATGAGAGTAGGCTGGGCTAATGAGTTAATTCTGAGAAAACTGACAGAAACATGCACGAGGTTCATGCTTTGCTCGACATGCGTTACGTAAATCTGAACACACAAAAACTTCAATACCTGTTTGAAAATATAGTTCGTCATTTTTGCCTTTTATTCATTTCTTACTAACTCAACTATGTTTCTCAGCATGTAAACCTCAGTCAAGCTCAATTTTTTTTTGAAAGTCAATACAACTTGGTCACGGGAAAGTATTTATTGGAGTAGTCCTTTATGTGAAGCAAGAAATGTAGTTTGCTAAATTTCAATAAAGCTGGAATGTCGACAGCTGACAGAGCTTTTAGTGTCTCTATTCAGTGGATTTTCTTTTTACCTCATTTGTGTGTGATGGTAAATGACTGTTATATTTTTCTAATCAAATTATGAATGACATGAATCAGGCAGATAGATGTGAGCTGAAAAACACAGGATTCCTCAGTCACAGGGAATAGACAATGTGCAGTCATTAGCGAGATCATCATAGATTAATAGATGTTTAGATAGATGTCTAAATAGATACTAAATAGATGTTTAGATAGATGTCTAAATATATGTCTAGAATGGGGTCGGCAACCTTTAGCATTAAAAGAGCCATTTGGGCCCTTTCCAACCATATCAAAACCCACTTGGAGAATATGAAACTCAAATACATCGGTTCAGGGTCCGATATAGAAATATATATTTTCAAAATAATAGCTCATCAAATTTCTCTCACCTGGTTAATGTGATTACTGCTTCTGAACTTCACTGCATGGGTTGTAAGATGTCACTTTGATTATCATGATTGCAAGCTCTCATCTGTGAGACGCGAGCAATGTTTACTTTTTCTGTAGTTCATGGAGGAAAAAAATCTACGTGACGCATATTTTGATCGAAAAAATATTGAAACAAGTTTTATTTTAATGTCACATGATGAGCACCTCAATGTAGACAGACAGACAGACAGACAGACAGACAGACAGACAGACAGACAGACAGACAGATAGATAGATAGATAGATAGATAAAATATTTATGAAGAAACCATTTTAAACATGGTCTTATTTTAACTTCTGAATTGCTCGAGTTTCTTGGGGGAAAAAATCTGAATAACCAGTTGGCAAAAATGAGCCTCTCAGCACAGAGCATTTTAAGCCATGAGTCAGCATATCTTTAGCAGCCGAGGCAGTCTGCTGCTCCCCTGACGGCCCCTCCTTTTACCCGTGTCATAAAGAGACGGCAGCCAGGCAGCAAGAATAAAAGCTGCAGACAGGGCCTCCGAGGGGGGGCAGTATGGGGTAAGAGAGCTTCCAAAAAGATGTGTCCATGATTCTAACCATTCGTACTCGTAATGATAAACATTTGTATGTAAATAAAAAAGTTGTACCCAAAATTCTGCTGTCATACACATGAGTCTGAGAAATTGTTCGGGTTAGGATTGTTTTTATGTGAGTATGAATCTAAAAGCTGTGAGTGCAAAGTCTTGTGAATACAACTCTAATTTCTACGACTACGAAGTCTTCACTGTGAACACGAATTCAAGTTTGTGGGTACGAGTAGAAAAAGTGTTGAAATGACGTCACAGCAGGTCACAGGCAGGTCACAGGGGAAAGTAATCGAACCCCGAGTGATGCGCCGAAGCCGAGGATGGCTGACAACAGCAGTGCACCGATGGACACCGCGGGTAACTCAGGGGAAGCAGCATCACAGGTAAAGTAAATAACACATCCAACATTCATTTATTTTTATTTAGTTATTTATTTCATGAAATTGTACTGTTTTAAATCATATACAGTTTATGGACGTGAAGACTGCTACTGCTTTAGCTTACAAGCTAACGACATGCCCGGTGATGCAGTTAGTGCTTGCATTAGCTACTAGCATTAGAAGTTGGTTTAAGTTAGCTAATTAGCGCTGATGAAAACAAAAACAAAACTAATTTGAGATATAACGTGTATATTTGTGTAGTCTTATCTGTCATAAACAAGAGATAAGGCGTTACGGTGCGCGTTTGTGTCGCGGTGCTAGACGGTCTGAGGCTCCATTCTCCACGTAATTAGTCGTTTATTTAACCAGCACTATTACTCTGAAGCTGTTTAATCAAGGTAAAAAAAAAAAAGAACCATAAGGAAATTATCCTGCATAGTTCCTCTGTAGCCTCTTTGATCAGAGCTGCGCCCCCAGTAGCGGGCGCACCGCTGCTGGGGGCCCTATAAGAGTTATTATTATTTGCCTGCAGTCATTTGCTTGAGATTAGGCGCACAAGTGTGGTTTGCATGGGTCCAGAGTCAGACCAGGGATCTATTATAATACATCCATGGTCCAGACTGGCTTTTTGTTTGTTGTGGATGCTGACCCAAGCTCAGACTTTAAGAAGAAGTTAGTTTACTTTGAAGGCATTCTGTAAAATCGTGGAAAGTACCATGTCTGTAACATTTACTATCTTTTTTCTCACTCAGGGCCAATTAAGGGACATCATCAACACAGCACAAAATCTGGTGTTGATGTTAAGTAACAATGTACCAGCGAATGTCAGGCCAGTCAGTCAGAGAACTTCAGGAGAAGCTGCTGTTGGACAGGGAGTGCAGTCAGTTCCAACAGCGAGGCAGCCTCAGCAGGCAGTGCAACAACTTACAAGATCTCAGAACAATGGACTGTCAGTGAAACAAGAAATGGCGCGGTAGGGTACATGCCATGGGTCATTTATTGCACTCCCAGTTTAGGCACATTTGGCCAAAATGGGTCCCTGATTCTGATTCAATCAGAGGGCAGTGAAACAGCTGGAGATTTTTTAATTTTATAATTTATTTTCTGGAGCTTCAGACCATCACCATATTAACTATTGCATAAAACAAATTAAACAAATCTACATACTGTAAGCTAACATAATCACTTAGTCTTCTAAGTTAGTTTGCTTTTTGTTGTTGATGGAATATAAAAGAGAGAATAATACTATGCCATCTTTTTAGGTCTTTTCCAGGATTCTTTCAAAAAGAGGCAAGAGGCAAAAGGCGTTTTGCACCATATAGGATGAAAGAATCTGGGAAGAGCTTTTTGGTGAACTTTTTTCTTCTTGAAAAACAATATGAAAAAACACCAAAAGGAGAAGAGGAACTGCCACTCATGCTGGCTGGCCTTGGAAAACGTTCACTATCCATATCTGAAAATGTGACACATTCAGAGGTACACTGCCATTGCCTTGTGTCAAGTCATGTCTCAAGAGAAAAACACCCATCTTAGAATTAATCTTGACACATGATTTAATTAATATTTGCATGATGAAATACACAGTAGTTCATAAATACGACTCATTGCATTAATGCTTTAACTATTGTTTGTCTCTTCAGTTTTCAGATTTGCTTTTGAGTGCATACCCAAGACTGGCAAATATCTGTGGTGGCTGGATGCTGCACAAGTCCACAGGTATGTGGCGTATACACTGGATTAATGTTGTTTCAAAATAGTTACTCTATATTCAGGTTTGCTTAGTATCCAAAACTTTTCAAATTTAGGTGGGGGTGGGCGGCGGAGCTTGGTTGTCATCCCTCCAGATCTACATGGTTACACTGGCCAGCAGCTGAAAGCAGTGAGCGGGAATGGGAAATACACATTGTACATCTCTCCTCTACAAGAAGAACTTGATACAATTCCATTACCACCCGAAGCAAAGGAGTTTGAGAACATGCCCAAAGCCCAGTGTACAACCTGCAAGAAAATGGTTCCTCTTCAGATTCTTCCAGTACACATCAAGGAATGCAGGACAGAATTTGTAGATTTGTCCTCTTCTGCTGAAGAGGTATGTCAACGTTGAGTCTTTTAGGCTTTATTTCACAGCTGTGTATATTGGAAAATGAGATATTATTCTGTATTATGCTCTGAACACTTGCGTATTACTGTTTTTCTCCCCCAGGAAAGCTGCAACGAAGCACATGAAGATGAATCCCCAGATTCCATTTGTGACCAGACGGGCAAGGTGAAATTGTTTGTGCCTTCCTGGTAAATCAAGATATTAATCTCTGGGATAATGTAAGTCTTTATTCACATGCCTTGTGAATTCTTTTTTTAAGACAGCAGAGTGTCCTGTGTGCAACAATGCATTTCAAGTTGACATGATTGAGATCCATGCAGCCACATGCGGATTGCGGTAATATTAATGATTTTAGTGCATTTTTTCATGTATATCTTCATTTGACAAATGACATGTAAGAGGATTGCCTTGCAAAATGTTATAGATATGCAAGTGTTTCTGTCAAGATAAGCTGTTTTCTTTGTGTGTGCAGACCCTCAAAAAATGATGGCCATGAGTCAAGTGGATCAGTACCAGTCAGTCAAATCAGTACCTTTCAAAGGTAATATTGTACATTAGGTAATCATGGTGGCATATCATGTCATCTGGATAATACACACTTTAAAGAGATACTGCAGTATCAATCATCTTTTTCCATTTGAAAAGCTTTATATGTGTGGAGTGTGATCACAGAGAAATGTGGTAATCATACCTTGCTCTTGTCTTGACTTACATGAGGCCTGCTTTCACCTCTTAGAATTTCACCAGTACAGGAGGTGTGGCAATTGTTGTACCATGCCACACCCCAACAACCACCTGGAATAATTGTAACAAACAGCTATGAAATTATACAGACAGTATAACCATGTCTAATTTTGTTTGCTATTCAAATGCTCAGTGTTGAACAAGAAATATATAAGTAAATAAAGCATTCAGAAAAGACATGTTGGTGTCTATATTAATGTTTAATTTTTGTCTTTTGTTTTTAATTCCAGTGCTGAGGAAATCTTGGATTGGGTCGCTTTACAAGTTGTAGAATCAGACACATTTTCCATCTGTGTTTCGAGAACTGACCTCTTCAGCAGAGGCATGCAACAATGGCAGCGGCAGAAGAAGACATCGCCCAAATGTAGACTTAAGGTCAGATTCTTTGGCGAGGCAGGCATCGATACTGGGGCCCTGAGCAGAGAATTCCTCACAGGTATAAATGTTTGTCTATTTTTCATTTCACAATAAGAGGACATTTGTGCACATCATATTCTTACAAGGCCAGATGCAGGATAAAAGATAATCAAGAACAAAAGGAAAGGAATTATCCGCACACTGGATATAGCTCTAAGAGTTATAATAAGAGGATAATTTCTTCTCCTTCAACATCAACAGGGGGTTCAAATACTAATTAAATGGGGGGGGGGGGGTACTGTTTTTGCTGTTTTGCAGAGATGCTAGCAGAGATTGAAAACAGACTCTTTGTTGGAGGGTCAGATAAGAAAGGGAAGAATCCTGTTTATTGTCTCAACAGTTTGGACTCTAACTACTTCAGGTGTGTAATGAAATTCATTGTGTTTTCTTTTACTGTAGCATATTAATTGCAATGCTAGTTAACCCTGTTTTATATAATTGTAAATAAATTCAGGCAGTTTATATGCGGTGTTGTTGTATTTTGTTTAGGAGTGCAGGAGAGGTCATGGCAGCTAGCCTGGCACAAGGAGGACCTTGTCCTAAGTTCATGCGTGAGTGGTGCTTCAGATACCTCTGCTCCGGTGACTCTGACAGCATTCTAGTGTCTCCCAGTGATGTAACAGATTTAGAACTATCACAGCTTATTGAGAGGGTAAATTCAATTTTATTAAAGTTAATAATTGCATTAACATCATTATGAAATGGCTTGCATAATTACTTTTTTGGTTTGTTTCTTTTACAGAACAATGATACAATGCAAATTAATTTCACTTGACACCTACTCTGTTTTCAGATAAACAGCGCCAGTAAGGACAACATCAATGACCTAGTTGATGATATTGTGACCTGCGGATACACCGGACCCGTGTCCATGGAAAAACGAGACAGCATGATAAGGTATGTTGGTGACATTTTTGTTTTTCATTAAGGCAAGGGTGTATTGTACAAGAATGTGACTTGAATAAGGCTACTTGTTTGGTCATGTCTAAAACATGGATTACAAGTAATATGGCATTGGTTTCATGCAAAGCTGTGTTGTTCTTCACATGTCACCAAATAATATATATATTTTTTTAAATAGTAGTTTTGTTCCCCCCAACCCACCCTCTACGTCCAACAGGTATACTACAACAGTATATTGTCCTGATGAAACATTTTGTCCATTAGAACTGTCATACTTCACTCCACCATGAGAGTCCTCCCAATGCTTGACCAGCTGAGAAAAGGCCTGCAGGTGTATGACCTCCCAAAAGTCATGAAGAGTCATGAAGACCTCTGCCAAACGCTGTTTATTCCAGGGGAAGATGATGAGGTAAATTTTTACATTTTAGACTGCTTTTAATTTTGCATGAATGTCTTTTGCAAGAATTACAATGTTTATGCAGACTGAAATGCTCTCTTCTTCTTAAAGGCGGATGCAGCCTTCGTTCTGGAGAGCAGCTGTCCTGTCTACAGTGAAACTGGTTCTGCCAAGCACCAAAAGGAAGTAAACATCATGAACTTTCTCCAGGACTACCTCCAGGAAATTGAGGATTCTGGTATGTTTTAGCCAAGATAGGGTAATAATGAGGTTAACTTTTTCTGTTATCCTGCAGTACATTTTATATAGTGCAGTGTAAATGGTTAATCGATTGAAACTATACAACCCAATAAATCTAAGCGTTTGTGGAAACTTGATGTCACTATTTAAAATGAATGTAACTGATGAAATGTAATATTGTTATTATTGCTTTCATATGGATGACTTGTATAGTTATATTGACTAACAGCTATACTGAATAACAGGGTGTCTGAACTTTTGCCACAACATTGCCCGTCATCCAGTCAGAACAAATGCAGCTTTGGTTAAAATCTCTATGTAGTTTCTACTTTGATTTATCAAATGTTCTTATACTGAAAAAAAGTAAATGTGATTTATATATGTAAGGGATTTTACCAACTTGAAAACTAAAATGTATTGTTTTCAATCCAGACTAACATTGTCTTAATCTCTTCATTAAGGACATGAGGGCCCCAGCAACAAAAGCATCTGTCCAGAAGGCTTGACTGTTGGACGAATAATGCAGTGGGTCACTGGACAACGACACAAGCCAGTTCTCCCAAGCGAGAAGAAGGACTTTGGGATAAACATAAAATTCAAACATGACTGTGACACAAAACACAAACTTTGTTTTCCGACTGTAAGTGCGTGCAGTCGCACTGTCACATTCCCTTCAGCTCACTTGGGAACATACAGTGAATTCAAAAACATAATGACACAGGCCATTTGCCATGGGCAAACCTTTGATAAGGTGTAGCCACTCAGAAGGAAAACAACCGTAACTGCAACAGGTCAGCTCATATGTTTTATTATTTTATTTTATCATTTGATGTGACAGCTTAATGTTTCAGTTATCTTTTTTGTTACTGTTACAGAACCATTGCTTTTGTATTGGTTGATGGTTGACTCCAAAGTTGGTTTTTACCTCCATGTACTCTTCAGAATACCCAGTCATTTTTTTGTTTTTGGGTCAAGTTGGAAAAGTCACAAATTTAATTCTGATGACTCTTGTGGAGATTTCATGGGAAAGTTTTCAATAAAAATATTTGGGACTCCTGTCTCATGTTAAATTGAACAGGTGTCAGGCATGCCTTTTTTTTTAAACAAGTGCACTGACTGTTCACCTCTATACAATCACATCTTTGCAAGGTCGTGTCAGGCATTTCTCATGTTTCCATTAGACTTTCAATACACTGAACCATTGTTATGTAAATGTCTCTGCCAAATGATTCTGATGAGGCCAAGGGATTTATCATGGACCGTACAGTTTCCATAATATCTGGAGTCAGAGGGCACTCAATTTCCTGAACCTGAACTCCATATGGCTCCTCCTGTACAGCATCAAACATCTCCCAGTCTGTTCCAAATAGCTCTGTGTTCTGGAAAAAAAACAAAACGTTTTAATGTTATTTTGAATGAAATAGCATTATAGCCTGATAGAATAACTGCCTGAGTCATAATGAATCTGCAGTGTTAGGGGAACTAGGTAGATATCATAATTTAGTTAAAATATGATAGGCAATAAAGTTATAAGGCTAATGATTGAGAAATATTTTAACAATATACCAAAGCACACACTGACATACACAGGCACAGTGCAGTGACAACAGAAAACATTAAACCAGAGAATAAAATGTGTTTAATGTTCAATCAGAACATTGAGTACATCTACTGTATTATAAATCTTGCTTTGCTTACTTGCTTTATTTGTGTGATCACATCAATGAAGTATCACACACACACTTACTTGTAATTATTTTTTTTAAAGAACTTGCTCCTGAATTTTAACCTCATACTCCTTCCACACTGTTGAAGATATTGACCCAATTCAAATAACAATAAAAAAATCAATTGTATAGGCTACCTAACCTCCACATATTCAGGTTCAAAACCTGTCAACTGCACTTCACCTTTGTAAACAGCACCTCGAGTTTGAGCTTCAACAAACCTGCAAATCTTCATACGGGTCACAAGGGTTCTTCATGTGGCCCAAAACCCAGAGCTGGTTTGGGGAGAGTCCACCTTCAGACCGTAAAGGATGGTTGTCCCAGCCTTCTGTGAAGGTGTGAAGGGCCTCTGCCAGACGTGGAAGGAAGACATAGTGTACACAAAACAGATGAACAACATCTGCCAAATGCAACAGGCCATCTTCCTCGAGACTGTGAAGAACTTCATAGTAAAGGTGTGTCACGCCGGTCCAGACATCTCGCCACAGGCGCTCTATTCTAGATCAGAAACAGGAATTATTCAGCTGAAAAGTAATAATTGATATTGTCTGACTGAAAATACTTTACAACAATAATTTCCCATTTTACATCTTAAAATTGATATAAATTATTTGAATTGTTTATTGTAACCTTTGATTATGTACGCTGCGCCCAGCTATGAAGCTCCCTCTTCCAGCGCCTTTAACAGTGAACATGGTTTCAGCAATTGAGACATTTTCAACACCTTCATCGCCCCTGACCCTTGAAAATACATGGAAGAAATGTTCAGCCATATTCATCACAACAAAATATTCCATCAAAAATTACTGAAATGAGTAATTAGGACAATGAAACAATAGCCCAAGTTCATATCATTGTTTACCTGGAAGGCCAGCCATAGTTTTCCACTGCCTTCAGAAAAAATGAATGAGCAGTGTTTGAGCGGTTATTTGTTGCAGGTTCCAGATAGAAAATCTGTGTAGAAAGACAGTGTTTGAAACTGCAGAGGCAAAATATTAAGGCCTACAACACATAACATCAGTAATCTTCATTTAAAATGTTTATTCCCTGCTCTTCTCCTCCTGTACCTCTGCCTTGGTCTCCTCCCATCCTGCTACTCTTGACCTCTCTTTAAACTCCTCCCTTTCTTCTCATTATCTTCTTCTCCTCCCCTCCCTCCTCCCATCATATTTTTTCTCCATATGATTGGCCAGTCAGTATTGCTCCCTAAGATTGCCAGTTGGGTCCATCTACTTAAAGTGATGGAGTAAAATATGATCAAATTCATTGTATGAACCATGATGTAGTTTATGACATGTACAGAGATAATAAAGCACTGTTAAAAAAAAAAAAAAAAAAGGTGACAAACCTTTCTTGAGTACCCATCTATCGCACCAAATATGACGATGTTGTACCTTCAAAACAAAATATGAAATTACAATGAGCAGTCACTCCCCCCAATAAATAAAAATGTGAATAAATCTTAAATAGGTCGTACCGTATGAGCTTATGATTGGTGTCCACATGGACTAATGACAAAGGCCCCTGCACAAAGTATTTCCTTCTCACTATGCACCCCAACCGTGTCATTCTCTCCAAAACTCCTGGAGCATCAACTCTGTGCATGGACTCTTTGATCCGATCCCACTGGACCCTATGCCCATCAGCTTGCAGATAGCCTTTTACCATTCGATATCCCGCATTTGGGATCCGCCTTTTGATGGACTGGACAGCATTATCCAATTCACTGTCAGTTAGGCTGCTGTATGTAGACCGCGTGGACAAGCCAAGTTCACGCATACGCCTGAAGATTGTGCTTTGGCTGACACCCAACAGATTTGCAATGCAAGACACTGGTAAGGGGACGTCGATGAGCCGGGACAGAAGCTCCTCAGAAAAAACAAACTTTGGTCGGCCTCGTTCTCCAGCTCTAATGAAAGCACAGGGACTCTCTTGGGAAACAGCTGCGTGGATCTTATTTTGCAGGGATAAAAGACACTCCACAATTTCAGCTGGGATGTTTAAAGTACTAGATGCAGCCGTCACAATGAATGCTTCTTGATTTACAATGTATTGTAAATAGTCCAAATTCAAGTGTGGTTGATTCAACACATCTGTCATCCTTGATTTCAGGCGTTCCAATAACCGAGCAGCTACTGGTCCCTGTAAACAACAAGTTTGATGTATTAAATGCCACTGTTAACATAGTCATTTACCAACATACAGTAATCTATCAATTCCACATAGGCTGGACAGACATTCAAAATAATTTTGTATTTTAGCAAAATAATATATATGCCAATCATTAGCATGCAAGTTCATACAACAAAAATCAATTATTATATTATTAATTATGATTATTATTACTACAGTCTGGACCCATGCAAACCACACTTGTGCACCTAATCTCAAGCAAATGACTGCAGGCAAATAATAATAACTCTTATAGGGCCCCCAGCAGCGGTGCGCCCGCTACTGGGGGCGCAGCTCTGATCAAAGAGGCTACAGAGGAACTATGCAGGATAATTTCCTTATGGTTCTTTTTTTTTTTACCTTGATTAAACAGCTTCAGAGTAATAGTGCTGGTTAAATAAACGACTAATTACGTGGAGAATGGAGCCTCAGACCGTCTAGCACCGCGACACAAACGCGCACCGTAACGCCTTATCTCTTGTTTATGACAGATAAGACTACACAAATATACACGTTATATCTCAAATTAGTTTTGTTTTTGTTTTCATCAGCGCTAATTAGCTAACTTAAACCAACTTCTAATGCTAGTAGCTAATGCAAGCACTAACTGCATCACCGGGCATGTCGTTAGCTTGTAAGCTAAAGCAGTAGCAGTCTTCACGTCCATAAACTGTATATGATTTAAAACAGTACAATTTCATGAAATAAATAACTAAATAAAAATAAATGAATGTTGGATGTGTTATTTACTTTACCTGTGATGCTGCTTCCCCTGAGTTACCCGCGGTGTCCATCGGTGCACTGCTGTTGTCAGCCATCCTCGGCTTCGGCGCATCACTCGGGGTTCGATTACTTTCCCCTGTGACCTGCCTGTGACCTGCTGTGACGTCATTTCAACACTTTTTCTACTCGTACCCACAAACTTGAATTCGTGTTCACAGTGAAGACTTCGTAGTCGTAGAAATTAGAGTTGTATTCACAAGACTTTGCACTCACAGCTTTTAGATTCATACTCACATAAAAACAATCCTAACCCGAACAATTTCTCAGACTCATGTGTATGACAGCAGAATTTTGGGTACAACTTTTTTATTTACATACAAATGTTTATCATTACGAGTACGAATGGTTAGAATCATGGACACATCTTTTTGGAAGCTCTCTTACTCCATAGGGCAGCAGCTGTACTCTTGTGTGTGAGTGTGTTAGGATGGTCAAGTGTGCCGCGGTCAGCAGTGTTATTGTTGTCATCATGCCTCTCCCTTCTTTCATAGATGGTGTGTCAGCTGGGCTGTGACAAGTGGTCACTAGGTGACCTCAGACTAACCACAGGGACAACAGAGAGATGGAGAGTTAGGCAGAGTGAGAAGAAGAAGGTGAAAGAGTGGCAAAGAGAGGGGGGGTGGAGGGGGTGCAGGGCGGTGGCTAACTGAGCAAAAATACAGACCTTGATTTCCTCTTCCAAACATGCAGGCACGCAGCAGCAGAAACTGTCTGCCTGCCAGGCCAGGGGCCTCATTTATCAAAGAGCGTGTAAAAGTCCTCTTAAATTTTCAGTACGACGGAAAGGCAAAATGTGCGTAAGACCAAAAAATATACACTCTTTTCAGATCTATCAAACTCCGCGTACACACGGCTGCACGGTATTTCCCTTGATAGATCACACCGGACCTGAGAAAAGCGTGGATGAGAACACGCCTCATACCCAGCCCCCTAAACGGCCCCACGCAGCCATATGTGGTCAATGCAAATCAGTTACGTGCATATTAAGTAGCCATGTGCACTCTGGAAACGTGTGGAATGACGTCAGTGGAAGACGGTGAAGACAACAGACGGACGGAGAGCGGAGAAAGAAGCGGAATTTCTCTGAAAGCGAGATACACGGTAACACGGCAATATCAGTCAGAAACATCATCTTGCATTGAAAGGCTTCAATAAATACAAAAAACTCCCAAATCTAAATGAAACAGAACAGAAAGAAGAAGAATCATATTTATTCTGCCCCTTATTTTAGATTATGTCATAATAATTTAAAGCAGGGTTTCCACTGCCAGTCAGTACTTTGCACCCCTTTCCACTAACCCCCAACTTCCGTTCACTGGACGACTTTGATTTTCATTTGTGCATAGCTATATATAAAAAAAACAAAAAAACATTGAAGTCCACCAGTCTGTGACTTTTCCTAAAATGATGTTGGGCAGCACCCAGTTTTGTTAAATACAATAAATATTATTCACACAAAAAATATCGATCATGTTTTCTCATTTGCTTTGATTTGCTCCGACATTATTGGGCTTGCTGCTTGCTTGTGTGTGTCCAGTCTGGCTACGTAACACACGCACGTCGCAGAAATTATTTTCCAGACTGGACAGACGGGTTGTGGAAGAGGTGTAGCCTACATGCAAGGGAAAAATATCAATATGATATCAAAAGAAAACGAAATTCGTTTTATAAAGCCAGTATTTAGGAGCAAACTAGTGTAAATGCACAGGGGAAAAATCTGAGTCGCTGTGCTTTTCATGTAAAGTGCCGACGTCAACACGTGTGCGGTGGTGGGGGGGGGGGGGGTCATCATCACCACCACTTGCTACTTCAAACAGTGTCCGCGCTCCTCTCTCCCTCGCATACTGCAGTTCTCTGACTCTGCAGCGGTGTCGCCAATTCCTCTTGTTCTTCAAAAAGCGTGTAAATGCCGGTACGCCATGGTCGGACTGGTCGTAAATTTTTGCTCTTACTCCCGACAAGTTTTGGTTTGATAGATCCCAAATTAGGCGGAGAAAAGTGCGTACGCACAAAATGGGGGAAAGAGCGTGTAAAAAAGCGTGTATCCACAATGATAAATGAGGCCCCAGGGCTGCTAATGGTGAGCAGGAAGGGAGGTGAAGATTATGGCCATGGATAAGGGCAGACACACACAGACTAAGTGAAAGAAAGATAGGGTGGGGAGGCATTTACCCTCCGTCTTCCATCATCCATCACTAATTGAAAGAAATTCAGAAGAGAGTGCAAAATGTAAGATAGAGGCACTCTCTGCCCACAAGTTCAATAACAACTGAGATCCTCCCCATAACTGGATGTGTGCTATTCATGCTTATAAGTGTGGGTACAAATAGCACGCACGTCCCAAAACAGTGTAAAACTGGGTGCTGGACCAGAGGGTAAGTATGAGATGAAAGAGGAAGTCCGCACACCAGAAGTAGCTCCTGCAAGTTTTATTGAGTGTAACGTTTCGGGAAGGGCAGGTGCCCGAAACGTTACACTCAATAAAACTTGCAGGAGCTGCTTCTGGTGTGCTTATAAATGTGGCCTTGAAAAGGAGGGGAAAATGGGTTTGATCCACACTAGCCCTTTTTTTTTTTACTTGTAACATTAAAGCAGAAGTAAGCGGAATGTTTGTGTTAATATAAGTCTTAAATAGTTACTGTATATCTTCCAACAGCAATCACTTATATAGAGTGTTTGGTCCGAAACACGGGTCTGTCAGTCACTCTGCTCTGGTGTAGCCTAAGCCGAGGAGAAAACTTCTTGTATACTTCCTTGTATCCTACAACCTTTATCCAATGAGGAGAGAGAACGGCATGAAGGGCTTTGTGTGCAGCCAAGGGATGCGCGTGAATGTGGTGACGTAGGGACGTGGACCGATAGATCCATGACGAGGGCGGGGGCTGCTAACTTCATCGGCTGACAAGAAGTTAGCCAAAACGACCGGATCACTTACTTACGCTTTAACAATTCAATTATCCAGGCAGGGTAGAGCTTTTTGGCACCGACGAGTTCAGCAGCATTATTTAAGCAATATCACACGAGAGGGAGTGCTGTTGTACTGTATATCAGCACGGCTGTGATTCGGTCGTAGGCACGAGGCCGCAGGCCGAGTGCCGCAGATAATCCCACCGTGCTGATATACAGTACAACAGCACGACCTCGAGTGTGATATTGCTTTTATACAACAGTGCTACGAGCGCATTTTAGAACAGTAATAAACTACAAGAGATTATGATTTGTTTGTTTATTTAATCATTTATTTGGCTCCGCCAACAGAAATAGTTCCGCAACTGGAAGGGAGACAAGGCTGTTGCCAGGCAACACATAAACATTTCATACTAGCTTGCTACTAGCTACAAGCTTTTCCACCGAGCTGCTTCCAGACTGGTTCTGGTTCGGAGCCCGTGTCTGATTAGCACCGGAGCAACAGGACCAGCGTGAAGACACAGAGACGTTATCGATACCGTATTACATTTGTTTATCTGCTATGTAATCAATATAAACACAGTTGAAGCTAGTAGCTGAGCTACGTGGCTAACAACAGCTAACGCTAATATCAAAACACATCACCGTCAAAACGTAGTTGCCCCCGCGGCGATTTTTTCCCAGCCGGGTTTAGTAACGTTAGAGATTTATCACCAATTAGACTGACCAGGTCAGGTCCGGGTTTTAATGTTCAGGTTTATAACTGTAGCAGCAGCAGACAGATGGGGCAGCTCCTGTATGGGGAGCGTGGCTCTGACTTACGGTAGCTCCTGTCCAGCTGAACAGCGGAGTGATAATGTCTGTAAAAAGTCGCAGTGCTGTTATACTGTATATCAGCACTCATGGAACGTCTCTTGTCCAATCAAATTGCTCGGTTGGGACCGGTCGGAACTAACTGTTGTATAATCCTGCTTTAAACGCACAGTATGTACTTGTAACGCTCAGGGTCTCTCACTCAAAGCTATAATAAAAGATGACGTCATGAAAGTACTAGTGTTGGTTCATGGGAGTTATTGTTACCATAAGCTTCTCCCAGTTTGGATTTCTTCATTGTGCATTGTTCTCAAAACAGAACGGACACCAGGTACCTTTTTGGTGGTAGGTCTTACCCTGTGTTCCAGTGAGACCCTTGGCCCACATGTCATTCTCTCTCTCTCTCTCTCTCTAAGGCAAAAATGCCCAAAAGAACATAAGTTCAGACACTGTGATTCACCTCTGACATAGCTGAAAACTGCGACTGCTTACATGTGGACCAGTTGTTCTACAGGTTTTACAGGGATTGGCATCAGTAAACGAATTAAGCATAAATAAAAAAAAAACAAATCAGTGATCACTTCAGCGGACACAAATAGAAGGTCTCCAGCAGCTGAGAAATGAGCTGCCTGACATTTTCCTGGCTTTTTTCTCAGAGAACTTTGAATCCGAACATTGGATGCTTAAATACTTCCTGTCGTTAAAGTACAGAATTGAAAACAACCAAGGTGTAAAAAGTGTATGTGACTTAAAACTACGACAAGACAGACCCATACACATAGGGCAAATGAGATGTCAATGACAGGCAACCAAAAAGATGACATAGGTGTTGTCATTTGGAAAGGAGCCATATCCTACCTGACCACTCGAGATTAATGTGGCAAGATTTTCAACTCGCTGGAGAACAGCAATGAGCTGGAAAATGACAACAGACATTATTACTGAATATTCAGACTGACAAATTGCCTGATGTGAGGATTTCCAATCTGTGGTGGGATGTGAAGGTTTCATAATTGTTCACAATTTCCATAATCTTTATTTATCATTATTGAAATTAACAAGTACAGCTTACTATACTGACCATTTTACTATTTAGGGGAAGCAACACTAGGAGGAGCATGAAGCAATTACAAGCTCTGAAATCTAAACTGTCTGTCAAGGGACTGAAGAGTAACAAAATCTTTGAACAAACCCTACAGACACCTGCACATAATACAGGCAAGCACGCACACAGGCTACGCAGAATACAATGGGGGGAGGAGAAGGATGCGCATTCGCATCACAGGATGTGTTTGTTGATGTGATAACAGGAGAGTCATATGGTTTAAACAGAGTCAAGTTGGGCCATTGTGTGTGTGATTTTAATTAATTATGGTATTTACATTGGCACATGACGCACCTCACACAAAGCCTTCCCTGAGTCACAAGGGAGCTATGGATGATGCACATAAACATGTCTTGGTGGAAAATGGAAAATGTTTAGCAAGTCCAAAAAGCAGCCATGAGCTGATAATGCTCCAGCAACATCAGCCACTATAAAATCAAGTGTCTAGGAAGTTGTGGCGGTCTGTTGTTCCATATTACAGACAAATTTAACAACCTTACACACTTAGATATGTCACTGTGACATGACAAAACCAACCTGCTCATACAAGGTGGGAACAGCAGCCACCAGCTAGAGAACTGAACGGTATGAATTTGAGATCTGGGACTTGTGGTTAGCACTTAGGAATAACAATCTCTGTGAGGCTGCATGTCAGCCAAAGCCCACAAACTATGTCACTGACCTGCAGTACAATGGCCTGTTTGTGAGCACCACTGCCAAGCCCTCCCACAATGAGTCCGTTTCCCATATTAGGGCAAGGCTGAGGATGCTGATACCGATCACCTATGGGTCAAATCAGCCAATCTACAGCAAATACTGATCATTTTTGGACTGCGTTGCTGACGGTGTACATTATATCACACTCAAAGTTTCACGTGGGCGACATGTTGTTTCATTTAGTTATGTGCTTGTGTATGACACAAGGTGGGCCTACAATACACAGCACTTCTCCCAGCAGACAGCAGAGTATTTGTTTTAAGGTGATGGTGACTAGAAGCATTAATCTGATCAACCAGTCCTATATTCTGATCAGCCGATTAATTGGGACATCCTAGACCACACTTTGAGTAATCTGTGTCAAAAGGCACTTAAATGCAGCATATCAAAGCCTTACGCCATCATATCTGCTTTAAGAGACTCCATCATACCTGTGGTGACGTCAGAAGCACTTTGTTTGGTCATCACAGTCGTTGGGTGAAGTTGAAGGCAGCTGGACTTCTTTTGATCTAACAAAAAGTCCAGCTGCCTTCAACTTCAGCACTTAACAACTACAATGACCTGGATGACTGAGAATCTCCACGTACATGTTGGTCACCAGACACACCGAGAGAAGTAGGTCACACTCTTATCCTGCTTTCCCAGCAGCTACAAGAGTGGCCATTTGCCATTTGGCTACTTCAAGTTGTCCGACTGGCATTTTACCATTTCATTTTATGGATTCTGTTACAAAGGAACATTTCTCGTAACGGAAAACAACCCACATCCTACTGAAACTGTAGCCACAGCTATGCAGAAAACCATTGTTTAGTTGAACATCTCCTCTTCTCCCTTTCATCCCTCTCTTTTCCTCATCTCCGCTCCACATTTGACAGCTAATTAGAAAACCACCTAAAGTATACTTACTTTCTCCACTTCCTCTGGCCGAGCTGGCTGAGCACAAAGCAAACTGCTGACTGCAAGACCTCTCATCTTGACAGCACTGCAGATGGTGGACAGAATCTGTGCCCCTCAATGGATTGTCTATGTACCCCCTCTGGGCTGATAAGCCGTCTGCAAGGAGATCTGACCGTGTCTTTGACCAGAGCAGCAGCAGCGACTTCTTTGTTGTGTTTTAGATCATTTTTTACCCTCAAGCCCTCATGGTGACACAAAAGTAACAGTGACAGTGAAAATGATGGACAACCTGAGCACACATGAAGCTGAACTTCAACCACTGCGAATCTGGTGCTGCTCCTTTCTTTGTGGTTTCAGAGGCAGCATTACAAGTCATATCTATGGGTAAAATACACATGGACAAATACACACATGCCCGCACACACACACCCACCCTCTCAAACACAAACACATGTTTCCTTATCTCGCATATAGCCTGCCCCCACACAGCCATGACTCAGCACTCGTTTCACCAGCTGCTTTCCGGTTCTCCAGTGCTCTGGCCTCTAAGTGATGATTCAGCACCGAAGGTTGACAATTCCTGGGAAGCTGTGGGATTCTCGCAAGTTGGGAGTCAGTTTAGCTATTGAAAAAAAAAGGCATCAGGCCATAGTCACTAAAGCAGACCATTAGGGGCACTGAAAGATAGAGGTCCAAACCAGTTAGTGAGTGGTGTTGTGGTTCTGGTCCACCTTTTCACCCTCTCTAGATGTGTTGACTGTGCTGTTAGCTGAGAAACATGTCTGCAATAATAATTCTTTGTCTCTTTATATACGTTTCAGTGTTATCAATCTGCCTCTAGTCTGCAGTGGTTCTTTTTATTGCTTTGCATGTTGCACTTTTATTTAACTGTTTATGAACTAGTGAATCCATGTCTTTGCGGTCTAACCTGACAGTCTGTGGCATGATCCCTGTGGTCTGGATCAAATATAAATTAACATAATTTTCTTCATTTGGCATATAATGCTGGTTTTTATCTTGTACTGTATATATATTTCTTCTTCTTCTTCTTCTTCTATGAGCTTTGAACTGTGTGCACATGTGTGGATTGGGGACAGGGCTGAGCCAATGGACAATGATCTGTCAGTGATCATTTTTCAACAAACATGAATACTTTACTAAAAGCCCTGTTTGAGAATAAAATCAACATTTAAATTACTGCTGTCTAAACTACTTTGTGTAAATGATGTCCACATATGACTTAATGCCACATATGCCAGTCTGCAGCCTCTTTTAACCAATTATTCAACAGCATCCTCCCATTTCCAATTGCTGGAATTCACCCTCTGATTCACTGCTGACTGTCGATTCCCAGGAAACAGCAATTGTTTGGCCTCAGGGTGGGTGTCTAAGCACACAGATCAACTGCTTTATGTGCATGTTGGATACACATTTTATAACTCTATGACTTGGATAGCAGATACAAAAAAAAAAACTTACATCTCTATCTTTAGGTGTCAAATCAGAACAAATTGCCATGCTCTCAAAAGTAATCTAGAGAACGAGGGATTCAATGGAAGTATCTTGCGTAAGGCTCAATTCACAACTGTCTCTTACAGTTCAGTTAGTCAGTCAGTGATGTGGTTTGGGCTTGGCGTACAGGTTGCCAGATTATCTGCTGTCTAATTTACAGGAAAGACTGTGACACAAAGAGCAGTCAATCCAGGAAACGTGTAAAGAAGTAGTTTGAATCAACTTCCTGGAGGCTCCTGGGTCTGCAGATAGGTGACAAATAAAAAGAGGAGGAAAAGGCTCTATCTCTCTTTAAGATTTTTCTTCATACTGTGTCTACTGGTATGCAAAGCTTCAATGCATCTCAGCACTGAACTGTGATGGTTACTTTTCAGATAGAGTGAATGCCTGGGACATGTGTAATGAAAATCCCCATTCATTCTCTTTTGTTGCCAGACAGCTAGACAAAATTAATGTTTCCATCCTGTCACATCTGTTTTTTTGGCTGTGAAAACAATACCATACTACATCACCACCTGTTTTCTGTATTTGTTTTCTGTAACTTAACCACGCCAGAGGTCATATTGTTTTTGTTTTGGATTTCACTGTTATGATTTCCGGCATCATTCTTTTTGCTATGACCCTTTGGTATGAAGGACAGATTTGCACTGTGCAGCTATACTGGCATTTGAACCCAGGGCTGTGCTCGATAGCCTCCATGAAAAGCAAACTCAATTCCAAGTAGTAGTCGAGTATAGTGAAGCCATTGGTCCTTCTTCTAACACAAACAGACCTTCTGACAGCTCAGAAGAAATGTGTGCTCTGTTCTCACACGGGGTTTTAGATGGTGAAGGTGCTGATTACTGTGGTCGACAGGGAGGAAATACCCTGGCAGATCTTAAAGAGCCCTTTATCAGTAGGTTTAAAGTAGTTAGTTAACCCTCATGTGGTACTGTGTCAGTCTGAACAAACTGTACACAAACTTTCCCAGCTCAGCTGAGAGCTTAGTCAGAGCTACAAAGAAACTTAGTCATGTTTGTGTCGTTTATTACACCATCGCTTCTCTATGAGACCAGAGCTGGCTGCTTACCTAATTGCTGTTTGCCAGACATGACAAAAACAACTCATAAAAATCTGGACACAAATGCATGTCAAGGACATCTAGCTCTGTTCAGATATAATATTTACTGACGCTGATGCAAATTCCACCGATAATAAATGGAAACTATCATGAATAAGAATTTTCTGTTATCAGAAACTGACCTTGTGTGAGTCTGTGCCTCTCACGTTACATGAATTCAAGTTACACGATTTACCATAACCTAATTTCTATAAGATAACTAATGGGAGATGTTTGAGGGGGAAGAAAAACAGGAATTACCAAATATATTTGCTGGAACTAGTTTACATTAAAAGTCGAATGTAAAATTTCAAACACAGACATACGTAGCTCTCTGTGAGAGCTGTCATGCTGGACTGACCTGACATCGCCCTCAGTTTCCCATTCATTTAAAAGCACTTATCTTAAATCTACAGAATAAGGCTTAGCTTAACCCAGTAACAGGCAAACTCTCTGCCAAGGCCTTACATAATGCATACAAGTCACATTTTAACATATAAATACACACAAGAGGAGCATAACACCATACATCATATTTACAGTTACAGCGTGCCAGGGTCTGTTTGTGGATGATCTAAATCAAGAAATAGGGACATTAATAAACAAAGTTGCTGCCCTGAAGGAGATCAGTGAAGGAAGGAAGCAGCTGAGAAAGGTATGAGAGTGTACAAAATCTACAAAACTCCCTCTTCAATGAAAAACTGGGGTCTGTTTCAACCCCATTCAAACTGCAGTTTATGCTGTTAAAGGGAACTACAAGCCATAATAAATGGCCTTTGTGTCTTCGTTCATCTCCACTGAGTTGGAACGTAAATTACATGGTTCAATGTGTTTCAATAAAGACTACAGCAAGTGATCACATAGTGCTACTATCATATCACTGAAGGGTGAATCATTACATGACTTCAGGGAGACGGTAGACACACAGTCAGGACCATCGGATATAACAAAGAGGATTAGTGTCATAAGGAGACAGGGTCACTCGGCTAGACCGCTGGCCAAGGGTGATCCAGGATCTGCAAACAGCTGATCTAGGTTCTGACATTGTTCATCTAAAACTAGTTTTCTGTGACTGGTTTACTGGGCCAGACACGCCATAGACGGGGTAACACCATCCAAACGTCAGGTATTTACGGAATTTGTCTCACCTTGTGAGTAAAAACAACAACAAAAACATAATTGCTAAATGTTAAGGTAACTTACTGGTCCAACACAGCCGACCAAAGTTACCTGATAGGGGGGCGGTGGCTCCTGGTCGGGGTCAGCACCGTCTCCGTAGCTGGCCCGGTCCGACTGAGATTCATGTAGCAAAGATATATCATCTGAGGTCGGAGATTTCAGACAGTTTCCCATCTCCTTCCTCGTCGGTCAAACTCTTCCTTTCTTTTCTCTCTCTTCCTTTCCGTCGGTGTCGCTGACCTAACAGCGGTCTTCACGGGCCACTTTCACGGTTAATGTCAGTGGATGAGAAACCGTCCAGGAGGGGCTGCTTTCTTTCCATACACAGCTGATGAATCTCCTCTCCCAGACGACGGGAGGGCTGCCCGATTCAACAACAACAACAAAACATCCCTCAGCTAGCAGCTAGCCACACAAAGAGCTAGCCTGCTGCTAACACAGAGCTAGCACTCGCAGGGGGAGCATCTAGCACTCGTCTGGCTGAAACATAAAAATGAATCAACGACTTTTAAAAAAGCCTTACGACATTACACATCCGCAGAGGCGGCGAGGCGAAGGATTTTTTTTTTTATCCTTCATTTAAAATGACAACGCAAACCGCAGCGAGCCTTTCTGGCTGTCAGGGACTTTCCAGTTCAGCTGCCCGACAACGACAAAGGTGGTGATGTAGCAACACGAAGCCCCGCCCCCCACCAGAGCCGCAACCAATGAGCTTTCCCCTCCGCCCAGCGTCACTACTCCACAGCCAATCAGGTTCGTGATCACGTTGCCTTTCGCTAAAAACATAAACACACAGCTGAAATCGATAAATGAGTCTTTGAAATATGCAATTTCACAGCAGTTTTGCTGTCACCAACGCCGGCCTCCATACATTACACGATCATACACTCTTTCAGGGTTTTCTCGCTGGTCAATTTAATCTTCTACGGTGTATTTTCAATTTGATATGGTATGTATTAGCTCTTCTAGTCACTGGGTGCTACTGCCCTGCATGAAAACAAGATGAGATGACTTTACTATAGGTATGAGAACAATGGGTAGGCTATAATCATTTAAATCATTTTTGCTGTGTAATAATGAATACCACTTTAAACTGTAAATGCTGTCCATCATGCTTCTTTTGTTTATGATGTACCAATAAAAAAAAGAAGACACAGAGTGAGATGTGTTTTTTAGTTGCTTATCATCATTTCATCTTAAATTACAATAGAAACATTCAGTAGGTATATACAGGAATGTAATTCTGTTCTGTGGTAGCCGTGCCCAGTATAATACGCTGATTGTCAACATCACAATGCCACTAAATTTGGTTAGAGTTTCCTTCAGCTACATCAGTAAAACCAAAGGGGGGGAAAGCTTGATTAATTATTAGAAAATAAAAGAGGATTTGTTATAGTAACATTACAGAGCTCAACTGCTGTTAAAAACAATAGTAGGAATACATTTCCTCCACCATTAAAAATATTGAAACAGTCTTCTTGTTATTACATCTTGAGTCCCAAACCTCATTCTCATCATGAATAAATCAGCGATGCTCTAATTTCAACACTTGAGACACCAACTGAGTTTCTAGGTTGTGGATACCGTTGCCGGGACGCAGCCCTTCAAATAACCCCACCAGAGGTGACCTCTTTCTGTCTAATTATTTCGATCATTACAAGTATTTGTTCATATACAGATAATAATTTGTTACAGGATCATGGTTATGATGTTTTGAAGTATTTCTATAGGTGGTTCTAGCCAAGCATGGCTGATACATGAGCA
The DNA here is from genome assembly GCF_045865225.1 of Trachurus japonicus. Classification (NCBI taxonomy): domain Eukaryota; kingdom Metazoa; phylum Chordata; class Actinopteri; order Carangiformes; family Carangidae; genus Trachurus; species Trachurus japonicus. The sequence goes on from NC_140910.1 coordinate 15,702,053, forward strand.
GCAGAGGATGTTCACAAAGCAGGAAGACTGTGGTGGTTGCCATTCACAGCTTCTTCACCCACTAAAGATGCAACAGGCAGACAAGCACGCAGTCCTTCACTGCTTGCCATGAATGGCCTGTTTGTTCAAGCTCAAGTACTGCTGGAGCCTGTCCCACACACCAGGAGGAGAAAAGGAGGGAGTCTGCCTTTCTAAAAGACACATTCATCTGTCCTCTTAAAACGGGACAATTTGTGTAAAAGGTGCCATTTACAGTATATAAATGTAACCAACAACTCTCACTGCAAGTCTGATAGGCATTTGTTTTAACAATGGAGAGTTAGCGTGGCTGGCTGATTTACAAAGCTTTGTGCAAGAGCAATAACATGTGACTGTAAATACAGGAGATTTGATCAATTCTTCAGAAGGAGACTGAAAGAAAGTGTTTCAATAGGATTTAAGGAAAGAATGAAAACTTAAACTAAACAAATAAAATGTTCATTCACTCGATGAGACACAGTGAACCAAAAATGACCTAGAGTTTTAAAAGAAAAAAAGAGGGAAGCCAACATTCAGAGTTTACATCTAATTTGGTCATACTGATGATAAAACATCTAAACAAAGTGAAAACCTGTCAACAAAATGTATCAAATGGCACAGTACAAAACAGTCTCATTAGTTCTCATGGAATATGTGATGAGTTGTATGATATGACATATAATGTGTGTCAAAACATGTTCACGCATACTGATGTCTATCTTATATCACTAGTTTACATTAAAATAAAAGAAGTAGTAGTGCTTTCTTGCAACCAATGCCAAATGGCGGAGCTAATGTCAGTAATTTCCTGTGGGCTCTTTGGTACTCTGGCTTCACCAGGTCCAACCCCAGCACCCTGAACCAGGCACATATTTATTCTGGGGTAGTAGTGGCGGCCCTCTGCGGTGTGTACTATACAAATGTGACCTTGTCCTCTACCCTAGTGGACCCCTTATGGGTGGCCATGGTGCTAGACAAATAAGCCTGCTAGAAGCATGTTTCTTAAGTATAGGCACATTTCTCAACTCTATTTCAAATCACACAAGGAAATGAATTGCATCATAATATATTTTTGGATGAGGGTGTAGCAAAACCGCAGCCAGTTTGGGCCACAAAGAGCTGCAGCTGTCCGTAAGGATGGCACAAACAAGAAAAATAAGCATCCCTCTTCCTCTATCCTCCTTTTGAAAAAAACCAAATATCCCGCCTGAATGGACATGTCTAGGCGGGACTGAGCGTTGCATTGTGGGATTGCAGAAACAGAAAGCAGTTTCTGCTGTTGCTGTAGTGTGCCCTCCTCTGTCTGTTATGGGCTGGAGGGAACATGGATGCCATTCTCCCCGGTACCCTTCGCCTTGTGCAGAGCAGCCTGAATGCGGAAGTGTGTCCGTGATTCCATCGAGTAATTTTTGTAATTTTGCCTGAAATAGAACAAGAGGAGCTGTTAATAAACCCATACACCACAAAAGTGGTTTCAATAGACAACACTCCGTAATATTTGAGGGAAACTACAAACACAAATTGTGTGGCATATTTAAGTTAAAATAACATAAAATACATTTGATACTTTGATATAAAGAAGCATCTCTATTAGAGTACAGATGACTTGACTATGGTGTATTAAAGAGCCTTACTTTGCAGCTTCTAGGAGTTTGATAGCTTCGTCTTTTCTGCCTTGCTCCAGACACAGCAGACCGTGCTCCAGCAGGGCATTAGGAACCAGGTAGTGGTCATATTTGATCTGGGTCTCACTGCAGAAAAAGTATATGTGCAGGTTAAGTTAGCATGGACAATTCAGCAATGATTTTTCTTTTTTTCAAAACAGAACAGTATATATGAGTTAATTGTTGACACCACGTATAGAGCAGAGACCATCGTTTCTGGATGCATACCCTGTCTGTAGGCATCTGTGAATGTAACAGAGTGAGGCTTACTTGCAGAGGACGAGGGTAAAGTAGTGCTCAGCCTCCTCTTGGTGCCCCAGGTGTTTGAGGCACAGACCCTTCAGCAGGCTCAGCAGACACTGATCATCTATGGAGAACTCAGTCCCTGACAAACACACAGCAGAACAGTCAGGAGCAAGTTCACACAGACAGTGTCGGCAGTTTGCCTGCATCCAAACCAAATATAAATTCATAGTAAAATTATATCAAAAGAAGAGAAAATGAGAATTTGAATTCATTGGGAAGATCACTGAGAATGGGGAAAATAATTCAACGCACTTGGGCTGTTATCAAGTTGAGCCTGGGCTTCGTCCAGTGTTTTCAGCATGCCCTCCGTCAGGTCTTTGTGTTTGCCAATGACTGTGTAGCCATTCCAAATGTACATCATCTCCTAGACAACACACAAATACACAAAACAATAGTTTAAAAGCAACAACCAGTGAATTGTTACTGATATAGACCAACATGAGACAAATTTATTTATATTTGACTATAGCTCTCACCATGGTCTGACTTTATCAAAGTTTATTTTGGTAACACAGGAGCACAGATAGAACAACTTCAAACTGCCCTGAATCCTTAGCCTCCACACCCTTGTACAGGTTGTACAAATGCCCACAGTATTTTTAACACAGTAGCCACAATGTCAACAACCCAACCTGTGGCAGAACAACAGGGTTAGAGGGCTCTGCGCCAGGTTGCACAGATCTAGGGGGCATAATGTCCTCCCCAGGAAAAACTTCAACCTTTTGAGCCAACCCAGCTGGATGACAGACTTGTGAAATGCCACAACGCAGCCAATGAGCACTGTGCAAAAGAACAAATGTTCCACATCTTAACACTTCTTCTGTGAGCACAGGGTTGCCTCTTTAAACTCATCCCACTGCTGCCTATATCTGCTGAACTTGTGGATAACAGGTGAGAATACAACAGCTGTTTATACATCCTGAACTAAAAGCGGCTGGCGGGTCCAACCTGATGGGGCCAAAACTGTGCATTCAAATTTCAGTGTGTGTGTGTGTGTGTGTGTGTGTGTGTGTGTGTGTTAACTGTATGAAACAAAACTAAGCAATTTCTCAGATATTTTAAAACCAAATACCTGAAAGACCTAAAAGAAGAAATGCAACACATTGTAGAAACAGTGTAAAAATCCAGCCATAATAAAGGAGGCCTATTCCAGTACTGACCAGTGGAGGAGCAGGAAGTGGAATGGGTTTTTCTGCGAGGTAGCGACGAGCTTTCCTGATCGCAAACTTCTCTGTTGGTAAAGACTTGCCTGCTATTTTCTGCTTCAGCGCTGGCACCTGCCTGAAATACAATCATACAATATAGAATTAAATCTATATACATGAATGTGAGTTATAAAAAGACAACATATGACACACTTTTTCAGTGGAGCACTTGAGCGGCTGCTGACCACCAATGAAATAATTTGTATTGTTTTGTGCCAGCAGATGATTTAATGTCAAACTGTTTTTCTTTAGGTATGTCATTCCCTTCTGATAGGAAAAGCATCTCATCTTCTTATGAGCTCGTATTTCCTCCCATCCCTCTTCAGTAGAAGTGATTGTGATATTATACGTGTCACTCTGAATCATCTCTGTTATACTGTGGCTGTAGTGAGCAGTTTCAGTCGTGTTTAAGCTCTTGGTTTGTACCTGAACAGAGTGAGTGCAGTTTCCCCGAAGGTTAGACAATCATCCTTAGTCAGCATGCTGAGGTAGGCTGCTTTCATATACGCGTAAGTTGCCTGAGGGAAGAAAAAAAGTGGTTAGTGCTGCAATCCCATCATTCCCTTCAGACGAGATGAGAGGAATAAAAATAACTGTGCGGACTTTAGACAAGAGATTGGAAGTGAACTAGGGAGCTATTTCTGTACATGTTATAACCAGTCATAAACATTAGGTCGACAAAATACCCAGCTGGAGGTCATTATTATCCTGGAAGCATTTTTACATGTTATGTGCTTTTTTATGTGACCCAACAAAGGTCTACACAGGGCCCACCTTGGACCATGAGTTCTCCTTGCTGAGCAGGTCTGCGTAGAAGTAAGCCATCTTCCAGTGCCTCTTGTATGTGAAGCACCACATGAGCTCCCAGTAACACATGTGGTGAAACTGCTTCCACTGCTGCTGAGCCTCACAGCACTCCTCGAAACGGTCGATGGCCTGGAAACATGAACAACATATTCAGCACAACTGTCAATAATTCAAGCAAATAGATTTTTTGATGTGACTTAGGGTATTTTCACACATGTTTAGTGCGCACCCTAGTGCGCACCAAATGTTAAAATGATACATTGTTTCATTTTTCAGTTAGTGCGGTTGCTTTCACACCTGACCAGAGCTACTAACAACTGGCGTACTTACATCATGAAAATTTTATCAATCAGCCATGTCATGGAGACATGACGCTCTCCAAGTTTGGTCCCGAGTGACAAAAAGCAGGTGTGAAAGCAACCGCACTAACTGAAAAATGAAACAATGTATCACATTTGGTGCAGCACTAGGGTGCGCACTAAACATGTGTGAAAACACCCTTAGTGTGATGAAGATAGTGACAGAGTCTTATGTTGTATTTCCCTCATTCTTAGTCTGGTTCAGGACTCGTGAAATGATCTGTGTTAAGACTTATGAGTGCAGAACAAAGATGGCACAATTCAGAGCATCTTGATTTTGTTAGTACACACAAAGTCAGTCAACGGGAATCCTGAGTTTATAAGAAAAAGGTTGTTTTTTTTTTTATATGCACATCACGTTTTTAAGGTGCAGGGCAATACAAAAATACCAGAACAAAGAAAAAGGAGAGGGTATGCCCGCACACTTGCTGGTAGCCACAAAAGATCTCTTTATTATTACATTGTACGTAATCCTGAGTTTATAAACCAATATGTCATCATTATGTGTTAAAGTTTTGGCTGTTGCTATAATAAATGCAGACATTAGTAAGTAGTCACTTTGGTAATTATATTATAAAGCCATTTCACTAGCTCTAATGATGACTAAATTATGACAAAATTGGTCATTCAAAAGTATTGGCTCTGGATCTTCACAACACAGATGACTACTCACAGCCATCACACTGAATTTCCAAACAACTTATCATTATGTAAAGTCACCCGTTCTCCTGGAATTAGACACAATTTGTGAATGTGAATTTACACATGCAACCCAGTACATGTTATAGTAATGACTAAGCGCTTATTTGTGAATAATCATTATGACCAAACCAAGAGGTAGGGTTAGTGAGCCAGGCATGTGAAAGTCTATGGTGGTTACTAAGAATCAAATAGAGCCCACCCCAGTTTCTATGTTTATATCAGTTATAGCCAGCGGTCATGGAAAGCAACATTTTACTCTGGCTGCTTACACTTTGGAAATATTACTGATACTTGACATTTTGTGGCAAAACCACCCACTCACACAAGGGGAAGAGCCACATATTAGAAAAAATCAAGAAACTTGTTGTTCCACGATACATAAGTATAAAAAATGGTAAGGTGATGAAGTGTGATGAGTGTTGAAGGTGTTGTTTTGTCTAAAATTAGGGTTGAAGGTGTTGTTTTGTCTGGTGTACCCACAGCATCCAGGTTGCCTTTGATCTCTTCTATTCGTCCAGCAAAGAATAAGAAAATGGATCCCTGTGAGAAAGATAAAACAGCAGGTAAGTAGATATATAAATAGAGAAATAAACAGGAAACGGTGTTTAATTCTGGCAAACCTTCGGATATTTTTTGAGATATGGCTGCAGCAGTTTTTCTGCATCTTCAACGTCTCCTTCTCCCGTGCCTGCAAGAGAGAAACAGAACAAAACCAACTCAGATGCTTGTTTGTCTTTGTGGTAGCAGCTGTGTGTGTGTGTGTGTGTGTGTGTGTGTGTGTGTGTGTGTGTGTGTGTGTGTGTGTGTGTGTGTGTGTGTGTGTGTGTGTGTGTGTGTGTGTGTGTGTGTGTGTGCGCGCACGTGCATCTTGTTGCTCACCAAGTATGAAGCTCATGAAGGTATGATAGCAGAGAAGTAGCATGTTACAGAGGAAGGACCTGAATGTGCTTTCTGCAGAGCCCTCCTGAAGCTGCTGGAGACCAAACTCCTGCACAAACACACACACATAAATATATATGGTCTGCTCTCTGGTCAGTGAGTGGTGGTGTGTGCTGGAGGACGAACAACATCTGCTTTTAGCCACCCAGTCTCAACTGAAATAGGTCACATATACTGTACATAGGCCTGTGTGAAAAATATGCAAATTCATTATTACAGTACATAAACAGAATATGCAAGTTCACGATGTCAGAGACTGTAATGTTTGCATATGATGTACAGTTTTTTGTTAGAGATAAATCATTATATGACAGTCATATCAGGCTTTCAGATTATTTTGCATAATGAGTCATTCACAGATTAAATACAGCTATATAAGTTTGGCCTCATACTTTTCCTAAATGTATCAGCCTCATTGTCAATTCAGTATCACATAGATTTCACATAAAGTTTCACCATAATCAAAGGCAGAATGTCCTGTGAAAAACGCGTCAAGTGAAAGTGAGATCGCAAACACAGTTCTCTCATTATTACAGGTTATGAAACATTCACAGCTTTCAGTGTATTATTTCAAAGTTAGGTTGCAGCAGTTCATATGGACTAGATCGAGCCGTTACACGCTCAGACCTGTCATCAGTCAAAACTGGTTCTCCGCGCAACATTTACCTTATTACCAGAGAATCCGACAAACTCAAGCAGCTTCAGTGTCCGTGTGGGCAACATGGAAATCATCTGCAGGGAGTAGACAAGATGTGCAACTGAACAAATAGCAGGATCCTTTTTTTTTTTTTGCATTACAACAACTGGGGTTTCCAAGGAAATGATCTTGACTTTCTTTAAACATATTTCATAAATGGATTGTACAGTAATTAAGGAGGTTTTCCAACCTACAAACAAACCGTAAGTAATTTTTACTTTACTTTATTTTTTTATACTTCATTTAATATTTAAAATATATGAACTTGATGGCAATATTTTTATTTATGAAACTATTAATTTGTACAATCACGAGTTAATAACTATGGAGACTAATGAATGGGCTATATTCTAATATTTATCAATCAATGCTATATGAAGAGCACTACATTCAAAAACACTGATTCCCTCCATAGAGAGACTATAGTGACTATTTTTTATGTTCATCTTTTGCTATTTATGTCACATCTGCTGGATATCACTACTGTTCAGTTTGGATAAGACTCAAAACAGGTTGGAGTCCACAACACCTAACATCACTGCATTGCACACTCTACTTACTAGATTAAAGGCTCCTACTCCCAACTTCACACCACCCTCAAAATGGCCATGGTTATCACCGTGAGTGTACCCAGCAGACTGGAGGACTGTGTGGAGCTCTCTGTAAGGTGAAGATGAGGGAGCAAGTTAAGAATGGATAAATGCAGGGTTTAAAACATTAAGGTAGAAAAAAAAAACACGTTTAACCCCTTTTCGCTCCTATAAATTCTGTAATATTGAATCCAAGGCTCCTATCCAAGGCGTACCCAAAGTAAATTGAATGCTGTTCTTGAACTGTTTGGAGAATATGGATGGGCTTGGTCTCTTTTGAAAGGTATCACTCTGAAGCTTTTCCCTAAACTGAAATAATCACTATAAGTGCTATTATCATTGAGTAATCTAAGTTGGAACACACTGAATTAGAATGTTTTTATTCTCGCCTGAATTTTTTTGTTGCAATCAGATGCCTGAAGATGAGTGTAGCTGAGAATTTTAGCTGGAAAACACAATGGGACTACAGCATGAAGCCTTACCTGGCCCCAGTTCAAATTTGATAACAATTCTGCTAAAAATGAGTATTTTACACATGTTTTTCTAAGTGTATGTCTAGGCGTTTTCCTAAAGTTGCCATTGAGAAACAATACATGCGCCAAAGTGCAGCATTTGCACAGTTACGCATGAAGATGGCAGTGCTGCCTTTTCCCAGGGATATCGGCTTTTTACGAACTTTGTTAGCATGTTTATAGTCTGATTCGAGTGTTGCTGTGATGATTATATTTGGAAATGGTCGGCATATCTTTAATCACAAGAGTTTTAGCTTTCTAACGATATGTGGCATGACTATTTCAAGTCACTGGTGACATCCTCTATGACACCTCCCTGTTTAAAACCCCCCCGAGGGCCCGTGGGCGGGCCGTTGGAACGGAAAGTGGGAATAATTAACACAAGAAACAAGAATGAACATAAGATTCTCACTTGTATGTTTGGTAGCTGTTCCTCACTTTGATTCCCCCTTTAATGAAACTGATCATGTTTTCATCCTGTGCCAGGAAAAAAAAAAAAAAGCAGAGTAAGTTTAAATGAAGGTGAGTTTCAACAAAACATAAATGTATTGGTGGGGATAGTGTTCAGTGCAGTCTGCATGACAGAGCCTTCAGTCCTGACCTGTAAGAAGGTGAGTGCTGCTCTCTGGAGGAGACATTCTGCATAACAGACTTCAGCATGGAGTTCCTCTGAAAATGATTACATCACCGTCAGACAGCCTGAACACTCAGCAAGGGCCCGCGGGCCGCAGAGTATTGCCCAAACGCACATCCAGATGTATACATACACAAATACATGCTGACACACACAACAGAAGCAACGATTCAAACTGATTTTGACACAAATTTTCACATACACACAAGTGAAACTGCTACCTAAATGTTGTCACTATCTCGCCAATCCAGGGCTGTACTGACCTTCTGTGAAGCTTTTGGAGAAGCTTGACTTCTTGCGGTGCCTGAAAGCACAAAAGCACAAAGCCACCATCGGCCATCAGCAGCTGTGTTTCACCAAAAATGTGAAAATATTGTTTTTCAGCTGCGTCGCCTCTCTTGGCTTATCTTGTTTCCAATGCAAATCAGTGACTCAGCCTCTTCTCAGTAAATACAGGATGCTGAGCCACTGCAGGATGAAGTTACCTCAAGGTGCTGACCGCGCACTAACCCCCCCCTCCCGCCCCCAATAGTCACAACATTATAAACAAAAACTGCAGCTCTGACCTCAGATCAGTTTTCCGGCTGAACCAGAGTGGATGTTTATCAGGCTGGGCTAATTAGATCTACTGTTTGTCCAGCTCTGAGTCATGACAGACGCTCACAGCGGCTCCAGGACAAACTGTAACAAGCAGCTGTGACATTCTTTATGCCAGACGATGCCAGTATGTTCCCTGGTTTGGTATGATATCACTAATACATGTTCTACAGGCAAAGGATCACATGCCGTGTGCCGGAGCTTATTTCACCGTGGTGGTGCAGGAATGTCTCACCGCTGGCAAATAGCCTGAGCCTCCTTCATGGTGTTTCCCGCTGCCAGGATGTGTTGGGGCTCAAAGGTCATCATGGCCTGCATCTCCAGGATCGTGGCATAGGTCAGAGCGTGGTACATGCTGTCTTTGGTTCTTAAAAAAGAAAAAAAAGACACACAATATTTTGTTTTCAGCTGTACCGCATCGGCCTTGAAAATGAAGCAGGGTGTGCCAGATATTAAACCACGTAATGATTCAGAGAGGCTGGTTTCCTTACAGAAAACACAACAGTAGAGAAACTTGGTAAGTGTTTAAGATTCACGTATAGTTGCCTAACCAGGCCATAACAGCGGGGGGCAGCAACAGGACAAGCACAAAATTTGAAAAGCTGTAGCATGTTAATTAATTCCTGTTTACATTTGTGAGATTGAATACTTGGAAAAATAAGCCATATCACTACACAGAAAAAAAAGAACGGTTATGTCTATTTATACTTGTGGTTGCAGGCGTGTCACATCACTCTGTTTAACAACAGCTGCTCTAGCAGGTTGAAGTTTCTGACGCACACACATTTTTTCAGTAGATATACTTGTTGTTCTAGTTAAGAAAAAAAACATACTTTTCCTGTTCTACACAGTATTTGAACTAATTACACTGACAATTAACACAAAACAAACATATGGTATTGATGCTAATATACTGTCCTAATACCTCTACATATTCTGTCACTATTGTTCATAACATAGAAAGAATGATGTGGTTGAATAATTTCAGTAATGGCAGAGTTGTTTAGAGAACAATCTTGTCAGTCTGCATTTCTGACATTACTTTGTTGTGAACCACAGAGTGACCCATGTCAAACCTCTGTGACGTTACTCAAAGGCTCAAACCTGTTGCCAGAAGTGATCTTAGACTTCAAGAAGACAGAGCACAAAGAAAGGCCAGTCAGTCTTAATTGTGCTTAACTTTTACTTTTTTACTGTTATTGATTCGTTTTATTACAAGCTCTCTAATTTAGAATTAATGGATTCATTATAGAAAAGGAAAGCAGACACAGATGAGAGTGTTATCATCCATGTGACTTTTAGCCTATCATAAAATCACAGCAGTGAATCAGGGTTTCTAGAAGCAGATCCAGTTTGCTGAGCTTCAACTCTCCACCTAAAGCGATTAATATAATCAGTTCTAATTCAGTGATCAACTGGTAAACAAGAACTAACTTGGTAGCAACCAGGAAGCGACTGACAGTCAGAGAGGGCGGAGATACAGACTGAGAAGCAGAGAGATGTGCCTGCCTTACATTTTCTTTTCTTTTTTACATCCCAAAGTGAAGCTGAGAAACCTTTTAGGATGGAGCTGTGAGGGAAACTGAGCTTGAAGGTTAAAGTGGTTGGGAATTCTAAATATGTCACAGCAGCACTCGGATATTTTTCAGTCAGCATTATCTCAGGGCTCAGAGATCATCCTTGTTACGGCACAGGAGCCAGGTTCCCTGCATATTTCCAGTGCAGTGTTCCATGATGCAAGGGAGGAGTCGTCATGTGCTTTTTCAAAAATGCAAAGTGCACACGCCTTGTGTTCAGCAGCACACGTGTTAGTAACAACAAGGAAGTGCAGCAATGGTGAGACGTTCTGGTGATGCAAAAGTGGTTATTTTTAGCAGAATACACCATTGTTGCCGGCAATTTTGTTGTAATAGTAAACAGAGGTTGGCAGCTAATTTGAACCTATGAAAAAGTGACAGCTTTAAATGACAGCATGGCATGTCATAAGTAACATATTGTTCAAACAGGAGACATGTACTTTGTCCCTCAAACCCTCATCCATGCATTCATCACATCCAGACTGGACTATTTCAATAGCATCCTCTATGGTTCACCATCCAAACTCCTCAATAAACTGCAATACATCCAGAACTCTGCCGTACTTCTGCTCACCCAACCCCGTCCTCTGTGACCTGCACTGGCTGCCCATCACACATCGCATACAGTTCAAAATCATCCTCCTCACACACAAAGCACTTAACAACCTGCTCGACTCTGCTTTATTTTATGATTTTTAAAGTGTAAAGTGTCTTTGAGCATTCGTAAAAGCACTTACAAATAAAATTTATTATTATTAAATTTATTTAATAACAAGAAGCTGCTCTGTCACTTGATGTATTTTATGTCAAACAGCTAAACATTTACCTCCTGCATCCACTCCCTTTTCCAGCTGTGGGGACCTGAGGAGGTGCAGCCTGGTGGGAAAATTAAATTGCACTGTTTTGGCTGTGCTTGGTCTGGTGGTGGCATGTTTGAACAGAGAGTTGGCAAATAAAACTAAGTCTTCTCCTGGATACAAGTAGGATTGGAGTGTTGATCACAAAACACTAAAAACACTTGACTGGTTACTCAGCAGATATGTTTCTACTATGAGGAGAAAGCCTAGGCCTAAATTGTAGTGATAACTCAGATTAAAGGCCTTACACTAAATAACATGGCATGTGTTGCTCACTGACAGTGATATTGATGTGCACACAAACCTCTAGTCAGATACTATACCATAAGGCGCTGGCATCTTGCAACAGAACATTCCCCAAAGCATATGGAGACAGCTGAAAATTATTTTCAATTTTAAAAATTTCAAGTTGGCACATTTGTCACATTTCAAATGCCATACTCTCCTCTGAAATATTTGTCACTACTGTGTTTGTTCAACTGTGTGTCTTTCTCAAAAACACACACACATTACTACCCTTGCTATGAATGACTGACATGTTTGAGGTGCAGCTGTCAGTCAGCTTCCTCTCTTTCATTAACAAGTTAACATCCATCTATCAAGTCTTATCAGGAATATACTATTCCCTTAACCACAGTTGATTCTCCAGTGTTAATTCAGTATAAAACAACGTGATATATATTCCCAAACCGACAGAAACAAGCTGCACATCTCCTCTTGCAGTCACAAAACATACAATACCAACACCAATACTTATGCGCAACATATTTGTGCTGCCTATAGGTATATAGGTGTGAGAGTATTAACCCTGTCTTTCTCCCAGTGCATGGGATCCAGCTGCCCTCGATTAGGTAGGAATAGGAATGAGAGGGTAAAAGAAATTGGGATATAATTGGTTAAAGTACATCCACGTGATGACAGCTCCAGTATTTCAGTTTCAGTGTGTGCGCATGTGTGTGTGCTGCAGAGACTGTCCCAGTTGACTGCGTCAGCACCGAGCTCTAGGAAGAGGAACTGTGACGAAGAGTGTCGAAGAAGAGCACACGTGGACTAAAGCAGAGGACAGACGAGGGCCGAGCAGAACGGGAAAAGCTTCTGCCTGTGTCTGACATCCACAGGGCTTCAGATGTCAACTCACCTTTCTAACATTATATATTAGTTTGTGAGTAGAAATCAGGGAAATTCAGAGGATTATGGATGTTGTTGTTGTTAAAAACAAAGATCTCAATTTGATGAGGGAGATGCATTAAAATATAGAATGACATCCCTACTGTCCACTGAATCCCTTTGTTGAAGTAGGGAGAAGCTTGAGGAGGACACACCATTTGTTCACAAACTTTCATTGAATATAATTACTCCACCTCTTAAACTACCACCACAGTTATATCCTAGGCATTCCTCAGTCATACTGTCCCACTGCATGTGTCAGATCCAACCATCTGGGCTCAAACCAGCTTCAAACGTACTTAATTGCAGCTCCTGTTTGTTTAGGTGCACTTCAGTGACTGGAAGAGGAAGAGAAGGCCGACTTAGAGCTTAGAGGGAAAAATATCAAGACATAAACCGGGACCTGCTGGGCTGACAGACTGCCAGGCTGTGGCATCAGTAACATGCAACTCCTGGCTGGATTTGCCCTGGTTTTCCTCCAGTTTGGGATATTTGACAAATCCTGATTTAAATACTGAAGCCTATAATGTTTATGACATGAGGATGGCCACTTGGCAGCACAGTGTTCATGTAATGTTGCTTTTTGTGTTAAAAATACCCCCATTAACATCAACAGCAAACACACCACACTATTAATGTGTGTTCATCTAGCTTTACTGCAAAATTACAAGAAAAAAGGAAGTAGAGGGTGACAGGAAGCTTTTCTTAGGTCTTGTTGTGAGCTGGCACTGAAAACAAAACAAAAAAATGGGGCTAAGGAGTGGCCCACAGCCCCAGAGAGTGAAGACAGAGGCTGGAGGAGAATAGCGAGGGCGTGATAAAGTCTCAAGTAATAGACGAGAGAATGAGCAGCGAACAATAGAGTAACTTGATGACATAGAGGTGGGACACAAAGCTAGAAGCAATGGTGTGAGCCTGAAGAGGGATTTTGTGAATCAAAGCAGCATGTCAATCATTTAATACCTATGGCCATGAAATCGTCAATAGGCATCAGCAGTAAACAGTCTATCCAACCCTGTAGTAGCCTACTTATGTCTCTGTCACATTACAGGATATGTAAAACTTAAATCATTGCTAGTGTGTTTATTTTGACATTGACAATTCAAACAATACATTGACTTAAAATCAAAATTTAGGAAGTCAGCTTAATGTTAAATAACATGTTTTTTTTTTCTTGTTTAACTCCAAATGTATATCAAATAGGCTTCGGTAATTTAGGAAATAGTTTTGTTCATTCATTATCAAAACAGAAACAACTTTATAATGTTAATCTGTTGCTTAGCAGGTGAATTTTAATGTTTATTATCATGCTTTAGCATCTCAGCATACTAATAAGGGCTAATTACAACTAATACACCACCCACAGGCCCTTTCATGAGCAGACATGACGCAAAAGAAGAAGATTAAACACAGACTCTGAGTTTGTGTGAGGGTTTTTAACATGTCTCACTGGTACATGTGAATACAAAAACAGAGCTGCTTGTGTGCATAAAATCAGGTGATTTGTTTCTAATCCACCACAGCGCTGTAAGGCCAGGTGGATGAGAGCTCCACAACAGGCGGGGGCAGCAGCTGGATTAGAATAGGTGAAGCCGGTGCAGGAAGGTTACAGGTCTTACCTGCATCTGAGCCTGGTCTGCGCCTCCTCGAAGTTGTTTCTCAGAAACAGATCCAGGGCGGCCATACAGTCCTCCAGTGCCACAGACAGGTCTGACCGTGAGCACCTGGAGAGCCAAAACAAACACAGAACGTGGATGAAGAGGGTGATAACTGCAGAAGGTGTTGTCTCATAAACAGGCCAAGCTGGGAGTCTGTTGAATCCTTAAGTTTAATGAGCATGTCTACTAAAAAGAAAGTGACTCTGAACAAGTAGGATCCAAATGAAATATACTGTATGGCTTCTCATTCTGCTCTGTCACCCTCCTGTGTATCTCTATCTCTCTGGCTGTCTGCTTCCACTGCAGTGACCCTGTTCTCATTTACAGCCACAAACGCAGCCTCCAAACACTGACACAGAATGAGGAATCATCATATTCTCTCAGTTCACTTTCCTGTATTTTTTTTTTTTATCCTTCATGAAATTCTCCCCCTATGCACCACAACTTTATAAGAGAAACAGAAACACAGTGAGCCAGAGAAGCAAATTCGCTCAGGCTCGGGTGTTGTTCTGTTAGTGTTGTTAATGTTTGCATTACATTGCACATTACAAGAGTAATCATCATAAATTATAGGATCATATACTGAAGCTAAAGAACAGATGTTGTTGCCACCACAAATAATTGTGTGTCCATATCTAAACACAACCGTCTGCTGTCTTTAAGTTGCTGATAATTGAGCTACCGTCTATTCTGACGTCATCCGTTGGTGCAGATGACCCCCACGTGACGAGCATATTGTGTGGCCAAACTGTGCTCGAGTCAGGACAGAGGATCATGCACTGCTCCTTCATCACAAGGCTCCTTCCTCTTTGGTTTCACTCATGTGCTGATAATGGATCTTCTCAAATTAGATTATTTTTGTATCAGCGCAGTGTGAGATCAGCACACAGCATGTGGAAAGCACCAACATTCAGCATAATGAGCAAAACTAATTAATTGAGATAATGGTAAATGTGAAACAATAATGGGTGACAGGACTGCTACACTAATGTTCTTCAACGTTAGGATGATTCGTTTCTTTTGTCTGGATTATGACTTGTTTGTTGTGTAAGATGCTGCTTTTTCATGAGTTCAGTCAATTGCTATTCATGTTATACATCTGAGTTGTTTACTGATGTGTTAATGTGACGAACACATGAGGATTTCAACTGCTCCCCATTTTTATCTAACAGCCAGTCACCAAGGATTAACACTTTTAGCACAGAGTTCAGGATGCTGGCAGACAAACATTATGCAGAAGAATAAAAGAGCAGAAGCACAGCAAACACCACTACAACTAATGTGTGTAACAACAGTGACTAATAGACAGCGTTCACTTTACATTCCAGTCCTTGAGAAACATAGAGGAACTATAAAATCATCTCAGACACACACACACACACACACACACACACTGGTGCAGCTCTGCCTAATGACATGCGAGTGACTGCTGTGTTCACCATATGACCAGCACCAAGCTGAGCTCCCTGATAACAGCACTGAAAGTTTCCCTGGTGACAGAGCAACATGTACGTCTATAGCGTGCGTTGGTCGCTAGGTGAGCATGAGCGTAAACAGTCAAACTATTTCAGGCAGCGAAGTTTAACTACAAATATATAAACTTATTTTACATGAACTGAGTGTGAAGAATTAATGACTTAACTGTCAAATGGAGGGATACTGTGTGTGTGTGTGTGTGTTTATGTCATTGATTTCAAGGATAACGCTGTAGTCACATGTCTTCCCCCAGTGGCCACCGACTAAATCCAGCCTGAGCTTTCTCTGCTGTGTCGTATCTGTTTTCCCTCTGCAAAGGTGCAGTGACTGCCGACTGTCACTTTCACCTGAAACAACAACAATCTTACACAGAAGCATGTGTAAAATCACAACTATCAACAACCAAACTCACCCTATAACTATTAAAAACACAGGTCTAACCTTGACGCAGCTAAAACTTCACTGTAACCACAAGCCTACAACTTGTATTGACTTCACATTTATTTATTTCCCGTGGTACAGTGCTCTTAAAGAAACATAACATTGGTGGAGTTGAATTACCTGTTACATTTAGAGCACAAGCATAACCTAATGAATAATAAACGTCAATAACCTTCGGGAGGCTGCGGTGTTTTTGAGAGCTTGTTTACTTATCTGACACAAACAGGACACTGGAGACAGTAGGTATGGGTACATATTACATAACAGCTGGGATGAAAATCAGACACTAGCTCCATATTCATATCACACGTCCAACTTCCTGGTGTTCACGTTATTTAATAATGAAATGCAATGATGAAATTGGAAAACTAACAGCAGTAACTACAGAGTACTGATGGTACTCAGGGTGGACAATCAGTGGCTTCATCATTTCCTTGTGGCTGAAAACCAACTCAACTGGTCCTGGGTGACTGGAAAACAAAGTTTTGTCAGATTTACACTTTAAAGACCTTAAAGTCTGAGGCCCTGGAAAGGACATGAAGGAGAATTCATCCAGCAGACGAAGATTATCACACAGCACAGGACATTGTCCTTTAAATGGACTGAATAATTGACAGTTGTCTGAAAGGGAGAAAAGACATACCAACCAGGACAATGAGGAGAGTCTGTTAGATTCAGGATGTGCATACCACACATTGTCCAGATAATTTAATTTGATTTTAAGTCAGCGAGTCTCAAATTCTGGGTTTATTACTCCACAGAGAGCTAGTTACACAATAACCATCATTATCTGGCAAATGCACAGAGACACACACACATATACAGATAAAACCATTCAGAAAATAACTAGTATTCATAACCACATCCTCTGCATGTGCTCATGCAAACCAACACACACACACACACACTGGATCAAGAGTAACGATGCATTAGTTTATCACTTTTGGCTCACAGAGCTTTAACTGCATTTATTCCAGTCTCTACTGTATAAGATCTTCACAGTGGCACAAAGGAGCCAAGCTGCTTCTATAATAAACCAAGCGAGTTTGTCCACATGCCTGAGAGTCACAGCTGAGCCCTCTCTTTCTCTCTCGCACAAACACACACAAACACACATATTTCCCTTTAAATCATGGGACCAAACCAGAAACACACTGACAAAAGGATCTTACAGAGGCCGACTGAATGACACACACGTCATCCCAACATGCAGCAGCAATGAAGTATCTTACCCGTTTGACAGAGTCTCTTCCTCTCCGGACATTTTCATCTGGCAAAGTGTCTGTGTGTGTGTGTGTTAGTGTGTGTTAGTGTGTGAGTGTGTGTGTGAGAAAGAGAGACAGATAATGAAAATTGCAGAAGTGAGCCTGGGGCCTTTACAGCAGAGCAGTGTAATGGTCTGTGTCGTCTCTTTCTATGGCAGCAGCAACAAGAGCAAAAGCAGAGGCAGAGGTGCAGACGGACGAGAGAGAGAGAGTGAGAGAGAGAAAGAAGAAAGAGAGAAAGAGAGAGGGGTCAGAATGAAGGAGAGAGGGAGGGAGAGAGAGAGAGAGAGAGAGGGGAGGAGGAGCAGGAAGGGCGCAGCAGCAACAGCAGCCCTTAATAAGATTGGGATGACTATCACACATGAGGAGTGAATACACAGGTTATCTGTGCTGCTGCTGCGAACACACACACACACACACACACACACACACACACACGAGCCCGTCCCACCTCTTCCGATATCATCCCCCTCATGCTACAGACTGCAGTCTCTGCTCAGATTGGTTCGTGCTAAATCGGAGGCGGAGCTAAGTGTCCACAACTCACGGCCTAATGATTTTTTATATAATATGTGAAATTACTAAAAAAAAAAAGAAAAAGAAAGCAAGGACAAAAGAGGTCTTCTTTCATTTGTGACACAAAGACCACCATATCCTCTTCTGCTTACGCATGAAAGACAGAAAACTGGAAAAGGAGAGAGCCGGTGTGTGTGGAGAGGAGGATCTCCGCTCTGCTGCAGTGGCAGAGACTGAACGCTGCAGCGAACCACGAACATCAGACATAGATGCAGCACAGCAGCTCAAACTGTGGCTACACAACACCTAATGTGGAAGCATGAATGAAATATGGACACAGTCCCAGGAGTAATGTGTGTGTGTGCGTGTGTGTGTGTGTGTTCAAGAGAGAGAAATAGATGGAGAGAGAGAGATAAAGGAAGAAGACATATCCGCTTTAGTCAATGTCAGATATCCAGTGTCAGAAAAGTGCTAAGGCGTTTAACCCATCAATAAAATATACTTTATAATGAATATTTTCTCAATCAAAGGTGGAGTAAGTGATTTCAATCTGATTATTTCCTCACTAACTGTCTGTTCTCTCTCTCTGTGTGTGTGTGTGTGTGTGTGTGTGTGTGTGTGTGTGTGTGAAGATACTGAAGAGCCGTTCCAGTCCCAGCTCGGTAAACAAAGTGTCACAGAGGCATTTATACTCTCTCTCATTTATACCTCTACTACAAATCAAGACATTTATGAACTGACTGATACAATATGTTAAAGCAGAAGTAAGCATAATGTTTGTGTTAATATAAGTCTTAAATAGTTATATCTTCCGACAGCAATCACTTATATAGAGTGTTTGGTCTGAAACACGGGTCTGTCAGTCACTCTGCTCTGCTGTAAGCCGAGGAGAAAACTTTCCTTGTATCCTACAACCTTTATCCAATGAGGAGAGAGAACGGCATAAAGAGGCGGTCCTCTCTGTGTGTGCAGCCAAGGGATGCGCGTGAATGTGGTGACGTAGGGACGAGGGCGGGGACTGCTAACTCCATCGGCTGACAGTAAGTTAGCCAAAACGACCGGATCGCTTACTTCTGCTTTAAATATAATGTCTAATAATCACCAAGTAAAGAAAGAGAAAGCAGAAGAACAGATATAATCAGGAGATGATGAAATTAATTAAAGTATTGGTGGAGAATGTGTTTATTATGGTACGGTTATTCTACTCAATTATATTGAAGATGTCTAGTTAAGATATGACGCAAAGTGTAAATATCAGAAGCTACGCCGGCAAACTCAGTGATGAAATTCCCTGGGGGCTATCACAGTCAACGGGCCTTAAAAATGTTGTTTTGTGAGCTACATCATGACGGTTCCTGGAGAACCTGAAACGAACCCACAGGCACAGGGAGAACATGCAAACTTCAATGCAAACACACAGACGGGCTTCAGGCCAGAATCAAGCCTCATGGTTACAGGTAACAGAGACATTTAGTTTACTTTCTAGTTGGATGTGCTGTTGGTGTGATGTTGGATAGAGCAGCAGGAGGGTGGTGAGTATCTCTGTCAGCAACTGGTGCCCAGGCTGCCAGAAACTGTCTTCTCTTATCTGTGTGTAGCTTTGCAGCAGCGACTGTAGTAACAATTTGCTGTCTCATTGTTTGATCTATATCATTGTGTTTGTCCGTACGATGTGTGAAGTGTTTTTATAGACACAAAGACCTAACAACACACAAGTGTGAAGGCACACTGGGTTCATTTGGTTGGATTCATACATGATAAAATGCTTTGCCAGGTGACAGTTGTTTGTTTTGTTCTGCTTCAACTATGACAACGCGAAATAAGACACTCTTGATTCCACCATTATGTTGTCGTCTTAGCAATCTGAAGGGGCACTGAAAGCGGGGTTTATTGACTGTTGAGTGTGTAAAATGGCAAAACATAGTAAAAAAAATGTCCTTAAATTCCAAGGTGACGCCTAAAGCTGCTGTTTGACTCAGATTTACTGACAAATCAAGATTTTGCACCTTCTCAGAATTTCAGTTTTAAGAATCAATTGAATCTATTTGATACTTACATAGCCTACTAAATGGACACACAGACAGACAGACACACAAACACTTAGTAACACTGCTGACACCAAGAAGCATAAAGATCACACTCATGTGACCGTGTCTAAGTGCTTGTCACGTTTGACATATTTTGCTCCCATAAAAACACAATCACAAGGGCAAAGCACTTTGGCCCAGAAACATGAGGGAAAATACATGTGTCTTTGTAGACTATGGTAAAAAACAAAAAAATTAACAAAAGCAACAAAAACAAAGAACAAAATGCGTGATCACTGGTTTCATCTGTCGTGTGTGGGTCATGGGTTTAAGGTGGAGATAACTGGATTTGATTCGCTTCTGTCCTCATGGTAGAGAATTGGATTTAGAGACCAAAAAACAAGGATTAATGATTATGACCATGACCATGACTTGTAATTTCAAACTATTCTAAAACTGTACAAATTTCATATACCACAGACATTTGTAGATTTAAACACTTTAGCTGTGTCCTAATTCGACACAGGAGGCTAATCATAACATGTTCATGTGTTCACAGTGGTAAAGGGACAAGATTAAAGGAACTATTTACAAATCAGTGTAGCAGAAATGTTGCTCAAAGCCAACTAAACTCCTTCAGCTGCCTCCAGCAGTATAAAGTCAACACCAGCGTTGACTCATATCTCCATCACATCTTTTTTGGAAGTTAGCATATGCTAACCAACTAGATCCAGCTTACTGTGTTATTTTCTGATAGAGAGGCACTGTAGCCTCCAGTCTGCGCTGAAGGCGTAACTTTGCTCCAAGAGTGTAGCATTTATAACACGGTGCATTATACAGACAATGATGGTCAAAGCTTTTGTGACAATCACCACCACCCGCAGGCAGAGGAAGCTTAGCCTCTTTATATTTTTGAGTGTTTATGTCAAGGTTTTTTTTTATATTGTGAGAGTTGCTGATCATCAATTCCCTGCCTAAAATCCAAACAAACACACTATCCTGCTCCTCGTGCTCCCAATAAATGCCTTACATGCCTTAAAACACAATTGAATAAGCGACAGGTTTTAGTTCACACTCATCCTGCCATGAATTGACTGAGGAGGTTGAGATTATGTTATTCTCAGGTTTTCTCTTTGTCTGATTTATCGATATGGATAACAGCAGTGAGAGGCTGTATTAATGCTAATGACCTTCTCATGACCCTCAACCTCAACATGCTACTTCCTTTGAGTCATAATCTGCTCACACAGACTCATACTAACCGGGATTACACAACCATGACGAAACACAAAGAGAAGGACAATTTATCAAGGAGAATATTTACAAATAACAGGACATAAGTGGGTTGGTCACCTCCCAGTCTTACCCATTAGATGGATTTGTAGATTCCAGAGCATTTTTGTTGTCCGGTAGCTGTAACCTGAACCAGAGGGACAAAAAAATGAGGCTGGTTAGAGAAGAGAGGAAAATCTCTAGGGATGAAGAGCAGCTGAAAGGAGGGCTTTTGTTTGAGGAACATGATCGTGAGCGTCCTAGAAACACAGACAGATAAATGTGGACACTCCCGGTCTACTTATTTCTTGGCACTGTTTAATTGAAGATCTTTCTCCAGATATTGATTTGACAACATGGTGAAAATCAGTCTGATATAGGTGATCTTGGGAAAGTTGTGGTGGTTAGTTTAAAAACGTGTACAAGTCAGTAAAAGTCTTAGAGAAAGTAAAGAATCAAATGTGAATTTATGTGATAATTAACTCTAATGTGAGTGCTTTTGAAGGTAAAACACACTCACCTGAAGTCTGTGATGATAGGATCCAGGTCTGGACTGTTTATTACTGACAAACTGAAAAGAAATCAAAGTCAGTCCAACTGTGACTCAGCATATCTGGAGTTAAAATGGTGAAATCCAAAAGGTTCAAACACTGTATCATATTTGTTTTTAGCACTGTGAAAACTATCACAGGGTTTGTTGTTTTCTTAGCGACACTCCTGATTGTTCCTGACTATGTAAATAAATGTGTAATGTAAACGTACCGGCTCGGGGAGTCTGGGCTGTCAGGGACGACCTGAGCCTCCTTGCCATCCCTGAAAAGAGGTCAAATGTCAACTTAGAGCAAATGTAAGAATGGATCACATCATGGTGAGGAAAATGTTGGCTAGGATACTTCAAGTCTGATCTGAAGATGTTAAGTGGACTCTAGCACAGAGCTGTTACCAGCATAGATGCATTGTAACGAAAAAAAAAATATATATATAAAGGCTAAAATAAAAGATAATTGACTCAGCATCAGAAACAAGCACAGACATCTCTAAAATGTTCCAATTAAACATTTAGGATGAGATCTGCAAATTTCGAGGTGAATTTAAGAGGAGCTAATCACTGGAAGGCACTGCCTCAGACTTTGATGACTAATGAAGTAATTATATTGAATGCTGAATGGAAGAGAGACAACGCCAGAAGGAAGCAAAAGTCAGCATAAACACAAAACTAAAAGGAGCTCCCTCCTTAAGACTGAAGTTTGTTTGTACCTTATAATTTTGTTGTGTTACATTTAGAAAACATCTATTGTGTAATGTCCAAGATAAAAAAAAAAAAAAATCCTCATCAAAAGCTCATAGTGTTACTCCCACTTCACTGTAATCCTGCCTGACCACATAATGTTGTCTAACAGGCTGCAGATTGTCTTCATGTGAGTAGTTTCAGGCAACATAAACCTGAAGCTCATCTGTAGCAATTTGTTTTCTTTTGACTCAGAGGGAATAAGATGAAAATAGCACAGTCACTGTCAAATATAACTTTTTGTCACACATCAGGAGTTAAGACACTAAACCACCTGAGAGGAGTGTGTCGGGGTGTCTATGGATGATCTGGGGTCCTGGTCGTGGTTCATACTGTAGGCTACTGTAGACATCAGTGGCAGCGTGATGGCAGCTGACCAGCTGACAGCAGCAGCAGCAGCACCACCACACAACACAAGTACAGCTAATACAAAGCGATATTGCTGGTTGCACTGTGAAAACAGACAAGTACCGACAGGGCCTGGACTTGCACACTGATCTCTACCAGCTTGGCCTATTCTACTTACTTTTTGATGTCATTTTTCTTCACGCTTCGTCTCCAGCCGGCGATAAAACTCATTCCACAGCGGTGGGATCCGGTGAAACAGCAGAATATCCCGGACAGAGCAGGTTTACAGGGCGGGCATGGATGAAGTGACAGGCGGACAGACAGTCACACACACACACAGGAGAGAGGGGAGGAGAAGAGAGGGACAGTTCACACTTAAACCACAGCGATACTAATGAAGGAAGAGCTACTGCTGCTGCGTCTGCCTCCCCCTTGGCGTCAAAAGGTGTGTTTGCTCTCATCACCATCTTAATGACTTTCCTATTTAAATGCACAGGAATGCCAGAGCTGCTGCAGGTCCTGGCTTCAGGGTCCTAAACCCCTCCATATTCTTCACAAGTTATAACCATGGATGTATATGTTACGTATGTTATGTGATCCATGGTTAGAACACATACACAGACACACTAAAACCAAAAAATAAATAAGTAAATAAATACATAAAGCAGATAAGTTGGGGTAAAAAAATCACACAAAGCACAAAACACAAAACCTAAAATTATTAATGCATTTAAACAATAGGCTATACAGTATTTTCAAGTTTTTATTTATTTTCAAGCTGAACCCTTGGATCAATATGAATGAAACAGTGCACATAAAAAGAGGAATCAGTATATCAATATCATTATCAATTTCATAACATGTGGACAAACTTCATTCACTGATTACGATTATGATATGACTGCAGAGCAGCTACTCAATAGACATTGTGGTTAAGACATTGTGCTAGCTGCTGCATCCAAAATAAAGATGTACCTTTTATTTACCCAAAGAAATATACACTGGAAAAAAATATTATCTGTCTCTCTTTTCTCCCTCTATCAATCAAACCATTCTGAAAAGGGCAGTTCTACATAATGACCTATTTTATTGTGGTGCTTAAAATTCAGTATTTTGCTTATAACACTTTGCTATTGTTCCTAAAAGGGCATCCCAGTGATTTCGTATTGCACTTACAAGTTGTTGAACTTGTAAATGGCAATTAGAAACAAAATCATTAAAACTGTTATTCTGACTTTCAGTCATGATGTACAAATAAAGCATAAAAGCTGTACTTTTTTTAAGTTTATGTCCTCTTTTGAGTTCATTCTCGAGGCAGAGCATTTGTAATTTGCAGTATTATTTTTTAACGGCGTTTTCGCAACAGCTGTCTGTGTAGTCTGTTGAAGACAAAAACATCAATGTAACAACAAAGAAAAGGAAATGCACAAAGACAAAGAAATGCACAAACTGCAAAACTACACGTTTAATATTTATTCTGTTTCAATTAAATGCATTACATATTCTGGCCAAACCTCCCAATAATGATTTTTTATTACACGTTAGAAAATACAAAATAAAATACAATTAGCTTGAGTTTTAAAAAGCTTTCATGGGTAAGCCTAGAAACATAAGTGGTTCTTAATTTGTAAAATTCAAGGTCTGTACAAATGACAGTACTGTGTCTGGCGGCCTTCAACTGCGAGAGAACAAACTATTAAGTGTAGCACAGAGAAGAGAGGGCGAGTCTGCTCTCCTGGAGACACAAGGACTGCAATACAAGAGACTGCGCTCAGTAGGAAGTGCTGCATCAACCACAGACAGTAAACTGGTTAAACATGAGAAGAGGGAACTAGATGACACTGCTCACTCGACACAGAAACAGAAAAAAAAGAGAGAGACCTCAAGTGTTGTGCAGTCAATTCCCTAGAATGATAGTGCAACAGCAGCCTTTTTTGCAAGTTAAATAACCACACAGCCCGACGTGCACAGAAAGAAGTGCTCCACCAAAACGCAGAGACACAGATCAATTTTTTTACTGACTTTGTGTAAGACTTTGAAAATCCAGTTTGGCCTCTGTAGAGAGAGGAAGCATCTCCTGGAAGACGTCCCGGAAAAACTAAAAACAAGTCCATAGAAATGGTAACAAAAGAAGCACCAACAGTAGCACACTTTAACATGGAGCCTGGTGTGAAATTTTGTGACATGGACGTTCACTACATTAGGACATTTTTAATACATTTCTGTCATTGGAAAAAAAAAAGAAAAGTCACCGAGCCAACATCCATGCTGGTGACTGAGGAAGACACTGTTTTAGGGAAACTGTTCTGTGCCTGATCCCCGACCTCTGACCTCCCAGGAATCAGGATCTCTGTGCGGATAAAACCAGGTCTTAACGATGCTGTTTAACATTGTTTGTTCAACATGTGATTAAAAGGGAGGAGAAAAGTGGGTCCACTTCCTGTTCAACACAGATTCATCAGTGACAATCCAGGTACAACTTCTGAACTCATCTATAACTGTCCGTGTCCTGACTCTTCTCTGCCACATTTCAGCACACAATAACATTCTTTCATCTCACATTTATACAACATCTCAGATACTACCGCCTAGAAATGAGACCTTCATACCAAGTCAAAGCTCATAATGCTTTAGGTGACGAAAACAACAATTTGAAATCTGCATTAACTCAAAGTCAAATCAAAGGTTTCACTCTCATTTTGTGCAATCTGTCGTAGTGTGCCTTGAAATTAATGCAAACTAATACGTAGTCATGAAATGTCATGGATGTAGTTTCACTCCTTTCAGTGTCTCCCAAACAAAATAAACTTTCTACCACAGACAGAAGAGATGCACTATTTCAATTCAAAGGAAGTTCAAGCATGGTGAAGCCGAGTGAGGCAGCAGTGATGGATTTGTTCCATTTTTAAGTATAAATTTGCACATGCATTTCACATATCGGAGGACTGGTAACTTCCAGTTTAACATGAAAAAATGTTGAATCCTGTCACACTGTCCTGAAATAGAAAATAGAAAAAAGGAAAAAGGAAAATCTCACAGGCTCTCTGCCATCGTACATGGTCCCTCTTTTTGAGAAGGACAATATTAGGTACATGACTAGATTTTTGTTACAGCACCTCAAAAATCTCGCATTTATGTGTGTGCTGGAAGAAAACATGGGCATTTTTGGCCTGTCTGTCATTCACTAATAAAATCTCATCAAATCTTCAACATGAATTCAGAAGCTAGAGAGATTTAGAGACTAAATAAAGTGTAGTGAGTCTGGTTAGTGGATAAGAGACAAGGCCATTTCAACCTAGTTTTAAATAAATTACATTCTGGAGAGTTAACGTGGCTTTTGTAGCCTGGTGTTGAAAATCACTTGACACTCGCTAAATCCATATCCACTGCATTTCATTTCAACAATCCATACACTCTTTGCCGATCCTCTCCTCCAAACAAACGCAGAGACCAAGCAGGATGGAAGAACACACAATACTGCGACGCCAGTGACCAGTGAACAACAGTCTTGAAGGGTGAGGGGTGGGAGGGAGCTGAAATATTCAGAGATGGGTTTATTCTGAGAGTTTCTTCATGGGGGTCAGCAGGTGCTGCTGAGTCAGTCCTATACAGTCCCCACTTTGCTTTGGTGCTTTCTGGGCTGGGCTGGGCTGGGCCAGGCTGTGCCGTGCCGTGCCGTGGTGAGCCAACCCCTTGCCGAGCTGGGCCGGGCCAGGCCAGTGGAGGAGGGGAGGAAATGGAGGAAGAAGAGGAGGAGGAGGAGGAGGTGGTGGGGAAACCAGGTCCTCAGGAGAGTTCAGACTTGCTGAGGGCGATGGCCAGCTCCAGGTCTTCTTGTTCCTGCTGGGTGAGCCTGGCGAGCCGCTCCTTTTCCTCTCGCTCGCTCTCGCGCTTTGCCCACTCTATCATGTCTTCCTCTGTTGGATACTGCTCCATGAACACAGAAAACAAACAGAAACACACACACACACACACACACATACGGAAGGAAAGAATACACAAGTGCAAAAGAGAGGAGACACACAAACACAGACACATTTACGCCGTTAACACATTCTTATTGATGAAAACGGGCTCTTAGATTCTGTAACTGCGGATAATACGAAGAGCACAACACACATCAGCATGAGCTTCATAAAGAGACTGATGATTTCAGTGTTACTGATTGGGAGCATTTTTTAAAATAACAATGTGGGAGCATTAGCAGATCTAAATATATAAAAGATTAGTTGGGAATGCTGTGCATGTATCAGTTTTTTTTTAGCATTAACACACAATAAACACATTTTCAATCATATTTGATTGAGATATTTATTTATTTATTTTTTTTAAGTATATTTTTGGGGCTTTTTCCCCTTTTTACAGGTGAGTTGAGAGACAGGAAATGGAAGGCAGAGAGGGGGGGCTGACACGCAGGATAAGGCCGCTCGACGCGGGATTCGAACCTCAACACATGGGGCAGGTGCTCTACCAACTGAGCCAAACACCGCCCCTGATTGAGATATTTGATAAATTGAGAATTGTAACATATGTACTGCACCGCCTGAATTGACCATGAACAACACACAACACGGCTCCTGGATCAGAGATGACCATGAGCACAGCGACAGCCTTTGGGCGTTCAGACATGTGACAAAACAAACTGACTGGAGGCATGTGAGTGGGAGGAAAAAGCATGAGGTCTGATAGACAATGGGGGATAAATGCGAGTCTGATCATTTTCCCTCAAGCAGGGAACTCACCACACTGGTTGAACATTACAGACCAGGCGTCGTCATTATTCACACTGAATGACAGACAGAGACATGTGTGCTTTCACCCATGCAAAGGAAATTAAGCAACGACGACGATGACTATTTCAGGATGCAGAATGCAAAACATGCATGATGATGAGAAAAAAATGAATGGATTCAGCAGAGGACATGCACACATCACTTTTAGAGGAAACATCTCACTGCTGCCTTTAAATAGAAATAAAATCAGACATTAATGAAGCACTTAGAAGGAAAAAATGCTTTTTATTCCTGAAATTTGTTGACAGTCCTTCTTGTTTGTTATCTGGTCATTTTTATCTTTTACTTACAGTTACTTAATTTATTGGACAGAAATTGTGTCAACACTTGAAAGGACTGTTGAGGTCGTTTTTGCCACTTAGTGCAGATCCTTGAAATTTACAATACTGACAAACATTTTCCAAAGTACACAATATAGATTATTAAAAAGCTTTTGTCTGCTTTCCATCTAGCGATAAGTTTCACACATGGATTGATAACATACAGTATCTACCCTCATCAATGTGATTAGTTAGAAAATCAAATAAGGGCTGCTTGAAAGGAAATACAATTTAGAGCAGGCTTTGAAAAAAAATAGTGAACGATAATCTGAGGGATGGTCACAGCTGAATGAAATTGTAAAAATCTTTTGGTCCTTTAAAGCTCAGACATTTGCAGAAAGTGATATGATGGATGCACATAGAAGCCAGAGATGGTGCCCTTCAGTCAACTCTTTATTTAACTTATTTGACAGAGGTGTAAAGAAAGAGAGACAGAGAGAGAGAGAATACAGCCGATCTGTTTCTCCACAACACACTGCTAACTAGACAAGGGCTGGTAAACGAAGGGAAGAACGGATGAACAGATGTATGATAGAGAGATGCATGGATAAATGCATGGTTTATAAATAGCGGCATGAGTGAAGGGGAAAAAAACACTGATTTGAGGAATGGCAGAGGCAATGGTATGAGTGAATGAGAGCTAGCTGATCAAACACACAGTTAGTGCGTGCAGGTCAGGGTTCAACAGGGACATGCAGGTGCAGTCATGTGACGGAGGAGGCACGAGAATCAACAATGTCTTCTGCTACGTCATCCATCCCAGAGTCACAGCGTGACAGTACATATCTGTGCAGCATTACAAAGGCAAGAGCTGACAGAATTTGAACATATCTACCTTGTCTTTTTAAATAATTTAATGGACCATTACAATAAGTATTCTGTTATTTGTGAGAGGAATTTATTAAATGGAGAATGAAAAATGTATATTCTAGCCTAGGTGTTAAAGATTTTTTATGGAACCAATTTTGTCAATGAGTTTGTAAAATAATGCCTGCTTCAAGTTTTCAGTCTTAAATATGCAGCAGACACTACTTCTTCTCAGTCAGCGTCTGCCGATGTAACACCTCACAGTTGTGCCCGGATACTGGTGAGAGCCAGAACAACCAGTTCACACCAGTGGCAATTTAAAATTTACTCTCTTTATTTAGTCTCACTCAGTCGGTGTTAAAAACTATCCATTAACATAATATTTTATAATATATAAAAATTGTTTTTTTACCCACACATTCAAGTGCACAGGATGTAGTGTCAGTGTGCTGAGTTGGGATGGTGAGTGAAGCCAAATCCAAGCAGCCTCTCATCTCTCCATTCACTGCCAACCATTACGAGGGATTTGGTATCATAAATATAGATATTCTGTATTTAACTTATGCCAGAGCGTGTGTCTGTAGCTACTAATATGTTACAAAGTTGATAAATTTATATCTATAGTTTCTATAATGACATTTCTGTACATTTCTTCATGAAGTAACACAGTGCAACCTCAATCATAGGGCTTCAATTAAGTGCAATCCCATTCTGAATCAGTAACAAAAAAATAATTTCAAGTGTCAAGATTTTTTACAAGGCAAGGAAATATAGCATTCACTATTAAGAGCTAGAATATAACACAGCAGCATACTAAACGTAAGAAAAACAACCCCCAAAAGAACAGATTTAATAGCTGGCATCAGCTTTAGTAAAGAAAATGAAGTTATCAAATAAACAAATGTAGTATCAAGAAACTGCGCATTAGTTCACTTCTTTGGGACTTTTCACTGGCAGTGGATGGAGCGACTTTTAGAGCTGGCCTGATTTGCTTGGTGGTTGTTACCCGACTGAACAACCAGATGTGATTTAATAGCAGGAAAAATGAGAGAAGAGGGGATGTCTACTGAGAGTCAGGTAGAGGTGAGGGAGAGGGTGAGAGGGAGGTGCTCACTTTGTCAAAGCTGGCAAATCGGTCAGCTTCCCGTACGTTGTGACGAGGAGGGGAGGAGGGGGCGAAGGGGTCGGCTATGGGATCCTTGGCAGGCAGGGAAGGCGAGGAGGAAGTGGAGGAGAAGTCTCCTGAAAGCTGCGGGAGGAAGTGCCCTCGTCGATGGAATGACTCGGAGGAGTCTGTTCTGGAGATGGACGATTTCTTACCTGGACGGGTGAGGCACAAAGGACAGGCAGATGAATACAGACAGGTCTGATCATGACACTTTTGCCACCAGTTGAGATTATATGCAATTTTTTTTTTTCCTTTTTTCTTTTGCACAAAAATATCATTTAAAATAGTATGAACAATTGTTATGATTGGGATGTGCGAAGGGGAGGTATGAAACCCGAAAGGGCTTATATGAAAACCTCACCCATGAAGAACATAATCAAAAACCAAATTACAAATTAAGAAAAGAAAATAAGGAACAATTAAATAATAACGAAAAAATAAGTAGGAAAAAAAAACAACTAACAATCAACTGAGTTATTATACAGTGAATATCGAAGTAGAAAGTAGAGTACTCACCTGGGGGTGGAGGGGGTGGTCTAGTTGGCGTACCAGTTTTTGGGGGCAGGGCAGGGGGCACATCAGGGCTGGCGGACTGACCGTCTTCCTGGAACAGGTTCTTATTGTTGATGCCAAACTGGTCAGCGCCGTTCGACTGAAACAAGACAGTTCACAGAAAATCAAATCCATGTTTGTAAAAACCACAATTACTAATGAACCTGCCCAGCTGCTCAAGGTGCATGACATACACTCACAATCCTGAGTTGCAAGGAATTATGGCCACACATATTTTCGCAGAACATTGTCATGTCACAGAGAAGCCGACCTTTGGGATATGAAATGGAATTTCATCATTTTTGTCCCGTGTGTAACTGTGTCATAATTAGCTCACAACCTCTTGAGCTGTGGCCAAAAATGTGATTTGTGAGGACACAGACGTTGAACCAACACGATGCCTCTGGCCACATCTGTCACCAGAGTGGAGGCAAAACACATTATGACTCACATCGTTTATGAGCATATTTTACCACATGTCTGAGGCTGAACCATACAGTCACTTCAGGGCATATTTACAGAGAGCTTTTTTGTGTTTCGGAAGTAAAATGCAAAAATAATCTGACACGATTTCATAAATAGTAAGAATAATGTGTTGATAGATGCAGCATTTTGCAGAGCACGGATGTCACTCCTCCTGTGGTATTTCCAGTCATTTAATATATTACACATGGCATATTGTTGCACATGTTGTGAAATGAATGACGGGCTGAGGAAAATGTTTCCACTAACTGTTTCCTCCCAGAAACCACAACACACTCACCAACTCACATGCTCTCCCAGCTCGAGTCAATTCATGTTGTGGTTTTACGGCAATGGAGAGTTGTGTAGGGTGCTGCTGTAGGGGTCTACTCACCCATTTACCAAGTACTTGTATATTTATTGTTTCTGTATCACGTAGTGATTTCAGCACCGCACATGTTAAATACAGGATGTGACCAACTCCACTGGTCTGAAAATTACCTTTGTCAAGGCACTGAAGTCTGCAAAGCCTCCACCAAATGATTCATTACCGAACACAGCAGCAAACGGATCTGAAACACATAAGCACAAAGTGAGCGAGTGTATAAATCTGGAAACACTCACATAGACACTGCAAATGTAATGTGTTTCCAATTTTAATTTTGTTTTTTTTTAATTTTGAACAGCTGCAGTAGCCTCTAACCCCAGATGATGATGGTTCGCTTCAAGTCATACCTGCATCTGAGCTGGCGCTCACTGTAGTACCACCTGGAGCAAACGGGTCATTGGTTGCTGCAGTGTCCTTCTAAAATTAGGATATAAAACATTTATGTACATCATACAAAAATAAAATCACATGAGTCATCGCACTTACTCTAAACCACAGTATTTATCTTATTTTGTCTTGTTTTACAGTCGATCCATACAGACTTGATTAAATGTAGTGAATTTGTTAATATCACTTTCAAGAAATATAAAAACAAACACATTAAAATGAATTAAACACAGTGCCCTGCACCATGGCTACTACAATACTATGAATACTATTAAGAAAGTATTATTATTTGAATTAGTTTTAAGTTATTACTTCCTGTCATTTCAATACAATAATAATATAACACTCTACACTGCTTAAAATTCAAACAGTAAAGGACCAGAGTTGGAAAAGGATTTGGTGGCATCTAGGGGTGATGTGGCAGATTGCAGCTGCTAGAGTACCCCTCCCCTCACTGCTCCCTTTTCCAAGTGTGTGGGAGGAGTTGCTGTATGTGGCCTTTGGGTAACATAAAAACTGAGCAAGTTCTGTTTAGAGCTCCTTTGTTTGGTTCAGGGCTACATGACAGTCCCACCCCGTATGTAGATATTATGGGCTCAGGTCTCAGCTGATTATTCACTAATGAAAACATATTTATATATATCATAGAATTATCATCAATATCTGCCAGGAGATCTCCCTAAATATATATATTTTTAAATCAGAATTTGACAACATAAAATTTAAGTTTGAATGGATCTCGAAAAATGATAATTTTGTCCAGTGGCTACAATTAAAACTCTGGGCCTATCAACTACCATGTGTATAAGAAACCTTTACAGCATCATAAAAAAAGACTGACATTCAATTTCTGTCTTAAAATCTTCATAAATCAACAATGCACAAAAACCCTCCCTTTGATTGAGTACACTGTGACCAGCTCTAACGGAATAATTCCTCACCACTGCCAGATCAGAGCTGGCTGCTGAGCAGCTGAAGGGATCCGTCCCTCCGTCCTGAGAACCAAACGGATCGGCCTCCGTCATGGCGTTGACTTTTCCTGCGAATGGGTCGGACTCGGCCACGTCGTTCTCTGAGGAGCTGAATGGATCCTTGGCAGCTGAAGGTGGATTAGTAGGTTTGGAGGTAAAGGGATCGGGACCCGCCGCTGGTGCAGCAGCTGCTTCATTCACTTTGCCTGCAAACAGG
The DNA here is from genome assembly GCF_045865225.1 of Trachurus japonicus. Lineage (NCBI taxonomy): Eukaryota > Metazoa > Chordata > Actinopteri > Carangiformes > Carangidae > Trachurus > Trachurus japonicus. Next base: position 15,735,040 of record NC_140910.1, read on the forward strand.
TCTGGTTCTGGCATGCCAGTAGTGGTACCAAATGGGTCGGCTGAGGCAGAGAAAGGGTCCTCCGCGATAAAGGGGGCGCTTGAGGGTTGCGTGAAGAAAGAGTCTGCAGCAAAAGGATCTGACCCTTTAAATGGATCTCCTCCAAATGGATCTGAATAAACCAAACAGAAGCAGAGCATCAACATTTGATAAATCAGCATCAGCACCCACATTGGAGACGAAACACTGAATACAGCAGATAATGATGTTTAAAGATATTAATTTCCTAGTAGCGCTAAGACTGCAGAAATGTACCTGCGGTATCAGTTTTTCCAAATGGATCATCTTTGAATGGATCGTCTGCGAAAGGAAAAACAAATCATCTACAGTCCGACAGTGATGACATTTTAAAAGCTTTTGTCACTGGTCAACTTGATTATTCAATATTAAACTGAAAAGTACACTCTTCACTGAAATGAATCTGCTTGTCTGGACTTACGGTCAGTAAAGGGGTCTGAATGGAAGAAGTCCATCTCGGGTAGGGGTGGGGGGCTGGTTTGTGGTGGCTTGGGGCCGGCTGGTAACACGTTGGTGGTGGTTTCTGGGGACTCTGCTGGCTCCTCTTTACTCTCTTGCTCGGGTGATGCAACCTGTCAAGTAGTTATAGGGTTCAAATCACTGGGTTGCCCACTACAGTAAATTATATGAACACTGTATAGTATATTAGATATAGATATAGTCATTACTACACAGTATTCATGGGTTGGAGTGTCAGTATGTTCACAGGTATCATGGTTGGAGTGATCCCATCACAAGATGGTCTGTGTTTTTATTTTGCTGTGTCAGTGTAACAGTGTGTAGGTGCAGTGGTGGAGAACATGGTCGACATCTGAAGCCTGTGTTTTGTGTAAACACCCTGACGCAGGGATACTACACCAATAATAATGGTGAAAAATGAGCTGCCTATCCAAATGACAAGCTAGAGTCATTTAGGGAAATAGGAACACATGGTTACACACCTCTGGTGGGCTTTCTTTAGACGACTCATCTGCATCATCTGCAACCTCTGAGGAGATGGGAGGACTGCTGTGCTCCTGAGGACATGAGAGGAAATTAAAAATGTTTTAATATTACATAAATGCATATTTTGTATATGGTACAATTCTTGTTTTCTTATAAAGCTATGATTACACCAAATACAAATTTAATCCACTGTCCCTGCATGCTTGGTGAGTGCTTATATTCATATGGTAATGTGATATTTTTATAATATCACTGTCATATGTAAGATCAGCAAAATAAGGATTTGTAAGGATTAACATTATTGAAAGGACTGACGATGGAAGAAAGTCTATCTATTACCTTAACAGTGTTGTCCCGTGGCTTGGCGAGGGTCGCCAGACTATTGTACATATCAGTGGAAGCTAAACTAGTATAGAGATCATCCAAGGCATCAGGCTTCTGTTTTTCCTCCTCTGAAGAAGTTGGACTCTCAACCTCCTTCTCTTCTTCCTCTTCTTTCTCATTGACTTCTTTGTCTTTTTGATCTGAATGTTCTTTCTGAAGACTGGAGACGTCCGATGGTTCTTCCACCCGCAGCTCCGTGGGCTGGTCCTCCTGGAAGAGGTCCTGCTGGAAGGGGTCGGCCTGGTGGAGCTCCGCTACAGGGCCTGATGATCCGTTGACCATGACAGGAGAGCTGTCCTCCAGAGCTCTCTTCCAGCTGAGCTGGGCAGTCACTGACCGTTCCTCCACCTGCAGGTCGTTCAGCTTCTGTTGAACCTAAGAGAGCAGAGAGATGCAGTAATTACATAAGATTAACATTTATAAAACACGGACATACATATTGTTTATGTGCATGACAGAGATGCACACAGACTAACCTGTGCAACTTGTGTGAAGGAGTCTCGCACAGACTCTTGCAGAGGCGTCAGCTGCTCCTGAGCAGCCTGGACTTTCTCCTGTAGCCTCCTGCTCTCCTCCTGCAGAGCAAGGAGCTCCTCTCGAGCCTGAACCAGCTCCTCCTCATACTGACATATCCTCTGTTCCTGCTCCTCGTGCTCCGACTGCAGCGACGAGATCTGTAACGGATGTAGTGACTATGAAAAGTCTGGAAGTCGTAACACTCATGGCATTTGAGTCATGTGATTAGAATAAGTAATCAATTAAAACAATTGTTGTTGGGGGGGCTGTTTAGCTCAGTGGGAAGAGCAGCCTCACTGCAGCCGGCTCTGGATCGAATCCCGAATCGGGGGCCCTTTGTTGCATGTCATTCCCCCTCTCTCACCCTCAGTCCCCACTGCATGTCTCTCTCTTCTATACTATCAATTAAAGGCAAAAAGTCCAAAATATATATTTATATATAAAAAAAACTATTGATGATCTCTGCCAGTTATCAGCCAGTTCTCTAATTCCACAACTTGCCAGTGTTGATATAGGTGAGGAGAGTCACTTCATCAAAAGAAATCAAGACCTACCAGTTGTGTCTCCTGATTGGTCTGTTGGCGAATGTGACCTAGCTGCTCCTCCAGTGAACCTTTCTGTTGGTCCAGCTCCTCCAAGGCGTCCTGGACCTTCTGACGCTGCGACTGGAGCCGCTGCAGCTCCTCACTCTCCTTCGCCACGTCATCTTGTAAGTCCTGTAGAGATGAAAGCGAAGAGGTGACAAGGAATTAAGCATGTCTTCGTGTGTCCTTTCCAAAACAAAACAAACAGAAAGAGACAAACTGCACTGGAGGCATTCTGGTAGTCTCTCTTTGTCTACTGATCTACAAGGACACAAACCAATCACTGCTGTCTCCTCACATTTTACCTTTTTTCTCAACTGCAAACTGAGTGAAAAAAGGCAGTCGAGTGAATTTCACACTCATGGGTTCAATAGCTGAATAAAGCCAGTGAGATTCATTTCAGCTGCAGCTGAGCAGCTTCACTGATCCAGTATGTGAACAATAACTTTTTGGCAGGTTGCACTATAGCCACTGAACAGCTGCGATATGAAGATGAAAATGAGAGTATATTATCAAAAAAACAAAAATCCCCTCCACAATTGGTGAAACAATTGTAGATTAACAATTGTTCAAATGTAATACAATTCATAATGTAGTTGCTCAAAAATAATAGGATTAAATTAACTGTGTAGACGCAATAAACTGGGGGAAAAAGAAGCATCTGTATCCTGATATCAGCAACTAGAAAAGCTCCAGAAAATATGTATGGTATTTGAGGAGCAGAACCAGTTCCCCTGTACACACATGTGGGCGGTCGGCCCAACACTTGCCACAACACACATCCCCCCCAAAAAACAACATTTGCAAATGCAGATGAAACGTAATACACAATGATGCATTTGAGCATAAACATTTATGCAGGAGAAATTACATCCTTTGATTTAGTTTGTCAAACTAATGTCATTTTGGTGGATGTAGGAGGTGATGGTTGTGCAGCTGCAACAAACACATTATCACCCGTTGAGAAACACTGCAGAAAGAGTTACGGTGTCAGAGCAGAGGCAGAGGGAAATCATGACTACCACAGCAAACAATATCTAACGTCCAAGAATAAAACTTCAGTATACAGTATAAATAGCTGAATCCGCTCCAGGCTACCTTGCAGTGCAGCGAAGAAATTCAGCTGCATCAGCACCAGACTCCCCTGAGACCCTGACTCACATCAGAATTTCAAAAAAGCCGAGCCGACTGGCCCTTTAAACCGTCAGCTCCCAAAAATAGAGCCCATTTCTCAGGCTCAGAGGAGGCAGACACGCCTACACAAGGACACCACCCTCCCTGTCTCTGAGAAAGAGTAAATGTGCTTCTGAACAAGCGTCTGAGACTGCTGGCCAAATGTATTATTGATCTCCTCCGCCAGTATATTCATCACAAACAAAGAGTGAACAACTGGTTTAGCACCTACATTTCTTACTCTGTTATATCTAACCTGAATATTTATTCAAGCAGCAAAAAAACGCTCAAGTTTCTGTGAAAGATACTGATTGTGACAACAAAGCAATACAGTTTTCCCTCTTAGACATCTGCTCAATGTCTGCCAATAAACACTGCTCTGGGAACAGGCACAAACTCACAGACAATGACACCTTACCTGCACTTCGCTGGTGCGCTCTCTGATGGCCTCCTCCTTCTCCTTGATCTCCTCTTCCACTGTGCTCTTCTCTCTGGGGGTCCAGCACAACAGACAGGAGTATTTAGCCACCAAGGACAAAGATGGTAGAGCTGGTGCTCCCAGCCCACCCAGCCACTTCTCTGCCGTGCCTTCTTTACCCGGCCCCTGAACCACCACCACCACCTCATCTCCCTGAACAACCATGATGCCCTAAACTCACAACTCCAGTGTATGGAAAGCAGCTTGACCGCCTGCGGCTATGGCAGGTGTGCGTGCGTGTAATGTGTGACAGGATACGAAGAGAAAGTGCGTGTGGTGACTTCAGGGCTGCAAATGTACAGCGCTGTGAGTGTGGGGAGGCTGAGTGTTGGAAAAACTGAGCATGTGCTTGCTCAGTCAAATGTGTGGGAGATAAAGAGTGAGAAGCAGATGGCTGCCTTGAGGATGGAGGGAGGGAGAGAGGGAGGAGGGAAGAGAGCGAAGATGAGCCAAAACATTACATCGATGATTTATGCTGCCTGTGTGCTCATCCTCGCTACTTCACTATTGTATCCACCAGCCTCCCAACCAGAGAGAAGAGAACAGTGGATTTTATTTTTCATAAATACTAATGTGAAAAGGTTAATCAAAAAATATGTGAAATTCAATTCCATTCAAAGTTGCACTGTATTCGCAGTATTACTGATACTGTGTAATATACCCAGATTTTAGTTAATTTGCAATATCTGAATCTACCATTTAATGATTAGAGTGAATTTTTTTAGCAACAAATAAAAGTAACACAGAAATGGGGGTTCATTTTATAACATTCATTCACACCCTTACATTAGCTATGGTATGCTGCCTATGCTATATCACAAAAATGTACAACATTATAAAATGTAGAGCACTAATGACATTGACAACACCATGCCAAATGTAAATCATGACAGACACAAATGTGACTTTCAGTAAAACTGAACGCATGTGGAAAAAAACACAGCTAATCATTGAAAATTCAATATTGATCAGCCCCCTGCATCTGTTCATACAATTTGAGAGCCTGTTTTCTCACATAGCTGACACGTGCTCAGTAGTCTCAGAAGGGAAGAGGTTAATGTTTTCAGATGACAGCCAAATAACAGGATTTACAACACATTTTGAATTATTGTTTCAGCTCTGTTAAGTAAATGTTGCAAAATTTTAATAAGCTTCATGCACATTTGTCCTGTAGAGATGACGCATACCATAGCACTCTTGACATTTCTGTTCAAACGTCAGCCTTAAAAACTACTTATCCCTTGCCATCCATTTCAGCGCTGACTAAAAATAACATCAAAACTTTCAAACATGGCTCTCCTCTCACATCGAATGTGACATCACAACTCCCCTGGTAACAGCAGCACATCCATCTCGAGTAAACCTAGATGAGTCAACTCCAGCTGAGCTCCTCTTACCCATCCTCATCCTTCTCATCCCCGACCTCCTCATGTGGAGCAGGAGGGCGCTGCCACAGTTTGAAGCAATCACAAAAATGAATCATCCTTCTTCTTGATCTGCCGTCTGTCTGAAGCTCAGCTCTCTGACTGTCATTAGTTTCTAGTACTTTCCGTCTTTCTTTCCTCTGCTTCCTACCTCGGAACAGCTGTCCAGCATGTGTGTGTGTGTGTGTGTGTGTGTGTCTACACATCTGTGTGTGCATGTATAGAAAGGTGGGGGTGGGGTGGAAGGCCCCTTTCTCACTTCTCACTCTCAGCTATCGTGAACAGGGAAGCTAAATTCAGGTAAGTTATGAAAATGAAAACGAAAACCATATCAACCCATAACTGCTTTAGGGCAACTGAGATTATACATAAAGTTTGCATACATACATTTGCATCTACTTTTAAAGCAAAGAGGAAAGCCTGAATGAAACAGAAGAATGAAAATGCCACATTTGCTACTTAGACATAAATATGATGTGGAGTAAAAACAGGTGCTGTCTGTCTAACTTACTGTGAAAATACAGAAGTTAAATGTTGAACAAACACATCGGTGGTGAAATTTCTTCACATTAAAAATATATCTAGCTTGATGTTTTAGACCAAGACAAGGGAAGAGGAGGTGATAACATCAAATGTGTTGTCTATTCTGTCCATCACTCTCCATCTTCCACCTCACTGTCACACAGCAGCTACATAACTCAGCTTTATGGCCATCTGTTGTGTTTCATTCCCTGCAGCACAAACACAAATGTTTTTATTCATTTTCTTTCAAGCTGCGGGTGACTGTTCAATGAGAGCCTGAGATCGTGAGAGTGATTTAATCTTATACTGTAGGTTCGGGTCTACTAGAGCCAGTATTCAATTAAGTTTAGGTCACATCAGTGTTTCAAAATGTTTAGAATATATTTGGGCAGTTCAACCAAGTAGCCTCAATAATCCACATTTATAAAGTTAGATAAAAAATTGAGTTACAATTTAATAATCATCTGTTTTTCCCACTTACTCTTGGATGTCACTGATTTCCAAAGACTGATCAGCAACGACCTATCAGCCTTACACCACTCAACCACCACAAACACATCCCCAGTTTGAGGGAAACAGTGTCTCCTGCTGGTCGGTACAGGATACTGAGCTACTGTAACTTCACTTTACTCTTAAAGCTTCAGTTGGTAACAATTATTCAGTCATATTTGCTGGAATTGTCACTATATTCTGATGGTCAGACATTAAATGAGTAATTTAGGACAAAATCCAACTCCTCTGGCTCCACCTACAGCCTGTAATCGTATTTGCCAAAATCCACCGCGCCCGACGATTCTCCACCAGTCAGGTAGAGGGAGCAGGAGGAGCAGCCAATCGCCGCTCCTACACGTCGTGCTATGGATACGGTACATCTTTTTTTTTTTTTTTTTTTCTCTGTGGGTGCGTTCATGGCTACTTTGTGTGTGTCTGTGTGTGTGTGGGGCGCTTGGCAGAGGTTCATAAAGGGACCTGACGGAGTATTGTCTTGAAATTTCCGACCAAGTCGCGGAGTTTACTTTCACTTTCGTCAACTTACCAACTGGAGCTTTAATGCTACAACTTGTCACCACCAGTGCCATAAGCTGCACCGCTGTGGGTTCAGCACGAGCATGCATGCATGATGTTTTAGCAGTTTAAGAACAGAAGAAGAACAAAATGTTACCTTTGTAGTTCAACAATCTCGTTGCTGAGAGAGTCCAGCTCCTTGATGGCTGAAAAGTCAGCTGCCAGGTTTGCCACGTTGTTCTGGAAAGGGAGTAAGGCAGAGGACGATCAAGAGACAGCTGTAACAATACGATGATTAACTACAACCTACTCTAGGCTAAGAATGACCTCTGATCACATGAGGAAAGTAAAAAGTCATTTTGTAACACTAGGAAAAACAGCAGAATTACTCTTGGATCTTGGATGTATTACAGTGTGAAAAAAAAAACACAGCACAAACAAATGAACAACAGAGCTACACTGATGGCTTTGTGACAACTACACTGGAAGCCAGTGGTGGCAGTCAACGGGAAGTACAGAGGCTCAAGGGTGGTGGTGATACTGTACAGATAAACTAACTTCACAGCTTTTTTTTTTTTTTGCATCTACAGGTGCAAGGTGAGATGAGGTACTGACAGTGGAGTCCTGAATACTTTTAACAGCAACCTCTGCTCTTGTCAGTGTCAGGGACAAATACCAATATCAGTGTGATGTAGGTTTGTTGACAGTGAATAGTGTGAAAAAGCCAATAAGAAAAAAATGATGACGAAGAGAGGTAGCTTGTTAAAAGTAATGAGATGCATCCAGGTCAACACGGGTAACACACACACTCACTCAGATTTGTCCCACTGCATGTGAAGTAGACAAAATGTAAGAAAAAAAAATGTAAAGAACAACATTGAGGGAAATATGACAACATGCTGTGTAGAGAGGAAAGGAATGACAAAACAGCTGCAAGCTAAAAAAAACAAAACAAAAAAACACACAAACAGGAGAAAGACAAAAATGCAAGTCAAAAATACGACAAACTGAATCTTACTTATCTCAAAATACAAAGAAGCAATTTAATTCAAATGGTAATATACAAAACAAACACAAGGCAAATCACAATCTATTTATTGTGCTTAAAAACTGAAAAATAATGTATGATGTCGTCCGGTATATTCAGCCACGGCGTAAACAAGTACTTTCAGGCTGCAGTATTCAAAACATGAAGTTGATATATTCACTAAACCTATGGTACATCAACTTTGCTATTCTGGTTACAACTGATGCTGGTGCTATTGCTACGATGAGCTGGCCTATTCGTCTGATGTCCAGTTACACCATCAGCCTCATTATTAGGAACACATCCGTTCTGAATGAGGTGTCCTTATTATCCAGAGATTCCCAACTTTTTATCTCTGACATGAATGCTCGGAATGACTCACCTGTTTGATATTTTGTCTGTCAGACGGAGGGATCATCTCTGGGGAGAGGCTCTGCGGAGGGTCCAGGCCTTTGGTCAGCTTCAGATTGATTAGATGAAGCGCCAGGGCAAACTGCTCTCGGGTCAGTTTCCCGATGTCTCCAATATCACAAAGCTCCCTGAGAACAAACAGACACGGGTTACATAAGAGAATAACGATTTATACCTCAGGCAAAGACTATTTTTGATTGCCTGGCTGCTGTCATGTTCAGCAGTTATGGAGGCCGACACACAGGACAGTCGCAACAGGACAGAAGCTAATCAGCCGTGTGAAGATAAAAATCAATCTGATGTGATTGTCTGCTGGTCACATGTGAACACACACACACACACACACACACACACACACACACACACACACACACACACACACACACACACACACACTGAAGTGAAATCTGAACTTATTATCCATCTATCTCTCCCTTAGTTCTGCACAATTATAGCTTAAAGATAAGATTTGGCCACTCTAAATTTTATTTTTAGTTGAATAACAATAGGCATTGGGCATGTTGGCGGTCTAAACAATCAAAGGACCAATCTCATTTTTATTTGGTCAACTCATAACATGTTTCACTTTCATATTCAGTAAGTGATGTTTTCTGTTTATTTAATGAATGAATTTAGATGAAATAAAATGAAAGTTTAATACCAGCAAATCCGACAATATGTATTTCTGTGTCTACATTTGTGCCGTTGCGTTTGTCATCTCCAGTTGAATGTGTGTGTTTTATAGAACTGGATCGTGCAGTAAGCTGAGTGAAAGGGAGCTTGGCTCTTGTTTCTTACCAGATTCGTGCAAGCGTGGCAGACGGCAGCCCAGTCTTGAGGAATATATCTCGGACCTCGGGTCCAGACACCAAACCGTCCATGTCACTGTCCGTCTTGATGAACAGTTCATCGTACTTGACTTTGTCCGCCGGTGACACCACCCACTGCACAGAACAGATTTTTGACCACCACTGTGTTTATTTCATAACCACAAGTGGGATTTCACACAACCTATAACGGTGACATATTACTAACTCAAACTTAAAAGTCACTTACCTTCACAGTCCCTCTCTTGTTCTTTTGAAAAACACACTGCACTAGCCAGTTTGAAATCATTTTAAATGTTTGTCGTCGCAGCTATGTCGCAGTGAAACGTAAAACATCCAAAAGCTTTGCAGGTACTACATGCACAGGAGAGATGGGTCTTGTACTCACAGGGACAGCTGCTGGTGCTGGTGGTGGTGGTGTTGGGACGGGAGCTGGGGTGGGTTTAGGGGGGTGGGGCATGGTCTTAGCGCCAGAGTGGGAGGAGCGACTGTCTTTGACGGAGGGGGGCGAGGGTAACAGGGGCATCACGGGAGGCACCGAGGGTTTTTTCCTCTTGGAGGGTGGAACCAGGGGAGGTGGTAGGGACATGGGAACGGGCTCCCCCTCCAGAGCTCTGTACACCAAATACATGGCCTAGGAGAGGGCAACAGAAACCACTGATAAAAGACAAGATTATAAAGTTACTCAGACTTCACACTTCTTCCATGTGTCCTGAATTTGTTCCATCTCGATTTAAAGAAACGATTTACACAACCTGTACCAAGAATTCATTGGATTGGATTGGATCGCATTTTTAAATATTTATTGTCAAGTTTTCTTTTTCTTTTTTTAATGTAAAATTCTGCACTTTTCCAGTGGGTCCTTCTGGTACCACTGCTAGCAAGAATTAAATAAATCAAATCAAATCAAATAAAAAAATTAATGTATAATTCAATAACACGTATATAAGCAAGCACATGAGTAAGAAATGCGTTGAGAAACTTTAAAATCAAAACAGATGCTCTGGAGATCAATGCTGGATTACAGTGAGGGATCACAGCTCATATCTGAACGGTTCACACTGAAATAAAAGCAGAAGCTGAAACTGAGCAGACTGTAACTGTAACCTCTGTGCTTTTCTCTATCGCTGATATTAGGTCACATCTTACCACAGAAAACTCATCTTTGTCCAACATGCCATCTCTGTCAAGGTCGCTGAGTTCCCAGACCTTCAACACACAGACACATTATTATTATTAAGCATGCATCATTACAAAACTGTGATACTCACAAGCAGTGTCCCTGAAAGCCCTGACTCACTGCAGATTCTCACTTCCTCTTATTTTATTTTCTACCCGACTGACTCTTATTTTCACATCCGTCTTTTACTTCCTGCATTGAGTGGTTCATTTGTTGAAATTTCAACTTTTACCTTCAATTTTGTGTAACAACAACAGCATTTGCTACTTGATATAGGATGTTTAAATGAAATACATCTGCACAAATTGTTAATGATGCATCTCTGTTATTTTTCCAAAACACAGGATTGCTCTCTTTAGGTCTGCCACCTTTTAAAACAGATGTATACGAGAGGATCATACCCTGCCGAGGATGTCCACTGGCAGTTTGGAGTTAAGCAGGACAGGCTTAACCTTGTCTCCTGTTAAGATCCCTCCTACTGGACCCAGACTGTCGAAGATGGCGTCGAACTTCATCTTCTCCTCAGGCTGGAAAAAAAAACACAAGACAAAATTATTAGATTAGAGTCTGGGGATACAATGATTTCCTGATGCAGTTACTGTAAAAAAAAAAAAAAAAGAAAGAAAGAAAGAAAAGAAAATCTAATAAAAACATAAAAGGACACGTTTGTTGAAGAACAATACAGTAACATGCTTCCACAAAGTTCAACAAGCCACAGAGACAGTGAAAAGTCAGCTGTGAAAATAAATCATTATAACTCCTTTACTGTGTGTGTCTCACACATAGGACACATGCCTTTAAATGTTTACCAGCATCTCTGGTTAATGGTTAAGAGCAAACATACTGACAGTGGATGACGGTAAATCTCTGCGTCATACGTGGCCTGACCTGACTTGACTTGTTTTACATTTCATAGAAGCACAACATTTAAGCTCCCCCTCTGCGATGGACACATACTGTCATGAAGGAATGCAACTTTTTCCCCCTGATGTGGTCATCTTATGAGAAAGACAAAGACATCAAAATATAAACAAACAAAGATCAGACTAAAAGATAACAAACTTGCCAGTGTCCTACCTTGACAACCCAGGGTATGTCAACAGCCACTCCTCCTGCTAACAGTGGGCTGCTCGTGTCATGCTGGAGATCAACAAACCTCAGTTAATCATGCAGCTTAGAGAACATCCAGACTTAAATTATTCAGAATACACAGTGATATATTTAAGCATTACAGCAGTGAGACAGAGGAAAAACAAGAATTTAATCCTAACACATCTGAGTACATTGTATATTCTGTCCAAAGATAAAGTCAAATAATCAACAGTAGCATTTAAATCATTGACAGAGCCTGTGTTGAAGTGTATAATTGTAGACTTACAAATTTGGGGGGAGGAACAGCCACATTAAGGCTCTTGAGTGACACCTCCAGGCCATTTTGAGCACAAGCCACCAACCGCAATGCAATGAAGAATTGCTGAGGGAAACACAGATGCAGAATGTGTGTAAGCCTGGCAATCAAACACACTTGATGCATATAAAAAGACCAAATCCACTGTGATGCGTCTCCACAAGGCATCTGTACCTGTTTATTAAGACAACCTTTACGTTCAGAGTCTGCCAAATCCCATATCTGTGGAGACACGGTGCACACATTTATTATCACCAATGTTAGATAGCCAAGACAACAGGGGGGCGTTGCTTCTGCCATAATGTGAGTCTTTTTCACCTTTCCCAAAACCAGGTCTGCCAACCCCGATCTCTTCAGGAACAGAGCTGCGTCGGATGCCGCCACCCGCCCACTGCCAGTCGGATCAACCTGCACACAAACAGAGACATAGACACACAAACCCCAAACATACACACACACACACACACACACACACACACACCCAAACATACAGCCTTAAGAGCTTATCCCATTTCACAACATCAGTAAGGCAGATACGGAGAGACACAGCTTTTCTATTAGAGTTAAATGATGTAGGTCAAAACATTCACAGTGTTTGGGCTGGAGAAAGCTCTAGGTGCTTTCTGAGCCTCAAGCAAAAAACAGAGAAGCAAATAAGGAACAAATGAAAACTGTGAGAAGTGCCCTGTGGCATAGGGCAGTCTCTCAGGCCTTGAATCAATACTGATTATAAACCCAAGATCTCTCCTTGGTAGTCTATTAGCTTGCTATTGGATCTCTTTCATGAGGCTCACAGTGAGCTCCCCTGACACATTGGGCAAAGGGAAGCATTATTAATTCATAAAGTTACTTCCTCTGCTGGACACAGAAACAGGACCTGATAGCAGAGCAGAGAGATCACTGCTCACTACACCAGTACCGTTTATAAATGCAAACAGAGCTGGTTTTACAGTTAAACAAACATATTTCAAATTGAGGTATTTGTTTATTTATTTATTTTTGTATTTCAGTCATCTCTCTAACCCAGAGCAATCTAAAGCACAATGCAGTGTGAGTGAAATCAGCTTAAACATGGACATTGGTAGATAGATTTGCGTACCTGTCGATAGTATTTGTCATAGATGGGATTTCCACTGGAGAGCTGTTGAGGAAGACAACACGTACACATTAAGAAGAGTTTGAACAACTGATGTTCACCATATTCTTGACACTGCTCCTAGAACTGTAATCTGGTGCTCAAACGGCCACGTTTGGGTCAAATCCCTCAAAACAAGCCCCGTAAATTACACTTAAAACAACTTGAGACAGAATAAACCAACGGTTGAAAAGCTTTCTCATTTCTGCAGATTCAATGAACGAACTCAAATGATCAACAAGTGTCTGCTGGTTAAAGAAAGTGGGTCATCGACTGAGCGGAGACAGCTGTCAAAATTGAAAAATTACAGATGGAGGAGGAGGCAGACGCACAAATATTCTGAGATATTATTCATCATGCTCATCACAGGCACTTCTGTCATTAAAAAGAGCTGAATTGCTGCTCCGAGGAGGAACGAATGCAGCATCTCATTCATTCAGCTCAGTCTGTAAAGAGCAGCTCTCAAAAGACCTGTTTCACAATTGAGTGGCTTGGTTTTTCTCACAACATGTAGCTACAGCTCATGAACGCTGACTCAGGCATTGCGACAACCCAAGACATGACACTATTGTAACACTGCTTGTTGCTGGGATGACTACTCTGTCATTTTTTTTAATTCATCCATGAGTCATTTAGGATTTCAAATGTCACCAAGGCAGAGCTGGAGGTGAAGAATTGAACCCCCATTGATATATTTGATTTACAACTTAAAGTAGGGAAAGCAGCAGATATACAGCTGCAAACGTGGTGAAACCAACAAATTTGCTTTCTAAAAGACTTTATCTAGAGAAGTACAGTCCGTTAAACCATACAGTGGACCAATATGAGTCAGGGGTGACACAGAGGGTTTGTGCTGAATTGCAGGGATGACTTCAGGATACAGGAGGCTACACTTCCCAAGGTTGATGATGGTCATCTTTAGACAGTTAGAGCAGGGCGTCACTCCACAGACAGCAGCTAATTTGGCCTTCTGTCATATCCTCCCTGAACAACCCCCCTTTCCTACGTTAATACAATTGTCCACCGCCGGGCTTAACAGGAAACGAATCAGCATTTCCTTCTTCATATAGCTGAAACTGACAATCAGTTGCTGTGCTTTTAAAAACTGACAGGTGCAGTAAAAGAGGAAAGGAGTCGACGGTAATTGTTTGAACCATGCATGAATCAACCGGGGAGTGGCCGTTCAACCATATGGGGCGAAGCTGTTGCCGAATTTCTCCAGAGACATGATGCAAATAATACAACATTTAGTGTAAAAACAAAAAAAGGCCAGAGGAGAAAAGATGTGTAAGAAAGAGGAGGACAGGATGGAAGTCTTGTTTCAGACTGATGCACTACCGAAGAAGACGAACAAGGAAAACACAGCGCTGTGATCAGTGTAGTAATTTGTCAGCTCTGTCAACGGCCAGTTTTCAGCGAGATAACTGTCCACACACACACACACACACGCACACACTTATCTTTCTCTGGCCAATGCAACTATTTTTTTTCTCTCTCTCTCTCTCTCTCTCTCTCTCTCTCTCTCCGTGACACACAATAGTGTGCCTGGAACTGTTGGCGGCTGCAACACTGTGGTCATTGTGCTGGTGACTCTTTAATTGAGCAGTGAAAAAACACCCCTCAATCATTGCCCCAGCTATCCCATACAAAAACTGCAGCAGATAGCTAGATACATTACAGTGCAGGAGGTGACACAGGGCAACAACTCTAGTGTGTTCGAGAAATTTCAACTCCCCTAATCCACCGGCCGGTGTATAACACACATTAATGTCACTACCGACACCAGTCAGCAGGCGACTGAGTGTGTGTGTGGAGGGTCTGAAACAACAAACTCCCCACAACAAACAACACTCAGGTCAGGTTTTTAAAGCCCATGTGAGAGGGACACAGACGTCTGCTCTGCTGTTTAGGAAACAGTGGCTCAGGTGTCTTGTTAAACCTGGCTGCTACCTGCTACATTACTTATTTACTGTGCAAAACAAACCCCATCTCCACTAAAACTGTTACTTATACTTAACCTCATCTAGTAGCAACACACAGACATTTTGTGACAGCACAGATGTCAAGTGACAACTCCAGTTTACTTCCTCTTATTGGTTGCAAAACAACTATAAACACTTATTTGAAGCCCCACTTCCCCCCCCCCATTATGGACACTACACAACCACTGTAGCTAAGATGCTAACAGTTGTTGTTGTCCACTTCATAAAGGTCACAGGTAAAAAGCACTAACCCGGGTCAAGTGGAGCCTGTTTACTTCTAATAATAGCCATAAACAGGTTGGTTAGTCAGTCTAACCATGTAGCAGGCTACGTGGGTAGCAGGAGAGAAACAAAACAAAACACGTAGACTACTCGTGTTAAATGTCTGTAACTTGGTTAACTAATTAAAGGCGGAAAAACAATGTTAAACTGGCAGAAATATGACAGTCAAGCCACAATAGAGAGACACACACACACACACACACACACACATGGGTGTCTCGCGTTAACAACTAGCCTGCTGCAGCAAACCGAGCCAGCACTAATCGTGGTTATATAGTACAGACACAAAACACAAAACGAAACCGAGCCAAGTTGGGCTACAGGGTTTATCTGAAGTTTGACACAGCGGCTCTAAAACAGCCCAACACTGCACACTAACTAGCGGCTAGCAGGCATGCTAGCTAGCTACGCCCTTACGCAGTCCCCAAAGAGATTAGGCAGAAACTTTTCCCAGTCACAGCAGGACTAAACTTCACGGAGAGAGAGGACGAGAGCAGACGCGACCGAGACGCTGCTCCGCCCGCCCGGCCTCCACTAACACTGTGGGGATGTTTATCCAGCGGAAAAAACAGTGAGAAAGAGGTTTGCAGTGGTTAGATAAGAGTTGTAAGACAGTGTTACCTGAGTAAGAGACAGAGTGGCAGCCATAGTGTTTCTGTTTCCCACTGCTTTCATGCTGCGCTGCTGCCAGACACAGACTCAGGCCGCTGGAAAACCTGGAGCTGGACCCGCGACCCGGGATCAGGACCCACTGACTTCACTCACTCAAAACAGACCGTGTCTCCTCAAAAGTAATGCAATATCAGCATCCAAAGATGACCATGCTATTGTTATATTTCTAATAGTTTATGTAACATTTCATTTGTAATGTGCAAATGTGCAAATGTTGTTTCAAAGCCCTCTCCACTGTTACAGTAATAAAATCTTTATTTGGATATCTATTGGTATAATTAAATTCTATATTTTATCATATATATATATATGTGTGTCAATTAGTCAATTATTAACATTTTGACTACATTATATAAAAGATGTTTTTTATAGTTCCAACAGATCATGTTTTCTATCTGTAATCTAAATTTGGATTATAACCAGTAACAGTTATCATGTAAATGTATACAAATATAGTGAGGAATAAAAAAATAAAAATGAATAAATGCTGCTACTACTACTACTACTATTCCTAATAATAATAATAATAATAATAACTCTAATAAAATTACAAATACACAAGAGCAAGTAATGCCACCAAACAAACATGAAAATGCCCTACAGGCCTATCACAGAGCCAATGAAAACAAAATGTTACTTCTGTATATAAGTATATGAAAAACAATAAGAAAGCAGTAAAGACAGGAAACTGAGAGACAATCGGCTAATTTCTTCCAGTTGTTTTTAATCGGACAGAACACCTGTCTTTGATTTTTATTTTTGTTTTGTTTTTTTACACAGCAACATGAAAATCTTCCCACTTCAGTTACTACCATTAGTACAAAATGTATATTTTACAAAAGGATCATCTTTCAGACTGTTTGTGACAGTACATTGGAGTACAGCAGTGCACAGATGTCGGCATCAGAAATGGGGAAACCGGTTATGTTCACCAACAATGATTAAAACATAGGTAAATGCGTACCAAATAAACAAAGGCTTTCCTGCTACTGGCGTGCTTTTGTTGTTGTACATCTGAGTTTGAGAACAGTTTATTGAGACACACAAGACTACAGTATGTGCATTGAAGTGAAAAAGTGTTAACTTTACAGTACAAAACTATGCTGGGGATTTCGCCTTAAAGCACCCCATGTTACCACCTTATGAACGACGGCTTTTTTTTTTTTTTTTTTTTAACAGGTTGTCAGACATTTAGTGTTAGTCTGTTTGCACTCTTGTGCCCAAACCATTGACCCATGTTTGAATCAGAGGGTTTAAATAAAGAGTGGGCAGGTGTCTGACTCAACGTGGAGAGGAACTCGAGACAGTAACAGGACTGACCACGAAAGATCAACAAAAACAAAAAAAAAGACGTGAAATAGAAAGACAAATATAAAACACATGAGGTAAACAAAACATTTACATGGCATCATTCACAAACCAAACATAGCTTTTCATGTCACCACAACATTGTACTTCATTAAGACCCAGATTTTTGCAAAACAAAATTGACCATTTATATATTTCTGGGCACAAATGTGAAACAATTTAGTTTTAAAGTTTCCAGCCTTGACATTCTTCATTCTTTTCCATTACTGTTCCTCATTTTTCATAACGATAATAATAGCAGTAGCACATGGAAACAGTAACAGAACAGCAATTGTCCTTTTTGCCTGTTCCCTTGCTTTGTAAACAAACAAATGAACGAAAAACCCCGTCCCACCCCGCCCCGCCCCAGGGTGTCAGTCATGAGGGTCTGTCATCTTCAGTCACCAGCTCTGCTCCGACGGCTCACCGACCCAGAGTCAGGCTCAGTTCCTGCACCAAGTTTATAACTCGTCCTTGAGTTTAGAGTCCGTGCCTTCATCATCCTCCTCCTCTTCTTCCTCCTCCTCCGGCTCTTCTCCCTCCTCCTCCTCCTCATCTTCCTCCTCCTCCTCCTTCTCCTCTTCCTCCTCCTCTTCCTCCTTTGCCTCATCTCTCCTCTGCTTGTCCTCCTCCTCACGTTTCTTCCTTTCCTCCTCCTCCTGGCCTTCCTTCATCTTCTTCTCTGCATCCTGGAGTAGACGGGAAAGAGCAAATTTAAAAACAGATGACTCAATCATTTCTTAATGATTTTTTTTACTTCACTTAATGCAACGATCACAAAGCGCTGACATTATAGTTTGCACTAAAGACGTATGAGCAGGACAATTAGTAGAGGTGCAGGTTCTGGGCTTACCTTAGTTTTACCCCATGTGTCGTTGCCTACTTCCTCTGCCAGGTTTGGGTCGTTGGTGATCAGGAAGTTGTCAAAGATCGTACCAGATTTGACCTACAAAATCATCAAAAACAATCAGCATTTTACTATCAGGTACTTCATGAAAAGTACATACAAATACAAGAAAAGCTGTATTTTGTGTTTCGTCTATGTCCATAGCATCTGCATTCCTTTTCATATGAAACTGATAAATCACAATGAGCACTGACTGACTTTCAGTGGCTCCAACTCAACATGAGAAACAACAAAGTGTAAAAATTTGCTATTTCTGGCTGTAAATGAATAAACTTAAAGCATTAGTTTGTTTTAACTTCATACTTTCTGCAAATTGACTCTTTATTTAGGTGCAAGAAAATAAAGAATTTGGCTACAGCGTCTTCTTACCTGCCACAGGTCTAGTCCGATCACGCCGATGCTGTCGTATTTATAGATCTCAGAATCAGCTGTGTACTCTGGGTTGTCAATCTCAGGGTGGACCCACTTGCCCTTGTAGGCAGGGTTATCAATTTCTCTGGGCTTCCACTCACCCTGTGGACACAAGGACAGGGATTATGGTTAATGTAAGGGGAATCGCAAAATCAAATACATCTGCTGATTAAGAGGTTTCTCTGGCTGGACAGAGGACAGAGCAGTGAGGCAATAAAGCAATAACGTGTCAAAGTTTGTAAAAACACTTTAGGAACAGGGACCATAAAATAATCAAAATAACAATCATAATAATTCCTCAAATCATTTTTAGCACAACTGATAACAATTTAAGTTTACATCGTATTGAAACACAGTCCGTGTTCAAAATCACATGCTCATCCTTTCTTTCATCACTAACACAACAATGTACAGTGATATTCTCATTACAAAGTTTCATTTTGTTACATTACGGTACATGAATGTTTGTGGTCACACATTGGAGCACTCAAATAAAATGACCCCATGTAAGTACAGTACACTAGGTAGCAAATGTTCATGAAGACACAGCCGCAGTAGTGTAACGTAAAGACTCAAAGTGTTAAAATAATTTGCTGTTCACCTTGTAATCAGGGTTGGTGACCATAGGTGGCTCCCATTCTCCGTCCATCTCATCGTCCCAGTCGTCAGGCTTCTTAGCATCAGGATCTGGGATGTTCTCAGGTCTGTCCCAATCCTACACACACATTAACATGATTTATGGTTTCACTGATGTGCATCCAAAACATTTCAAAGATATATGTAGATAAGTGAAGTGTATTCTGTTTGCTAGGTTAAAGAAAAAGAACCTAAAAGGACTATGAAAAATACAAAACAGATTATTTGACTGACCTCTGGTTTCTTATCATCAGGGTCGGGAATCTTTTCCCTGTCGTCCCAGTCCTCTGGCTTCTTGGCTTCAGGGTCCTTTATCTTTTTGGGAGGCAGGAAGTCCCAGTCGTCTTCCAGATTGCCAGACTCAACCTTCTTATTGTCAATCTTGACCTCGTAAGTGTTGTCGCTGTTGACAACCAGTGTGTACAAGTGGGTGTACTCATCATCCTACAAGACAGAAAGGAAATGTGAGCAGCTGTTGAGAAAGGCTTTGATGCATAACTGATTTCCATGTGTTTACAATGCAATATATTTCTATGCAATACACAGAAATGTTGCTACTATAAATGGGCCAAGAACTAGATCACACAACATAAGGGTGCATTTCTTCATACAACTTAATATAAAAACAAGAACCATTTTTTTTTATGTCTCACCTTGCATCTGATGTCCTTGTTAATCAGATGGTTTTTGCCTTTGTAGTTGAAGATGACATGGACTTTCTTTGTTCCAGGGCCACAAATATCAGGGCCTGAACAAAACAACAAATAAAAAAATGAAAATCCCTCATCCAGTCTTTAAATTAACGGCAGAAACTAAGCACTCACAAGCAACATCTCTGAGTTCTTTAAAATGAAAAACTCTGGATAAAATACACTAATCTGGGCACTTATAGTTTACATTCATGGGTTTAATTTGTGCCTATCGCTGTGTACAACTATTCAAAGAGCTGTGGAAGTGTGAATGGTCTTGATTTGTGCTGTTATCAGTGAGGAGGAATATTCATGAGAGAAAAGAGGGAGCTGTCAAAACCTACCGAACATGATGTTGTAGACAGAGTCTCCATGCATGTCCTCCTGGTTGACGTCAGAGGGAAACAGTTTAATGTAGCCTCCACCGCAGTCAATGCTCTGCTCATGTTTCACACTGAACTGGATGATCAGAGGCTGGCCCTTGTTGTTGAAGTCATCAAAACGGGTCGACAGGGCGTAGAAGCGGGCGTCCTGGCTCGTCTGCAGACCTGCAGACAGACAAAAGTGTTAGTGCGATGTGTCCACACCAAGTCAGTCACAACTCAGCAGGTTGTTTTGATGAAAATGTGCTGAGTAGTTTGAATTTGAGCAAGTTTCTCCTCAAGTTGAGCAACAGAGAGACAGGCTGTTGTCATGAAGAGATAAATACTGGTGCTGATCCAGAGACAGTGAATAACAGACCAACTAACTGCACCTACAGCGATTTCACTGGATTGTGTGCACATTTCAGAATCACAGGTACAAGCCCCACATTCAAAATAAACACATTTGGGCAGAATATCTAAAATAATAGCAACATGTCAAGCCCACAGACTCTGCCACTAGCTCAGTGTCATCTGAGCTCCAGTTCCCTCTCAAAAAACTGTCCATCACTTCAATTTTTTTTGCTTTGAGCATGTACCTTTAGGCTTTAGTGTCCAAACTCACTGGAATAACATTATCTTTAGTACAGATTAAGTGCTTCCTCAGTTATTTTCCACTACGAATTCAAATCAAATCAAATGTCTGTCAGCTCTAAACCTGACTTAACATCCCTGACACAAGCTTTAAACACGCAGAATGGAAATACAGCTGAACACCTGATAGGAATGTAGATTTACTGTCTTCCCTGCGGGCAGATTCACAGTATAACAATAAAAGTTGACCTTTCCACTCACCTTTGTCTTTTTCTGCATCTCCATAGAACTTCCCTGCTGTCAGCACAAACTTGCCGTAGTCTGATTTATGCTTGGATTCGACCCAGCGACTTGTCCAGGCGTCTGCACAAACAAATTTCAGATTCACAGTTTAAAAAAAAAAAAAAAAAAGACTCACAAGCTGCCACTCTGTACACCATTGATGCATCGGTGCAGGTGCAGTGGGTATGTGGCTGCCAGAGCATGCAGCTCCTCGGCCTCCACCATCCTCCCTGTGTCTGCGGTGACACTGGTGGTGTCTAATGAGGAGGAGGTGAAGGATGAAGGGTGGAGGAAACAAGTGAATGACCAGGGCCAGGGATGTGCGGTAGGAGGAGGGGGGATGGGGAGACAGAGAGGGTGTGATGATGGCTGGAGGAGGAGGAGGAGGAGGGAGGTGGATAAGATAGAGGGGTCAAAGATGAATGGAAGTAATGTAGCCTAAATTCATCTTTATGTGTGCAGTCTGCAGACAATGCATGATCGAAAAGCAGGTGAAATCATTACACCATGTCAAAAAATTCATTCATTTAACCCCCCAGAGGAGAAGTCTACCGGCTTTAGCACAGTCTACTCCAAGTCAACACTGTAAAAACCTGAATTTACAGTTTCGACAAATCACAGCACACTATTAATTATAGTTAAATGGTGAAAGGTGAAATAACAAGCAAAAAGGACCTCACCCCCGTCTTCAAATTGCTCTCGGAAATGCACAGTGGACTCGGCCAGGGCAGACACGGCCGACACGGCCAGCAGAAGCAGCGACAGGGCTGTCATTGTGACGACCTCCAGCAGCCCGGCAGATAAAATAACTAACTCACCGCAAAACGCTGATTAATCTCTACCGTGAGACGGTGCGGTCGGTGCAGCAGCGGTCGTGTATCGGTCCGGACTGTCATACAGTGATGGTACAGTAAGAAGCACCGACAGAGAGACACCACCGCCGCTGCTGCTGCTGCTGCCGCTCGCCTCTCGGCTCGGAACAGATGTCTGAATCTGATTGGACGGCAGCCTCCAACTTCAATAAGGAAGCGTTACCGCGCTCAGCCAATCGCAGGAGAGGAATCCTGGTGGAAGAATGGTCGTAGCCAATGGGAGCAGACCACGCGTTCGCTTGATACACGCCCAGGGAAGGGTGATGATGCGCCGCGAGTGAATCACATGAAAAGAAGAAATCACAATAAACATGAACAAATAACATGAATAAATGTTGTGTATGTGTTTTTTGAATTTAAATACTTACTCTCCGGTTACGCTGTCAAGGGGAGAGTTTAGTTTAGGTAAAAAAAAAAAAAAATCATATTTGCCAAACCTAAATTCTGATTATCAGAACACCATCCCAATGGACCATAATAATAATAATAATAGTTTTTTTTTTTTTATTAAAAGGCACCATGCATAGATAAGCAAAATAAACAAATAAGGATTTCACAAGTGTTAAACAGTTATGTTTTCCAGATTTAACCAGTGTATGTGCAATTTTGAAAATGACTTTTTTTTTCATTTCTGAATCTTACAAAGATTTAATAAATCAGAAAGTGACCTCTTATCTATGTAAATGTTCTAAGCAACCCATATACACCAATAGGTGGTGCAAAAAATGAGACTCAGTCTCTCAGTATTGTCATTTTAGTTTCCCTCAAATGCTAAATCAGAAATGTTCATAAATGGTTTGAGATTTACAGCTGTGGAAAACACAATCTATTAATTATGGTATGTCTATCCGTCTTTAAATGTGAGGATTACGGATGGAAATTAGCTTTGAGCTAAATCCAGCATGTTTACATGATGTGATGTGCTTGCCACAAATTGTTCATTGATGTGCATTGTCCTCGTGAAATAAACAATAACATCTGTAAAGATCCCTTCCAAAGATGTTATGACATAATTGTAAAGAAAGTGTTATTTACTTACTGCTCTATCTGCTGCAGCGTTCAAAATGGAAAGTTATTCCATTAACAGCCATGGAAGACACAAAGCTGCAAAGATCAATCTATGAGGAGTTTTTATATTAGTATTGATTCATAAAATTGCATAAAAATTACTGGTCATCTCTTGATTTATTGTAGGAGGATGGTACCAACCCTGTCATGAGGTGCTTTCAATATTTTATGAAAATGAGAAATTGTCATGCAGAACAAACACAACAGAAAAGACAAAATAATCTGTTTATATTCTTGCATTAAATAAAAACAGATGTTGTTGGTATACTGTGGGTGTTTATTTTCTTAAAACAATATCTAAGAAAATTTCCTTCCATGTTCTTGCTGTGATGCGACCCTTTGAGCTTAGACAACTTGACTGGTGTGAGTGTATGAGAGATAAAAGCAAGTCAATGAATAAACTACGCCCCATTATAAGAAAGTAAAAATTCTGTATGTGAAGCAACTGGGATGATAGTAAAACATTTATCAGAATCATAAAAATTACTGGGATATAAAAAATGAATTATTAAAAGCATTGTTACTGGACACATTTGCACAAAAAAAAAGCTGATTTTCAAATAGTTTCACTGGCTGTGACACCTGGTCCCACATGTTTTTCAGTAACAATTTCAAGTAACATTTCCATCAGTGTTGTTAGCTGTTACACATTCAGTGCTTCACACTCAGTGACATTTAATGCTAATAAAAAGCCAAGTTAATGGCTTAAGTGAGAATTTAAGTCCACATAAATAATCGGGTACAGTAACATGTTCAAATATGGCACAAATTATGTCAATAAATAATCAGCGCGAATATAAGCACAATGTCTGACATGCAAATACCAACACAGTAAATATGACCATAAATCTAAAACCAAACAAAAAAACAGTTCTTGACTTTGTGATTTTGGCCAAGGTGAAAAGATATAAATAATGTGACTTGACAAAATGTCTATCCGTTTTCTGCTATGACACACACTACACAACCACTGACACCGTCCTCTTAGCTCCCTCATCTTGACGCTGTGAGGAATTCAAACCAGGCAGGTGAAAGACGGCAGGGGAAGGACGGCAGGCACGCTGCGTTTGATGACTGTCTGGCATGAACACGTTTCCTGCGAGGCTGCGACACTACAGAGGTCTGCTGGTGAGCCGCGCTGCTACCCCCACACCCCCCGCCTTCATGCTGGACCTGCCCTACTGCCTGGCCATCTCTGAGGGACCTGGACAGACACGTGTTGTGTCTGTGGGGGTGGGGCGAGGAGAGTATGTAGTGCAGAGCAGAAAAGACACATCTCCTTCGAGGCTCTGTATGCAGATGGGCTGGTAAAGCAATCTCACACCTCCGCCAGGTCTCTCTCTTGTCTGACTCTCCTTCTAAGGGAGAAAGAAGTTGATCCTCTGGGGTATGGACTTGCATCCCTGGGCTGAGAACAGTCTCTCCTCTTTTGGGACATACAGCATCGCCTTGGCCACTTCATCCAGTGTTGCTTCGTCCGTCTCCAGGCCTCGGGCTGCGTAGGCGTCCCGTGCACAGAGCTTGACATGGCGATACTCCAGAGGCAGGAAGGGCACAAAGAAGTCGATGAGGTGGCCAGACATCAGCTCGCTCTGTGCAAAGCCACCTGGGAGAGAGAACCACACAGAAAAATTGTATGCAAATTCGTAAGTTCAAGTTCCACCTATCACTGTTGGGTAGCTGAAGGGTAGCTCATATCACTGATCCTGAATCAAAAACTCCCATGATAATACATGCATGCAGCACGCACAATAACAAAAGAATAATTCACTTCTGCCCAGGGTGAAAGGCAGAGAACTGAAGTAAACTGGTCAAATCACTCCTTAATTAGTGCAGGCTACCTTGGGACTCCATAGTTTCAGTTCTCAGTCGATGCTCCAGGTCTTCCATACCGATGTCCTCTCGATTTTGCCCAGAGTGCCAGAAGTCCAACGCTACATCGTTGATTGTTGCCCCACCAATATTACTGAAGAAATGAAGGAGAATTTGTTATTAAATAAATAATAATAAATACAGATCATTCCAAGGCAAATAAATCACAGATTAGGGTTGGCTTGTTTTTGATTGTCGTGTTTCGAGTAGCTTCATTCTTAAACCTGGTTATTGTAACACAAATGTATTTTCTGGTGAAGCGATTACTTATTTCAGTGAAATATAGTTTAATAAATAATTATAATGAAATTAACCACATAATATCTTAACATGTGGCTTTGTATTTGTTACCATGGAGTGTTATAGATCCAAGGCCTCTCCTGCATCATATCACTGTAGTGACAAATGCCTTTCTGTGTTTGATTAAACAGATTATTCATCTTCAAAAATTGGACATGACTAATATAAACCATGAAAAATCCATAGAGAGCTAATGGAAACAGAGAGAGAAACATCGTTCATTACAGATGAGCTGTCAAAATATCTGTGCCAGAGGTGTGACACGCTCTGGAAGGAGGCAAGATTCTTGTTTCAAAAGACAGGACATGCATGAAATAAAGAACCAACCTGAGGAAGAGGAAGATGGCTCTGCGGTAGCTGACCCCATCCACGTTGTCGTAGTGATCCATGTAGGGCTTGATGGCATCGATGAGGCCTGGGTGAAGCTTCTCAGCCTCGTCGAAGATGAACAGAGTCTGAGGGCAACGCAACACCATGTCTCGGATCGCTTCTCGCAGCTGACCCTGGGTACAAGGAAGAAGACCAAACTACAGGGTCAAAAATCACTCAAAATATCTACATGTACAAAAGAAAATAATGTGTTGTTTTTCTTACTTTTGGGCCATGTAACAGAAAAAACTCAGATTGCATTTTAATTATGAGATCATTTAAAAGATTGTTATTTTTATTATTGATCTTTATTCATTGGTTATCAGGTGGAAGAAGTTGGTGTGATCTGCTTTCATTGTAATGGACACCTTGTTAAAACACATTGTCCCAGCAAATATGTTCAAAAGTCCATATTTACAAATTCTGCGGATTCTGATACTATCAGTATAAAGGTTATCCTGTCAAATCTGGATTCATTTATGTAGTAATACTGTGTCAACATAATTATGAAACCCAATGCAGGGATTACCTAAGATTGCATTTAGATGTTGGCATCTGTGCCCCGGTTGGATTAACGCCAAGTTCCAAAAAGTTGTGCATGTCAGAGCTTGTGGGATCAATGTCTGATTTGAAGCATCTGTCCAAAATGTGATCGTTATCTTTCATTCATTGGATTACAACACACAGACTGAACATCTAGCTGAGCGAGTGGGGGTCCCGAGGACTTTGCCGTCACGTCCCTGGCACAGAACAGCTGACTCTGTGCCAAGTGGGCTCTGCAGGCCTCACCTTGTACGTGTCCACCAGTCTGGCGTGTGGGAAGTGGAACGGGGCAATGAACAGACGGACGCACTCGCTCTTCACCCCATCACGATACAGGTTATCTGCTATGATTCGGGCCACAAAGTTCTTGCCGGTACCGGACCAGCCATGGAAGGAGAGTGTGAGTGGCTTGTTGGATTCTGGGTTGTTGATAAAACCCTGGATAGCTTTCAGCACCACGGACTGAGCCAGGTGCTGTCCATGGAGCTTCGTCTGAAGGTCCGTCGACAGACCTGCAAAATGTGTGAATAGAAGAGAGAGCAAACTTGTGAGTGACCAAGAAAATATAGGAAATGTGACATGAATGAATCCACAGAAAATGTGATGCACCAGGTATTACTTTTAGAAACAAACAAACAAAAAATTCAGGGGATTTTAAGTGACCTATTTTATTTACTTGTTGTAATTTGCATAACGTTCTAAACTGAGCCATATAATTCATTTCTGCAATATTGTTTCCACTGCTTGCTTCAAAAGCACCAGAATTCATATTTACTGTGACCAAGCACTGATTTTCAGGGGGTATCTTTTCATCTGAAAACATTAAAAGCCAATTATCTATGACAATAATCACTGTCACTGGCAGCAACTTAAGGTATTTAATTATACAGCCAATTAACAGTTAATAAATACCATTAAAATATCTGCAGATGCAAGCATCCTTTGCTTCACTCTTTATTTTATTCTTCTAAAGCGGGGACAAGACACTCAACCAAGTCTATTTGAGTCTATATAACAAAACCTCAACAGGACAACAATACCAGACTGACCTGTTGCAAAAATATTATTACAATATCTGATATAATGGCAGGTCAAGCCCAGTGCATGGCTATGGCATGTGTTTGCATAAAAAAAAATAAAAAATAAAAAAAACATTTTACATAAGACAATAAAAGCAACCTTTATTATTTAGTTCACTGTTGTTAACTGTCAGGAACCACTGATGTCTAGCTGAACACACACAATAAACTGTAAATCTGTAACAAAGGGTGGTGACAGGAAATAGACCTGATGTAACAGGTGAAGAAATAAGACATAACAAGAAACAGACAAGACTCTATGCACAATTTCACAACTGTATTGAAATGAAAACCTGAAATGAAGTTATACATTATCCACAGCCATGAGATCAGTGAACTGAGCAGTACACTCATCACACACTCACTGGGGCTTTATGAGCACACAGTTGCTACCATCCAGCTGGAGTGAGCTACCTGTGATGTTGTTGGTTATCCTGCAGTCTCCAGACTCGCAGCACTGGCCCAGGCTACAGTACCACTGATTCAGCAGGCTGATGTAGTCGTGAGGAAAACCTGCCCACAGGTCCCTGGTAGGAACTGCAACACAATAAATCAGTTTTTATGACAGTGCTGTAACCACCGAGTATCAATACTGTGAGTCAAGCTAGTCAACATACTGGGTCCTGTGACGTGCAGTGTGTGGGTGCTAAATGTGATTGGCATTATAAAATTTAGCGTCCAATATCATAACCTTCCGCTGCAAAAAACTAAACAAAAACCATCATTTCAAATGCTCTTATTATTTCTCCTACCTTGTTGTGTAGCATCGTCTTGGTTGGGCTGACAGTCCCCCTCCCAAATATTGCAATAAATATAATTAAAATAGTAAGTGGAAACATTGGAGATGCTGTCGAACTGGAAGAAGTCGGCCTCTGCGACCAGAGCCCCGAGCAGAGGCAGGAACCACTGCACATACATCGGGGAGGAGGCTAGTCCGAGACGGGCAAGACGAGACTGGGGGACGATACCTGGTTTCCTTCTCCCATTTATGAGGACCCGGCCGTCTGCGGGCGGCCTGAACCGAGTGGGGGTACCGTATTTCCTCCTCCCCCTCGCTGTGGATGGCGGCGAAGGAAGGAGGGGCGCTTGGTTTGTAGTCAATGTGCAGCGCTTGCGGGCGGCCGCTTAACTCCGCCCTTCTTCAAAGATCTGTAGATCTGTAATTACCCTCGCATACAGGGATTCATTGATCTTTTAAGTCCACTTGGTGGAACCAGAGGTAAATGGAGACCTTTACAGTCTATGATGGACACATGGTTGTGTATGTTAAAGACAAATGCCGTCACGCAGCCATCCTCGAAACGTAAAAGCAGCTAACCAAAATAAACCACTAGCTAGCACAGCCAGTCCTTATGTCAAACCTGAACCGTGTTATAGACTTCGTGCCTCGTTCCCGCTAACTGCACCGGTCTTAGGACTGTCCCACTGTGGACCAGTGAGCGCTACAGGTCCCTCTGTCTGGGACATTTCGTGCCCTTCGTGCACACTTTCCTCCACTCCGCGTGTTTCTGCAGACATTTGCCTGAGGTAATTACCCATAGTTCACAGCATTGTGACGTTACCGTAGATACCAGGGGGAACCCCGGAAGCGTTTTACACCGTAAAATTAGCTTAATAAATTAGGAAAGTTGAAATAAAATGAACCCACATGCCAATTACTATGGATAAACAGGGCATACAAATAAATGCCCTCAAGCCTTTTGCCTGTACCGGTGTCGTCATAGTGACATTCTGTCCCAACCCCTGGCAAGGACACGTGAGCTGGCTCTAGTGTTTGCATTGCCATACAAAATAAAAACTTGATTTGAGTCCCATTTCCAGTACCATCATTGGCAACAGAGAGCCAAAAACATTTACACACCGACTTATCAGTTTGTAGTACTACAGTATTTCATGCCAATATGATTTCAAAATTTAGTTTACACACTGAGATTCATAGGTCAGTTGCAGGATGTCATCACAAAAACATGTTTTATTGGTACACACAACTCTGAACACAACCAGTCTTGACATTATAGTATTTATTTTTATGTTGCAAGAAAATTACATAACCAAATGAGTAGAAAAATCCATTTACTCAAACTCATAGCCAATTCAGATCTTTATAACACCGATTCATCTTGTTAGATTCCAGTTGTGTATCAACCAGAAAAATCTGGCTCCACCAGGGTCACACTTCTTGGGGCTGAGGTCTTCACATCTACCTCCCTGAAGAAGAGAGAGAGATCCATCATTAGAAGAGGCAAGGATAAGTATCAGAAAAATTCACAAAATGTTATGACCACACAGCCTCAGACAAAATGGAACGGTAAGGGTTATAATCAAGGGTAATCATCTGGCAGAATCTTTTCATCACAGGTAGTGGTCTGATCTTTTGTGGCAGCCATGGGGCAGTGTCTGACACTGCTGACCAACTGCAAACACATTAGGTTTATATTAATAAATAAAGACCACAGTGCTTACCAAAGTCAGACTGAAGATGTACCGTCACCCTTTCCTAGAGAGGGAATAAGAAACAACCTTATTACAAGTCAGTGACTGGTTGATTGAGTTTTATATACCACTGGGTTACTCAGTAACAGTTATTGTCCACATGGAAGTTCAGGTCAGACATTTGTTTGGACATCACTGAACCCACAAAATCAGTTTAGTATACGTGCATTTCAATCTCACCTCAGTTGATCTCGTCTTTGCTGTTCAAACTGGCTCCGAGGTCGACGCAGCCTGGAGATGACAAAAAGTCCAAGTCAAATAAGCGCATCAAACAGTTGAGATGGAAATTTCCACACTGACCAGGTCAGCTAGAGCTAATACAGACTCCATGGTTAAGTCAGTCTTTACTTAGTCATCACACAGGCCAGACAACAGGGATCACTACAAGCCACCAGGATCCCACATAACATACATGGAGCAGCCAGTTCAAACCCAGATGAGGCAGTATTCAACATGTGGAGCTGGATCAGTTTTGATTCTTTAATTCACAAATCCATTTAAAATGTGTAGAAGATTTATCCATCCATTTGTTATCAACTGATCATCTGGGCCTGAAGTGCCAGAAATGCTCTTCATTTTCACTCACCTCATGAGATATCTTGTGACATCTTGTGCAGATCAGTTATGCCATTTGCTCTGCAAAGTTAGAAAAGTTAATGAGTTAATGTTGAATGTGGATAAACCAGAGTTGTTTTCCTAATGATCAGAATCAGAATAGATGACAAATTTCCTCAAAGGGATCAGCGACCTGATTCACATTCATCACATCTGATGGTTTTAGCCATAAAAGGTTAATATGAACGCGATACTTACCAGCGAGACAGACGAGTCCCATCAGATGAGTCCCGACAGCAAAGACTGGATGTCTGGTGAGAAATGAGATCATGTTATTAATGTGCCTTAAAACATAGTGGGGCTAAAACACAATGCAGCCGACACATCAGCTAGGAGCGAAAGACAAATAGTAGTTCTTCATGGTTTAATCTGCTGAACTATGCGATCATCATCATGTCAGGCGTCATCTAAAAGATCACATTACACCAGCAAGTCAACTCACCTCATCCTTTGCAGACAGTCATCTTGTTCCTGAAAATGAGCAGATGTAAAATTAAAATCAAAATCACTTCAGAAAATCAAACCTCAAATGTGAGGGAGGCCGACACATCAGATAGGAGCGAAAGACGTGTTTCTTCGTCACAGTTATCAGCTGAACTATGCGATCATCATTGCATCAGACTCGTTTGATATATTGACAGGGCAACTTATAGCAGAAACTCACCTGTGACTGAGCAGATAGCCCCACCATCCATTTCTCCATGTGTACCTGGATCATCTGCAAGTCAAAAGGACAAACATTTTACAAACCATTCAACAGCCAACATGCTGTTTAAAATTTAATCAGCACTGCATCAGAAAAACAGTTCTCTTTCACTCTTTTTCAGAGAGATTCCCATTGTTTTAAACAAAAATCATCATTGACAGTTGTGTTTCAGGGCACGAGGTCAAATAAAATTAGTTCATTACCTGTTTGGATGTCATCCAATGATCAATTCAGTCAATAGGAGGACACCTGGAGGAACACAACATAAATGAGCAATGACTTCAAACAACAAAGTTTATATGTTTAAATGCATCAGTGCCTCAGACCATTTAACATGGTGGGTATGAGTATCGTCATCCATCTTGTCGAGAGTAGCAAATAAATGTCATCACAGAAGCACATAGGATAAAAATGGCAGACTGATGCTTCTCTGGGTCAAGAAGCTGCACCCTGAACATCACTTATCGTAGTGCACAAAGACTGCAGGAAGTAAATAATGCAGTTTGTTTTCAAAGGGTTGTAAACATAAGAGCCAGAATTCAAAGCTTTGACTGATCCCCTCTCCTGCTGCTTAAGAGGTTGCCTGGTATAACTATTCAAACCGAGGCCAAGTCATCCAGATAAACATGCCATGAGCCTTTGACCGGCTCAAGCAACTATTTCTAGACAAGACTGCAATAATTCAGGTGAGCTGTAAGCATTTTCCAAAGTTTTGTGCTATATTCATTGAGTCAGACAAATGATCCATAAAATAGATAAGAATTGTTTAGAAATAATTTGGGATGTATAGACAGAAACAGCTTGCAAGTCATGCTATTGTCTGATGCGCCCTACTGATAGGAGCCATAGTTGCTCTAATTTTAGACCATCATAAATAAATTGCCTAATGATGCCCGATTACAGGCACAGGGTACACCAGAGAAGCATGAATCCATCTTGACTGCCACACTGATCAACTCCATGCCTCACCTCCTCTGATCCAGGTCCATCATGTCTTCTGGCCTTCCTGAAACCTGAGGAGACGCATGCATTAGTGATGTGCTGGTAAAACCAGAGAGCATGGTCACAGCATGAACAGAGAAGTCTCAGTGTAAAATGTCTCAGAAATCTCTTCTGTCCACTACTCTTATATCTTAAAATCATCAGCGACTTCCAAGTTAAGATGAAAAGGATTAGTTAAAAAAAAAAAAATTAAATTACCAGTAGGGTAGTTGCTGATTTCCAGAAGTTAAACACATCTTTTTAAACCTGTGGAAAATAAAATAAAACACATTAGTTGCATTTCTCTGGCACATCCTAAATGATTGATGGCTACCAATAGTTATACAATACAACTTTTAACAATAATTTCTGGTTCCTTACCTGTTCATTTTCATCTTCAAACTTAATATACTGTCACAGGCCTGCAAACACAAAACAGAAGGTTTCATTATAAACTTCAACACAAGCAGACTTGCGCTTTAGCCGAGTAGCTAGCAGCATCTTAGCTAGTTTTCTGAGCGGGCTGCAATTAAACCTGAATTGTCCCATGCAGTCAGAAATGTTGGCGTTTCTTCAGATTTACTCAGATGTCCCTACCAACATTTATTTCATCATATTGCCATGGGGCAGCGCTGCACTCAACTGGCAGGAGCTGATTATAACATCGCAGCATGCGCCATGTAACACGTGGCTGCGGCCTGCTACTGCTGCTAACCCTGCTAACACGACTTCACTTCTTCCCATTAAAACTTAATTCTCCCGACACAACAACTCGCATCACAGTGTAAATATAAACAGTTCAATTCTTAAGATGCAGAACCATCTAAAATATTGAGTTATGGGCTGGTAAGGCGCCACACCCGGGGATAAAGAGGAGGAGGACTGTCTTACCAGGTAGAGAGCCGGAGAGTGAGAGCGGACGGAGGGTGAGGGCCGCTTTTATAAGGGATGTCGCGAAGGATGATGGGAAAAATATTGTCTGACCACGAGCGCCCCTGTGCGACCCAGCAAACAAAATGAAGCCAGATTTTATTATATTTTTTTGTGAATACGAATACTATTGTTGATATATATCATTAATATTTTTGTTTAAGACAAGAAAAATAAGTATTGACTCAGGTATTTAAACAACTTTGGTACATCGGTCTAAAACTAATGCAGTCAAATTCAACAGCTTTTTTTTTTTGATTGCTGACTGAACTGACTGTATATCATGATAAATAGTAACATTTCTGGACAATCAATTGAGAAACGTTACATATGGTACACACACTGCAAGAAAAGTCACTCAAAACATTGTTGTTGCATATCAGGTTTCCACATCATGCTTGTGTAAGAAGCCTTGGGCCACTATCAGCTGCAGTGTCACAAACATCTGAGAGATGAAGCACTGACTAAAAACAAATAAAAGTATTTAGTCACAGTATGCGAAAATCAACTACAATCTTGGTATTGAGGAGTCTTACCATTGATTTGCGTTACCCACAAGTTAGTGGAGTTATGTAACGTGAAAATATTCAATACTGAGTCTAATGTTGAGGACGACATTGATCAATGTTTTTCCAGACCCAAGAGGCCGCAAAATGATGACTTTGTCACCCATGTTTTTTGGTAGTTTCCTGTAAATTAGTGTGGTGGAAATTTGCTGTGATTAGTAGTAGTATTCTCCTTGTAATAAGTGGTAAGGTAGTCTTTGAAGTAGTTGTAGTAAAATCTTGTAGCAATCCTGTTAACTCCATTAGTGGAGACATTTGTGTACTGACTACAATAAACCTGGGGACAGAGGAAGGACACTAGGATGACCCACATACAACCTTGTTTACTAACTGATCTAGGTTGTAAATTTAGGTAAAACAACAACTGGGGAAGACATTTGTTGGGTAACACATCTGTTGAACTGTTTTATTGTCTGGGAAAGCTAGAAGTGCTTGTACTGTAGTAATGAAGTAACCAGAGTCATAAAGTGGGGTATAAGAAGGGACTGCAATCCCTGTTCTGGGGGCACTACTCTGCTATCTGCAGTGCAGTTCTGAGTACTGTTTCCCTCTCTATAGAGAATAAATTTGGGTGCATGCTACCTCTCCAGTCTTGTTTTTTGACTCTCCACCGGCAGAACCCAAATTTCTGCGACATTAGTTAAGGATTTGCACCACTAAAGCACAATTTCAAGTAAGATCGCTGCTGCATTTATAATCAGAGCCTTGCACAAAGGTCAATTCCCCAAGACACCAACACAGATGTTTTGAAATGTCCAGTGGGTTGAACCTGTAGTCAAGTGGTAGCTGGGTGGAGCTCTGCTGGGAATATAATGATGGCAACAAACCCTGTGTGGTGTACTAATATGGGCGATAGTGGTGTTTCAAAGCAAAAAAAGAAAAAGAAAAAAGAGGGGCGACTCAATCATTGTCATATTATGAATTGTCAACAATGTAACTTCAAGTGCAGACATGCAGAAATAATCTGTCAAAATAGGGGAACTAAATCTGTGCTTCCTCTGTCTGAAGAAGATGCTCTTTGAAAGAACAGTGACAAAATCTCACAGGAATAAACTCATGGAGATTTAATATTATGCATCAATAAACAGGAGGATCTGATACAATCAATGGCTATGATCAGAAGGAAATAAAAAATACATTTGATTCCTCTCTATCAGGCGATACTGAGTGATACTGAAGTGTATGGCAAGGCCTCGATTCAATATAATTTACAAAGACATATCACAGAGGAAAAAACAAAGTAATAGCCTTTAATTTAGCTTTGACTCAGTTTCATTTGGCTTGTTTCTAAAGGCATTTATGTCTGCGTTACAGGGGGATTGAAGTCCACAGCAGCAAACACAGGCATTTATGTTCACCTAGTGTGTGACTGGATGCACGTACAGCACCGGGAATGTGTCTTTATAGATCCCTTCACCAATTTAATTCAAGACTTGAAAGGTCCTTTGTTAATCATCTGAGTCAGTCAACCTATTTAATGGCCAAATATCTAAGGGGGAAAATAATAAAATCCTACCCACACAAACTTAACAAGGGGGACGTTATGAGCTTGCTACAGCATTGAGAGATGTTCCCAGGCATTTTCAGGTGAAAATTGTTTATTTCTGTATCTCATCCAAATATGCCTCATTTAGATCCAACCTGTGTAGCTGTAAATAAGAGAGTGAATGATGGTTTGAAAAAGCAGAGGTGTACAGTAGGATAAATATTGCCCTCTATGTGGTTCTTATCTTGAAAAACATTGGACAAAAATTATTTTAATTAAGATTACAAGAAAACTCAACCGGAATAACGCAGTTTGGTTCTTCATTTTCACTTTCCTGAACCTCTGACAACACGGAGAGTGGTCGTCACAGTGATCCACTCTGACATCAGGGAGTTCACAGAGGACACCAGGAAAGGTGATGTGCAGAACAAAGGGAAAAATTCACAGACTCACTCCTAGCTTTACGGTCTCATCATGGACCAGTGATCCAGAAAAAAAAAACATGTAAACAATCATTTGTTCATAAATGCCTTCAGGGAACATGGGAACATCTTTAGAGGGTTGTTTGTTCTCTAACCAGATCAAAGTCCCTTTAGCCTTTTCTTTCAACCTTTTTGGCATAATGGACATCCAACTTTGTCCTTTTGAGAGGCAACGTAAATCATTTCTATCTACATTGCATATATTCCATTAACCTACACTATGGGTTATGCAGGGCTTTGCTTCTGGATAACATTTGAGACACAGAACAGTGTGAAGGACCAAATAGATGGCAAGTTAACTTTTAAAATGGGAACAAAACATCAAATGAGTAAATGGAATGACTGCTAAAGATGTAAAGCCATCAAGTTCATATCCTCAAATATTTTACACTATTGCCAAAAAAACAAAAAGAGCATTGAAAATAAAAAAAGAATATATATCTATATATCCATCATATGTATATCATATCTATATATAAACAACAGTTATAATTAGTTGCAGGCAAGCAGAGAATTTCTCCCCCGCCCCTTTAAGATTCATCCGTTCCACCGTTATAAGGCTGTCAGACTCTCAGAGGGGGCAGCAGCTTCCTCAGTCACCAGATTCCCTGAGATGTAGAGCGCTGTTTCATTTGTCAAGGTTTATTTGATTTGAACACCATCAACCACACACCTCTTTACCAATACCCCTCTCAAAAAAACCACGTGTGTAGGGAAATGAGTGCTGCTCTGACTTGTCGTGTGGAGCTGATGATGGGTGTGGTCGTGAAGCTGACGGACAGAGTTGGGGAGACGAGATGCATCGACGTCCCCGTCTTCACTCTGCGCTGCCGAGTCTCAAGTTGGCGGGTATCGGTGGCGGTGGAAGTGAGATCACCCAAATAAGGAGAGGAGCTTTACTAATTTTCATGTTACATCTTTGATGCTTTTCCTTTTGATTTCATTCATTTCCATATGGTAGTTTTACAGTCAAATGCAAAGCTGTGTACATATTCAATCATCAGTCATTCCAAGGCTTGGATAAGAAGTGGTTTTGCAAAAGAGTTCTTATGAAGACTCTGCTGCGTGTGCATTTCTTTATGCATACGTATGTGTGTGTATCAGAGTGTGCGTAGTCTTCTCAGTGCCTCTGAGAGGCTAATCTCTTTAATAGAGGCTCATCGTAGACCCAGCACTCCCCGTCCTCGTGGAATAGCTGCAGAAACGCACAAGCAATAACAATTATTACACTCGGTTCATCTGAAACAACTATATTAGAACTGGTCCCAAAATAAAACAACAATATTGTCTGACATTTCTAACTCAGATCTCTGCCTAATGTGAAACAGAGGTGTTGTATCTGTGTATATTTCAAGTGCGTTGTATACTTTTTGCAATGATCATCCTATTATTTTGAATGTTATTGCCTATGAGACTGAATACAATCTATGAGCTTCAAAATACCACAAATTCTGACTTTCATTTTTGCTCATGTCATTACACTATATTCAGATTCAGTGTGTGGTCTCTTATCACACAGTATTCATGTTCTTAAGGTCAACTCACCCTGG
Source organism: Trachurus japonicus (assembly GCF_045865225.1). Taxonomy (NCBI): domain Eukaryota; kingdom Metazoa; phylum Chordata; class Actinopteri; order Carangiformes; family Carangidae; genus Trachurus; species Trachurus japonicus. The sequence continues at coordinate 15,772,192 of NC_140910.1, forward strand.
TCTCCCACTGCTGCTCGTTCTCCTTCCTCTCTCTTGCTTCGGCTCTCTGTTTCTCCTCCAACCGGTGTTTGGCTTCTGTTGCTGCATCGATGTCTTTCAGTTTCAGGTTCAGCGTTACATCTCTCCACAATCTGATGGATCGAGGAGTTAAAAGTCAAATACAGGAAATAACAGGAAGGTATTTTGCCTAGTGAAGCATTTTGTTTCTGCATCCTTTGTTAAACTGCTAGGGTTCACACAGTTTCATTTCTCACCTCCGGGATTCATACTCGAGCTGGTCTTCCAGCTTTCTCACTTTCTTCTTGATGATACCCATCCTTTTAGTGTCTATGAACACGGTGTTCTCCTAAAAACACGCAAAAAGCACATTCATTCATGTTTTAATGTTTTTATTTGCTGTTAATCTACCGTCCAATAGCCAAAGAAAACAGAAAAAGAAATAAATATAGGACTCACTCCAGTTGCCCACTTGGCATACATCACTCCGTTCCATTCTCCTTCAATGGAGCAGAAAGACTTCTTATCATTAGGTGGACTGCAAGAGAAACAGAAAGAATCACAAAACACTTCGTTAAACAGGTAACACTCTTTTTTATATAATCATTCTTTGAACTAAAATTTGTGCATTGTGCAAACATTGTTTCCTTACAAAATCTCAGCGGTGATCCTGTGCTTCTTTCCTCCGTAGAAGGGTTTAGTGTGGAACACGATGTTGGCACTGTAGCCTGACTTGGAGCAGGAGATGTTACACTCTCCACCCAGCTCCACCCACGGCACGGTCAGAATCGACCTGCACAGACACACAGGCTCAGGTCAGTGAAGCAGACAGTAAGAATAGAGTGATTATGACACAGACGAACACAGGGAAGCAACAATACACACCTGCCATATCCATTAGGGAAGGTGAGGATGTAATGTTCATCATGCTCCAAACACGACACACAACCTAAAACAAAAAATAAATCATTACTTTATACCCCAAAAGTGTGTATAGATGTATACTTTGGAGTGTATGAGGCAGACCCCTTTTCGTGTACCTTGGCCAATGTTGTGGACACCTATGGACATGCCTAAGAACTTAGACTTAGTCCAGATGTGAGCGTTGAACTGGATCTTCTGACTTAAACACTCTGCGTAGAATGCAGAAACTACAGAAAGACGACAAGATGCAAATATTTCATTTACATTTTCAGGATGAAGAGATCTTATAACTGTAACATACGGCCATTCGTTTTCTGGTCTCTTAAGCGTAACAGCAAACAAGCTATAAAAGTAGAGTTTTCTTGACCATACATAGGAAGTGGTTTGAGCAGCGTTGTGTAATTATTCAGACAGAAGTGTGTGTGTGTGTGGGGGGGGGGGCGACACTCACTGGGTGGGTGGTGAGAGACCTGCTCTGCCACAAAACACACACTATGGGGTGAAGACCCGGGCACTGGACCGTCTGACACCGTCTCCTGCTGCGTAGTAGAAAGTGAAGGATTGAGAACAGATTCAAAAAGATCTGTTACAGTCCTACAAATGATGTAAGTTTGTAAACAAAAAAGGGGACAGGTGTGGTGTGTTGACATAAAACACCAGTTCCAACTCAAAAAGAACAAAGTTCGAGTAAAGTGTTTGCAAATGTGACTTTTCTTGTATTTCCAGTTTACTTGTACAAGCGAACATGAAGTGTCTCGATGGTCTTTCCAGCCGTAGTAGACAAACATTTGCATCTGACCACTTACCTTTATTAAACATGGTGGTTTGCAATAAACAAGACACTAATTAAAAATGATCTTGTTCTGGATATAGAATAAAAGTACTATGTGTAACATTACTACTGACTTTGACTGAAGAGACACGCGGTCTCACCGTGGGTGGGGAGGGTTCCTCTGGCTCACTGGGCATATCCCAGTGGCAATAGAAAACTTCTCCCAGGATTGGATTGTAAGGTTTCTTGGCCACTGAGCCTTTCCTCCCTGCGTGGAAGGCTGACAGGTACCACTTCACCACCTGAACCATGCGCTCCCGAGCCTCTGGCTGCTCAGCAATACTGTTGGAGGGCACAGATCACAATATTTTAAGATACTGAACATATCTAAATATCTTGTCCAAACAACTGCTTTCAGACAATTGAGAAGTTGTTGTGCAGTCCGTACCTTACAAATAAGTCAGGATGTGCAAAGAAGTCTGCATACATTTCTAACAAAGACCTCCTCTCTAGGATAAAGGTAGGCAAGACCACCTGTGAAATATAACGAGGAGAAAAACTGTAGTTGCGTGGGTTGCTCAAAGGAAACAGCTTGCACCGATCATATTAGTGAATTGAGACGGGAAGGACTGCAGGGAGAGAAAGGCAGACAGAACAAAGACAGACACTGGACTGGAGTCATGCGAGCATCAGGATGCTGCTGAGAGCTCCTAACCTTTGTGAGATCCATGCCCAGACGAACTTGAGAGAGCAGATGCATGATGACGCTCTTGTGCTCCTCCACAGACTCGCCTTCACCGTCATCATCGCGGTCATCGTGGCTATCGAATGGATCTGAAGACAACAGCAGAGGACAAGTCATATATGGCTGTAAAAATATTGTTGCAATGATACTGTGGTAAACCTAGAGCTTAATGTTTAGGAAGCAACATTAGCTGTTATATATTTGTGTGTCTTGTTAGCCTTCCTTTTTTACCTGCATCTGTCGTACCATTGGACATGGACGAGTTCAGGGACTCGGTGGTGTCTGGTCGTTTTAATGCCGTTTCTTCATTAGTGAGAGGTGTGGCAGCGGCAGGCCCTGATGGACTGAGGGCAAGAGGAAGAGACAGGAGCAGAGAGAGGGCAGGGGAGATAAGGAGATAAATAATAAGTGAGGTTTCACTTTCAAACTTTTGTGAGCAAGGCTGCAAACGCAGCCTGATTCCTATTCATTCTAAGCAGCGTTTTGCCACCGAAGCTGCTAAACGCTATAATTACACTGAAGCAATAGAGCCACTCTGTGCAGCGCTGGTTGCCTGGAGGCTGGGTGATGCTATACTCACTCTATGCAGTGTTTGGGGGAAGTACTGCTCTGGTAAAACTCATCAGCATCGTAGAACTCGTCCTCGCTGGAGGAGTAGGAGAAGTCTGGCACCGCGTGCGAGGGGATGGGGATGTGAGCTGGGGAAGCAACGCCACTACTGGGGCCTGATGGGCCACTCCCTGACAGAAAAAATAAAAAAATAAAACATTGTGTGTGATGTCAGTGTTCTCTTGCAGTGGTTTCCCTTTGATGTGCCAGATCCAGTAAATGCAGCTTCTTCTTTTTTTTTATACAGCAAACAGGTCAAGATGATCAAATCAACATTATGTTCTTCAAATAGAGCACTCATTTCTGAGCCCAGTCCAGCAGACCATGTACAGTAACCTGTCTTTAACATATTGATAGCTTCCTCTGCAGAGCGTATTGACGATGCACTCAAGCATGCAGCTTGCCTCTTTAGTGCGCAGCGCAGCGTTTTAATACTGCTGCCTCAGCAGAGAGGACAAGCAGGCAGGAACCTCTGCTGTCTCTTGGCTTTTTGATTTACATTATGCTCATGGACACAACTCTGGGTTGAGGAAACACGGTAACAGCTAATATAGTATTTCTAGTTAAGTTCATGTGAGGTGTTTAAATTTCAGTAGTTTTATGTAGCTATTTTCAAAAGCACCTACAGTAACACGAATAAATGGCATGCAAAACAAGGAAAATAAAGGAAGCTCCTAATATATATTTTTGTTTTTTTGTAACCTTTACATAAGAGGAAGTGATAATTGTTCTGTGAATTGCAAGCATAACAACTAATAGTCTTTCCTGTTAGTGCTTGATGTTTAACTGGCTGTTGAAGTGAAGTGGACTTTCACCTGTGCTGTTGGGAGTTGGGGTCTGCAGACTGCCCATCACTGTGACAACAGGACCAACAGGTAATGTGGAGGGTCGTTGGTCTGATTTACACACCTGAGAAACGTCTTTAGCAAAAAGACAAAGCAGGCGAGTTGGTACTGAAGTCTTAAAACCACATTAAAACCAGCAAACCTGTCCCATGTGGCACAGAAAATGATGTGAGACGCTGCAGACGGAGGCTTCACCTGAGTGGGGGATTACACAGTCTGAGAGACTGAAATTAGAACGGCCTACTTTGCTGTGTTCATTTCACTGCGTTTGTAAACAGTCGAGTCAAATTCATCCGACCAAAATAGCAAGAAAAGTTTTAGCCTGAGATAATTTATTCTATACTTAGCAATTTCTTTACTGTCTAAAGAATAATCATACTGAAGGATAGGAATCTGCTTCAGCACAGAAAAACACTAATCTGTTCATTTTTGGATTATTGTGCAGCTGGTCCTTGATGTACATCTTTAACAATCAGGAACTCAGCTGGTATCGATTTACCTTCAAAGAGTGAAAGAACATTTAGTACCTTGAAGGACAGTATCATACCAGAGCTTGTTTCAGGTTTCACCTCCCTGGCTTCAGCAGTGGAATGAACCAGTGAAACTTAAATTTCATTTTGGGGTGGAATTTTGACTAATTATAGTAATAGCAAATAAAAAAGCTCATTTGAGACATTTCTGTGACCACATAAACTGTGTTGCATAAATTGTAAACATCAGCTGGATGGGAAAAACGATATGGACAACAGGGGGGGCTATAGATCACCTCCGAGTACATTACACAACCAAAGCATCCTCTCTGGGGGATGCTGCTCTGTGAAGTCTATGAGACAGTGAGACACAATAATGCATCAAGCACACGAGTGTAGTACCTGCTGGTAGTGTGGTCTGTGTTGGCATCGTGGTGTTGACTACAGGGGTATCCAGAGAGGGCTGGTAGATCCCATCCACTGGGTTGATGGTGCTCTGGAGGAAAACAAAGACAACATTGACATCAATAACTACAACAACTTGCCTCAAAGTGATATTACACACTTGCTCTAACAACAGCACACAGACATGACTGCAGCTTCCCAGTCTGAAGACATCAAGTGTCTTTAGTCATATTGGAAAGCACCTACTTATTTCTGAATATCCAGAGATAATATGACTAATTTATTCAAGCAACATCTAACCCAAATGCACCCACTATGGAACACCACTTGCTTTCACATCCAAGCCAGATGTCAATGTAGGCTCTCACCCCCATCTGGGTAGCTTCACAGTTTGTGAATTGGTTATAGATATAGAAACAATATATGTGCCATCCACCATGGGGAAATCAATGTCCTCTAATTCCATTTCCTGGAAAGAGTGGTGTTGCCAGGTTTCATTAATCCATTCAATATGAAACCAACAATAATGCCGGAAACCCAAATGCCAGCAGTACCACCAGACAATAACTAACAGTGCCTTTTGAACTCTAGGCAACCTTCCCGTCTAAGATGGAGTTAATTAACTCCGCTGGGCTGCAGACTAACTGTGTAACATGTTTAAACGCTCTGGCTCTTGATTTCCCTATGGGAAAAATCAGTGGGGACGCCCTTATCTGTAGTGGCTTGCCCTCATCGGTACCATCTTAACATCATCTATCCACTGTATTTGAATTCAGCCACAGACACAACTGACAAAACAGCCTGTTGGCTTGGTCTAATGGGGTCACTGGCACCAATGACCCAGCTGACAGGAACACCAACAACAACACGAGCAAACAAAGCAAACTGAGTGAAACCTTATCGACCCTTATTCCCCAACTATTCACCCTTGGGGCTTTTGGTTCCACTGAAAATAGATCTAGTCATTGTGGTGTTTTATCCTTTTTCAAAATTGACCAATAGCTCAGTGTTTTTTTTTCCTTTACATATTTTCTATGAGGTTAAGGTCAGTTGAAATGAGCAGGAGCAGTGAGTCACGACAGTCACAGCATCCAGGCTGTGAGGGTGAGGATACAGTGACAGGAGTTAACAACGAGGTTGGCCTGCAGTACCAGAAAGCCTCCACAAACCCATGATGCAACACTGAGTCCAATACATAAAAGATAATGACCACAGTGAACAAGCTAGGATGTCACTGTGATCTGCTGTCATTGCTTTTCTGAATGTGCCTTTTTCCTCCAAATCCTTCTTGCAGCTATGAAACTTTTCCCAAGCCGCCATCTATTTTTTATGTCGAGATAATTGCTATCCACATTTGCCAATGGTCACCAGAAGGAAAGCTGTGATCAGAGGTAGAAATTATTCTGCAGAGATGCTTGGTCTGATATCTCAGCTCCATTTGCCCTTCTGTTCTCTTTTATCTTTGAGCTTCTTGCCTCTTATCCCCTCCTTTCTACCTCCCCCTCACGCTGCCCGATGCTTGTCCACGTGCCTCTGTGAAAGTAAGGCGAGGGCAACTAATTATAGCTGATTACAGAAATATTGGCCTGTCATGGTGGGACCAGCCCGTGGCCTTGCAAGGCGGAGATGAAGCAACAGCGGGGGGAGGGAAAGAGTTACAGCTAAAACTGGCTTTAAGCACTGTGTCATGATCAATATGTTTTTTGTTTTTTTAGTGAATGTAATATTAATGTAGCAGGTAGCTCAAGCAGTAGTGCAAACTTAAACCAATCACAGCACATAAATTATTCTGACAGATAATACTGTACAGACTTCTACTATGCTTGGTTAAATGATTCCTGCACTTTACAGCAGCAATTCCCCTGGCGGTGCAGTGCTTGACAAGGTCAATCAAACATACTGCTAATGTTTCAAGTGAGGTCTGCAGTGCATTTCACTTTTGCTCCACATCATAGATGCAAAGGCAACGTGACAGACATCTACACATTTACTTTTGCACAAAGCTTATGCTGTATAAAAACATGTGCAGTCAGATGTGTAGACGGAGCTTATGTGGTGCTATTAATACTACGTAATACTGTACTTAATGACTATGAGATTAAGTCTATAAGAGCAAGAGCAGGTCTATGAGCTGTACGGCCCCTGTGGGATTCTTGCCTCAAGGACCCACACAAGAGGTTGTCCATGAGTTAGTCCATTACCTGTAATCTGCAAATCACATTACCACCCACTTTCCAAAGCATCAAGAAAAGTTTTAGATTGATCTTAGACCTTCCAGAAAGAGGCTGGAGGCCATAAGGGCCTGTATACACTGTCTAAATATACCGTTCATTTGCTCTTCAGTCTTCACTTTTCTGTCGACTCCATTTCCCACTCCACATCCCCACATCTTCTCTTTCTAGCCAACACTTAAACAGCCTTGTATAAAAGTGTAATGTATCACTAATTCAGTAAATATATAAACCACTCTCCATTTTAGCGTTTTTATAAAAGTGGTATTCAATTTGCACGTAAATACAGTTGGGACTGTTTGAGAACAGGCTCACAATTCAAAGTACCAAATCTACACACTGTATGAGCAACACGCAAACATGGACATGCGTGAAAAGATGTCTCTGGTTGTTTATTCCATTTAAAAATGTGGCTGCTCTCACATCACAGAGGTCAGAGTTTCCTCAAACTAAAAGGGTTCCAGCCAGCAATACGACATGTTTTCTGCATCCATCTAATACATGCTTCAGTGCTTTGGGTTGATATTAAAAAACATACTGGAAGGAGACAAAGAGCAATAGCTGCATAAAAGATAAGAAATAAAAGTTTTCTTTTTTTAAAAGGCTACGGTAAAGGCTTTGGAGAGTGGATGACGTAACATAAATTATATGTAATGTAGGTGAAACATGCAGAACTCCTGGTTTGGCCTTTGACATGGGGAGGGGACACCTGCAGAGCTGGTACAGTGGTCTCTGAACTACTAGTGCTCAGTAGACTAGTTCAATAAGCAGGCAGTGTGGACACAATAAATCAATGGTGAATTAGTTGAATCTAATTAGTGGGTGAAGTGAAGTGCAACATCCTCTCATATGCAGGCATGCAAACACACATGTATAGTCTATGTACACATACATAATCTGTATTGTCTGGAACAAAGTTTGCACATTCACTCAAACAAATGTTCTATCTTGATGAAGGAATGAATAGTTCCCAACAATTGCAAAGAGCATGTAAGTCCCAGATGAAATCAGTAGATCATCAACTTAATTAAGAGGATAGAGGTGGAAGACATGAGGGGGAAAAGCTTGAGATAGAGCTTATCTCCAAATTAGACAGCATGCACTAAAGAGATCTGATTCATCTGCTTTTCTACAGTGGAGAGTAAATTAAGCGAGAAAAGAAAGTTAGCAGTTTGTTTGATTTTAATTTTTGTCATGGACAGAGAATGTCAAACTTACTATAAGTCCGTTTGCGTGTTGCTGTTCGTTACTTTGGTCCTTAAAATTTTGAGAAGACAACGTTAGACTATTTGTATAGTAAGGTTCAAGAGTCATTTCATAAAAGCATCCTGAGCATCTGCGGCATAAAGAGCAATGAGACCCATCCCTCTCACCACATGGAGCTTTATAATATTCACCCATTCGCCACATGCAGTAATCCTTTCATCACATGGTAAAATCCCCTGTCATTTTGTTCTGTATCAATATCACAGGGTTGCTTCATTGTGCCAAACTGTAAATCTACACATTTAGTCATGAGTTGAAGTGTGAGTTAAAAGTATCACCTTAAAACCCACATGAAACAGAAATGATTGCTCCACTTCCTTTCAGAGGGCTGAATGGAACATGTGATGAAACGAATACTGGGCTACACCCTCCTCAACCAGCGGCCCAGATAGCGACTGTAAGCAGGGAACTATCCCAGAGACACACTGACGCTAACACACACAGTGCACAGTGCTGATGTGGCCCTCGTATGAACAATGATGGTGAAAAGGCAGACCAAACTACAGAGAGGTGACTCAAACATGTGCTCATATCGTGTTTACCTTGGCAATTTGCAGCAGTACAATACAGTGCTTGATGGACTCTACCATACTCTGAAAGAGAGAAACAGAAAGGAATTCATAAACTGAGAATGCACAGCCAAAGTGAAAGACAGGAAGGAAAATGTGATGTGCCAAGTTCTGACTTACACAAGTAGTCTCTTTCAAATTTTCAATTTTCTGTAAAAAGGAAACAAAAAAAGGGAAAGAAGTTTGTAAAATCCAACAGCAATTCAAAAAACAAACACAAGCTTTAAAGCAGAGACGATGATTCAGCCTATTGAAGAGCAGAGTTAAAGAACAACTGGTGGAAAATATCAATGTAATAATCTCCAACTGGATGGAGGCAGCATTTTTAATGTTCTGTGGACAATTTCCCATGGTGAAGAGACTGGTGACCATGACAAGTCGGGGTGGGGAAAAAAGAAAAACAGTGTTAATCTCAGAGAGAGGAAGTACACCGCATAGCTTCTGGTAAAAAAAAAACGAAAAAAACAAGAGGCTACACTAATACGCCCTGAAACCCAACTGCTTCCTCTAGCAAAGCTAAATACCTCCACACTCTTAGTGTTTTACTCATTTAAGGTTAGCTGGAAAAAAGGTTTGGTGTCCTGAGAAGTCCTGAACACCTCGAAAAACAATAAACACAACTGTACTGTTAATCTCTAATCAGTTAGGAACTACGGACAAAAAAACAACTAAATGACATATCTTCAATATTCAGTATAGCTGATGGGATAGTGGCATTAGTCTGTTAGAGCTCAAACTACTAGTTGGCAGACAGAAAATTACAAAGCAAAACCTGTACTCATACTATGCACTTGCATGTGAGGATTTTCTGCTTTTGTCAGTTTTACATGATTGTAGTTTTGAATTTCTTTGTGGGATTTAGTGTCATTAGGGCTCTGGATGGTTTTAACAGGAATTATTTTTGATATTGTGAAGATAAAAAGGTTGATCAGGAAAATAATCTGAATATTCACTTCTGATCAGAACTCTGTCAGTCATTCAGTCAGTGGAGAACAAGGTTTGATGGGACTGGTGCCTGAACATTTTTGCACTGTCATGGTAAAATATAATAATGTTATATGTGATATAGATTTATAGATTTAAATTACTGCCTCACCACAAATGTTGAGAAACAAGTCACTAGTCACACTGCTACACCTTTTTGAAATATTATGATGGGTTAAAACTGACAAACACTTCAGTCTATCATCTTTCCTACACTGACAGTTATCATTGTTCTTTTCCCTGCTCTGTGTGTCAGCCTCTTTCGCCTGCTGTTAGTCTCGACACTAATGACAGTGAGAACAGGGTCCGGAGAGCAGAGACACAAGGACAGAGCGGCTTCGCTGGTACTCACTCTACGTGATTCATCTTCTTTGCAGTCCTTGATCTTCTCATCAAACAACTGTGTGAGAGTGACAGAGAATGAGAGATGAAAAGGGAAAAGAGAGATGGAATATGAGCTAAGATGAGTCCACAGTGAAATGAGTATAGAAATGATAAGAAGGTGAATACTGTACAGATGATGTGGCTTGATATAATGTGGAGGCGAGCAGCAGCCTCTTTGCTCTGAGGAAGGGCACTCGCAGTGTTGTCATTACGATTTTTTGCCCGAGACAATATGCTGCTGCCCCGTCTAATATGTGGTTTTCTGTTTTATCACCAGACTACCACAAATCTACTTTTTATTAGCTTCTGTTCTGCTGTTGTAAGAGCAGCAAAGATATACTTACAAGAATAGACATAAAAGGAGGAAGGTCAGGGCAGAGATTTAAATGCAATGTCATCTACAGTAATATGATGCCATGTGCCATTTTTATCATAGGGGTGCATTTTAAGTTGCAGTTTGGAAATATTTTCAGAAGGACTATATTACCATATTGCATCCTATAATCATGAACACCAATATTAAGCAGTGAATCAGTACAGATGAAATAATAAGCACAGCGTTGAGTCCTACCTTTAACTGGTCAATCAGAATCTGTAGGTAGGCATCGGCTTCAGCTAGCTTCTTATCAAAGTCTTGAACACTTGGAACAAATCCTGTCTCGGCCTCCTGAGGATGAAGAAACAAACACAGCTGAGTATCACTGCAGTCCTAACCAAATGTCCATGTCAAACTCCATGCTGGTATTTGCATATTCAAAGTAAAATACACAGATACTCGTAATAATAATCCCAAGCCATGTATTCACATATTATCCATTCAGTTAAAAATAAAAGAGACCAGAGTCTGTCACCTCCGGGGCAGGTAGGCTTTGTAAAAATGTTGCACAAAATGGTGGACAGAAACATCAACAGTTCAGGAGAATCTTCCAGCAACGTACTGTACCGGGGGAGATATGAATACTATTGTTTAAAGGCTAGCCTACATGAAAGGGCAGCAGGTCTGTCTGTCTGCCTGCCTGACTGGAGGCCAGTGGATTTCAGGCTTCGACAAAACTAAAAATCAGGAAACTCAAGGATGGAGAGAATTTAGCTTCTGAGAGAGCAGCATGTGTAAATCAGCTGAGGTGCACTGAAAATTCATTGTTTGCTAATTAGCTCCCCTTGCTTGACCCATTAGAAACACAGACATACACACACACACACACACACACACATTACATTACATAATATCCATTAAAAGGTAATTATTAGACTATTGGCAGAACAGATGTGAGCAGGCATCTGTCTGCACTCACCCAAGCCCACAGGACCATCCGGTTGGATTTGACACAAAACCAAAAGCAGGAAAATGGGCAGATAAATGCACACTCCACCCAAAAAAAGAAACTCTCTAAAAATCAGCCCATATTTAATGCTGAAGCCTGTCAATAGTGTGTATATTCATCTCCGGTAACAGAACAATAACCTCTCTGCGTCAAGCCAGACAAATCAGTCAGATGACTAACACAGAGTGTGTCAGAGCAATTTACCGCTACACAGCAGTTACTCTGACATGGAAAAACACAGGTCGCCATGAGAAAGCAGAGATAGTAAAATAGTTAAACCCATGTTGTTTGGAATCAAACGTTAGTCTTGTTAGTAAATCATGCTCTTAGTAATCCATGCTGTGTGCTACCGCTGCTTTGGACTTGCTGCGCTCCACAGTCCTGCTGTGTCCCGACTTTGAGGGGACCTTTCCTCCTGCTACAGACGATCTCATGGGGACGTGAAGAAAAGCCATTAACAGCTAAACGCCGACTGCAGCTGCCCTGCTGACGTTTAAACGCTACAAAAACATGCTAGCTTTATAGAGAACAAAGTCTGGGTTAACAGCAGCCATCAAACTTACAGTTAACTGGCCAAACTTCCTCAAAGGATCAAAGGTGCTTTCACTGTCAGACTGAAAAATATAGCTGGCCACACGAGGGCCTGAGTAAAAAAAAATCTAAATAGAAAATAATGTTAACTGAGATGTGAATGTTGATATGTTGCAGCACTGTGACCCTGGCTGGACTGGCAAAGTCATCCCAGTGCCAGTGTCTTGTCTGTTTTTTGTTACTTATTTATATTACACTGGAAATACACACACACAATCTGTTATTCCTCCAGAAAGGCATTACATCATGACCATTTTATTTGTGACTCACCAAAATAAGGCAAACACATCTACAGGCACTATTAATCTCTTTTAAACTTCATCATGACAGTGGGGATTAACTCCCATAAACACACCCACGTCATCACAGTATTTACAAATACACATAAACAACCCATGACTTGCGTCTGTCACGTCTGAGTGATGGAAGAGCTGGATCTAAATATTCTGTATGCATGTGTAGATGCATCTAAAGGGCAGCAGTATTAACCACAGGGTTTGTATACTCTATATAAGACTCTTACCCTGCTTAACTTTATAACTGCTCATGTTTGCCTTATAGGCCCTACCACTCCATTATTACATAACAAACAGTACCTCGTGTTTGGTCAACAAACAGAATAGACAGGAAGTGTGTGTTTTTTTATTTCTAAACACAGCAGATACGTTTGGAAGCAAGGAGTCAGAGGCAGGTGGCTGGTTTATAAACAGTCACCACACCACCACCACGTCATGGTGCTCACTCCTTCACTGATCCTGAAATATTCCCAGACGTCTGCAGCTCCTCTCCCACTCATCCCCTCCACAGAGAACGTGTGTGTGTGTGTGTGCCTTGGTGTGACATAGTGGGAATAATTTTGAGCAGCCTGTTAACTATCCCACGTTCACACTCACAAACCCACCCGACTACCCCAGACTCTACAAACAACACTGCTCTTGCACCCCCCCCCCCCCCCCCTCACTCCTGTTTCTATTTGTCTTTCCACGCAGTGTGACCCACTTTAAAATGCTGATGCCCCAGCAGCGCACTGCAGCCGTTTTAAGTTCTTCTTGCTGTGGTGCAGTGCCGTTTTGTGTGCGTGTGTGTGTGTGTGTATTTTACTTACTGGGTGCTTCGCTCCAATGGACATGCTGCGTTAAACCTTGTATATCTCTCCCATCAGGCCATTCAGCCTGACACAAGATTGTTTTCTCTTTCTCTGCCCTTGTAATTCTGCCTTTTTCTCTCTCTACAGCAATAAACCACCAGCTCTGGTGAAGTTAGCGTTCTGTCTCTCTCCTCCCCTCCCTCCTCCTCCTCCTCCTCCTCAGAGAAACAGAAAACAATCTCTTCCTCTTGCTCTTCGCTGCAGTCTGCCGATAAAAAACCCCACCACAGCAGCCTCCAGACTGTGTTAGCTGGGAAGCTAGTCTGGCTACAATATATCCTTCGGCAGCAGTTATCAGCTGAGCGTTTGGTATGAGGCAGACAGAGCTGAGTTAATCCAGGACCCTCCCCTGGCAGGAAAGGCACACTTCCTCTCATGCAGGCAGAAAACACACAAAGCAGCAGCAAGTGCTAACAGGGACAGGCACTAACAGCCACACCGATTGGCTGAGGCAGCCTAGGCAGATGTTTGGTTGATCAAACAAGCAGCTCTCCGACTGGCTGCCGCTGGGTCACATGATGCTATGACAGCAGCTTGCTAACACCAAGTGTGTGTGTGTGTGTGTGTGTGTGTGTGTGTGTGTCTGTTCATCGTGCAAGCAGGCACACGTAGCGCATCGGAGGGATTTGCCACATAGCGAGGGAAGGCATAAAAAGGAAGGAGGGAGGAAGAGCGAATGAAAAGGCTGGTCATGAGGGTGAGAAGGAGGAGGAAATGGGTGGGAACAACTGCACACAGATGACGACTGTAGGGGACAAGGAGGAGAAAGGTATGGTCTAGAGAAGAACAGGGAGGAGGGTTGGGCAGGGAAACAACTGGAGGGCAGGAGAAGCAGGAAAGACTGACTGAGACACTTGAGACGTCTCGACATTTTGAAAAAACAGACGCATAAATACGAGGGGACAGAGACACTGCCAGCAAGTCATTAGTTTAACAGTCTTTCCGTGAGACTAAAGATCCCATAGTAGTTTGAGCAACACACTGCTGTAACATCCCCCATTTATGATAACAACATAATGTTATCATGAATGTTTAGCTGAGATAACACTTGAGATGCAAAGTCCCTTTAGTGTCATCATATGGGTGTTGTGGTGTCACACTGTGCATGATTTACAGGGTATGCAAATACATGCAATCTGGGCTTCAATAAAAAATCCCACAGCGAATGCTTTGATATTTAGGCAACACACATTATATGTTTTTAAGGATTTCACCAATCCTGTTTTTTTTGGTGACATTAAATCTGTCTGAATTCACCTTTCAGGTATTTTAAAAGATAACATGTTTGCTTAGGAAAATAGACAGTAAATGGTGAAACCACCAGGACAGATACTGACAACTCGGCCCTACAGCAAAACCACTTTTTTCTTGTTAACATAACGGATGGATTGAACGCGCAGATCCATGTGCCTAAATACACACACTTATATACACAGATGCAAATATGGTGACATACCCGGAGTTGGAGGGTGTGTCGGAGGATAGTTCCCTCTAAGGCGTGGATCCACTTCTCCCGTTCGTCTGCATCTCGGGCTGAGGGCAGAAGCACACAGACACACCCCAGTGAACCACAGTTTCCATCCAGACACCGTCAGTGCCCATTACAACTGTGTTACAAGCTAACGACACCACAACACGTGTGAAATGACATGAGTTCGGGTGAAGCCGTCATGAAAACTGTGCAATCCTCTAGATGAGACAGTTTGCTTTATATTCATAATACTTATTTTTGTAACTTCATGTTTTTGGCTGTAGAATATAATGTAAATATGTATGCACATTTCATATAAGCATGACAAAAATCTGAGAGGGACAACAGTAAATAAGAAAATAAAAAAGACACTTTAGATGAATTTGATGGCTGCAAATCAAATGCAGAAAGATGTATGGAGACATAAGTGACAGTGTGACAACAAATGGCTTTAAAGGAACATTTCTTGCATTCTGGGAAAAATGCTACAGCCAGCAGCTGGTTTGCTAAGCTTAGCACTGGAGAAACACAACTAGCATGGCTCAAGGTGTGAGCAGTGAGTATACAATGAAAGTCTTCCCACCAGCACCTCTGACGTTCACCACACATGTTATATGTTGTTTAATCAGACCATATGAAAACCTAAGTGCAAGAATGACACACTGTCATATTTCATGTGGCAAGGGAAAACTCACCTGGTTGCTGGGCAACCTCATGTTGCAGAAAAATAGTGTCTCTGGCCAAGAAAAAGTCCAGCACATTATCCTCCTGCCCTGCCTCATCCTGGAAGAAGCCTGGCTCGCTGCTCTCAGCCATGGGCTAAACTAAACTAACCAGGCAGGTCCTATCTTGTCCTATCAACAATAATTTGTTTAATCTAATGTTCAGCAAGAGAGCAAAATCTTGAACTAGAGTATATGGTGTATTTAAAGGATTCATGTCACGCAGAATCTACTCTCAAATACAAAAACACTGTGAATATTATCAAGCACTCGTATCTTTGGCAGGTGAAAGAAGTACTCAGCGTCCTCAGATTGGATATCCTGATTCCTGAGTCAAGGCTCCTTGAAGTGACAGAGCACTGGCTCTTGCCTGGTTTTCACATGTAGCTTTTGGGGTTGGAGTGTGAAACAGAGCAGGGTGAGGCTGCGCCCTCAGAGCAAAGACAGAGAACAAACAAGCTGCCAGCAACATTAAACAATGATCCATTACAGGCCCTGACACGTGTAACACACACAGCCTGCAAACGATACATACACCATTTTTGGTCCCAATAGCATCCGGGGATACAATATTTTGTCCTCTGTCAGGACACAGACTGGACTGAACTGGACTCCATCCTGTCACTGTTGTGTTTTCAAGCATCAAAGGTTTTCAGTTCTTGTATGACAAGGAGCTTTACTTCTGCTTTCCTGTGCATGTGGATTGTGGCCACCAGAAAAAAAAACTACAACTCTAAAAGCTGTGAAAGAAGAACTTAATAAGATATATGCCATTGAATTAGCTGGCAAACTATATCCTGTGAAAGAGTCATTTTTCATTGAGCTGGAAACAAGACAGTGCAGCAGATGAACGGCCGTGCTAGCGCAGAGACCGAGCACTGCTACGGCAGAAAAGCTTTTAAAGACATTAAACGGCAGCCGAGGCTCAGGCCAATCCACTCAGACAGCGCCTCACTGCCCTCTCACTTTCCCCACAGCCAAACAGACTCTCCAGAGGAACAGACTGTGGCTAATGTTGTTTAGCTGTATTCATGACAGAAGAGAGGTGCCGTAGTACCAGGGCCGCTCAACAAAAACAAACACTAACTGTACCAACTATGTCGCAAGTCCAATCTCCGTCCTAGTCTGTGGCTCACATCTACCCTGTAATGCCCCCTCCCCCCCAGGTATGTGTGAGAAGTTAATCAGTTAGCCAATGGGCCAGTTTGACAGTGGGTGTCATCTGACACGAGCCTCCACCGTTAACCTACAGTTACATATTCAAACAACAACCGAGTTATTTGTCCTTTAAACATTGACTTATCATGATCGGCAGCGGGGGAGTAGGACACGGTCTACTCCAATCTGACCACAGGTATCCAGTAGGTGTTGCTCTCAAGTTAACACTCTGAGGCTTGTAATCATAAGGTAGCTAATGCTATATAACAAGACTAGATCAAAACCTTGTATGTGGCTGGACAACCATGTGGTAAATACCACATTTTATAGCCACCATGTCATCTGACAAAATCATAAAACACACAAATGAGACATCAACGACTGAGCTATGATTTCAGATGCATTTGCCACACTGCCTTTACATTGTTTTTTCAGGCATTTGCCTTTATTGCAGTCATTGTGAGGAAGAGAGGTGGTAAAAAATGGAGCGAGAGAGAGAGAGGATGACACACAGCAAATGGCCACAGGCTGGACTCAAATCCCTGGCCACTGGGGGCAATGACGAAGTCTGAAGCACATGCTCAACCAGGTGAGCTACTGTGGCACGTGCTCCAAGTAAGATTTTATATTTTTTTGTGTCTCACTCAGTTCACAGCCTCCATTAAATGTAATGTATGTAGAAATGTAGAAGTGGCCTTAGCTATACAGAGCTGTGTTCTGTTCATCTGTCATCCTTTAGTAATAATGATAGGTATAATGAAAGTAATGCATTGGAAGCTTGTGTTGGATCAGCACTCTGCTGCAAAGTGGTAGAAGTACCATCACTCAGTCAGTCAGGGACATACATGATTATAGGCCTGACCCCGCAGTTACAGTTCGATCAAAAAAATAAAAACAAAAAAGGGCTCTGGTGGAACTGGGAAATGTTTTTTTCCATGAGTTGAAGGTATCAGAATATTATGTCACTCGTTTTCTTTACTGGGAGATAAGAAAATGAGCAGATCTTGCTGGATTCTGAGTTTAAAAGGTTTACAGGGCTTGTTACGTGTCTTTATCAGTTTATCAAATTTACTAGTAGAGCCAAAGGGACAGAAGTCTAAAAGTCACAAAGTAAAAATGTTCTCCTTCTGCCCAAACCCAACATTAACACACTCTTTGAGTTTCATGATGTTGTTTCACCCCTGTTGCTGCTATGTGTAATGCGATAACAGAGGAAGGTGTGTCGACTAAATCTTATTTACTGTAGGCTCTGATACTTCTCCGCAAGAGAAAAACAAAGAGGCACACTGGGCCATAGGAAGAACAAGCACATCCAGTTGGTACTGTATCACACACCAGTAAACTCCAACCAATCCACCCACAATCATGTTCCTGGTGATTACAGACAGACCCTGACAGACTGGGTCTGAAGACTAGTGAAAACTAGTGATAGATAGATGGAGCACAATTAACTCCAAAGATGCACAATCAGATGGTGATGCTAAATAAAACACAGAGCATCCACGTAGTCCACATTGACAGTGGAGGTCACTCTATATCCAGCATGAGGAACTGATGCCAGACAATTACATTTGTTATCAAAGGCTGTTGATGTAATTCTCATGATACAACACCTCTCACAAACACTAAAGAAAACCTGCTATGGATGACATAATGGATATTATGTTTGAAAAACCTAAAGGCCATGGTCAGAAACAAAAAAGATCAACTTACAGTGTAGAAGTAAACGAAACCGTCACAAAGACAACATTTGAAAGGTAAGTCACGTAGTACTCCGTCTCCGACAAGTACTACTTTACTTAAATGTGACATTACTTTAGACAAAACTGCAATTACATATCCATATTTTGAAACCACAATAACAAGAGTCTCACATAATTGCAATGATCCATTTCCTCTTCTCTTCAGCCTTCAGAAGTCTCTTGTGCCTGAATTCTTTCAAACCATTTATGTAACTAGCATGTTAACACCTTGGCTGTGTTTTGCAATGCATTTTCCCTTTTGAATTCAATTTAGCATGTTTGTGTGCAAGCAAATCACGGGGAAGTGACTAACTTCCATGTACCATTATGCCGATACCACGTCATCTCTTCTATCTATTGTTTGAGTCATTTCATGTTTATTTTTTTTCATATCTTTAGCCATTATATAGTTTAACCTGAAGGAATGGGCTGGCAGGAACTGGGGTGTTAAATTGGACATCTTGTTGTTTAGTTGGACTTGGGCCAAGGATAATTATGTTGTATCTTTAAAGCAGAAGAAAGCGGAATATTTGTGTTACTATAAGTCTTAAATAGTTATATCTTCTGACAGCAATCACTTATATAGAGTGTTTGGTCCGAAACACGGGTCTGTCGGTCACTCTGCTCTGCTGTAAGCCGAGGAGAAAACTTTCCTTGTATCCTACAACCTTTATCCAATGAGGAGAGAGAACGGCATAAAGGGGCGGTCCTCTCTGTGTGTGCAGCCAAGGGATGCGCGTGAATGTGGTGACGTAGGGACGAGGGTGGGATCTGCTAACTCCATCGGCTGACAAGAAGTTAGCCAAAACGACCAGATCGCTTACTTCTGCTTTAACTCCTTGGCTTTTTAAAAAAAAAAATTTAACACTGGTGAAACATGAAAAGGACAACCCAAAGAATCTGGAAATGTGGGAATCATGAATGAAAAGTAAATGTGAATATTTGCTTAGCAAGTGTGCGCCCCTAAATTTTCTGCTTGTGCTCCTAAAATTTCAAGTGAGGGGCCTCTGTGCTTCTGGTGAAGAAGGTTGGTCTAGGGCCCTGATATTACACGTGTGTGTGTGTGTGTGTGTGTGTGTGTGTGTGTGTGTGTGTGTGTGTGTGTGTGTGTGTGATATACACATCACATGACCTGGAAGCTATTGAGCTAAAATGCGAATATTTAGGCTATGTAAAAAATTAATAAAAATTATGAACAGATGTAAAATGCCAAATTGTTGCATGTCACCACAAGAGCCTGGTGGGTCCTGGTCTGCAGTGGAGACACGGGCGCCAAGAGGGCCGAGTGAGAACTATACATCAATTATGCCACGGTTACAGGTACTTATCACATAAACAGCTACAATTGCCATAATACATAAGTAGACAAGGACAGATGGTCATAATTTCCATGTAGAGCATGTACAGCCACTACACACACAGCCACTCGACAGGCAAAACTAACACATAAAGCTTAACCAAAAGATTTCCTCCCATCTCAGTCAGACAGGGTATCCATCTCAGATCTCCCCTCGCATGCTCAGCAACCTTTCCCCATAACTCTGCTCCTCCTTTCTCCAAAAGGCCTCCGTCAATTATTCATCCCTTCTTTCTTTTTTGCTTCTTCCATATTGGGACAAGCTGATGAAATATTTTGGTGCATATTCCAGTGGGAGGACAGAGGGTCTGATGCTCTGGATTGCCACCTGCCACTACTGTGACACTGTAGCTATACATATGCACTGCAAAGAAAATGTACAAATTCTACAATGAACTTAATCTGAGGTCAATAAAATAGTATATTGGTGGGAAAACTAAGTATCTGTTTATTGTTGATTTTAACTATGAAATAGCTCCAAGTGTGTGATAAAAATGTAAAATCAACACTGACAAGGACACATGATATCTGCACTTGGGAACAACAATGATTTTGGTGTGAGGGAGGACCCTGGACAGAGGTTACAAGGAGGACAACATGAGGAGGTCTCTCATCCTGTACTATTGCCCTGGGCAGGCTGGACACCCTCACAGAGAGGCAGGAGAAGATGAGAGATTGATAGCTAGCTACTGTAGATAAGAGAGGGAGAGCACGAGCCGAGAGGGGAAAGAGGAAAGGGGGGAGCTAAAGGGCTCTCAGGCATCTCTGATGCACCGCCGGGGGAGAGGACCTGATAAATAATGGATGCTTCTCTAAATAGAAAGACTGTACAGAGCTGCACTCCAGGCTAGCACAGTGGCCGGCCGGCCGGCCGACACAGGGCTGCACTTCTACCTGGGAGCTGGGCTGCCCCCTACATGATCGCGTTTTGCACCATACACAAAAAACACTCTGATAATGAGCAGTGTATTGGCAGAAGTTATGGTTATTAGAAATGTAAACTGTGGGCAACAGCATGATTTTTTTCTCCTGTGCTTTTCTTTATCCGCCCTAATCTTGACAGTGATTTTCTACCCATCACACATAGTCAGGGAGTTCTGCCAAGCAGACACATTCAGACGATGTTGTGAATCCTGGGGGACTGACTGCATAACATGCCGAGATCAGGATCGTTTTACAGTAACATCCTGTGCATGTCTTGATATCCAGGCTAACCCCTGATGTACCGGGACTCTCATGTTCGGCACATATTTAGTGCTTATTTTCTGCCCGTTTATGGGGATACATGAGATAGTACAGTGCTCCACTGGGTATCTGGAGAGCAGCTGTGTCTTTCAGTGAAATCTCATTGTTGTCTTTCTCACAAAAAGATGATCATGAAGGCTCCACTGCGATGCACTGGTTCAGGATACTCTGCTTTTAAATGTGATGATTCCTACACTGCTGCTTTAACTAACCTCGACATGGCAGATTCTGTCATCTGTGGTGCCTTTTATTCAAGACCCCGCCAGAAATTAATGTCACTCTTTGTCTGCATTAATGAAGGTTTTGAATAATGATCTGCACTGAATTCACCTAGCATTTGCATAAATTGCTGATGTTTTTTGCTCTCTCACAGGTATATAATTGTCTCAGAGTCAGGTAATTCTGTTAATATCACACCACAACTTAAGTTTGGCAAATGTACTTTTCACCCAGCCGAAGTCAAAACCTCATACTCAGATTAGTGTAAATTATGATCATGACATTTCAGCTATAATTTATGGATGAACACATCCCTGTGAAAATATGTTTACAATTATCACCTTCCTGAGGAAAGAAAAAGGATTACATCACTGTTTAGTCAAACCAGCAAAGCCAGTGAATAACAGGACAAACACAAGTCACAAACATCCTTCTCTGAGAAAGCAAACTCAGTGTGCACTGCACATACACTTGACGAATATAGGACACCGAACACACTCTCCCCCTCTTTAGTAATTCCTCCCAGCTGACAGCCTCTAAACAGTCTCCTGCACACTGCCCTGAACTGTCCTTGAACCTCGATAACAAAACCACTTCACCGGTGTGTTACAGAGCGCACTGCTCCACCCTGGCTCTACATCCCAGAAGACAAACAAACAACGCTTCCTTCTCGATCCTTTCGCCCCGGACTGGCATGCATGCGGATGAGACGTGCAGCGGTTTTCTCCTTACCCTTGCGTTTGTAGAACCACAGCATACAGCTTCGGAACACAGACATGGGAGAGGGCATGGAGGAAGTGTGAGGGGTGGGGGGCCCATGGACTGTGGCTGGTGACCCTCGAGAAGGAGGTGAAGGGAGGGTGCTGGTAGTGAGGTGTGGGGGGGTCTGGTGTTGTCAGGATGGATACAAATGGACAGATGGGAGGACAGAGATGAAGGAAAGGTGGAGGAGGTTAGTGAAAGACCTGGTGAAGTAATAAGAGTTAAAAAAAAAAAAAATGTCTGCGTTGTACTGGACAGCTCACTGTCAAAAAGGAGGGAAGAGTTGGCAGGACGGGAGGGGGGGGGGGGGCGACGCTGTAGGTGAGAGCCAATCCTGTCCCTATGGAGTGACTGGTTGTTAGAGAGCAAGTGGCGACAGCAGTGTACCGAAGGGCGAATAGCGGCAGCAACCAGAGGAGACCTGAGCTCAGCTTCCAGCTCAGCAGTATTCCCTTTTTATTCCCAGAGGCTCAACTGCACACAAGCAGCACAATCTTCCTCCTCAGCCACAGTCGAGAGGGCCGAAGAAAAAAACAAAAAACAAAAAAAGCCTTACTTGCTCGCTCTGTTCCAGAGGAAATCTAGCTTGCAGTGGAACAAATCTTGTTTATCTATAGAAATACATGTCAGTCCAACTTCACAGAGCTTGGAGAGCTTCCAGAGGCAGGGAGAAGAGACTTCAGGATGCGCAAAGCATGCTTTGACATTGTGTAGATGTCTGTGTGCATGTGTTTCCTGGCATTAGAGCAGACCACTCCAAGTCTTTAAAAAGGTGGGGAGGGTAAGAGGAGTGAGTGTGAGCGTGAGTGCGAGAGAGAGAGAGGAAGGGAGAGAGAGCAAATGAACAGCAGAGAGGGATGCAAAGGGATGATAGAGAAAGAAAAGCCAGTAACACAGACAGGACGGGGGGCGGCCGGGAGGCAAGAAGAGCACAACATTTAAAGAAAAAAGGGGGACATCTCACCTTGGAAATGGAAAGTCTTCTGGTCCACAGTGATGGTGAATGTGCTGTCGTCCTCGTCATCAATGCCGATCACAGCTCCCTAGGCAAACAGAGAGAGAGGGAGAGAGAGAGAGGGGAAAAAACGCAGGCAGTCAGACAGCGGGACACGTCATACTCTACTTTCCATTTCTATCCTCATGCCCTCCACATGTGCCTGCAGTCCCCCGACTCTGTTGTGTCTGCTGTAAATTCATCTCCGCACCTTACTCTCTCTTCCTCAAAATCTCCATCCTCTTTTGCCTTATCTCTTTCTCACAAATACTCCTGCTCCTTTGTCAGACGCACGCACACACACACACACACACACATATATATGAGTGCAGCCTTTTGGAACATGGTAAAAAAGAAGGGAGGGGAGGAGGAGGAGGTGGGATTTGGGAGAACGAAGGAGGAGAAAGGCAGGGAAGGGTGGAGAGAGAAACAGACACCAGGGACCAGGCAGCAGCTAGGAGCCAACTGCAGAGAAATGGCCTGCTGGCTAGCTAGGGCATTAGCTCCTAGCAACACAGACAGGGCGTGTGACTCAGAGCTTCCTCGTACACCAAAAGCTGCAAATAATAACAAAAAGTAACAACTACAGAAGGGGTGGATTAAATGATAAAAACAGCTGCAAAATACTTGGCAGTCCGGTGAAATGGCTCTGCATAAAAACCTCTCAATCAGATTATGTAAGAACTTATTTTTTGGGGGGGAGGTTTTATGACAGACAGCTGCACTACATGACGACAACAAAAAGAAGCAAGGCGTGGTGTCTTCCACTTTACAACTCCACAGAGCATAGCCAGTTACTTCCAAAATCCCAAATGAATACCAAGAGAAGGTCAGACATGGACAGCATCTTGTGATTCGTTGTAGAAATGAGGCTCAACATATTAGTGACACAAAATCTAATTGGGCTACCAGCAGAAATGGCCCTGTAACTGTTGTTTTTTTTGTAGTATGATAGTGTTTTGCTTTAGGTATGACAAGCACACTTTTCTAATAAATTATCACTGTGATTTCTGTTGATGATGACATAAACTCTTAAATTCCTATGCATTTTTCAACAGCTACAACAAGCTTTAAAATCAACATGTGTCTGATTGAAGACTATAAAGAAGTGTCGCTAAAAACTGACACAATGGTAACGATTCATTGAAGGGCTTTTGTAGTGGAACGTACATTTTCTCCAAATTGTTTTAGACATGTGAGAAGGTGCAAAAGTGAATTATTTGACTCCATGAAAAAAAAAACTGTTCCCTCGTGGCACTTGAAAATAATCCAATAATAACCAGCATAAGACTACAGTAGAGTTTATGGCTCTACTGGTGCAGTGGGACTGCAGACAGAGCCTCTGGGAGAAGTTTGTGAGAAATCTTAAATGACACAGTCAGGTCAGGGTTTATGATACAGGGATCAAAAAATCAAGCAAATTGAAGACAGACTATGACAAGGTTATCTAATTCTTTCAAAAGGGGTAACAACAGGGGCGTTGCGTGGCGTAGTGGTTAGAGCGGGCGCCCCATGTATAGAGGCACAGTCCTTGCTGCGGTCGGCCCCGGTTCGAGTCCCTCGTCGGGCGCCATTTGCTGCATGTCGTCCCCCCTCTCTCTGCCTCCCTGTTTCCTGTCTGTCTCAACTGTACTATCCATAAAGTCATAAATGCCCAAAAAATATACTTTAAAAAAAAAAAAAAGGGATAACAACTTCATTTTCATTTTTTAGAAATTAAACAATATAGAAATTTTCCTCAGTAAAGTGTCTTTTTTCTTCCTTTAATCTGTGTGAACGATCCACATTAAACGTAGAGAGTCCAAGAAGTAAATACTGTTTACAGTCACCGCCAGTAATATGATTCAATAGATACTGCTTCACTTTTCAGCTTCATGATGCATATCAGGCATTTATTGTACGGCAGTAAACTGTGTGTCACATTGATCTAACCCTGGAAACCTCTGACCCATGACTACATGTCCAGAAATAATGTTGGATCCTCTTTTCAGGTACTTTCAGAAGATACTTCCTCCCTTTAAGGAGATCAAGGTGCTCAACATTGTCTTATACAGATGCAGCTTTCACATCTGCTTCTGTTGAAAGTCACGAAAAACAGTTTGCCCTTGATTTCATAACTGAGATTTCATTCAGAAACAAGAAGCAGAGACAACAAGTATTGACTGCAGGCTAACTACTTCAGCCTTCATTGCCCACAAATGCTCAGACTTGACTACAATCACGCCATTCACATCGCCATGCTACGCTCTGTGATAACATCAGGTTAAGAAATTAAGTAATTACACAGGGCAGGTCAGACAATACATTTGTTATGATTTTTGCACATTGCTGTGAGATATGCAGAATAATCCTACTTAATCCAAGACTAGAGAGGGATAACAGGAGCAGAGTTAACCGCAGCAACACACTGACTCACCTCACAACTGCATCGAAAAGGAAAGAAAAACGTTTTTATCGTCAGTTAACCGAGGTCAATGTATGTAATCCTACCCTTTAGATACGGCCCTCGTGGATAAATGTAACGGGAGCTTTTTCCTTCATAATGCTGGACCAGTCCCTTGAAAACCTAATTGCATTAAAAACTGTCCCTCCTCTCCCTTGCTCATGAAACTAATTTCTGTAAGCGACTGCTGCCATCTAGTGGATATAACTTCAGTACTGAAAAAAACATGGAAGAACAAATGCCTTCATTGGGAACAGTATGATGAGACATTTTTAGCATATGTTTATTCACTTATTATCTTTTGTGCAAAAGATACATATCGTGCGTGTTCTTGCACAACATCGCCTGTGGTCTGATCACATGAGGCAGAGCCATCACAAACTAAACAAGATCAAACCGGTGCGGCAATAGGGGTGTGTGAATATGAGGGCAACAAACCTGTTAAACTAGGTCACCTAGTTTACAGTTATTTTCTTTCTCAACACAGGGCATTCAGTCACTTTGGTAAATCAGAAGACAGTTGTGCTGGCCCGGTGTTGAGTACAAAAGCCTAATTATGGTTCAGAAGGATTGCATTGATAAAGTAAATCTTATCAAAAAGTTAGATGTGGCTCGTGTGTTGACTGCACCCAGGAAAACCATGACAAGAGGGAGTTCATCCAAATACCTGGTGACACAGGCAAGCAGCTCAGTCAAGTGTGGAGGGCATGCTTTTCATTTATCAAAGTCAGCTTTCAGGACGGCTTTGATGCTGAAAGTCTTACCCTGAGTCGCACACAGCCTCTTCTGGATCCTCGCATCATCTTATCCTTTGACTGTAAAACAAGAGCAGACCATATAAGAAATAAATACAGGCAGAATACAGAATGCTGTAAAAGACAGTGGACACAAATATGTGAGTAATGTGGTGCAAGATGATATTATTGTACGTCTTTTTCACTGAGGATATTTTGAAAACAACAACAAAAAATTTTGTATTACAAATAAAATCAATGATGGTCGATTTCCCATTTAACTGCTTCGGTTTCGTGCTCTACAGTGCATGCGCTTTACTACCACCTGGTTTACTAGGATACATTTAAATAGAACAGAGCCATCTTTAATGTTGTAAGCAGCACCTGTGCTTCTTCCATTAAATGTCTGGCATGACAAAGGATCAAACAGGTACCATGCACATCTGCCGCTTGTAGCTGTTTTTGTTAGGTCAGGACCAATTAACACAATTCAGCTGGTAGGAGTTGTGTAACAGACCCTCTCCATGTAATGCACAAGGCTAAAAGTCCAATAATAGTCAGGCTGTCATCTGTGGTAACACTAGTAATCAATGAATATTGGGTAATTTCATCTCACTGCGTGTCCCTGTGGATAGAGTCAAGAGAAGACACTTCCCCTTAACTTGTATTGTTGTTTTTGAGTTTTTAAACATTAGCCTATATTATAAAGTAATGGTTGAAACCTTGAGCGAGAAATCACACACGGGATGAAAGGCAAACTATACCACTGAGATTACACAATCTGAA
The DNA here is from genome assembly GCF_045865225.1 of Trachurus japonicus. Classification (NCBI taxonomy): domain Eukaryota; kingdom Metazoa; phylum Chordata; class Actinopteri; order Carangiformes; family Carangidae; genus Trachurus; species Trachurus japonicus. Next base: position 15,799,089 of record NC_140910.1, read on the forward strand.
CTAACTCCGATTAAAATTAATTACAATTAAATTTACTCTTACTACATTATGAAATTGTAATGTCAGATTTTGTCATATTAAACCAACTTGTTTGAAGGGCTACAATGTTCAGTTATCTATTATTGTCAATGAATCTGCTGATTATTTTTGCCATTGATTATATTGTCTATAAAATGGCAGATCCCCAAGTCCCAGAGCAGAACATGAAATTTCAATTGCTTGATTTGTCTGACTTATAGCCTACTCCCAAACTCTCAGATATCTGGGTAGACATGTTACACTAGTTATAACAGGCCTATATGTTCTCTCAACTTTTGACATATTCAAGTGTGTCTGCTGATAACATTCAGAGAGAGCAAAAGCAGCAAATCTTTACATTTGAAAAGCTGAAACCAGCACATGCTCATCATTGGAATGATGAATCGATTATTAATAAAATACTTTCTGTCAATCCACTTATCAACGCATAGTTTCAGCTCTAATCAGACACTGTGTTTAACTGCTGCTGGAGTCCGATTTGTTCTGCTTTGCCTTGATCATTTACATGCATTTGGTCTGAAATGTACAGTAACTGTTGCGTTACTCTCAGTCAGGGCTGAGGGCTCAGTTTAGACTTACTGAAGAAGTACTACTGACTGCTGCACAAATAAGGATTAAGGCTAAATTAATGCTCTGACGACACAGTCAACTTGCGTTTACTGACTTTAGCTTTACTCCGGATACATTACTAATCACAGCAGCATTACAGTGTGAGTGAACCAAATATACAACAAGCAACCCACAGCCACTGTCTGTCTGTCTCCTCCCGCGGTGGCTTGTTAGCCACTTGGGCGAGTAAACCAGCCAGAGTCCAGCTGACCAGCTCTTGTTTTACCGCCGGAGACAAAATGTCACCTCGCCGACATAAAAGACAATGTCTCCGGTTGGCCCAATGCTGTTAGCTATTCACTGTAATGTTTTAGCGTGTTTGTCTATTTCTGCTTCTCTCTCTCTCTTTTTTTTTTTAGCTTTGGGAAGCTAGCTGCATTTAGCGGAAGTGTGGATAAAACGGAGGGACTCCATTGGTCGGTCGGTGCTGGGCGACCGTTGCTACTGGTCAGTGTTCGGATCTGTCACCAGGGAGACTCGCCTCTTTCTTTACGCCAGTTCAGACTCCCAACTCCTGACAAACACAAGGCCTTTCTCCCACTCGGGTTTGACAACCAGCGGTAACTTAAACCTACTGAGCAGACCCGTTTCAGCGATTAAAAACCGTGTTGTTGAACGTACCGTGTAGTATGACAGCAAGCCGGCATTGTAGTCCAGAACAAACCAGCGATACTGCCAACCTTTCATGACGTTAGTCCACTTGCTTAGCGGCCCCTCCATGATGGACGCCATCTTTACAATAGGCTACGGTCGGGGAGGAGTCGGAAATGGTGTGGGCAGGCGTCAGGGCTGGGATGCTGCTGATGATGAAGAGGATGGTGGTGATGGCAACGCGCCCCATTATCATTACCCCCCCTGTATGTACTCGGTGATGGAGGATTATCCAGATTCTTTACTTTAGTAAAAGTAGCATTACCCTTTTAAAATACAAATTAAGTTGCTATGTTCAAAAATGTTATTGAAATAAAAATGTTTAGAAGCAGCAACAATGCACCTGTGGTGTCAAACAATATAATTGGATGCATGAATAAGTAATCAGAAATGTAATGTATTTTGACCAGACTGGGTGTATGAATAATGCATACTATTTTATTACTAATACAACTTTTGTATTTGAACTCTTAATCTGAAAAAGTAGGCGCAATTCGACCACAGCTATGAATAAAATTATAAAAAAGAAGAAACAATATATTAAAATATGTATAGCAATAATAATTATGTTACAAGACAATAATGATAATGTTTCGCTATTATTCCATGATTCCATCACTTCACCACAACTACATTTTATTGGATGAAATGTTGAAACTATTCACCCATTTCTGCCAGAGGATGTTTCCTGAAAAAAAGAAATCAGTCTTGCTCAGCATGGATACACTGTATTTCAGAGAGAGGTATTATTGTCTCTATGGTGGATGTTGACTAGAATTTAAGTTAGAAGCTGTAATTTAAAAAGTTTTTTATTTATTATTAATATTGTCTATTATATTACAAATCACTTCGCCAGTTGAAATTTTCATTTTAACTATATTTGATTTAAAGATAGCTCTCACTGCTCCTTCCACATAACCATTGGACCCTGCAAAGTGTCTGTGATGCTGATCAGGCTAATGTAATACTAATTTCAATCCCAAATATCTTTTCTAAAATTGATAAAACTATGTAAAGCAGCTGACCAACCAACAGCAAACTGTATTCATCAATATCTTTATTATTTACAATAGGCTTAACACTGATAAGCAGAACTTCACAGTAATATAACGTGAGCTTTTAAATAAAATTAAAAAAGAAACAAAAACAAAAACACAAAATATATATTTTGTACAATAAAAAAGTTAATGTTAACATCTCTGCCATTTTTCATCCCTGTTTAGATTCACATATTCCATTATGGTGTGTCTGTGTGTGTGTGTCTGTGTGTCAGTTTACATTGCACTCGTACAACTGAAGAAGTGGCCTTTGGTATAATGATGCAGACGTTCTCCAGAGCTGCTCTCCAAAACAGAGAGACAGAAGGGAAAACAACAGATGTACAGAATAAATGCAGGCAACTTAAATAAAAACTGATATGATGTGGTCAGTTAAAACACAAAAATTAGTTCTGATATCAGATTTAAGGGTGAGCAGATCACCATTGGTACCAAATCGATTCATTGACACTGTAAAGCATTGATTGAATGTTTATGTTTTATTTCTTGGGGGGAAAAAAGACTGGACACTTCTTGGATTCTATAACATCTAATTTTTCTTTCACTCCTTGATAAGGCTTTTTTGGGAAACCTGTTCCACAGAGATGCACTAAACAAAAAAATCAATAGAAACCAAACAGGCAAACAGACCAAACTGTTGCTAGGCAATTACAGAGAAAAAATGTTTCAGACAACACTTTTGACATGATTAGATTACGAGACAACAGAGCAGCTTGGATTTAGTGCAGCGGGCTCGAGTGTTGTTTGTTCAAGAGGAAACCTAAACATATATGGCTGCACTAACAGTGTTAAAGGCCGCTAACACGTGACCTAAGTAACAAAGTGGCCAAATACAAAGTTGAAACAAAGTGCACCTTTTGGTTTCAAGTTTGGATATGACTTCCGAGTGACAGAAACGCCTTATGTAGTGATAATCACAATTTCATGGCTATGAAAAGCTAACATGGATGTTGAAATGATGGACTTAAATATTGCCACTTGTGATTTCTTGCAGTGTACATAAATTATTTGTGACTGTATATAAATTATTTGTTCACAAAAAGGCACCAAGAATCATGAACACAACAATGATGGCATCCGGTTTGTCTCAAGAAATGGGAACATTTTCCTGACACATGAAATAATGACATGAAATGCACCATGAAACAAGTTGACAAAAAGAAGTTCTTGGCAATCCATCAAGTGTCAATTACGGACATTTTTGAAAAGTGTTATGGACCTGCAGTGTCAGATTACATTTTGTAAAATTCAGATGTGTCAAAGAGCCAATGTGTCTTATCCAGGCTGATCTTTTCCAGTGTAAATTAAGATGTGAGCCAAAGCAAACAAAGAAAATAAAAAAAAATTCTGTGAGTTTGTTTGTGTGTGTGTGTATGTGTGTGTGTGCGCGCTGTACACAGTTTTTGTTTGTGCTCAAAAAAACAGAGCAGCTGTTTCTGGACTTACTTAGTGTGACCAAAATTCAAACTATGGGCCAATGAACTGTAAAAATAATAGTAATAAATAAAGAAAAATGGCACCTTAAGAGTTTAAAAGAGTCATGCAGATGAACATTGGACCGGGTTCAGAACCAAAGAACAATACATTCATAAAGCAGATATTCAGATCTGGGTGGATGGGCCTCAGTCTTGCGACAGATCTCTACAGTCAAAGACATTACTATTTATGCTGTGACCACACATAAATCTTTTGTTTCCTGGATATGAAATAAATCAAATATTTACATAACTCTTTTCTCAAAATAGGTCTGTGCTTTTAATAATAAAAAAAAAAAACAAGAATAATTTAAAATTCAAGTTCATACATAGACATTCTAAAAAGCATTTTTCTTTGAACCAAATAATGTACAAATGGCTCATGTGCTGAAGACATACTGCAATTTGTTTGCTGAGAGATCAGTACTGTGTGATTAGTGTAAAGTAGGTCTTTGCATTTTCGTAGTGTTCATACATTGTAGAATTTGAGGCACTGAGGCCACGACAAGGCTACAGGGAATCCAGCACTGTCCATACTCAGAAGGACACTTATAGAAACACTGTCCCAGTTCACCTGCTCATGTGCTACCCTGTGCTCTCTCTCCCCTCCCCTCACTCCACTCTCTTTTATGCTCCGTCATTACAAGGAAGAAATATGGTGTGCAGGGATAACTGGACATAAATAATGAAATGCTTTAGGGGACGGGGGATTCCCCCCCCCCCATTTATGTGGCACTGTGTTAAAGTGTGAACATCAGTCACATCACTGAAGCGAAGACAAAATACTGTGCATATGATAAGACGCCCCACATTCACTCACTTATGCTCCAGTACTGTGGGAAAATAGATTCATATAGATCTTTTCTTGTCTTTTTTTTTTCCTTTTCTTTTTCTTTTTTTTTTTTTTTAGATTTGATAAGCCTGTATTTGGTATTACTGAAACGCCAACTCAACGTTTCACTTGAGCTTATTTACATGCTTTTCAAATGAACACAAGTTTCAATGCTATAAGTGATCCCTTCAATAGCTCTCAATGGTCTCACCTTGTGGGAATGTCACTGTCAAAACAGCTGATTATTCTCGAACGGTTATTCTCAAAAACAAGACTTTTAAAAAAAAAACACTTTTGGGCAGGTTTACTCTTTTGTCCGACTACTGAAAAACACTGTCAGTTGCAACCTATGAAATAAAATCAAAATAAACATCTGCACACAAAATAAAAGTGTCATATTCCCCAAATGGCTTTGAAAAAAATGGCTTATGGTCACTAAATTCCCCAGACACTAAGCAGAAAAGCTGATGATTCACATTATTTGTGAAACACTGTTGAGCTTCAGTCATGAGGGGAAAACAGTTGTGTAGTTTTGTCGGTACGGCTGGGCGCAACCACCGTCACTCTCACTCAGTAATGTGACAGACTGACAGACAAGCAGAGGGAGCTTTACCTAACTCTCTGGGCCGGCTACACACAGCTGATACACTCGACATTCATTGAACAAAGATGCCATGGTGGAGACTTGTGGCGAAACGTTTCATGGTGCGACTTGAACCACATTTAGTTTGGTATATAAACATTTCTCAATATGTACAGATCAGAGCAAATTAGTGTCCACACTGGCATTTTATGAAACTGTTGTTTGTAAACAATAAAAAGATTACACTTTGTAGAGATTTTCTCTGAGGTACTTTAGAGACTCGTCTCATTTTGACCCCTAAAAAGCTGTCGATAGAACCAGAAACATAAAAAAAAGGGAATATAAGCGATCGGTCGGGGGTGACAGGGTGGTGTCGTCACAGTGGCTACCTCTGCACTACGTCACTAATCTCTTTAATACAGCTGTGCAGGTTGTCCAGTACAGTGTTGGGCCCCATATTGCTCAGTCCTCCTCCCGAAGACGAGGCCCTCAGTTCCTGCAGGCTGAGCTCCAGCTTCCCCACCGCCTCTCGGAAGGCGAATTTGTTCCTCATCTGAGGGATGCAGTCCACGTAACCTGAGCAGTAGTCTAGCAGCTGGTGGCCGGCGTCCAGCACCTGGCTGCTGGAGGGGCTGTCGGAGCTGGCGTGGAGGGCGCTGCTCAGGCACTCGGCGCACTCCAGCAGGGCCTCGCGGCTCACCCGCTCCAGAGGCACCCGCTCCGCCTGCTGCCTGGTTCGCCGCAGCGCCACTTTGGAGCCGCCGGCGGTCGGTGCAGTGTGTGAGGACGAGGCAGTGGTGGTGGCCCCGTTGGCCATTTTGGTGGGAGTCGTGTTGGTGGTGGCAGAAGAGGAGGAGGAAGATCCAGGAGGCACTTGTGGTGGCGGCACCGACGGCCTGCCCGTCGTCGCTCCTCCGGACAGTCGCCCTGACCTGTGACCTTTTAACGTGTCTCCGTTCACTTCTAGCGGCGCGCCTCCTACCTGCTCCTCCCCGTCGCCGCTGTAGGAGTGCTGCAGGCTGCGCAGAGTGGGAGGCGGAGGAGGAGCGCACTTGGGTTTTACAAGTCGTGGCCTGTCCCGGTCCGATTGGTGCTCAGACAGCAGTTTGAAGCGGTTCCCCTGAGAGTCGAGCCCGACCAGGTGCACGTCGGCCGGGCTGTGCTTCAGCGTGGGGGAGATCAGGACTGGAACTTTGTGGTTGTGTGTCGGTGCGGCCGAGGAAGGACTCGAACTCGAAGTCTTAGAGGGCGACGACCAACTCTGCTGCCTTTCCAGTCCTCCCCCACTCTCCTCTCTGCTCTCCCTGAGCCGGGAGAGACTCTCCGAATCTCCCACCTCCCCCCCGACTCCTGGTGCCCTCACCCCTACAGCAGTGCCCCTGGGTAGTAGCTTGGCTTTGGGCCTTTCCCTGATCTGTGCCGTCCCCTCGTCCATCCTCCTCAGCAGAGTTTCTGAGGGCCGCGCGGCCCCGTTCTCTGGCTGGGAGGTGGTGGAGGCAGTCCTCTCCAGAGGGGGCTTAGCACTGCGGTTCCTGGGTAAAGTCAGAGCCATGCGCTCCAGGTCTGGGAGCCCAGCCGACATAGAGGAGGTAGAATTGGACCTAGGGAAGGGTTTCGGCCCTCCAACTATACTTCCACCGTCCTCTGAAGAGGTCGTCTTTCCTGTCCGTAGCCCGAGGGTCTTTTTGATGAGTCTAGGTGTAAAAAAACCAGCCAACCCGCTCCAACTGCTGCCGCTCGTCACCTGTGAACCAAGGCCTCCGCTGGAGGGTTTCTGTCCGAAAGCGGCCCCGCAGCAGCGCGACTGAGTCTGCGTGGGTTCCCCGTGGGAGTGGGAAGGAGAGGCAGAGAAGCCCCCTAAACTGTCAGACTGGGGCAAAGGAGGAGGAGCGCTGAAATCAGCAGTGGGTTCGTATTTTTTGTGAGGTTGTGTCTCCATCTCCCGGAAAGAGCTGCTCCTCTTGGGTGGCGTGGGAAGGTTCTGCTGGAGCTGGGAGGATGGTGAGGAGGAAGAAGAGGAGGAAGTTTTCTTCTTGATGAAGGAGCTGAAGAAGCCAGTCTTACGGTCTCGTGTAAATGTGCCCATGTCCTGTGCATCATCTAAAAGGCTGCTGGGAGATTTATCTCGTGGCTGTTGTTTTCTGGGCAGAGCAGGAGAGCTGCCTGACCGGCCATCGCCTCCCAGCAAAGAAGCCCAGCCTGGAAAAAGAGCAGAGACAAATAGATTACGACGATGACATTAAAACAAAGCTGGGCTGAGCTCGACATAAATATAACCATCCTTGTTCAAATCTTGCTCAATATCCAGCAAAAGGTATTGACAGATTTTAGCTCCCTCGCCTGTGCTTTAATGTCCTTCACTCTATCAGACAGCTGTGTTGTTGTAATAAGATGGACTGTTCCCTTTCTCTCTAAAAGCTGCTTTTTCCTCCTTGGGGACTCATGAGTAAGGAAAAGGCATTTCAGGGAAGGAGACTAATGCACTCAGTAATTCAATGATTAACAAGTTGCTCTAGTAAAAGATGGGATGGTGAATACACCTCTGACTTGATGAGAACAACAGGAGCCACCCAGAAACTGCCCAACCCCTGATACTAGGAGAGCTGTTGTGTAACTTTGCTGCTAACCCATAAATACAATAAGTAAGAGAAAGTCAGTCAATCATATTTATCAACGCTCTGAAGCCATTAGTGAACAGAGGAGCAAACACACAAACACTTCCAACAACTTTGACACTGCCCTTATTAATAATGTACATGTAAATATAAATATATGCAAACAAGAAATATTCATAACACACTGTTGTAAACGGAAATGGCAGCATTTATGAAGCACTGCTATCCAAGCTTTACGATTTACATATCATTCACAACACATGGTCACACACCAGTGTGTTGAGACCTAGCCAGACCATTGGGTACAATGTGAAGAACACTTGTGGACAGCGGGAGCTGGGAAATGAACTGCCAACCCTGTGATCTAGCAGTCTGACAATAACCCAAAATACATGGAAAATGTATAGGTTATGGTTTGTTTGTTTTTTTTTAGTATTTTGCATATGTTTATGTGCAATTTTGCACAATCAGAGGGGAAACTTTGCTTTTTAGTCTTGTGATAACTCTTGTGCTTTATGGGTTAGGGTTGAGTTACATCATCTGCATGCATCACATTTAAGTGGAATTATGATTCATGAACCCTCCTCTTCCTTTTCATTGTGAATAGCTGGTAGTTATGGACATGATAAATGCAAGATGAACTAAATGGCGACAATGACAAAAAAACAAACAAAAAAAACCCCAGACAAAAACAGATGGACAGAGTGTCTCCTTCACAAAAACACACACATCCTGAGAGCCTCTCCAAAAACACAAATGAACAAGTTTTTATTTTCAACAAATAAATATGTAATAACTTAAACAAGACAAGACAAACAACAGACAATATGATGTGAATTTAATGTTGGCGTTGGAAAATATTAATACATATATTGACTCATCTTGTTAACACATCACAGGTAACAGACACTTGTTATATGTACACATGTCAGAGACATGGGATGACTTGTTATACTGGGGGAGTGTTTGACCTCGACTTGGACAAAAGAAGCTTAAACCACATTTGAAACGCTGCAGGAAACTGAAACCACTTAATGCTAAAGTGCTGGTTTTCTTAAATCAGCAGTTCATGGAATTAGTGTTTCCTGTTAGTTAAACTAATTTGGACAGGCAGTAAGCACCAGTATCTAGAAAAGTCTTCACTCGACTCTACAAAAAACAAGGTTACAAGTAAGTTTTCAGGAATATAGTGGCAGCTTCACATAGTATATATAATAATAATATAATGGTATTTTTCTTCACTCCTATCCCCAGATTTTCTAAGTGTTGCAGGATTATTCTAAGGTTCAATCATTGTGTTTTCTCTTTAAAGTCTTTTAAGTGATTTGAGATGACATGGACATGCACTTAAATTTCGTGGATGAATAATTTGAACATTGAAGTTTAGAGATTTGATGATTTTTTACACTAATATACTAAAGTATGGAAACAGTTGTTGTAATTCTGGGCCAATGGAATGACACGGTCAGGCTGTGCTTGCAGTACTGCTGTGAGACAGCGCTGGTGGACTGACGGGCAAGTCAGTTGTTCAGGAAAATGACCGCTCTTCTCCTCAGGCGGCGGGCTTGGCGACGCTGCAGGTGAGTCTCTGAGGTGGTGTCCTCAGGCGTACCTGCAGAATCATAATGTCGTGCACCTGCGTTGTTGGTAGTAAGGTAGGGATGCCTGGCTGTACCTGAGTGGCTGTGCATGCCGTGGTCGGGGCGCCCGTCCAATCCACCCTCGATGTTTTCCTTGTTTTCTGTGTGCTTGTGGGTTGTGCGAGATTTGGAAGGCAAGAGGGGCATGTCATGACCGAAAGAGTGCAGCGGTCCACAGTGACCAGAGGAGGCCGTCTTGCAGAGCTCCTCTGCCACCTCTGTAATGTACAAAAAAAACAAAAAAACACTCATGTCAGAGGCAGGCTGTACTTTATTTGCTGATTAAATAAACAAATACAGTAAGTACTAATTCCTTTTGAACTTTTGAACGTGTGTTAATGATGATTAAACTCTCATCCCCCTAGCTCTATACTTGTTTCTTCTTTCTTGCCTGTTTTGAATGCTTTCATAAGCTGAACAGGCAGTCGACCTGCTTCAACAATTGCAAAGCCCAATAAAATAATAAAATAAAAAGTCTGAATGAGGGTGGTCTAACTCCACAAGAGCTGAGAAAAAGCTACATGAACTGTACCTTCAGAGATGCTGGAGTCATGGAACATCGTCTCGAAGGCTTGATGGATCTCTGCAAATGAAGGCCTGTCTAATGGGCTCCACTGCCAGCCTTTAGGAAAGACACAGACAAAAAAAATTACTACATGTGACTTAATAATGGGTTTAAAGTAATCCACCTACAAATCCAACATTGCTTTCATGAACACTGCAAAAGAAATTCTTTTGTCCAAAATCAGGACGGCCAGCTTTCAGTCAGTGTAAGAGGGGATGCAATGAAGTGTGACATGACGAAGGCCTGACAGAAATGTAAGAAAGATGAATGGACGACCGCAGCCGTCAACCTCTGTTCATGTCTTCCCTGTGCAGTGTGAGCACTTGCTAAACAAGTATGAAGTAGGCCAGACTACTCACATGCTCTCATGAGTTCATAGACTTTAGGTGGACATCCCTCCGGCTGCTCCATGCGGTATCCTTTCTCCAGGAGGTCATAGACCTGAGACAGATCAATGCCTGGGTATGGAGACATGCCGTATGTGGCGATTTCCCACAGTAGCACCCCGAATGCTGTAGAGAAGAAAGATTCGCAGGATCAAACATTAGGACAATAGGAAATTAAGGACAAAAGAGGAAAAATCTGCATTTGGTATGACTGTAAACTCATATATTGCTCACCCCAGACATCAGACTTGATGGAGAAGGTGTTGTATGCGAGGCTCTCGGGTGCTGTCCATTTAATGGGGAATTTGGCCCCAGCGTGGGCAGTGTAGGTGTCACCAGTCATTAACCTGCTCAAGCCAAAGTCGGCAACCTTCACCACATGATTCTCACCGACCAGGCAGTTCCTCGCTGCAAGATCCCTGAAGGGTGAGGGGAGGAGGAGAGAGAGAGAAAAAAAATTAATCTTTTGCATTTGTGGATTAATACCATGAGATGTTTGAATTTACACACACTGACATACTTAAGACTGACTATCCCCTTACCTGTGTATGAAGTTCTTCTTTTCCAGGTATTCCATGGCAGACGAGATCTGTGTGGCCATGTAGAGCAGCACCACAGCGTTCACCTCCTCTTTGTCACACTCTCTCAAGTAGTCCAGTAGGTTGCCGTGTGGCATGTACTCAGTTACAATGTAAAACGGAGGCTCCAATGTACACACACCTGCGCAGAATACAAATAGTGTAATTTTAGGAGAGAAGAATGTCTTGATAATCAGACTGTAATAAATACAGAAAGGGCAACTATTCATTCAAGAAATAAAGTTTCAGCTATGAAATACGATCAGTGACATTCATAAATACTGACCTAGCAGCTGGACGAGGTTTGGGTGTTTGACCTCCTTCATCACTGCTGCCTCTTTCAAGAATTCTTCAACCTCCATGGTGTCCTCCTGTCATTGAAACACAGAGAAATGTAAATCAAAAAGAAAGAGGCCTTTTACCTGACAGACATACAACATATATTACATACAACACAAACGATCAAATGCAATACCACAGTCCACCTGCAGGTGGTGATCTATAACCATTGTTTTTGCCCAGTTCCTTAGATTTAAAGCTACAAAGCTTCTGGGAGAATACCCATCAAAAACAGGAGATTTTACAACCCAACTATCCACTGTAAAGCTCAGGGAAATAAACTGATGACATCAAAATGGGCCTCCTGACCTTGAGTGTTTTGACAGCCACCGTGAGGTTGTACTTTTTCCACACTCCCACGTACACCTCTCCGTACTGGCCTCCTCCCAGCTTGTGCTTCATGGTGATGTCTGTGCGCTCCATCTCCCATTTGTCGTGGATGGGTGACACACCGTACACTGTGGGCTTGTTACATTTGGGTGCTGGGTAGTGCAATGTGGTGACCAGGCCATCGGCGACAGTGGAGTGGTGGTGGACCAGCTCAGCCAGGGTGGCGAAGCGGCTCTCAGACGTCACATACACCTGAGGGGGGGAAGGTGTGGGGAGGAGGAGGAGGAGGCACAGGGTTGGACAAAGGCGTGAGAAACGAAGATGTACTCTGGTGGAGTCCAAACAGGTTAAAGCAGGTTAATAACAAAGTGATAATGACAATCGTGCAGCTATACAAAACAGAACTTGAGCTTTTAGCCAGCCAATTCAAACTCCAAGTACCGTAAACCCTTCATGTGTGTACCTTTCCATCAGAGGCGGTGTTGATCCTGTAGTGGTAGACTCTCCCCTCGTAGCGCAGAGATATGGACAGCTGACCGGGGCTGCTCTCGCTTTCCCGGACCAGAAAACTCCCGTTGATGAGGGAGGAGAGCAGGTACTCTGCAGCGCTGCGAGACACAGGCCCGTGATACCAGCTGTGCTTCTCCAGGCTGTTGACTGGTGTGATGTAGTTGGAGGGCACCCAGCCTTGGCCGTTCTTGGAGCGCACTTCACTCCACTCTCCATTCTGGTTGTAGCCCAGCACACGCAGCTTCTCACCTGCACACAGGAGGAGGAGAAACAAGTGAGAATAGATCAGACTGAACTGGTCATGTGGTCACAGCTTTTTACACCCTGTCTACCTAAAAAGCACCAGTAGATGCCTAAAAGTTAAATAACTCCTTAGGGGTCCTTGGGGGGGGGGGAGAAGAGCGCACACCGGTGTTGATGAGGTGCTCACAAACCGGGACGAAAGACTGACAGGAGCAGTGACGTCGCACACTCGTAGCCTGAGATGCAAAATGGTTTAATAGAATCGAATAGACACCAACGTTTCGACCATAATGGTCTTCGTCAGGGTATAGAAGACACAACATTTTTTCTTCTTCTTTCTTTCGTCTTCAAAACCCTGAAACGTTGGTTATGTTTATTTGATTCTATTAAACCATTTTGCATCTAAGGCTAGTGTGCGACATCACTTCTCCTCTAAAAGTTGAATAAGAAAATTAAAGTGTCTACTTCTGATTGCAAGATTGAGATTCAATATATTTGATTTCTTTTTCTTTTCAGACAAATGGAACAAAACCGCCCCACAAAGTTTCCATGCCTGTCGTAACACCGCTTGGTATCAGGTCTCATAGAGACAAGAGGAGTCATGGATAGGACGGGCCTCTGGTTGAAACTACATCAAAAGCAATGAATGATGGGGTTGTGTAAGCTGCATATCTGTCGTCGAAGAGCTGGCAAAACCAGGCATGTAGCGACTTGGTCTATCTGTCTCTATCTGTCTCTCTCTGACGTCAGTGCAGGAGACATGAGAGGGCAGAGAGGCACTGAAAAGAGGGAGCGACGCATCAACACAGCAAACAACACTGAATGGAGAAGTGATGATCAGCATGTTGGATAAAAGATTAGAGAAAGAAAGAAAGAGGAGGACAGAGGGTAGGGGCAGGATGGGAGTGATGGTCTGGCAGAGAGTGGATGTTCAGCCTGCCAGTCCCACATGTTGCCTCCACTGCCTTTTCTTCCTGTCAACATCTTCCTGGATGAGCCTGACTATTCACTTTACATAGCAAAGCAATGTAAAAAATGATGCTGCATTTCTGCACAGCTGAACCTGGTTCAACTTTTTCTGTCAGATGACCTTACATTGTTTTGTTTTTTTTATTGGAACTGAAATGAAGGGGGTTTTGCGTTCCTTCACAACAGGGCTAAAGCTCTCGTGAACCAGCCGCTTAAAACGGTGAGAACCAGCAGCCACAGAGTTTGTGCAATAGACTTACATTAAGCAGTTCAATACCGTAGAGTAAACATCCAACTAACTGAGCTGAGTCCAGTCGGCCCACCAACATGTAACCACCGACTGGGGCTGCAGGTCGAGCTCTCAGAACTTAACACATTACGCCAGCAAATCCACAGAGCTACATTAAACAGACATGGTTATCCACATCCAGCCCACCAATCCACCAGTCTCCTCTGTGTCTGTCGTCTGTGTCTCCAAGTTTTGTGGGAGTGGAAACATTGACTGCCTCCCTCTCTCTCTCTCTCTCTCTCTCTCACACACACACTGGGAGCCATGTGTGCCTGAAGTCGGGCTCTCGTCTGGGCCTAGCCTGGTTTGGCCTGGCACAGAGAGGAGACAATGATTAGCCCCAGACGCGAGTCGAGCCAAGTCCCTCTCTCTGTGATCGGCCTCAGCTCGCCGTGCTCATCCACCTGTTATTATTACAGTTGCACAAATTCCATATTAACGCAGCTTTTAGAGGTATGCTCAGTCGGGTCGCTTCCCATGTGACGCAGCAGAGAGCGGCACCGATAGGAAAAGTGCAATGGAGCCTGGGGAGAGCACATGTGCTCGCATGTGGGCAGAAATCTCAGATTCACTCCATGAGTCAGGGTCTAAACATAATTTCCATCCCAGGCAGCTGCTGTGGAAGCCTTAAAATGATGGATAATTAACACACTCTGCCACGTTTAATGCTTTAGATCGGTTGGGGGAAACAAGCTTGGCCCACTCTGGATAATATTATGAGGATATTTTAAGCTCATTACCCAGGGTAGAGCTTGATGACCGGTTAACTGCTGCAGGTTCAGAGAGGAGAGAGTGTGTTTCACAGGAAGGGGAATACAAATTAAGAAAATAGTGGAAAGAGAAGAAAGATCATAAACAAATAACCTTGTACTGTAACAACCACTGTGCTAGTGGATAATAATCCCCTTTCCTCATAGGTGGAGTAAAAGAATTAAATTATAGTTTGAAGGAGGGATGTGGTATGTGTGTGTGTGTGTGGGTGGGCGCAGAACAAGAAAGTCATAGCTGGGGGTTAGATACCTGCTGATGTAATGGAAAGGTGAAATCACAGTTACTGTTAGGTAAAGCTCTGTTGCCACACAACATTCCTCTGGCATCACTAAACCTAACTAGTCATAACACAATCACTCCCGGAGCCGCTGACCTGCCAATCACCAGCCTTGCCCTGAGGATACACTGATGACTTGTTGCAACACAGGACGTGTAGATACAAATGTCAACAGTTGGGAAGGCGTGGTCGGGATTAATCAATGACTTGTAAAACCTTTCCTAGAGTAACATCACATTGCCAGGCAACACCTTTTTTAGTGATGATGCATGTAAACGGTGTACCCAAAGAATTTAAGGTGGAGAAGAATTTGTTGTCGTGATGCATCCGACAGGTACACGACACATTCACTAATAAAGAATTTCCCTTTTTAGTTTGTTATTTTAAGCCACAGTCCGGTGCCATTGTTTACCTTTGGTGATGCTGAGCGTGTTGTCTCCGCTGGCGACAAAGTCATAAAGTGCAACGAAGAGGTTTGGGTCGCTCTCAGCGGCCCCCAGTAGGTTCTCCTTGGAGCTCCAGCGCACCGCCTCTGTCAGCGCCGCCGAGTCCAGGCCGAATGGCCGGTGAAGAGCTTCTGGATGGAAAGAAGGAGTCAGGGGTCAGGGGAGAGAGAAAACACACTGTTAAAGTTGGAGGAAGACACATTATGCACACAGGTCAAGGGTGAGAGTAAAGAGCCACCATCACTGACAAGCTCCTTGGCACCAACAGGCTGTATAATCCCAGCAGTAGTTGAGTTGCAGGACTGATGCCCTCTAAGCAAATGGTAACTTTAACTCCCCCATAATCTCCAGAGTCTCATCTCCAGAGTCCATTCTGCAGGTCATCTACCTGTCTGTCCACGCTTCGTCCCTTGCTTGACCCCAGTGTGGCGTTGGCGGCCACTCAGAGCCGCCCACTCTTCCTCAAAACTGCTGCTTGCCTGCAGGCACCTCAAAGGCATTACTTTAGCTGGTCCTCTCTCTGAAGAGCACCGGTATCACAGACTACACACTCAGACCTGCCGTGTCTAGCCCCAGCTAGGTAAGATCTGAGGTGGGAGTGTTGTTGTGTGTGTGTATATAGGGAGAGGGAGGGGGCGGAGCCACGGCGCCACCGGGATAGGAAAGATTCTCCCTCTACACAGGATGCAGTGATCGCCATAGCTACAAAACACACACACACACCCACAAGACACACAATTAGGAACTTGTACATGCGTAGCCAATACGTTCTACACTCGACAGCTGCTGCCAAAGTCGCTGCGTGTCTGGACAGCTGCTGGGTGAGTGGGAGGAGGAGGAGGGTGGCGAAATGGAGGGATGGAGAACAAGAACTTAAGAAGAGAAAAGCTATTACACAGAATGGCTTTCCTTAAATGATTTATTTCAGACAAACAGAAGAGCATCCACTGTGTATTGTAAGTTGTACTTTATGGTATAGTTGTTGTGTAGGATTGTAATATAATGAGAGGTGTTTATATTTTTCTTGTAAACAACAGGGGAAGCAATACAAGCCTCAAACAGAGGTGATCTGGCTGTACACAAGCCTTTATGACCTGAATGCATCGTACAGCCCCAAGATTAAAAAAAAAACATCTTCCAAGTGAAATACATTAGCGCAGACTTGTCATTATTTCTGCGTAATGGTGTGCTTTTGAATCCTGTACACTCGTTTTTTATATTAGTCAAAATCCAACTTCATGTTAAAGTCTATGATTAAGAAAAAACATCACATTGGTGATGAAATATTGTCTGATGAGGACGACAAAAAGGCTTTTTCTTTCAGTTTTAAACATCTGCCAGGAAGCTGCCACCTACACACTCAGTTATGAATCAACTGGTTTCTTCTAAAAACCCTATTTCTTCATGCCTGCAGCGCTTTTCTTCACTGTCAGACAAGACATATATTGCCAACAGGGTTGGATTTTGGTTAAGGTGGCAAACAGTCATCAGAGATATAAAAAAATACTGTTTTCCAAAAACAACAACAACAACAACAACAACAACGAATTAAATGTATAATGTAGATAAAACTATCACAGACGGGATTATGTCCTCTTTTTTGACTTTACAGCAGAAAACAGACTTATTTGAGACAATGTAACAAGATATTTAGTCTCACATCACAGTGTAAGTACATTTCTTAGGTCTAGTAATAGAAAAGTCGGTCATATTAGCAAACCCAATGTCATACAACTAACCTGAAAGTTACTGTGAAAATGGAAATATACAATAATGGTCAGCTAATGAGTTCACAATCACACACAACTCAGATGTTAACATCACTTTCATATTTGGTTTTTCATTTGAGAACCAAGAACATAAACCTCTAAACGTTAGATGCCAGTCAAATCTTTAATTAATGAGCTTTTTTTCATGCAAATTCAAAGAACTGAGTGAAAATGTGCCCATGCTCTAATCTCACAAAGTTGGCAGATATTCATGAAGAAATTAAGTGTTTTCCATTGTAAGTCCACAACCATGTGGCAGGCACATGCCATACACATGCATGAGAGCAGAGAGACTGTCCAAGCAGTATTAACTAAATATCTTCCTCACTCAACAAACTGTTTAATATCTACTCTGTCCACCATGCCACATCATCTACAAGACTTGCCCACCTTTGTTCTGGACCAACATGCACTGTAGCGCAGCAGTAGCCGTGACCTGGCTCAGCCACAGCTCCCAGTACATCTTCCGCTCTGGTCCGGTCACCAATCAGTCCCCAGTGTCCAAAGAAACCCAGTGGGCGTCTCAATCCGCCGTGCTGACTCCGAGCAAATGTTCTGAAGCTTCACTGTGTCTATTTAGACTCACACGAAGGCGACTGAAAAGCACGAGTGTACATTCTCCCGGAGCTCTCTAAACCATCTCCTCCACTGTGGAGGCACAGGCGCCGTACGAGAGGCCGGCGCTAGAGAGACGGAGACCCCCCAGACAAAGTATTTACCCACGCTGTCCTTGAATCAAACCACCTCGACTTCTGAAGTCAGTGACTTGCAGCCTCCTGTTGGGAACTCCCTGCTAGCTTTGATGTGGCTTAGGGGAGTCAAGATTTCCAAGGTCCATCTGGAGAGCACAGACGCCCATGACTGATGCTCGCTGTGGTTTAACGCGCTGTGAAGAGGACGGCAAACCATGGCAGAGAAGGGGGAGCGAGGAAGGCGTGTGGTAAAGAGGGGGTGTGAGTTGGGAGGGGGGGGGGGGGGGGGGGGCATGTATATACAGAGGTTGGAGGGTGCAGGGGGGTATACCGTATGGAGGAAAGTTGAGCTCAATGTGTGTGTGCTGTGTGTGTGAGTGTGTGAGGCCTGAACCAGCGCTGTGGCCGACAGCAGATGGCTGGTCTAGGGGGAGGAGAGGTCCTATTGACCCCCACTTTTCTCCTGTGTGTGTGTGTGTGTGTGTGTGTGTGTGTGTGTGTGTGCATGTACACAACATGTACACGACCACAACTGCCGTAGTCAGGCTGAGCCAACTGTCAGAGCTGCTCCTCTTACATAGCTACATATCACATCACTCTCCTCAGGAATGTTTTTAATGAACCAGTGATATTATGACAAACATGTTTGTCAAATTCCAGTCATCAGAGACAAATAGCAGAAGGAAAATAAAGAAACTTAATCAACACTTATTAGAGTATTAAAGATTAAATGAAGTGACAACGACAACAACAACGACAATCTGAATCACCATAAAACATCGTGAGCCAGTTTTCTATTGATCGAATCCATTGAGTCGCTGTTAAATCTTTCAATCAGATCAACAGTGCTGTGCTGTTGTACTTGGCCAAAAGCTCAGACCTCATGTGCTGAAACGTTTGATTGAGGGAGCAGTTGGCCTGCGTGGGGTATGTCGTCGTGTGCCCGTGTGGGTGCCCCAGTGTGTGTGTGTGTGTGTGTGCTGTCAAGTGTAGCACATGTGCTTTGTGAAGAAACCACGGCTTTGTGCTTAGCAGAGCCGAGAGGGTATTTGCGAGTGCGAGGGGGCACGCCAAGCCAGCAGCCCGTAAGACAGCTGGGACAGAGGTGACCCGAGACCCAGAGCAGTAAGCACACACACATAACATGTAGACACACACATCACATGCGCACACATCAATGGTTGACACTCTCTCCTTGGCTTGTCCCTGCACCCCCCGCTGCTTCCCCTGCAGCTGTTTGTATGAATGTTTGTGTTTGACTTCACTGGACCGACCGACCGACCGACCGGCCGGCCGCCTTGTGCCAAAGTATTAAACGACACAATAACATCATTTACACACCAGCCTTATCAAAAACAATACAGTTCATATCTGAGAGCCCGTGACCAGAGAGGTAAGGGTGTATATTTAGCTGCCGGAGAACAAAACACAGCAACATGACATCCAGAAATAACAAGAGCACATAGTGATGGCGGCGCGGAGATAGACGGCGGGCCGCCCGCCTGCAGGAAGCCCGAACAAAAACCTGAGTCAATGCTGCGGATGAGACCTACATAACACAAGACGTTACATAAGTGGACGGGACAGGCCAGAGCAGATCCTGTGGCCGTCTCAGACAGAACGAGGTGAAGCAGGAGGGAGAGTCACAGATAGACGGAGCGGGCTGGAGCCAGAGAGACTGCTGCTGTATGTTGTAATCTAGCACCAGCAGGTATTTGTCCTCACCAAATCACATTGAGGCTCAATGATAAATCATGTTGCAGCAACTCTATCTAGTCTTCTGTATCACGGAGCGCAAAACAGACTTGACTGTTGGTGATACCATCAAAGCATATTTGAGGGGAAATAATAACATATGGCCTGTTTCCATAAGAAATTTCAAAGTTTGGGAAATGCAAGATCTGAAGCAAAGTCTTATTAGTTTAGTTTTATTAAAACAGCTTCAAATCACTCTGTGAAAATGTCTTTAAAATCTCCACAGGCCCCTTAAGCCTACAACTTAATAAGGAAACAACCAACTTTTCATTGTTTTCGGATGTCTGAAGAACAAACAATCTAGAAAATAATCTACAGATTAAGCAGTAATGAAAATAATCATTAGTTCCATGCCCTACGCGGTATACAACTACAGGAAAGGAAGAGAGCAAAGTAATGGGTCTTGAAAGAGAATTACATAATGTATTACAGAGGGCACCCGCAAAAGCTAAATGTGGGCTGAGATGAACTCGATGCAAAACTTTTAATACAGTTTTAGAGCAGTGTATTTGCAATAAAACTGTTCAAATCAATGGGAAATACAACAAACATGTTTTGGCAGAAGGACCATTTTGTTGGTCTGTTTTATACATTTCATAGTGTTCATGTTTATTGGAGTTATTGATCAAAAACAAACAAACTATTAGTGGATCTGTGTGTGCTCGTTTCCAACATCCATCAACAGGGTGAGAAGCAGTCTCACTGGGCTGGAGAGGAGACACGAGAGTCAGTTGTTGTTCAAGAGGACTGGACAAAGGACAATAGCCTCATTAATGCCACATCACGTGTGTGTCTGTGTGTGTGTGTGTGTGTGTGTGTGTGTGTGTGTGTGTGTGTGTGTGTCTCAGGAAGATATTCCCTGGTTCCTGGGGAAGTAAAAAGAACACAACACTACGGCTTATATCAGTCAGAGGCAACCGATCAGTTGTGCTGCATATACATAGATACATAGACATACACAATACCGCCACACACACTTATATGCACTTGTCCTGCGCCCACGCCGGTTCGCTCATGTCCACACTAGCAGATTCACACACGTCTACATCAATCAGACCCCCGCCTTAAACAAATCCTGGTGTGGTAACCCTCTCTGAGTAAGTAATTACACACAGGGCTCTGCCTCTGCTGGGAACACCTGTGAATGTTCTCCCCTCACCTCCGTCCATACAGCGATCACGTCCGCTCCGCAGTCCACATGGAAATACACCGATTAGGGAGTGGAGTGGACAAACACCAGTCTGGGCCTTGGGGCCGGTGGATCACTGAGGAACGGAGAAGAATGGAGCCCTAACCCACGGCTCACCCTGTCCTGCCCCTCTCAGGGCTTGTTATGGGTTAATAATGGGCTTTAAGTGCTTCCCTCTAGGTGTGTTGGCAAAAAAAAGGCTAAGTGCTTCTTTATGTGACAGCAGAGACGATGGCCGGCATATGTTCACTTGAAGATAACGTCTCATCCACACTGCACTGGTGTGTTTCAGACGCTGAGGCCAAATGCATATTAACAGTGGACTAAGTCTATTATTTCAATGCAGAGAAAATAAAGAGTTTCTTTATAAGCTCCCTGACCTGTCTGGTGCAGAGTTAAGGGTGTCGTGTCTGCGCTTAAAAATATCATTCAGTCCTTGTGATCTCAAATGATGATGAAAAAAAAAAGAAAAAGAGGCAAAAACATGCTTTTGGATTGCTAACAAGTATTTCTACTTCAGCCTTGCTCAATTCCCAAGTCAAAAAGAAAGTGTGTTTTTCTGTCCAGCAGAAGTCATAAATTCACAGAAAAGTACACTGAATGGAAATATTACGCTGATGTCAGAGCACTGTCCTCGCTGCAGATCTGCCCGCTCTTGTCAAATGCATCATGCAACACGCTTCATGTGGATGGCTTTGAAAATGTCTGGCTGAGACGGGTGTTTATGTGGCCAACTCCCCGCAGGTAAAAAGAGGTGTGTTCACTTCACAGCTAAATCTTTCCAAAACCCTGAGGAGGACAACTCTCCTTGTCGCCGCCTCGTTGCTTTTCTGCTCTCTTTTCCGACAAGGGTTTACAGTTAGTGACTCGTGAATCCTGACGTCTGAACGGCTAATCTGTGTGTGGTGTGGTTAAGCTGTGCTAAGGTGTAGGTTTAAGCTGCTTTACAATGACTCAGTTTACAGAACAGACTAAAGACATCACTTCCAGCGCGGTGTTGGACAGCCGCGATGCCCCTGGCTGCAAAACCAGCCCTGTGGAGCAACTATGTTCAATGTTTACACCGCGTTGTAGCAGAATGTGCTTCCTATACTTGTTGAACACTTCCCCTCAAATATAAAGGTGCCTGCACAACATGACAGTGGAGCAGCGGGGCGGCGGAGTCATTCATAACTGCAGAATGGATAAATGGAGGCTGAAATGTAATTAGCAACACATTCTTTAAACAAATCACTACAAGTCGCACATAATTGTGTCTCCTCTCAGAATAGTACACTTACATCATCACATGGTATTATATTTGAGTGCGGCAGTGCCATGGGGCGCCCAGATTAGGGGTTTCTAACCAACTGGTCAGCTGGTGGGCGATTACACTGCAGGAGGAGGACGTGCTGCTGGATAATCCTCACAAAGAGCTGCCCCACATTACAACTTCACCGACAAGGAAGGATGCAAAGAAAGAGAGCGAGCAAGCGAGCAAGCAAGCGCCTGTGTCGGTGTCTTTATGCATGTGTTGAGTGTTTACAGTAAGTGTGTGAGAGTTGTGCATTTCCAGCCAAGTCTCCAGCCTGCAACCCAGAAGATAAGCAGCAGTGATAATGCCAGCAACAGAGGACCGATCCTGGAAGTGAATCAATGCTTTAACAGGCTTGGCACAGGGGCAACTCCCCTCCTCCTCCCCCTACCCCTACCCCTACTCCTACCCCATATCTAATTTTTTCCCTGCTGCACCATAGCAGCTCAAGAGTGAAAACTCCAATTTAACCAGGAGCCACCACAACAATTTGGCCAGACCTCGTCACAAATTGAAAACATTTGGTGTTTTTAAGCTGACAGATGCATGGGATGGTTTCACCATCTGCACAGCCAATCATTCACTGTTCAGATTAATCCTCACCCTTTAATGATATAAGCTGCGAGAGCGTCGAGGCCAAGGAATAAATACTGGGACTGTGGTTTTGGGAACTACACGAGGTTGACTGGTAGCAGATGCAAAGGCTCAAGGCTGCGACTGAGCGTTGGGGTACAGTCACAGCAATATTTAAACTTTGGGATAAAACAACAACCGAGCTAGATAAACCTCTGAACTGTGTTTTGTGCGTGGTGGTGGTGACATTTGTTTATGACACATTCTTGGACGTTTGGCTGACTTTTAATGATGTCATTAGCTCTCCTAAGATAGACTCAGCAGCACCGAGGCCTTTTCCCTGTTCAGCGGAGCAGAGCCAGTCAATAGTCGAGGCTTGGCAGTCAGTCGTGGTACAGTGCAGTCTTGGGATGAGGATGAAGGCAAAGAGAGACATAAATGATTAAACACACAACCATTACGGAGTGCACAATGGTGCGTGCAGTCTTCAGATGTAGGACCGTTTTTGACGGTGTTAAACCTTTCTGTGTCTCTACTGTGCATCCGTCTAATCACACTCATTGCCACCTTTGAGTCAATCAGTCAGACTCATCAGTTTTGCCCCAATTCCTAGTCTGTTTCACTCTGAGGAGGTGTGGCCATGGCTCCTCCTAGTGGTTAATGATGGTCACTAGGACTGACTAACTAGTTTTTAATCAGTAGATCATCACCACACCATGATATTATTATCTAATTATTTAAAACTGCACCAAAAGCCATGGTAGCATAGGAAAGTAGATATTCCGCAGATACTGTACTCGCTGCTATGTGGCTTATCCTGGCTGTTGGGGTTTTAGCACATAGAGTCCATAGAAAAGTGGATTTGTCGCTAATCTAATTTCACTCATGATGCAAATCAGCTTAGGTTCTTGTATCCTGGATCCAGGCATCTCTTTTCTCCTCCAGGCAGCTTTAACAGTGATGCACTTTAGGTACAGCTGGCTCTACACAGACTATCAGCGCTGGTGCCAAAAAAATATTCCAATCAGCTCATCTGCCCCAATTTCTGTGGATGGTTTAGGGTAAAAATAGATTAGCGCTTTGGTTTGTTGAGTTCATAAAAAAAAACCTCCCAATTTGGGTTACTGCTTATTTACACCGTCAATACACCGATCAGATCTACTTGAGAGGCTAAATATACGAGACCTGCAGTGCAGTCTGACATGAAAATACCAATAATGAAGCTATTGTCTCAGCAGATTCACCCTCCGTGTCAGTTCAGTAGCAAAGGACTCTCCTCACTGCAGTGTCTGTATCAGATGAACCCACTGCAGAGACAGGAATCTGGGAACTCCTGACAGGGCTAAAGTGGGTGGAACCGTCGATACGTCGCAGCCACTGATTCACCAATACGGCTCGTCAACCGACAAGCACAGAGGTGGCTGTCTGGACACCGGCTCCCTTTGAATCAGCACACAGAGGCGGTCTGCATCCCGTCTGTCCTTGAATAGCTCAGTGGTTTTTTAAGCCTGCCTGTCTGTCTGTCTGGTGAGGTCTGGTTGAGAGACAGGGATACTAAATTAGTGATGAGCTGAGGAGAACTGCTGCTCACCTGAGCAAGGGGACAGAAGCTGAGGCAGCCGAAAACTGAAAATCAACTACCGAGGGGACGTGGAGGAGAGGGAAGCCAGGGGCCAGTGGGCCAAGCGTATTCAGGAGTAGATTTACTAATGCCCTCCAGCCTCTTTATCTGTTATAAAGTGCTTATGAAGCTGGATTAGTAAATCCATTTAAGTATGTTGATCTCTGATAGCTTTCAATAGGAACATATTTCAAATCACGCTGCCTCTAAAAAACCACGATCAATAATAGATTCAAAAACATGCAGCAACATTAAATCAGATCTGCCCTCAACTCAACACCTCATTGCACTGACTCAAAACCACACTGTGCATCTGTTCTTAAACTTCTCTTTTCCTGACGTGACACCTCAACTTCCCAGAATGGGATTAATACATTTCATCTGAACTTCCATGCCGAGATCCGATCACACGATGGCAAATAAACAGAAATGAAACCTAGTCATCTCCTAACTCAATCAACACTGTAACCAAACAGAGTAATCAAACAACAGAAAATTAGTTGATTCAATTCAGTTATTTATCACCTGGTGATCATTTTTCAAACTAATGATGAAGTAATTAGTAGAGAAAATAACTAATTGATAAACCA
The DNA here is from genome assembly GCF_045865225.1 of Trachurus japonicus. Classification (NCBI taxonomy): domain Eukaryota; kingdom Metazoa; phylum Chordata; class Actinopteri; order Carangiformes; family Carangidae; genus Trachurus; species Trachurus japonicus. The sequence continues at coordinate 15,823,777 of NC_140910.1, forward strand.
AAAGGACATATTTAATATAAGCCCTAATGCAAATCAACTCCCTAAACAATCTCATTAAAAAAACAAATCCAAATTTCACCCACAAAGAGACGCAACATAATGCTGCATCATTATCACATAAATAGACTACCAGAAAAAAGGCACTTTGATAGTCAGTGGAAGAGTGAGCGCACAGTCCCAAGCTTCCTCACTTAAGACTCTTTGTTCTATTATTGTGTGCTTTGAAGAGTAGAAGTCTTTCTGTAGAGTGGCTGTGTGACTGCATCCTGGCTGCTATAAAAAGGCCACTCCTGCCCCGACATCGGAGAGAAGGGAACAGTGCCCGACAGTGAGTGGTGCTGCACTTAGTAGGCCTGTCTGTCTGTGTATGTACTCCAAACTGAGGAGGGTTACTTTTTAGATGTGACAGCCAGGAATCGAAAATGCTTTCCATTCCCAAAAAGCTTGCACCTTCCGCGCGCCCTTGCTGTCTCGCAACGGTGTGTGAGGAAGTCAGGTCTGGGACATCAGCGGAAACTAGTTAAACCAACCAGCTAGTTTTACATCTACACAGCACACGTGAAGAGGGCGAAACAAGCGAGCAACAAAGTAGACGACACAGTTAAGCATTCAAAAAAGGCCCTGTGAGAATTAACTGCATTACAATGACATTGCCACCTAGTAGGCATCCTGTCATTTTCATTTCTTATCACCACAGATCAGCCCACGCTGAGACCAAGCCCTAGGGGAGAGGGCTGAGGGCAAAGAGGCAGAGGAGAGATACTGTAGATCTGAGCTGGTCTCCATGACTCACAGAGCCGATGACTTTATCAATGCACAGCTACAGCTCTGAGGCAGGGGCATAGTCAATGGGAAGAGTGGGGGGTGGGGGTCAAGCACCACCACCACCACCCTTGCTTTTTTGCTTGTGTCATTTTCCTAATGTGACCACTACTACTAACCCACATGATTCACTACAACGATCAGAATTCACTGATGATCCTGTGAGACAACAGACATTGAGATATTAAACTTTAATCTCGCAGAGAGAGTAGCTTTTAAACGTGGGTGCTTGCCTGAAGAGTAATCACATAATGACAAGAATGTGACTTAAATAATTCACAGGAGATTTCCCACCGGATCAAACTGTGCAGTCAGCTGGCTGAGTGCGATGTAACAGTGGAGATGATCAGACAGAGGATGTAAGTGAGCATGTGAAAAACCACTAGGTATTGTAATGTGAGCCTGTGGCGACTGCTATAGTGACTTAATGGAGTGGAAATGCCTCTCAACTCAACCTCCGGAGGCAAGAATCACTGTTTACCAAACCATGTCTCGATCAGGACCTGGGCCTCGGAGACTGACTGAAGTCCACTGGTTAACCTGCGGCCGTGTGACCCTTCTTTAGGGGAGGGGTAGCCCGGAAAACGCGTCCTCTTCTCTCCCCCCCCAAAAAACATTGTCTTTCCCTTCAGTGAGCTCCAGGTCACATGCAGCGCATTGCATACATATGCTTCAAGTACTACTAGTGTTGTAGTGGTGTCAAATGTGAGCAAGTGAGTGACTTCCCCGTTATCTGTGTAACCTAACCCCCCCCACACACTCTCTCTCACACACACACACACACACACACACACACACACACACACACACACACACACAATGGATAAATTAGCGCACACTCACACACACACATAGTAAAATGGATGAGACATGGAAAGCTAATGTTGGTTGGCATGGCTATTTCCGCTAACGCGTCGTTGTCAAACTAGCACGGACGCAGCTAACAGTCGCTAATCAGCAGCAGCAAACACATAAAAGTAAAGAGCAGACCCCTTCCCCGTCACACACACACACACCCTTATCAATAAAGTACTTCTATCCTTACCTGAATGCTGTGTGAATATATTGATCCCTGGGTCGGGCGCGTTGACTGCAGCGGTCCTGCCCGGCGGTGTTCCGGTGCTACTGCCGGGTTCCCGGGGTCTCCTCCCGGCGCCGCTGCCCCGGTTCCCCTTCCCCTGGTGTGGTTGGGACGCGTGGGGCTGCGGCGCCTGCAGTCCGGTCGATGTGCCCTCACCGACGCGGCCTACCTGCTGTCCCATCGCGCCGGTAGTTTGATGTAAAGGACGTTTTGGGACGAAGCGAGCGAACCAACCCCCCCTTGCGCACCTCTGGCTCACATTCCCCCCCGAGCTGGAGCGGCCTGGCCCGAACACAGTCCTCCTCGATCCCCGGTCCCCTCCTCCTCCTGCCCGCGGTTCGTCAGTCAGTCGCCGAGCTAACGTTAACTAGCCCGTTTGGGTTTAGCCTGCGAGCTAACGTTAGCAGCTATATCAGTGAAACCCACCCACCCTGCTGCCTTTAACAATAAAAAATCGCAACCCCGGCGTGTGACAGCTAATGTCTCAATCCCGGCGATCCAGACGGTAATCCGAGCAGAAATCAACGGTAACCGACGGAGAGCGAGTTACGGTCAAATCTGTAGCTTTTTTCAGAAACGTTTCGCCGTTGTCCGGCCGCTGCGCGCCCCCTCTGACGCCGCCATCTTTACCGCAGAACAGGAGATGTGTTGCACAAGGCGGGGGGTTCGCCGCCGCTATCCCCCTGTCACCGTGATCCTCCTCCTACTCTCCTGCACCGTCACTAACCGGGTCCCACGACCACCGGTTCCAGCGGGCGAGGGGCCCATACGGGATGGATGATGATCCCAGGGTCCCGGAGAGAAATCCAGACATCACTATATCAGCCTCTGTCTAATATGAGAGTGGGGAAAAACTAGTGCTGAATTGTCTGTAATATAAAACTATAGGCACATACTTCATTATTTTAAGTAGTAGCCTACTACAAAATATTTATAAAACTATACCCACTCTGCAGATGCCATATAATGAATGCACTCATTGGTAAAATATGATGGTCTTCAGTGTTTAACACTATTACAATTTTGTGGGAAAAGCTAATGCACTTGTAAGGTCAAATGGTAAGTGCTTAACTAGGTACATTATACATGACTACACATATTAACATTTTGTGCAAAAGCAAATGGAAATGCAAAAAAGGGGGGGAGAGGAGCCAAAAGAGCATATTTCTTTCTTTCTTTTTTAATTATTATTCTTAATAGTTATATTATGTGTCTACCATCCAAAAATAGAACATACCAATTCATAAAACTGTCACCTGACACAATAGGCTTATTCAAGGCCAGAAAAAAATGATCACAATGAACACAAATATCACAGTAAGAAGGCAAAGCTCTGATAGCTAATCCAACAGCATTTCTGCAGCTTGGCTCCTTTTCACCAACATAAATATGATCCAATTATTAACAAAATCTCAAAGGCAGAAAGCAAAATTAGAGTTTCAGTCAAGTGTGGAGTTCTCAAACTCATCAATGTGGCATTAAATGCCACAGGGTATTCCAATAATTCTGCAATCATCTGTACACATTAAAAAAAATAACGTGCTGGTACGTGTGTTGTTTGTTAATATTAATGCTGTAAATGACTGTATATGTGAAGGCTCTCTGGTCTAAATGAGCAGAGGATCAAAATAAAAGCTTTTGATACAATGCCACCTTGTGGTCATACTTTTTTTTTTTTTTTGTAGTGCTGAGATTCCCATTGCTGGTTTTTACTTTGCATTGTGTGTCTCATTATTCACAAGCATAAATACAGTCTCCCTGCATTGAATTGGCAACAATAATTGTGCAATGATTGATTTGTGGTTTCCACCAACTAATACAAATGTATAAACACATTATTCCAAGACCAAAAGGGCTAAAAAGCACACCGAGCAGATACATATCCTTTCCATTTGTGACATGAAAATTACTGTATCTGACAAAGCCTACTCTAGCCCTTAGTGGTAATCAAGTATTATCATATCTCAGTGTTGTAATATTCTAGCAGCCAGCTGCAACAGTTTTACATTGGTCCACATCCTGTTTTGAGTTCACCACGTCACTGTATAACTCACATAACATTGGTTATTAACAAAATATAACATAAGTTCACAGGAAACTTTCTCTATGACACCTGATGCATATTTAAACCATTTCAATTCAATATTCAATAATACATTCAACAGTAACAGAGTATACTAAATACTACAATATTTTGTTTTATACCCACTTGTAATTTTCAATGAGGGTCTAACTTCCCAACTTGTGGCTTGACAGCTGGTGAAGGAATTTGAAAAATATAAGTGTTCAGGTGTATAGGCTCTATGTCTGAATCATAGTTTCACATTCACTATAAAATGACTTGACAACTTCATTAGCATCTCCAATGCCACTTTCATCGCCCTCTTTCAAGAAGAGGACTGCAAGTTGCTATTATTTAGACACCAGAGCTTCTCATTGTATTGTATTGTACAAAAAAAACAGTTTATGTTGTTCAAAATAAATCTTGTACTGTAGGCAGGGAATATAAATAACATTATAGCTGCTGCGCAGCAATGGTCAGGGCCAGGCAAATTTTTTTAATAGACAAAATTAGGTAATTTTAAAGTGAAAGTTGCAAAGCCATAGCACATATGGTTGATCTGTTATGAATTTATTTTCAAAGTTTTTACATTTAGATACATGCTGTAATGCCACCATCAGGACTTTGTCTTGTGTTACTAGTTGACGATATGTCGTCATCATCATCACTCTTGCTGGGGCTTGAACCCACATCCACATTCTCTGGCACTAAGAAGAACCAGCTCCTAACTCACTGAGCTAATTGTCTGGAAGTGAGGCGTGTCTGGCTTCTCAAATAGACACACGGAAACGGTCTGAACAGAAAACACAAAAGTGGCGTTGCGTTCTCACTTTTTATTTCGCATTTAGACAAGCATTTTTGGGGTGGAAATCTGTGTGCATATGGTGACACAAAAGTCTGTGGAATTCATGCATGCCAGGCGCCGAAGTGGCAGTGTGCCACACAACACCATCAAGTCTGCACGCCTGTGTACAGCCAAATTTTTTCATCTGCTTCTTCTTGATTTCCGGCAGGCTGTATGCCAGCCATTGTATTGCTGCCCTCCGTTCCCTTCTTAGGTCTTAGCAATTGGAGCAGACTTTTGCGTTTTTACCCTTTACATGGGGACGCAACGGCGGAGCGTTTGTAAGATTTCCACTCAGGAGGGTGGTTTCACTTTTTTGCATTTTAAAGCCCCCAAAACGCTGTCGCCAATAAAATATTTTGCCGTTTTCATCCGCGAGCGTTGTCGTGTAAACAGGGCCTCAGGGAGTCATCACCCAGGCAGCAGTTGTCAAAATATCAGAAATACTGTTATCTAAACAAAAATCTGATAATACATAAATTGCATCTTGACAGCATGGAAATATTGGTGATTTGTTTTTAACAATAAGCGTTTTGCATCAGAAGAGAAAATCTGATGTTTAAAAAGTAAAGAACATTTTGGCAGATACTCATTGGACCTCTTTCCTACATTCATACACAGACTCAGCCTTAGTGCAATAAAATAAAAATATATATTAAAGACCAAAGGTTATGAAAATGACAGAAAGTTGGGGCAGATTTATACTGATTAGTGATAGTCCTCAGCAGTAGTCCAGACACAGGTCACAAGTTATCAGAGTTCACCATCAAGCCTCTCTGACAGCTCCAGCTCCGCGGCTTCAGTAACTCTAGGAACGACGGCTGTAACGAAAACAGATGGATGAAGCGAAAACAACCAACTTCCAAATGAATTACCATGGTGAAAAAACACATCATGTGTTCAGAGGACAACATATCAACAGGTCAAACAAGGTGACGCTCAGGTGTTACCTCCTTCAGGGGACAGTAGCGCTGGGCGTACCACTCATGGGAGTACAGACAGATAATGACTCCATGACCCAGGAAGAGAGATGTCCACATAATTATGTTCCAGATGGGACCTTTCCTTTGGTCATGCAGGATGAAGTTAAACATCGCTGTGAGAGGAGGAAGAAAGAGGACGAAGGTGTAAGACTGATAAGTTTCAATAACTCTGACAAGGCAATCCTGTTGTTAGGTTTAGACAATGTGAAGCAATTTTGTGGGTCCAATCAAGTATAGTGTACTGAGAAATAATTTGGGTCACGTGTCAGTATGGCTTTACGGTGTGATGTGGTATCTTTTTCTTACTTCCAAAACACATAAAAAGGCAGAAGAGCACAGGATAGAAAAAGCCAAGGCAGATTGCAAGAATGTACTCGTGGACCACCGCAGACACTGTGAACACAAAGAGCATGGCTGCCACTCTGAATCGCTTCTGAGACATCTGGAATGACAACAGAGAGATAAGGCAAGTCAAGACATCAGTGGCACACGGTTTTTTTTTATGGGATCAACTGCAACTATATTTTTTTGGGGGGGGCATTTATTCCTTTATGGATAGCACAGTTGAGACAGACAGGAAACGGGGAGGCAGAGAGAGGGGGAATGACATGCAGTAAATGGCCCCCGACGCGGGACTCGAACCAGGGCCGACTGCAGCAAGGACTGTGCTTCTATACATGGGGCGCCCGCTCTAACCACTACGCCACGCTACGCCCCAGTGGCACACAGTTTTAACACAATCCATGCATTTTAACATTGGCAATCACATGGAAAATTAGTTTATCATTAGAAAAAAACAAAAACCACAATAAACAAAATAATGCAGCTGTTAAGATTTTAATCAAGACTCACCCACAGGAAGTCCCGGTACACATAGTAGTACAGCCAGTCATGGACCACCACGTTCCAAGTGCGATAGTAATTTGCAAAAGAGGTTGAATTCCACCAATCCTGTGATCAAATTAAAATTAAGTCAAATATAAAATACAAATAATATACAAAAATTAAATTAAATTATAGCTGCTGTGTAGCGATGGGTCGGGTCCGGGCTATTTTTGGTAAGTTTAGGCAAATTCGGAGCAACAAATAGGAGAATAGGAAGACAAGCCAGTTAAAGCAGAAGTAAGCGATCTGGTCATTTTGGCTAACTTCTTGTCAGCCGATGGAGTTAGCAGCCCCCGCCCTCTTCATGGATTTATTGGTCCTCGTCCCTACATCACCACATTCACGCGCATCCCTTGACTGCACACACAGCCCTTCATGCCGTTCTCTCTCCTCATTGGATAAAGGTTGTAGGATACAAGGAAGCATACAAGAAGTTTTCTCCTCGGCTTACAGCAGAGCAGACTGACTGACCCGTGTTTCGGACAGACCCGTGTTTCGGACCAAACACTCTATAGTGATTGCTGTCGGAAGATATAACTATTTAAGACTTATATTAACACAAACATTCCGCTTACTTCTGCTTTAACCTTTTAATGTTCATTTTTCACTAGTTGAGGCTTTAACCCACAACTTCTGGAGCCAAACACCGTTGTCTATCGCACTGAGGTAATTAGCAAGTGGCAGTTCAGCAGTGGCTTCAGAAATTGAGTAAGCCATTCACTGTCGCGCAGGCAGATTTAAAACCACTGTAAAGAAAACAAACAAAAAAATTCTGATATGTTTTTGTCAAACATCACCTACCATGAATCTAAAATTTTGCACAAAGACTATCTGGTACATTGATGTATTATCCTTATCACCTTTGATGGGGGTTGAACCCACATCGTCTGGCACCAAGAACCAGCTCCTAACTCACTGAGCTAAATGTCTGGAAGCGCAATGAGGTGTGTGTCTTCTCAAATAGACTCAGGGAGTCAGAGACCAGGCAGTAGTTGTCAAGGCAGATTTAAAAAACTGTCAGAATGTCAGAAATTCTGTTATCTAAACTGAAATCTGATAATACATGGGATCTGGCATGGGGTTGGACATTTCTGTAAGGATTAGTGAGTTTTCGCCCATGGGAAGTATGATTTCCTTGGAAGTAGAAAGAAGATGAGACTGGACCTTTGTGCAAAACTTAGTGAGGTTCCGCCCATGGTCCAGTCCAAGCTATTTGTTTGTTTGTTTTTTAATTTAGAGGCTTGCTGTGATGTCACCATGAGGATCCTGGCATTTTGATGTGTCATTATCATCATCACCCTTGCTGGGTCTTGAACCTACATCCCCTCGCACCAATAACCAGCTCTTAACTCACTGAGCTAATTATCTGTGAGGCCTGCTGTGTGACTTCTCAAATAGACTCAGGGAGTCAGTGTCCGGGCAGCTGTTGTCAAGGTAGATTTCAAAAATGGTCAAAATTTCAGAAATTCTGTTATCTAAACAAAAATCTGTTAATACATTAATTGCATCTTGACAGCATGTAAATGTTGGTGATTTGTTTTTAACAATAAGTGTTTTGCTTCATAAGAGAAAATCTGATGTTTATAAATTCCACTCTCACATTGACTGCAGTTGTTCCCATGAGAGCAGAATTCAAAATATTCTCAAAAATTCAGTTTTTGAGATAGAATTCTGATATTTGCTAAACTTCATCAACCATAACTCCAAAATATTCTCAATTTTTTTCAGGAACATTGAAAATGTATTTAGCAGGACTGTGAACATGTAGCCTACTGTTTACAGTCAAACGTTTTCATGCACTGTAGCCTAAATTTTTGACAAATCAAAAATCCGAAAAACAAGTTTTGTGGAGGATGGTCTGGAGATGCTCTGTAGCAAGTTTGGTGACAATTGAGCAAAAATTGTGGGATGAGATACATTTTAAAAGTTTTACAGTTTTTGGAAAAAAAAACAGAGTGATGGACTTCATAATTTGTAATGAGTTTAAGTAAACAAAAGTTTCAGCAGTATTGGGGCTACATTTTGGTGAAAGTTGCAAAACTGTAGCATGTACCATTGGTTTGGTAGGAATTTTTTTAAGTTTTTAAATTTAAACGGTTATTGTGCCCCCCCTAGGAGGGGAGGGCACATGTCCTTGGAGTTGAGTAAATCTGGCATGGGGTCGGACGTTTCTGTAAAGTTTGGTGAGTTTTCCCCCATGGGAAGTATGACTTACTTGGAAGAAGAAAGAAAGAAGAAGAAGAAGAAGAAGAAGAAGAATTCCTCGGAATACAATAGTGTCCTGGCAGCTTAGCTGCCCGGACCCTAATAAATCTTATTTTAATAGACAACAGAAAGAAAGTGAAAGAAGACCACCTTGTAAAACATCCTGTCAGCAAAGCGAAGCATCTCTGCAAATGCATTGAACCAAGAGTGGAGAAGGGCAAAGAATCCGAGGAAGTGAAACAACACTCCTGCAAAGATAGAAAATTAATTTGTCATCAATGTGGCTGTTAGAACAATATGGAAACTCATCTCTTGGCATGTATAAAAGGTTTATATGTCTATGTCTATATGTAAGCAGCTGATCTTACCTGGCAGGATGGAGTTGAAGACACAGAGGACCATGGCCTTTAGGTCAAACAGCTGTAGACTGATGCTGCGAAACTGAGGGATGCACAGCCGCACAAACACGTAATAAGTGCAAAACAGACAGCCTAGTACCTGTGAAGCAGAAATTCATGGAATGGTCAGAAAATGTGTCTAATAATGTTGGCTTGAAATCTTAAGAGAGGTCAGCTGTAAAATGTAAGAGGGTTGGCACCTGAAGTAAATTTGTGGCCACGTAGCCCCATCTGATCACTGGGTTCCTGTAATACAAGTGAAACAAGATTTGGTCACACATGCCTTGTGTAACTGCTCTGTGTTCAGGTCTGAACACGGCATCAAAATGCCACCTGACTGATACAAAAGGTGTCTGTTTACCTGGGGTACTTGTCTCTGTAGATGAGTGTGGGCGCAAACAGGAAGTAAATATACTGAGAAACCTGAGGGACCACTGGGCTGGGACCTGTAGAGAACAGGGGAAAGTCTGTTTATCCACATAATTAGAAAGGCAAATAGAAAGACAGAGGCTCTGGCAATAAAAGGAATAACACAAATTAAAAGCATCACATATGGTCACACAAAACAAAACAAGTTACATACTGGTCTTATCTTTAGCCCAGGTCAGAACTCGTGGCACATTCTCCCTGACAAAGGAGTGTGCTTTCATCATCAAACGCACCTGGAATAACAAATAAAATTGGGTCGGGTCCGGGCTACTTTTTGACAAATTTGGGCAATTCTGAGCAACAAACAGGAGAATAGGAAGACAGGACAGTTGACCTTATAATGTTCATTTTGTACCAGTTGAGGATTGAACCCACAACTTCAGGAACCAAAGAGCACACTGAGCTAACAAGTGGAAGTTCAACAGTGGCTTCACAAATTGAGTAAGCCATTCACTGTTGTGCAGGCAGATTTGAAACCACAGTAAAAAGAAAAATCAGTTTTTGAGGTAAAATTCTGATATGTATTTGTCAAACATCTACTATGAGTCTAAGATGTTGTACATTTGTTTCACAAAGACCATCCGGTATTTTGGTGTGTTATCATCAACTCTCTTGTGGGGTCTTGAACCAACATCCTCCAACACCAAGAACCAGCTCCTAACTCACTGAGCTAATTGTCTAGAAGGGAGACCAGGTGTGTGGTTTCTCAAATAGACTCAGGGAGTCACAAGCCAGGCAGCAGTTGCCAAGGCAGATTTCAAAAATGGTCAAAATGTCACAAATTCTAATATCTACACAAAAATCTGATAATACATGAATTGCACATTGACAGCATGGAAATGTTGGTGATTTGTTTTTAATGATAAGTGTTTGGCTTCTCAAGAGAAAATGTGATGTTTAAAATGCCACTCTTACACTCCACTTGACTCCAGTTGTTCCCATGAGAGCAGAATTCAAAATGTTCTAGAAAATTCAGTTTTTGAGATAAAATTTTGATATTTACCAAACTTCATCAATGACGACTCCAAAATACTGCCTGCTCAATTTTTTTCAGGAAGATTTAAAATGTATTTAGCAAGAAGTGGTGATGGTATATGTGTACAGTAGTGTTTACAGTCAAACATTTGCATGCACTGTAGGCTCAATTTTTGATAAATCAAAAAATCCGAGAAACAAGATTTGTGGAGGACAGTCTGGAGATGCTCTGTAGCAAGTTTGGTGTCAATTGAGCAAAAATTGTGGGAGGAGATTTTGGAGTTTCACAGTTTTTGAAAAAAAAAGAGTGATGGACTTTTCTTGTAATAAGTTTAAGGACAAAAGTTTCAGCAGTATTGGGGCTACATTTTGGTGAAAGTTGCAAAACTGTAACGTACAAAAATGTACCGTTGGTTTGGTAGGAATTTTTGGTGGGAATTTTTAAATTTAAGGGGGGAGAAGAATTCCCAGGAATACAATAGGCTCCGGGCAGCTAGAAACACACACAGAAGCCATTACAAATATATATGTTTTGTTTGGTGTGTGTTTACACTACCAACCTGTTCCAGGATGATGATGAAGCAGGATGCAGGTGGCAAACTGTTGGTCACCACCACATAAGTGGGGAGGAAGCCCAGACCCAGAGCTTGGTAAAGCAGAAATAGAGAACCAAACAGCAAACTGTACAACCTGGGGTGACTGTAAGACCCAGACTGAGTCTGTGACCACACATGGAAAAGGGTGTAAGGAACCAGCAGTACAGACAGGAACATGCAGATCCACGTGCACACCACCAGGGCGGACTGCTCAAATGCGTAGACCAGGTCAAATTCCAACACAAGTCTGAGGCACAGGAGAAAAAGAAGACATATGAAACTTCAAAGCTATCTCACAACATACCATCTCAGCAAGATCAAATGTGATGTGAAGTTAAAGACTTAAACATAAACAAAAGCAAAGGAAAAAAATGACAAGATTGTAATTCTTTTCAAGTTAATTGAGTCAAAAAACATGGACAAAAATCAAAAGCATAATGCACAGCAGACTTATATTACCTGCCTTCATCAATGAAATCTACCACAAGTGTACTGAGGATGAAGAGAATGAAGAGGGCTATAAACATGTGGTAGATGGTCCTGATGTGGTTCACCTCAAACAGCTCACTGCAGAGAAACAAGAGGAAATGAGCTAAGGTACATCTGCACACAAGTCGACACACTCTTCACGCAGCAGTAAAACTGTGAACCGTAACAAACGTATATTATTATGTCCTTTAGTCTTATATAAGCAGAACTTTATAAGTATGAACTTACTCTAGGAGGGACCTGCGACTGACAAACTGCTTTCCCTGGCCATGAGGAGGACGAAAATGCCTAAATGAAAACACAGTGAAATCAGCGATTTTATTATTTTTGTATGAGGAGGAGTATGTATACAGGTATGAGAAAAAAAATGGGACAGTTGTTCCACATGTGCTGTGCTGTTATCCCATATGTACCAAATTAAAACAACTTGGAGCAACATTTGATTTGACAGAGAAGCTGAACGTCACTAGTACAGTACCTGAGTTTGTTCCTCTCCTTGTCGGACAGAGGGGGTGAGAAAACAGCAGGTACAGGTGCAGGCTCCAGGGTGGCCGACTCTTCTATAAGACAGTCCATGAAGTCATTGACCTGACTGTCAAACTGACGCATCAGGTCACTCTTCAGGAACTGAGGGACAACAAAAAGAGGGCACAAGAAATGTATCATTCACAGTCTGCAAATACTTGAACAACTATGGAATATGTCACATTTTGTGGGAGTAATGCTGTTCTTTCTAAATATGAAAATTTGGTGTTATTTTTGCAAAGATCCACTGCTTCAATTACACTGACACTGCATATCATCTTACAAAACTGCTAAAGAAAGAATAATTTGCTTAAGTCTCCTCAGGCAACTCACTGAAGAAGCCACCGTCATCTGCAGTTTCTCTGCAGCGGAGCTGGAGCAGAACAGTTAAATGTAAATGTTGTTATGAATAAACCATGTTATACTAGATCTAGATATTTAATGGAACATAATCCATTTGAATAAATACCACAGATTCACAACAATACATACTTTGTATGTAAAGCCCTTGTGTAATTGTAGTGCTGTTAACCCCCATGATGACACCAAGACTGCTCTGTTTACACTGTTGATACTGCATGTGTTACTTCCACCATTGTGCAACAGCAGCAATGTATGATGTGTGTTAACCACCAGGAAGTCTTTCAATCTACTTTTGTAAATATCTGTTAAATCACTTTTTTAACATCATGATCATGTTTGACATGCCAATTATAATCAGATTATATGAATTTACTTTCTATCCACTCTCACTCTGTTCTCTTGTACAAAGTTTTCAATCTGATCGTGACACAATACTCACATTTAAACCTAGAGACTGATAGTGATGGAAGTAAACCACAAAACCATTTTTTTAAAAGATTACTGCTTTACTGACCTCTGCTTTCCTTTTTAGTTGTAGCTTTTTGCTGATGACATGTTCCACTTCAATTTTTCCTAAAATTGGAAAGAGAAGATACAATAACAGCTAACACAGCTTTGAAACCTACCAATGTAAACACATCTGTGTGCTACAATAGAGCCAACTGAGTTACCAGGTAACTGAACATCAAGTCATGCCAAATATGATATTCAGTGACCAACAGATAACAAACAGGAGGCAATCTTTAAGGCATTGGAGGATATGTCAACCAAACAGGACCCCCGTGGTTTTATTGTTCATCTAGAATGAAAATGTGTTTTAATAGCACACATAACCCTACACAGAAGACTCTCATGGGTTATGTGTTTTATTGGCTTTGAGTGCTAATAGTTAACGAAAGCAGGTTTGAATCATACAGTTATATCAGATTCATCCAATGTTGCAAACACCAAAAGGAGACACACGTTTGTCGACTGTTATAGTAAGCAAATCTGAATACTTGTTGCTAAGGTCACAGAAGGTTATAAGACAAGACAGCTGTCTGATGATGAACAAGTTCATTCAGTTACAGAGGTCAGTCACAGTCACACAAAGTGACGAACCAACAGTAGCACTCACAGTCATCGTTTTTCACAATCACATCTGATGAGCATTCCCCTGTCTCTACCCTGGTTAAACCGCACAAACTGTATCACAGGTCAAAAATTGCTCAAGAGAAACACATCATCACATGGCAGGAGTTCAGTCAGTCACACATCCAAAGGAAATTTAAAAGTTGAGTCAAGATGTACAGGCTTCATCTCAAGTCTGACTGAGGTAAAGGCTTAGGATCAGAGTCCCTCTTCCTCATGAGATGAGAAGTGGACTGAAATTTTCATACCATTGCTGGTGATGTGGTTGTCTACATTGCCCTGCCGATGTTCCCCTGGACTGTGCTCCCCATCCAGAGAGCTGTCCAGATCAGGGAAGGAAAGCACCTTGGGGATGGCTCTGCAGCGGGACCGGAGGACACTGTCCTCCCCACTCTCCATCCTAAACAAACAAACATGGCCAGAACAAAGCTACAGTTCTGGTACTGCTTGACCTGAGTGCTGCCTTTGATACTGTGGATCATCAAATTCTTTTAAATAGATTAAGTGAGTGGGTTGGCCTATCAGGAATGGTTTTGAATTGGTTTCTCTCATATCTTTGTGGAAGAGAGTTTTCGTCTCAATTGACAATAACTTCTCCAAACACTACGAGATTACCTGCGGGGTACCACAAGGACCAATTTTAGGACCATTACTTTTTAACCTATTCATGCTACCCCTGTGTCAGACATGGAATTTCCTTCCACAGTTATGCTGATGATACCCAGCTCTATGTCGCCATGTCTCCTGATGACGCTGGACCCATAGACTCACTTTTTAATTGCATTTTAGATATTAAGGCCTGGATGTCACAACATTTTTACATCTCAATCAGGACAAGACGGAAATACTAATCATTGGCTCAAAAGCTCAGAGAGAGAAACTGGCCTCTCACCTAAACAAACTTGGTCTAAACCCAAATGAGGCAAGAAACCTCGGAGTGACATTTGATTCAGATTTTAATTTCAAACCACACATACGCTCTGTCACAAAAACAGCATTTTCTCATTTAAAAAACATTTCTAAAGTGAGGCCGTTTCTCTCTTGGAGTAACACAGAGAGACTAATGCATGCTTTTTATAACTAGCAGGCTAGACTACTGCAATGCTCTCCTCCCTGGTCTACCCAAGAATGCAGTTAACAAGCTGCAACTGATTCAAAACTCTGCAGCGCGAGTCCTCACTTAGACCAGAAGGAGAGCACACATTACGCCGATTTTAAAGTTCTCTTATTAGTTTTTAAAGCACTCCATGGACTTACACCAGATTATATCTCAGAGATGCTTTTATTGTATGAACCAGGAAGGTCCCCCAGATCCTCTGGCTCCTCTCTTTTAACTGTCCCTCAGAGCAGAACAAAAACATTTGGTGATGCTGCTTTCAGCCACTATGCCCCAAAGCTGTGGAACAGCCTGCCGGAGGATCTGAGAGAAGTCCCCTTTTGGGGACATTTTCCTGGCGAAATTATATAAATGCAAATATTTAGGTACTACAATGGCATAAATAGTCATACAACTATAAAATTTGGCAGAGTATCTTGACACATAGGGGAAGGCAGGAAAAAAAGATTCTGGGGCTTGCTGCAACTCTAATTTAAGGTATCACCCTCAACATCCCAAAAAAGAAAAAAAAAGTACTGTTCGCCTGACAAATTCGCATGAAAATTAATATTTTCAGTCAGTGTCATTCACTAGTTCGAGCATTGTCAGCAGCAGTTGGACATCTGGTCACACATTTTGTCTAACTAGTTGAACAAAGAATCTTACAAGTCACTCTTTTTCAGCAACTAGTGACACTTTTATTAAACTAGTAACAACTTAAGCCACACCAGGGCCGGCTCTAGCCATTTTGGTGCCCTAGGTGAGATTACTCCCTGCCCCCGCGCACCCCCTCATGAGAACAACCTGTTGTGGTGCTTGAAATGGGTATACGGAAGTCTTGACTTCACAAAAGCAGTGGAATACTGTATGAATAATTAAATAATTAAATATTAATTAATTAAATTAAATTAAATACTGTCAGGTCACTTACTTCCTGTTGACTTACTGGCTTTTAGTCGCCAGGTGTTCTCCCGGTTCCGGGTTCAGCTGACCTCCGAGGTTACCGTGAGGGGGAGAGTGAAAGTGAGTTGCGCGGCTCCGTCAGTTACAACAATCTGAGCGGCTGCTGATGATGAGCAGCGCAGCGGCTCCTGATTGGTCCAAAGTCTCTCCTCCTTTCGACGTCATCGGCGCCCACAGCATCGACCACGTCTGTCATCAGACTCAATCACTATACTACATCTTCAGCGTGATAGCACCACCACCAACAACAACAGCCACAGTCATCTAAAAAAGCTACAGAAAATAAATCTAATACTGAACTATAAAGTCCCGTCAGTAGCTTTTGATAAATTACAAATATAGGCTACAAAAAAAGAAGAAAAAAAGCAGTTTAAGTCTCTTTAAAGAGAAAATTAATGAATGAAAATTTTGTTTCATTTGTGGTTGAGACACAGCCTGTCCTCTGGTTCAAAATATTGAGAACTTACTGGCAGATGTTTCCATAGACAACGGTTCTCACAGATTTGCTTCTATCAGGCAGCTAAACCACATCCTCTAAGTAAAATTGAAACAGTTCACAAAGTGATACGTGACTTACAGACAGCTCAATGTCTAGGCTACATGAACAATGACATGTAGCCAACCACCATCCAACTAGAATTCACGACACAGCCGTTCTACTGAAATAGCCTACATAGTAAGGGCATTTTAGCAGACATTTGACCAATCTGGGAACTAAATCCTTACCAAGAAATTTCTTCACAATTGTCTTTAGGAACATGCGTAATATGATGTCTTAAAATGTTGAAATTCAACTCCCGTGGGAAACCCCCTAAAAAACTACTCAAAGTTGGGGTACCCGTAACTGGATTTTTGAACATTCCGTAATGTTAAATTTGGCCTTAAGTAACTTCTGAGGGGTCAAACTAGGGGTTTTTCATGATCCTAAGTTGATCGCAAACATTAGTTTTACACCCAAAACACTCCTTGGTGGAGAAAAAAACAACCACACCCACTTTTCTTGTTCATCGGAACCCCCATCACCACCACCAATAGAATGTATTGCAGAGAAGCCATTCCTTAGCATTGCAGAGGTTGTGTCACTACTAAATACTCAATCTAATATAATTTATATTCTATAGCCTTTTTTCTATAGGACATACACACCCTCCAGGATTTTGTGGTGTCGCTAAATTTATTAAAAAAGTTATTATAAATGTAATTTATTATGCGGACCGGTAGCAAGCAGCGAGAGAGAAAATACAGTGGACATGCACCAGATTTCACATACCAGCAACAACTGAAACAAGTTTGTTCGAAATGAAGATAGGAAAAGCACAAAAATACACAGTGGTGCTACATTGATTGCAAACATGATCATGTTAATCTGCACACACACTGAGCATCAATCTCCATCGAGCATCCAGGCTCTTTTTGAAGAATGGAAAAAGATAGATGTTGCAGTGTGTCACAAACTTGTTCATTCCAGCTTGGGCCTATTGCTTGGTCATGACCGTATGGTAGCTGTTGTAGTGTATTATGGGATTTGTAATGTGAGTAATGTGAATGCTATATTGGTGGGCCATTATTAACATAATATTTTTCTTGAAGGCCATATAAAAGTGTATCGCAGGACAGATCTCCCCCAGGTTTTTGACATGACATTGACGTGTGTGCTAGATGTCCAACAATGTAAAAAGGTAGAATATAAGTTATATTAAGTATTCAGTAGTAATAGTAGATGCTTTTTTGTGACATTAAAGAAAACCTCTGTCATGCACAGGAATAGCTGATCTCTAATGTATTCTATTGAGTACAGTAGATCACCTTTATTATAATAGCCTAAACCTAACTGCAAAAATTCTCGCGATGACAATTAGGCCTACACCATGTTTTCCTAGCTTGATAGCTAATGGAGCAGTCAGCTAGCATTTAGGAAAATAAAATGGTCAGATGGTCATCAGATTCAGTCGTACATAGGAGTTGGCTAACTAACCATATTATTTACTGTTAGCCAACTAACAACCATTTTTGTAAGACTTTGATGCCTATCTCTATAATGCATTATAACTATACTTATAATGAGTTATAATGTGGTTATAGCATTGTATAACTATAATTATAAACATTCATAAAATATCATAAGGCTTATCATCATAACACACTATAAAGCATTTTATGATGACTTATAAGGTCAGATATTATAATACGTTATAACTCGCTGTGATCATAATGCTTTATAACAATAATCATAACACACTATAAAGCATTTTATCTTGACTTATAAGGTCAGGTATTAATAACTATTAGGAACTCGCTGACAAAGCCCACATCGATAATGCATTAAAAATATAGTTATAATGCATTACAATTGGCTCATAGTCGTGTATAACTATCATTATAAATACTCATAAATTATCATAAGGCATTATAACAATTAGCATAACACATTATAGAGCATTATAACTCTATTATAATACTTGACCTTAAGCCATTATAAAATGCTCTATGATGTGTTATGCTAATTGTTATAAAGCCTTATGATAATTTATGAGTATTTATAATGATAGTTATACACGACTATGAGCCAATTGTAATGCATTATAACTATATTTTTAATGCATTATCGATGTGGGCTTTGTCAGCGAGTTCCTAATAGTTATTAATACCTGACCTTATAAGTCAAGATAAAATGCTTTATAGTGTGTTATGATTATTGTTATAAAGCATTATGATCATTTATGAGTGTTTATAACTGTAGTTATACAGTGCTATAACTGCATTATAACTTTTATTATTATAACCCATTATAAGCATGATAATAATGCATTATAGAGATAGGCATCAAATAAAGTGTTACCACAATTTTTAAGTTTCTTATGCATGTTATCAACGTAATGACATGACATATTTCAAGTTCTTAAAAGAAAAAGGAGATAACACATATCAGGTGTAAAAAATAGTATGTTTGTCAATGGTCGAAGGTTGTAAATGGCTTCAATATGTCTAGCACTAGCTAACTCCAAAATTCCTCACTTTTAATGCTAACCAACTACAACTACCACTAAACAATACTTAGGCCGATTTACCATGGCAATAAATAAAAAGTAGAAGAAAGCAACATTTTAATGTAGCTACATGTACCCAGAAGTGTGTGTGTAGGCTATGTGTATGTTTCCGTTTTTACTGGTATTTACTGGTGGTATGTGTGCACCTGATGTCTTTCCTTCTCTCTCGCTCCCGATCCGCATAAAACTTAATGTTATATGAAAACAATAACTCGTAATAAAAACACATGCAAAAAAAAGTAATGGAAACACTGTGGCCACAGCTGACCACAGCTAGTAGCCACAGCGGTCTATGTTAGCGAATTTGCAGAAAAGTTGCAGTGGCAAGGCCAAAGAATTCATGATTGAATTTGCATTAATAGTTGCAAACGTGACACCACAAAATCTTGGAGGGTGTGTATGTCCTATAGAAAAAAGGCTATAGAATATAAATTATATTAGATTGAGTATTTAGTAGTGACACAACCTCTGCCATGCTAAGGAATGGCTTCTCTGTAATGCATTCTATTGGTGGTGGTGATGGGGGTTCCGATGAACAAGAAAAGTGGGTGTGGTTGTTTTTTCTCCACCAAGGAGTGTTTTGGGTGTAAAACTAATGTTTGCGATCAACTCAGGATCATGAAAAACCCCTAGTTTGACCCCTCAGAAGTTACTTGAGGCCAAATTTAACATTTCGGAATGTTCAAAAATCCAGTTACGGGTACCCCAACTTTGAGTAGTTTTTTAGGGGGTTTCCCACGGGAGTTGAATTTCAACATTTTAAGACATCATATTGCGCATGTTCCTAAAGACAATTGTGAAGAAATTTCTTGGTAAGGATTTAGTTCCCAGATTTTCATATGTTGCCCTTACTATACAACAATCTACAGATCTCTCTAATGTGACCACAGCCACTTAAGCCGGGTTCAGACTACACAATTTCTTTGTCTTTCACGACGGTCTCCATGTCAGACTAAACGATCACAGTGGCATAAATTCTCATCTTATCACTCATTTACAAAACATATATAGTAGTAGTGCAGTAATCATAGAAACAACATTGTAAACATTACATTAATAATCAACAGGATCAC
Source organism: Trachurus japonicus (assembly GCF_045865225.1). Taxonomy (NCBI): domain Eukaryota; kingdom Metazoa; phylum Chordata; class Actinopteri; order Carangiformes; family Carangidae; genus Trachurus; species Trachurus japonicus. Next base: position 15,843,744 of record NC_140910.1, read on the forward strand.
AGGAGCACGGCTGGTGTCCGTCAAACCACCGGTGCTCTTGCAAAGGGTAGGCCCTACAGATCAGAAAGAAAAAAGTGCAGCCACTCAAGTGGGTTTGAAAAAGTTAAAAACCCTTTATTTTAGTGGGTAGAATGTAAAAAAACACCAACGCGTGTCAGCTTGCGCCTTCCTCCACATTAATAATAACTGAAAAATAGCCTAAATGATACAGAAAATAAATACATAATAGAAATATTGCGGAAGCACTGGGTGTAAACAATGCGTCAGAGCGCTCTGTCATTCTATTGGTCGACATCAAGGTTCACGTCATAGGAGATGTCAGACGAGGCGGGGAAATAAAAAAAATTCTAACATGCTAGACTTTCCAGGGCGTCGTACAGCATTGTAGAGCATCGTAGACACAAAATCGCTGGTCGTCATGTCACACTACACGTCAGTTTGTCATTCCCGACGCTCATAATCAGGCACGACGCTGGAAATGTTTCGGCCACGACGAAATCGGCCTGAAATCGTGTAGTCTGAACCCGGCTTTAGTGTAGGCCTACGTGTGACTTCTGCAGACCAAAAAAGCTCCTGTCTAGACGTTAGTGATTCATGACAGGATGGCCAACCAATGGTAAGTGTTACCAGATCTCTCTTCGATTTCATATGAAACGTAGGCTAAGTCATAAAAAAACTGTTTTAGTTGCAGGTATGCATAAGACATAATGTTCAGTATAAGCACCTTAAATATGACCCAAATAGGCCATATAAACTAGGGGTGGAAATCTTTGGGTGTCTCACGATTCGATTCGATTCCAATTCACAATTCATTTCAAAATGGATTCTCGATTCAAAATTCTCAAACATATTTTTTGCGATTTTTAGTTCGCTTTTTGTTAAACATCAGACCATGTGAAAAAGTTGTATGATGATGATGTCTACAAACTATTATATCAGGAGCCATATTTCCCCCCAAAAATGCACATCACATGTTGCAGATTTATTCAGCAGCAATATATGAACCATTTTAAAGTAAACTGTTACATTTAGCTGATTTTATACCTACTCTTTTTTCAAAAGCCTGGACTGAAGGGATGTGAATCTTTGGGTGTCTATTCGATTCAAAATCAATTCTCATATAGGCTACACATGTACATAGACATGTAGCCTATCACCTGTAACAAAGGTGCTTAAAAATAGGACTGAATTTACACATTTAATAAATTGTGCATTATAAACATGTAGTGCAATCAGCTGTATTCTAGAGGTGGCCTGTCTACTGAGTGTGTGACTCTCAGACTATGTAGGCCTGCAGTCCTGCACAATGGAACAGGTTTTCATGCTGTTGTCAACCTAGTGTCCATATGTCTACACTGGTCTTTCAAATCCTTTCCCTAAAAGGAGTGATGAAAGGGGACAACACTGTCGTTGTTTTCAGCAAAATTTCTCATTTCACACACAACTGTTCCGCAGAAATGCTAAATGCTCTTCAAGTAAAACATTGCTTACTGTCTAGGCCAGGGGGACCGGAACCGGCCCGCCAGAGGGTCCAATCCGGCCCGCGGGACAAATGTTCATCAAATGTTAAACCGTCAATATGTATTTTTGGAGTTTCGCTTCTCTCTGCCGCCCTCTCTCAGCAGTTGAGGCTAAGAGGAGTGCGCGCCAATTCTTCTCCTCTTCCCCTGCCCCTCCCTCCCTCCCTCACAAAGTTGCAGCAGACAGAGACACAGAGCCGCCGACTCTATTGACCACAACACAACAACAGCGGCTCGTTGCGAAGTTTAAACACAGCACCGTCATTCACCGCTAAAGTCCTGCTGTTGGCCCAGTCCGTCAGTCAAGTTCGTACTGGGCCCAGTGGCGTGCACAAACATTTTGGGGGGCAGGTGCTCAGTAAAAAATAAGGGCACTTTGTGCAGCACGTGGAACGGCGGCAGCATGAGATATTAAATAAGACAAGCATAGCACATGTTGCACGTATCCTAATTGCATATTTATTCCATTATGTTCATAAAATTACCATATGAATTCAAAGAGACTATGCATTTGACAACAAAATAAAGACAGCAGTACGATATTGTGCATTTTGTCTATAAAACAAATAACCACTAGAAATCAATCAAAGCAGGATAATGCTCACTAAAGTCTTTGAGTTATGGTTGAATTGGAGTCTCAAGTTTGAACTAGAGTCCCCTTTTTTCAATATTGTGTTAAAATGTGTTGATTTCTAGTGGTTATTTGTTTTATAGACATGCACTTCATCTATTTAAACTAGCACTTGCACTTTAAAAATTGGCACTTTATAGAACTCATGCTGACATGCACTTTATGTGTACGAATGTTTATGTGAATTGCTGTATTTCTCTGTCTGTTTATTACCTGCCAAGGGACTGCAGATGTAAATTGGCAGGCTGCTAACTCTGACACATTTACATCTGTACACCTGATTTGTACTGATGTTCATTAATGTGTATTGTCCCTTTCAAATAAATAATAAATAAAATACTCTCCTGCACCGTCACTAACCGGGTCCCACGACCACCGGTTCCAGCGGGCGAGGGGCCCGTACGGGATGTTTGATCCCAGGGTCCCGGAGAGACTCTGTCTAAGAGTGTGAGACTGGGGAAAAAAATAGTGCTGAATTGTCTGTAATATAAAACTATAGGCACATACTTTATTATTTTAAATACTAAATATTTATAAAACTATACCCACTATGCCATATAATGAATGCACTCATTGGTAAAATATGATGGTCTTCACTGTTTTAACACTATTACAATTTTGTGGAAAAAGCTAATGCAGTTGTAAGGTCAAGATATGATGGTCTTAAGTGCTTAACTAGCTTCATGGTACACTATATATTAATATTTTGTGCAAAAGCAAATGAAAATGCAAAAAAAAGGAGGAGCATATTTCTTTTTTTTTTTTAATTATTCTTAATAGTCATATTTTCATATGTCTACCATCCAAAAATAGAACAACATACCAATTCATAAAACTGTCACCTGACACAATAGGCTTATTCAAGGCCAGAAAAAAATGATCACAATGAACACAAATATCACAGTAAGAAGGCAAAGCTCTGCTCACAAAAATAAACAGCTAATCCAACAGCATTTCTGCAGCTTGGCTCCTTTTCACCAACATAAATATGATCCAATTATTAACAAAATCTCAAAGGCAGAAAGCAAAATTAGAGTTTCAGTCAAGTGTGGAGTTCTCAAACTTATCATCGTGGCATTAAATTCCACAGGGTATTCCAATAATTCTGCAATCATCTGTAGCCTACACATTAAAAAAAAAAAAATAACGTGCTGGTACTGTGTTGTTTGTTAATATTGTAAATGACTGTATAAGTAGTGAAGGCTCTCTAGCCTGAGCAGAGGATCAAAATAAAAGCTTTTGATACAATGCCACCTTGTGGTCATACTTTTTTTCCTTTTTTTTTTTTTTTTAGAAGCGCTGAGATTCCCATTGCTGGTTTTTTACTTTGCATTGTGTGTCTCATTATTCACAAGCATAAATACAGTCTCCCTGCATTGAATTGGCAACAATAATTGTGCAATGATTGATTTGTGGTTTCCACCAACTAATACAAATGTATAAACACATTATTCCAAGACCAAAAGGGCTAAAAAGCACACCGAGCAGATACATATCCTTTCCATTTGTGACATGAAAATTACTGTATCTGACAAAGCCTACTCTAGCCCTTAGTGGTAATCAAGTATTATCATATCTCAGTGTTGTAATATTCTAGCAGCCAGCTGCAACAGTTTTACATTGGTCCACATCCTGTTTTGAGTTCACCACGTCACTGTATAACTCACATAACATTGGTCATTAACAAAATATAACATCTTTTAAGTTCACAGGAAACTTTCTCTATGACACCTGATGTATATTTAAACCATTTCAATTCAATATTCAATAATACATTCAACAGTAGCAGAGTATACTAAATACTACAATATTTTGTTTTACGTCCACTTGTAATTTTCAATGAGGGTCTAACTTCCCAACTCGTGGCTTGACAGCTGGTGAAGGAATTTGAAAAATATAAGTGTTCAGGTGTATAGGCTCTATGCCTGAATCATAGTCACATTCACTATAAAATGACTTGACAACTTCATTAGCATCTCCAATGCCACTTTCATCGCCCTCTTTCAAGAAGAGGACTGCAAGTTATTATTACTTAGACACCAGAGCTTCTCATTGTATTGGATTGTACAAAAAAACAGTGTCTGTTGTTCAAAATAAATCTTGTAGGCAGTGAATATAAATAACATTAAATGATTTTCCAAGCAGCTTACTGAATGTCCATTACAATGGAATAGTTATTGCAACCATTGTTAAATATTAACCATTACTGCATATGTGTAAATATGATTTGTTCTTCTGTGTAATGTTTGTATTGAGCTGCCGTATCATTCTATTGGCACAGGGAGTGGTTTCACAGTTGATCAAGGCAAATGTAATGGAAACACATCTGAAAAATAAATATCACATAAAAATAGTTCACATGAGGTTTGATGTGAACTTGTAATTTTGTTATGAGGTTGCCTTTGTCAACATAAGTAACAGATAAGTAAGGCATCAGTGTGACGTAGATGTTAGAGTAAAGAACATTTTGGCAGATACTCATTGGACCTCTTTCCTACATTCATACACAGACTCAGCCTTAGTGCAATAAAATAAAAAATATATATTAAAGACCAAAGGTTATGAAAATGACAGAAAGTTGGGGCAGATTTATACTGATTAGTGATAGTCCTCAGCAGTAGTCCAGACACAGGTCACAAGTTATCAGAGTTCACCATCAAGCCTCTCTGACAGCTCCAGCTCCGCGGCTTCAGTAACTCTAGGAACGACGGCTGTAACGAAAACAGACGGATGAAGCGAAAACAACCAACTTTCAAATGAATTACCATGGTGAAAAAACACATCATGTGTTCAGAGGACAACATATCAACAGGTCAAACAAGGTGACGCTCAGGTGTTACCTCCTTCAGGGGACAGTAGCGCTGGGCGTACCACTCATGGGAGTACAGACAGATAATGACTCCCTGACCCAGGAAGAGAGATGTCCACATAATTATGTTCCAGATGGGACCTTTCCTTTGGTCATGCAGGATGAAGTTGAACATCACTGTGAGAGGAGGAAGAAAGAGGATGAGGGTGGAAGACTGATGAGTTTCAATAACTCTGACAAGGCAATCCTGTTGTTAGGTTTAAACAAATGTGAAGCAATTTTGTGGGTCCAATCAAGTATAGTGTACTGAGAAATAATTTGGGTCACGTGTCAGTATGGCTTTACGGTGTGATGTGGTATCTTTTTCTTACTTCCAAAGCACATAAAAAGGCAGAAGAGCACAGGATAGAAAAAGCCAAAGCAGATTGCAAGAATGTACTCGTGGACCACCGCAGACACTGTGAACACAAAGAGCATGGCTGCCACTCTGAATCGCTTCTGAGACATCTGGAATGACAACAGAGAGATAAGGCAAGTCAAGACATCAGTGGCACACGGTTTTAACACAATCCATGCATTTTAACATTGGCAATCACATGGAAAATTAGTTTATCATTAGAAAAAAACAAAAACCACAATAAACAAAATAATGCAGCTGTTAAGATTTTAATCAAGACTCACCCACAGGAAGTCCCGGTACACATAGTAGTACAGCCAGTCATGGACCACCACGTTCCAAGTGCGATAGTAATTTGCAAAAGAGGTTGAATTCCACCAATCCTGTGATTAAATTCAAATCAAGTCAAATATAAAATACAAATAATATATAAAAATTAAATTAAATAAATCTTATTTTAATAGACAACAGAAAGAAAGTGAAAGAAGACCACCTTGTAAAACATCCTGTCAGCAAAGCGAAGCATCTCTGCAAATGCATTGAGCCAACAGTGGAGGAAGGCAAAGAATCCGAGGAAGAGAACCAACACTCCTGCAAAGATAGAAAATTGATTTGTCATCAATGTGGCTGTTAGAACAATATGGTAACTCATCTCTTGGCATGTATAAAAGGTTTATATGTCTATGTCTATATGTAAGCAGCTGATCTTACCTGGCAGGATGGAGTTGAAGACACAGAGGACCATGGCCTTTAGGTCAAACAGCTGTAGACTGATGCTGCGAAACTGAGGGATGCACAGCCGCACAAACACGTAATAGGCGTAAAACAGACAGCCTAGTACCTGTGAAGCAGAAATTCATGGAATGGTCAGAAAACGTGTCTAATAATGTTGGCTTGAAATCTTAAGAGAGGTCAGCTGTAAAATGTAAGAGGGTTGGCACCTGAAGTAACTTTGTGGCCACGTAGCCCCATCTGATCACTGGGTTCCTGTAATACAAGTGAAACAAGATTTGGTCACACATGCCTTGTGTAACTGCTCTGTGTTCAGGTCTGAACATGGCATCAAAATGCCACCTGACTGATACAAAAGGTGTCTGTTTACCTGGGGTACTTGTCTCTGTAGATGAGTGTGGGCGCAAACAGGAAGTAAATATACTGAGAAACCTGAGGGACCACTGGGCTGGGACCTGTAGAGAACAGGGAAAAGTCTGTTTATCCACATAATTACAAAGGCAAAAAGAAAGACAGAGGCTCTGGCAATTAAAAGCACCACATACGGACACACAAAACAAAACAAGTTACATACTGGTCTTATCTTTAGCCCAGGTCAGAACTCTTGGCACATTCTCCCTGACAAAGGAGTGTGCTTTCATCATCAAACGCACCTGGAATAACAAATAAAAAAAGACACACAGAAGCCATTACAAATATTACCACAGATTTCATTCAAGAGACAAGGTTGACTTTACATTGTGCTTCTCAAAAAGGTGTTTTGTTTGGAAGTGTTTACACTACCAACCTGTTCCAGGATGATGATGAAGCAGGATGCAGGTGGCAAACTGTTGGTCACCACCACATAAGTGGGGAGGAAGCCCAGACCCAGAGCTTGGTAAAGCAGAAATAGAGAACCAAACAGCAAACTGTACAACCTGGGGTGACTGTAAGACCCAGACTGAGTCTGTGACCACACATGGAAAAGGGTGTAAGGAACCAGCAGTACAGACAGGAACATGCAGATCCACGTGCACACCACCAGGGGGGACTGCCCAAATGCGTAGACCAGCAGGTCAAATTCCAACACAAGTCTGAGGCACAGGAGAAAAAGAAGACATATGAAACTTCAAAGCTATCTCACAACATACCATCTCAGCAAGATCAAATGCGATGTGAAGTTAAAGATTTAAACATAAACATAAGTAAGATAAAAATGACAAGATTGTAATTTCTTTCAAGTTAATTGAGTCAAAAAACATGGACAAAAATCAAAAGCATAATGCACAGCAGTCTTATATTACCTGCCTTCATCAATGAAATCTACCACAAGTGTACTGAGGATGAAGAGAATGAGGAGGGCTATAAACATGTGGTAGATGGTCCTGATGTGGTTCACCTCAAACAGCTCACTGCAGAGAAACAAGAGGAAATGAGCTAAGGTACATCTGCACACAAGTCGACACACTCTTCACGCAGCAGTAAAACTGTGAACCATAACAAACATATATTATTATGTCCTTTAGTCTTATATAAGCAGAACTTTATAAGTATGAACTTACTCTAGGAGGGACCTGCGACTGACAAACTGCTTTCCCTGGCCATGAGGAGGACGAAAATGCCTAAATGAAAACACAGTGAAATCAGCGATTTTATTATTTTTGTATGAGGAGGAGTATGTATACAGGTATGAGAAAAGAATGGGACAGTTGTTCCACATGTGCTGTGCTGTTATCCCATATGTACCAAATTAAAACAACTTGGAGCAACATTTGATTTGACAGAGAAGCTGAACGTCACTAGTACAGTACCTGAGTTTGTTCCTCTCCTTGTCGGACAGAGGGGGTGAGAAAACAGCAGGTACAGGTGCAGGCTCCAGGGTGGCCGACTCTTCTATAAGACAGTCCATGAAGTCATTGACCTGACTGTCAAACTGACGCATCAGGTCACTCTTCAGGAACTGAGGGACAACAAAAAGAGGGCACAAGAAATGTATCATTCACAGTCTGCAAATACTTGAACAACTATGGAATATGTCACATTTTGTGGGAGTAATGCTGTTCTTTCTAAATATGAAAATTTGGTGTTATTTTGCAAAGATCCACTGCTTCAATTACACTGACACTGCATATCATCTTACAAAACTGCTAAAGAAAGAATAATTTGCTTAAGTCTCCTCAGGCAACTCACTGAAGAAGCCACCGTCATCTGCAGTTTCTCTGCAGAGGAGCTGGAGCAGAACAGTTAAATGTAAATGTTGTTATGAATAAACCATGTTATACTATATCTAGATATTTAATGGAACATAATCCATTTGAATAAATACCACAGATTCACAACAATACATACTTTGCATGTACAGTAGAGCCCTTGTGTAATTGTAGTGCTGTTAACCTCATGATGAATTTGTATGTTGATTATCAGACAACACCAAGACTGCTCTGTTTAAGATGACACTATAACTGTCGGACAATGACACATCGTAGGTGTGACACTGTGTTACTTCCACCATTGTGCAACAGCAGCAATGTATGATGTGTGTTAACCACCAGGAAGTCTTTCAATCTACTTTTGTAAATATCTGTAAAGTCACACTTTTAACATCATGATCATGTTTCACATGCCGATTAATCAGATTTAAAATATGAATTTACTTTCCATCCACTCTCACTCTGTTCTCTTGTACAAAGTTTTACATAAGTGTCAATCTGATCGTGACAGAATACTCACATTTAAACCTAGAAGAGTGCTATAAGACTGATAGTGATGGAAGTAAAAGTTTTTTGTTTTTTTTTTAGATTACTGTTTTACTGACCTCTGCTTTCCTTTTTAGTTGTAGCTTTTTGCTGATGACATGTTCCACTTCAATTTTTCCTAAAAATGGGAAGAGAAGATAAAATAACAGCTAACACAGCTTTGAAACCCACCAATGTAAACACATCTGTGTGCTTTTCACACATGCAAATTAACAATAGAGCCAACTGAGTTGCCAGGTAACTCTGTCTAAACAGAACTTTGACCTGGTAAATTTGAACATCAAGTCATGCCAAATATGATATTGTCACAGTGACCAACAGATAACAAACAGGAGGCAATCTGTAAGGCATTGGAGTATATGTCACCCAAACAGGACGCCCCTAGTTTTATTGTTCATCTAGAATGAAAATGTGTTTTAATAGCACACATAACCCTACACAGAAGACTCTTATTTCCATAATATGGAAATGAAAGGGTTATGTGTTTTATTGGCTTTGAGTGCTAATAGTTGACGAAAGCAGGTTTGAATCATACAGTTATATTAGATTTATCCAATGTTGCAAAAACCAAAAGGAGACACACGTTTGTCGACTGTTAAAGTAAGCAAATCTGAATACTTGTGGCTAAGGTCACAGATGGTTATTAGACAAGACAGCTGTCTGATGATGAACAAGTTCATTCAGTTACAGAGGTCAGTCAGTCACACAAAGAGTGACGAACAAACAGTAGCACTTGTCTCACAGTCATCGTTTTTCACAATCACATCAGATGAGCATTCCCCTGTCTCTACCCTGGTTAAACCGCACAAACTGTATCACAGGTCAAAAATTGCTCAAGAGAAACACATCATCACATGGCAGGAGTTCAGTCAGTCACACATCCAAAGGAAATTAAAAGGTTGAGTCAACATGCACAGGCTTCATCTCAAGTCTGACTGAAGTAAAGGCTTAGGATCAGAGTCCCTCTTCCTTGGCCCTGCTCATGAGATGAGAAGTGGGGTGAGATTTTCATACCATTGCTGGTGATGTGGTTGTCTCCATTGCCCGGCCGATGTTCCCCTGGACTGTGCTCCCCATCCAGAGAGCTGTCCAGATCAGGGAAGGAAAGCACCTTGGGGATGGCTCTGCAGCGGGACCGGAGGACACTGTCCTCCCCACTCTCCATCCTAAACAAACAAACAAACATAAGCAATGCAAGGTGAAGAAAAGATTTATTTATTTCTAAGTGACAGCATGACCACAGTTAAGGTATTTTATTATGACTCATGGACACATAAGGAAGCAGGATGCTAAGAAATGCTAACTATTCTGACTGACAGACAAAACAAACCCAGTTGTCAATGAAATGAGCCTCACATGACAGGGACACAGCAGAGAGACAGACAGACAGACAGACAGCTGCTAACACCTCAGTTAGCTCGGGACAGCTAATATTAAGAGGCAGTTTGGCAAAACACCATTTTAAAAAAAAGAGCTAACTACACAGCTAATCAGCTACATGCTCACTGGGAGGCGAAATGCCACAGTAGTACCAGCTCTGCCTGTTGATAGTCACGGCTGTTAGCACCGCAGATGAGCCTGTTGACGTATGACGTTAGCTACGGACAGTCTGTTGCTACGGAGCAGGTTGACAGAGGCTTTCGGAGAAGTTTAGTTAAATTAAATACTGTCAGTTCACTTACTTCCTGTTGACTTATTGGCTTTTAGTCGCCAGGTGCTCTCCCGGTTCCGGTGGTTCACCACCTCCGAGGTTACCGTGAGGGGAAGAGTGAAGAGTTGCGCTGCTCCGTCAGTTACAACTATCTGAGCGGCTGCTGATGATGAGCAGCGCAGCGGCTCCTGATTGGTCCAAAGTCTCTCCTCCTTTTCGACGTCATCGGCGCCCACAACCCACAACATCGACCACGGCTGTCATCAGACTCAATCACTACATCTTCAGCGTGATAGCACCACCACCACCACCACCAACAACAGCCACAGTCATCTAAAGAAAACCACAGAAAATAAACCTAATACTGAACTATAAAGAACTATAACTGAACTATATCAGTAGCTTTTGCTAAATTACAAATACAAAAAAAAAAGTTTAAGTCTCTTTAAAGAGAAAATGAATGAATGAAAATGATTTTTTTTTTTTTTTTTTTATCAGTTATTGTCCCTCTAACCTTTCAGCCAGGGGAGCAAGGGGAGGGTCTGTGTCTGTGTACTGGACAATGACATGACACAGGGACAGGGTTAGACAAAAGGAAAAGCCCCCACACTCATCCTAGGACCATGGCACTGAAAACATTGTGTGTCTCTTGCTGGCTGTTTTGTGTCTATTTGGAGTAGTAATCCACCTCTCTGTCTGTTTTGCATCTCTTTGTGGACATTTTGTGTTTCTGTGGGATTGTTTTGCATTTCTGTTGTGCTCATTTTGTGCCATTTGACTGAGCGCTATGACTTTAAAACAAGACATACAAATATTCCCCTCTCACACAGGCCCTGGCCTATTGACCTCCCAGACCTCTTGGACCACAGGGCCCAATAATGTATCTGTGTCTAAATTTAATAAACCCTTTTGCTTTCATCTGCAAAAGAAGTTGTGGTGAGTTCTGTGGATGCAAAGTAAGAAACACATCATAAAATTCAGGTCCACATGTAATCTTATTTTATCTGTTGATTAATTTATTCCAATGAGGGCAGTCTGATCTGAAAAAAACATTTGATCAGTATACTGAACTCTAACAATAGTTTTTGTCATTATGTGTCCACAAAAGTGAAAAGACATTTTTGAATGAGACAGTGTATGATCACAGAAAAGCACGATGAGTTACAAATCATAAAATGAGCCGGTCTTATGAGCCGAGTGTGTCAAATACAATTAACTGCAAAAACACAAGGACACATGACAGAAGTTCCTGACAATTACCTCTCCAGTGTGTGCATACTGTATATAACCACAGAGTTGCTTCCAGGCTGACTGATGTATGTTTATGGGGCACAAAATGGATAATGATTGGTTTCTGTATGTTGTTCACAAAAGGAGGTTAGATACCCAATGGCACAGGGAACTTCAGCTGCCTGACTGCAGGAGTTTCCTGCCAAGAAAGGCATCAATTTTCCTCAGGCATAAATGGTCACGTAAATGTCTCTACTAAATTTTGACGTCTTAACATCTCTGACCTACTAGACTTGGGCATTTCCCATCATGAGAGCAGGCCTGAAAGTCCCAGCAGGACAAATACCGTGCATATGATACACATGACACAGTTTTATTCCACATTTAAAACAATATTTTTATTTTCATAGTGCTGTACATAATTCCCCTGTACAGAGGATGAGTGAATACACAGACTTGTAAAATTAACATTTTAAATTCCACAGCAATTTGATTTAAACATTTGGTGCCATATAAAAATTCGTAAAAAAAAAAAAAAAATCATGATAAACTCTTAAATTCCATCAATTTTTTGACAATTGAATAAATATACACAAAATACAATACAGCACTGAGTAAAATAATCTGAACAAAGTTGTCCATGTATAATATCCTAACATCATAAATCCCTGCTTTCTATATGAAAATTATATTTACAGAGTTTAATTACACACACGCACACACATGCACACACACACACACACACACACGCACACACTGCTAATTGGTCACAAGAAGCAGAGGGGTCCCAGGACCACAGCGGTCTCAGGGCTGAGGGAAGATAGTTCCCTCACATCTACACCCAGATCTCTGATAGGAAGCAACTCCATATCTCCTCGATGTTGCTCCGTGCTCCCACGAACCCTCACAACCACCTCCCCCTGCAAAATAATTAGCCAGGAAATGGGACATGAAGAGACTGTGTGTTTGTTCTTTTATAAAATTCCAATCTTGTAAATGTGGAAATCATAATGAAATTATTTTAAAGGGACAACAAGGAGTTTTGGAAAGCGAAGTGTTTTCACACTACATTTCCCACGAGCCTCTGCGCCTGTCCAAGAGACGAAAGCGAAAACATTTGCCAAGAATTTGCCACCACTAATAATAATAACAAAATAACGATAAAGACAAAATCAAAAATGGACCCATTAACAAGTGTGGGTAACGTAGATTCATCCACATTAATATGAGACTTTTTTATAACCAAATACAAACTCCTCGTTGTCCCTTTAAGTCTTAGGCATCTACTATCAAAATCAACATCTCTTGATTCTACTGGTTAATTTAATCACCTTTTAATTATGCCTTATTAGTTACCCATGTTGTAATTACGGTACTTGGGAAAATTCACTGCCAATGCAGGAATGATAATGTTGTAATGGTGTTTGATGAATTCACATTGATCATACTTGACTCGTTTATGGTAATTTACACTCAATGTACTTGTAAACACGTCAAAAACTTGTATTAATTATTATTATTATAACTCGTATTTAATTTAAAAAGAAGGTGCCAAATCTACAGTGCACACAGATCTGTGTCTTTCAGTTTCTTTTCTTGGGATGTCCTGTGGACATCACTCTCATAACACTCATGAAATAGCTAAGTCTTACCTCACAGCCTTTTTGGGACACTGTCATAAGGTCTGAACCAATTTCTGTGCCAGAGTCTCCCAGGAGGTGAACGCTCCCGTTGGTTAAGTCAGCTGTGGCAGCAGCACTGGAGTGGTTTCCTGTACAGCTGACAGTCAGGTGCTGGAAAGAAGTGTGGCTTTGAAACCGCAGGAACCTCAGCTGGACGACATCTAGACCAGGATACTCAAACTGACGGAGAAAGAAATCATTTCATTTTCAGTCAAAACAAATTGTTCACTGTTGTTAGACACATCAAATTTTGCTCATTCCTTAAACAAGTCAGTCTTACCTTGTTTCCATCTTGTTGCTGACTGAACCACTGGAGAGATCTTCTAGATTTCTGCCTGTCTGGTTTCCACCTAAGTTTAACCTACAAAGTACAGCATTATCTTTTTTTTTAAACCATTCTTGGCACCACTTAACTATGTATGTCAAAAAGGGTGAATACCGGTAGTTATACTCTTTCATCTAAAAGGCCACATTCTGTTTTTTTCTACTTGCTGTCCACAGAAAAACGATTTTACCTGTGACTTTAAAGGGTCAATACAGGTGGTGCCTCCAGCTGTGAAGTTACAGAAAACCTTCATAGCATCACAAGGACAGCCTTGGTTGGGGTCCATGTAAAAGTATCCTGAAAGATAATCATTCATATGTAGAGTATTGTCAGCCAACAGATGCAAAACACAGATCTTATTCAGATCCTCACCATCATTCAGATGTGGATGCATGAGACGCAGCTCGTGGCAGGTGGTGGCAGGATCATCTTTGGTTCCCAGGGGCCAGCTGAAGGATTCCTCTGAGTCTTGTCCTTCAGACAGGATCCTCTTCACCAGCCTGGACCTCTACATCGTCATTCGGTCACACAACCAAACATTCAATCAGTCCCCCAACAACCAAAAATACAGCTCCTTTTTTAAAGCGCAGTTAAGCAAGGACATTGTGTAAACAAAGTGTATATGAGAAGAAAGCTTGTACCAACTTTTTGTTGTCCTTCCCGTTGCTTCAGGAGTGTTGGTGTTTGTCTGGACAATGGCACATTCTTCAGTTTAGATCTTGCACTACTTCGCTGGTTTATTTTGAGCCTCAGCTCATTTCTTTGAACTGGTCTTGCCTCAAGTTTTGATCGCCTCCTTTGTGTGGGCCTGTGTTTGCCTGGTGCACCTGGTTTCCCCTGTGAAACAAATGACTTTGACTTTCAGACCACAGCACAGAACTACTGGCCATTAGGTATTATTCACTGCCATGCCATCAAGCTTCAAATACACTTTAATATTTGACAATTTGTTACAGGTCCAACATATTTACATCAGTTGACTTGTACAGTGTGTGAAAAATGTCTTACTGGAGGTCCACGCTTTCCTTTCACTCCCTTTGGTCCTCTCTTTCCTTGGAAACCTTTCCCTCCCTGTAAAGGTCCAGAAACAATCAGGGTCAGTGAGGTAACATTTATCTATAGATCAAGTATCTTAAATTGCACAAATAGAAAACTAAAACTGTGATGTCACTCTAGTGGTTGGTTGGTTTACTTTATTAATCCCTGTGAAGGGAAATTAATCGTCACCCTGTACGTACAAACATACAGTGTCTGAGTCTTTTGATAAAACAAATACAAAACACGTTTGGCCAGTTCAGGTCACTGAAGGAAAGTTAAAAAAGAAAAAGTAATGAATTGTCTCTCACCTTTTGTCCATGCTCGCCCTACATAAGGACAGTAAAGACTTTAGTAAAATATGTCAGTATAAGTAAGTAACTATTTTAAATATCAGAAGAACAACAGCAGAATAGCAAAACAACATACAGGAAGTCCAGAGAGGCCTTCTTGTCCGGGTGCACCACGAAGACCAGTGACTCCCTGTGAATATCAGTTAATTGATTAATACATTGCCACCATTTATAAACACAGTGCAAAAAGAAAAGTTAAACAAAACTTACCTGCTGTCCTTTACGACCTTTTCGACCTTTCAGTCCTTGCAAACCAGGATTCCCCTGAGATAAAAGTTAGAAATTTGATCAACGCGAAAATATGCCTTTGAATGTTAACAATTTGAGCAATTTAAAATGATGTGAACCAACCTTTAACCCTGGTGGCCCAATTGGTCCCAAGATTCCTGCGTCACCTGGTAGACCCTGTTTATTAGGAAACAGTGATGTGACTTTTAATCCATGGACAATTTATGTGTGACATTTCATCTTTTACAGAAACCTCACTGACTGTGGGGTGAGGACATGTTCTACATTATAATGTCTGACTTTTACCTTTTTACCTAGACTTCCAGATTCACCCTTCTCTCCTCTCAGTCCTGGGATACCCTGTATCAACACCAGTGATGAAGCAGATGTCTGCATGAACAAGAATTATGCCATCTGATCTTTATACCATGCTGTTAAACAAACTTGTATACCTTTGGCCCGATCGGTCCAGGAGGTCCACGTGTTCCTTTTGGTCCAGTTTTACCCTGAGAGATGCAATAACACAATACTAAGCCACATTTCCTATTAGCACAGTAAATTATACAAACTGATCAATAAGTAATAATTTTATACATAATCGTATGAACAATGATAAGATTATAATATTTGCATGACATTCAAAGAAATCACATTATATTGTACCTTAAACCCTGCAGCACCAATGTTTCCCCTGATCCCAGAAGCCCCAGGTTTTCCCTAGAAATAGACATTTAGTTACAAGACGAAACCCTGTCTCACAAAAAATTGAGTGAGGTATCTCACAATGGGATGTGCCCTCCGGTGTGACCGATCACAGAAGCTCCACTACCACCACACCCGTGAGGGGACAGATCAATCATCTGAGCTGCATCCTGTTCGACCCCCTTTATGAACCTGAAAATGCCCACAAAGCATTCTCAAGTGCATGCAGGGTACTGCATTACGATATCTCAATCAGCCTCCTCCTGCTTCTTCCCCCTAGAGGTGACAGCTTCTCCAAACAACCCCTTAGACCTTGATGGGTCATAAGGGGAATCTATGACAACCTGCTTATCCTGGTTTGGCAGGCTGAAATATTAAGCCACAGCAGTTATTCTCCTGCAACGGCTTTGCTCATAACGTGCTGACCTCCTATATCGAACCTCCCTGCAAAATACAGACCCAAAACACGGGTCAGAGCCACTAACCTGAGGAACAGCAGGCTAACAGCAAAGAGATTGAAGAGGTGAAATGTTGGCAGCTATGTAGTGGAGCTTACAGTATGCGATTGGTTGAGGGTTTGATAAAGGGCTGAAAGAGAACATCTTTCTTTACTTTGTATGGTTGTGTGTCAGTCATGTAGATATTGAGCTTACCATCTTGCCAGGTTGGCCAGCTGCTCCAGGAGGTCCTCTGAAACCATCTTCCCCCTTTGGAGTGAGCACAAGAAAGATCTAATTGAGTAAAACGTTTGAACAACTGGGGAAATTGCAACATGACATAAACATAAATTTTTCTTACCGGATCTCCTTCATTACCCTCAACCCCTAGTAACCCGTCCAAACCACTAAGGCCCTGAGAAAATAAAAACAAAGCAAGAGACAAACCATCATCAACACACTTTATGTTATAATGTAAACTGATTTATTTTTTATAATGATGTATTTATTGATATGAAAACACAAGTGTCTTAGGAAAGGGATACTTGCAGGTTTTCCAGGCTTTCCAGCATGTCCTTGTTTTCCTGGGAGACCTTCAGGGCCCTACAGACCAGATTAAACCAGAATGTAAAACCCAGGAATTAACCTGAGATTGAGTTTTAAGATTGAACTTCTGTTTTGTAATCCCTCCACAACAGCCAGGCCAGAGGCATTATGTTCTCTGGCTGTCCGTCCACATGTCCATCCAACTCTCCCTAACATGATATCTCAGTAATGTCTTGAAGAATTTCTTTATATTTGGCACAAATGCTCACTTACACACAAGGATGAGTCATAGGTCATGATCAATGTGACCCACAAACTGTTTCTGACCGTAACTCACAAATTAATATGCTAATTATGACACAATTTAATAAAAAATTCTAATGGGCCAAAATGATGAAGTGATGACATTTATATCCAAATTAATCAAAGGTCAGCCGCGGTATCATTCAATTTTGCAGAAACCCTTTTAAGTTGGAAAGGGAGATCGTATCCATATTTCCTGCAACTCAGCTGGTTGGCCCAAAAAATTGAGCTTCTTCGTTTCCATGAATTATGATTTTGTAATATTAGTACCGCGGAATAAAAATTTCAACCATAACAAAACTCACTGTTTTTCCGAGCCCTCCTTTGATGCCTTTCCTTCCTGAGTGGGCTCTTCCACCCTTTAACAAAGTGGCGGGAAATAAATGTCAGAATTCAGCTGCTGAGAAGCAGGTATAACTTGTCATGTGAGCAGACAAGTGAAAACCATCTCCATTATGACAACTTATTTTTAAAACTAAGAGATACGATTGCTGCTTTAAATGTCATCCAAGCTGATCACTGGCTTCCTGTCACCTTCGGCCCCTGGATTCCTTTAGTTCCTGGAAGCCCAGGAGGACCAGCAGGGCCGGGTCGACCTTTAGCACCTGGAGAGCCAACAAACCCTTTCTTCCCTGGAGTGCCCTTAGAAATAAAGTCATACAAATACAACCTTTTAATTATACAACAGCTTGCTGAAGTAAAAATTTACGGTATCGATAAAATATAACACCAGTAACATTTAAAGGTCTAGTTACAAAGCCTGAGATTTCAAAAGGGTATTTTACCACTGTGCCTCGTGTCCCAGATTCTCCTTTTGCACCTTTCTGACCTCTTATTCCCTGGGAAATACAGAGGGTTGTACAGACACATTGCGTCACTGTGGTTACATCTTAACGCACACCATTAAATGTGCATAACCAGATTAATGATGCCCACAGGCTCCGACAGATAATGAATTCCTACCGTGTCTCCGGTGACGCCTGGAAGACCGGATTTTCCTTTTTCACCGTGACTGCCCTGAATTGCATAAACACACAGTAGAGACAACATTAAATATCAACTAAATACAACTATTTCATTGCATTAGAATGAATGGTAGATTGCACCTTTATTCCAGGTTTTCCAATTTTGCCATCACCACCTCTGTTCCCCGGCAATCCCTGAAACACAGGAATTTACAGTGTGAATGCTATTTTGTAAACCATTAATTAACCACTAATCCAACAATGAAATATGGTCTACACAGGTGTTTTATACAGTACAGTACCCTTTTAAAGAGTATTGGTAGTTATAATAATTATTACAAAAATGGTTAAATCAATTTCAAGTCAAACATACTGCTGTTGATGGTCCAATATGTCCAGGGGGACCTATACTACCAGGTGGCCCCTGAAATGAGAGGAAATAAACCTAGAGTATATTTACAGTTTAGTCATATTAAAACATTTTCATGCATTTATACATAACGTGGACATGACATGATGTGCAACATGATGGAGGGATTGTTTTAAGCACCTCACATATAGAATCTATACATCATTAACACTCAATCATTGAAATCCAGCAGTGTTACAAACAGTTTGTCCCTGGAGCCCCTTCTGGCCTTTGACTCCTGCTGCCCCGGTGTTGCCCCCTGGTCCAAAGTGTCCAGGCCTGCCTGAGGGGCCTCTTATCCCTGGTTCACCCTGTCCCAAAACATTGTCATTTCCATCATCATCATACTTTTTTTCCCCAGAGCATTAACTTGGCATTTACCATCTTTGACATTAAAGACAATGTAGTTTCTCAGGTCATGTAATAATCCTACTCAACTGACCTTGAGCCCTGAAACGCCCTGTTTTCCTCTGTCTCCTGGTGCACCCCTGTATCCCTGCAACAGAGGTCGGACAGAATGAGGAGGGTTTTGAGAGCAGAAATAGACGCAGATGCCCTGAGTAAAATACTCACAGGTAATAAAAGGTTGTTTTTTTTTAAAAATGTAACTTTTATTCACCTGTTTCCCTGGTTGCCCACTTTTTCCTTGTGGCCCTTGATTGCCCCTGTCACCTTCAGCTCCTTTTGCTCCTTTCTGCCCAAGAGGTCCAACGTTCCCTTTATCACCCTGTTATTTAGTAAAAATTGAAAAATATATACTCCTTCTACAAACATGCAGGGTGCGTGTAATGAATGCTGCACAATCAAAGGTCAAGTAACAACACATTTACATGCTGACATTTACTCACAGTTTTGCCTTTTTGTCCAGCTGGGCCCTCCACCCCCCTCATTCCAGTTGGACCCTAAACACAAAAACAACATTGTTATGGATGTATTTTTATACAGTGAAACTATAGAAGCATAGGCATCTAACCCCGTGTTTTTAGAAAACTAAAAAGTAAAAAAAATAATTGAAGTTATAAGTGAAAAGAAAATCCAAATCTGTGAGCAACACAATCCAATTAATTCAGTCTCAATCTACCTCCTCACCATCGAGACCAGCAGCTCCCTCCTGCCCCAAAGTCCCTTTTGATCCCTGAAGATCAAACATGTAGAGACAAACGCAAGCCACTGAGTGATGAATCATTAAATGGCTTCACAAACCACCCCAAGCCCAAACTACTGGCACATTTAAACAGACAGTGCTCTGTAGGAGAAAAACCTAACCTTATCTCCTTTGACACCAGCTGCTCCAGCTGGTCCTTGGGGTCCATCTTTACCCTAAATGTAGAGAGAAAGAAGCAATGGTTGCCCAAAAGATTCATGCATGTGTGTCCCACAACATACTCACAAAGAGTCCTGAAGGAAAACAGGAAGCTTGTACACAATAAACACATCTTAGTGAACAGCAAACCCTAACACCAACCCTTAGCTTTGAACAGTTAGTTCTGCTCATTTAAGAAATCTAAATAACATTTTGAAATTGTATTTCACTGTATTCACAGATTAATTGTAGTCATACAGTAATAACATATCTGTATTCTTTGCTGCACAATAATACAAACTGTGTGTAAATATAGAATAAATATGTGCAAAATATAATCTCTTAACATGACCAATTAGACAATATGATTCAATATAAATACAGCTCTGGTTATAGTGTCTCTGTAACCAGAGAAAAATCGATCACAAATAGTCAATCAATGTAGACCAAATTATACATGATTATACACTGAGTCCCTGAACAGATTTTGCAGACAGATTTTGAAATATAATGAAGACAGAAGTGACAAAAGTGGTCAAATATCCCACCTAGATTAGACTCCTTACAAGCTACCTTTTTTGAAAAAAAAAAGAGGCCACATACTGTATAAAGCACACTCCACAAAAATCATTACAGCATCCTTCAATCTGAGACTTGAGCATAATCCATGACACCATGTATCATCACCCAGACTTGAGAGGATGAATAACCCTCAGGGGAAAATGGATAACTCTTGTGCAATGTCAAACTAGAAAGAAAGAAACTCTCTGTTTGCTCATCCGATCAAGTTTCTGTAGAGGCTACAGTTGTCGGCTGTAGACAACAAGAAATGAGTGTTAAAAATAATATTCTTTAAAGTTGGTGTTTTGAGTGAACAGAGGCATGACTAAGAAATAACAGTCCAGACCTCTGCAAGAGCACGCTGAGTCATTTTCCGCATGGCCTTATGAGAAGGTTGCTGTAACAAAACTATCTTTGATGTTATCAGCGTCTGAACACTCAGTGCTCAGTGCAATGTTCAGGCTCGATATAGGCAACAAGGGTGGAGCCAGTCACAGAAAATAAGCTTCATCATTTTTGACAGTTATGTCTTTGATTTAGTTTTTTTTAGCTTTTTTTCTGACGTTTAATTATTTTGGTTGTTATGTTGACAGGCAGGTGATGGTCCTGAGCCGGTTTATGTCTTTCTACAGTTTATGTAAGAAATCAAAGTGCAGTTGCAGTGAAATGTGGCACTTATGGACATAAACAACTGGTTGCTATCAACCCAGACCTGCACCCACTATTAGAAGTGTATACCTATTTCTGACTGTTGTATTACTGTTATATGACTGTGTTGATGTTGCCATTACTGTAATTTTGCTGTGTTGTTACCATTACTACTACTACCAGTACTATTATTATTATCATTACTATTATTATAATAACTAACATAGACAAAATAGCAATATGAATAATGCCATCACTAGTTATAGGTCGATATGTATATGTGTGTATGGATGTATGTGTACATATATATGTATGTATATGTGTATGCATGTGTATATATATATATATATGCGTGTGTGTGTATATATGTGAGCGTGTATGCATATATATTTAATAGTATCATTACTTACATTATTATATAAACCTTTAGTTATTCATAGCAGTGAAAGTGATTGAACTATATCCTTAGACCTACCTTATAACACAGCTCAACTAGATATTATTCCTAGGACCTTCTACGCACTTTTGATGACTGTAAGCACTTTATCATGACACGGTTGCACTTTTGTACTGTCTGAATCTGTATTATTTATCTGTTGTACTGCTGCTATTTTTATAACATGCCTTTGTTTTTATTTATTGTAATTTGTGTGTACCAGGGAACATCTATGTATGGGACAGCGGATGTAAATTAGCCTGTGGTTACAATCCGGCGTGCTTACGATTGTTTCGTTCATGAACTCGCATTGTCCCATTTTAAAAAATAAATTGAATTGAATTGAATTGAGAAACACTAAAAAATAGATGTTACTTACTGAACGTTAAGATCAAACCTGACAACATAAGAATAAAAATCAACTTACTGGGTAACCTGTAACTCCACGAGGGCCAACTGGACCTTGTGGGCCTTGGTCACCTGAAAGCCCACGTGGTCCAATCTCACCCCACGATCCAATGTTACCCTGAATGCCCTGGAGGAAAAGATTTATTCATAACGATTATTAGAGAAACCTTTGTGCACTGAGGTTAATTTCAGGTCAGGCGAAGTTTAGTTGTGTGGTTAATCTCATACAATGTGTCAGTTAGTATTAAAGGCTAATATTGTGTCGAATTTAACAGCTGTATTACATAGAGCTGAGTGTCATCTGCACAGAAGTGGAACGAAGCATAGCTTAAATAACAAAAAAAGCCTATTAAAAGCATAAAGGAGTTGTTTAACTCAATTCTTTAAGTGGTATATACAGTAATTTTGGTGCAATCATGCCATGCACTTAAGACTGAATACCAAAGTCTGACTGTGAGCATTTTCAATCATTCAATATAATTTGGTGTTTTTTTGCTTTTTAAAATAAGTACATAAATTTATGTTTTGAGAAACCTTCAAACTGTAAACAACCTGATGCACCACTCTAAGATCGAAGAGTAGACTCTTGTATAATGTCCATGTACAGTAGAATTTATTCAAGTCAATCAGATTTTTCAATAAGAAATTTTAGATCATCTTACAGGAGGTCCTCTGTATCCCCTTGGTCCAGGCATCCCCATCTCACCCTGAAGCAAGACAAAAAAAAAGACAAAACAAAAAACACTTAACCACTCACTCTTAATTGCCACTGAATTAATAAACTTATGGTGTAAAGTTGCACTGATACCATGTAAATTGTGGCAGTGGAGTAAGAAAATAATTTACTTACTGGCGGGCCTTGTTTTCCCCTTGGTCCTTCTTCACCTTTCTTACCCTTCACAACAAGGTAAATACCACATTAAACTGAAACTTTATGAGTGGGCAACCCAGTAAAGAAAACTGAACGGTATAATGACAGAATAATTTAGACTGACGAACATGAAGATTCAAGTGTCAACACTGACTAAATAAAATACAATGCTTGAAAATGACTCATACCTTTAGTCCTTCATCCCCTGGAAGTCCACTGGGGCCTTGTTTACCTTTAACCCCCTAAAGTAAATTAACAGTCCTTTAACCTCAGCACCATTATGCAAACAATTAAAATATCACAGACACTGTGTTGTACATCATACAATATCTTGTCCAATCCTTGTTTCTTCTAAATTTTCTGCACCAGAGCATCCTAAAAACTCATGCTGTGATGCTCTGTAACTTACTCTTTCTCCTGGTTTCCCTTCAGTCCCCTTCATTCCTCTACTGCCTGCTTCCCCCTGTACATTGAAACAAATGTAAAGTTAAATCAGTTAACATCTCTCTTCCACACCACAGCCTGATCTAATTCAGAGCACTGATTTCCATACAAGTGTGTGGTGTTACTCCAGAACCTCATCTGAACTGCCTCTTCCCTCCCTACACCTACTCCCATTTGGCCTAGATAGAAAACATACTCACATTTTATCTAATAAAATAAGAGTTGGAAAGAAAAAACATCACATTTCTATTATACAAGGATGATAAATGACTTACACTTTTTCCTACATGTCCTTGTGGGCCAGGAGCTCCTGTCTTTCCAGGTAATCCCTGTGGAGAATATTTTCCAGTGTCAGGTGTGTGGGACAATTGATTTCAATGATTATTATGTAGAGTTAAAAACTCACTTTTGGTCCTGGACGTCCAGTGTGGCCATTTATACCATTTGCACCTGTGGGGCCCTAATTGAAAGATGATAATAGTCCATCACATTTCTGTAGTATGGGAATTAGTTTCTGAGAAATGCAAACTATTGTTTTTTTTTTTCTAATTTATAGGAGTACAGTGAGCTTGTTAAGTTTGGTATTCATATGTGTTTTCAGCACCAGTTTATAGTTTTGTTTTTTGTTTTTTACATTTCTGTGAATCAATCGCATGGCAAAAAGGCTGCCATTTACACAATCTCCCCATGGATGTGGGGAAAAATCAGTCCAGTAGACAAAACATCCAGTAGAAAGGCCTTTCTGAATGCAGCTACATGCAAATAGTTGTTGATGCAAATATAATCCTGGCAAAAGTTTGCATAAATGTCTCGTTTAGGAACTCTAGGAGGTGATGGAAAGTTAGAAATATGAGTGTTAACTTATTGTTGATGCTCAGTCTTACCTGAGCTCCAAGAGCTCCGTTCTGTCCCCTGTTTCCCAGATGACCTTGAAACCCCTAAGATGCAATACACACAAACAATGTGAAGTGAAGTGCTCAGTATTTTTCAGGTTGTTTTTCTTGTGAATGATAAAACCAGTGTTAATAGGATCACATGGCATTGGCCAGTCCATAAACATACAAAAAGAGTATCATTGTTGAGATATTGGCTTTAATTGCTCAACTATTATTTTCTCTGGTGTGTAGGTTAAATGTTCGGGTGTGATCACCTTTAGCCCTTTAGGTCCAGTCACTCCTGGGACTCCAGGCTTTCCCTAAACAAACAATTTACACAATTTACACAAAAAAATACACAAATTTACACAAATAGAAATTAAATTAAATGTTAAAGCAGAAGTAAGCGATATTTTTGTGTTAATATAAGTCTTAAATAGTTATATCTTCCCACAGCAATCACTTACATAGAGTGTTTGGACCGAAACACGGGTCTCTCAGTCCCTCTGCTCTGCTCTGAGCCGAGGAGAAAACTTTTCTCGTATCCTACAAGTTTTATCCAATGAGGAGAGAGAACGGCATGCAGGGCTGTGTGTGCAGCCAAGGGATGCGCCTGAATGTGGTGACGTAGGGACGAGGACCAATAGATCCATGACGAGGGCGGGGGCTGCTAACTCCATCGGCTGACAAGACGTTATGGTGCGTTCAAGGCAACTCGTAACTCGTGTTTTTCCGACCTGTGAAGTCGTACCAGTTTGATCTGGTACGAGTTCACGGGTCGGAAGTTACGAGTGGCCGTTATAGTGACTTTCACAGGTAAAACAGGTCGGAAAAACACGAGTGGGTTGCCTGGAACGCTACAAAGTCGTAAGTCGTGACTTGAAGCTGTAACTTACGGTTTCAAAAGCCTGCCTGGAACGCAGCATTTGCCAAAACGACCGGATCGCTTACTTCTACTTTAACTTCAAGTCAACAATCTTATTTAAAGGGACAACGCGGAGTTTCTATTTGGTTATAAAAAAGTCTCACGTTAATGTGGATGAATCTCCGCTACCCACACTTGTTAATGGGCCCATTTTCGATAAATATATCATTTTGTCTCTATCATTATTTTGTTATTATTAGTGGTGGTGAAAATACTGGTCAAGCCGACCAGCGTTTCCTTACTTTCGGTTTCGCGGTGAGTCATGAGAATAACGCTGCTGAATCGCCGTTTATGGTCGGAACTACGACGGTATGTGATCGTCTTCAAACCTCTGACTTTAATTATTGATGAATGAAAACATGAGTCTGTCTTGCGCCGGTCAAAGAATTTTACGGTGCTCACGGAGGCTCATAAATGTAGTGTGAAAACGCTTCGCTTTTCCAAAACTCCTCGTTGTCCCTTTAACAGCTTTTAGTCCATCTTTTTGTTTCTTTTTGTATCTGTTTGAAAAAAATATAATAGAAATCTTTGAAACATTAGTGAATTTTTTTTTTGGTGTTAACATGAAGTCACATAACGACAGAATAAGAAGTGTAACCACATGAGAACCTTAATACCAGGTACTCCTTCATTTCCTCTCTCTCCAGATTTTCCCATCTCTCCCTGTAAAACACAACAATCACCATTAATGAGTGTAGTACAATTATTAGCATCTAGAATAAACTTAACCACCACTTATTCAAACTCACAATAGGACCAGGCAATCCTGAAAATCCCGCTCGACCTTCCCGACCCTTTAATGGGGAAAAATTACCATAACTGATTAGAATTTCATTTTTTGTTGTAAATAATACCACAATTGAAAAAGGCGTGACAGTCAGCACCAACAAGGACACTGTCAGTTGAAAAAGTAAGAGCCTATAGTGACTTGAGTGTATCATCAATATCTGTGCCCACCTTATCACCTCGAGGCCCAGGATGTCCTTGAATACCACTTAGACCTCGATCTCCCTATAAAAACATACATGTGTATACACGATAGCACAAAATATACAGTACTTGTCAATTAAAGACACCCGAACATTCAATAAGTGACACACCCACCTTTGGTCCATCTTTTCCCTGCTCCCCTTGCTCCCCCATGATGCCATCAAACCCCTACAATACAAATTTGCAAAAGGAAACTTAATAATTACAGTCACGACAGAATTTTCATTCACATCGTTTATTTCACTCACACTGGGTCCAGGAGGTCCTAGTTGTCCTGTTGGTCCTCCAAGTCCCTCATATCCTGATGGGCCTTGACGCCCCTTCAATCCCCGTTTACCAGGAGGCCCTGGAGGTCCCTGTACATACACACAACAACACACTGAGATTCGATTCACTGATCTGGTAAATGAAAAGATCAACAAGCAACTGAACAGACTGACAGAAAGGTTCAAACTCACCATGTCTCCCTTAAACCCTGATTCACCCTTGTCACCGCGCTTAGCTTTACCACCCTGGTTGAGAAAAATGCACACATACAAACACACACACATACACACAGAGAAAACACCTGTGCATTTAGCTCAGTAGTAAGCAACTAGCAGGACTGTGACACCATCTGTTACAGTTATGTTATAGTTCATTATTATTGGCTTGGTTTTATTGATTATGAACATTTTAGCTGTGGTCAATACTGAAATTGCTTTAAGTAATCTTACGGGATCACCTGAGGGTCCAGGCTTTCCTGGATTCCCATTGGCTCCCTGTAATAAAGGAGACAAATACTTCAGTCAAACTCCAGCATGAGAACCTCATGATATCAAAGTTCATGTCTCTGGTGATAAATTATGTCCCTGCAGACGTTTGGCGCTGCTGTCTTACGTTAAGTCCTGGTGGTCCAGGTTCTCCTATGTCTCCCTCATCTCCTTGATCACCCTGCTGAAACATACAGAGGTAACCAATGCTGGATTTCAAATTTTATTCTCAAATCTTTTCTTTAAGCACTGTTACTGAAAAAGTATGTTAAAGCACTATGGATGCTTACATGGTCCCCCTTTGGACCCGGCGGTCCATCTGGTCCCGGGCTCCCCTGAGAGAAAAAAATCAGAGGTTGGTTTCATTAATTCAAAATGTGTTTTTACCAGGTGATATATCTGTGAACTATGACTGCTAAGTTTGTGCAGGATGTTTACCAGACATCCTTATGTTTTGATCTGTCTACTACAAAATGTTTCTACAAAATTAAAATGCATTATAGATGATGGATACCATTTAAAGACTGAAATTGAAAAAGTAGCTGTCTCTGTAAATGGCTATAATATTTTCTTTCATCCTTTTTTTTGGTCTCATGTTCATGTCCTGCAGTCAAATCTTAATGCATAAATGCAAGTCTGGTAACGGTAACACATTGATTAATCTTTTGAATCTGACATAACTGTCTTGTTTTACCTGTGGACCACGGACACCAGGAAATCCAACTATACCATCAGGACCTGGTTCTCCCTAAAATAATACATGCACAAAGAGATTAGACATATCGAAGTAAATGTTGTAGGCTTATCTTTATTCATTATTCAGTCTCTAAGTAAGATTATATCTGTAAGTGTACCTGCAGCCCAGCTGCTCCTCTAGGCCCCATTTCACCTTGATGACCCTGGAATTCAATATTGTTTTACAGGTATCTTTTTTTTAATTATGTATCAGTTTAGATTACAACTTGATTGACTATTACTTACTGGAGGTCCTTTAACTCCGACAACACCCTTTAGTCCCCTTGGGCCCATCTTGCCCTGAGAAGACGACAAATCAAAAATTACTCTTCCTACTTTTACAGTGGCTCTCATTGTTAAAGCCAAACAACTTTTTTTGATCTAATGTCTCTATGGAAGTATATTGTTGTTATATTGTATATAACTTACAGATGGACCAGGTGGTCCACTAAAGCCTGGAGATCCAATCTCTCCCTGAAATCAGTAAGACACAACAACGGCTGTGGTCAGCATGTAGAATATTTACATAGTTGTTGTTGCTAAAGAGCAATGGAAAAGTTAGCTACTGTAGCTACGAGTCACTTACCTGAGGACCTGATGGTCCTGGAAAACCTGTCGGACCCCTGGCTCCAGATGTTCCCTGTCAACACAGGACCGTTCAGATGTTGTAGTGGAGCCATCTACATTGTGTGTTCAATTGATCATTTAGTGCCTACTTCATAAACCATCAGTTAAGGATATGGAGTGCTATTCATTACTTTTCTTCAGATCTATTTCATACATTAAGGGGGTATAACTATTATTACTACTACTACTACTACTACTATTACTATTCTACTACTAATCTATTCATATATCATTTAATGTTTTTATTCATTTGACACTTGACATTATAATGACTTAATAAAGATCTCAGTTATCTGAACTTACAATGTAGCCAGGCAGCCCAACAAGGCCTCTGACTCCTGTATTTCCCTGTAAGACACAGAAATTACATTCAAATATTTCAGCCCTCTACCCTTTAAAAAGACAATGTGTACAAGACCCTGAATCTGACCTTGTGTCCTTTTCGCCCTCTGTCTCCCTGTGGTCCAGCCTCTCCGTGGTAACCCTGCAGGCAGAAAATTAGGATATCATAAGCACATATGTATAAAAAATGTGAGCTAGATGGAAAAGACAAAAAGCTAAATGCAATAGTACTCAGATAGAGAGATGGAGAGATGGATGGATAGATAAATACACATACGTTGGCCTCCATAATTTAAATCCCCATAACATAGAAGTCCAGGCCACTCTTACCCACTCACCCAGCTCCCCTTTACTGCCCTTCTCTCCTCTGTAGCCTATGGGACCCTATAAGGTCAAACATAAAGTGAATTTATCAAGCTGCAACATGATTGGACGTATGTGTGGCAATTTCATATGACACAAACTATCACACTTCTTTTTTATGAGGGCATACCTGTTCTCCAGGTAAGCCTGATGGACCTGCATCAGCATCCTTTCCTGGGGTGCCGTCTCTTCCAGGTCGGCCCTGGGGGCCTGGCATGCCCTGTGGTCCAGGACTGCCCTTGGTGTATAACACAATTTGTAATGCAGTTTGTCTGGTGTCATGAGAACTTTCATTGCAGAAAACCACAATTTGACATCTTATACTTATCACAAGTCAGTGATATTGTATTGTATTGTGTAGTGAATTGAGTTGTTCTGACATCTAATATACCATATTTATTAATAGTGCATTTAGGAGCATTATTTGCTTATTTTAAGATACCTTGTTGCACATATCCACTATCATTGTATAACTACACCCTAACATATCCCGGCAGCTACCTCACACAACTACTTAATAACACTGTGGTAGAACACATGTATACTCAACTATCTTGAGACACCCAATCCAGAGTGGGAATTGTACAATTGCACAAGTAAAATATTTTCCTTTAAATTGGAGTTTAGTGGAAGTATAAGGTAACATAAAATTGAAACACTCATGTTAAGTACAAGTACCTCAAAATTGTACTTAGCTAAATTCAACTAATGTCAAGGTTAAGAAATGGTAGGGCTGTGTCAAATCATAATTCAAGAATGTATTGGAATGGGTTTCTCAATGTCCTACATTTGAAGAAGTGTAAATAAAGTCATTCTTCAGTGGTGCCTGATGAAGTCGGCATGCTTTTAAATAATCTGTCATTTACTACTCGTTTGCAAATGAAGTAGAGATACCTACAAGTTTCCCTTGAACTCCCTTTGGTCCTTGCCTCCCAGTAATTCCAGGTGGCCCCTAGAAAACAAATGAACCACAGGAGTCCTTTCATATTTTTGGTGTTGTGGTATGATAAAGTTTAACCCTAGATAGCTGTTTGAATTTATCATTTTAATCCATACCACTTTTGTCTACTTACAATTGGTCCGTCATCTCCAGGAGGTCCAGGAGGCCCTGGAGGCCCCTTTAGTTTCTGAAGATGAAAAAACACTTGTTTTTTGCCTCATTCACAACATGTCTTCATGGTGAACATGCACCAGTATAAATTCACTATTATTCTTTTGTCTATGAATATTCACAGACATTTAATCCTGGTATTTTACACTGATTTTAAACAAAGTAATTGCATGTGTAAATGTTGCAGTGACATGATAGGAAAACAAAAAAGTGATCATTTAACAAACTGCCACCAAAGGTATGATTGGTTCAGAAAAGAAGAGGATTTTAAGTGCATTTCTTCATTAAAACAAAGACGTACAGGCCAGGAAGACACCAACTTTTTGTAGATTTTCTCTTTCTGCAAAGAAACAACACAAAATATCACAAAGTACATAGACTTGCAGTGAAAATGATATAATTTCAGATTAATAATGCAGGCACTAAAAATGTAAATATGTGCATATAACTATGTCATAAATATGTCTCTGCACTGGCAAATTTGTAAGATTAAAGTTTCTACTACATTTTCCAATTTCATTACTTCTTTAACTTGATTCTACACATAACACATCTCATGTTTCACAAATGGTCAAGACACCAATAGCCAAAAAGAAATTCATTCATAAAAAGAGAAAACATCAGCAAAGACTTTGGCACTGTGGGGTGTACTGTCGAGTGTATACTGTGTACTGTATCCTCTATACCATGTATAGAGGATACAGTCCTTGCTGCAGGCGGCCCCGGTTCGAATCCTGCATCGGACAGCCCTTTCCTGCATGTCATTCCCCCTCTCTCGGCCTCCCCATTTCCTTTCTCTCTCAACTGTTCTATCTAATAAAAGGCATGAAAAGCCAAAAGAATATACTTTAAAAACAAAAAGACTTTGGCACTGTAGGAGTGTTCCGTAAATTGGCATTTGTTACTCTGGACATCCATATACTGTACATATTATCAGTATAGATTTAGTGTATAGCTGCATCACAGAATAGGTCTAGTTATTAGAGTGGAGCCACAACAGCAGTTTACCTTGAAAGCCTCCCATTCTTCCTCAGAGGTTTTAAATACAACAATGGCGGGCATCCCAGGGGGACCAATGGGACCTCTGTATCCTGTCCGCCCGGTTCTGCCCATAACACCTTGATAGCCCTGAGAGGACAGGCAAAATGTCTGTTTTGATTACATTGTCTTCTACCAAATATCAGAATAAAAAATCCCATTAGATTAATCAATGTTTAACAGACAGATGGTGAATTGAAGAACCAGGTTTCATAAAACAATAAAAGTCTATGTGAAAACTGGATCAATGGTTGTTTTTGCTTTCAGCAGTGCAGTCAGATGAGACATTATTTGACAACCCCTTGTTTCGGCTCTTAGATTTCACTAATCCCTGATACTTGATAGAGGCTGTGCAGAGACAGAATTTAAAGTTACATTTAGCATTTTATAGTTGAGGGAATTAACAACTGAAAACTTACCAACACATTTGGCAAACAAAGAGCTACAAAAGCAAACCCTGATCGTGTATTACATGACACACGACAGATGTAATTTTTTAAACCATTTCTTATTTGTAATATGACACAACACAATTCTAAGAAAGTTTTTTTTTGTTTGTTTTTTGTATGAATCCAAACACTAACTTTCTCCAGCAGCCACTGTGTTTTCCAGTGTGGTCTGAGCATGTCTGCTGCTAACATAATTGCAGAAAGGTTAATAAAAGAAACAAGACTCAAGAGTGTAGCCTCCTTAATTAGAGACTGACAGGCCACTGTAGGTTGAAAAAGCTACAAGCTAACAAGCTAAGAGAGGCTGAAACCAGTTTGTTTGTTTTTGAGCAGCAAGACTTTCATATTACAACTGACTATTGGACTAACTGTTAATTCAAAATCATAATATGTAGATGCAGTTTTTTCTCACACATACTTTGTCTCCTTTAGGCCCAGGTGGTCCTGGTAGTCCAGGTGTACCCTGCAATCCCTGAGGAGAGAGTGAGGCAGAACAAACAGATCTGAATAACTGAGAAGAAATTATCAACATAAGTGGTTGCATAACATAGATTATTATGATTCATGATTCATATTATGCTTTCTTTCTTTTTCTTCTTTCTTTTTTAAAATATCCAAATTCTGATGAACCTCTTCTTTTTTTTTGCAATAATGAGTGAGAGATGTCGTTAAGTGATACAGTACCAGAGTTTAGCCTGAGGAGGGAGACAGTGCATTTCATTGAAGATCACAACAACCCATCCATTTTGCCACAGATGAGAAACACACACACACAGTCTGTGGACTTTTCTAGGTGCCAGAATTGACACAGGTATATGTTGCCATCTCGGCCATCAAAGCTGCTCCATGCAAAATCAATTTCATCCAAGCTCATGACAGAACATGGGATGGGAATATCACACAACTGCGATAAAAAGCTCCTGTGATTTGTTCATTGTTTATGCATTTATAACATCATTAACACTTTAAGTAAAACACTATACATAATGACACAAACCGTGATGTTCAGGTTTTGATAATTGATGAGGAACACTTATATGGATACTGCTAAAAGTAAGCAATGTCTTACCCTTTGGCCTCTGATCCCAGGTCTTTGTTCTGCCCCATTATGTCTAACTGAGTATGTTGGCAGCGGATTGGTTGTTCTGACAGTCTGCTGTGGAGATTCAGTCTCTGATTGGACTATGGAGTCTTCATTGCTGTACCGGGAGATCCAATCAGACGAAGACTGATTAAATTCCTCAGAGATGTCAGTGTCATCATCATAATTTTCCACCACCATCTCTGGAGATCTTTCTGCCTCCCACTCCGCCCCTAAATCCATCTCATCTTCATCTGCCTCTCTGCCACTCCCCCCCTCTGCACCAGGAAGATGTGCTGATGTTTCTGTTTTGAGTGAAACACTGTCTTCAGTTTCTGTTTTTTCTTCAATCTCTCTGGCTGAAACATTTTCCATCTTAGTTTCCATGTCCCTGCTGATTTGTATTTCTATGCTTTGTTGTGTGGGAGTTGTAAGATTCAAATTTGGGTCTAGTTCTATCCTAGGTGCAGCAAAGGTCTCTGTCACTGCTTCCTCTGGGGATATGTCCTCTTCTTTTTCTTTAAAGGCTTCAAGGGACTCAATACTGATGACTGAAGCTGGAGGTGTAACCATTGCTAGTGACACTTCCTGTCTTGCTTCCTTTATTCCTGAATCAGATGAAGGGCTCACAGTGGAAGCAGCAACCCCTGATTCTGAGGTGACACCTGTGATAAGAGTAGATGTGATAGAAAATTCAGAGACCTGGGGCCTGTTGGAGAAAGTTATATCTGTGCTTGCTCTTTCTGCATCTCCCCTTGAGGATCCTGCTGTGACACCTGGAGCTGTGGGGGTTTCAGGTTGAATGACTGGGCTTGAAATGGCCGTCTCTACACTTTCCACGACAGACAGACACAGACTGCTTGTGGAGCCCTGATTAGCTGAACCCGATGGCTGATGAACTTGTCCTGGGTGCTGGACAGTCTCAAGAGTGTGTACAAAAGGAGTCTTTATCGTAATGCTCCCCTCTGTTGTCCATTGTTCTTTAATTGATATGTCAAGGTGTTCATTAGAAATCTGCTCATGTCCATTCAGAGAGAGAGACTGCGGTTCCCCAGCTCCACCTTGAAGTGTTTCCTCACTCACAGCTTTTAGTTTGACTTCTTCTTGGTTGGTGGAGCCTGTAGGCTCAGTGTCATTGCCGATACCACTCTTGGTTTTCCCTGCAGCTTTGGACTCTCCTCCCTCTGTGTCTGGAGCTGTATGTGACCTCAGAGGGGAGATGCCGCTCAGTGGATCAAGTCCTGATGTCAGCTCAGTGTGACCGGCCTGCAGGGTCGTGTTTTGAGGGGAAGCTTCTGGTCTCGTGCCAGGCTGAGGCGTCACTTCATCTATGGCTCCAACCTCCTGTAAAAAGTTTAAATGAGGAAAAACATTACACCATAAAATGTACAGTGTTAGTTAAATTCTTTTTTCCATCCATCCGTTAGTTACACATGTTGTCCTTAAAGGATGACAGAGGCAATCCCAGCTGACATTGTGTGAAGGCAGGGTATATCCTGGAGAGGGCCGATATATACAAACATCCACTCACCACCCATTCACATCTATAGGCACTTCAGATTCACCAATGATCTCCTATGCATGTCAGTGAAACGTGAGAGGAACTGGGGGGAACCCCGACAGGCACAGGGAGAGCATGCACAAAAAATGCCTGAAACCAGGAAACTCCTTGTAAACCACCTGCCCTTGATGCATTTTCTTTTTTTTTTTACTAAGAGCAGGGAATGCTTTGAAGTTTAATCAGTAGCTTCTACAAAAATTAAGCCCTTTCCCATGGCCACATTCCAAAACAAGGATGCATAATATTGAGTAAATGAATAAACAGTAGCATTAATTAATGGCCAAAGGACACAAACCAGATGCATAGAGGACTGACCACATTGCCCACAAATTCACATACAACAGTTCATTATTCATACTTTTTGATGATGTGAAGAGAGTTTGTTCTGAGATGTAAACACGCAAGTGTAATATGCACTTACCATCCAAAACAAATCAAAATGTGTATGATGCTGAACGTCTCTGAGACACCGCTCTCACACACAGGCAGGAATGGTGCTAACACATACTGTATATACTGTATATATATATATATATAGTATATATATATATATATATATTAGCAAGCACAGTACTGTGGATAAGTATTGGAAAGGATTTTAATTAACATTAGTGTGTAAAAAAATGAGAGACTGAATAAATGAATTAAAAAAAAGGACTGAAACTATCACAGGTAGAACAAACTGCGTTTATTATTGTCTGATTGGTTGCACCACAGTGTCGTTTGTACCTGTGTGTCTGTGAGAGCTGAGCATGTGCTGCTGAAATCTGGACAGTGTTGCTTGGCTACTGCAGGATCTCCCAAGACAAAGAGCAGCTGGTGGACGAGGCCCTGAACGCACCACAGACACACAAGGCAGAAGGTTTGATTCCAAAGCTTGACTCACAGCTTTAGTGATTGTTAACGTTTATGACAGCAGTCTTTGTATCGTCAGCTACACTGTCTTTTCTTGATATTACCATTAGGGGGCAACAAAGTCTTATTAATGTTGAACACAGGGAATTTAAAGGTTGCAATTTTATACAAAGCTCTTAAAACCATACAGATGTGATGCATACATTTAACCTTCAACTACCAAAAATTGGAGCTCAAAGAGTGAATAAGAGATTTTCCTTTTGGAGTTGGAGTCCACCTGGTCTCCACTTTCATTGGGCGTACTGTGCTATGGATCACACATCACCGCCATATTTTTTCAGCCCTTTTCACCCAGAGAAAGTTGAGAAAAGAAACAAACTGGAATGGGGAAATATAGAGACTTCTAGAATGATTTTACTTATGGATGTATTAGAGGGATATTCTAACTAGCGGACAAAACAACTAACAACAATAACTAAATAATAACAATAATACTTTAGTAAACAGCTTTGCTTGTAGCTTAATTCTGCTAAATCCCCACAGACCAGGCCTTAGTCAGAATGAAGAGCAATGCAGACATTGAGGAAGACAATCAAATCAATCAACAGTAAGTATGTTAGAACATGTGCATTCACCATTTTCTAAATACCTGCATCACTGTTTCAGGAGAAACGTTACTGTCAGGACTGTCACTGATCTGAAGGCCAAACTAAAGGGTTGCTGTGCAAGCAACGGTTGATTCGACAGTGAAAAAGAGGAGAACATTTTCTTCACGCTCCTTCGGAACCCATTTAACTTGATGCAGAAACAATTTGAGCTATACATAAAATGACTCTAGTGCAATGTCAACTGTTTCCACCTTTTTTGGCCGAGTAAAAAGACACAACTCAAAATGTCAAAATGAAAAATTACCCAATTTTCATCAAATGCTCAGAAATAATATTTCAAAATTGAACTGAAACTCTTTATGGAGTCTGGAGTCAAAACATTTTTCTGATAATTAAACGTATTCAGCAGTCTTTTGAGAGCATAATTTGTTCCTAATCTTAACAACCTAAATCTAAACAAACACTATCTTTAGGTTCTTTGAGAAGTTATCAGCAGGTTACATCAATAATATTTAACAAAGACAAATACTACAAAACAGACTTACGCAGCTTAGTAGCAGCAGCAGCACAGTAGCCCCCTGCATGGCGCCTGGTAAAGACAACCTCTGGACTCCTCTGTCTGTCATGTTGGTGTCTGTTAGTCAAAGCTGGAGCCTGCCTCACACACTCCTCCTGGGGCTGCTCTTGAAAAACACAAACCCCTCCTTGGAGTCCTGAGCTCAGCACTGGCTGACGACACGTTTTCAGCCCAGAGAGATGACAAACTCGACAGCCAGACATCCACAGTCTCACACAAACACACGTTGTGACAGCATGTCAACCACACACACAGACACACACTGTATACATATCCCTCTGCCTGCTGTGTCATCACAGAGCCTGACAGATCAGTGTCCACCACTTAATCATCAGTAAGTGGTTCACACCTCAGAGTGTGAACATCAACAGACACTGTGGTGTGTTGTCTCTTCGACCTGTTTCTGTACAGCAGGTGTCCTTTGCCTCCCATGTGGTCCAAACTGTTGCAGCAGGCTCGGGCAGATGGACAACGAAGGTGAGACTGTCCGAAACACAGTTGTCACTGATGCGGGTCTCAGATAGCTTTATTGACCTCTCTTTTTTTAAATCAAAAGTATTTATGTACAGATCTATCAGCTCAAGTGTGATCAGATTTTATATAGGTTTTTCTTACTTATGTTATGGCAGATGATGAGTTCTGCAAATAGACACGCAAATATCTGAGATATCTGAGTTAATCTCATACTACGGTATATAAAAAAGTTATCAAATTAATGTACTGAATGTGGTTTATTTCCCACCAAGTGCTCTCCTTAATTTGCCATTGAACTTCACATTGAGCCCTCCCTCCTCCACCTCTGTTGTCCAGGGTCAGGAGGGGAGGACTGCCGCCCAGGTGAGGAATGTGACACAAGGATCAGAAGAGAGAGGGGCTGCTGCCTAAGGAAAGTTGTGTCGGGTGAGGTTGGGGCTTACGGTAAAGGTTGCGTGGTGAGAACGTGATGCTCCTCCCAGCGGGATCAAACTGTTGGTCTGTGGTCCCAAGCTGAGACACCAGGGGGCGCTCTCCTGTAGACAGCAGATTAGATACAACTTCAGTCTGGACAGAGAGCAACACAAAACCTGACAAGACAGGCAAAACTTTACTGTTTCATACAGCAATAAAAATAATCAATGATTTAGTGTTTGAGATATTCATAAAATTATAATATTTCAGTCATGGCATTGTCCCAGTGCACACAATGGCCAAGTGTAGAATTTAAACATTTTAAAAATTATCTAAAACTGCAGCAGTCTGGATACTGTTGTGCCACTTTAGCGGCTTCATTTAGGAGCTTATGGTGGGGAAACTTGTCTAGGGAAAAATACACAAACCCTTAAAATCCACTTCAAAACTACAGAATTTAATACTGTTACACTGAAAAATAAAACACTGCTCCTTTAAAGCCCCTGAAAACTCATTTTCAAGTGTTTAGTATTTCTTATCAACTTAATTCAAATGTAAAAAAGAACCAAAAACAAAACATCCCTTATTCTGATTAACACTCAAATTAATCGTCTATGACTTATTGGGACTGTGTGGGTAGGCCTACAGTTTATCAGATCTGGGTGACAGTGGCCAGGTAAAATAAATATATAGCTCATATATGCATTACCATACTATGCTATGCTTTACTATACCACACAGTAGGCTACAGTAGTGGATTATGTTTGTATGTGGTTACACTGAATGTGTGTGTTGTGTTTTCTCACAAAACACTGACAACAGTGAAGAGTCATGGATGGCCCCGCCTTCTGCTTGAAGAGCTCCTCCCCTGCCTGCCCTAAGATGGTCAATAATGTCCTCTCCTCTGACCAGCACTGACCCAGACTCAGACGTATCAGCATCTTGAAACCTGTCATGTAAACGTTAGCACAAATGAATGTACACATACAGAAGAGTTTCCCACACTCATACACACATCGCATTCATTTTTACTGAATCAGTCACTGGTCAGTCACACAACATGAAAGTTGTGAGACATCATGTACCAGATAGTATGGACGTTAAACCCACAGTGGTGCTGGTGGTGTCACAGAGACAGTGTCCTCTCAGTGAGCCGCTTCACAAGTGAATGTAAACTGTACCACAAAGCTGACAGATTCAGACGGCATTAGCACCCAGTGCGTTAACATTCAAGGTCAAGTTTAACACCAAAGCCTTCAGCTAAATCCCTTTCAACCTACACACCCTTGAAAAAGGAAATATCCTTTTTTATACAAAATGTATACAAATTATGGACAGATTTTG
This sequence comes from Trachurus japonicus, assembly GCF_045865225.1. Lineage (NCBI taxonomy): Eukaryota > Metazoa > Chordata > Actinopteri > Carangiformes > Carangidae > Trachurus > Trachurus japonicus. The sequence goes on from NC_140910.1 coordinate 15,882,226, forward strand.
GACAGTGTTGGATAATGTTACTCCACTGGCTGCATATAGGCTACTTATTGTTTTTACATTTTAAATCTGCCATGTGATCAATTGACTCAAAATCAGTGTGGGATCAAGTAGCCTTTATAGGCCTACTCCACTGGCTGCATGTTCATAATTATTTTTTTTTTTAAATAAATTTTTATCTAATAGGCTATTAGCATTTTAGCTCAGCTTCCAGGCCATGTGATGATTTGACTTAAAATCAGTACAGCTGCGTGAGATACTTCTTGTTTTTTCATTTTAAATCTCGAAATATTTTTTAAATACATGTTTATATGTTAATATTAGCATTTTAGCTATAGCCTCTCAATAGCACGGGGAGCATACAGTCCGACTGCCCAAAAGTCAGACGGCATTTCTCCGACTACCCATTCTACAGTGTTAAGGTTAGGTTTAGGGTAAGGTTAAGGGTTAGGGCTACTTAAGTCGGAGAAATGGGAGGTCGGACTAATGGACGCAAAAATAAAGAAATGTATGGTCGGAGAAATGGTTAGTCGGACAGACGTCATGCGCCCCAATAGCACACGGTAGGCTACCTCACATTTTTATTCTGAAAACAGTTAGTCGGTACCGTCTTCGCCGTGTGTTTACTGCATATGAAGTGACCACGGGGTCATGCCTATGTTCCCTCAGCCCTATGTTCCCTCATTTCTAACTTTTGTTGTCACTGAAAATTAGGCCCTATGTTCCCTCAGCCCTTTGGTCCCACCATTGGTTGGGTTTAGGCAATGAAGAAAGGAGTTGGTTAAGTTTAGTAAAAAGACCAGGTAGAGGCTAGACAGGCCAGATAGGTAGAGAGAGTCCAGAGGGAACATAGGGCTGAGGGAACATAGGGCTGTGGGAACATAGGCACGCTCCCGTGACCACTTGCCTGTCGAAATAAATATCCAACTTAAAACTTCACTGCGGTCATTTAGCCTACCTCAAGTTAGGCCTATACGTGCTCAAGTTTCCAGACTTGAATTCTTCCCTTCATCCTCTTATGGCCAGACATCATTTAATTCATTTTTTTTTAATTCTGAAAAAAGTAGACAAACGTAATTTATCATTAATTGAACAGCTGTGAAGCGAGGTGATAGCATAAAAGGTCAAAGTTCAACGTCCTGATCCCACCCCTGGATAAACCACACATTTCTAATTCAACTGGATAAATGAAGGTAGTGAAAGGCAGGCTAACAGATTCTGCTGTTGTAGTTTAGCCAGTCAGCCCAAATATTCATAGGCCTATAGCCTAGGCTACTGCTTAGGCTGTAGGCCTAAATAATCTCTTCAACTTCCACATCAGATATGGCTCAAACTCCAGGACGGCTTACCTTTTACACCTGCAGAGCGTTTGTGTTTCCTCTGGTCCTCCCATAATCCTTTGCGTTAAGATGTTGGTTCACACTGCTGTGGTAGCCTGACTGACTGGTCTCACCAAACACAAACAAGCAGCAGCATGTCCTTGGGAAAAACTGATGCTGCCTGGAAGAAACATCTCAGCTGTTGTGGCACATGGACCAGATGGTGGTTCCTTACTGGCATCCTCATCTTCACACAAACACACTCAGCTTACGTTCAGATCTCTCAACAACAAACTCTCACCCACGTCTCCGCGCTGCTTCCAGTCCAATGACTCTTTCGCACTTGGCTATTTTGGGAATATGTGTAAGCAGACACAATGACAAGAAAAACACACATTCCCAAAGGCGTCAGTAGGTTCACAATGTTATAAAAAGGCATATGTAGGGAGAAAAAGGCAGTTTCATTTGTTCAATCATAATTATGGTAGTTCTATTCATATTTTTTCCAGGTAAAAAACATTTGTCCTATCATTGAGATGTTGTGCATCTAGCACCATTTGCCAAGCTGTCAGCAAACGTCTTGTGTATTATATTTTTCTTTTCATGTTGTAATGTATTTAAAAGGCCATTTTAACCTTTATTTAATGTTACAACCAGTGGAGTGTTTAAGTGCTAGGAAAGTAAGGATGCTGCAGTAAAAGGCCGCTGTTCTGGACCCCTAGGCCTGAAAGCTGCCTTCCCTCCCTGTGTTACTCTAATCTAAACTAATTTGGGGAAACACTTGCATCAACATCTAAAGGTGACAAAGTCTTTGAGGTTGCCATACATGTAGCCTATGGATTTGTCAGAACAAGAAATCCATGCTACATGCAGCTAGAATCCGTCAGCAGTAACATCATCCAGCACAAAGGGGACAAGTGATCTCTCTTTAATGGTCCTTTGAACAGATATGTAAACACTTCTTTTGTTAAAGTCATAGACAGGCATCATGATTGAAATGAAATATAAACAGTGCAATAAATTAAACATGGATTTATTTTGTACAGTTTATACTACATATTTACCAGAAAGCTTCTCTATCTAGGTAATCCAAGCTTGTTAGGGAACTCTTTGTGTTGAGTGTCCCCAGGCACAGATTAGGCTGTTCTGTACAGACGGACATCGAGTTCAAGTCCTAGGCTGCACTGTACATGTTAAGCACGGTCCTATGAACTACAGGCTGAAGCCTTTCACCTAACCTGTGTGTACTGTACGAATCGAGCCTTGTAGTCGGTACACTTCTGAGGAGGTTTATCTGCTGAAATGAATCTGTTTCAGTCCAGAACCGTCTGTTCAGGGCTGTAGCAGGTTGATGCGATCTCTTCTGACATGTGGATCCCCAGATGTCTATTGTGTTCACATTTCAGAAAACATGTCAAACTCAACATATTGTAACAACACAACACCACATGATATAAATATACATCTTATTCAGGGGCGACAATAAATGACAGTGAATGCTGGGAATGAGAAAGCATAAACATTCCTCTGCCTGGGGTTTCATAATTACCTTTTTTTTTTGTGTGAAATAAATCTCATTAAACCTAATGGATGAACTAAAAAAAGAACAATCAGGCAGCTCTATGAGACATCTCTCACACATCTCCCATTATCATTATCACCATGAATCATGCATGTGGAAATTTACTACAACTCCGGAGCACAGAAAATACGGTAATGCTCGTTTCTACTGACCAAACTATGGACTTCAATGGAACAATGTGGCAGTTAACAAAGACACAAGCTGTTCTGTGCCTGTGATTCCTCTTTTGTAAAAGCATCCAAAGTGGTTAAAATCATTTGCATCACATGTATAAAATACATTTAGCCTCTCATCATTTTCACAACGAGAACGAAAGAAGGCAACACATCCTGAAGAAGACAAATCCTCGGCTCTATGTACAGGAAGAAAATGGCTTTGGTCACCTCTCGGACAGACCGAACTGTGGAGCATGAACACCAGTTTGGCTGTCTGTCCTACAGATAGTTATACCTCAGGCCAAAGCCATTATAGTCCTCGAACAGAGCAGATGTGGACCACAGGGCTGACGTGGAAATATCCACTGGTTCGGTCCTTATGACAGTCTTGTAATTCATATCATGCTGACTGATGTGTAAGTTTAAGAGACTCATCTAGCCCCTCTTTTTTTCTTCTTCTTTTTTTACAATTGTTCATTTTAGGTCAAAGATCTGAAGAGTGTCTTAAGGTTTCAGAAGATGATATATTACAAAACGGACGATCCAGTATCCTGAGACAAAACATCTCTTTTTCTGTCATCTGATCAAAATCTTCAACATCATTTTCACGCTACCGAGCCGACGTTAACTGTGCTGTGATGAAAGTACCGCTTACTGTTTTCACATTAGGGCCGATAAATAACTTCTTCACTTCCTATATTGACTCTACTTATTGATTAGTGACTATATAATGCCCATGAACCATGTGGATATTGTTTTTGTAAACATGAACTGTTGGGAATGGCTGGTTGCCAGTGATAAACATGGCATAATCGGACTGACTCAACCCTTGATTCATTGCTACTCTTACAACTATGCACAGTAAAGACTTAACAGCAACCTTCTCAAATGACCTGAACGTAAGAACCAAAAGCTAAAATACATTCATTGTATTACTTTTTTCTTTTTTTTTTACATGCTACCTCTATGTTCACCTACACAAGATGCACTTCAGTTCACTTCATCAGTTTCTTGGAGTCAACAAGAGAGCTGGACACCTTAGATCGACTTCTCACCATGTTTTGTTCAAATAACAATCAAAACACTAACTTGTGTGGGAAGGCTCGGCGAGATGCGCCGCCTGCAGTGAGCTACTCATGGTACCGTCAGTCTCTGCTATTGTTGTGATTTGGCAAATTTTCTCTATCGAGAGCACACACACACACGTAAACACACACCCATGTTCACAGACGTAGCCCCCCTCCAGCTACAACAGATACACAAGCAAGGACACATTGTAGACAGACACCCAAGTATCCAGATAAAATAGCAGGGGGCGTTCAGTCCCACTTGTTATGCTACTGGTGCTGAGAATACAAGGTCTCAGAGCCACGGAGCTACAGCCATGTGATGCTATGTAGAGCTGCTCTGAGGTGCCCAGTCCGTCTGCGCATCCTCTCCCTCCCTGGTGTTTTAGCAGCGGTCGTCCTCGTCTGTGTCACTAAGCACTTCGCTGGCTCCGGCTGGACTCGCCTGGCCCAAGTGCTTCCGAAAATGCCCATTAGGAACCTGCCAGGAGTGTCTGAGCTGAGGGGCAGAGCTTATAGCGTTGGCCCGTCCCAGGCTGGTTGCCACGGCAGTCTCAAAGGTAAGGGTCTCCTGTCCCCCACCTGCCTCGCCACCGGCAAGGTCCTCGTGGAACGGGAGGTAGGGCTCTGAGATGTAGCGGTGAGGAGATGGATGGCTCGGACCTGCAGCCTGACCTCCGGACCCCTGGCCTGCAGTCAGGGGCTCGCCCTCCTTGTCGGCCCTCCACGACGGCTCCGTGGAGCCACCGGGGCCGTCCTGAGGCTGGGTCGGACCCTCAGAGGAGGTTGCTGGTGTGGGAGAGGTGTGGGCTCGGCAAACCAGAGGCGAGTAGGAGATGTAAGGCCGCGGGCGAGACGGTGTCTGGGGCAGCTGGCGTCGATTACGAGGAGTACCGGACTCTGAGGCCGAGTGAGCAGGGCTGCCTGATGCGTTCACCTGCAAATAACACGAAGCTCTGTAATTACGCCACATCGTAGGTCCGAAACGTGTGATTTGATGGCAACAAAGTGAAATGTCTCGCACCTGTCTCTGCAAGGTTTGTGTGCGTCCTTCACTAGGTGAACGGGACCTTCTCCTCTCGCACGAAGGGTCTCGACTTCGCTCCTCAGAGTTGCAGCGAGACACGTCAGGAGACAGAAGGTGGCGCCTTTCCTTAGATCGCCCCCTCTCGTGACTACTCGATTCTCTGTGGTTGATTCTTGGGCCTGGAAGTTGTGTACCAAAGACATTTTAAAGAGTAAAACCTCCTCAGTTTTGCATATTATTGTTCAAAAATATAAAATCCCACCACATCCAATACAGTTTAAGGGCTCAACATGTATTTTTTTCAGCATATAAATAATAGGGTCAAAGATGTAATTGAATTATACTCTCAACTTTAAGTTGGAAAGAACACTTGACAACATGAACCCATTAATGCTTCATATCCTGAATGAGTCAATATCCAGCTGTCCACACCCAATAAAGATGGCTAGAGCCATTAGACATCTAATGACAGTTCATAATACTGTGTAATTTGGTTTTCAGTTTCATATGCATCAGTTCCAAATTCTGTGTGTAGTGATGATGCCTCACAGTTACTGCAGCTAAAATTGTTGAATTTAGTGTTAACCTTTACAAAAGATACATGTATAGACCTTTTCAGAGAGTATAAACAAAGACAGGTGTGGCTCATTAGAAAACGCTCTGGTACACTAAATGGAATGGAGCCTTAATTAGTATTCTTGGTAACACCTGTATTTGTTTATACTCTCTGAAAAGGTCTATAGGGAAAATAAATTCAATAATGTGTCCAGACTTTGAAGGGTTAACCCTAAAAGACCAAACCCAACTGTTCCAGATCAAATATTTCTATGAATACAAATCAGATTATAGCAGGTGTTATGATACGTGTTGCGACCTCGGTAGCTCCTCTGTCGGGGTCTGTACGTGCCGTCAGGACTGACTCTCTCCAGAGAGTGTTGTTCCTGCCAGAGGCCGTTCACACACTGATCTCCGATGGTGGAGAAGGAACGCTTCATCAGCTTAGCTTCTGCTGACATCCCAGGCTACATACATACAAATAACCAGAAGAGGAATCACTTAAGCAACCATGCATGACACCCAATCCGCAAACACTTACACGTACTGTATACCCAGACAAGAACATACACTCACACATAATTATAAAGGGATGCGTGGGTCTCATTATGTACTGAGTCAACTCCACAATGGCTGCAAAACAAATAGCTTCGATCCAAGGCAGTCAGTCAGCAAACATGAGTAGATCTAATGTTGCTCAAGTGAATTTTCATTGCTTATTGATTTTAAGTCAGTTTTTATCAATCAATCAATCAATCAATCAATCAATCAATCAATCAATCAATCAATCAATCAATCAATCAATCAATCAATCAATCAAAATTTATAAAGTGCTTTACATGTTTAAAAGCAGACCTGTTGAGTGCTGAATATAGATAGATAGATATACTTTATTGATCCCAAGCTGGGAAATTACAGTGCAGCAGCAGCATTACACAGACACACAGTGACGACACAGTGACGATAACAACATATAGTAAAAGAATATAAAGAACAAACTATACATAATAAAATAGCAAAATATAAAGAACAAACTATACATAATAAAATAGCAAATAAATATAGGTTTGAATAAAGGTTATCACCTGTGCATCAACAGCCAGTCTGGGCATGGAGGACGCTCTGATAGACGCTGTCCGCTGAGGTGATTTAATAACTGTTGGGTCCTGCCTGGCCTGCTGCATCACTTGGTTATACTCCACTACATCTTGCACCTAAACAAATAGCAGAGAGAGGAGGGCTGAGTGGGCTCTTTTCACATTTCCTTCCAACACTCAGGAATCAAACTGGGAATACCACAACACAAGTCAATGGCAAAAAACGTAAAAAAACGTAAAAAAAAAAAAAAAAGTACTATTACTAATAAACATAAAATAAAAAAGGAATTCAATTTGTTTGATCACATTACCTGGCAACATTTCTAAAGATCAGGTTTTTACCAGTGTGTGTAAATGGTGGTGATGTGGGTTGTGGTAGGGGTGGTAGGGTGAACGGTAGTCATCGTCAATCTCCTCCTCCTTCTCCTCTCTGGAGTAAGATAGTGGCTGCAGGAACATGTCTTGGGGGGAGATGGGGCTGAGCGCAACAAAACCTCCTCTGGTGCTGAAAGGACACACAAAGTGTGAGGCTGCAGTTTACATCAACATGAACATTGACAACATTATTGCTGATGAAGGGACCACAAGGCAAGTGAAAGTGATTCCAACAACAAAACAACAAGTTTTTATTTATTTATTCCTATCACCATAAATAAAGAGAAGAGGGTAAAATGTGAGTATTTACAGAGCAGATCCTGCACTATGTCTGAGGAATGACAGAGATTTGGCATTGCATAGGATTTCTTGAGGCAGTGAGGAAGCGTCCATACGCTGGAACATAGGAGCATGTTTCTATGGGAACAGAAAGACACAGGAGAGAACAATAATTTAAACCAATCAACGAATAATGCCAAACATTGCTAGTAGAATATAATTGAAATAATGAATGTAAAAGATGAAAAGATGTTTTAATTTGTTAATAAGAAATAGATTTAAAAATTCAAGTTCAAAATTCAAACTCTCTGTATTTGGTGGTAGCACTGCATAGCCTACTAAAGTCTTGGGTTAAATAGTCACCATGAAGAAAATTTAAATCAGTGGATACTGACTAAGCATTAATAAGAACACACGGTACCTGTTCCTCTAGTTGCTGTCTAAGCTTTTTAGCTTTGCTCTGCTTGTAGTAGTCCATGATCATCATGGCAGCATAGATCTTCCCTATGGTCATGTCACTGGCTGAGAGCGAGAAAGAGGAAATAATCAAACCACAGACATGACGCTTCAAATGCATTAACAAGTGCAATTCAGTTTTTCTACAATAATATCAGAGTTGTACATTTTACAATATATGAACAATTTACTGATATATGAATTATTGTACTGTTAGGATGCAGGTAAAATGTGGACGTCACCTTTGTGAATAGGAACCAGCAGGTCTAGTGTCTTCTGAGAGAGATGAGGCCAGATGACACTGATCTCCTTCTGCAGATCCAGGTCCATTTGATTTCTATCCTCTTCCCCTAGAAACATACACACATACATACACACACACACACATTTTATGAGAAAATTAAGAAAATTAAATTTTACATTAGGGTAAATGTGTGTTAAAGTTTTCGAATGGTTTTGATATTGAATCTAACCTCTGGCTATCTTGACCTCCAGAGCAGTGCGGATAAGGGCCATGAGGGTGGACGTGAAGTGGACAGACATGTCATCGTCCACAGGCATGTTCATCAAGACGAGTCTCTGATGGTGGCAGAGAAAGAAAGTACTTTTTAAGTAAAGATGACCGTCTAATCTTTTACAAATTATATATTTTTTACAGGTTTTACAATTGATCAATGTCAGACACAGGAAGGTCGCTGTTTAATTAAATTATAAACAACATTTAAATCAATTTTGCTTCAGAAGAAAAGAACTTAAACTAGCATTTAGAAAAATCGTCAGCGTTGCCTTTTTGGGCATCAGCACAAATTTAATAAGAGTCATTTAAACCACTGTCTTATACAGTTTATACAGTGTGTAAATTGAAACTGGTTTCACCTTAAATTAAATTAAATTACACCAAGACATACAGGAGAACAGAAAGCCAGGCATGTAAATATTTCCTGCATTTTGTTCTTTGACAGAAGATAGTTATATCGAAGGAAGTTTTGCATGTCCTCTCCTGTCCTCCTGTAAATAGAGGCCTGCACAGACTCTGGTCCTCATCTATCTTAACTAAAGTGGATAAAGTCACAAATTCTCACATATTCTCTTACTGCGTAGTGTTCATCTGCGATGAGGCATGCTTGCAGGCTCACAGACTCAGCAACACACACAGTCAAACAACACAAACACTTCCACATACATTACACACGACACAGACGTAACACTGGGCTCTGGCAGGAGGCACATGCAGACAGGAATATGTAAGAAACAGAGAAGTATGGATGACGTGAGAACATTTGACAGCAGACTTTACAAGATTTAGCATGTAGATGTTTAACAACTTTCTCATTAACGACTTCTCACTGCTTCAGAATGACTCTTTCTCTGCCACAGTGCAAAGCAAAACAGGCAAATGTATTGTATGTAGTGCTGTATATATCTGCCAATGAAAAATACTGGAACTCAAAGCTGTTTCAACAAGCAATACTGCATCATATAATCAATGTATGACACACAAAATAAGCTTATTCTTGTTGATTAACAAATGAGGCAGTGCCTGTTATTCTCCAATGTTTAATCTACCTTATATGCCACCTTGGAGGGGCATTTCTTGCCCAGGCCTAGGGGTGGTGACATGTTGGTCAACATCTCATACATGTCGGTATAATGGATACGACCACTGGGGGCGCCAGGTAGCCATGATGATGGGGGATGAGAAAGAGGAATAAAGAGGAAGGGATAGGAGGGGAGGGAAGGGAGTGGGATGATGTTGGAGTTGGAGTGTGTTCCCAAGGGATGGAGTCAGTAAAGAAAAAAACGTACAGGTGTGGGTGATAGGTAAGAAGAGAGGAACAAAAATGGAGGAGATACAAGAGAGAGGATTATTCCAAGGCAGCACACAGGAGGAGAGTGTAAAGTAGGAGAAATAAAACAGGTTGTTTTCTTTCTATGCTGCCAACAGGGCATAGAAATCTGGGAAAGAAGAAAATCTCGGACAGGATGAGCAAAGGAATGACAGCCTCACTGGATCTGGTACTAATATAAAAATACTTACGTTGTGTAGTGTTGTATGTGTGCAGGAAAGTCCTAAAAACATTGTTAAACCAGATCCAAAAGGTAGAAAGGGGCCAGCTTCCCTCAAAGTCCTCAACAATTGCATAAAAACAAGCTTTAAGCATTCAGAAGAAATGCTTTGACAAAATGAAAAGTGACAATTTTTTTCAAATGAGGGACAACTGGTGCCTTAGTACCCTGAGACTGGAGTGTCATCATTCTTTGACCTGAGTCAGACACCCTAAAAGGTCAAGCAGGGTGGTGACGGCTGGTGGAGGGAGGGAGGGGAGGAGGGCTAGGAGCTACGTTAGGTGGGACCCCACAAGAAAGAGGCAAAGAGGGCGGGAGTGGGGGAGGGGGGTTGTTGACATGGGGGAACCAAACCTTGCATGCCACCCTGTGGGGGCAGTTCTTCCCAAAGCCCAGGGGTGGTGAGATAGTGCGTACAACTTTGTACATCTCCTTATAGTGGATCCTACCACTGGAAAGAACATAAATGTCTTCAGTAGTGGCGGTGTCATTACAGCCTCGTTGTCCACATTAAAGGTGAAATGATCAAAGTTAAGTCAATCCACTTGAAAACACTTGAAACATGAAAAAATATTAAAGCATCACTTTGAATAACATTCAATCAAACTTTTTTTTTTTTAAACCTGCGGTGGAAACACACAAAATTACATCGTTAGTAAAGTTGTCATTGTTAGTTCTGCAAACAATACTGTTCTGAACACTGGTGACATAATTGGACATGGTTATTAGGGGCTGATTTGTTTGTGGTGCAACTTGTTGTTGATAGAGAGACTCACAAAACCAATAAAAGAGCCACAGCCAGTACACGACTCAGTGTGTCATTGTTCCACAAATCAACATGAATCAAGAGACAGAGAGATGATAAATTCATTTGTGTTTCAGAGCTTTCCAAAGCTGATGAATACTCCTACTGAAACTAAATCAATGGATCTGAGAGTAATCAGTTGATATCAGATTTATAATGTGCTGCCCCTGGACGCACTCACCAGAGTTAGCACTGTAATATGCTGGTGCCTAACAGAGATACATATCTTATTCTTGACATTATACAGTAGCTGCAGCCCTACTCACAGTGATACTGTCTTACTTTAATATTGATGTGAGCATTACGTAATGTAGTGTCTGAACCATGTGCATCACTACTTGTAAAGTGCCCATGAACCCATCAGGACTGAAACAGGTGACTGGTTTTAATGCTGTGGCTGATTGGTTTTTATCTGCGGTCTGTTTTAAGAGTTAATTCTGAATCATTACTGTAGTAATTTGATTTGAAACTTAATTTGTCGTTTAAATTATTTTTCAGAACTTCATGGCTTCAGATCAGTCACCACATTGAAACCCTAAGTCCAAGTTTCACAATGATGAATAAGTTTGAGTTGACTGGTCAAGTTGTGTGTGTGTGTGTATGTGTGTGTGTGTGTGTGAGTAATGTGTGCAGCAATTAGAAGAAGAACCGAAATAGCCAGCTAATACACACACATCTTATTATTATCTTCCCATAGATATTAGATATTATCAAATTGATTTCAAACTATATAGTATATTTATCATATTGCAACATGACACTAAAATTTGATGTCAATAAAAAGTGCAATGCTTTAGATAAAAGTGCTGGAGTGGCATTAAGAGAAATACTGACCAGGCAGCTCGATCATATTCCCCCCAGATCCGGACAAACTCATCTAGGTGATGAGGACCCAGGATGGACGAGTCTCTGGTCAGATACTCAAAGTTGTCCATGATCACAGCCACAAACAGGTTCAGCATCTGGATAGAAGAAAAACAGCGGAGGCAGGAGAACCCTTGATATCTAATGTTTTTAAATGCCCGGTGAAAAGATTAGTAGTATACTTGTGGATGTGTTGGCATTGTTTCAATGGAGAATGATCATTCTGATTTTCTTCGTCTTACCAGAAAGGAACTGAAGAAGATGAAGGACACAAAGTAGAAATAGGCAAAGTCGGAGCCACAGCCCCCCTCCGGGTCAGATGAAAGGGAAGGATCGGTCTCACACTGTTGTCCCCCCAGACACGACAACATGATCTCCTGCCAGGACTCCCCCGTGGCACTCCTGGACACATACACACACATTACGCAACATGAGGAGATGAAGTTGACAATAAGACTTGACTCATTAGACTTTTAGATGCACACATTTACTGTATGCTGTAGTCGAGACCTTTACATTTCTTTTAATGTCAGTGGTAATGTGGCCACATTTATCTTACAGTATATGTAGTGTAAATGTAATGCATCTAGCACGTTAATCTGTCATGTGTAAATTAAATTCATATGTCTATAAGATAGGCAGTACTGAAGGAGTATGATGTTTAACCATGTTTAAATCATTGTGCCATGTGAGATCAAACTGGCACTTTAAATGGAGATATAAACAGAGTATCAACACTGCCATAGTCATCTCTTTACTTCACCCTTTATGCTTTTCATCAGCACATGTACAACTCTTGAAGTGTTTGTGAAGCTACGTATATGCTACAGAGGTAAGTGGTAGACTGCAGCATCTATCAACTCTTGACAATGAATAGCCCCTTGGGTACTTAGGGTGCAAATTACTAATGTAACCAAGCAGCATCAGTCAGCCAACATTAAAGATATATGTTGCTAAGTGTAACAAATAAAGAGTAGTTTAGATCTTGACTGAATACAAAAACACTAACTACTCTAGAGTACTGGAGCAGCTGCATACAAAATGTGGTGTATTGTTGAGTTTGGGTTGGATCTTGTCATCCGAGTTTGTGTCTACCTTGACAAAGTCCGCAGGCGCCAAGGTGTCCTACCTGAATAGCAGCATCAGAGCACCAGAGAAGGTCTTGAAGTTGTTGTGCTGGTTAATGTGAGTCTCCTCGTTCAGCTTTATGTTCCCAAACACCTGATGCACACATATATACACAAATACGCAAAAAAAAACCATGCATAACATAAACACTGTCTCCCTCAAAGACTGAATTTCACCATGTAACAAACATACTTAATGGTGCTGAGGGACACAAGATAAGAAAATGGTAAATGTAGCATGTAAAAGACTCTAAACGGAGAGATTGAGAGCGATCAAGAACTTGTCTTTCGTGCTTCTGACCTGCATGCCGATGATGGCGTAGATGAAGAAGAGCATGGCGATGAGCAGGCAGACGTAGGGAAGGGCCTTGAAAGACTGCACAAAGGTCCACAGGAGAATCCGGATGGTGTAACCCTGTCTCAGCAGCTTGATCAGACGAGCAGCTCGGAACAGTTTCAGGAAACTCATGTTGAATGTATCAACAAACTGGCAAAGGGACAGGAAAACAGTATTCATGTCGACATAAAAGTGAGGGAACAACTGTTTGGAGAAGAGGGCTGATAATAAATCTTATACTGCCAGTTTGCAAGGTACACTCTCTCTCTTTTAGTGGTAGTCATTGATACTTATTTTTCTCAGTACCTGAAGGTCTACCACAATCTCAGTGATGCTTCCCAAGACAGTGATGAAGTCAAAAATGTTCCATGTGTCACGAAAGTAGTTCTGTATAAAAACAGAAGACACCTTGAGTCATTTCTAAATTGGATCTTGAATCCACATTCTGGCTACATATTGCCCTTTTCTCTCACCAGAAAACCAAAGGCCATGATCTTGAGGACACATTCGACAGAGAAGAGAACAGTGAAAGCCGTGTTCAGGTGCTTCAGTACAGCCTCATATGTCGGCGGGGCAGAGTAGTACTGAAAATAGAAAGATGGCAGAGGTTAAACTCGGTGTGTAATGAGGAAGATAAAAAAGTGGAATATTCCCTAACCAATTCACTGCAGCTAAACCTCATGATGCCAGTCTGACATGTGTGATCTTCAGCCCTGCACCCAACCGATCTACAGGTTGATGGAAGATTCCTCCAGACCCATAAATAGTGCCTCAGTCTCTGCACCTCTCATCTGTCGCACTATAAAAGGAGTCATTCCTCTAGGGGCGGCAGCCACAGTTAATGAGGTCATGCTAAATAGCAGCCCCTGGACATTATAGATCAATATTTAATACAGGCTGAGTCACCTCGGCTCTGTCTGTCTGACTGTCTGTCTGACGACCAGAGCAGCCCCAGAGAAGGCCAGATATAAAACCAACAACAACCCCCCCCCCCTCCGACACAAACCTATAACATCAGCAGATCCGAATGCAAACATCACAGCAGGATGAGGCGGTGCTGCTGCGCCTCCTTAAAAGGACACAACCATTTCTACACATTCATGCTTCTAGTCAGGAGTCACACATCAGGGCTTATTTTAAAACCAAAGTGTTAACAGTCGCGAGTTCATAACAGAATATGTTGCTGAGAAGAAGGGGCAAGGTTTGTTTTTCCTGTTAGCAAACACGGATATGTGGAGAGTGACGTCATTTTCAGGAGTGAGGCAGGCAGAGAGAGAGAGAGAGGGAGAGAGGAGGAGATGTAGATAATCAGCTGCTGTGCTTTAATTTATCTTATTACAGCTGAATCATTTGGTCTTTGATTTCCTCCCGTAATTGCTTCACTTTCCTCACCTTCATCATAAGAACAATGGTGTTGAGAGCAATCATGGCCAGGACGGTGTACTCAAACGAGGGTGACACCACAAAATGCCACAGCCGGTACTGGAACGTGTGGCGGTTCTGCGGCATGTAACGGGTGAGGGGCTTGGCACTGATGGCGAAGTCTATGCACGCCCTCTGAAACACAAAAGACAGCAGAAAGAGGAATGCAATCGGCATGTAAACAGTAAAAAACAATTACCGTTAAGCAGGTTTACATCCATCCTCCCCCTCACCTCATTTTTCTCCAGGCTGCACTCCTCCATCATCTTATCTCCCTGTTCCTGGAAGGTGATGATGATGAGAGCCACAAAGATGTTTACGAAGAAGAAAGGAAAGACAACAAAGTAGATGACATAGAAGATAGACATCTCCATCCTGTTCCCATGGCTCGGCCCCCTGTCCTCCTCAGTCACATCTACTGAGTGCTGCAGGACCCTGGAAAAAATAAAAAATAAATAAAACAACAGCAATCATTTACAGTAGGAGAAAGTGTTTGAAAGTATTGGTTCACTTGGGTTGGGCTCAAATGCCAAGTTAGTTGGAAGAAGCTATAATTTAAATTTATTTCCACAGCAGTAGTTAATTAATGAGGGCTGGGCCAGTACAAACCCACAAGAACTGTCAGTTGAATATTGGTGTAACCTTATTGAGATAATAAATGGCTACATTTTTGCTAAATTAATCAAATCTGTTGCATTTCCTTCATCAAAGGTCAGAATTGACCATTTCCAAAGAACAAGCCAGATGTTAAAAGGCTGTAATGCTCATAAAAAACTAATGAGCCCTCAAATGGAAAATGATACTTGTTGAATTTCCTCATCCAGCATGAGAGTTGCCAGTGATCCCAGTCAGACACTCACTGAGGCCATCCCTCTCCAGTGGAAACAGTGAACAGGGTGAGCAGAGCCCAGACGATGTTGTCGTAGTGAAACTCGTGCCTCTTCCAGTCTCTTCTCTTCACCTCTTTCTTGTCTTTCCCGTAGTCAATGTAGTAGCCCCTGCAACAGCAGACAACAGGGGTGCATTAGAAAAAATACAGGTATCAGAAGAAGGCTCGTAATATTTAAAGGGTTCATTATCTTTAAGTTAAGAAGTTTTAGGAAGAACATGTAGCCACAGACACATACAAGTACAATTAGTATACATACAAATGAGGGATTTAATCTAAATAAGAATAAATGGATAGATAATGATGATGAAAGAAAAAGAGGAAGGAAAGACGTAGACAGGGAAGAAAAAAGGAGTAAGAAAAGTGAATGAAAAACCAAATGACAGAAGACGGAGTATTAGGAAAGACAAAAAGGAAAACAATAATTAACTAATAAATACTTAAAAACATAAAAGTGAAGAACGCTGGATGCAAAAAGGAAAGAAGTGAGTAAATGAGTATTACTGGCAGTCCTTCTCTGTGTCCTTCGAACTGTCAGTACAGTAGAAAAACTTCCCCTTAAAGAGCTGCACAGCGATGACGGCAAAGATGAACATAAACAGTTTGTAGACAATCAGGATGTTGAAGACGTTCTTCAGAGAGGTCACTACACAGTCGAAAACCGCCTGGAATTAAAAACACACAAGGTTTAAAAAAAAGTGAGTTGCTCAGATACTCCTGGGGTAAACAAGAAGAGAAACCAACAGTCAGATATTTCATTTTCACTATGTTCTCTATGTGCAGGATTTTGTTATATCAATTAATTTACATATTATATTCATTTTTGACAAAGTTGAAGACATTTTGAGTTTCCCTGTGTTTGAATGATTGTGAGAAAATCTACCAACTAGCTTTTGTATAACTCAATTTAATGCATGAACACATCCAAAAACCAAACATATTATCGTATTACATACAATAATACTTGATTATAGATTCATCTTTTTTTAGCCAATGACAACTTTTATTTTCAACAGCATGAAACTGGTCACGACTTGAAAGATAATAAATCACTCTAGAAAGAGTATATGCTTTGAAAAATGCTCATCAGTAATATAAACAGACCACATCAGGCACATTTAATGTTTCTCAAAGATCTTTACTCCCTCTCCTAGTGTAAGTGTGATACAGAGGCTACATGGCTACCTGATCAGACACAGGCTTCCAACCCTTTATCAGCCCGTCCATTTCCAGCCTCTAACTCTCCCCTTCTTCTTACTAGCTCTTTTCCTATTTACTGCATATGATTTGTTCCTCACTGTGGACCACTTGTTGTTTGCGCTTTTAGGCGTTATGCTAATTTATATCAATAAGTGTGCCCTGTTTTTAGTTTTGTGATTTCTCCTCTCCTCTCCTCTCCAGGTTTGGGGGTCCCAGCCCTGACAACGTGTCTTCCCGCTCCGACAATCACAGTTTGTCACCTCATGCTTTATTACCTCGTCTCTCTGTCCGTCCTCTATCTGCTCTGATGTTTGCAAATTATAGTTATGAGAAATGAAAGAGGAAGAATTAAGCCATAGTGTGTGTTTCTGAGTGTGTGCACACTGAAAAAACATTGACATATTGAGGTATACATCTGTAAGCGTCGTCAAACTAAAGGCTCAAAATACATGGTCAGACAAGGAAAGATAATCCCAACAACTATGGACATGTTAAAATCTCCTTTAAACAAAACTTCACAGACAAAATATTGGGCAACTGGTACCATCTGCTTGATATTTTAGTGTGTTCATGTTTTCCATAATGACAGATTGTCAGAAATAGACAATTAAGACAAGTACAGGCACGCAGACAAGCTATCAAACACAGAGTGTCTCCAACCTTGAGTTTAGGAAGTCTCTTGATGGTCTTCAGCGGTCTGAGAACACGCAACACTCTCAGAGATTTGATTGTTTTAATGTCTCGTCCTTTGTTATTTCTGTACAACAAAACAGAGAAGATAAGCATCACAAAAAGCAGGATGGTAAGTACCATTAAATACCAAATGCAGACACCTTCCACCTTATCCATCTATTGTTAGAGTAAATCTGACATTTGAATTTATACATTTAGCTTGTTTAAAGATGCTTATATCTCTAAGAGAGGTAGGCTATGGTGGCTTTTACCCCATCACATTGCTGCTGGTCATTCCCACAGGGGCACCATCCACAGACGTAGAAAAAACAGGAGAGAGGGACATGTATATCAACAGTTATAAACAAAATGGAAAAGATGAATACTCTGTGCCCAAACGCGTCAAATGAAACACTCTTTTACAGTGTAAAAGCTGAAATACAGTTGATTTATAGACACTTTGATGTCTGGACAAATGATACATTAATGTGGCTATAACTCATGTGACTGACGTGAGGGCGAAGGCCACCAGTGCTCCCACCACGACGATGAAGTCTAGGATGTTCCACAGGTCCCTGAAGTAGGAGCCGTCATGGAGGATCAGACCCTGGTCAATCATCTGAGGACAAGACACAATGTGTGTGGTGATAAAAACCTGCTATAGTTGTCAGGCATGGAGCCATGTATTTATGCTTCAGTACTGGGACATTACAGAGAGTCATTGGCTCTGACTAAGCTATAAATTATTCTTGAATAACATAGTAATTACAAAGCGGGATATCAAGACCTCCACAGAGTCAGATTACTGTGAAAATTATTGAAACAAAACAAGTCACTAAAAAAACAAAACAATTATTCTTTATGTTAATGTAAGTTGTAGATATATATGCAAATTGGATAAATTATCCTAACTTTCATTGTACTTGAAATGTGGTTAATAAGCAATCAGGAATGCACAAATTCATTTTCTGTCGCGCCACAGTTTGGAGCTCAAAAAAGGTACATTTACATGTTTTACCACCGTTTTTCCGAGATGTTATCACCACGCAGTGACACATAATTATTGTGCCATTCTTACACAGTGAAAGTACTCACCTTAATTATCATTTCAAACGTGAAGACTCCCGTGAACACATAATCAAAATAACGCAGGACCTAAGACAGACAGAAAAATCAGAAGATGTCAAAATGGGAATTAGTTATTCATTAAAATAAGAAATAAATGATTCCTTTTGTTGATTTCATGCCGTCTGATTTTACTCTTTACAGACTCTTAGCTTGTGCATTACTAAGAAACAGTCCCCTCGAATGGTGGGAATACAACACAAGATAATCAGTCTCTTTCCTCCCATAAAGAACCAGGCTCAGTGTGCCTCAGACCTCATTTGCCTCACTCATCAGCAATTTAATTGCCTCCCATCAAGTCGCATTAGTGGCCCTTTGCGAAACAATTTAAGAAATGTACTTTTAGAAATGTTGTGGTTTTTTTTCTTTATGGTTATTTTGCTGCTTAGCATAGATGAAGGGAGCTATGAGACCCAAGGCGCAGATAAAGAGTGATTGAAATCATGTCTCAGGAGTTAACAGAGTGATTCAGACAATGGTGGAACATCAGAAATATTCTGGCCTCTATCAAGCTATTAATGTTACAGCTGTGCCAGACAGATTTACCAAATGGATAAACGCGAACACAAACCTTATTCCAGTCAGAGGAGGTAGCCACAGGGTCCTCGGCAGCTAGTGCTATACTACTAGCAGCTATAACCAGCAGGATGGACATTTCAAAGTACCTCAGGTTCACCACATAGTGACACGCTCGACGCACCCTGAGGGAGAGCAGATGGCAGAGTGAAGATGTGATCCAGAGGTCAGGTACCATGTGTTGCAGGAGTTAGACTGTGCAGGCCTAAGCTGTTTTTAAGTTAACAGCAGCAGAAGCAAAGTACATGGATGTTGTGCAAATGTACGCAAACGGTTCCACGCTGCTGCAAGGGATCTTGGGAGTGGCGGAGGAAAACAAGAAGTGTGAGTGGTGGAAACTCACGGGTTGTCAGGTTTGAAGATGAACATGCTGTTTGGAGTCACAGTGTTGACGGGATTCATCTCCTCTGCCTCCACTTTCTCTGATTTACAGGTTTCTGGATCCTTACTGTTGACTAGAGAAGGCCAGGAGAAGGAGAAGGAGAGGGAGAAGGAGAAGGTGAGGGAGAGGGAGAGGGAGAAGGAGAAGGAGAAGGAGAAGGAGAAGGAGAAGGAGAAGGAGAAGGAGAAGGAGAAGGAGAAGGAGAAGGAATAATCTGTGTACATGATACAAAAAAAGATTTTTATCTGAAAACTATCCAGTGATTGACTGAGTCAAGCAGTGGTGAGCCAAATCAGTGAACTGTGGGGACTGGCTTAGATGGTGACTTGACTCACCGCCTTAAACAAGGTGTAACTGACAAGTAAGTTGTAAAAGTGTAGAGTAAAGGTGGGTATGAAAAGCCAAATACCAAAAACCAAACCAAACCAAAATACCTGTGATGGTAGAGAGCTCCAGACATGACTGAGCATTCGGCACGTCGATGACCACACTGGAGCTGAGCTGAGATTTGTCCTGGTCCTGCTCTGCTTCTTTCTCATCTTTGTCATCCTCCAGGATCACAGGAGGAGAAGTGTCTGATTGCTGAAGAAGTTCGTCCTGTTTTTGAGGACACTGGTCTCCATTGTGGCTCTGGTTCTCTGGTGGCTTTGTGCCGCCTCCTTCCCTCAGATCTCCATGTCTGTGGATGTATAGACACACATTACTGTACAGATAACAGTGAGTGCGAATGATGCTGTTGGATGGGGAATCCATCGGCCTCACAGATGGACCTGGTTTGCTGGTCCTGGGAGGGCAAATAACTGCAATGTCCCCAGGTTTGAGTCTGTGGACCTCTGTTATTTGTCACCACTCATTGCCGCTGATTTCTTATGACATTACTTCTAGTGCTACCATTTAGAAAACAATGCGTGCAAAAAGTGAAGTCTTTTTTATAACATCTCCGTCACAACAAGGTCACTAAAAACCACTGGCATTAAACAGAAATGTGACATCCTGGGATTAATCTGACCCAGGACCTTTGCTGCATCTCATTCCCCTCTCTTCTCCACATCATCTCTGTTTCTCTTGACTTTACAGTGATGTTTATCAAAGGTGAAACACACTGCCCCACAAAAAATTAAACATCTGTCTTGTCTTACCTGCTCTCCTCAGGGTTGGATACCTCCTCCTCCGGTTTGGTTTCCGCCGCTGTCTCCTCCACCTTCCCTGGGTTCCCCTTCCTCTCTCTGCTGACAGAGCGACTGGCCAAGTGGCTTCTGTTCCCCGGGGATGACCCCCGACTCCTGGCCCCGCTTTGATGGTCACAGTGATGTAATGCCCTCTTGTCCCTGATCCCGCAAGGACCCCCCATCTCAGGAGTCAGCGTGTCAACGTTATCTGGCGGTCTGAACTTCTTCACTGCCCTGTGCTGGCGGTCGCCATTTAATCTGGGGCTCCGGCGCTCACTTACAGTGTTGTGACTCTGATGAACGCCCAGTTTTTTACTCTCGGAGACGAGCTCTGGCTCAGGGGGCTCTGGTATGGTTATAGACACAGGAGCATCAGGGAGAGACGCATCTGTGGGATCCAGCGACTCTGGCACTGACATGGGGGGTTCGGGTATGTCACCAGAGAGGGCGGCGCCCACAGGCGTATCCACAGATCCCGAAGCTTGGTTTTTAGCTACGGTGTCTGTCAGGTGCTTCAAACTCCCGGATGGCGTGTGCTGCATGGCTTTGCGGTGCAGGGACAGCGGACGCTCGTGCTGGCCCTGGGCTGGAGCAGGAGGCCCATCCTTCTCCTCGCTGGGGCCGCTGAACAGGACCTCTCGGCTGGACATCTGCCGGTGTCTCCGCAGCTGGCTGGTCCTCTGCTCCCACACTGACATGGTCATCCTTTTTCTTCTCTCTCCCCTGGACATGAAAGAGTTAGAGGGGTTGAGTGGTGGGGGTGGGCGGCCCTCCCTCATGCTTCCCTGCGCCTCCTCCAGGGAGCAGGAGTAGGTAGGCCGGCTGCGGTGGATGGCTCTTTTCCTGTACAGGTAGGGCCGCCTCCTACGGCTTCCCCTAAGAAGAGAGGGACAAGGCAAAATGTCAATATGCAGAAGCAGACGACTTATATTTGATTTAAATATAGTAACAGTTATTTTCATTTTAAATATTTATTTTTTTCTATTGAACCAGGTTTGAAAAAAAAAAAATGTTTCTATGCTGTGTCATTGCCAAAATGTTAATTTGATTCAAAGCAGTTTCCACGTTTGTGTTGATGCACTCTCTGGGTCCAATTTTTCTCTAATGCAACAAAAAGTAGGTACATTTTATGCAATTTAGAAATCAAAACTTTTGTACCAAAACATTAAAGGTGTACAGAAATGGCCGTTTGTCCCGTTTGTCGCGCCGAGTTGTCACGAGCTGCAACACGAGTTTACCCGAGTAAGGAAAACAAATTTGATTGGTCGTTATCGAGCGGGCGGGATATTCAAAGTTTGGGGCGAGCCCGAGCTCCGTGTGTGTGTGCGTGTCTCAGACATTTGAATGACGGATTACGGATCCAATATCAGTGGCTGGTGAATCGTGTGCAGGCTGACGTATAATCCGTGCGCCTGCATTATCCAATGCGAGAAAAAAAAATACACACTTTCATCCCGGATTTACTCAAAAATAGAATTTTGCACAAAGTTTGGCCTACAACGTCTGAAAGATGAGTTATCACATTAATTTTATGATCCAGAGTGGGCTCAAATTCAGTTTTCTTTTCTGTACACCTTTAATATCACAGTACATTGCAAATGCTTTGGTCTATTGTTCGAGCATCTTATTAACATTAAAGAGCTATTTCATTTCAACATGAAGCAATTAACTGGATCAATGACAATGTTAGGTGATAAATTAAACAAGCCAGGGATCGTTGTGTAACTTTAATAACAAAAAAGAGTAAAATGCAGAATGAAATCAGTGGAGTAGATATTAAAAAAAAAAGTGGTGTCAAATAAGGTTGGAAAGTTTGAAGGTGCAGGACAGAGCATGAACAGAATGCAATACAGGATGAGGCTGAGACATTTACCCATTTAAGAAAATCAGGCGGGCGTTAGTAAGAGATTCAGAGAGCTGAACAGACAGTGTTACTTACTGGAGTGTGGACTCTTGTGTGGTCCGTGTTATCAATGAGCGATTGGTTGAAAACAAGACATTAGTGCTTTTGTGAGCAGAGACAAAACAGGCCAGGAGACACACAGCAAAAAAAAAGCCTAAAAGATCACAAACTGACCTTTCACAAAAAGACCTGCAACTAAATAGACTGTTAATGCCGTTTACCAGCTGTTTTATTCATGGCTTAAGGGTAAACCTGAATATTACACAAAGATTAATTATTAATTTCATATTCAACCGCGACACCATGCAGCTGGTTTGCAGTCGAATTGTTTATCTTGCAAACAACCTTCCTGTAATACAATTTTACAATACATTTGTAGAGCCTCAAAAACTGACTGGACTCTTGATGCTTTGGTGTGTGTCTCCATTGGAGCCAAGCAGCACATTGACAAACAAGATGGGAGCAGTATTAGAAACAATTCAACAACATTCATATAAACATCAACAGTAAGCGCAACATTGATAAGAAGACATATTTAGTAGATATCAGACAGTCTGAGCTACAGTATGAACACAGGTATAAAACACAGAGATGGGCTCCATCAGCAAACACAGGGAAAGATTACAGATTTAAATACCCTTTAACAAAACCACCACATTGGGATGCACCTGCCACACAATCTTTTTAGGACATGCTAGTAGTGCCAAACCGGGCGATTCACGTGTGAAGCCTCAAAATATTAGGACTATTCAAGAGGACTTGGGTGCAGAACTAAAAGACTTCAGAGTGGAAGAAAAACTGTACACACACTGAAAACAGTATCCGAATATTACAGTCTCATTATCATTTGTATCATTTGTACGTAAGGAGAATTCTCAGTAAGAGTTGGTCTGTGTGCAATTTCTGTTTTTCTTCCTTTGATCATGCCGACCAGACGCATGCCTTCCCAAAATGAAATCATCATCAGCCCCCAACATGCTGCATCTCTCCTTTTTTTAGTGAGCAAAATAATGCTGTCATGCAAGTTTCCTCGGGGTCAGCAGGGGCAGGTACTGCCGGGGTTTTGTAGCTGACATCAGAGTTGAGACCAGAAACCCGTAAAGTTCAGAGTGTCCTCTCTGAATACAGATGCCGGCCCAGACGACCCCATGGTATTCCAGTCTTCTCTATGGGCTCTGACAAGGGCCTGACCCTCAGCTGGCTCCACTGACACTAACGCATAGTTCCACTTTTATTTCTATTTTGCTTTAATTTCATTTTCGTTGAGTAAGATGTATGAAAATGGCAAGGCCAGGAAAGAAAGACAGAGGGACAGAAAGAAGAAGGTGCATCATGTCATGTTTATAAGATGTAATCTTGTGAAATCTTCCACATGCCCATGCAACAAACCGCTTGTTTTTCCATACACAGCGTGCATACTGAGCCAGAGGTCCCCACTCTTGTGCATGCACATGCACTTTCACCACCTACAGTATGACAAGACACTGTGCAATCAATCCCTCAGAAAGTAAACCCAATCTACTCTGCAAGCAGGAAACCTGGGCATTGAGAAAACAAGGTCACGTTACTTTATGAATCAAATTATCCACAAGTGAGAGCACTTCAAAGAGATCAAAGTCTGCACACATTTTTTATTTCACTTCCTCACCACAACAGCCACTTTGCTGAGTACAGTAGGATAGTACTGTAACGGACACCATGTTAATTTGGACACAGAGTCTCCATGACAACGATATAAGCACCTCCCACCCCGATGTGGAACCAGTAACCATGGAGACATGAACTTCAAATTGGAGGAAATTACAGTGCTGGGAGCAGGCGGAGGTTAGTTAGTAGACGGTTCAGAAGAGACGTATCAGTAAGTCTCTCGTGGGACAGCACCAAATACTGATTCTCCAAACAGTCTCCATGTAGAACTCAGTGTTTACAAACCAGCTCTAACACACAGAAGCACAACCTGACGCTCAGGACTGATGACCCTTAGCCTGCTATGCATTATTAGCTATCCAAATCTACTGCTCCAAATGATAGACTCGCCATTTAGCTACAGCAACATGTGCACACTGTGGGGTGGTCCTATAGTATGGACACTCCCCTGGAGGAAGGATGGAGGGAGGGAGAGGAAGAGAGGGACAGAGGGAGGAGAGTAGTAGTAGGAGTGGTTGGCTACAGCACTTACTCTGAAGACATGAAGGAGGACAATGGTCCGACCTCCTTCGCCTTCTGGAGAGCATGCTTCTGGTTGAACGCCGCCTCTGCTTCTTCTTCATCCTGATCGAAAGAGGAAAAGAGGAAAAGGCAGCTGAACAGCTGTAGCATCTATGAGCTTAAATAATTAAACTGAATTTAAGTGAAAAGGAGGAAGAGGCAGAACTGGACATGACAGAGTAGAGAGATTATTAAAACTATTTAGCATGAAGTAATGGAGTCATATAAGAATAAAAAGCAGATAAGATCAGCCTTGTTCTTTTAGTCAGAGCTTTTTTGTTATTCACTTTTTTATTACCTTGGTAAGCTCTTGTGCATTGGCAAGATTATCCACGGCAATGGCCAAGAAGACATTCAGCAGAGTGTCTGGTCACACCTGTGTTAAGGACTGACACAACACTGACTCCTTGTTCAGAGACAGGTGATGGTACTAGTGTTGGAGATTTCACCTGTAATCGACAACCCAGACTGCACCTCTGCTGCTCAGCTGGCCTGTATGATGTAACCTAAATATAAAATCAGATCACAGGCAGGCAGCCACATTTAGCTCACAACCTCACACAAGCAGACTGTGAGCTATGATACCTGTCTGGCAAGTCTGGTCACGTACCTGAGACAATGTGCGTCCAGACAGACACAGATAGTTTTCTAGTTATTTGGTGAGTGAAACTTGGACTTTATGTGGGTGGGATTTAGATTCAACATCTGTCCAGCATCATAACTGCTACAGGACAGACATATACTATAAGCAGGTCTTTGTTAGTATGTTAGCCAGAGGTGCTTGGTTTATTTTTTCCATATTTTCTGCCTAATTTCCTGAAAACTTTCCATATAGTTTCCAAAACAATTGCTGACACCTGTAAATTACGGTATTTATTAGCAAGAAAGGGCTACACAGTTCAGTACAAATGAAAAAGGAAAGTGCTGTTACTCTTTTTAGAAAACTGATGGGTATTGAAATCCACTTACAGTATGAGTTCCTTTTCCTATCTTCTACCTTTCTCTATAATTCATACCAATTGCTTTTGTGCTTTTTTTGAAAATATCCTTGTAATTTACAACTAAACAGAAAATTACCTGGAAGATACTGGATTTAGAATAAATCAGCATTAAGAGTTTGACTCCACAGTGACAATTGCATCACCTTTACTAAATGGTAAAGTTACACAATTAAAAGGATGTAATTAGTATTGTATATACGATTTTGTAGCGAAACCTTGAATATTTGAAAAAAGTGGTGGAGGATACAGTTTCCAAACAATGTGAGAACTATAAAGTAGATGGAAGACCACATGCCAGACTTCACTCCTCCTTGAGAGCGAATACCGTTGTACATAACCTCATTCCAGTCCTCTCCAGTCAGGATCTGAGAAAACACATCCACAAGCACACAGAATATCATCCACAGAACTAGTATGACTGATCTTATCTATAAACTCCAAATTGCTAAAATGTTATTTCACTTCATTCTGGTACAGTACATTGTGATTCACTGTAATGGAGGTGTGTGAAGTAGAGAGCAATAAATTGTCAGGTTTATTTCCAGACCTGAAAGACAGTCATGATGGCTGCAGGAAAGGTGTCGAAGTTTGTCGGGGTGTAGTCCTCAAAAATGAACCTGTGAAAAAGATGTGACACAAATGGTCTTAAAAAAAGAAGAGCAGAGTATTTATTTATTTATTTTCACTCAGAGCAAAATCAATCCTGCTCCTCTCTGACTGGCTGACTGATGGAGATAGATTTTTTTTTTCCTGTGTGCTCTGTATTCTAGAGGGCAGTTCATACACAAGGCCATGCTTGTCTAACTCAGTGAAGTGACAGCTTGTGGGAAATGGCCTTCAACTTGAAGGAAAACCAAGCAACAATGGTTGTGTGTGACAAAGACACAAGAGCCCAGCTCATAAAGTATCTGAGTGTAATAAAAACAACTGTGAACCATAGGGTAATCTATTCTCTCTTCAACTGTGAGCATTCAATAAAAAGGAATTTACTGAACCATGATCGTTTACTTCAGCCTTGTTTTTTATATTTGTGAATGTGCATTTACTGGAATCACAGGACATGTCTGCCCAGCCGAGTGGGAGAGAAAAATAGTCTCTATTTTGAGCCAGATTGATTAGGTTCTTTTCTCTGCCTGGATAGTTCATCGCCTCATTCGATTCCTTTATAAACTCATAAGGCATGATGCACAGAGTTATAAGCCCTGGTATTTACTCGGATGGATGCTCATGAGTTTTTATTTGTTACCTGCCACCGAAGAGCTGCATGCCAAGCAGCGCAAAGACAACAATGAAGAGGAAGAGAAGGAAAATGAGGGAGATGATGGACTTCATGGAGTTCATCAGAGAGACGACCAGGTTTCGCAGAGATGCCCAGTACCTTGACAGTCACAAAATGCCAGGTTAGTGGAAAGAAGACAAGAAATTGAAAAATCCTGATCCTCTGGTCCATGGTGTAGACTTTGAATCCCAACAGTAAGGGTAAAAACATGATACTTTCAGGCATTGTACTTTCTTTTTGCAAACAATATTAATGTCATGGGTATGTGGTTATATATTTATGTATTTGGGGGAAAGGAAGTCGTGTTTATGATCCTGTCAAATAATTTGTTTTGTTTGTGGGGGTAGGCTGCACTTGGTTGTTTCCCCATAAAAATATTTCAATGAATGAATCTTCAGCAAAACTCAATATTAATTTTACACATGGAAAACTTCATATCCCACTGACAGGTCAAAATGTAACATTAGTTTTCAGGCAACGGTACATTTCTTTCATGGAAACATTTAAACAGACGGCAAAGGAAGAGACTAACTTGGTGATCTTGAAGATTCTCAGCAGACGAAGAGCACGCAGGACACTGATGCCAAACGAAGTGCCAGGCCTGAAGAAACCCCACAGCACTTCAAAAATGCTGCCAACAATTACCTAAAGAGATATAACAAATCCACGTGTACCAACAGTTATGACGAGGAAATGATGAAACGGACCCAAACGGAGGAAGTGAGGGTTTGATGCTGCACAATTTAAGCACAAAAAGCTTATGAATTTTTGGAGAAAAGGAAGTCAGAGTACTGACGCTGCAGTCGAAGCAGTTAAAGGAGGAGTGGAAGTAGAGGCGTGGGCCCAAACTGTACATCTTCAGGAACATCTCGGTCAGGAACAAAGCGAGGAACAGGAACTCTGCATAGTCTAAAACGAAACAAAAAAAAAACAAGTTAAAAATACATAGATGATTGCAATTACATGATAAAGCAATGATTTTCAGTGCTATTTGACAGCTTGTTACAGAGTGAACAAAAAAGTGTATTAACTGCCTGAGCACTTCTCATATTCCAAGCTCAAATGTAGCGTGACTCACAGAGGAAGTTGGACAGCCAGAGGGGCTGGTTGTGGTGAACGATGGCCACACACAGCGTGTTGAGGGCAACTAGACCGAGCACCGTCCAGTAGAAAGTGTGTGTCTTCACCACACGGCGGATGGAGATGCGTAAGAGACGCTCCTTGCGCCGAAAGTAGGCTGTAGGACCTCGCTTGGCACTCCTGATACTTGCTCTTGCCATGGGGATGCCTTAGGAGGAAAATGAGGAGGTAAAGGGAAACTGTGGTGTAACAGTAGTTGTACAACATATTCCCAGTCTGAATCTTGATCTATGTTCCCAACAGTGTGATATTTACATACAACACTATTAACCATGCATGGAGCATGACTTGTACCTTTTGTAGCCATATTTACTAGTCCGTCCTGACCCTTACTCACCCACAGAGGAGATGTCACCGTATTGTTCCTCCCCTGCTTGCCCACGACATGCCACATCCATGCCTCTCCTCTTGATGGTGGTGGCTCTCTTCAACACTGTGGATGAAGCATGGCAGATTAAAACTGTAGCAGAGCAAGAAGTTCTACCAGTTTAACTAACATATTATAACTAATATTCAAGTAATATTAGATCGGTGAGTTACTGTCAGGGCAGGGACACACGGGCCAAGTTTTGGACTGAAGAGAAAGCATTTTTCCCCTTGGTGACATTATGCTGGATCACCGAATAGATTTTGGTGGTTTTAAGTCAACATGGCCGTGTGTACTGTATGAGCACCCATACATCTTAAAGACTCAGATAATATGCCCGTGTTGAGTCTGCTAATGCAATGAACAGATGATGATGAAGGAAATGAGGATCCTTTACATGAAAAGCCCATGCCTGTGAAGTTTTAGCTGAAAGGGAAAGTTGAGCTCATTAATGCCGCAGCTGAATGAGACAAAAATGATCATTTAATGTTTGTGTAATGATCCAAACGTCTGAGTGCAAACCTTCTGCTGCTATTTTATGATCTCTGTCATGGCAAATCATGCTCTGCGGCGACCTCACGGTCCATGCATCTCTTATTTTTGAGCCGTGTACATGTGCTGCCATACAGTGACAAGCCGTGGGGACACTGTCCCCGAGAGACACGCCGTGCAGTGTGTACATGCCGACTGAGAATGATGGGTGTGTTTCAACCTTCTCACTGATGGGTGTGTTTGTGATTACATTTCATCCTATCCCCTCTCACACCTTCCCACTACCTTGTGATTTCTGAATCTATGTGCACTCAATATTTACTTAAGGACTTTTTTAATAAGCCACTGATCAAACACACACACACAGATACACAGAAATATTGCTGCCATTCCACACACACAGGAGTGTTTGCTGAAGGCAGGGACACCAAGTCCTGTCAACACAGACACACACACACACACACCACAAGCACATGCATGCTGCTGCCTAGACTAGAGGTTGCTAAGGCAACCGCAGTGCGCCACCCCTCTTTTTAGTCAAAGCTATCAGAGCTTCTGCATTTATTTCCATCACAATAATGGAGCCATTGTCTGGTTTCATTACATGTTTGCATCGTTTCTTTTTTCTTTTTACATTCAACTAGTGCCTTTGTACTTCAAGTGACAGAAACACAACACTAAAAAGTGAACAATGATTTGCTTCACTTTTTTCTGTTTCAAAGCTGTTTGCTCGTGTGAATTTGAGTGGCAGAGCGTGTACGACAAATGGTGTGTGAAGTTGGTGAGGGAGAGAGCAGAGCAGAGCAGAGGACGGTTCTCACCATAGGCACCACCTGTACTCCACTCTGGCAGCCTCCTGAGAGCTGCCAATCAATCAACATTTAATAAAAGCCCTGCTGGTTTAGCGAGGAGGAAAGGTCAAAGTATAGTTGAGAGGGTCAGAGCAGGTACTTAGCTGTCTGTGAGGCGCTGAGCCTAGTGGCTGCTTTAGTGCCATCAGTACTAATGCTCTTTATGTGGTTTTGAGGTTTGTGGAGTGAGTAAAATTTGCCGCTCACACCATCAGTACCTGATATATTGTGCTGAATATCTGACAATAGGGGTCAAACTTCAAACATTTCTTTCATTTTTTTTTTCCAGCTCAGCGGCTCAGACTTTTTTTTTTTTTTTTTTTACCAAGACCAGAAGTCTGCAGCTGTGACTCTGAATGTATTTCTGAAGCTAGTGACTCTGCTATTATAAGCCTTACTTACAGGCACAATGGTGTTTTGGCATTAGCATGCTAACATACATGTAGCTACTCACAATGACAATACCACAGTAAAAACCATGAAAGCACAGCCTGATACTTACAGCAAGGCACAAGTTAGATTTATATAAATGTAAGTTTAACTGATACCAGATTTCCAAAGGAATTCTTCTCTATCTTTATCTTTATTATATTTTTGTATAATTTCGACGGTGGCACTAAACTAGTGGTGCTGTGAGATATCTCTTTAGTGGTCACCATTTTAATTTCGTGTGTTAGCATGCTATTGTCGCTAAACACAAAGTAGAGTTGAAGCTGATAGAAATGTTATCAGTTTGGTTATAAAGTAGGATTAGACAAATCAAAATTTTGACATCATGACTGATAAAACGTCAGAGGATCACGTAAGGATTCATACTACTGCTGGAATTAATGTCTATGCCGATTTTCATTGTAATCTATTCAACAGTTGTTGAAACAATACTCAAAACATCAAAATGAACCTCCTGGTGGCACAAGAGGAAACTCATGATCTAAGCCATTAACATAACAAGGTTTAATGTAAATCGACTGACTGGTGACCAAATGACATCTCAAACTGACTGACCAGATCAAAATTTAACTTCACAGAAAACAGATGTTATTCATTTAACTGTATCTTCAATAAAATATATTTTGACTCAAAAATCACAAACAAATAAGCAGCACATACTCTTATGACATATGCCTGAATAGCCTTTATAAAGCGCATTTACCAGCTTAAAATTAGGACACAATGTAAAGCAATGTGAGTGTAGCAGAAAGACAATGTGCACAATATACACAGAAAACAAAACTTTCTTACCATCGAGGGCAGAAGGTCCTGGATTCTTGTTCTCCTCCGCAAGCATCACCTCCTCTGGAAAGCAAATAGTGTACAGTATGAACAGAAATGAGCAGCACGTGACAACTCAGATGGGAAGAGATATACTAGTGTCTGTGTGGAAACTATTTGTAGTGCAATTGTGGCACAAGTAACAGCTGGGAGATAACAGGTTGCATCAGATAGTCCTGCGTCCCATATGTTCCATAATTGACAGGATTAGTCTTACAGCTTATGGTGAAATATTGATTTTCCTTTTCTCATCAGGAGCCAAATTATTAAGTCCCACTGAGCTGTGACTGGGACTACAACCACCTGCTCTGTCGATCCAGGCCCGATAGCCGTTGAGCTCTCTCTCAATCTGCTGTTGACGTCTCAGTTTCATGAAGGCCCTGCGGTTTTCCACCCTTTCTCTCTCCTTGGCAAATTCCCTGCGGAAACAAACCAAACCGCAGTATCCTTTATTTACTCTTCGAGGGTACAGGAGTTTGTGGTCAGAGGGATGGAGAGAGGAGAGGAGAGGAGAGGAGAGGAGAGAGGAGAGGAGAGAGGAGAGGAGAGGAGTCTCCTATTATTACTTTGGAGATAATGCCAATGGATCTCCCATTAACCTTTCCAGAAAATGAATTACCTTGTGCAGGTTTTGACACCATGTGCTGAAGCAACTGGATTTGCTTGGCAATGGCTTCAGCCCCAGCCAATCTCCCAGCTGCCTGACTCGCCATAAAAGATTCTCAGACAGGTCGTTGTTGCCATCACCGCTTACAACCCCATAATCTTGAGAGTTTTAAATTTGTATAATAGTGGCCACATCAATATACCGTACTATAACTTCCAAGTATCTGTAATGCTGTGGGCAGTGATACAGTATACAACATGTTCATAATGTTTATAAAACAATTTCTAACTTTCATCATCAACAAAAATTGTGATAAAGGAGAGTGAGAGTTTCAGTGCAAGTCTACAAACTTTGTCAAGGGTTAGAGTCCCTCTTGTACAGTACATCTCTTCTTTATTCATCAAATATTTTGGGCTATCTTGCCCTCATCAGGTTAGTGACTTAAGTTCTTTCATGAGTTCTTATGTACAGACAAACCAATGAATGAATAAATAAATACCGCTCTAGGATGGGATCTTGTGTTTGACAAGAGGAACAAAGAAAGTCATTTATCCTTTGGTACCTTTAAGTTCTACAGCAGTCATTATTTTACTGGATCATGCAGTGTATTTCATAGAGACTGATAACCACTTAAATACCTTACGAATATGATGTGATAGCATGATTTATACTGACAAAGACTAGATAAGACCGGATGCACCATTTAACCACTGACTATAATGTAACAGGCTGCAATGGCAAATAAGGAGCATCAAGGACATGCAACACTCTGCACTTCTGAGACACAAATAGGCAGCTGCTCCTTAACTGGGACATAGTCTCCGTCTGGCAATCAGGGGCTGGAAAGTTAATGAGTTTAAACTGAACTCCGGCTGAACTTGTACTTAAGAGTGAACCTACCCAGAGAGGACTCCCAGCACCAGGTTCAAGACAAAGAAAGAGCCGATGATGATGAGAGGGATGAAGTACAGCCAGTTCCAGCTGGGGCCCAAGGCATCGTCGGTCTGAAACATCAAAAAAAAGTTTTAAACTCAGTAAAATCCAAGTCAGGCAGGGGCTGCCACTGGGATGCAAGACAGAAATAAACCTACGAGTGTAGGTGTTTGGGCGGCTGCTGAGGGTTCGAGCGTGAGTGCGGGCAGGGCTTCGAACAGAGACATCATGTGTATTGATCTACTCCGGCCTTGCAAAGAGAGTGTGGAGGAGAGTGGAGGTATTGTGTGAGCAACCACTGTATGAAGCCAATATAGAAGCAGTGTGCTGCATCTCTACTTTAAAGCACCTGGACCTGGGAGAGTATATACGGTGAGAGTTTGAGGGCTTTTTCCAGGGATTTCATGTGCACATAAACAAATACATGTCTGCTAAAACATATTTTTTTGTACTTGTGCATAAACTGTATGAACCACTGTGTACTTTATGTTGATCACACTGACTACAGTAATTATTATTGCAGTCAGTCTGTGTGGTTGTGGTCAGCAGCACAGTAAGCAGCTGGTCGTGTCTCTTTCTCCTCCTCGTTTATCTGTGAAGCTCTTTTAGCATCACCTCAAATGACATCATGCAATTTTTCTGGAAAATCATCTTCCTTCATCCATCTCAATGAAAAAACTGAAAGAGCAGGCAGCCGGCCACAAATTACACCTCGGCTCAGCACTTGAGTGTGTGCTTATGAAACAATCTGAAGTAAAAGAGAAAACATTGTCAAGATGCTGAGCAGATGTTCCTTTTCTGCTACACATGACATGACTGTGCATCACATCATTTTTGCAGATTTTCCAGCTCCGTATTTATGTGGTCAATCTGCCATTTTACCACTTCCAGTGGATTCAGATCTGGTGACTGGGCACTGCACTTCATAAAACTCATCATCACATCGATGAATCCAATTTGTAAGGACTTTTACTTTGTGGCATGACAGCATTATCTTGCCTGGATCGAATGGTAAACTGTGGTCATTAAGGATGCACATGGAAAGAAAGAATACTGTGATAGGCTGTAGAATTGGAATCATGACTCACAAAGCAAGGAACTGAAAAGTTGTATAAGCATATCTCAGTTTAAGAAAATGTTTAGAAAATAAAAGATAAGCGTCTACAAAAAAGAATTAGGAGAAAGAGAAAAAGAAGGGGAAAAAAGAAAAGATAGATAGACGAGTGGTGTCCACTGCTATTTTTGCTTGTTTGTTTTCTTGTTACCATTTCATCATCTTTAATTTTTTGAAATAGAGTATAATATTGGTGTTGATAGTAAGCCAATGCAACTATAACAATAGAGAGGTGCAGGTACTATACGTTTTTCTTCATCCTGCTCCTTTTCATTTATGGTGACTATGTGTACATTATGTAAATATGTGCAACCAACCATGTATAGTATGTATACCATGAATGGAATAAATCAAAATTAAATGAAATGATTGACTAGTATTGCAGACCAAAGCGTACCAGCCTGAAATGTAGACACAAGACAGGTCTGTGATGTTGATTCTGACCCTGCCATCTGCAATCTCAGCAGCAATCCTGATCCATCAAACCACACTATGTTTTTCCATTGCTGGTCAGGCTCTGCTCACTGGAGTCTTATGTATTTCTGTTCTTGCTTGAAGAAGCATGGGCAAGTTCTCCTATCAAAGTGCTCAATGACTATAGTATATCTTTTCAAATTTCCAAAGTGTGCAGGCACATTACCAGGATGACCATTTTTCTTTTTTGCAATACGTATTCTCCTGACTTGTGACAATGACATGATGTTTTAGTGTTCCTGTCTGAACAGGATCTTGTAATTCTGCTCTGCTGCAGCCAGAGGTGAACATGATTTGACTTGATTTGTCGAATGGTCATACAGGCTACAGCTACATCAAATTAGCAAATGGTGCCACTGCCTGCTTTTCTGCCTACATACTGTCTGAGTGCATCTGCCTGGCTGCTGCTTTCACTCTGACATCGCTGTGAAGAACGGTGCAGCATCACATCTCTGTCTGACAGTTACTCTGCAGCAGAAAATGACATTATTACTGGTCTCAATGCTCGTTACTTGAACACATGTCCCGGTGAGATGCAACATGATATACAATGTTTCCTGTTTACTTTAGTTCAACTTTGGGGGATTTGAAATGTTCATAAACATATACTTATACATACACAGCTATTTTCAACCTTCTCATGCTCTTATTCATACATAGCCAATGTTTACAAAGTCATTAATTTTAGATTACATTTCCAAGAGATACTTAAGTGTGCCATATTTCATAGCTAGTAGGCGGGCAGTCTAATCTCTATTCAGGCCTTGCAGCATGTTCCAAGAGGTTACACATTTCTCACGGCTGTGTGAATAAAAATGGCAAACTGAGAGCAAAACAGGAAAATCAACATGGCACTCTGTTTCAACGCTAAAAATCACGAACCGGTAACCTCCCCCCCATGTTCTCCACCCACAGGCAAAAAGTCTGAGAGTGGAGGATGCAGGGGCTGCAGACATCCACTCAACAACCATCAGTGTGCTGGAGCTCAGGCCGCTTCTGTTCATTAGAGTTAATTGAGTCTAAAGTGAAACAAAACACTGCTGCACCTCAATAATTTGCAGCAATTTTGAAAAATATTGTAAGTGTCACAAGTGTGTGTGTGTGTGTGCATCTGTGTGTGAGCTGTCTCACATTGTAGAGTACGGTGGTCCATCCCTCCATGGTGATGCACTGGAAGACAGTGAGAACAGCAAACAGGATGTTGTCAAACTGCGTGATGCCATCATTTGGGCCGATCCAGGTGTTGTTGCAGGTGTATTTGGCTGGACACTGACGCACGCCACATGGGAACTCATATTCAGAGGAGTCCACCGTCTGGTTTTCTGAACATAGAGATGCAAAAATGGAGAAAAATAAGTGCAAAACTACAGTGTGAGGCAAGCCATACATAAGTTTCCTTAGTTAGACAACAACAAACCTCCCACATTCAATGCATTGCAATGACTGTATCAGCCTACTTCCATACTGATCACCGCCATTTGAAAGCAAACTTTCACAACTTTCACAGATTTTAAGAGCAGACGTCTTTGGCATTCATGTCTTTAGCTTTGAGATACAAAGTTTAAACCAATCTTTAT
Organism: Trachurus japonicus; assembly: GCF_045865225.1. Lineage (NCBI taxonomy): Eukaryota > Metazoa > Chordata > Actinopteri > Carangiformes > Carangidae > Trachurus > Trachurus japonicus. Next base: position 15,917,988 of record NC_140910.1, read on the forward strand.
ACCCAGTGAGCAATGACGCCCATCATTATTGCTTGACATTTCACTTGTGTGACAGTGAATTATTGGCCTCAACAATGTCTTGTTGGCTTAATCTCCAATTAAGTCAAAGTGTAGAGCAGGAAGCAATTAGAGACCTATGAGTAAAATAAAAAACCTCTCCATCAAACGACAGAAGGGGGAAGTACCTGTTTGAACAGTAACATGACCATCCACTGACAGAAAATAGTCCCATCAATCTGTCTGTGTTATCTAACTGTCCACTCAGCTTCAGTGTGATGGGCACAGCTCGGAGGTTAATGACAGCTGTGAATGTACAATGAGCTATTGTGGCACAAAGCATTTGTTGGATTTAATTATACAGGATTCAATTATACAGGACAACACTGAAAAATGTTTGGTTTGATCAAGTCTCCAGGTGCAGCCCGGCATGCCATTGTGAGTACATGCTGTGTGTATGCAGTTGTGATTATGACAATAGAGCCGTTTCCTAAAGAGCTACGTAAATATACATGACATAGAGCCACACATAAAGGTACAGTGCACAATAACCCCGGCTACAGAGTTAGCTCAGTGCCGTCTCTTTGATTTTATGTTCTGTGACTCAGTTTGTTGTCAAAAATACTTCTGTAATGATTCTTTCATGGCTTCACATTTATGCATTATTCACGAACATATCGGATCCTGTCTACAAATTGTTCTCTTTTGTTTCATCCGTGCCTTCAGTGTTTGGTAGAGCTGTTGAGACAATTTCCTGTTTCCTAATGCAATTCAAATTAGATCTTGGCTTAAGATGAATAAAAAAGATCAGAATAGCAGTAATAACAGGATGTCACTATTGGCTCCAATCACAAATAGAGTAGTGTAAAAATTGTCTGTGTGTGCATGAGTGTCTAAATAAACTCAGCAGACTCACTAATTATAAATATCATCATCTGTATGAAACAGTGGATGGGAATATCTGTTCATGTTCTGCAGTTGTGTTGTGCACATATACATACAGTAAGACATAGAAAACACCAACTTTTGTAGGGAAGTTGGTTAAAATCATTGGTTATTTTGTGTGAATGAGTTTCAAAATGTAAAGATATATCAATACTGTGTTGTCTGAATACATAAGAATCACTTTGCATGTACTGGATGTAATATGCTTTCAGTGCTGCATGTAACATACATACAGTGTGTGTTGTGTGTGTGTCTGTACCTAGTATTCCTGGAACTGGTATGCAGGTCTTGTGCAGTTTTCCGCTGTAAAACTCCAGGCCAATGATGGCGAACATGAGGATTGCAAAAAACAGGAGCAGGCCGATCTGCAGCAGAGGAACCATGGCCTTCATTATAGACTTCAGGACTATCTGTAGACCTGGAAGTAAACCACACAGTGAAAACAAACCTCTTAAAAACTTGTGATGCAGTCGGTTCATTAGAGGTTGTAACGATGTAAGGCTTGCTTTCCAGTCCATATAAAAACAAGTAGTCAACATTTCTGAAAACCAATTCAAGTATTCAAGTAATCTCAAACTAAAACTGTAACTGGATGTGTATACACCATTAAAGGACCATTTGCGTTTGTAATTTGAAGGGAAATTAATGAAAAGGAAAGTGGAAAATAATGCCTACATCTGTCATCAGAAGAAATTTTGTATAGTTTTTGTGATACTTACTGGGGATGCCTGAGACCAGTTTGAGGGGTCGAAGTACTCGCACCGCCCTCAGGGTCCTCAAGTCCACCGAGATGTTCAGATGTGCCCCTGCTGCGGCGAGGATCCTACAGGGGTTAAGACAACGGAGGACAGTGAGACGGATGCACAATAACCGCCAGTGTCATACAGTACAGATGCAGATGCATATGAATGCTACAATTTCTACGGTTTATAAGCTGAGGAGAGCTACGTCAAACAGGGGGACTCGCACACATAAACATAAACACGCTGTTGGAGGACGGCTGCAGTGCTTAGATACGGAGTGTCAAGATGTGAGGGTCTGCAGCAGGCAGAGGAAACAGAGAGAACAACGAGGATTGCTTTTGGGGCTTTTGGCTGTTTCCCTGTGTGTGGGAGTACGGCTGTGACAACTGTTATTTAGGAGGAGAACAAAGAAAGCAGCTCCATCAAGGGAAGGCAGGACACCCTTAGGCTGGAGAGACATAAAGCTCACGGACAAACACATGCACGGACACACACAGAAAACAAACACACACACAGTCATAGACTCATAACAACAACACATTGATTTTTTTATTTGCTACACAAAGCCAGGGTCCTTCAGAAGTTCCATTTTTACTTTGTCTCGTTTTGTTTCCTCCCCCCTCCCCCTCCCCCTCCCATGCTGTAAATACACCTCAGTGGCCTTCAGCTCTCAGACTGATGAGGAGATGGAAAGCTTCCTCATTAGTCTGCCCTCCTGCCTCCCTCTTCTCTCTTTTTTTTCCACACCTTCATACATTGCTCTTCCCCCGTCCCTAAACCCGTCTCATCTCATCTCCCTCCTCCTTCACCTGTTCTCAATCCCCTCTCCAATTATACTTGCACTACTGACTCTTTTTCTGTTTTTCCATTTTCCAGTGACCTGAACACACATTTATTCCCCTTTCACCTGGATGTCTACTGACTGGGAGACAGAGATAGATGGAGAAATGAGGTAAAGAAAAAAAGAATAATAAAGGGCGAATGGCAGAGCATTTTATATCTGCAAGTAACTTGAAAGTTATGGTTGGTAATCATGTTCAGAAACATGTTTTGTTATACTGGGCGAAATGGTCCTTCTATCCTGAGAATAGTCATTACATTACTGTATGTATTCAGAAAAAGGAACAAAAATAATCAGAACTCCGTGGCAGCTGCAGGACTGACAAGACTGACCATCCATGGTTTTCGCTCCGAAAAGGAAAAACCAATCAGATGCCTTCATGTCTAGCTCTGCCTACGCCCAATCAAGCTGCCGTCTCTCTCCCTCCTCTCGCGTGTGCGAGAGAAGGTCCACAGAAAGGTGAAGGTGTTGTTTCAGAGAAACGAAAGGGGCTGGGACTCTTGACTTTAATTGATCGATTGATCAACTGATTTTCAAAATGTGGCCTGCTAGTACCGTTTTCCAGAATCGCCATCCCTGCCTTTAACTGCACTGTGGTTGCTAAGTAATTACACTCATTAAAGTCACTTTGATGCTGAGAAGACAATGATGTAGGCAGTACCTTTTAGTATTTCTAAGGTAATTGATATGGGGTTTAGGCCGCACAAGTGTTTATGTGATTGAAGAGGCGTCTTTAGGTGCAGTGATTTGCTCTACAATGATTGCAGACTCGATCATCACACAGCTAACACAGACCCAGTTGCATTATGGTGATGGGGTAGCGAGAGTCAGTCCTGTCTATAGAGTTGGGAGACACAACAACGCGTCATCTGATTTAATTAAGAGACTGAAAGAGAAGGAGAGAAAGATTAAAATAGCTCACCACCATCCACACAAATAAAGAAATTAGTCTTGAGTTTCACACCTCTAACTATTTCTCTGTGGATTTTTACCCTTTTCACCCTGCTCTTAACAACTCTACGAGAAGCTCTTGTTTCTACGCATTTTTTGTCTTTTCTTTTTCCTTCCTTTTCTTTCCTCCTCCTGTTACCTCTGTCATTTCATCCCCCACTTTCCCCATCTCTCCATCTTTCTTCAGACCATTAGTCAGTCCTGGCTGCTCTTTAGTTGTTATGGAGACTACGGGATGGAGGGTCTAAAAATGGCTTCCTCATTAAGTCTGCTGTTATTCAGTGGATGTCCTGGGCCCCATTTTCCAATAATGACTGTTTGTAAAGGTTAAGAGTGTTTTCTAAGAGAGGGATGCTCTTGAAGCTCAGCTGAAGTGACACAACCCAGCCCTTTTCTACGGTCTGAAATCATGTGGTCAGTGTAATTTTGAATTGTGTTTGTGATCATGGTTAAGCCATTGTGGAAGACCAGATACTCTGTGTCGAAGCTTGGGAGAAATATTACAGCTAATGTCTGTGTCCAGCACTGCAATCTGGAGGTCATTATCGCTGTAGTACTGTACAGTGCCAGTTAATGCACTCTGGAAAACATACATAGAGGTGTTACCAACATATTTGAAATATTGTGTAAAATATTGTGATTATTTCTTTGTTAGTTGCTGTTTTGTTTTGCTGTTGCTGTCCTTTAAAGAGACATTGGAGTGAAGTACTAGTACATGTACACAGTGGAGCTGTCCATGGTATTGAAAAAAGATGACAGATTCATATTGCAGAAAACTGATTTGTTTAGCTGACTGATAGTTAAATTATATTATATAAAGACATAAAATAAAATACTGTATAATACCTAAATTAACCAGTAACAACAATAAATATAACCTAATTTTCAGGGAGCTGGCAGCTTGCTGAATTTTTACTGTTATGTCCCGTCTCCTCAGGAGAACCTGGTCTGGTCTGATTGCCAATCCACAATATGAGAAGCCAGGCTTTGGCTCTCTGTTTGCTTCCCCTCTCCTCTTCCAGTTGGAACTTTTTCTCTTACACACACACACAAAAAATACATTTCAATATTGACTTCATACCTCCTGACTCCTGCTTGGATATTCTTTATCTGGCTTTTGGTTTAAAACAGGCTCTAATGGTCGTAAATTCATCTCTATCAAAGAGGAATGGAATAACTGGGTAACATACATAGTCTATAGTAAATGAAATAGAAATATATTAAAATGAGATAAAACAGATCAGGCAAATGCGAATTCTTGGTCAGATACACCAAAACTCTATTGGCAGTAATAGTAACTACACCAATTAACGAGGACAAAATAAAATGTTGCCAAAACATGAAGCAACCTACAACTCTCTCCGTCACAGTGTTTTACCAGCGTCTCTGTGACAGCCATGCTGCACACTGCTGCCGTCTGGACGTTGGCTCCCCCTGTATGACGGAGACGGGGAAGGTGAAGGTTGGCCACAGAAACTGGCAGGTTTAAATCAGCCAAGGGAAGCACAACACATGGCTTATTTGGCGTAAAAGAACAATTTGGCAGACAACTTGTTTCCTCCCTGTAGTTTCCTTCTATCTCTTGCAGGACTATTCATTTATGCATTTGTTGTATTAGGGTTAGGCCTATTTTATGGTTTAAATGGAATCACTCATGTGGCATTAAACAGCATTTACCCACGGAGAGCGTCACAATGACAGTATAGACAGATTAAATTAAATATTCCTTCTGCAGGTGTTGTTTTTCACAGTATAACCTGTAGCTTTCTATTTGTGTAGGAGGTGAATATTATTCATACTCAAACAAAAATTAAATGTAAAAAATTTTAATGTAAAAACATGTATTTCATAGCTTTCTTAACTCTGAGATACTTTGGTGGAGCAGCACGTCTCACATTCTCTTCCTGTTGCACTTCAGAGGCTAACTGGGTGAGATAGTCGAGAGGGGCAGATTGATTGAACCCTTGTGGTCACCTCATGGACACCTTGATAGATCTCAGGTACGACACACACCTGACAGGTGCCTGGTGTAACAACAAGTTAATAAAATCACTTTCAGTCAGTAGGGGCTGTCACACATTTTTGTTCACGCTACGTCTACAGGCGTCATGTGAGACACACACACTGTAGTGAACTGAGCCGATGCCCCGGTCTGAGTTGTCAGCCGTGATAAGTGAATAACTGTGACATACCCTGCAGAACTGACAGCCCCTTGCTGTGTGACAAATCTGTCATGACACCGCCACGCCATGATACCGATAACGTTGTGACTTATGCTCCATGTCACTGTCAAGCTGCTCGCTAATATGACGTGAGCACACCTGACTATTGTAATGATTTGGATCATGACTCGTTTACACAAGCTTCGAAGCCACAATATAAATTCTGGTGTATCATAAGATGTTGTCTGAGACAAAAGAGTATTTATGCAAAAAAAAAAGTTGTTGTCTAATTTGTTTTAATCTACCAAATTCAACATTTACTTTTAAGCCTCTCTGACATGTCTGAGTTTGGTGGCATCATGTTATTCCCAGTTTAGCACCATCCAACTGACCCGATTAGAGGTGTAATCAACCAAGTTAAATGTCCAAATGCATGTTCTCAAACTCTCTTATCTAAATGAAATGCACTTGTTAGCAATACCATTAATTAAACCAGTGCTTTTCCTAGAAGTACATCTCAAAATATCTGCTGGAAAAAAGGCCTATTCTGGTGAGTAGTGTGTCTGCAGGTCAGCTGGAGGAAGTCTGTGCAAGCTACTGTATGTGTGTCTGTTGCCAAACAGTGGTGAGACAATAAGCTGTGACATCTGGGAGTTTTTCTATACACAACAAAGATTAATTGACTATACAGCATAATGTTTCAGTGCTCAAATATCAAGCAGCATGGTTTGCACAAGATTGCATCAGGCTGCCCCCCCTACAGCAGCAATAAGCACAATTTTAAAACACACCATGACATGATAAAACTAAGATTGAAGTCATATCATTACAAACGCTAGAGAATGAAGTACACTTTCCTTCAAAGGTCACTAAATTAATAATATTGTACATACTGTATAAACACGCTGCAGCAGTAGTTGATGTAGATTTCTACTGTCCTGAACTGTCCTCTGAGCTTTTTCTATAGGCTTCCCTGAATCTCCACGAGCGGCTTAGACATTGCAGTTATGGAAGAATTTGGTAAAAGATGTGTAAAAAACTTTAAAGGGAAGTTTTTCCCCAGGGTAGAAATATTTCTGTCTCTGACAATAACAGTAATAAGATGAATATGGTGTACAGTATATGACTGTCCATTGCACTAAATTGCTCCAGGAGCTCACAACAATAGATCAACGATTTTTCAAATGACAGATGACAGATTTTTGTTGCACAGTGTAAAATCCAGCTCACATATCAAAGAAATGTCTCTGCTAAATCAAATAATCTTGCCACACAGTGATTGGTGTATTTTTCCTTCAAAGGTTTGCACATAGAGTCAGTACACAGCGTCCACACGTCTTTAGAAGGAAGGAAACAGTCCAACAGCTTATACCTATGGGGATTTAAAAAAAAGAAAACACATCACACATCTCTCTTCTTTATGGAGACCTGTGAGTCTGCAGCACGATCAATTAAAATAACTGCTCTGGTGGCCCACAGTGCGGTGGGTGGTGTATGTGAGTGTGTACAGCGGATTGTCTTGACAGAATAAGGAATTGTGTGGAGCAACTCCTACATTGCTGCTCTGGTTGGTTTAGTTGATATAAGCCTCTCTGCCTCCCACAGTGTGCTCTCTCATTTTACCTCCCCCCTCATCTGTCCTTTTTACTCTCTCTCTGTGACACACACACACACACACACACACACACACACACACACACACACACACACACACACACACACACACACAGTTCCCCCCCTACATTCACAAACAAGTTGTTATGCAAGATCACCCTTATATCAACAGCCTGATGATGCCCTGGCTTTATGGGAGTTAGTTATCAGTTGAGCATCACCCTGCATATTGGTTTATGTGTCAGTTAGCTAAATGTTTGCTCTTTGGCAAGAATGAATAATTGATTTGGGTAAATGATTTATTAGCCATCTGTTGGATGAGAGAGAGAGAGAGAGAGAGAGAGAGAGTGGGAGGGAGAGAGACATAGAAACACAATGCGAGAGGGGGAGAGCGAGAGAGATGATCATTTTGTACAGTGCGGAGATGACTTGTTGGCAGACCAACTCCTTCTTGGTCACTAAAGTTCACATACAGCCTGAAGAGCCAGTGATTGAAGATGAAAATGTTGCATAATGTTAGCGCCTCCATTAGTATTAGTATGTATATTGATAAACACTAACAGGAGCCAAAAATAAAAATAAAAATCATTCAGAAGATTGTTACGTAATACACATTGCTGAATACAAATCAGTTTTTATCCACTTTTTGGCTGAACTTTTAAATCAAACTGAAACGTCTTCAACATAATTTTATACAAATTTCTCACAATTTTCCACTGTAATTTTACATGCTAAGCTTCATTATCATACATATATGTAATAAGCAGACACAAAGATGAGCAGGTTTTGGCTAGGGGCTCTGTTTTGTCTCTTGTAGACATTCAAAGCCAAATGCAACACACTGCTTGCTGGCAAAGACACAACTCTGACAGTAACTGAGCTTGAGGAGCTGCTTCAACAATGACAAACATGGTGTCCTCAGAAAACCCTGTGCAGCACTCAATGTCACCCACAACTATTAGCTTTTTGCACATTATCATTTTCACAGCTCAGACCAGACCTTGATTATATATAATTTTGCTGACAGCAATCTGTGTTTGATTGACAGGAACTTCCTTTGATGCTGTAATTTCCACTGGAGCCAAACTCCTGAAGAACTCAAAGAGGCTTTTCTATAGGTCAGGGTGACTAAATTGTATCGTATATAAAAAGCCATTCTTTCTGAATGCTGGCTTGATTAATTTCAATGGCAACTCTTTTTTTTTGAGGTGAAAGATCCCTTCTTTATTTTATTTTTTTTATGAACTTTTTTTTATTTTTATTGAAGCTTAACACACAAATAATACAGACAGGGAGAGATCAATTCACTCAATCAAGGGCAGAAATTTACTCCCTAAGTTTTTAGAAAATGAGTTGCTCAATGGCAACTTTACGTAATCAAATATCAAATAAAACAGTAAGACTGAAGTGACAAACATTCACATATTTGCTGAGGCCGCTCTCCTGTCTGCACAGTAAATATGTATAGACAGCCAGCAGCTACAGTACTTGGCTTTGCTAAATATAAAGATCATAGACAGGGAGAAACAGCTAGAGGGACTCTGTCTAAAGATATTCTGCACACAAGCACCACTACAACTCAATATAAGATGTCTCTTTTGTTTAAAAATTATAATTTGCTGTTTTACAAGGGTAAAGTAAAGTTATGTGCCAGATGCTTTCTTAGATAGAGTCCAGCATTTGAATCTCTGCTGGTTGTTTGGCAACTGCTGCTGCATCTTAAAAATGGCACATTCCTGCTTTAAACATTTTCTATATGCTGCAAAAATGTGTAAAACGCAAATCATGTAAAATATGTTGTGCTGAATCTTTTGCCACACATGCATGTCAGACACACTGTATGAACCGAACGACACCTTTACCAGTCGTGTTTGGTGAGTAGAGTTCAGCCCTCCCAGCGCCTCCATCTCTATCTGACTCCGAAACATGCAATTTAGTTCTGAACTCTCTCTGAGGAAATTAAACATTAATTCAAGTTGAGGGAAGAGTGTGTATTTTGTCAGCCAAGTGTTTTACCACAGGAGCAAATAGACCGAATAGTGATGCACTGCATGTGTAAATGAAACTCTCACAAAAGGTTTGTCTGCACGAATCTCGGTTTGTAAAGAGAAACTGCCAGCGCGTAACTGATCAACATTCTTGTGAATCTCAGCTCAGCCGACTGTTGCGAGAAACTTTCACTCGTAACTGAGCAGAATTTAATTTGACTTCCAGCGAACACCAGGAGGACAGCTTTCATCTCGGTGCACCTCATCTTCTCTGATCAGATACCAGACCAGACTGCATAAAGACCCTCGACACAGTCTTTGTTTCACAGCCCACTCAGCCTCTTTATACAGCTAGTGAGGGAGCGAGGGATAGAGGGAGCAGAGAAAGAGATAGAAAGATGGAGAGATGGAGAGGGAGAGAGTGAGCACACAGGGACAGAAAGTGGGCTTGTTAGGCTGTCAATTTCCTTCACACCATCGTCATTATTCACTGACTTAATTCAGGATCGTAGCTTAAACACCACTTCACCTGTAGGATGTCACCTGAACGCCACTAACTACGCGCTCTCTTTAACGCACTCTTTCTCAGTGTTATTCAAGTACATATTCATGTCCCACTTTGTTTGATTTGTGAAACAAAGGCTTGCTGAAAAGTGAAAGAAATGTGTTGCCAGCACCCTTCCTGCACACACACTCATTATCTCTCTCACACACAGACACACACACAAAGACAAAGAGCATTTGTGTAAGTACATTCTTCCAACAAACTATAAGAAAAGACTATGATAAATGCATCCGTGTCTGGTCTAATTGTAGAGACATTGACCAGAGAAGCAGCATGACAGGGAGCCTGTGACAGCCTGACCTGGGGCGGGGTCCACAGTCACCACGGTAACAGCTTAAGGGGACATATCCACCCCTGCTGTGTCTCAACTCATCAATCAATCAGACAACAGATGGGAAATAAGATTGGAGAGGACAGGTCTGTCTCACTCTTTTTCTATATAGATTTATATATATATATATATATATATATATAGTGTGTGTGTGTGTGTGTGTGTGACAGTTTGGTATAGTCAGTTATACCAGGTGTATGACTGCCAAACAGACAGAAGGTGTAGCTGGCTAAAAGACATGCGGTAGTGGCACATTTGGTTCATACACTTGAATGCGCATAAAACACAGGAACAACAGCGGACAACTTGTGGTTTCAGCTTTCAGCGAGTCAGGTACAGTGACAGTATGTTCACACCCCAAGAACTTCTCTGAGATAATAATATACACAAATGGTGCAGCTCAACTTTAGTAACACTCACAGAACCTGAACTGAAAGAAAGAAAGGGAAAGGGAGAAATTACAGACAGAACAGGAAAAGGGATGAGGGCGAAGAGTGGATTACATCTAAACACACAGGCTGAGGAATTAAGAATATTTGTTTTATTTTTATTATTTAATTATGCTTCTTTTTCTTACCATTCAATATAAAACAAGGTTTTATTGATGAGGGGCTATTTGTAGCTCTCTCTCCAAGCTCACAGTGGAAACAGGGTAGAAATAGTCCACCTATCTCATCTATGTCACACAGCAAAATGAGACACTGTCTGTCTCTGTTTATCAACACTGGAGGTGTAAAAGGCCTGAGAGAGACAAACCCACCACTTACTACGATGCCACTGCGATGGGAGTCACAATTATAGTGGATATTTGTGGAAAGGTAATTTTTTGCGTTTCACTTTCACAGATTTGTTTTGCTGGGTCTGAGCCAAACAACAATGTTCCCAATTTCAACTGTGACTTCAATGTTGCACATAACATTATTGGGATTTCCATAATGTTTAGATCAACTGTTCAGCCTTGGTATGAACTAGTCTAACTATCCCCTGTGTTAAAAAGGTAACACCTTCTAACCACTGAACTGAAAAAATGCAGATCAAGAAACTTGTTCTCATTTGGCACTGTCATCAAGAAAATTACTGTGAGATTTGTTATTTAAAATCTTCAGCATCCCTGAGTTTGATTTCAGCTAAGGACCTTTCAACATTCAACATGCTACATTTGCTAAAAGCTATGATAAAGCCTTAAAGCAGAACTTTGCAAGTCGGCCGGAAATAGCTCGCTCCTTCGTTGGTTTCTCTTTTTTTTCCTCTCCGGAGCTCCCCCACAGTTCTGGTAGGCACATGTCACTGTCGTAAAAAAAAAAAAAAACTCGCCGCCACCACCTCCGCCCCCTACACGTGCTTGTGTTTACTGCTGTTTGCTAAGCCCTGCTAACACCGAGCTAATGCTAACACGGAGCTAACGGAGCTAATGCTAACACGGAGCTAACGCTAGCACAGAGCTAACGCTAATACAGCCACACACAGACACAAAGACACAGACATACACACACATGAATAAAGGTTCCAAAACGCGAAGGTGTGTGTGTGTGTGTCATGATGTATTACATTATCTTATAAAAGACCCATGGTGTGTGTGTCTGTGTTAGCATTAGCTCCCCGTTAGCCACAAGCTGAACTTCCTCAGTACAAACATTTCATGTTTCCATGGTTTCCTCCGACTTTCCGAACTCAAACCAATCACGATTCGTGACATGCATGACGTCATATGCGTTCTTATCTCGTACTGCCGTAAGGCAGTTTCTCGCGATACTTCTATCCATTGACGAGATTTTTAACACCGAGACGGACGACTGATCTTGCAAGTGCGGTTTTCAGCCAGTGGGGGGGGTGAGCGCATTGGCCTAGACCCCATTCACTTCATAACAGGTCGCTCTACCATCACAGTGACTCTGAGCCACAATAATTACAGCCCAAATCCTGCATAGTTCCGCTTTAAAGCAGATAACAGCGGCACGGCCGTTTCGGCTAATGCTGTGTTCCAGGCAGGCTTTTGAAACCGTAAGTTACAGCTTCAAGTCACAACTACGACTTGGTAGCGTTCCAGGTAACCCGTAGCTCGTGTTTTTACCGTCCTGTTGTCTGTGAAAGTTCCCTATAACGGCCACTCGTAACTTCCGACCCGTGAACTCGTACCAGATCGAACTGGTATGACTTCACAGGAAGGAAAAACACAAAGTACGAGTTTCCTTGAACGCACCATGAGTTAGCAGCCCCCGCCCTTGTCAGGCATCAATTGGTCCTCGTGCTACGTCACCACATTCACGCGCATCCCTTGGCTGCACACACAGCCCTTCATGCCGTTCTCTCCCCTCATTGGATAACACTTATCCCACAAGGAAAATTTTCTCCTCGGGTTACAGCAGAGCAGAGTGACGGAGAGACTCGTGTTTAGGCTGAAATACTTCATGTAAGTGATTGCTGACGGAAAATAGGACTATTTAGGACTTATATTAACAAAAACATTCCACTGATATCTGCTTTAAGATATGATATCTTTCAACAAGATCAAATTTATTTATTTTTTCAATCTGATGGAGATCCTTAACCCCCCCCACCACTACCACCTAAAATGACCCTAAACTGCTATGTGGAAAAAAGCTGAAATGCTCTTTTTCTCCAGTCTCACCTTTCTCTCATCAACTCCCTCTGAGCTAACTCTATGTCTCCCATCCCCACCCTGCGTGTCTGGCACATAGTGATGACACAAACCCTTGGTGGGCGACTCCCTCTGCCAACTGCTGCCAGTCTAATGGAGGGCTTGCCAGCGAATGAAACTGCCAAAGTGCCAATTAGTACGTACAATTACGCATAGAGGCATCCTTCTTATTTCCTCCAGCTCTTTACTCTTTGTCTTTGCTCCTCTCTATTCTTTACTTTCTCTCTCCCCTGCCATGCCTTTTCCTGGTTATTAGCTCCTCTGTTTTCTGACTCGCCCTCACAGCTTGCCTTTTAACAGTGGCAACCGGCTGGGGAAGCATGTGTGATGGCCTGAGAAAACCCATGGCCCCGTCCATTCCAGTTTCAACCACAACAGTCCTGAGCAACACAGCAACAGCCTTCAAAGAAACAGCAAGTGCCATCTGGTTTTTCAAACCTCCCTCCCACTCTCACACTCTGTGTCATACAGGCCATCTTGAAAACACCAAGGCAGCTTGCTGAGGTAATCATGGCCTCCAGCGCTGACACTGTTAGCAAATAGCTTCCATAATTATACATGTTCACACACAGTGTTGAGTGAGTCAGGGGTATCCACTGAGGAAAGGTTCACTGGCTTTGTAGTCTGAAAAAACAGTCATGATTTATGAGTCCATAGGCAAAACAAAACTACAATACAGTTAATTTAGAGTTCCTGCCCATATGGCCCAAACTGTAATGTAAACCATTAATCAGAGTCACTTGAGTGCAGCCATGCGAGCAGCACCATCACCTCTCACAACAGTCAACTTTTTGTATTAGGCTATTGGGGTAAAATGAATATAACTGGTAATTCAGTGTAGCTGGGGTCAAGGCCGCTGGACAGTAGGCATATCATACCCCAACAGCTGTATGCATAATGAAATATGCAATTTTAAAAGAGAACTGAGACATTGTTTCTACCACCAGGCCTCAGTCAGACAATTAAAATGTCACACATACATAAATGAAGAGATACGTTTTCAAACTTGCATATACCTGCAATTTTTATTGACTGGACAGTGGCAGTTTTTTATTTTATTGTATTGTTGTTGTTTTTTTTAGATTTTTTGCTGCTTGCCTGACACCAGGTTTTTGAGGCTAGTCCATAGGGTTATGAATCGTTTCATGCATACTGCATGTGTGAGGTGGTTGTGGGTGATCTGTGGTGCAGCTGTAACAGTCTGTGACCCTGTCTGCAGAGGCCTCCAAATTACTAACTGATAGACAGCACTGGTGACTCATCTAATATTATCAGCAGATCTCATAAGCTTCATTCACTCTCTAATAAGGTTGTAAACCTCGAGTGATGGCGTGTATGTGTGTGTGTGTGTGAGAGAGAGAGAGAGTATGTACGTATGTGATTGAGGGAGAGAGAGAGAGAGAGAGAGAGAGAGAGAGAGAGAGAACATTTTCATTAATTTATCTTTGCTGTGGCCAGAATGATAATTTAGTGAGGAATCTATCTGCAGCTTACTCTATCATGCAGAATATTAATAAAATAAGACCTGAAAGGCTATTTCATCCAGCTTGAGCACATTGTCACATAAGAAAAGAATAAATGCCTTGGCTGTTTTCAGTTTTTTTTTTTTTTTTTTTGATGTATTAAGCCCTGCCCTAATATCACTGACTAATTGTTTGATAACATTGCAAAGAAAGTGTCATTTGTAACATCAGAGTCTGCTACTGGAAATACTCTTGTAAAGTGGTTGCTGAAAATTATATGGAAATGCATTTAGGTTGCATTTCTTTAGGTCAAGTCAAGTGAGAATGTGCTATTTTTTAATACATATACTAAAAAAAAGAAGAAAAAAAAACACATCAATACGCATTTCCTGATCCATACAACGGGCTAACTGAGAAGGTAGAGACAGGTTACAGCATCTGTCACCTTTGGAGTCTTTGGTCTCTTCCTTTCTGTCCCTATTCAGGAAGGTGAGATTAGAACAAACCATTAGCATGTGTCTGTCTCACTGCGTTTTAATTAAGCTTCTAATTTTGGTCCTGTGTTAACTTGCCGTGGGGCTAAGTGTCCTCACCAACGCCAAACATCAACTGATCAACATGCTCGAGAGGCAGGAGTCTCCATCTTTCAAAACACTTCTCTTGATATCACGCCTCACCCGCGCTCTTCTCTTCTCCTCTTTCCTCCTCCAACCTTACATCCTTCCCTCTCCAACAGCGAGCGGAGCGCCGTTAAGAAGCCTGAGCGTGGTTCATCTATAATTGAACAGCCAGAATCATGTAGAATTCTCTAAGAACCCTGTCTGCCACCCTTTGTATTTCTGTGCTGTGGATCGATTAATATTTCATGTGTGTGCATGTGTGTGTCAGTGCATGTGTGTGTGTGAGAAAGGAAAGGTGTCGAGGTTAATCTGCTGTCTCATCAAGCTCCTCCTTTTTTAAACCATAAACATTTCCTCTCTCCGCTCTAACTGAAGCACCTGCCTCTCCTGAGAAGGAGACCAGTGTGAAATGCCCTTTAATTTAACAACTTTCCCCCACAGAACCGACTAACTGGTAAACATAACCCCCCTGGGCCTTTTACTGCAGTGTAATTGATGTACTGTACTGTAAGTACACAGAGAGAGGTGATGGCTTATAAGCTGTTACCACCTCACAGCTGCTCGTAGTATCACTCAGGCTCAGCCCACAACAGCTTCTCTGCTCAGGTTAATCCAACAGAGTGTTCAAGTAGCATCTGGTTGAAATCAGAGAGACTTGTTTTCTATGGAGTTTTTCCTCAGTCGATATGAGGGTCTAAGGGCAGAGGATGTTGTTATGATGCCATGTAAAGCCCTTTGAGACAAACTGTTTGTAAAAACGGGCTATACAAATAAAATTGCCTTGCCTTGCCTTGTGGAGTTTGCTTATTAACTTGACTTATTAACTCAAAGAAATTAGATTTATTAATTTTCAACAATGAATCTGTTGATTATTTCCTGAGCGTGGTGAATGTGCAGGTCACAACTTGTCCACGAAAGCTTTTTGGAGTTTCTGGATTGTGTATTTCGGCTCAGCTCCACCGTTCTTAAAATAGCTTGCACCGACAAATAAAGGTAATGAACCTACTGTTCTGACTATAGGGATTATGATAATGGGCCAATTTGCTAAAATTTCATTTCATTTCAAACCTTTATTTATTCAGGGGAGCCAATTGAGAGCAGGCTGTCTTTTTCAATGACGCCCTGATTACAGAGATAAAACAACAACAACAACAACAACACAATAAAATGTTGAACTATCCCTTTAAAGGCCAAGAAGACAGTTTGTTTGTTTTTTGTTTTTTTAAGTATTTTAAATCCACAATTGTTAACATCCATGTTAGCTTGCTTGATGTCATCTACTTCTGCCTTGCCTCTGCTCCCACACTGCTGCACATCCTGGCATGTTACTGCTACCTGTTGACCCGTGGAATAGTTTGACACTATTGTAGGACTGTGTGTCATGTTGCTTGTGTCCTCATGTGCATGCATGAGAAGATTAACACAACAAAGACTTGCTAGAATTACAGCTCCAGAGACTCTTTAATACGTATTCTACCCACTAAATTCAAAGTGAAACTTTGAACTGTGTGATGGATGCTGCTACATTTACGTAATTGGATGCACTTGTTACTTATAAAAATGAAAACAAATAAGCATGATGTAAATTTAATTTGGATATGTAGATGTACCTTTTGTTTTGTAATTTATGTTTGGCTAAGTCTTTCTAGGTCGAAGCATCACTGTTGCCCCACATTCTGGTGATGTCCTTTCGGCCTTGGCATAGATACATATTTACCTCGGTGAATATGTAATCTGATAGCACATGCTGACCTCCTCTGATTCTTTCCAAAATAATAAATGAAGTACAGATAACCCACAAAGCAGACAAACAAGAAACTATTACCTTTGCTGAGGAGGATATGCTTTCATTTGTGCCTACATTAAAGATACAAATTAATACAAGATACAAATAAACATGATGATAATCAGGTTCATCTCCCTCACCAAAATCTCAAACCACCAAAAATCCATGAAGCAAGCTCCTTGTGTGACTTTGGATCACAGACCCATGATCACTTCTGATTAGGCCACGTAAATACAAAAATAAAGGTTCGATTTTCAATGTGTGGGTGTTTTACAGCAACGACAAAACAGACAGTCACACTTGAGCAACCAATCCTTCTGCAAATAAACTGTGCGTATTATATGAAGACACACACAAACAATTAAGAAGAGCACAAGAACACTGTGTTTCTGGAAAACAATAAATCTCACCATCCCTTTCAATTCCTAATCCTGTTTCACAGATCTGCATCCAAAAACATGCACACACACAGTTTGACTCACCCACTGAGGACAACAATGAAGTCCATGACGTTCCATCCGTTCCTGAGGTAGGACCCTTTATGAAATACAAAGCCCAGCGCAATGATTTTTATCCCAGCTTCAAAACAGAACATCCCGATGAAGTACGGCTCTGTCTTCTCCTGTTAGTGCGAGGCAAGAACGCAGTCAGGTAATCAGACCCATCATTAGCTCACACTGAACTGAAATGAAAGCACTGGAGGTACAGTATGTCTCTAAACTGGTGTCAACCATGAGTGTGTGTGTATGTGTGTGTTGTGTGTGTCCAGGTGTTTCCATGTGTGAATATCTCACCAGTCTCTTGGACATGGGTGTTTTGTCCTCTCCAGGAAGATGCTGCTCCAGAGCCAGGACGATACAGTTGGCGATGATGGTGGCGAGGATCATGTACTCAAAAGGAGTAGAGGCCTGAAGTTAAGGAACTTAGCAAACTTTTAACCAACTTAACATTGATTGCCTAGTAATTCAACACTTATTTACTCCTACTGAAATGTCAGTCTTATCAACAGGTAATTCCATCCGACGGTTTTGTTGAAAATAAACAAAACTCTTCTTTTTCTTACACAGAAAAGCGGGCCGACACAGAGAAAGCTCTAAACAGGTTTCTGGGTCGCTGTTAAACTCAAATGTGAGGGTCCTATTCGTCTAAACACAACAGTGGTTCAAGAAATGTGTGCGAGAAGTCATTCTATGATATCTATACAGAACAGAAAGCATTCTGCGCTCTCGGGCAGATTGAGATTCAGATACAGTACAGGGTTGGAAAACAAATAAATCTATTAATTACTGTAAATCAAGCCCAGCAGCACTGCAATTACGGTGTCACATTAGCAGAGATAGACAAGCTGACATTAATTCCTCCGTATGAAACAGAATTAACCTGGCATGTTATACGCCCTGGGGCTGTGTAGACACAACCAGACACAGGCTGCACCTTATCTGAGGTCAGCTGCAACCGACAGCAGCACACATGTATGCGCACACACACACACACACACACACACAAACACACACCAGGGCAACAGAGGGTTTATCAAGGACAGATGAGTGGGTGGGCCTGAGATGCGATCCTATGAACAGGGTCACTCTTACTACAAGCTTTACAGCCCGTTCTGTGGGACCTGTGTACGTTGTCAGTTCAATTCCTGCTGCTCTGGGGTTGAGCTAAGACAGCTATGTGCTCTTTATCTAATGCTCTGCGTGGGCAGTCCCCTCTCTCCTGGTTTATGTGCAGGAGAGGTAGGAAGGGAGCTTAAATCTGCAGAGAGGAGACAGGGAGGGAGAGCAGAAGAAAGAAGGAAGCAGAGATAACAGGGCAGAATGGAATGAGGAGCAAGTGATAAGGGCGACAAAAGGGTGACCAGCGGAGGAGAAGATGATGGGGAAGCTGGCGAAATAAGTGGGTGAGGTGGAGGCAACCCGACCAAATAAGACTGACACCGGACAGATCGATGCAGAGCTGGCAGCTGTACCCAACTTAGTGACATGTGAGCGATGAGAAGCTAAATAAACAGAGCAAATACAATCTTACTCCTACCGGTCCACAGGGGTTCTGACTTAAACCACATACAGACTCAGTGGTTGCAAGTTAATTGCTGAGAGTTTTTGGAAAAACAAAATCATAGCAGCAATCAGCAGCCAGTAGACGACGAGCATGAAGACAAACTGTAAGAAGAGGCTTAATGACATAATATCCGTCTCAAGCTGTGAGGCTGTTTTCAAGTTTGTTTTATGTTTCCAAGAAGTGAAGTGGATCTTCTGATTCGTTCCTCCACAATAACTGTCATCACTTTAGCCTCGCTGCAGCCGACAGCCACACCCTGCATTCCCCCGAACACACACAACAAACAGGAAGGGTGGGGGGGGGGGGTGGGAGTGGAGGGGGGTTTAAGAAGGGGAAGAAAAGACAGAAAATGAAGATACAAAGAGAGAGGAGAGAGGTATCCACGGCAACAGGCTTCTCTCCCAGCCAAAAGTCAATGCTATAAGACAGTTACTGGGCAGCCGAACTATCTCCGTTACACACACACGCGCGCACTCAGCTTGATGCTGAGCTAATTATAACCACAACATAAAAGATCATCAAGAGCAAATAAACAACATTTTTTGGCTGAAGTTTTGTCAAAGGCATTACATTCTTAACTTTTGGATGAATCTGTGTATGTCTTTATTTCTTTGCATTATATATTTCATTACTATTATTTTTAAAATTTCTGATATGAATATTATAGGTCTGTTGTGAATTTCTTTTTTCATTATATTTGTGAGTCTTACCTGTATATCATATCACAAGAATTCAGTGCTAGCTGCATAAAGCACCAGGTGTCAATGTTTTTATCAAAACCTTGTGGGGCCAAAACCAGCCAGTGTTTCAAATCATAATGGAAACTAAATAAATATTTCTAAAGAATAATTTTCCTCTTCTTTAACTGACTCAGAATTGGTTTATTTTCTGTGACTAGTCTTTTCAACTTCAACCTGCAGTAAAAACACATTTTTTTGGCCACTTGCAGGCAGTGGATGCTCTAAGGTCACCCCTGACCCTGAAATGCATTAGCAAAGCTACCCTTATACACATCCAGCACCTCCAGATACACAGTGACATCTGCGTTCATGTGACTTCCTGATGATGTAATTGATCCAGTAGACAAATATCCACTCTCTTTTAGTTGTGTTTTTTTACTCTTTAACCGCCTGTGTCTGTAAACCAAAGCTTTAAAAGTTGCAGGCAAGAAAACCACTCAACAAAAGTTGATGATTTTTTCTCTCTCTTTGGTGTATCGTAAAACACAACACCCTTTAGTCATTTCATCCAGTGTAATAATACTCATTACAAGTGTTTGAGCTCTGCAGCCTTTTTGACTCATTCACATCCTCTGTAACTACAGAAACGTTCTGACACATTTTGCCCAAGGGCCTCCAAGCGACAGATGGGTCAAGTCTGATACTGTGTAACTGATGCTCCCTCACTTCCTAGACATTTTAATAAATTCTCTCTCTGTGATTTGATGTTGAGTTCCCCATCAGGCAAAACACTCAACAAGTGTCTGTAACAAAAAGCCATTGTTCCTTCCTCAGCGCTGTGGCGTGTGACGTGGATCACGGCTCGTCTACCAGCTTTAGCAACGAGATGTCTCGTGAGCAATCCTGTGAGTCACAGTGACGCTGGCACTCTGCCTCGATTCCTCAAACATGTGTGTAAAAATAGACATGGAGACGGGGTGTGATGCCCTGTGCATCTGTGAATACGCTCAAGCCCAGATTGGGTCCCAGCCCCTGTGATTATTATCACATACAGTTGAAAATCAAAATGAATCATGGGCACCTGAGCCAGGCTGTAAATTATCTGCAGCACGTGTGTTTAGGAGTGTGTCACCGGCACACAACAGTATTCTATATACAAACATAGAGGAAACTAAGACAGCATTTTAAACTTAAAGGATAAAAAACCTGAGACTGTAAATTAAAAAACATAAATATTCTATTTATCTCTCCTGAGAATAAAATTCATGAAATGCTGTTATTAAAATATGGCTCAGAAATAAGACCAGGCCAATTAAATGGATTCAACCGACTGCTGCATCAAATATAGTTCGATCTGACTTCAATTTTACTTCACATCCACATCTCACTTGCTTGCTTGAACCAGCCGATCAATCTTGAGGATGAATGCTCAGTTTTATACAGAGCAGCCGGCGTCAGCTCAGACCCATGGGCCTTTCCTTATCATAAAATATCAGGGCAGTTGAATATATAGCCATAATGCCATTGTGGCATTGAGCATACTGTACCACAGTATGATGGTGTAATGTACCTTACGTCACGTGTGTTAAGGGTTTGGTTATATGAACTCTCTTATATGAACTTTGAACATACCGTTGAATCACTGTATGCAGAAGGGCACATGTTCATTTAAAGCAGTTTTATATCCTTCAGCCACATTCACTTTTTAAAATCTGCGTACATTAAAGAGGTAAAAAGCTAGCAGTAAACTGAAAACTGTTTTCATAATTGGAAATAAATGAGAGAAGGACCGTAACTACACTAGGGACACAAGGGTCATTTCCTTGGTAATTTTCTTCTTTCCATTTTTCATGCAAGAATGCAATTTAGTTAGAGAGGAATTAGTGGTCTTTCTCAAGTTTAGTTGACTCTAGAGGCATATGAACAGAATTCATAATGTACAATGCTTGCTTAATTAAATTACCAATATGTGTATATTTTAAACTGTGGTTGGTCCTCTGAGTGAGACTTATGTACTGAACAGTTTACCACAAGAGCTGTAGCCCTCTCTAGTATACTTAAACCATCCAGCTGTTTCACACCTAAAAATGAATTCTGTCGACCAGGAAGCTTGTTTCAGCCTCACATGGTTATTTCAGTGTGCCCTGATGAAACAAATTCTATTAATCTAACAATCAATTATTTATAGGTGTACCTTCTCAATAGGAAACTTCCCGCTGCGGGGGATCCCAGTAGGGATCAGACAGGAGGAGCAGCTGCCAGTTCTCACCAGACCTGCCACAATAAACCCAGGTCATGTGCTCATTAGCTCTGCCTCTTCCCTGCCAGGCCTCGATCAGTCTCCAGTAGCTGCAGCTTCAAGCAGGTAGACTGACAGTCAGACTCGTCCATACATGTCCACACTATTTAATCACCCCTTAATCCTGTGAATATGCATAAAGGGATTTTAAAGAGAGAATGGGTACCCCTCACTCGTATCAAAACATTGTGTAGTATGCGCTCGTAAGCCCACACATGCCTCTCTGGTTCTGGTATTACACACCCGAAGCCTCTGGATACTTCCTGGATTGATCATCTGCTGATAATTGAGCACTCGGAGAAAAAAGGGGCCTCTTACAGCGAGGTGACAGCGGCAAGTTGTGCTCCAAACACATGGCTGACCTTTACGAGATGTCCTGCAGAGATTGTGAGTGTGTGTGTGTGTGTGTGTGTGTGTGTGTTCCTCTACTTCCATCTCTGCGAGGACCTGTTTGAGCTTTACAAGAAGGGCCGTGACTAACATTCATTTTTGTTATGGATTATTGGAGCAGTTATGTAGTCAATTAATGGTTCTGTCATATAAAATGTCTGAAAATGTCAGTTCCGATTTCTCAGAGTCAGAGGTGACGTCTGAAGACCGTCTTGTCTAAGAAAATGGTCCAAACATAAAGATATTCAGTGAACCAGCATAAATGTTCATGTGTTTATCAAAACTGTTGCTGATTCATTTTCGTGTTGTGTTGTGCTGTGCAAAAATTGAAACTCCGAAGTTTTTCTTACCGGCAAATTCAAGAGCATCCTCTGGTTGCAAGGAAACCTCAGAGAGACAGTGAAACTCCAGGAGGTTACAGTGAAGACATAATCCAGAGAATGAATTACTGTAATTTGGTGTTTGAACCTTTCAGGCTTTGTATGGATTAAAAAGGATATGACATTAACATGCTGTTGTGAACACTGGAGGTGCTGGTAGGGTTCTTTTGTTAAGCTTCAATACGCTATATGTCTGAAGTGAAACAGGTCTGTGTTGGTTGTCAGTCATTGGTAATAGTAGACATTACGTGCTGAAATTGAAGGGGACTGGACTTTTTTAGTTCTTGCAGAAATTTCACATCTCACCTGAAAGGTTTATTCAGTTTTAAAGACCAATGTGGGAGTCCCAGATATTAACACTTGGGGGTGGTCCTGAGGGTTGAACTACCCACCATGTGGTTCACTGGGGTCACCTAGGCAATATGTGAATCACCAGTGAGTCATTGTCCCATCCTGCTCTCATATGTGTTGTTAGGATTACATGGGTCAAGGTGTGAATGGGGGTTAAACTACCTCTAAGGATAATGAGAGGTGAAACATCTTTAAGAACTGGAAAGAAGTCCTTTTGCTTTCAACTTTAGCACTTAATGACCCCTGTGTTAAACTTTGTACCGTATTTAAGTTGTACATTATAGTGTTGTATTGGTGTTTGATATTTAACAAGTGGTATTGATCTTTTCACCAAGTCTCTCTATAAGAAAGCAAATAAACATATTATATTTCCCACAGTAAAGTACAGTTTGGTCACAATAATTTTCTACTTGAAGGGCTAAATTTAGGATGAGGGCTAAAATGCACAAGTGTGTTGCCTGTTTTTTTTGTCTTTATCTGTACAATATACTTCATTATCTGTGCCTAATTACTTATTTGCTGTACATTTATCTTTACACAGCAGTTGAGCCACACAGTGGATATTGACCAGATCGCAACATCACTCAGCTCAGCGTCGCTCCCTTCAAAACCATATTCGCAAACAATATAATATCGTATGATTCAGTGAGTATGACTCGTTGTAATAGCACATGACACAGTGATCAGACATCATTACATATGAATCACCAGTGAGTCATTGTCCCATCCTGCTCTCATATGTGTTGTTAGGATTACATGGGTCAAGGTGTGAATGGGGGTTAAACTACCTCTAAGGATAATGAGAGGTGAAACATCTTTAAGAACTGGAAAGAAGTCCTTTTGCTTTCAACTTTAGCACTTAATGACCCCTGTGTTAAACTTTGTACCGTATTTAAGTTGTACATTATAGTGTTGTATTGGTGTTTCATATTTAACAAGTGGTATTGATCTTTTCACCAAGTCTCTCTATAAGAAAGCAAATAAACATATTATATTTCCCACAGTAAAGTACAGTTTGGTCACAATAATTTTCTACTTGAAGGGCTAAATTTAGGATGAGGGCTAAAATGCACAAGTGTGTTGCCTGTTTTTTTTGTCTTTATCTGTACAATATACTTCATTATCTGTGCCTAATTACTTATTTGCTGTACATTTATCTTTACACAGCAGTTGAGCCACACAGTGGATATTGACCAGATCGCAACATCACTCAGCTCAGCGTCGCTCCCTTCAAAACCATATTCGCAAACAATATAATATCGTATGATTCAGTGAGTAATGACTCGTTGTAATAGCACATGACACAGTGATCAGACATCATTACATATAATTCCTGTTAATGTCTGTTAATCAGATACAGTAGAGCTCATTAGATGTAATGAGACACTCCCTCCACAACAGCACATTAACCTGGAGGTTGTTCAGTCTGGCTGCTTTCCTTCTGGTCACTACAACACACGATGTTTTGATTTTAAGCCAGTTGTATTCTGGCTGAGTATATGTGCCTGTAGGTGCTGCTATAATCTCGTTATTGGTAATGACCCAACCAGTGGAGGCCTGAAATATCTGTAATACGATAACCAACACATAACACACACTTCAAACCTTTTTCCTCAGCTGTTGATTTAAATTCATCCCGTTTCTATTTTTAATCACCTAAATGGATTGGCAAACCCAGAGAAAACAACAATGGACAGCGAACAACAATACAAGCGTACTCATTCTATTTACTGGGGTTTTCAAAATCAGCAGTAGGCCAGTCAGTCAGTCAGGAAGCTGCTGAATGGAGCAGAACAATAGGAGCAAAGAGGCCACACCTGGCCCAGACACCTGGTGCGCTGCACAGCAGCAGCACAAACACGCCACCAATGGACATTTGCGTGTGATTGTCCCTCCAAGCAGCAAGCAGAGAAAACATGTTTACTCCCTATCATAAATGATAAAGCAGCCAAATAATCAGTAATGTAACAGCACTACCAAGTAAGGAATATACATGTTATGTAATATAGATATAGGTGTAATATAAAATATGTCTTTCACAGCTTCCCAAAGTCCAACTCAGTATCTTTGAATGTCTTGTTTTGCTCATCAACTTTTCAAAAGCCCAAATAATTAGGACTGGATAGATATGAAACAAAGAAGAGCAACAAATCAACAAACTGGGGAAGTAAGAACTAGTGAATATTTGACATATTTAGTTAAAAATTACAAACACAAATCCATTTAAAAAATGGTTGCCAGTCAATCATATACCCATCAGCAAAGTAATTAACCAACTGATCACAGCAGCTCTAGTTTATTATTATTTAGCAAGATTTATCTACTGTATAAATTCACCAGGAGAGCCAGAGTATTAGGGCAACAGCAGTTCCCCACAGCCTTTTGTTGACAGAAAATATCTACAGCTATACATGGAGACACTTGTTTGTGTTCCCAATGACAACTCCTCCTCTTCTGCAGTAGTTTCTGTCTAGATATAGCCATTTTCTATAAACTGTGTTAATCTGCCACATTTCATTTCTAAAATCACCATTTTATAAAAATAGGACACACTCAAAAACTCCGATTTAGTGCTTGTTCCTGTTTTGTTATTGTACTGTAATGGGTTTTATTTGAATCAATCAATCAATCAATCAATCAATCAATCAATCAATCAATCAATCAATCAATCAAGGAATAAAAAAAGTAGTTTATCTTACAATGTCTACACTGGGGTCATGTGAGTAAGTGTTAGTGGTTGTGTCCTTTGTATGCTGTCCATGGTGCTGAAATTTCCTGTAAATTCTCTAGAAACTGCAGGCAAAACTGACTTTAGTTGAAGGTGTGGATACTTGTGGGAATATGATCAAACTTAATACAGGTTTGGGGGATATAAACAGATTATGGGAAGTGTCTGCATGTTTGCTTGTTAACCAAATGGAACAGTTTCCTACCTTTTCTTATTTTACTCCTACATGACTCCTCTGTTGAGTGTTTTTGTATTTCACACTTTACCCGCCTCATTTTCACTGGCAAGCAGAAAAAGGATATGGCCACTCAACGATTTTCTTGGCGTACTTCCTGACAACGTTGTCCTCGCCAAGGATGAAGAGGGACCTGTTGACGGTGAAGCAGTTCTCCCTGACCGGGATGGGGTTGTACAAGGCCATGGTGCGGGCACGCTGCGCTTTGGTCTGCTTGAAGGCTGGGGAGATGCCACCTGTCGACACGGCCGCCCCATCGCGGTTACGGTTGCGCTCGGACCCTCCATCCCCCGAGCTCAACAGACCCGGAACGTCGTCTCCAAACCGGGCCATTCTGTCAAAAAGCAAAAACCACACGGGAGGGGAGACAGGGTGAGACGGCTGGGAGGAAAAGAAGCTTGTAGTCTCCTGGAAAGCAGTTTTTTTTTTTGTTGTTTTTTTTTTGTGATGCTGCGCTCCGTGAGATCCGGATCAATTTCAGTCCATCGTCACTTCTGTGTTGGCAAAAAACATCGCTTTCACAGTCCTCAAACTTCAAAATCTGATCAAAACATTTACTGATATTTTTTCTCTCCAGTTGGTTCAATGAAGAGCTCTGTAAACGCAGCACTTTGATCTCCCTCACAGTGCGCGCTTTGCGTAAAATAGGGAAACAAATCCCCCTCCAAAAAAAGTAATTCAAATCCGTCCTCTTAAACGAACCGGTGAGAACTGACTCATTTTTGCAGCGTCTTATCCATCCAAACACTGCGAACAGTAACGAGAGAAGCTGCAACAGGTCAGGTCTTCAGCCATCCTCAATCCCCTGAGCGAAAACGACAGGAGCAGGTTGATGCATGGATTTTTAAATAAACTAGCAACAGACCACTGACTAATTCAGTGCACATCACTCCTGTCTCCTCTCTCCTCTGTTGACCACCTACCACTAGAGCACTATCCTACTGCGTGTGTAAGAGCACGACGGGGATGTGGGGGAGAAGAAAAAAAAAGAGAGAGACAACTTTGGCATTTTCCCACAACATTTTCCACGAAACAAAGCGAACAAAAACTACGCGTCACACAGAGGGGAAAAAAGAGACAACCCTCCATCCGTATTGTCTGCAGTGGGATAGTGAAGGAAGAATCTCCCCCCCCCTCTTCTCCCCCGCACTGTGTAAGAGCAGGAGGAGAGAAGACCAACAGTGTGTTGTTTCCTATAATGCGACAGGATTCAACACACCTCTCCTAACCTCTGTGCAACCCTGCCCATGCAGTTTCAGATGCGCAGATCTGGCGCACAAACCGTGTGAACAGAAAACCAGGAAAAGGAAAATGGAATCAATTAAGTCACAATGTAATGGAATCAATTAATGGAAATTACATGAACCAACAATATTTAATGATAGAGCGCCTGTACTATATCTGTTATTTTATACTGCATTGGCTACTTTGTCGCAAACGTGCGTAAAATCCATCTCTACACATGTTTCACTTTACGATCAGTACCGTTTTTTAATGTGACTGCTCAACTGATTACATTTTTTTTCTTTTTTTTTTTGAAGGGCCACGCTGAGATATCCTGCTTTGACTTGTGTTGCTCACCCTGCATGGTCACGCTTCGGGGCGAGCAAACTGGATGCTGGTCACGTATCAGATCTGGAGGGGAGTAAACACCTGTTGTGAGATACCCGGTGCCAGCAAGACACTCGGGAGGACAGCAGCAGCGAGCGTCTCCGGCTAATTACAGGGTTCAGAACCTACTATTGCAAGGCGTGATAGTGAGGGGGATTCATGCTGCTGCTGTGTGCCGACTGGGAAGTGATCATATCTACTCTCATGAGGAGGATGTGAGGTTTTAACAATGAAGAGGTGGCGGGTGGGGGGCAGGGATCAGTGCATGCTGCCAGATATGAGAAACATGACTGTACAGGAAGCAGGAAGCAATTATCATCCTGGTTTATTCTGTCTTTTATTGTCAACGTTTCTCAAATAATTGATTTTGTATGTAATCTATGGCTCATTTTTATTTCTGTGTCACAGACCTCCACCATTGTTGAGCTAATAAAAACACACTGAGTACTGAATAGATCTTCTTGTCACTATACCTTGTACACTTGTTGTATGTGCTCATTCTTGCAGCCATACATCCCTGCATTCAGTCAAGTACATGCAATGCAAACAGAGAGATGCAGGCACAGTGTTGTTATAATACACGCTTGCCCATAAAGTTAAGAATAATTTTGTTTTCAGACACATTCCTTTTTTTATTCCTATTATAAAGGTGAATTGTGGTTTAATTTTCACAGTGACGTGTTTGGAAAAGCCTGATCAGTCGAGTTTTGAGGTAGATATACACTTAATCTATCAAGAATAAATATTGTCACAATCATTTCATGAGGTAAAAAAATATTTTATTCCAACTTTATGTGCAACCGTGTTTACTTTTGTTGCACTGCTTTAACAGTGTTTCTTGTGTTTATGTTTTGAATAATGACTGAGTCTCACTTTCACACTGGGTGGCATGCATACACTGTGCTGCTGTAAATACTCACAAATAGACTGTTTGAATTCATGCACCACTGAAAATAGTCCCCAACAAATGTGCTATAATGTCTACTGAAATCGACAGTACCCAGATGTTTAAGGAAATTGCTCAGCCTGTTTGCTTCTCCGTCTTCATTGGAAACAGTGATCACAAACAGGGAAGAAAAGTCAGATCTTAAGAAGCCAATGGATTTCCATTTTTGATGGGCTTTAAATAATAAATGAACAGTAAATACCACGTAAAGTAACAACTCAACGGATATTAAGCAAGATGCAAGGAACATCAAGCTGAGAGAGTGTGTGTAAAGTCAAATTCACCTGCAATTATCATAGAAACGTTAAAACTGAGATAGTAAAGGGATATTGAGGGAAACTGAAGACAAAAGAGACACCACAGGAGAGTTAACCACAACGCTGACACTGATGGGTATTCAGTGATGGTGGTATGACGAAGGCAGTGATCAATGGTGTGTGGCTTCTAATTCATTAGTGCTTCAACACATTATGGCCATTAAAAATAGAACACATAACAGACAGAAATCTGACGTCTTCTCATTACACACGAAGAGAAGAGACGTACTAAATGTTCAATCTCCTCCAGTTAAAGGGGGGAATTGCAACAGAAAAGTCAC
The DNA here is from genome assembly GCF_045865225.1 of Trachurus japonicus. Classification (NCBI taxonomy): domain Eukaryota; kingdom Metazoa; phylum Chordata; class Actinopteri; order Carangiformes; family Carangidae; genus Trachurus; species Trachurus japonicus. The sequence goes on from NC_140910.1 coordinate 15,946,935, forward strand.
ATTAGACTTGTTTGGTGTTATTTCAGTCTATTTCAGACTTTTCTGTACTCTGTGATAGAACCATTGCTTTTTTTCTCCACTTCCTCTGTGCAGCAGTAAGCAACTGATACCATCACATTGTTTTCTGCCAGGACAAGAGCGTGCAGCAGTAGTCACAGCTTTCTTGGCTGAGAGGTGATGGGTGAATAATGGTAATTAGGTGTTAGCAACAGGGATGATTATGGTGGAAGGGTGATGATTCTTTCCAGTAAAAAGGCAGAGAGCAAGTTAGAGTCCCTTTGTTGTACACAATGCTTTCAGTCAGTAGTTTTCTTCTCTAATGAAAAACACATTTTTTTAAATCAAAGTAGTAGTGATATTACTGAGGGACTTAAAAAGTCACATCTGCTCTTATTAAAGCAAAGTCAACCGAAAAAAAAAAAAAGTTCCACCACTGGCCCTAAAGTTTGTTGGTATCATGCACTATCTACTAAGGCACCCTTAAACTCTATGAGAGCCCCAACCTGCTAAACAAACTAGTATCGCAGTATCCTTTTTCCTGTTCAGACATTGCCAGTGATGCCATTTCCCTCCATGCAACACTTGAGTACTTCCAGAAATGTGTGTCAGATGATTCAGGCTCTGACCAAAACCTCGAATATGTACAGCTTTTAAAATAATGGAACATTTATCAACACCAATGCAATGGAAATTGAGAAAATGATCGGTGTATGCCTAAAGATGGGTCTCCAAGGTCCACAGGCCAAATGGCAGATACTCAGTACACCCCTGTATCTGATGTTATGCCATGTAACAGATTCCGATCTCTGTTGACATTATTACATTTCACTTACAACTGGACAGTGAAAGATCAGCTCTGAAAACTCAGACCGTGCAACAGGAGTCCAGTTAAACAGACAGTGACATCAGATAGCCAGAAGGAATGATAAGAAGAGAGAGACCATCCTCAAGTTATCGGTTTCTGGGGCTAATATACTGTACGTTTTACCCTATGTTTCTTAAAGCAGAAGTAAGCGGAATGTTTGTGTTAATATAAGTCTTAAATAGTTACATCTTCCGACAGCAATCACTTATATAGAGTGTTTGGTCTGAAACACGGGTCTGTCAGTAACTCTGTCTGCTGTAAGCTGAGGAGAAAACTTCTTGTATACTTCCTTGTATCCTACAACCTTTATCCAATGAGGAGAGAGAACGGCATGAAGGGCTGTGTGTGCAGCCAAGGGATGCGCGTGAATGTGGTGACGTAGGGACGAGGACCAATAGATCCATGACGAGGGCGGGGGCTGCCAACTCCATCGGCTGACAAAAAGTTAGCCAAAACGACCAGATCGCTTACTTCTGCTTTAATGGATAAATGACACCTAATAAAAATATGACTGTTGTGTTGTTATTCACCATAAACACTAATTAATATGGGGCAAAAAAGCAGTCAACCCTGCTTGAGTTGTGTAATATGTTCAAACAACTGTATAAAAACAGAAATCATGCTCCACCACTGAAGCCCAGTATTTCAATTTATCAAACTTAACAAAACGTTTTTAAAGAAATCACAAAACTTTAATTTCAGCATGAGTGGCCTCCTACACCAACATCTCAGGGGTCAAACATGTTCTGCTCATCATTTTCCATGCGTAGGTTTTACAGCGATAAGCACTTGAAATTACTTTGGTTAGTTTGTATGCATACAAATATTTAGTACTGACAGATCTGCTGTCTAAAAAGAAATAAAATATCTTTCTCTAGAAGGTGAAAAGTTCAATTAATTCTGTAGGGGCCTTGAATGTGATATTACAAAACCCGAAGATCTTATACTGTAAATCCTTTGGACTAAAACTGTTGGACTGACTTTAAGAAATAGCCAGGATACATAGACAAATTACAACAAAAAAATAAAATTATAGGGGGTAAACATTACTGAAGGCTTCCAGTATAGTAATCCAGACTTGGTGCAAATGTTGGAAAATCTTCTCTTAGCTGTGAGAGATGTATAGATGGAAAAAATCTTGCAGAGGGATGTAGGGTTACCAAGGTTTCCTGCTGTCAGCAGGTTGACAGTCCCTGCTCTGGTAATGGGACTTAGTGACTCAGGACTGAGGTGGGAACAAAGAATTTAATTCAAAAATAGAGTGTGGATCGAGATGCCTGACAGTCTCGTATCTGAAACCTGGTCATTATCACCCTCCTCTCTTAACTTACTAACATACTCTGTGGGGAAAAATAATCACGATAAAACCAACACTTGATGCACGTGATGCATGTTGCACGTTTACTTTACACGTTCGGTTGTTACATTTGCACGCTTACTCTGTCAACACATTCCTGTCCAAATAAGCTGAGAAATAACGAACAACAAAGCCAATGGTTATGTAACCCTAAATGCAACATTTCAAAATGTAATGAGTTTGAAACTTAGTGGACATGGATTTTTAGCAAAAAAAACCCAAAACAACCTGCCTCAAAAACAACTGTTACAGTCTCGTAACTTTTCGTTATTATATCATAGCGTGGTGAAGGTGCAGATCACAACTTGTCCACGAGAGTGTTTTGGTGTATTAAATGAGGGAAACCATGAAATCCCATTAGCCTCCGTAGCGTAGCTCTGAGCAGCTCGCGGCTCTGCTCCACCGTTCAAAAAATAGCTTGCACTGACAATTAAAAGGTAACAAACCTACTGCTATGACTATAGGGATTATGGCAATGGGCCAATTTGCCAAAATGTTGAACTATCCCTTTAAGAGAAGATAGCATCATTACAGAGACTTTAGTCAAGTGTTTATGGTTTGCAAAAAATAGCAGTTTCACAAGCATGGCAACTTCTTCAGTTCCATGTGCCAACTCGGCAAAATATCAAGACCACAGACTCTGCAGAATAGATGCAACACAAAACAAGAACAGATTATTATTAATAATTATAATAAGCAAATTTTATCACATAATTAATATTAAATGATGGACTTCCGACAGTCATTCATACCTCAGGCTATTTTTGTGGGTGTTTTTAGGTTTCTCTCATACAGGAGCAGTTTAACCAAGTTGGCAGCGTGAACTGCAAAAGGACAAATTAATCATTGACTAAATGACGTGTAGTGTAATTAGAAGAGTGCAAGTGCTGGCAGCTACTGTGGTGACTAAAACAGAGAGGAGACATTATTTGCACAGTGCTGTGAGAGAGGCAGGCAGGCAGAGACGTCAGATTAGGAATCTGTGTGTCTGTCTGAGTTGGACATGTCAACACATTTTCATCAGTGTTGAGGATGTGTTTGTTAAGACCCATGGGAGGGGCTTTTCATTGTACAGGTATATAAGAGCAGCTCAAAACACCCAGCAGCAGTGCAATCATAACAAGCAAATAGGTCAGTATATTCAACAATTGCTCATGATTGCTTGTTTTGTCGCTTTAGTCCCTCCTATTATCATTCCATTATGGGAGCAGACTGTACAAGTTTACAACAAATATTATTTCTGTCATCCAAGTTTTAGTTCAAGTTTCAGTGAACTTGATCCTGGATAGTGTATCTAAGCCAAGGTAAGACGGCTTTCATTGTAAACAACCATCATATTGTTTTAACCTGTGAATTCGAGGACATACAGTTTGCTTTAACATTTTTATGACTTCTGACAGACTGAACTAACACCGAAATTATTTTCTAGCTGTCACAGCCACAATAGTTTCTATAGCAACAAGGCATCCTTGAAGAAATGATGCTGTCCAGCTTAAACATGCTGCCGAAGATGTGAGCAGCAAATAAGTCGTACCAATATTTGCTGCAACAACTGTCCTTCAAAAACACATAACAGGACAATCTCAAAACAATTTCACAGGACTCGTGTTAGAGAAGAAAACAATGTCTTTTATGCACAAGAATTGATGGAAGGGTCAAATAAATAACAGGGACAACTCTGTTGACCGGATTTAATTGAATACAGTTTGCAAGAACCCATTCTCCATTTCCAGCTCCTGAAAAGGTGCTCGTCTAGCGTTCAGGTATGGTGAAGGACAAATGTTGTGCTCGGAAAGAAAACTTGACAGCAGAGTGGGTGCACCACAATAATGTAGTTCCGCTGCACCAAAAAGTTTCAAGACTTTTTAAAACATTGGCCATAAAATATCAACCTATCCCACATTTCATCAAATGAATCACGTAACACGTGTTTTCAAGTTAACATTCACTAGGCATCCACTGCACTAAGGCTCACTTCATGCCTTTGAAAATATATTACTGTATAGGCGCCCTGAGTGCATTCACCATGGCCAAAGAGAGACAGCAGCTCAATAAACATCAATTTTACACCAAGTTGAGGATTAATAACCACAGAGCCTTAATTCCATGTCTGCTCTTTGTTTGGTGTTCTAACACAGTCAGATATTGTGTTCATTTATTATGAGCCACTGCTCTCTCTCCCTCTCAGCGCAGGTCTCTGAAGAATATCGGTTGATTAAATTTTTTCCTCCCCACCACAGGCTTCTCTCATACCTGTGCAAATTTGCACCTGCTCCTCAGAGGAAAATATTTTCACACAGATACCAGAACAAATTGAGCAGTTATGTACACATTTTCTATTGTCTTATGGTATTTGAATGATGTTCACTAAGATAAATATGAAATATACAGGAGGGGTTGACCCTGCTAAGCAAATTGCTAAACTCTACTTTGTGTTTGTGCTTGGACAAAAAGTAACATGGTACAATGCTGATGAAAAGATGCTATCACCCATGTCTTTAGATAAGGCTGAAAGCACAATAAGCATGGACTGGTAGAGAACACAAAACTAGAACACACAGACACTGTTCGCACAGTCTGTCAGCACAGTATGTAACTCACTGACATGGACGAAAACATAACCATATTGGCAAATGTAATGATGCATCTTTTTTTTAATTGAGGGACTGCCTTACTTGTATTTGATAAGCGTATGTTGCATAGTGTGAGTCATGGATGAACATGTGTTTGAAGCCACAACAAATGTTCTAAGATAATGATATACAATTTTGAAATAGTGAATCACGACACACTTTCACTACAAAAATATTATTTTGGAAATGATTTACCTCTAAGAACTATCAGTGTGCGACAAGAATATGGTATGGCCTAGACACGATGTTTTTAAAAACTTTCAATGGGTGCTTGTCTGGACCAATATCAACTATTATTAACAGATCCTATAGTGAAGATGTATTTCCAGAAGCATGGAAGGAAGCTATAATAACCCCTATATACAAGGCAGGTACATTCTCTGAAGTATCAAATTATAGACCAGTTAGTATACTTCCTGTCTTGTCGAAAATAGCAGAAAAACATATAGCAGAACAACTGACAAATCACCTTAACACCAGCCCCTTTGGATTGCACCCCATGCAGTTTGGTTTTAGATCAAACCATTCAACGGAGACTGCAATATGCTTTCTCTTGGAGAATATTAGATCTAAGCTTGATAAGGGGGGAGTTGTTGCAGCCGCATTTTTAGATCTAAAGAAAGCCTTCGACACTGTGCATCACGGTGTCCTTCTCACTAAGCTTTCTGGGTACAACTTCTCCCCTAATACCATCAGATACACAAAGTCTTATCTTGAAGGTAGAACTCAGAGAGTTAGGGCAAATGGTGAGTTATCCTCTGTCCTTGGTTGTAGTTTTGGTGTCCCCCAAGGTTCCATATTGGGACCACTGTTGTTTAGTCTTTACATAAATGATCTTCCATCTGTATGCAATGAGTCTGACATTCAGATGTATGCAGATGATACGGTCATTTATGTTCATGCAGCAACCAAGCAGCAAGCTGCAAATAAGTTAACGGCAGCGATGACCCCGGTTGTTGAATGGCTGAATAATTCATGTCTGCATCTAAACACTAAGAAAACGGTATGCATGATTTTTACTAAAAGTTCGATGAATACCGTATTACCCGATGTCTATGTTACCAGGGAAAAGTTGACAGTTGTGTCTGAATATAAATATCTTGGAATAAAAATTGATTCAAATCTTACATTCAAAAAACAAATTAAATCAGTAGTAAACACTTTTAATGCTATCATTATGTCACACCTGTCATACTGTTTGACCAGCTGGGCACAAGCCTCTTGTACAACATTAAAATCTGTACTAGTTTACCATCAGGCTGTGAAAGTACTGGACAAGAAGTGAAATACTTATCATCATTGTCACAGCATTTCAAATTACAATCTACTGAGCTGGGACAACTTTGTTAAATTCAAAGATGCCTGTCTCACTTATAAGATCCTGCATGGGTGGGCTCCTCCCCCCCTTGGTACTTTTATTACACAGAAAACATCCACTGACAGACATACTAGGTCTGTCAGCAGAGGGGACTGTGTAGTTCCAAAAAGAAGGGCTGCTTTTGGTCAGGCAGCCTTCTCGGTGAGAGCTACTCACACCTGGAATACTCTTCCAGTGCAGCTCAGGGAGTATGACACTTATCTTCCTTTTAAAAGAAATTTAAAACTATGGTTGAGAGACGGTCAAGTATGTGACCATCTGTTCTGAAACTGTAATGAAGGTATTTTATTGTATGCACTGTAATATATTGTATTGTATACTGTACTTTATAAGTACATAGTACTGTTTTGTGTTTGTTTATTTTTTAATGCATTTTTAATTATTGTAGTGCTCAAGTCACCTTCCCCAGAGACTACGGTTGAAAATTAGCCAACTTGGCTAAACCGGCATGTTTACAGAAATGTTTATTAATGTGCATTGTCTCTGTATATTTAAACCAATAAATTCAAAATTCAAAGAACATGCTTTCATTAATTAACTTGCATATTTAGGTGATGCTCAAAACCTAAAAAAAAAAAACACATATTAAACCTCACAACTTCCCCAAAAATAACCACTGTGCTGGGTCAGTGTGCCATCGGCCTGAACCCAGATTTCTGCATGACACAGAAAAGCTTGGGGCAAACACAGAAGGACAGACAGACGACAAAGCCAGACCTATTGATGTGGCGAGATGAAGGGGCCGGGAGATTGGACTATATTTAGCTTCATTGAGATGGTAATGGTTGGAACATGAGAGGACTTTTGAGTGCGTTTGTGTGTATTTGTGTGCGTGTGTGTCTGGGTGATGAGCTATACAAGCTCAACCACTGTTTGAATTTCTGGGCTTTACATTGAAAATGTGTTTTTGATCATAGACACAGGAATAATAATTACAAGTGGGTTTCGTAGAATCAATCGTCACCTCTTTGTAATAACCACATGGAAATAACTGCACTGTTGATTTCTTTCCTGGCCTTGATCAGCGCCTGAAGTAAATTTGATGAAACACATTTACCCTGCGGCACGATTTCTCTGTCTGTCTGTCTCTCTCTCTCTCTCCCCTCCTCTATCTCTCCAGCTGTCTTACCCTCTATCTCTCTCCAACCCAGTTTTTTGCCTTCCACTGTTGTCTTCCCTCCACTTGTTTCCTAGCAACTGAACTGACATGCCCCCTATTCTCAGCCTATCTGTCGCTGTAACCCTAGATTTCATGGAATAACCTATATAAATCATCATTCCCTAAGGAGGACTGAGTTATGGTCGCCGTCTCCGTGCAAATGACTCTTGTCCACAACCATGTTGTTAACCTGGTTTCTTCTGTAGTGCAAGTTTAGAGTGCTCAAAGCAACAGTTGGCCAGTGAAGGATCCGGTGCAAACATTAACACTGACATTTACACAGCCGTCTAAGATGCCACATTAATCTATTCTAAGCGACTTGAATTTAAAAAAAAAAGAAGAAAAAACGTGCTTAACGATTTTGTGACATCAGGTTTTCAGTAAATTTCCACAGCATGCACTCTCTCACTTCAGGAGGATTTGACTCACACTGATCTGTGTGTGTCTGAGAAATTCATCCGCACAGGCTTTACACAGATTCTGAAAGCCGCAAGAAAGTTGGAGCAAACTAAACACTTCAGTACAGCCTTGGGTAGCACAATGCGCATCCAATGTGTACATATTTGTGTGTCAGGATTATCGTCATACGGTATGTCTGTCTAGCAACATCACTGTCACACTCTGCTCTCTGCTATTATACTGAAAACCGCCTCATCCTACATAACCAGTTTCCTTCAGTGGTGGGCAAGAATAGCCTGGGTGGTTATCGCCACCTAGTGGAAAATAGAGGTACTACAACAGTTTAGAGGACAGAAAATTGATAAAGTCATTGTTTTGTTCAGATATTTTTTTCAGAAAGTGCAGAATCTACAAGTTTATATCTGAATATAAGTATCATCATATATCTGATGACTAGTTATTCTATAACTTTCCAACATTACTTTTCTACACACATTTAAGTGTTTACTGGTGTAGAAATGCGGAAACATTTTACTTTATTCAGGCACCTTAGAGAATGCAAGCATTGTCAGTGAAATTATTATCATGTAGGCTAAAGGCCCAGAAGTCCTTTGAGAGAAATGGGACAAATCTTGCAAGACTGCAAAAATAAAAACCATAAAATATAACTTGCTTATACACTGAAAAAGAAACACATTTTTGTGGTTCAGATAGGTCTATAAATACAACATGAATGGCCAGGGGTTTAGCAATATTTCTTAGTCCATTTCAAAAACATGGTGCAAAACCAAAATGAAAGAAAAGAAAAAGCAGTAAATCCACACCATGAAAATCCATCACAATGTACAATGAAAATGAACCAGGTGGTGAGCTAATCAAAAAAAGCCATGAATAAAAAATTAGCTTGCTGCCGCAGCCTTTTATTTTTAAAATTAAATCATCCATTAGTCCATATATCTATCTGACTGAAAATTACAGTGAACGAGAAGAGCGTTAATAATCAAACTGGCAGCCTAACAGATCAATATTGTCAACACAAGGCTGTAAATTTACAACAGTGCTGCAATGGCTGGCTAGTCATAAGTAAATGGCGGGTAAGTTGGTGGATGGCAGGGCCCCCCCGAGGCCCCAGAGAAGCCTCGTGCAGGAATGAGAACAGAAAAGAGTAAAGAGGATGTGAAAACATTTGGAACCACTGGAATTTTCCCACATACCGTGTCCTGACCTCCTCTCCTTACACCTCTGATCAATTGAATATAAACCAAGAACAAGCCTTAAAACTTTTACCAAACTATAAAAATGCATCACAAAGTCCCACTCCGAGGTGAAATCAGTCAAATAAATGTTTGTGACTTGTTTTCAGATTACTACGGCTGTCCCAGCAGCTGCAGATCGGATATGCTTGATATTTTTTTGTTCCATAACAGTATTTCCCACGTCATTGCCTAATGGATAATTACCTTGGTGGCAGCTGCTCTGATCTGGAAAACATACTGTGCAGACAAGCTCGACTGAAGCTGCAGTGAAGAGATTACTGTATGAACGCCCTCTGGTGGGCCCAACGATGCCGATTTGACTCACACAGGATCAAATCATACTTTGGCTTCGGATTACAAAGAAGACAAACAAATGATTCAACAGTTCTCCGTGTATACTATTTACAGTGTTAGTCAAACCTTTTCAGGATCCAGTGTGAGGAAAACTGAGCCAAATCAAATCTAAAGAGAGCTTTAAAACTACGAGAGGCGTCACTTTCTTGTTTTTATTGTGCCTCAGCATGAATAATTCCTTAGGAAATCCACTCCAATTATTCCTTCTCTGTGAATCCCTACAGCTGAATTTTGGTGCCTCTTTCAACATATTTACCCATTAGTTTCAAATGATATTTCAACCACAGACAAATGATCAGTTCACGGGCTAAACGCCATCCATTTGTCTCATGAATGCATGCATGAGGCGGTTTGTGGACTCAACAGTTCTCAGCAGCTCCACTAGAGGTCACAGGCACGGCGCCGAAGTCTCAGTTTGCTGCTATCTTGGAAATTGATGAGAACTCACTTTGCTTACCCAGCATCCTTCTCCTCATTTGTCAAGACTGCTCCCTCCTGGAGCAATGTAAGCCACACAGCTGCAACAATTGGACTCCCTTTGGTTTTGAGGGGAAATGGATGTGATAAATGTCTCCCCCACACACTTCAGGCGTGCCTCTGGCTTGTTTCCCTGCATATCAGCATCAAACAATGACCCAACCCATTGCTGAAATGTAATCTTAGAATAGGTGCCAGAAAAGGCAATTTAGGTATAACCAAGTCTCCCTGCTACAGGCCTGTTTGGCTTGAAAGCATCAGTGGCTAAAAGAAATCCTGTTGCACTACAAAGGTATTATTTGTTCCAATAAGCTAACGGCATTGAACTCTCAGAGCACAGCACAATCATCTTTGATATTTAAATCTGGAGCTTTGAATAAACGGATGGGGAGTAAATTCAAGGTCTACGACAGGGCGGACATTCATCCCCCTCAGGGTGTCCAAACACACTTTAATGTCCAAAGAAACACGACAGCTATAATTTTTCTGTGCACCATGTATGCACAGAAAACATAGACAGGCGATAAAAGAACATGAAGTATTAAGGCCTTGCGCTAAAACAGTGAAATCAGTCTGAGGACTATTCAAAGGTAGGAAGAAGCTTGGAGAGCTGTCATTCTATTTCAGTGGATATAGTAACACTAAGTCCTCCCATAGAAAGTACTATTCTTCATGGCTTTGCCAAAGCAACAATTCGATTTTTACAAATTATCTTTTTACAAAGAAATACATGTTCCTGGAATAGATCATTTAATTGGATATCTCAGTTACATTTACTTGACATTTAGACAATTAACAGAGATATTCTAGACCCAATTCACCGTCTTCCTCTTGTTAGCTGTAGGCCTGTTCCTCTTTTTAAAAAATGGGGGTTAAATGTGTCACTTCTCTGGCCAAACATCATTAGTGCAGAGTGTTTTATGTATCTGTGTGCAAGCACATACACTGGCAGAATAGGTTGACAGGTCATATTGCTTCCTGTGCTAAATGGTTTCATATAACAGGGCAGTGTGGGAGGTCAACATAAAGTGCTGCTTTTTTTTTTTCTAAGCAGAACCTGTAAAGCAAACAAGCTGCTCAGCTGTGTCCCTTCACTCAAACAAGAGACAAAATGCTGGTAAAGTGAGTGCAGATCATTATTGAACATTAAGTAAATGATATGTTCATGTTCGTGGTTTACTTCATGCGTTTAATTTCGAGACAGACGATGTGTCTTAAATAGAACATGAACTTCTTAATCAGCATTCAGATACTTCTGTGCAACCTGGTCCCAACTCGACCTTAAAACACAAACATCCTTCAAGAATAAAGACATAAACTGCCAATTTCATTAGAAATTTCCATCGAGCACAGAACTCACACATTATTCTAAGATATTGCTTGTAGCAAGTGAGTTTTCAGCACATCAGTGGTCTTTAATTATTAAACATGTAATAAATGTTGCGCTGTGCAAGTGAAACCTTATGCATTCGAACTCAGGGCTGCACATCATGCTGTGCCTGTGCACACGTGCGCAAGCCCAACCAAATGTGAATGCGTAATAGTAAAAATGAGAAGGCATGCTGCCGTCATGTGGTGTTGCATGGGAGAAGCAGAAGCTATATTTCAAAGAGAGCTCCCGCGGGAGATGCAGCTGGTGTCAGGAAAGCAGGGCATGAGCCCAGAGATGCATGGTAGTAACATTTAAGGCTGCAACGGCGAAAGGAATGGGGAAGACTGGAATGAGGACACCTAAATAATTTTTTGTGGTGAGAGATAACACAGGCCATCGGACGGCGTTGCTCTCTGAACTAACAACACTTTAGAATTTAATCACAAAATGGCATTACTGCCCCGTTGGTCCCCCTCTGGCATGGTTCACACTGAAATATCTAGACAAACACTGGAGGAGGCGGATGGTGGCACCAATATTAATGTTCTTCCCAGGATGAATTTGAATAACTCTGATTATCTTTTATGATGTTACCACACTAAACTAAAGTAGTGAACTTGGAAAATTTCGTACCTGCTGAACATCAGCATGAACCAACATCAGCAGCATCGTGATTGTGAAGCATGTGTAGCATGTTTAGCAATTAGCTCCAAGCACTATTGTGTGTGTACGTACATCCTCACAGAGCTGCTTCCACAGCTATAGACCTTTAATCTCATTCCACTTTCATAGTGACGACAGAGATTGACAGGAACTTGGGCCAAGAGATAACAAAGGATTCTAGCCAGACAGCCTGCAATTACTTTCTTCTTACTTTCTTTTCTACTGTCTTTCATCATCAAAGGCAAAAAGATGCAATAATAACTATGCAATAATCAGAGCAATTAAATATCAATTTAATTAAATAAAGTGTTTAGATTGTCAGACATAAGAGAGCACACAAACAAAATCAATCAAACAAAGTTCTCTGTCGCTTTCTTTCCTATTTGCTGCACTGTTAAATGCTTTCCCATTCCTTCACTGCCTTCATTTAACTCCCAAGAGCAACATTCAATCGAAGTGGGCCAACATATCACATATCTCTCTGTGATGGACATCAACAGTGTCAGTTTCAGCCATCCAACACAGAAAGACAGAGAAAGAGTGGAAAGAGAGCAAGAGAGAGAGAGAGGGCAAAGGAGAGCAAAAACATACGTAGAGGGTGAGAAGGAATAAAGCTTATATACCAATTTATCACTTAATGAGGAGCTCTCCAGCCTCAAAACAAATAGATCCATGTCACAAAACAAATATGCCATCTTGAATTAAATGAAAACATTTTCAATGAGAATGTGAGTCAGCAAACATTTGTACAATCTTCCCTGGATGCACGTTCTCTCTCAATAATGCCGTTCGCCATTTGGCATATTGTTTGACAGACACATGGTTTTGTGGTGTGGAAAATTGCTTTTCAGCGTGTCATCATTAATAATTCACTTATGACAAACAGCTCTGACATTTACACTGCACTGGGTGTCTCTGTCTGACACTGACAGAGAGACAATAACGAAGGAGAAGGAGACCCATACAGGGAGAGACACATTCTCCCTCAGCTGAGTACTGATGAAATTAGAAGGGTCAAGCCTAATAAAGTGTCAGAGCTTCAGTAGTAAAACATTGATGGAAGAAGCTGTGATGACCTTTTGCAGAAATAGTACAATGACTTTGAATTGAGCTTAAGTGAGTTACAGTAGCTCTGATAACAACAAGACTGAATATGGCATAACATTAACCCAGGAGTGCTGTCAAGCTCTAGTAAAATTGGTGTGAATCAGCAAAGAGGTTTTCATGACATTTTGATTCCATGCATTGGTGTCCAATTATGCCGCTGTTGGAAACATCAATCACACGCTCCTTTGGTTTTTGAGAGTGCAATGTGTGAACGAGCTGCCTACGGCACGACTAAGTGACAGACTTTGTAAATCTGTGTGTTTTTCCACCTGAATTTCCGTCTGACTTCTAGCTCAACAGGTTGAAAACAGACCGATGTTTCCTCTGAGAGCAGCAGAGTACAGAGCTTAATGGTTTGTGGGCAGACAAACATTGAGAGAAGCAGATAGACTGAAACCGGAGGTGGTTTCACCGTTTCCCTGACCCTGACTAGATTATTTTTTCTTACCAACCACTTTAGTTTTTATCAAAGATAGAGAGATATCAAAGCAACAGATTCCAAATTCTATGGATCAAGCAGGGCAGATATTTTCACTTTGAAGATAATAACACCTTGAGATAGCTGTTCTACAGATGGTGCCATGTCTGTCCTTGATATAAAAAAAAACACCTTTCCTTGTGAAAGAATAAAATAAACAGGACAGATAGAGGATGTTTGGATACATCTTGGATCACACTGCTTTCCTGAAACATTAATGCATATTTTGCACATAGCCAGATCAATGTGAATATAATATAATGAATATAAGTATGTTAGCAGCAGGTTTAAATTTTTTTTACAAGTACAATATCTATCTAATAAAACAAATATAAGTCTTAAAGGGATACTTCACCCAAAATCGATAATTCACCAATTTTCTACTCACCGTCATGCCAAGGAAGGGTTTGGAGAACTTTCGGAGTCATCAAAACTCCCTTCATACTGCTTGTCTGTACTGACCCAAGTGTCCTGAAGTTACAACAAAAAAAAGTTGTTCAGAAAAAAATAATTTGATCTCTGTTTTCAGCCTTGTTGTAGTAGTAGCTCCCAGTGGCTCTGTTGATGTTTGTGCGCATGCTGCGAGATGTTCGTTTGTCGTTGTAAACCATTGGATGTATGATGTAAACACGGAAGAACATCTTGCAGAAAATCGTATGCATCTTGTGCAGCCACCGGGAGCTACTACTACAACAAGGCTGAAAACAGAGATCAAATTAATATTTTCTGAACAACTTTTTCATGTCACAGCTTCAGGACACTTGGGTCAGTATGGACGAGCAGTATGGAGGGTATTTTGATAACTCCGAAAGTTCTCCGAACCCTTCCTTGGCATGACGGTGAGTAGAAAATTGGTGAATTATCGACTTTGGGTGAAGTATCCCTTTCAGCTAGCAGCTCCCTGAGGCTGTGCTTGGAAGAAAATGCTAAGTGTCTTTAGCAAAATTTTTAGATTTCCACTGGACACAAACTACAACTGTCATGAGAGTATGAATAGTTTTGTTGGCAACTGGTCATAAACCAAAGACTTGGCAAATTAATATTTTTGGCCTGGTCATGGACGGGAAAGAATCTGTATAATTACTGCAAGCAAATATGTCTCTAAAATTTCATGACAATTCTTTACAAATTACTTCTGCATACATTTCAGCTTCGCTGCAATTAGTACTATTCACAATGTTCACAGTCGGGACCACAATGGTACTGACCAACACAGTCTCATTTGCATCCCTCAAGCACTGCAAAAAACCTATAGTAAAAAACAAAAAATCAAACAGTCTCGCCATTCTTTGCATTGGTGGATAAAATAATGAGGCTTGAGCTTGGTGTGTAAAGAATCAAAACACAGACACTACAGTAAACAGGCAATTTTCCAACTGGAGCTGTGAGCAATGAAGTCAGGTGGATGCTTTATGGATAGCCAGAGGAACAGCCAGTGTGTTCCAATAGGGTAGTGATCACAAGAAATGAGGATCACACAGTGTGTCCAAGTCTTGTAACGCCCCTGCTGAGAATATAACCAACACGGAGGGGACGCACAGCCCAGCACTGATAACCACTGGTAACACAAGGCACGTTCACACGACACACGCACACACACTGGACACAGCAAAGATGTTATGTCTCAATCTTTCATCCGTAACCACTGAGGCTTGCAGTATTTCAAGAATATATCACCTGTAAAGTATTACATGAATTGTTGATTTGACATCTTTCAGTTTGTCGTCAGTAAGCACATTTTTATGTGCATGTGCAATGTTGGTCTGCATGGCAGCCAAGGAACCACGACAACACACCGACAGGATGTCAGGTCAAGAAGAAATTTGAAATTCCTGTGATGAGTGATTTGTGTGGTGTAGTCAGTCTGGTAACAAACATAAATGTATGAGTGATTCAACTGTGATGTCATATTTTCACAAATCAAAGCAGAAAACAACATAGTTCTTGTTTTACATGGCAGAAAAAAAGCTGCTTTTGTTAAGCATTGGTTTATAAATGGTCCTGTTGTAACACTACACATCAAGAACTCAGAATACATGATTCCCCTTTAGATTCACTTTCTGCATCATAAAAGTCTTAAAGATATACAGTATATGGTCAAAAGAATTTGAGTCCTCGTATGTTTCTCAATGCTTTTACTGTACAAAACCTTTTACAAAAACCTTCCAAGAGCTTCCAACAAATCTTATTATTTGTAGAGACGAAAAAAGGTGCCTTTTTAGTCTTTTTTCTTTTTTAATCTCTCTTAATAAAAACGTGAAAATGCCTCACCAATGACTGTTCATTTAAATTGTTCAGACTGAAGAGCTGCTCATCCCTGCACTCAGCCACTTCAGGCTCATTCATCCTCTATCCCTTTACTGTCAGTGTGTGCTTGCGGAGGAGTGCGAAAGCCTTCGGACAGAGGAGTAGTTATTTCAAAAAGAAGAACAATGGACACAAACACTAATGGAAGTGTGACATCGGACCCAGAATAACAGAAATTAAAACAGATAAAGGAACTAATCCACCTCAGGCCTACACCAAGTATACACATAAAATGACTATGAATTAGTTCTCAAAATCTATTATGAATCATCCTGAGGTGAACTCAGATGAAACCCTCCATCATCAAGGCCAAAAAAAGAAACCTTTTCAACATTTTACAAAAAAAAACAAGGTCTTTTGAGAAAATATTATACAATTCCTCATACTTCCTTTAAGAATTCAGTGCAGATATTTTCTGAAAAGAAAACAAATATACTGGTTGAGGTAGACTTTGCACAGTTGCAAACTAAGCACAAAACATCCAAAAAAACATTTACACCTTTTCCTTTTGGTGCAACCACAAAAATCAAGATATCTTCTTTTATATGCCACATTTTCTCTAAGTAATGGAAACACAAAAACATACAGAGCATGAAGGTCAAACATAGACCAAAACATGTTAGTGCTCTCCTCTATTTGTGACCAACATCCAAACCTGTTGCTACACCTGTTTCTGCAGAAATGCCAGATTGATTCAGTGTGATTACTGTCATTAGGCTCCTGTTAAGTACTGTTATTTTATCAAGCACTTCCGAAAGGATGTCTTTATCTAGACTGCCACATGTCAAGTGCTACAAATGTGTTGGCTACACACAGACACACAAGCAAATACATTGACAAACATACAAAATGTTAACCAACCCTGCTAAAGGCAGAACAGGATGCCAGAAATAGAGACTGAATTGATTCATTTACAAAGCAGTGTTGGCTGTTTCAACATGTCTTTGAACTAGAGCTCTTATGTGACATGCAAATCTTTCAAAAGATCTCCAATGAAACTACAAAAACAAACAAGACTAAAGACAAAGTCAGAGCCTCACAGAAGCTGCATTGCTCATTACCATCCACAACACAAAAGGTTCAGAGATGGTGGGGGCCTGATTGGGGCCTAAAAATGAAGATTCACACTCTGGCCTCAGATTGGCACTAAAAAGCTAAAAGTAAAGCCTCTGGGAGCATGAATACACTGGCCAAATGACTGGTTGTCAGACAACAGCACTGAATTGAATTTTGCACTATTTCATGTTCAAGTACAAGTACCTTTCAAGATTTCTCTTATAATCAGCAGCAGCATACTGAGTATGCTGATTTTGGGTCATCACAGTTTTAGGGGTACTTCTCTGGGGGCAACAATTACATCTCTTGCAACAGACCCACAAAGACCAGACTACATACCGAGTCATTGGCCCAATGATATACTCAAGCTTGGGCTCTGTGGACAGCGGGACATTAACTCACATAAGCTCTCTGTTTCACATAATATTGCCCCAGCTTTGTCTGAACTGAAACTAATTTCCTTTTAAACACAAAAGCAGGTGAGCTGCAACATCTCATTTTCCATCCTTCTGTCAGGTGGCTCTTTGAGGTGAATGTTCATGGCTGTAACACACCTTGACTCACCTTGATCATTGTTCTCTTGGCAGCAATAGTCTGTCATGTAGCATTATAATAATGATATTGGGCAGGGTGGAGAGTAATTACTTTCTAACTCATCACAGAGCATCTAAAAAGGCCAGTCAGACGATCCATTAAATGACCATCCAGTACTTTACTTTTCCAGTTTTATCTGAAGTTTTGATCTCCATAAGATATATTCTGGGCTTTAAAGGGACAACGAGGAGTTTCTAATCGGTTATAAAAAAGTCTCACGTTAATGTGGATGAATCTCCGCTACCCACACTTGTTAATGGGCCCATTTTAGATAAATATATCATTCTGTCTCTATCGTTATTTTGTTATTATTAGTGGTGGCGGAGATGCTGGTCGAGCCGACCAGCGTTTCTTTACTTTCAGTTTCGCAACGAGTCATGAGAATAACGTAGCTGAATCGCCGTTTATGGTCGGAACTACGGTGGTATGTGAACCTCTTTGAACCTCTGACTTTAATTATTGATGAATGAAAACATGAGTCTGTCTTGCGCCGGTCAAAGAATTTCACGGTGCGCGCGGAGGCTCATAAATGTAGTGTGAAAACGCTTCGCTTTTCCAAAACTCCTCGTTGTCCCTTTAAGTGACAAAAATCTTTTCAATTTAGTTTTTAGTTAGTAGTTTTCTTTATATAGTTTTTCACAGAGATGTCCTCCTCTCCATGGGATTAAACCAGGGAATTAAACCCAGTATATAGGCCCAATAAAGCAGTTTCACTATAAAAATCAATCAATTTTGGTGCCAAGTGGTTCACCTTATCGCACGTATACCACAATGGCTTAGTCTTATCTGCAGCAACCCGGGTTCAAGTCTGACCTGTGGCTCAGACATCATCCTTTCTCTCATACTCAGCACCTCCTGTCTCTCTCACTGTCGCTATCTGAATAACGGCAACAACAAAAAAAAAGCCCAAACAAATAACTTTCTGCGAACACAGGAAAATTACTAAAATACGTCATTGGTTAAAATATTTTAAAGGAATAAAAAGTATGTGGCTTAATGCCCACAGGGACCTCTGCAACCACATAAAATGGGACGCTACCATGATTAAACTCACATATTCTCAAATATCATTTGGGATAATCTAAGTACAAAATGTAACTCAAATATATATAAGGGTCTAGACATTTTTAGACATTTTAATGTGGAAAAAGTTACATATTATAACTTAAATGTCAAATGAAAACTCAAGGAGGAAAGATTCTCATTCAAATTCTTTTATTTCTAATCCATACTTTGTCTCTTCCCCATCGTACATCATCCATCTCCTCTCCACCTCACGTCTGCCCTCCTACTCTCTCTACCATCACACTCACAATGCCTCTATTTCTTTAGCTATAGACATAGCTCAGCATGGGATGTGGCATTCTGTACCTGTGGTGAGGAAAGGGCGGTGGGCACAGAGGGTGTCGACACCACTAGAGGTGAAGCACCAGCTACAGCAGGGAGACAGAGGGGGGCGTCACCGCCATAATCAGCTGGAATTTCCACAGCGCCACAGGGCAGGAAACCAGTAAATACACACATGCACGTGGTATGAGCATGTGAATGAGTATACCGTAAACACACGCACAGAGACATTCTCTCATAAATAGAGAGCAGTGTTTACTGAATGAGGCTGGTGCTTCAACTGTCACCTATTTAATTAAGCTGAAAATAGAGTTGTTTTCATTCATCCCTGAGTCCTAGTGAACATTCGTGCCAAATTTGAAGGCATCCCCGGGCCACAGTAATGTGAGGTCACTGTGACTGACATTGACCACCAAAAAATTCCCTCAAGGAGATTGTGAGATATTTCCCTCATAAGAATGAGACAGAGGGACGGACAACCCCAGAAACCTTGATCACCTCGCAGCCAATTAATAGTTTTTAGCAGTTTTTTGTATAGATTTTAGACACCAGATACAACATGTGAATAAGTGAACTTTCACTTAGCAGTTGGTTGTATACAGACACAAGAATCTATCCCATCTTTCCAACAGAAAGCAAATAGGCATATTTTCCAACATGCCAAACAGTGCACTTAAGCCTGCAATCATACACTGATGTGAATGTACACAAAAACTCATTCTCTAAATATTCTTGATTGGCTTTAAAAGTCGAATTCCTGTCAAAACATGCTGTATATCTTCCATGTTTAACATTACTAATCAGAAAGTCAGATTTTTTATTTTTTCCATTTCTGTAAATTCTTATTCTTGTTGTATCCTAGGTATCTGAAGGCACTATGTAACACTCATTTGAATCTGCTTTTACTGAGAATTAATCTCTGAACATCGATGAAAAATCACTGTTATTACTGTAGATATTGGAAACTTTGGTGCTATATAAACTATATTAAGGGATGAAAACAAGAGTTATTAAAACTACAAGCACAAGTAAGGGTTCTGTATGTATTGATATCAGATTTATACTCACTCCCACTCCTTGCGTCGTGCCTGTGGTGTGCTGTGTATCTTATGAGCTTGGTGGGCCTTGACGATGTCCCTCTGTTCAATCAGGCCACCCCTTCGTCGCTTCATCACATTGGGGCTAACCGCCAAATCTCCATCCACCCCCAGCATCCCTCCACCGAAGTCGAAGGTCGAAGCCACATCAAGAGATAAACCCAGACGGTTCGGGTGCGGAGGGGGAGCGTGGCCAGACATGTGTGGGAGGTAGAGGGCTTCGTGGCTGGTTGAGAGGCTTTGGGGCTCCAGGAGCGACTGGGACTCAGGATGCATGCTGGACACTCTGGAGAGTCCTGCACGATGCTTCTGCCAGCTCTCACTGTCCACTGGGGACGGGTGAAGGATGTGATGTCTTGGGGTGCTGCTATCACACATCGCCCCCATGCCCAAATCCAGACCACCCACTGGAGGCGCAGGCCCTTGTGGGGCTCTAGGTAGCCCCAAAGCATTGTGGTCCCCTGTCAGAGACTGCGAGCTGACCGAACAGGAGCCCAGTTCCAGCATGGTGGAAAGGCTACCTGCATTCTCAGCATAGTGCTGCTGGAAGGACAGAGAGGGGAGAGGAAATGGAAAAGAGGTTAAGACAATGTCAGTGACACATAATATTATTGTGAAAACATTAATTAACATCAAATATTCAAGCAGTTCATCTCCCTGGAGTTTTCATGCAGTTTGATTGGGTTTGGGTCTAGCTGCATTTAACTAAACAGTAAACAAGGAGCTTCACTTTTTGTAAACAACTTTCAAAGTATTTTTTACAACAAACATTTGAGTCAAACTTTACTGCAATCAAATAATAATACATTTTTCTCGTAAATTTAGGAACATTGCAAAAATATTTTACCTCATTTCAACACACACATTTAATGGTTGTAAACAGTAGAATGGGCAGCAGAAAACTAACTGACTCAGAAAACAGGGTGAGTCGCCAGTGAGTTTAAAGTCCCACTCCCGCGACCCTTTTCGGCCATTTTAAAACCAGCTCATTAGCCATGCACATTAGCAATGTACCTTTAAATAGCAATCTGTTTACTGACTCAAATACAGATATTTTTTGTGAAATTCAATGATGCAGGTTACAGATGGTAGCGCTACGTTGCACCACATGATGCAGATTTAACACAGCCTCACATATTCCAACACACTGCAGACACTCAAACACCAACACCGATGGAGAGAGACTGAATGGGGGTTGGATTATACTTATATGAAAAACCCTGAAGAGACCAAGCTTCTTTGTAAACATGCATTTATTCAGTTAACTCTTTAAGGCAATTGGCCATTGCACCAATAATAGGACTGATCTACCCAAGTCAGTTTAAAATATCACCTGTCTTCTGAGCCTCCTAACTGATCCGATAAGCCGTAACACAGGCCCTAAAACAAATAATCATAAAATGCTGCCAGTGCTTTGCTTAATGGTGCAATTAGGAAGAGGGGAGAATGTCAGGGAGAATATCATCAACCCAGCGTTTCCTCTATCTGGTAGCGAACACCAAAGACTGGTTTGGTTTGGGATGCATGCTAAAGAAGCCAGCTCCATTATACATATTCATGCCCTGAAGGCCTAGTTTGGACCATTTCAGTTGGCCAAACAATATATTCCTGGTCATGCATCCATTGTAGGTAAATAATCTAACTTGTGCAGTGAAGATATTGAGAAGTTAAAAAGAAGATGTGTTGGTTTTACAGATCAGATAAGATGAAAGGAGGAAAGCTGTAGTAAAATCCATCAGATTGTTTAAGCACCCTGAGAGCCAGTTATTGGAAAGCTGTCAACAAGTTGGCACACTGCCTTGAATGAAGCACTCGTGGTCACAAAGATATCAGAGCCAACATCGATGGTATCACTCCAACTCCTTGATTTGAAGAGATCTACACTAAAACCTCCAGATATCAAGCCTTTTGCACAAACGTGGCCTAATAAACACACTGCTTGACTTTCTGATATCCTCCAGGTGAGAAGCAGCATAATGGATTGATAGAATAAAAAATGTTCTAGGACACTCTATCTGCAGCGGTGTGATTTACTGAATTCCTATAGGAGAGAACGACATTTATTTAGGATCAAACAAATGAACAAATATATCATAAATAAATACAGCATCTGAATCACCAAACATGAATCTTTTCCTAAGACAAGGATGACTACCTCAACTCATTAGCGCTAATGAAATGCGCAAACCAACATTGCTGCTGAGTTATGAAGCAGAAATATGATTTACTGAGCCCCACAATAAAGCTTTTCTGCACTTCGCTGTCTTTGGATACTTTAGTGTTAAATTCTGACCACTCCAAAGATGCTAGCAGCTCAGCAGTAAACAGCAAACAGTCCGAGTTAGCGGCTAGCTGGTGAACGTAGCCTATTAGCACTTAAAAAGCAAACATTTCTCTCAGGAGTTGGTGGAAACCAAATAGCCTAACTCAGACTCAATGGTGGACTGGACTTACATTTGTGAGGTGACCCAAATAATACTCCAAAGGTCTGGTAGTGTTGCCCTGTGTCAGCTGCCACAGTAAGCTGCCACACTAACCACAACAAGTGTCACCTTATTTTTAAGGGAGACTAGTAGAGTACGATTGAAAAGAGTTTTTTTGCAGGCTTGTAAAGGTGTATCCAGGTGCAGCCTGTGTGACGCAATACGTTAATAAAATTCGTGACGTCTTCGCGCGATATTTGCGTTCAGCGTGGTTTGGTTCCAGCACATCTGGTGCTGGCACAAGCTGGCACCATGGATAAGACATTGCTGGCAGACGGTTTATGAACTAACTAAACAGAGTATCTCTTTGCTAGGGGAATTTCCAGTAGCCTAAAGCCGTCCTTGTTTAGCTAGGTTTTTTCTGTTCTTTGTCTGGTTCAAAAAGTGACTGAAACACTACAAATTATCAGTCAAAAAGAAAATCAGATTCTTTTGTAGACTGAAAGTGAAAAAGAAAAGAACTGCAGGAAAATAAACCATGTTACCTAGGCTACTGCTTAAAACACTGAACAACGACTTTAAAGGGCAACAAAAAGTCAATGTTGAACTTTATAACTTGATGCAGCCAAAAAGAAAGAAAGAAGAAGCTGTTCAGCATTGCTAAATTGTATTTTCAAGTTAGCCACAACAACAAAATATGTGCTGTTTATATTTGCAAATTAATGGTTGTTTCACATTGCCAAACATTAATTATAAGGAATATCCTCATCGTTCATCATGCCAGTAAAACTTTTCACTTCCAAATCTCACTCTGCAGGGAAATTCAAACTAAGCAATTTTCTGTGCAGATTTCACATGTGCATTAGCCTAGAAATCTAGACGCACCCTAGCGGCAGCAAATATATTATACATTTTAATGATATAGTCTGGCTTGTCAGGCTACATGTGCATATGCATTAGAGACAGAATGAGTCTGAGTCCAAGTGTTCACAGTCTGATAGTGTTTACAACATAAGAAATGTCAAACATCCCTGTTACAATAAATCAATTATTATATTGAAAGCCTTGTTGCAATGGTGGGACGATGGCATGTCTAAATGGTGGTATGTCGGAGTGGTGGGATGTTGGAATGACAGCATGTAACCAAATCCATTGCGTCCGACACCTTAACTGTGTGACTCTGGGGGGTTAATGATATATAATGACAATGCTGCAGTGCACCTAAGAGCATTGGGACTATAGGTAAAGTGGCTTTAATTGAGGCTTCTTAATGAACATATAAGCTGGGCTTCGAACGCTGACAGAAAAACAGCACCAAGACCTGGCCTCTTCCTTCTCTCCCCCAGCTTTACTGAGTGCTGCGACATAATGTACATTAAGTGAGACCCATTCAGAGAAGGTCTGTGTAATATATGTTCGTGAATACATGTAGTTGTCCATACAATTGCGGATTGTGTGGTTCCTGGCAGGAGAAGCTCTGTATGAGAAATGGCAGGATAATAAATATTGGTATGGTGCCCACTCAATCCATTTAAAAAAATTATATTTTCAAACTCGCTGCATGGGAATGCCAACACAATTAGCTGATATACTGCGATATTTGAGTTAGTTGGATCTGGGTGTAGAGCATCCAGATGCACAAAATACAAAAAAGAAAAATCTCCCAGAAACTGACAGTATTTATGATGAACACAAATAAAACAGGCTGATACAAACATTTGAACACCAAAACTTCTTTATCAGACTTGAAAAGTAGGAGAAGGATATACTTAGTAAAGGGCTGGGGGAAAATTTGGCCTCCTCCAGAAGATGAAAGCTTCTAAAACACAGACACTAATGTTGGCAAGACAACATACTGCATATAAATGAACATTGATTTTGTATCACCAAAAGAACAAGGCCACTCGTTAAGTCACTTCACTTCTCATCAGCAAACAATTAGTGCACCTGCTCACCCATGGTTCATTTATGTTAACACCATTTACACATTGTTTATCTACACATATGTAACCCAGAGAGCATATTCACTGATTAGGCTGCACAGGCTGCTCCTCATCTGCTATAGTCAGATCAATACAGTAAGATTTTTTTCTCTCCACTGTCAGTATTCAGTATGGGCCAAACTACAGTAGAGGGGAAAGCTTGATCACTTCCTTGCCAAAGGTTACTTAAGAGGACTTTCTTAATTGTAGGGACACCCCAGCCTGTTAGCTGAGATTAGTGCAAAGACTACAGAGAGCTGAGAGCTGCTATCTCTGCATTAGTCACTAGACAAAGATACAAATGTAAACATTACAATATAATATAATGTTTATGTCTAATTCCACCCCTTCTATGTGATTATTATCAGGACCATTATTACTGACCGCAATCACGAAGCACACACACACCACAATGCACAGACTAGAACATCAAAGTGCATCTGCTGGCATCCTCACAATTACCAAAGTCACACTGCTAAGACGTGATGGGATAAAGATTCTAACAATAAGAGGCTGGGTTTTTATTCAGTTTTGAGCTTTCAGGCTTCCATTACGTCAACTCACAAATCTGATCTGTTGCTCACAGCTGTGTGACGACTGCTCAGTCATGTCAGGTAAGATAAATCAAGCCGAAAGATTGTCAGACTTGGCAAAAACCAAGTCACTATCTGGGCGCCAAACTGTTCTTTGTTGGACAGCCAGGTGTCCGCAAGGTTACTAATGAGGAGTGAGAAAGAGGATCAGACAGGCGAGGAACCTGCTCACACCTGCTGCCCCAGCGACCCACACCACTGCCTGATTACACATTATCTTTCACTGCATCCTCCCCTCAACCTGGATGTCACCCCAGTGAGCGGCCAAGCATGTGTCAGGCAGTGTTATGTCACCTGAACGTATCCTAATGGGCGTTGAGTTTGAAAAGGAAATCAGGCGTAAAACATTTCAGCAAGCTGAAAATAACCTTCCTGTTTGTGGTGAGGTGCAGTCGACTAATGAGAAATTTTGAAGTACAAAAAAGGGGATCCAAACAACACAATTCACACATTGGAATCACAAAAATCTACCTGGATTTTACCTAAAAGGATAATGTTGGTGTCCTTTTTCTGGTTGCTCATGATATCTCGGGTAATATGCTTGTTTATCATACAGACATTTTGGCAATAAAATGCAAATATGCCAATAAAATGAGAGGTTGGAACAGATAAAGAGAGGTTTTCACCCACTGTATGAGAAATATTTCTATGTATAGAGCCAGAATATGAGCACACAGCAAGATGAAGAGGATTTAGGAGTTATTAATCACAATGCAGTGGGAACAGACAGTACAGAAGAATATCCTGTGCACACATATGACTTCACTATGTCAAAGTTCATCATTTATGACACCACCGTGTGCTGTGGGTCATGTCATGTTAGTTTTGTTTGCCTTGTACAAACGGAATAACAAAGGACCAACTGCACTGAATATAGTGCAGTTGCGAATAAGGAACGCAGACGTTTATGAATACTGTAGTAGCCTGGGATATACAGTATATGAATGTGTTAAAATCCTCTCAGTGAGAAGTCTAATATTTCTGGAGCTCAGCGAGCCTCTAACCTTATGCAGTGACTCTAAAATACAGCCACTGCACATTACTGTTCTGCACTGGGCAGTGCCAACATCTACATATTAGATTTACAACTTTCTGCTACACACTGTGGAGCATTTGAGTGTTCAAATGGAAGCAGTAAATATGCAAATATATTGATATAAAGCTGTACTGTACATCACACTTTTCTGGATGTAGCATCAGAGATCAGAGAATACAGTAAACACACACACACACACACACAAGATCAAAAGCTGAAGAGCAAAGTTTTACATCAGTAGGTAGCCTACAGAGATAACAACTAGAAGAAAATGTCTGCTATCATGTTGAACTCTTAGTATTCTCTAAGGCGTCACTGAAATATTTGACATTTCAATTATCTTCTAACCATCAAACACAGTTACATTTATTTAAGATCATCTTCTCTTTGCCAATATGAGACCTAATGAACAACACAAGTATACTACTAAAATAGCAAAACCTCTCCACTGCACTTTCTTGTATGTCCTCTGGAAATTAATGTGATTTCAATTTCAACACAACCTACAGTAAACATTCTCAGTTGTAACACCTTCTATAAATGTGTCAGTGTAAGTACTATGCATGTTTGGCTGCATGTACACACTGTTAATTCCCCTCAGTACCTTTCTTATTATCTCCTTTAACATTTATTCCCAATGTATATACACAGGTCCGTGTACCTTTTGTCAGTTTGATATTCCGTTTTAATAAAAAAACGGGAAAACGGAAATACCGTGGTTTTTTCCTTTTTTTACTTTTCAAACAAAAACCAATAAATGAAAAAACAGAGTCGTTTTTCCGTTTTTGGTTTTCTGAATCAAAAACGAAAAACGAGAAAACCACAGTCAAATAACGGCCCGAATTTGGTTTTTGTAAATTCATTTGTTCGTTTTTCGTTTCATGTTTATCAATATAACGGCGGGCAGAACGGAAGCGGAAGTGACACGTAATAACTTCAAAATAAAAGCATGCTTATTTTCATCCAGACTACCGTTCTCTTTATACACTCATTTTTACAGTTTATGCTCGACACGTATAGCCTACATTTATTTCAGTGAACTAAAGTATAGTTGTAGTCGATGCCATGTACTAGTGTTTTGTGTGTGTGTGTGTGTGTGTGGGGGGGGGGGGGGGGGTCAGGGGTCAGGTGGGATGATACGTCACCAAGCGTAGTAAAATCAGCTGTTCTTCACCTGTGACCTGCTATGTTTTAGCTTATCGACATTCCTCTGGAGCTCAGTTTTTATTGTTGAAGCGCGTCCGGCCCTATTAGCCATTAATTGTTCCATCCAGTCGCCCTAACAAGTAGGTTATTTTTAGCTGAATGCATATTGTGGGAAAGTTTTACCCTGCGAACGTCACCAGCAGAGGTCCCCATCACACACAAAATAAAAGTAGCATGCTGCTTACTTTCATACAGCCAAACGTTCACTTTATAGCCTAGCTACAGCCCTACACCAACGTTAATTTAAGCAATATCACACGAGAGGGAGTGCTGTTGTACTGTATATCAGCACGGCTGTGATTCACTGCGGTCGAATGAGCCGTCGTTCGTCTTCGCGGAGTCAAGCCAGCCGCACAGACATTTTAACTGCGCCCGTATCAGAGAACGGCGAATGCTCCGAGTCCACCGGCAAAGCTAGCGCTAGTTTAGAACCAAGCGAGATGACTTCCGGTTTTCAAAATAAGACGAGGATAATACGGAGGCAATCGAGGCGTGTGTGTGTGTGTGTGTGTGTGTGTGTGTGTGTGTGTGTGTGTGTGTGTGTGTGTGTGTGTGTGTGTGTGTGTGTGTGTGTGTGTGTGTGTGTGTGTGTGTGTGTGTGTGTGTGTGTGTATAACCATTGTTTATTGGCTGTTAGGCTACAGTGTAATGAGGTGTTTTCAACACTTTTTTTCCACATCATTAAAGCAGAAGTAAGGGGAATGTTTGTGTTAATATAAGTCTTAAATAGTTCTATCTTCCGACAGCAATCACTTCTATAGAGTGGTGGTTACACCTATCAGGGCCTAATGCATTTTAAACAGGAAAAAGGCCTTATACTCCAGTTTTACTGTACAGTAACATCACTTTGGTCCATAACTTCTGTCAATACTTGGTAGTTGACTTCAGGACCACGCTGGCTACTTCCTCAGTCATGATCAAACATTTTTACTGTATCATTTTGGAGAAATGAAGCCTCAAATTTACATCTTTAGCTTCTTTTAAACAGGAAAAAGGCCTAATACTCTACATTTACTGTACTGTAACATCACTATGGCCCATAAGTTCTGACAATGGTTAGTACAGTTGACCTCAGGAGTATCCTGGCTACACCCTCCGTCATTTTCAAACATTTTTAATGTATCATTTTGGAGAAATTAAGCCTAGAAGTTGTCTTTCCTTGGACTTGCACTGGAAAAGCTCTGTCATTTTAGAGAAATTAAGCCTCTAAATGAGAATAAATACCGAGCATAAGGCCTCTTTCTATGTAAAAATGGAACTGTATAGCTGAATTTCTCTAAAATGATGCAGGAAAAATGCTTAATAGTGGATCAGTGGGTTGTAAGGATGGTCCTGGAAACAACTTTATCAACTTTTGTCAAAAATTATGTATCATAGGGATTTTACATTTGCGTGAATATTGAGCAAAATTAATGGATTCATTTCTCAAAAATTATACAGTCCAAATACTTGACACTGCATGGGTGAGTAGTCAGGATATTCCCGAGGTCAACACTAACCATTGTCAGAACTTTAGGCCAAAGTGATATTACTGTACAGTAAAGATGGAACATTAGGCTTTGCAAAACTTTTTTTTTTTTTCCAAATTTGAGGCTTAATTTCTCTAAAATGATACAGTAAAATGTTTGATATTGAGTGAGGGAGTAGTCAGGATGGTCCTGAAGTCAACTGTACCAACCATTGTCCGAACTTATGCACCAAAGTGATGTTACTGTACAGTCAATATGGAGTATTAGACCTTTTTGTCTTGTTTAAAAAAAGCTAAGAATGCAACTTTGAGGTTTAATTTCCCCAAAATGATACAGTAAAAAGTTTGATAATGACTGAGAAAGTAGCCAGGATGATCCTGAAGTCAACTTTACCAAGTATTGACAGAACTTATGGACCAAAGTGATGTTATTGTACAGTAAAATGGAGTATAAAGCCTTTTTTCCTGTTTAAAAGAAGCTAAAGATGCAACTTTGAGGCTTAATTTCTCCAAAATGATACAGTAAAAATGTTTGATATTGAGTGAGGGAGTAGCCAGGGTGGTTCTGAAGTCAACTGTACCAACCATTGCCTGAACTTATGGACCAAAGTGATGTTATAGTACAGTAAATAAAGAGTATAAGGCCTTTTTGTCATGTTTTAAAAAAGCTAAGAATGCAACTTTGAGGTTTAATTTCCCCAAAATGATACAGTAAAAATGTTTGATAATGACTGAGGGAGTAGTCAGGGTGGTCCTGAAGTCAACTGTACCAACCTTTGTCTGAACTTATGGACCAAAGTGTTGTTATTGTACAGTAAATATGGAGTATTAGACCTTTTTGTCATGTTTAAAAAAAGCAAAAAATGCAACTTTGAGGCTTAATTTTTCCAAAATTATACAGTAAAAATGTTTGATATTGAGTGAGGGAGTAGCCAGGGTGGTCCTGAAGTCAACTGTACCAAGTATTGACCGAACCTATGGACCAAAGTGATGTTATTGTACAGTAAAATGGAGTATAAAGCCTTTTTTCCTGTTTAAAAGAAGCTAAAGATGCAACTTTGAGGCTTAATTTCTCCAAAATGATACAGTAAAATGTTTGATATTGAGTGAGGGAGTAGTCAGGATGGTCCTGAAGTCAACTGTACCAACCATTGTCCGAACTTATGCACCAAAGTGATGTTACTGTACAGTCAATATGGAGTATTAGACCTTTTTGTCTTGTTTAAAAAAAGCTAAGAATGCAACTTTGAGGTTTAATTTCCCCAAAATGATACAGTAAAAAGTTTGATAATGACTGAGAAAGTAGCCAGGATGATCCTGAAGTCAACTTTACCAAGTATTGACAGAACTTATGGACCAAAGTGATGTTATTGTACAGTAAAATGGAGTATAAAGCCTTTTTTCCTGTTTAAAAGAAGCTAAAGATGCAACTTTGAGGCTTAATTTCTCCAAAATGATACAGTAAAAATGTTTGATATTGAGTGAGGGAGTAGCCAGGGTGGTTCTGAAGTCAACTGTACCAACCATTGCCTGAACTTATGGACCAAAGTGATGTTATAGTACAGTAAATAAAGAGTATAAGGCCTTTTTGTCATGTTTTAAAAAAGCTAAGAATGCAACTTTGAGGTTTAATTTCCCCAAAATGATACAGTAAAAATGTTTGATAATGACTGAGGGAGTAGTCAGGGTGGTCCTGAAGTCAACTGTACCAACCTTTGTCTGAACTTATGGACCAAAGTGTTGTTATTGTACAGTAAATATGGAGTATTAGACCTTTTTGTCATGTTTAAAAAAAGCAAAAAATGCAACTTTGAGGCTTAATTTTTCCAAAATTATACAGTAAAAATGTTTGATATTGAGTGAGGGAGTAGCCAGGGTGGTCCTGAAGTCATCTGTACCAACCATTTCCTAAACTTATGGACCAAAGTGATGTTATAGTACAGTAAATAAAGAGTATAAGGCAATTTTTCCTGTTCAAAAAAAATAAAATCAAAAAATGCAACTTTGAGGCTTAATTTCTCCAAAATCATACAGTAAAAATGTTTGGTAGGGTGACATCAGGTAAATTGGGCCATCAGGTAAAATGAGCCAGTTAAGGTTTGAGCCTCCTAGCTTTTTAAGTTTTAACAGGCAATGGCTGTAAATGATTTCAAATTGTTGCTACAACTGTACTTGACAAAAAACAATTGATTTGAGTGGTCTCTGGTTGTTGTTGTGGATGGGACAATGCTTTATATCCAGCCTGCTGAGGAGAAGTGTGCGAAAAGTGGCCTGGCAAACAAATTTCACTTGAAACTGATAAGGTTGATAACTCCGTAAAAAAACAGATCTACAATAAAAAATGTGATTTATAATACACATTGTGATTCTCCCCACTGGATAGAATGCAAAATTCTTGCTAAGCTGACTTATTTTTAATTTAAATGCATTTTTTGTGGGTGGCCCAATTTACCTTAATGCATCATGGTAAATTGAGCCATGCATTTCAGCTAAAATGGGCCACATACAAAACACAGTCTTACACTGAAGTTACACAGAAATTGAGGGTGCAAAACATGTTCAAAGTTAGATATATATCCAAGGTTGGTCAGTGCCACTCATGGTGCCATTAGCACTGTGGGGGAAAAAATGGCATCTATAATGCCACAAACACACATACACACACAGTAAAAGAGCCTATAACATAGTCAGCTAACAAAGAGCATAGCAACAACATGATCATGTAATTTTAAAATGCATTTTAAGATTAAAAAATGTCTTCAACCTCTTATGTTTTTACTGTTAATGTCAAGTTTAGTGTTGTAGTTTAGTAGTAGTGTCAATTAATTATTACAATTTTAATGATTTCTGCTAAAATTACTGTGTTGTTCTCTCTTGGCCCAATTTAACTGAACGGCTGGCCCATTTTACCTGAACCTTCATCGTACCTCGAGAGGGAATATCCCGATACTTTAACTCTCATAATTCCAAAATAATTATACTTTTTAATTTTTTTTTCACACAGAAACATTTAAGAGACCTATGTCGATTTTTAAAAATATCAATGGATTTCATGCATAGCGTTTTTGATGGTCTTATTAGTCGTTTACCAAAAAGTGGCCCATTTTACCTGACTTCACCCTAATGACTGAGGGAGTAGTCAGGGTGGACCTGAAGTCAACTGTACCAAGTATTGACCGAACCTATGGACCAAAGTGATGTTATAGTACAGTAAAAATGGAGTATAAAGGCCTTTTTCCTGTTTAAAATTCATTAGGCCCTGTTAGGTGTGTAACCTCACACACACACACACACACACACACACACACACACACACACACACACACACACACACACACACACACACACACACACACACACACACACACACACACACACACACACGCCTGTAAAAAGTCCCACTGCTGTTATACTGTATATCAGCACTCATGGTCGGAACTAACTGTTGTATAATGCTTAATTAACGTTGGTGTAGGGCTGTAGCTAGGCTATAAAGTGAACGTTTGGCTGTATGAAAGTAAGCAGCATGCTACTTTTATTTTGTGTGTGATGGGGACCTCTGCTGGTGACGTTCGCAGGGTAAAACTTTCCCACAATATGCATTCAGCTAAAAATAACCTACTTGTTAGGGCGACTGGATGGAACAATTAATGGCTAATAGGGCCGGACGCGCTTCAACAATAAAAACTGAGCTCCAGAGGAATGTCGATAAGCTAAAACATAGCAGGTCACAGGTGAAGAACAGCTGATTTTACTACGCTTGGTGACGTATCATCCCACCTGACCCCTGACCCCCCCCCCCCCCACACACACACACACACACACAAAACACTAGTACATGGCATCTACAACTATACTTTAGTTCACTGAAATAAATGTAGGCTATACGTGTCGAGCATAATCTGTAAAAATGAGTGTATAAAGAGAACGGTAGTCTGGATGAAAATAAGCATGCTTTTATTTTGAAGTTATTACGTTTCACTTCCGCTTCCGTTCTGCCCGCCGTTATATTGATAAACATGAAACGAAAAACGAACAAATGAATTTACAAAAACCAAATTCGGGCCGTTATTTGACTGTGGTTTTCTCGTTTTTCGTTTTTGATTCAGAAAACCAAAAACGGAAAAACGACTCTGTTTTTTCATTTATTGGTTTTTGTTTGAAAAGTAAAAAAGGAAAAAACCACGGTATTTCCGTTTTCCCGTTTTTTTATTAAAACGGAATATCAAACTGACAAAAGGTACACGGACCATACACAGAATAGCATATAAAGATTATGTATTTATTTCATCTAATCTCATTGAGACAGAGTCTTGTTCTCAAGAGACCTATTGACAGACATACAATATAAAAACAATTTATTACTGGCAGGTTTTAATTCATGCTTCCTTTTTGTTCTCTATCATTTTGATTACCCTGCATACACCCTACATGCATACTTACATACTTTTCATGCATGTGTCCCTACTTGATAATTATTGCTCCCACTGCACAGTATTGTTCTGTATTAGCCTTTCATTTAATTCATTCATTCACTTTAATGTTCTATTCCATTACTCTTTGCCATATCCTACTACAATGATATCTCATGCTGCAACAATAACCATCAGTTTTCCCTGTTGGGTTTATTAAAGTTTCATATTATGATTATGTAACTATTGTACCATAAACACTGAATAACCTCAGTTTGAATAGATGAGTTCATTGAAAGCCTGAGCAACAGACATTTGACAATGAACACACAAAGCAACTCTACTTGTGGATTCATTTTAGCTATTTTGTCATATATTTTGCTTTCTAACCCAGAGCTCATTTGGACTTAATACACATTTTCAGCCAATACAATATAATTTTGAATTTCTAGTAGTTGATGTATTTGTCAGCTACTGAAAGTCACACTCACTTCAATAGAGAAAAAACCCCTGTCTCTTATTTTAATTCATGTTTATGCTTTGGCCTCACATTTGTCTTTAAATGCATCCAGGTATGACCTGAAGGCTTCACTTCTCAAAGGAATACCTACTGCTGAGATGACCTTCAGGAAAGACTATTACACAACCAGTGACATGTCAGATCCAGAATGATCAACACTACTAATAGAACCACCACGCTGCTGTGGACCAGTCATTGGAAGTGAAGTATAGCCTCATGAGGAGCCAGAGGGTGAGGAACTGTCACGTGGCACATTTCAACAGCTATGTGATGCAATCAAACAGTTTGATTGAATTATTTTCACATACCAATCTGGTAATTACATTTTTTGCCAGTGTAGATGTTAACAAGTAATTTATAATGACAAAACTGGAAATGTACTTAGCAGCAGAACACACTGCAATCGAAGAACAGCATCACTCATTCTAAAAGTCTTGTTGTTTAGGTCCTGGACTTTCTGTTTGAATGTTGGACTGTTTTTCAAAGAGGAAAATCTCCAGTACAAAGACAAGGAAGTGAAATGCACTGAAAACATGTTCCACGTGTAAAATATTTCACAAAATGTTAACAATGTTTAGGTCTTTGGTGAAAAGAGAGAAAAAGCAAGACTTCTGAAGACTTCTACATTCATCTCTCTCTGGAACCATTGGGAGACGACCCAAGATTGTAACAATGTTGTAACTTAGGCAATGTTACAATAGAGCATACAACAATGCAGGCAAGTAGTTTGTTTCCTCAAATGTGTGTGTTCATGTTTGTCCAGACTGAGATTGAGGCCTGAGATGTTATGTTGCAGTGTAATACATGCCACATACTGACTAGTTACATGGTTCTGTTATAAATATACTTACCACCAATCTAATGCGAATACACGACATCTGCTGCATACATGCCTTCAGCCATTATACAAAACAAACCCAACCTCACACTGGTCTAAATTGGCTCTAAAATATGTTAGAGACCATTCAGAGGATTGCATCCCAAGCAGGTATGATGTCCAAACCATCGGCTGCTCTGAACAAACATCCTTTAATGCATATTTTAATGATTTGTTGCTTTTATTTTATTGTGTGTTTGACAGACACTCACCTCTGTGCAAATTGAATAATACATAACAAATAATCAAATTGAATTCTATGGAAAAACAGTGAAAAATACTTTCAGAAAAAAATGTATGTACAATTAGGCTACATTACAACATTGTATACATACATTTTGTTCTAAAAGCATCAGTAAGGTCAAGGCAAAACGACACTGTATTTAAAACATGAGTGTAAAAATGTAAATGAATGAATATGTGTTTTAGCTACTGTGAGACAGTATAAAGAAATAACAGTATTGTCCACGCAGTGATGAAAAGAAATCTCCATAATGAAATTTTAACCTGTGTACGGATTTATCACCTGAGACAAACATCCCTCTTTGCTGAATAGAGGTTTAACTTCTCTAGATATACTGTATATGGGTGGATGATCAATCGTGCATGCCCGCTTAATGTCATAGATGGGCAAATCTGTTCTCCTTTGCCTTGGTCCTTTGACACAAATATGTCCACAAATGATCATGGAAGAATTCAATTGGTTGGGTGCTTCACTGGTACAAAAGGGCAGATTTACGTATGATTTAGAGAGGTAGCCTACAGTGTATTGTCGGTGCTGCTTTGGGCTTGTCGAAAATTCAGACACATTGTCTCGTTGTGGGGAACAAGTCAGATCAATGGAGCACAGTAAAGATGACACAAACTAGGAAAAGTATGCTGCAAAGTATTGGAGTGGTTGGAGGAAGGTTCAATCCCATCTACAGCTATGTAAGTCTGTCAAAGTTGCACTAAACAAAAAGGGAAGCCTGCTCACTTGTTCTAGAAACCAACAGTGAATGGTGGAAAAACAATCTAGTATAAGAAATCTGTACAATTTCCTTCTTATTCAGCTTTTTAAATTGACCTTTTGTCCTTGGTGAATTGATCAATCTAAAGTTCCTCTTCAACTAGTGAACACTTATGCATTTCATGCTGTAGAACCCTAACATCGTGAAATTGAACCAACTTTGTAAATAAGGAATTACAATCAAAACTATCTGCAGCAGGTAGTCCAGCAAGCATACGGCCTGTTTTCCATAAGTATTCAGTTCAAGAGGTTCAGTCGAGATCGGCTTAGTGCTGAACAGAGGCACTAATTTATACATCATGAAAAGCAATTTACACCCCTTCCAAGGAGAGTGGTGTTATTCAATCAGGACAATCAGTGCACTTGACAAGAGAAAATTAACAAAAGACAATAACAGGAAAATATAGCCAAACTAGAATGGGGGTGGTAAATGACAAGTGTTAATGTGATGAATTGATTAACCAGACACTTCATATAAGCAGGATTGATCGACGTAATGCTCCATTTGCCCTTATACAAAAAGCATGCTACCTATTGACCCGCTGATGAGTAAATGGTCCTCGTAAAAGATTGCACAACTGCAATTGTAAGGCTGTAAAAGTAAAAGTATGGATGTAAACTGATGTGGGCATCAGAGTTTGCCTCCAGCATCTATCATTTATCACCAAAACACACATGATTTGTGCTTGTTCCGTTGGATTAAATAAATACATCACTGCAGGCTTTAACATAGCTTCATTTATCAAGAAGATAACAGAAAAAAACATACACAACTCCACTTGATAATGTCCCATTTCATAAAAATACAAGACTACATAAACTACAGAAACTTCTTTCCTAATTCACTGCAACCAATGTCGCCTTGATTTTAAGCCTTAATTATTTTCATCCTTCTTAAGGTAACGATTGCTGCCTTAGTCCAAGTACTGAATGAACAGGCAAGATTTCTTCTCCCAGCTCTTAAATTTTGTCATTAGTCTAGGCCCTCTTCATGGGTAATTAGAAGAACCTAATCCAAGTCTCTCTCCATGTGGTCTTGACGCTGACACCTGCTCCATCACATACTCTCCAGCACTCTGAATAAAGGTTTGAATCTTCTTGTACCACTATGACTCTAATGACTCACTTTTCTAATTCTCTAATCTAATTACACTGGTAAAAGCCTGCACAAAGAGAGATTATGCTCATTGTTTTATAGACTACATTACTAATTTGGTCATGTTTCACAGCCTTATTAAGTATGACAAGGTGAGTGTTGAATAACAACCTCATCTTAAGACTTAACATAGTGGAAAAAACTATGTCTTTTTCTAACTGCAACATAGTAAAATATTTAAATTGAGACTTGTAGTATCAAACATGCAGGGTGTTACATTTCAAGGCTCCACATCCATGCACTTGTCTGTCTCACTAATCAGTGTCCTCAATGCAGACTAAAGGAGGACTCCTCAATCTGCCTTTCTGCACCCTGCTCCTCTGGGTGGCACATAAACATAACCCCTGCCAAAAGGCTTCAGCTGTCGGATAGAAGATGTAAGCTCACTACAGCCAGGAGACTGCTGAGTGATTTCTTCTTCTTTTTCCTTTTCTTTTTAACTAACACCTGTTAGAGAACGTACATTGCGTATAAGCTTAACCCTTACCTAAAAAGAGAGAGCTCCTTTCCATGTCGCTCACCTTGCCACAGAAAAAGAAAATGTGGCAGTAGACACGACCACGTCCGCCGTAATATCCCCCTGCCAGTTCAGAGAGGGAGCGAGAGAGAGGGACAGAGAGAGAGGGGGAGCGAGAGAGCAAGATAGTGAGTTAGAGAGAGAGAGAGAGAGAGAGAGATGACTGGGCCAGGTTATTAACGAGGGGGGATAGGGGGAATTGGAACAGCTCCTCGTGACAGCACCTTTTATTGAAAACACATGCGCACACACAATCAATAAAACACAATTTAAAAAAATGCTATTATATCTCGGACACGGTCAGGGTCGTTATTTAGTTTAGTGGGACTATTTGTTCAGTTCCACGTGAACAGATATGAAGCTGTTCAGTAAGGTATAGGCTACAGGTGACCTACTTGTTGCCTCCTGTGTGGTCAAACAAGCTGTGGTTTTTTCTTTTATCTTCATTGTTAAAACAAGGCTGCACTGCAGTTTATGACTCACCTGAGCACACACGCTGTCATCTAACTATTTCGACCATTTTTACAATGTGCACTCCATTTGTTACCATAGGGACAAACGAAGGAGAGTCCTTGCTGCACCAATAAAAAGAATATGTGAAATGGAAAAAAAGGAAAGAAAAATAAAAGACAATTGCCTTTCTTTTCGTGACAGATAACTTTAATTAACTGGATTCGGGGTTAGTAGGCTAAGATGATGTTTTGAGTGAGTGGGGCTTTCAGGGTGATGCGATGCACCCACCCAGTAGGCTATGTGCGCCCATCAAGTGTGTGATACACACTCGGGCCGCTGGGTGTCAGTGAACGCACATAATAAATAAAGTGGATTGCTGAAGCAACTTTCGCCATAAGAACATTTTAAAAGAAAAAAAAAGAAAAGAAACGTAGTCCTACAATAAATAGGCTATAAGTAATGACCTCAACACCCAACCAGCTTCACTTAGAAATACATGCAATATTTTCCTTTATCATAGCCCAATTTTTTTGTATATATAGGCCTAATAAGTTTGATAAGACATGTTTAAAAATATCACATTTTCTTTAAAATAAAACCGGTAGGACACTGTTTACCATACATGGTATCCCTGCAACCCCTGAATAAGTGTGCTTTAAGTTAGAAAAAAGACTGTTTACTTTACACCATCCGGTACATTAACAATTGTGGTTCTTGGCATAGCCTATCACTGACAGATGTTCTTAAGTGGGACTCTTATTTGCTGTACTTGACTCGTGTAGACGATACAAAACATAATAAATAAATAATTCGAATTATTATAGTCTAATAACCGATTATAAGCGACTAAAATAGTCAAATGTTAATACACATAGGCTAATGATAGTATGAACAACAGAACAGCCTATTGATGATTATAATAGGTTAGTAGATGTGTGTGTGTGTGTGTGTGTGTGAGTGAGAGAGAGAGAGAGAGAGAGAGAGAGAGAGAGAGAGAGAGAGAGAGAGAGAGAGAGAGAGAGGTGGAGGTGGGGCTGTCCCAGAGTTTGACGTGATCCAATTCTCGCGATATTTCGGTCACTCAGTTACTTAGCCGTCTTGGATACCCCAGTTTCGCCTCTGAGAAACATCAACATAGTAACCCGGGAAAGGCACACTCGGAAGCGGGTACCGACGGTTCTCTCTCTAGGAATCCAACAGTGGACCTTGATATCTGATTACCTGGACTATCGCAGACACCACAACAATGAGTGCATGTCGGTAGAAAAAGTTGCTAGCTTAGTTGTGCCAACTGCAAGCTAACACTGGTTTGCTAACGTTAGCTGGCTAACGCTAACGTTAGCAAACAGACAAACAGCTGAACGACAACTGCACAAGTCCGGAGAAGTTAGGATTGTCTTATCATGAAGACGCCGGTATGAATGTGGACATCTAGACACCTTGGATCATTTCCTTAAAGGTAGGTGTTATATCTCGTCAACGCGGCGTTTGGCCAAGTTACCATAAACTCTTGAGTTGGCGGCTCCGACTACTCCCTGGACCAGAGACATCTCGACATAAGTCTTCTTGAAGTCAGATGTTTGAATAAGTTGGAGACGTGATCGCTGGGCATACAACGATTGCACTAGAAATACTAATGTGGTACCTACATAGTTTAACTTGTTTAAGTAATACTTATGAGGCTTTACAAGACGGCAATATCCTTCTTTTAGTTTCGACCCGAAAGTAGATTACCGATGGATTTAGTTGTGAAATATACCTGGTGCCTCAGTATTAGCCTTCAAAAGTTTAGATTTCTCGTTGACAATGCGAGTTTGATGGCCAGTATTTTATGTTCTGTTTTGTACAGTCATAGATTAATGTATTCAACACTAACAAACCCGACGACAGAATGATCCTTGTACCAAATGTACGGTATGTCAGCCCCTCTGTTATTTACTAAATAAATGTAAAAATCACAAAGTGGCCAAAATGGGAGTTGAACTCCTCAATGAATTATCCGGGGACATCAC
The DNA here is from genome assembly GCF_045865225.1 of Trachurus japonicus. Classification (NCBI taxonomy): domain Eukaryota; kingdom Metazoa; phylum Chordata; class Actinopteri; order Carangiformes; family Carangidae; genus Trachurus; species Trachurus japonicus. The sequence continues at coordinate 15,986,498 of NC_140910.1, forward strand.
GTTAATGTCTAGTGGGTGTTAAGTTATAAAAACAAGACTCATTACGATGGAGAGAAGTTGATTGCGTTTAAAATCAATACAACCAATGTAAAGTCAAAGATGGCCCATTAGTTCTTCATCGCGCGTAGTGCCGGGCGGTCACTTGCACAGTGGTGGCCTCGGTGGTCAAAAGCTATAATGCAGCAGTCTATGGTCCAACCGCAGGGTTTTCAACAGGAGTATTTTTGTAATGTGGCGTACACCCATAAGCGGCAGCACCGAGCTTTTCAGCTGAACAGCGCTGCAAACTGCGAGTGAAGAAGACGGTATGCGCCATCTTGGATTTTACACGGGTTGTATTTGTTGTAATGGGAAATCATCGGCACTTCATCGGGAAATGATGTTATTTTATGTCAGTTACTATAACTCTCACTCGACATCATCATTTATTCCCTCGATTTGCCGCTAATGAGCCTACCTCCCTTTCAACAATTGTTAAATGTAATATTTAATTCAGTGTACTCCCGTTCACGAAATTAATAAAAACTAAATGCATGATGAACTGGGTGGCTTCACAGCAGTTGTACTGTACTACAGTCGCGGATAGGACCTTCTGTTTAAACTGGTTGTAAACCGGCTGTGGATTAAGGCCAGTGCGGCCAGAGATTAGTATTACAAACGCTATTTGATAACCTCAAACAAATGAGTTAGTTTTGAACAGAGAAGTGTCTCGTGTAATGCTGGCGTGTGCACTCTTTGAGTTCAAGTCCTATCGTCAGCTCCTTTCGACAGTCAAGATGACCACCTGACAACGTTAGTTCCTTGTATAAACGTTGTGACACTACATGCCTTTTAACGCAGCGCCATATAAACTGTTCAACCAAATTTTTTGGACTCAGATAACAGTAAAGTCACTGGCAGGTATCTACAATTTGACTGTTGTACGACCGCGGGCACCGGCGTGTGGCCGCATGTTAATCGAGAGCTGTTACTGAGTAATTCCGCTGATGCAGAAACAAGTCTTCTTCCTGTTTGCTCCTACTGACGTGGTCACTTCAGGGCAGAGTCATGTGATTGTTATGACTAATAGGTTTGACTTCCAAAGAGCTTATGAATAACTGCTCATAACTCGAGGGTTGTTAAATACATTATTGTTATATAGGATCCATACTTTATGTAACAGAGTTGGCATTGTGTTGTCTCAGCAACAGTATTATACAAGCATGGGTACATGGTTTTGCAGTTGACTTGATCCTGTAGGACTCCCCGTGCTCTAAAGTTACAGGTGTTTTAAGTAAACATCACTTGGCAGCCACTACAAACTTTAGCTCTGCAGCGGTACAACCTGTTTTTAAATGGCATTCGGACAATCTGCTGTGAACAGACTGTCAAGACAGAAGTGATATGCTAAGAGCTACCTAGGCAGATATTACGTGCTTTTTCCTCTTTGTTATACCTTGTTAGTTTCACTTTTCACATTTCTTGCACAAATGAATGCTTTTAATGATCATGTACCTTGCTTGGTTTTGCTCCTCCAGTTTTTTATTATTTGCGTGTCTAATCTTGGGTACAGGTGACTTGGAGAGATGAGGAGTAGCAGGAGGACTGAAGTGTCTCTTAAGAGCTCTGCTCAGCAGCTAACGGATCACACTATTGGCACAGGTAAAGGAAATGCTCTCCAGTTGTAGCAGCAGTTTTTATTTTCATATTCTCAGTTGGTATAAAGTTCTCACTTTAACTGAAATTCATATTTAGGATGTCTTCTATGGATTATACAGAGTGAGATGTTCTCTCTCAAGTGTCATAATGGATTTTATTCTCTCCTCTTTGTCAGAGCTGACAACTGCATGGAAAAGTTTCGCTCAGTCCAAAGCTGCTGTAAGTGTTCCTGTTGAGTGATTCTGTTTTACAGCCTTTTAGAGAGAATTGCCTGATGAAATACAGTCTGTAATACCTCATAATAATGATGATGATGATGCCTCTTTTTTAAGTCACATAACATACATAAGATGTCTCATGTGTATTTTCTCTGTATAGTTGCGGCACATAGAGAACCGTCTAGAAGCAGTTCCAGGTACAGGGGTTATCCTGGACTCGGTCATGGACCCCCCAAAGGACAAATTGTCCAGGACAGTCCGCTACAGGGGTGAGTAAATCCAAATTTAAAGCTGTATTTTGCCAAATGGGTTATGTGTTAACAACTACGTATATAACTATTTATATTGTCCTCTCTGTGATCAGATGGCCAACAAGCTGATGACAGTGGAGGGTTTTTAAAGCGAAGGGGGCGTAGTCAGCAGAGTCCAGAGAAGAGCAGCTCACGCAGCCCGCTGAGAAATACTACCCAGGACAGCAATGTCCGCAGGAACACCAGTGTGGAGTTCAGGGAACCACTGGCCTCATACAGGTACAAATACTGCTAAATGTATTTATGAAATGTCATTAACCACCCCTTAAGTGAAAGTGCAAACTATAAGAATGTTAATGAGATATCAAAATATATTTAAATGGTATGGAAATTGACCCCATCTACTCAAGCTGTCCTGTGTTTGTGTATGGGTGTGTGTGTGAGAGAGAGAGAGTTCTCTAGTGTGACAACAGTATAAGTCAGTGTTTATTGCAGACCTGGCCTGTGACATTTTCATTGTAATAATTGCATCAACTCAATGTTTAAAACGTGATACAACAGAAGAGCTCTCTCCATACCGGTCAGTCCGGGTGTTCTTTGATCTTCATGACTTCTATTGAGGACCCATATGTTCTTGACAGCTCCCCTGAATAGCCTCTAAGTGAAAAGGCCACAGACTGCACTCTAGCTCAGGGCCCCTGTGTTTGCAGTAATACTGCAAAACCTTCAAGATTTGTCTCTAGTATTGGCGCCAGTATGACAGGATTACTTTGTCCAGATGTTACATTTACAGTAAATCAATAAAGTTGCAAATGTTTTATCGGCAACATTATTTATCAGCATTTTTTTTATTTCAAAACCTGTCAGGTATGAAAAGATATGTCAGAAGTTTTTGTTTATGTTGCAATTTTACCAGCGAATGTGCACAGTTTATCATGATTATTAGATCACTTCTGACGTTATTCAACCATCATCATAGTCAATAATGTGAGTAACATTTACCCCACTGTAATTAAATTCAGCATTTTCATTTCATTACTGAAATAAATTTGAGATGTTTTGTCATTAAACTAAAGTGACATCTTGAGTGAGTATGGCACTCGGTCCCTCTATACCATTTGACCAGTCATAAATGTGTTCTTCTGTACACTCAGTAAATTAAGAGTAAATCTTGATCCTTTTCTGATCCCATGTAATCTGGTTTGTTTCCAGAGAGGCCACCCCTCCACCACATCCATCCTCTCAGCTGGATGCCTACAGCCTGCATTCGGTGCCAGGGTCTTCGTACCCATCCTCTACGCCTCCCTCAGATCCTCTGCTCAGCCAGCTGGTCTACCAGAGGGACACCAGGGACAGGCAGACGGACAGAGACCTGGAGAGCACACACTCCTCGGCTCTGGAGAGCACAGAGGTGCGCTACCTCAATGACCAGCCAGCTCTGGACACCCTGAGGACTATTGCAGGTGTACGAGCCACTGTAAGGGAGGGGGCCGAGGAGGAAGGCACTCCCAAAGCACAACTGGGTATGGACGGCCACGGTTCAAGCTCAATGCTAACTCCAGCCTCCTTACGCCGAGGGGAGAGCACTCCCTCCACCAGCCCTGGCTCAGCCTCCCAGCGCCTGGAGAACCTAAGGAGACATCAGCCCGATGATAAACTGGAGAAGCTCAAAGAACGAATTCGAAGGCAGAGACAACATCTTGAAGAGGCTGCAGAGAGAGAGAAGCTGATGGGTTTTCTGGAACAGCCTATAATGGCAGCTGTGGGGAGTAACAACGCTGGTACCGGCAACATGCCCACAGCCAAAATACGTAAAGTAGCAGCTGCTCCACCTGCACCTATGTACAAAGGTAAGGTTTTTTATTTGTTTGAAAAGCATAAGCAAAATGAGAGCTGAGGGTTTTTTGGAAAATAGAATTGAGCCATTTAGAAGCAAACAGGATGTTGCAGCTTGAATGTTCGACCCTTTTGCTCTCAGGTTTCAACAGTACTGAGACAAAGATACGGACTCCTGATGGGAAAGTGTGGAAGGAGGAGGAGTTTCATAACCTTAGCAGAGAAATATACAGAGACCTGTCAAGACAGTTTGCTGGTAAGCAAAAAATACAAACTTTTTCTTCTCAGTGCTCTTTCTTCTTGTTTATAGAATTTTCTGGACTTGTTACAGCAAATCGACACTTTGTTAAATGTAGAAAGTGGCATTTCCTGGTGATTTCTGAAAATGTATGTCTTATCTTATATTTATATCTTTTATATGTTGATCTACTGTTCAAATGAGTTTTAGAGATTTTGACATTTTACCATTGTAACAAGTTGGACGTTGTGTTCAAACACATGCAGTGATTTCCTCCTAGATTGTTGATGCTGATAAGTGCTGGTATGTAACTGTGTCTTTTTCATGTATGACGTGTATGAAAAACAAATCAGCGTGAGCTAGCAGCTCTGTGGTTAGGGAATTACTGCCAAAAAAGAATGTGTCGGATGTGTGGCAGTGATTCCAATATGCAAAGTTAGATGTTTTTCAAATTTAATCGTAATCTTTGCCAGGAAGTGGTGGACAGTTTCTAATAAGTTAATGTGAGTTAATATGACGTGTTAGTTGAATCTTAAAAGAAAGCATCTGAATGAACATCTGTATCTGTGATGGTTCTGAAACATCAGCATTAGAGCAGGTGGAAGATACAATAACGGCAGCAAATGTTGCTGGCCAAAGCTTTGGTCAATGGGGGATTCAAGTCTGTGAATGCAGTGTTGTGCTTTGATGCAAATTGACAAGTTCAAGTGTGGATATTCACAACAGTTGATTAGAAAATGCAGTCCTCCAAGTGTATATTATATTTATGAGGAAGATCAAGCGACTAAAATCAGGATGACCTGATATCTTTTATTTTGAATAACTGTTTGTCAGTAAATGTTGCTTTGCAGCTCATTTTCTGTGATGTCCCTGTGCAGAGACCACCAGAATCAGGCATCAGCAGCAGAGGGAACAAAGAGCAGACGGGTCCAAAGAGAGGAGGCCTCCTAAACCAGTCAGGAAGGTCCACAGAGCTTCCCCTGCCTCTGACCTTAATGCAAAACCAGGTATAATAATCCTCTCTTATGTGTGAGGGCCAACCCACCCTCTGATCTTTTTTTAATTAGTGACAGTGGGAAAGCTAAGCATGTGGAACCGTCTGGCAGGTTTTGTCACAGATCAGTGAATACGCTTCCAAAACCAAGAACCTCAAGAGTTGAACCATCACATTGAGTACAAGACAATTTTATTATACTTTATTATATAACATTATTTATTACACACTTTTCTGTGTTCTTTCCATGTACTCATTGCCCCATACCAGGCCTGTGTGTTTTTCAGTACATGAACTAGAGGCGTTCTGAAGCTGTGTTAAGACTCTAATCCCTGAAGAAATGTCCAGTATGTATGACATGCAGATTGTGACAAGTACGAAGCATACAAACACCCATAAGACTCACAAGTACATACTGTGGTAACTTGGGAGCGTGCCTCTGACAGTTGGGAAAACAACCCTGTCCTCATTCACAAAAATTCTTCCAAAGCCACATGTGTAAACATGATCACTGTCTACCATGAACCCTATATGAAGACCTGGACGGGAATTTATTTATAATTGTTATATAATGATAATAGTATGTTGTGATTGACTGAATGAACAAAAATGGTTGAAATATACAGAACAAAAAAGATTAAATGTCCATGTCCTTAAAACCGTCTGTTTAAGAACATGCCAAGTTGTCCAGCTGTCTTTCAGTGCTTCTGGTGACTTCTTGTGTTCCTTCCAACTTTTGTATTGCCTCTCAAGTTTGGCTGGTCTCTGTTTCATGCTGGCGAGGTGCTATAAATAGCCTTCTGAAATCTGTGGCCAGGTTCAGTTGGCTCATCCACCCAGTACAAACAGCTGCTTAGTCAGTGGATGTGCAGCTTCATTACCAGGAACTGCTCTTTGGTGTAGTTCAGCCAGAGTGAAAGGTGCTCTGGAGATTTTCCCCAAGTGAATGTTCTATTCTGCTGTGCACCACAAAAGCAATTATAGTCTGACATGGGGTTTATTCAGACATGTGGTTTTCCTTTGTTCTGATTCACGTGCTAAAACAATACAATTGTTGCATTTTTCTATTGGGTTTCTTGTGTTTACAAGGTAAAGGTCCCAAATGGTCCAAAGTTGTAAACAATTGCCATGGGCAAAGCAACTGTTTTCTCATTGGTCAGAAATCTTACGGAAGGAGGAAGAGTTTACACAGGAAAAACAAAAACCGTTGAACATCAGCAGCGTGTGGTGTGTTGTTTCGGTTGCTGAGTCGATAACGTTCTTACTGCAAGCGGTCTCGGCTCCAGGGCTGAGAGACCTCCCCTTCTTGGCGATCTCATCCCGCTTGGTTTATCCCTCACCCGACTGCTGTGATCACATATGTGAAAACAAACAGATTTTTGGTTAAAAGCTCCCTGAACGAGCCAGGTCTTAGGGGCTGTAAGTAAAGTAAACAGCCTGAGCCCCATCTTCATTTCATGTTCCATGAACTTGAGAGTATTGAATTGCAGTACACTTGACTGACAACATCAAATGTGTTAATTGTATGTTTCTCTGCAGCGATCAGCCCTGCATCGTGGCGGGACGGTCAGAAGCTGGTGAAGATGGTACTGGGTCCAGTTCCCAAGCTGCAAAAGGAGGAGGACAGGGCCTGTCCAGCTGATGGACTGAGCAGAACAGGTGGGACCTGGTGACCTAAGCACTTACCCTTATAGGCATACCACTACATCCCTGTCCATACTGCTATGTTAGCCCATTTCATTATACCAACAGCCGGCTCAGCTTACCATCAACCAGTTAATCTCTGCTGTAGCCATTTGTCCAGTGGTCCTCTTTTACTAGGAAGAAAGTAAAAAGAACATAGACAATGGATGTGATTAGCTTTTTACTACGGTTTAAAGACTTGCTTGAAATGGTTCAGCTTGACGTCAAAAATGTCCTTTCTGCAATATTTATGTCTAGCGGCATGTGGGACAAAAATTAATCAGTGAGGTGTAAATTAGGTTTTTACTCTTGACTGTCTATCTCCCCCCACCCCCTTCTCATTTTACACAGATCTGTTTTCTCACACTGATGTTGATCTCTAACACCAAACATACATTTCTGCACTGGATGCCAGTACCTGTAATGGAGTTTTTCCCATATAATGGGAAGATGTTATGAAATACATGATCTGTAGTTTCTTTTTGGATTTTTGCATCTCTGAGACTCACAGACTGAAACCAGCACCAGCCAAAAGAATATCAATAAATAAAGAGTCCATGGCTGCTGCTGTGCTCACACTATCATAAATTCTGTCTCAGTCTCTCCCATGCGCACACGTAGACTATCACTGCACCGTCTTCTTTGCTCACTGCATCTGTGCTGGGCACCATTGACCGGAAGAAATAGAGATTGACTGGCTGTTCTGGTTGGATGCACAATCAGACATGGCCTGATTTCCAGAGGTTGTTCCCAGTGCAGGCAGCATCTACTCTGGGGAATGGCAGAGTGGGGCAGAGTGTTGCGATGAGCCCCACAGCAGCCATGCTCTAAAAAAACACTGTCTGGATTAGATATAGGAATTTTCAGTTTGGCCCAGATTAGAGTTGCCATGGCAAGCTTGAATCCCAAAGCTCTGTCTGGGTCTAGTGATTTAGTTTTTTTAAAAAAATAATTTGGTGCAGTGACATGTTTGAGCATGTAGTTGAGCTGTGATGAACCTATTTATTACAGACACTCATCATAGACAACAGAGGATTTTATTCAAATTTAGAGTTGAAAATGTGAGAAGTAATCACATACATGTACTTATGTAGGGTTTCCGCTATATCAGTGGTTCGCAACCTTTTTTGACTCGTGACCCCATTTTGACATCACAAATTTCTGGCGGCCCTGCGATCTCGTGACTGTGGCCATTGATCAAGATGCGCCAGCTCAGATATTTCTATATGCTGCATTTTATTTGAACTCAATTTATATTTGAGAAAGTGAAAGTATAGAATACAGTTGTTTAAGATTGTGTGTGGTGTTTTTAATCATAACAATAATAAGTAAAAAAAAAAACAAATATTATCAATTACTAGACATTTCAGGCGACCCCATTTGAATTCCAGGCGACCCCACATGGGGTCCCAACCCCAAGGTTGAAAAACACTGCACTATATACATTCAGTTGTGGCGGCCCGCCACTCATTCGCCGCTACTTCATAATCGGGTCGGCGCAGATGCACAATAATAATCTAATCTACCAGTATCTAAGTGTCTCAATCCACTGGATGGCGCTCGGTTTATCAATAAACAACGTCAACGAGGTTATTATAGCCCATAAATTTAACACCACATGTCCGTTTCTGTTGATAATCTCCTCTCTTCAGTGCTCATGTTCTCACTACTCGCTGGTCTGTTGACAATATCACGTGACGGTGGCGACCGATGTGATATTGTGGGGTGTTCAGGATCCTGCCGCCTCATCTTAAAAAAATCCTAGAGGAAACACTGCTTATGATTAAATATGAATCATGGATCATTTACTTTTATGTGTAGGAAAAAATCTTGAGTCAATATCTTACCAACTTTAACATTTTGCCTTTCTGTAAATTGTGTACCAGCTTCCCACCATCGCTCCAGTTCAGACCCACGTTCAGAGTCGAAGCGACGGTCCCGACCCAACAGCACAGAGAGGCCTCGCAGTGGTTCTAAAAGCCACTCCACCGCCACGGCTACCCCCACGTCTTCAGCTAAGGACAAGGTGCCAGTGGGTGTGAGCACAGACCTGTTGTCAGCAGACATTCAGGGGATTCTCGACGACCTTCAGCTGGAGTGTAAAGCAGCTGAGAGGGAGGAGAGGGCCCGACAAAGATCCAGGGGTGGGATCAGCGGTAGGAGAGGAAGAGGCGGGTCAGGGTCACGGACGAGAGCACCAGTGTCCGCTTGGGGAACTACGGCAACCACAGGTGCTCCCTCAAGAACTCGCAGCGCCAGCCCCACCACCACGCACCGACCGGAGGCTGATGCGGGACACAAAAAGCGACACTATGATGCCGATTCTGTTCGCCAGTACATCGCACGGCAACAAGAGGAGAGAAAAAGACGTCAGGTGGAGGAGAAGAGGGCACTGAGGGAGGAGGCGGAGAAGAGAAACCAGAGACTGCAAGAACTCTACAAGAAGCAAAAAGAAGCGGCTAAAACCACAGCCCTTCCCAGCGAGGCACCTGCGGCCCCGGTGCAAAAGAGACTACAGGAGACCTACAACATACTGATGCTGGAGCAGAGCCGGCTGGGCGAGGAGGCCTCACAGATGCAACCACCTGCTCCTTCAAGTCAAATGGTATTGTACATACACGTGAAGCATGGTCACCATATCTACACAAGCTGTACCAAGTAACGTGTAAGGAAAAAACATGATATTGATTTTTAATGTGCGATTACACTTTCTTCTGCAGAGACCAATGTACCAGCCTTCTGGAGAGTCAGACAAAGAGAATAAAAGGCTGGATACACCACAGAGCCCTTCAAGCAGTGACAGGTCGTTGAATGATCAGCCTCCTCCTCCATTATCCAGGTAACACACATTCACTTGCTCTCTAACTCTCCAGAATAATAACCTCCCTTACACTAGGTTTGTCCACTCTGGTAACAAACAAACAACTCTCTACAAGTCCTCTCAGTCTCCTATATCTATTGGAAGTTGTGTTTGTGTGAAATCACCTGACTGTATCAAACAGAGAAGCTGTTTGTTCTCCGACGCTTGTTTTTCATGAGCACCCCATGCAAGTGCCCCAGAAGCCTTTTTTCCTCATGATTTTTGGGGGAGGATTAACCAAAAACACTGACTTTTATAGCCACTGCTTTAATTTTAGATGGGAAAAGAACACTTAAATAACTTAGTAGAAATAAAGATGATGAAGATTTTTACATGTTGTAAACACGTTGTGCTTTGTTCAGTGAACAGTTGCATGAAGTTGTTTTCTCAAGGGAAAGCTGAAACAAATGTCAAGGAAAAAATGCTTTTGCAGTACACATAATATTACAATATGAAAGTTCTATAGGTTGCTAATAAGAACGCTCTTCTCATTTTATATATATTTTTTAATTTCCTTTCAACTTCTCATTTGCTGCTGCAGGACTGATCTGGATGTTGGAGTTGGCTCTTTGCTTCAGCCTGACCGTCTGAGCCCCTCAGTTCGACCTACCACTGGCCCTAGCAGCAGTATGCTGGCTCCTTTCGGTGACAATCTTCTCTCTCAGCTTCTCCGACTGGAGACAGCAGTGGCCGCTGGCGGCAACCTCAAGAGCACCCAGCGGCCGGCTACAGCACCTTCCAACAGGCCACATTCCAAGATGTCCCGCATTGAGGCCCTCAAGGCCACAGCTGCGTCCCTCTCCAACCGCATAGAGAACGAGGCACGAAAGATTGCCGGGGAAGACATCAACTATGGTACAGCAACTTCAGTGGACATGGATACTATTTTGCCTCCTCAGGCCCCTCTGGCTAATCCTGATGATAGATGCTGGGGAGAAACAGCTGCCATGGAAAAAAATGATGTGGCATTTAGGGCCCAAAGGAATTTGACAAGCATAGGCCATAGTTCATATGATAGCATGGCTCTCCCAGGAGCCGGCAATCTGCACTCCCTCAGTGGACAGAATGGTACACACATTTTGACCAATCCACAAATGGTTTCTAACGATGTAACAGGTCCCTTTCTCAACAGTTATTCACAAGAAAGGAGGAAATTAGACAGTGGCTTGGAGAAGGTAGAAATTATGGATAAAATTGCCCAAAGGAGAAGCTATGATAGAGAGCAGAATCAGACAGATCTCCATGACTCAAGTGCTGGATCCATCAGTGAGGGTCCCCTCTTGAGTGAAGAGAGTTTCTCAGAGGATGACCCTCCTCATCCCTCCGTCAATCGTGCACCGAAACCAGCAAATCGCCTGGAGGGAGTGAACTATTGTGCCAGTCAAAGAAGGGAGTACCAGCGGCTATCTGAGTTCCAGAGGGAGGCAGAACGGTGCTCAGCCCTCAGCTCCCCATTCGGTCAACATGGCAGCAGTAAAGCAGCCTGGGAAGAGTTGAACAAAGGAAGCCCTTTAAGTGTAATCAACATTTTTACAAAGAACCTTCATGGCCACGTTCAAGGTTAGTTTACATACGAAGACCTCTCCTTTCAGAGAAAAATATGTAGAGTTGAGATTTCTGTTATAGATGTGGGTGATAAGGCAAAATATGTGTCTTTCTGACAAAAGCATATGGGTAACGGCAACACAGAATGTTTGTCATGTTGAAACTGCAGTGGTCATACTAACAACAGGCACGATATGCTGACTGTCAGTCTAGACAGTATCATTAATATTCATTGTCTGTTTTGTTTCCACCTTGTCTCACAGTGAATGAGAGAAACTCTCCCTCAGCCCATTCTTTGCACTCGGCAAATGGCCCTGGAGATGCAGTCTATGAAGATGACTTTGTATCATCACATAGCAGCAGAGCCACTGGCCAACTAAGGAGAAGCCCTAATTCACCCAGGTAAAAGAAAAGAAATTGCTGTGGAAAGACCACTAGGTGGCATTCATGGCACACAGATTGAAAACTCATGCAACCATTTCAGACGGCAATCTTCTTTTGTGTTCAGTTCACATATTTTCCTTTTAGAATAAAGATGAACAGCACAAGCATGAGATGTACCGTGTCTGTGTTCCTGAACTCTGATCTTACAGTGATTTTATTGCGCCTCTCTCCTCTCTTTATCAGCGTGAACACTCACTTTGAGGAGCTGATGAGGAGGTCTCCCTATGACAAAAGCACCGGAGGCATCAGTTCCCACCATTCATCCTTCCACTCATCTGTACAATCACCACGTCTTTCCTCCGGTTCACCGTCAGGCTCCTCACCCCTCTCTAAGCACTCAACCAGAAAGAGAGGTGAGAATCAATAATTCTGCACAGTTTCGCATAAGGAGAATTTTCATGGTCATGGCAAAGTCAGTATGTTTTGGGGAAGTTCCACCAATTATTGTGATCACAATATCTTAATCACACCTTCAGACTTGACCCAAAACATGAACTTGGACTGGGTTTTTGTTGATAAAGGTCAAGGTCACAGTGTCCTCCTTGGACACAAAAGGGAATCCTTTCAAATTTTGCACAAATGTGACAGTCACAATGGGCTCACAATACAAGTTTTTTTTTTCTTTCATATGCTGTTTGTGACACAAACACAAAGGTCCAACAGGGCAAAATAATCAAGTCATGATATTCTATATCCAAAGGTCAACTCTACTGGATATAATTCACTGGAACTCAGGAAGGGATTGTAACCATATTATCTGAAACTTGACTGATTGGTGGAGACATGCAATTCTTTTTTTGATAAAAAGAAAGAAGTGAAATTGTCTTTGTGTGGTTTTATGCTGTGTTTTGCAATTATGTCTTTCTGCTGTACAGTATTACTATATAATTCCATCCCTCTGTAGGCACAGCATCAGACCAGAGTGATGCCACTCTGGTGGAAGAGCACAGGAGCTCCTGCTCACCCCCCTCAGAGGCATTATCCTCCAACTCCAGGAAGAGAGGCTCAGACAAAAGCTCTGCTCACAGCCAGGCCAAGAGTGTCCACTCCAATGACACTTTAGGAGAAATTTCAGGGCATTCTCACCAAAGGTAACGATCCTCAGGAGTGTCCCTCTGAGACTAGTGGTTGTGTTTGGTTGAGTTGTGTAAAAGTTGAAGAAGAAATACCTTTCCATCTGCAGTGAGTGTTTGAATGTGTGAGCGTATAGTGATATCAGGGATGTGGGTGAATGCTGAGTGCTGTTCCCTCGAGTCGGAATAGCCCACTCAACTACCTGTCTCTGTTATTACTTACAACTGGGTTTTCAGTAACCTTCAGAGCAACACTTCTTTGTGGGAATAGATAGGTGGTGCTGTTGGCTTACTTTGGCATATTTTTAAGGGTGCCTTGGACATAGTTGGCTGTAGCTGTGTCTTTTAGGATCATCTCATACTGCACACATTTAATGATAAATTTAAATTTCAGTTTCATCCTGATGCAGATTAATATGTTAACAGTAACATTGAAATGAACCTGTAAGGTATTTCCAAGCTAAGATAAAATGGAATTATAAAATCGACATGCACTCAGGGATGAATGGGATCTTTTCAGACTTCGGTCACTTCGGTTAGTCGTTGCTGTTCCAACCTCTCAAAAACTTCCACTTGGCATTTACTGTAATTACCCAAAGGTTAATTTATCTGGGCATGACCAATTACTAAACTACACTAAGAGAGCCTATGTTGAAGCTGCCAGTCTAAACAGTCTGTGGCTTGCTGTTCTTTTGAGGGCCTGAGGGTTTAAGCAGCCGTGTAGTGCCCAGCAACAGGAGGAGGCTGCAATCCGACCCAACGACAGAAAACAGTGGTTATTTTGTTTTGGGGGCCTGCGGGGCGGTTGGTCAGGTCAGCCAGCTTCACCGCAGGTTGGGCCTGCTGCCATAGGAAAGGAGAATGTTTTTTTCTTTTAATCCCAGTGACGAGTAGTAACATTTGAGTCCCCTAATGGTAATTTAAAGCTCAGGTGGCAGATTCCTGCCATTCTGTGGGGCCTCTGTCTGTCAAAGGCAAGATATGCATACAGGATTGTGTCTTTAAAACCATTCACACACAGCAACTTTTTGTTTTGTTTTTGTTTTGGTTGTGACTTAAAATGAGTAATAGAAAGTTATTTAGCAACAGCATATATGTCACTATGGGTGTCAGCGAGTTCTGGGATTGTTGTCATTGCAGAAGAAAGATACCACTGTCTGCTTCCCTTAATAAGGGAGTACGAGTGTATCATGATCTCGTTAGACATTGCCTTGGCCTCCGATCATCTCTGAGCAGCACAATATAGCCATTCATAGTCTGGGCCTCTCACAGCAGAGCTATGCTGCTTCATTCAATCCAAGGGTTTGCACGGCCATGGGGCCCCTCTTTCTTTATCATTTGCTCAACCCGCCTCACTCTTTACGCTCACTCAGTCCCCTATAGAAGTTGCACTGTTGACTTAATGAAAGCAAAATGCCATTGACCTGTGCATGATTTAAAAACCTTTTAAAACGGTGCCATCACAATGTATGTTATATCATGTACCATTTTTTTTTCTTGTCAGCTTTTCACACTTCAGCTTAATCAGCCAGTGTGATACATTATATGTTAATATGTTTAATATTATTGTATTACATTAACCCATGACCTGAACCCCTTTAACATTAATAATAAAAGTATACCCACTCTTGTTTCATTCAAACTTAAAACCACATTGATTCATCATCATTATTTAAATTTTTCCTTCATAATTTCATTGTGTTTCTAGTTCTGGCCTGGATGGTAAGAAGTCTTCAGCGACCAGGCCCAAACACGCGTCTCCTTCTGGCTCTCCAGACCTCGGTTCTCCTCCAGGGGCAGACGCTTCCAGTGGCTCCCTGGGGGCAAATCACATGAGCACCACCACTCGCAATGGTAGAGGCGAGAGCAGGACCACAGGTAAATAACACTCGCATCAATATTATAGACATTATGTGACACAGAACATTACTGTTAGTCAACTTGGATGATACTGTTAAAATAAGCCCAAAAAGATGGTTTCACAGATGCATTCATAACTGAGCATACTTCCTCTCCACCCTTCCTTGTCTCTCAGGTGAACTACAATATTCACCTGCCGTCCTGCAGCAGCGTATGGCAGCAGAGCTCCAGTACCTGGAGTCCGTTGAGGAGTCGGTCCGACAGCTGGGTGACATGGAGAGGCTGATGGGTGTGTCCATGGCCCAGCAGGAGAGCGCGTCTTTGGCCCAAATGCTCAAGGTAAAGGAGGGTTCTGTTGCAGACGATACTGTGCAGTAATACCAATAGTACAAATAGCTAATAACGTAACCTGAACAATGATCATGCTCTATGTCTATAGAGTTTTCATA
Organism: Trachurus japonicus; assembly: GCF_045865225.1. Taxonomy (NCBI): domain Eukaryota; kingdom Metazoa; phylum Chordata; class Actinopteri; order Carangiformes; family Carangidae; genus Trachurus; species Trachurus japonicus. Next base: position 16,001,587 of record NC_140910.1, read on the forward strand.
TCAGCAGCTTTTTTATTATCCATCTATCTATTAAAATTGAGTTAAACGTAGGTCCTATCCTATCCTGATGCTACGTAGAGATGATTTGACATACTGTTAAAAAATATTAGCTGCTTACAGTTGTTAATAAAACAAAATATTAACAAACAACAACTTATTAACGATGTTGTACTGTATGAACCAGGACTCTACTATATTTGTAACTGGCTGTGACAGCGTCAGCTTTCATATTATGGCCCTCATCAATGTAAATGCACTTCAGTGATTTTGTTTATTAGAGACTTGATTTGATTGTTGTTGCTGAATAACATTTTCTTCATAAACACAGAGCTTTTTTGGCCTCTGTAAATTTCAATGACTCCCTCACTGTAACGAGTGTGTATTGATGTGCTTATCGAGCTGCTTTGTGAACTTTGACACTGCAGGCCAAGCAGCAGCGCCATGAGCGTGACCTCTACGAACTGAAGATCAAGACTGAAAGAGAAGCTCTGGAGACAAAACTACAGCTGGAGGAAAACCGGCAGAGAGTGGCCAGGGTACGACCACACAGATCACACACAGTTAATCCATTATTTTACTCCCAGGAACAATATATCGATGTTTATAGAAGACCTATTCAGTGTCTGCCTCTTCACCTTTTGATTTCCAGACTATGGTTGATTTTCTTCTTCTGTGTGTATGGGTTTCTCCAGGCTCATATTGAACTGCAGGAGAGTTTGGCAGTGAATCAAAGAGAGACTTTGGAAGGCATCCAGGAGGCAACTACTAAGATGATGAGTCAACAGGCTGAGGCAGCACGGTACACAGCCGACGCTGCCCGACACATCAAGGAGGTTAGCAATCACGGCCTTCCCCTCTGCCTGGAAAACAGCCGGTGTCCTCATTTTGTTACAAAAGCTGATTGATTGTTGAATTACTGTAAAGAAATAACAATAAATGCAAAAGAGAAAAGCGCAATATTCAATGTCAGACTCACCAAATCAAATACTTGATCTGTGTATAATCCCATCTGTCAGATGACAGACTTGGCCCGGTCGCAGATAGCAGGAGCTTTGGTCGTTGCCACCGATTCCTCCATGTTGGACCAGCGGGATGACCAGGAGAGCTCCTCTATGAATCAACAGCAAGATAAAGCTGACTCTGACAGGTGAAGTAAAAACACATCTCATTCTTAAGGCGCAGTACAAACTGTTTGTCCTTATGAATTACTTTTAACATCTCTAGTTGTGTTACAAGGTTGTGTTCAACACCCATGTTATGGCTTATATCAGCTTATATCCCTTAACTGATGAAAATTTAAATTCAGAGCATATTAAATCATAAATTTGCCTTCTGTTATTACTATAAGTGTTTTAACAGTCACCACTGAGAGCTAAAGTTAGCATTTGACCTAATTTATCGAGTGTCCTCCTTTTACAGCTTCCAGAGTGAGGTGTCGAGCAGGAGGACGAGGCCAGAGGAGCCCCTGTCTTCGCTGAACAGCCTCAGTCACTCAGACTCTCTGTCCTTCAGAAGACCCAACCTCAGGTACCAGTACGGCTTCTCATGTATCTCTTATTTCATTTTTTACATTTAGATCAGCACAGGACAAAGCAAGAGGAACTAAATCTTGCCTTTTTTCCTATTTCTTCAGTGGAGCAGACTCGAGCAGCCTCCACAGCCCATCGCAGGTATCCTCAGAACACAGAGATCGGACGGAGAAAGAGGGAGGAGAGGGGAAATGGAAGAAGGCGGGAGCTGAGGGGAGGACAGAGAGGGAAGCCGGTAACAGCTCCATTGAGGAGGAAGTTCCTACAGCAGCAAATGACTCCCTCTGCAGTGACAGCATCCCTTCTATAGTGGATGAGAAAGGTATCTTTACTGAGATCATTTAATCTGTGCTAAAAACTGCAAATAAACTCATGACATGTGTGACATCTGAAATTAGTGGCTGTCATTGAAAATATAGCGTTCAATGAGCATATATTATTTGTGACCCCCCCCAGCGGACAGTACATCAGTGGCAACGGAGTACTCTCTCAAGTTTGATGAGTCCATGACAGAGGACGAGATAGAAGAGCGATCATTCCGCTCTCTGTTGCCGTCTGAGGCTCACCGACGTGGAACTATGGAGAGAAAGTCCCGCAACCACGAGGAATCGGAGGACGATGGCGCCAGTCACAACGCAACATTGGTTTCAGGATCACACAGTATCTTAAAGGTGAGAGGACTGTGGAAAAAATAAGTGCCTATGAAAAAAAAGAAGGAGAAAGAGAGAAAAAGAAAAGAGTAAAATAAGTGTATGTGAGTTGAAAGTTAAAAGATAGACAAATTGTGTTCATTGCTGTTTTTCCTCATCTTTAATTCTCTGAAATAGTGTGTGGTATTGGTGTTAATGCTTGGTATCTAAGCTAATGTAATTATAACTATAGAAAGGGGCAGCTATCATAAAAACAGAAAAGCTAACATGTAATCATGCATGTAAACCATGAATGGAATAAATATGAAATTAAATGAAATGACTCATATACACTTGACAGCTGACAGTGTTATTTATCCTCTCAAATGTATCATTGTCCTTTTGACCTTTCCTTTGGGACTGATCTTTACCATTTCACTTTTGTTCCTCTGCAGTCTCAAGATGGAAACATGGCCTTCTCTGGTGGACAAGACAGCTTTTCCCAGTTCACAATGGACATGGTGCGTCAATACATGAAGGATGAAGAAGTAAGACTGCAGCATCAGAGCTCTCTCCTGCGTCTTCGCCAGAAGGCTCTCAAAGAGAAGACGAGAACCGAGCTGGCCTGGCTAGAGCACCAGAAAAAGAGACTGAGGGACAAGGGAGAGGATGACAAAATGCCACCAATTAGGAAGAAGCAGAGGGGACTTCTGATGAAACTACAGCAGGAGCAGGTAACCTCGGGTGGAAACATAATGACATTAAGTAAAACTTGAGTTTTGGAGTATGGTTTGATCATGACTAACACAAATCAACTTGCTCTCCTACTTTGCTCACGACTCCAGGCTGAGATCAAAAGACTTCAGGAGGCAAACAAAGCAGCGAGGAAGGAAAGACAGCTGTTGCTGAAGCAGCAGGAGGAGATTGAGCGGATGAGAAACTCTACACTCAGACTCAAGGAGCGTCTGAAGTGTGTTGGGGGTGAAGCACCACCTGTAAGTCATGCATTCGCTAACTAGGTCCACAGACGATACAGAGGAAGTTTCCATCTCTGCTGTTTGTGACAGATATAGAACCTTAGTTCAATAAAATAAGAAAACACATTTAACTGGAGATCATGTTCATCTTAAGGCTTTTCTTAAGTGTTTTTCCTAGTTATTTTCTTGTTTGTTTGTGTGTGTGACTGTTTATACATCCTGCAGGAGACTCCTGTGTCAGAAACACCAGCATCAGAGCCGGCCTCCCCCAGCATAGGACATGCTGTTGATAACCGCAGCCCCTCTCCCTCGCTCTCTATCTCTGGAAGTGAGACCAGCAGCATCATGCAGAAGCTTAAGAAGATGCGCACTCAAATGGATGAGAAGTAAAGACTTTCATTTAATTTCATACATTTACAGGTTCTTGAGAGTTTTGCAAAAATTAAAAGTCATGCTTCCTTACCCATTTTTAGTAGCATTCTGTGTAGGTGTGTACTCATCTCCCTTGTGATTTTACTTATTTCATTCATTTTATTTTACACAAACAGGTATACCCTGATCAAGTCACATACTTGTGTTGTTCACCTTTTTAGTTTTTCACATTTGGCTGCTGATCAGATCCTGGGGCCAAACACAGAGTATGTGCTGAAACAGACATGAAATTACAATAACTAAATCAGAATTTAGATGTATTTACAAGCTGGAAGGCTCTCCATTTGTGCTGCCCTATGCTTTTTGTAAAAATGAATTAATTCTACAAAGCTGAAGGTCGGACATAAGAAACAACTAATCTAGTAGGAACTAACAGTCATATCTGTGCATGCCATCTTTGCTTGCTTTCTAACGTGCTGTGAATGTGTGGATGTGTTAAGCATGCTCCATGTTCCTCTTCCTGTAGACTAGACAAATACCCAGCCTCTAATGCTCTCTGTAACCTTTTCAACTAACAGTACTTAGTATATGAGAATCTTGACTAAGAGTTATCTGATCAACAAACCTCAGCGAGCAAGAGCATCAGGCAAAGTTAAAGGCCTTAACAAATCTAAACATGTAATATCATGTAATATTGAAACTTGTTGTGCACACCATCACTTTTATAGACCAGTTATTGTACATGTTTGGAGTTTCTCCTCTGAGTTTCTCCTCTGAGGTTTTAGAAACAGCTAACGGGTCAGGTGATTTTAGAGCCTTTCATGACCGGGTCACTCCAACAAGTAGGTTAATTGTTCTGGGTTTTAGGATTCAGAAGTTAATAATTTACAGGCCAGTCTTCAATACTGTGGTGAAACTTCAGCAGTTTTTAGGTCTGGTTAGGTTTTCAAGTTATACTGGAAATTAGCAACACAATTTCGAATTTGCCTGTGTTTAATTTTATTTATACAGAAGTTTAAATCCACAATTCACTGCAGAATTGAGTCACTGAGGAGTCGGACCTAACGCAACATAAAACGTATTAACCTAATGTTTAATTGTGTCTGATCATGTATTCACTAGCGTGCTTGCCATGATCTTCTTTTAATAAATCATGTGCCTCTTCCTTTCCTCTGCCATCGTCTGTCGCCCCAGTCATGTTGTTGATCTAAAGCACTAACAAAGTTATATTCACTTCATCCAAAGTTGTAAGTACTTAGATTCACAGTAACCCTGATGTTTTTGACAAATTTATCTCTTACATCCGTTTATCAGCAGGACAGCACTGATCGTACCCCACCCCCCACCCCCCATACTCAATGCCCATTACATGAGTTTAAAATGTTCATCTTCTCCAATACTGTCATTTTAAAGTCACAATTTTCTAACAAATCACAGACTGACACCTCAGGTGCAATAAAACCACATTTTCTCATATCACTCTTCTCTCTCTCTCTCTCTCTACTTGTCTTTTCCCTCTGTTTCTCTCGTGTTTTTAATACCCCTCCTCCCCCACCCCACCTAAATTGTGTGTGTGTGTGTGCGTGCGTGCTTTGTACATGTCCATACCTATGTTCGTGTGACACCTTTGACTTTGTCTGTTGCGTGCTTGTATGTTGTAGACACTGCTCTCCTGTCCACTACTTCCTCTCTGTGTTCACGGCCCACCACTGGGCCTCCCTCAGTGTCTGTCTTCCCAACCTCCACCCTAAATTCCAGCTCTTTATCTACAACCAGTTGGTCAGGTACTGTACAGTGATCTCTACCTCTTCCCCCCCAGCACCTCCACCTAGCTCTGCCCCGCCACACCTCCCACCCCCATGGAACATGCTTGTGTTCATCCACTGGCACGGGGACCCTGTGTGGGTGGGATGGTGAATGACGAGTGATTGGATTGTGTTACTTTGTTTGGGTTTTCTGTGAGGTTTCAAGAAGGTTTTAACTTCCAGGATGGACTTTGTGGTGGGAGGAGTTTGAGTGAAAGTTTGAAAAGTGCCCAAGGAAAGCTGCTTAACTTAAATAAGCTAACTCTTTGACAATTCCACTTTGATTTGAAATTCTTTTTTTTAGGTAATTTTCACTATTTATGTTGCCAATTAGGAAAATAATATAATCTTACCACTGTATGTATTAAAGCTCAATACTTGAATTCAAAACAATCAGAAATTGAGATAACCAGATGATAAACAAGGTCAAAGATTATGTTTATTTAAGGGGAGCCTTCCTTGTTGAATGGGAATCTCAGTCTCTCAAACTGGGATTTCACTAATTTCTGGTGTTTAACTTGTGACACTTCCCCTCTTTATTTCATAAATGATAAATAAGTTGCAATGCATCTCCCTTCTCTTCTTGTGGCTGCTGGCTGGTCCGCTCCAGACCAGTTATTGATATAAAATGTTTTCAGATTAAACCACACTATGACTTGGAAGTAACAGACCAGAGATGGAGTGGTCTATCTCTTTAATGAGCCCAGTAAATCTTAACTAGCCCTCTTTATTAGGTAACTGTTGCATAGGATGGGATAATAAGTACAAATGGCCATTGCCTTTAATACAGTTTGGGAATGCACTAAAAGAACCCCCCACTCTGACTCTTCAGTATCTGGCCTGTCATCAGTTTACATTAGGTCAAGAGAAGGGCCTCTAAATTAGATTAGGGCTAAATAATACTGCACTGTAATGGCACCCATAGCTGTGGGAGATCCTATTACACAACAGCTATACCTGACTGCATTTTGTTTTGATCGGCATCTGCACATATATTTGCAGTGTGTACGTATAAGTGACTCGATGTAGTTCAAATTTTAGAATCAAATTCTTTTGCTTTTGCAAAAACGAGACAACACTTCTGTTTTATTGTCCTCATCAATAAGGCAGAGCAGTAAATGGATGTCACACTCCAGATGTTACTGTCTTTGCTTGTCGTTTTTTTTTTACCTCCTGTAAATATGTTTGAAGTGTGTGTATGTGTGTGACTGCACCCAATCAATGTTGACCTTCTGGATTCCAGTCTGCTGCATGAGTCAAACATCTCCACTATAATTTTCCAACTCTTCTTTTTTCCTGAGTGACATATCTTTATCTTTTTTCTTAAATTTTGATGGGTGCTTATACACTTACACATTTGGATGATTATTCCAGGCATGGATCGGGTGTGTATGTGTGTGAGTTTGCTTCTCTGAGTGTTGGACAGACGTTTGAGTTGACTTTGCTGTGAAAACTAGAATCCAGGTGATTTGGGTCTGCTTGCTTCTGTGGGGGGGCCATGTTAATCATCCCTTATGCTAAATGTCTTTTTCTCTTCTCTCCCTTATCACTGCCATCTTAACTTCTCCCTCCCCCCTTTTCCTTCTTCCTGCCTCTCTCTTCATCCTCCTTTCTCCTCACTGTTATCTACAATCTCTCTCTTTAATCTCTTCCTTCCTGCTCCTTCTCTCATCTCTCTGTTTTCCCCTTCATCTTTACCGTTACGCTCCCCAGATTCCTGACCAAGCGGGAGCAGCAGCTGATGCAGAGGCGTCGCCATGCTGAAGAGCTGCTGCAGTGGAAACAGCGGCTGGACCAGGAGGAGGCAGAGGTTCGTAGGATGGAGAAAGAGGCCCTGGCTGTCTGGGACCGGCAGACGCCTCAGGACAAAGATAGCGATGTTTCGGAGAGTCAGAAAAATGAGATCTCTGACATTAGCTCAAGTCACCATCGGAGCTCAGAGCCCAGGACTGACAGTGAGAAAGGTGAGGGGACCTGTTTGTTTGATTTTCAAGTGTGTCACAAGCTTTAACGTGAAAGAACAGAGTTTTGAAATTCAATGTAGCACACAACCTGTGGTTTGGAAAGTCAATTAAACAGACAAATAAAAATGACTTAATGTTGATGTGTTTAAACTTTCAGAGTACATCAGTGAGGGTGACTGCTCCTCAGCAACGCCTGAGTCCAGTATACACACAGAGGGATTGGGGTCCCAGCCACCAGGAAGCCCCTCCTTAGCAGAACCTGTGTCAGTCCCTGAAACACCTTTGGCCTCAGTCCAAAACAGCCCTGCGAACTACACCCAAGACTTCACTTCAGCGTCACTATCACCGAGCAGACAAGTACGTATAAATGTGGTGATTTCCTTTTTATATTCCAGCCCTAAGTCCCATATGTTTGATGGTAGATGAGTCAATTTTGAATCTGAATACAGCTCCAAATTAAACAACCCACAGTTTGCCATTGTGAACAGGTTTCTGTCGACTCAGTTTAGATGCTGTTGGGTTATTTGTTGTCTTTCACTGATCCGTTGAAAACACACAGAGCTTTGCATTGTATACTATGCAATATGGTTACTGCCCATTTGTTTCTTTACTGGGCTTGTAAAATATTAATCCGCTGTTGTCATATCCTGAAGTAATATTCCCATCTCTTCCCCTCCTCCCCCCGTTTTTGTCTGTCCAGTCTTCGATACTCAAAGGCAGCCACAGCCCTGCTGCCTCTCCTTCAGATGGCAGCAGCAAAACCAAGATGCTGCTTCGCTCCTCCTCCCGGACCGCTCACCAGGCCCGCACTCAGCCGACTGAGCATCCTATGGCCCCGCAGACTGGTGAGTAACCCAATGCCTCAACACCCACACCCTTAACATATAATGTTTTGAGAGGTATAATACTTCCTGATAGTTCTCTGAGAAGATGGAGGGAGTAAAGAAGAGAGAGTGGACATAATGCAGCTATATTGCTGGCAGCCGGTAGTCAGGCTTAATGTGATGCTGCCAGGAATACATTATGCAAGCACTTCCCTGATACTGAACCTGCTTAGCTGGGTGATATAAGGAGTGAACACTTTGCATTGCACTCAGCTATCACACAAGTAAAGGCAGTTTTGCCGGCCTAGTATTGTAACTGAATGTTTCTTTCCTTTTCAGGCCACTGTTAAAACCTTTAAGCTTTGTAAAACTGTTTGTTCATTGTGTATTAAACAAGGCAACATGCACAAAAACGAATTTATCACATTCTTGGTAAAGAAAATGTAAAGTAATCCCCAAAGAACTGTGTTGGAACTCAGTTTGAGTGGGCACAACGTTGGATTACCCTTTGCTAATCAGACGTTTGGCACCAGTTTCACATTCTAACTGTGATTTATCATCTAAATTTGCTTTCAGAACCCATTTCAGACCAGAGTGACATAGAGTCTCGTATCAAGGCTCTGAAGGAAGAACTCAGAAAACGAAAGTTTATGGCCTACCAGCTGAAGAAAGAGCAGAAGAAAAGGAACAAGGAGCGCCTGAAGGCAAAGGAAGCCAGCCTGTTGAAGCAGCTGGAGGTAAATGTTTATTTTGGCTCATAGATGATTTTGATTGTCTGGGTGCATGTTTATACTGTAGTTTGTGTCTGATATCTCAAATGTTATGCTCCTCTTTTTTATTTTCAGACCTATAACAACTTCATTGAGAAAACTAAGGCAGAACTGAACAAGGAGCCAGACTCAACACCTGATACACAGTCCCAGATCAAAGACTCCACTGTCACTGATCAGTCCATTAAACCACCTTCACATAGGTACCAAAATTACTTACTGTCCACTCTTTTATTGCAAAATGGTGCTCAGTCCATTAAAAAACCTCTCTCTTTTAGGTCTGAAACCAGCCAAGTGTCTGACTCTGGAAGGACTCAAATTGATGCTTCTTTGAACCACAGTGAGTGATTCATTCGCATATATCACACATTCATACTAATACGTATATATTTAAACACTGATGCTGTACGTAAAACATCATAACTAATTCATACATGATATACATACATACAATAATAATATCACTGTCTTCTATTACGTTAGTACCTGAAGTATTATCTGATGAAGATCCACCGACTGTCACACCGACCCCAGTGTATGGCAGCCCAGAGTGCCCAACCTCAGGACTGAGGAGCCGTCAGTCCACAGTGGATCTCCTGAGACCCCCCTCTAAGGAAACCAAGACACACAGTATTGAGTCTGAGGATGAGAACATCGTGTCTGGCCAGAGATCTGAAATTCAGGAAGAGCTGGAGGTGCAAATAAGTTCTGGGTTAGATGATCACTCTGAACATCCCCTCGAACTGGAAACTGAAGACAGACCTGACTCCTGGGGGAAGGTGTCTACATCTAAACATGTTGTCTCTGCTGTGAGTGAAGAACATCGATATTCTCCATTTGAAGAAGAGGATGTGGAAAAACCTACTGCTGAGTCACATTCACTTCCACCACATCCAAGTTACAGCTCTTCATCCAGTGACCCCTCCTGCCGCCCTAACTCAGTCGCCTATTCTTCGAAGGAGGCACCCATAAAGCCTGAAGAACCCTCTTCTCCCTTGGCAGGTGGCTATCATGATGATTTTGAGTCATCTGTGGATTTGTCACCCAGAGAGCAGCATCACATTTCCAAGACTGACACTCAAATCTCAGGTTCTCCGACTGAAATCAAGGGTTCAAGAAGGGACTCCCCTATCAGAGCCTCATCATACGACAGCCAGAGTGAGGAGGTAGAGGAGGAAATAGCCGAGGAGCTGAGTCACCGTTCTGGCACCAGTGAACCCAGCCAACAATCTGGAAGACTGCTAGATCTCCATAAACAGACAGACGACTCCAAACATGAAGATAGGAGTATTGATTCCATCCACTCACCACCCATCTCTCCTTTGCAGACGCCTCTCTCTCCTGTTGTAGATGAAATGCAAAGTTTTAACATTGGAGATCGGGTTCTTGTTGGCAGCGTTCAGCCTGGCACTCTGAGATTCAAAGGTCCAACCAGCTTTGCCAATGGCTTCTGGGCTGGCGTGGAGTTGGATAAGTCAGAAGGGAGCAACAATGGCACTTATGATGGGGTGGTATACTTTGAATGTGATGAGCGCCATGGTATCTTTGCTCCTCCAGACAAAATCACACACCTCCCAGATAAGTTTGAGGTCTACACAGACACCACAGAGGATGAGGATTCATTCTTTGATGATCTGTCAGATAAAGGTGGAAATAAACGTAAAACAGATGAGCATATAAACAATCAAAAACAAAGAAATCTTAACAGTAAACATGAACAAACATCTCAGGAGGACACGGGGTCTGAAGATAAAAGGGTTTCAGATGATTCTCCTAACAACAACCAGATCTCACTTAAGAACAGGACCCATAACAATTCACAGCAACATGAAGAACCCAAGCATCCGATTTCTAACGGCAACAGTCAGGACATAATATTGGAATTTGATGATGCACCAACCACTCTCCTCATCTCAGACATGGACAAGATTGGCCTGGGCAAACACAGTCAAAAAGAGATTACAACCTTCGTTGAGAGAGAAGACTTGGACTCGCAACATCAGATGACTCCTGCAGATCTCATCACAGACACCAGGGATGTTCAGGGAGAAAAGAATGACACAGATCTACTGGACACCTTCGCAGACCAGCTCTTCAAAAACTTTGTGAAAGACACCGTGAAGCAGTTTGCTGAAATAAAAAAGGCTAAAGAGCAGAGGATAGAAGCTGCCAACCAGATTAATGGAGGCTTGTTTGGTGAAGATGTTGAAGAGGAGTGGATCCCTGCGGTGGAACAAAAAGATGGTCTTCCTTTCTTCCTGCCAATAGAAAAAGAGGAGCTGTCTTCTCCAGAGCTGTGTAACCAACCGGTGAGTGTGTATATCTGAGTGTTCAGCAACATGTAAATGAAAGAAGGTTTTGCAGGAAAATAATATTATCTCCATGTATTTAGTTTAGTTTCAGTTTAAATAGAAATGTCACTTAGAAAACGTGTGATATAGCTGAGCTGTTCTGTGATTGAACAGTGGTATGTTGATAATCAAATGGTGACTAACTTGTACTTGTTGATTTGACCTGGGCGTCTCATGTTTTTTGGCTGTGGAAAGCCAAAGTCCAACTTTATGTTGACAGAGTTTATTGAATTTGGTTCTCTCTACTGAAAACCTTTTGTGTCTGAAACAACAGTAAGAAAGAATACTCTTTAAAACCAGATCAGATATGTAAAACCATGATTTTCGATGGTTCATCGTGCAGTTTGTTGAATGTTGTAATGCAAACTTGGAAGTAATCATGAAAATATTTTTTTCCTTGTATTTTTTTTTTTCATACTAGGAGAGTCCAGTTCTGGGTGCCAGTGGTCAAGAGGAGCTCGCCAAGCGACTAGCAGAGCTGGAACTGAGCCGCGAACTGCTGGATGATCTGGGTGACGATCAGGACTGGTTTGATGAGGACTTTGGACTCAGCTCCCGTAGGGAACAGCAGAGGCTCAAACAGAAACAAAGAGAGGAGGAGGAGGAGGAGGAGGTGAAGCTGGGAGCAGGGGGCCTGGGGAGGTCTGGCTCATCAGCTGGAGCTCCTATGGGGGGGCTGGTCACGTCACCAGGCGGAGAACAGCAGGTGAAGACTCCACCTAGACCCGAGCTACCTCTCCCCCTGCCTCCTAAACTACCTGAGCAGCCCGCCATGGTTGTGCCTCACTTGGCTGCAGAAGTGGAGAAGATGGTCCACGCTGCTATTCAGGAGATCTGGGAGAGCTGTGGCCTGGGGAAGGAGGGAGCAGTGACCCTTGCAGAGTTGCCAAAGCCCAAACCGTCACAAGAGTACATGGGCAAAGAGGCCAACAGCCAGGACCAGGAGGCCCTCTCCATTCGCAGCTACAGAAAGGTGAAAAAAGAAGTTGCAAAACATGATAAATAAGTCTATGTAGCAAAAACAACCTTAGACATATTCAAAATGTGTTTTATTTTTTGTTCTACAACAAGAGACATATACTTATGTGTCTTATTATTCCCCTATCAGTCAAGTTTTTTAAATTCAGCACCCAACTGTCCTGCTTCAGTAGCATCATGCCAAACAGCTGAGGTTAAATGCTTGGTGAGTTCCCATTATTCAGCAGATTCCTCTCAGATGAGCATCCTGATGTTCTTGACTCTACACAGATACTTCAGTTTCCTCTGGCCCTGTGCTTGTTCCTCAGATTCAGACACTGTCTCAGTTGGTCAGGTGCTCTCTTTGCTTTGAATGCAAATAATGCAAATGCTGCCGAGCAGTAATTATTGCCGACACTTTGACATGTTATCTTGTTCATTTGCAGTATGTTTACCTAACATGGCAGTGTGAGACCTGTCCACCACAGCTTCAAGCTCTGGCCCAGGCTATTTAATGACATGTTTTAGCATCCAGTCCGATTGCTTGAGAGTCATGTCATGCAGTGATGGTTCACTTCCCTGCTTCTCCAGTCCACATGTTGAAGTGTCCTTGAGCAAGATACTGAAACCTAATTTGCCCCAAATGTAACACTGGTGTATAAATAAGTGTGTGTTTTGAAATACACTGTGTATGTCTATGTCCATTCATCATTTATTGCTCTCTGCTCTAAAGGGCGTGTATGACCTGACATGGGAGATCCTTCAAGACATCTATGCTGAAGATCCCAACACTGATCAGCCTCAGTGGGTCAAAGCGCGGAGAGTCAAGGCCTCCATCTTCCACAGAGTAAAGACACCAGGAGACATCACCAAAATCCAGGTACAGTCGTCCAGGACAATCCCCACCAACAAACTAGAACAGAGACTTAACAACGGCCCGACACTCACCGTCCTCCTTAATCAGCCTGTATTTTACTGTATTATTGTTTTATTGCTCCCGGTTGGTTTCTTAACCAAAGTGACTAGCCTTGGTTATCAGAGAATTTTATGGTGTCCAGTTTTACAGGCCGATGGAGTCAAGAGATGATGTGTGATGACTTGTATTGTTTTCTTAAATTGTTAAACAGGAATTCATCGCAGCTGAAGTGCTGAAGTTGTACAGTCTGACAAACAGTCAGAGCCAGAAGACCGACTGGCAGAAGATGCTCAAGTTTGGCAGAAAGAAACGGGACAGAGTCGATCACATACTGGTAGGTCCAAGATGAAGTATTTGGGTCATTTTGTACATGATTTTATAGCACAGCAGTTTAATATGAGGGACTAAGATCTTACATCACTAGATAAATATGTTACATTTTTACTTCTCTCTTGAAGTGCTCAAGTAATGCGTGGCAACACATTAATCATTTTAAACTGAGCACTATTTAGACTTCAATGACTCAGTAAGTTTATATGAAATAGAACTTGATTTGGCAAAAACAACTGTCACCAGTGGTTCGCTCCAACAGCAGTCATTACTCGTCCCTTTAACTGCACAAAACAGAAAGTTGACAGTGAACAACAAGTGATGTCAGTAGCTGTGCTATAGAGGTGAACTCTGTCTATCTCTCAGGTTCAGGAACTCCATGAGGAGGAGGCCCAGTGGGTCAACTACGATGAGGATGAGCTCTTTGTCAAGATGCAGCTGGCAGACAGCATCTTCGAAGCGTTGCTGAAGGACACTGCTAACGTGCTGACGCAAATCTATGACAAGAGGGCCAAAAGAGAGACCCTCTCCTGACACTGTTCCTGCTTGGATTTTAAACTACAACCTCTAGCTCAACCCCAGTCTGTCCTCACCCCAGTGAGCTCCAGCCAACCCACCACCGCTCTGTCTTCCACCAGCTGATGTGCCAACAGCAACCCTCAGATGCCTTCAATCCCAGCATTACCTCTCAACTCCTCCTAATTTCTGTGACATTAATTTGCTGAATTTTGCTTCAGCTAACTGTAGTGGTTATACGATTTATTTTACACACAAAACGCCTCTTGAGCAATCTTTAAACCTTAAGACCATCTGGTCTCAGTTCTCACCTCCTGGACTGGTCCTTTTTGTAAATGCCAGTTGGAGAATGAGCAGATGTTTGGATAGGATGGACTGTGCCATTTGTGAGCATTAAAGTCCATTAATGCTGCTAAGTTGATTGTTCCATTGGGGACTAAAATATAAAATTCACCTGGAGCAAGAGTGGGTTGTTATATTTTGTTTTGGATCTTAAATATATATTTGGATTCAAAAATTGTAATGTAATAGGAGAAGAGAATACACAGTGTAGTCTGGGATTTGACAGTGACACATCATTGTTTTGACTTTGTAATCCAGCACACTGAAACGAACTGTGACTTTGAGGTTTAACTGACAACTCTCAGATCAATTTGCATTTTTGGTTTTTACATTTACGTTGGGTGAAAAGTGTAAGAATTGTAGCCTTTTACACAGTCCTCCGTTTTAGGGGACTTTGAGCTTGCCTTAAATCAAATTTGTTTACAGGGACTTTGTCAATCTGGTCCCTAAAAATAGTGTATAGTCTTAGCATCATTGTCCTTCTGCTTCACCTTTAATTTGGGGCTAATGCATAAAAACAGCTCCAACACTGAGCACCCTCCTCTGAACCCCCTTAAAGCTGAGAGTCAGCACTTCACAATCATAGTTGAATCTCTGAGTCAGTGTGTGGGAGGTAAAACAACAAAGATGTGTCACTTGTGAAACAGTTTCAGACTGCACTGTTTCAGAACATCACTGAGTTCAGATATTGTATGAAACATTTTGATTTGCTCCTTAATTATATTATTTATTGTGTGAAAATGTTTAATTAGAGGAGAAAGAAACATTAAGAATTGTAAATGATCTTGTCAACATATAGATAAGAGATAATTTTAACATTGTGTAAAGAAAATTTAATGGAATATTGTAAAAGCACAAACAGAAATGTGAATGTGAATATGGCAATACATTATGTAGGAGGGTTAAATAATAATACTGAAACCAGAAAAAGAACCTTGGGGAAAATCTGTGTTAATATTTAAAAGCTGTAGCGTTAATAGTATATTCAAACAGTTTGGTTTTGTTGTGGCCACAACTGTCTGTTTGGTCAACACAATCGGTGTGTCCCATTTCCATACTGCATGGTAATACTTTGAAGCATACACTATGTACCATTGTAAACAGACAACAGCTACTAAGGGAAACCCAGTGTTTTGTTATTGTTTCCGCTACCTTGTGGAATACAAGCATCCATTAATGTCAGTCTACCAGAAATCAAAATAGTTTGATTTGTTTTTGGCATTTTTAGGCTTTCATTTGTTTGTGCGAACACACTACATATTCCAAACACGTGTTAATATAGTATGCAAGTGGGACACAAGGGACTGAAAGTTGGCTTGACTTGGTATTTTAAGTATCACATTATAGAACAGTACTGAAATGCTGGATTTGAGCCTTACACGTTCTACAGTCCATTTACTTTCATTAACCTGAGAAGACGTCTTTAGCTGTCTCATTTGGTCATCAGTTATCCTGGAAACAAGTTTCTGCAGCTGAACATTGTGGAGCAACCCCCCCCCCCCCCCGAAAAAAAAAAAACATTTAGCCATGTAGCAGCATGACCTGAAGCCCCTGGTGCTGCTATGAAACATTTAGCTTTCCTCTAGTCAACAAGTTCAGAATGTAGCCAGACAGCAGAGGTAGTCTCTCTAAATGTTCAGTTTAAGTGCCTCTTTAAGTTAGTTGTAACAAACTTTGTTGATGTCTCAGCATCCTTTGGACCTATTTGCTTTGAATGTCTCTTCTTATCAACTGCTGTATACTACCATTTTGTAAATGATCCTTGAATGACCGCTCTTCCTTCTAACCGGTTTACCAAGACTTCAGTTTCTGCCTTATCGATCTTCCTCTTTCAGAGCATGACGTAGTTGACAAAGATTATTCGACCTTGTCATTGTCCTGTGCCTCAGCGTGAGGAAATGTTTATAATGCTAACACAGAATTGCTAATTCACTTCAAAAAAGGTTACCTGCTTCTTTTCCATGCCACCCTCCCACACATCTGTGCATATAGACACAGTTGAGTCATTTTATTGCTGAACTGTATCAGGAACTAGTTTGTAAACACTCCACACAGACGTAACGGCTCCACCCCACAGGCTGAGTGGGTCATTGAGCTGATGAGACTGAGCACGGAGGACCGTATCCTCCAAGGGCTTGTTTTGGTCAGTGCTGCTTTGATCCAACAAGCTGTGTACAAACTCACGGTAGCATGTGTGACTATAGTTCAACCTCACTGACTGACTGTTTGGAGCTAAAGTGACCTTAAACTGAGTACTTCATGTTTTTGTTTTCTTTTCTACTGTCAATGTTTTAACAGTTACTAAGGTGTATGTTCAAGCTGTAAATTATATAATGTAAAAAAAAAGAAGAAAAAAAAGACCAAAAACATTTGATACCAATTTCTCCATGCTGTATGACTTTTATGTCTGGTCTGTAGGCATATGTAACTGTAATGGTGACTTGATTAGTAACTTAGAAAGACATTCTGTTCTGCAAGGCTTTATTGTAAACCCTCTAGGATTGTCCTCTCGACTTGATTGTAATGTGGGAGGAAGTTAAGTTCTCCTCTGTAACTATGCAGTACCTGGTCTTATGCATTGTTTTATATGTATGGACCAAACAGCTTAGACTTCTGCTGTTAGTCTGTAGAAAAAAATAATCTTCAAGAAGCTTGAAGCTGTTTGATGAAGGGTGGAGTTGCTTTACCCGAGATGGAGCAACTTCACCTTTTTAAATAAAGCGTGAAGTCTGATCCCATAAACCGAATTAATATGTAGGCACAAAATGTTTGATCATCATAATGTTAAACCAGTCAGGCTAGATTTCCCTCTTCATCTTTTGAAATGTTTATGAATATTTATAATAATGTTCTGTGAGTGTGCGCTAAGTGCACTTGAAGACATGTACAATTCTTTCATGGGTGTAAATATACTGTCTTTCCAATCTGACCCACTGTTACTGTAACTTGAATGATTGTTGTAAAATAAACACTGTTTACTTTGCAAATATGTACATAGTATATATTTGTTAACTAAATGAACTTTGAAATTGTAAATAAAGCTTTCATTGTTTCTAAAGGAACATGCTGTCCAGTAATGTGTATGTATAGTAGTATACAAAATGAATTAGCACATAACATTTTGACAGTAATGACAGTGATTTGAATCTCTTTTGCTAAGTGATGTTTAGGTGTGTGATCATGTGCAGAGGTGTGTCAGCTAATTGTCTCATTACTTTAATAGCAGGGTGATATGTGCAGAGTAAAAATTGAAATGTCACATTAAAGGCAACATACTTACCCTACTAAATTATATGCAAAAAAAAAAAAACCCATAAGGATACAAAACTCAAAATGCAGGATCAGCAGGTCCTTTAATTCAAGAACAAGGACTAAAATACTGATATTAGTTACACCAGTTTATGTTTATTAAACATGTGTCAATTGCCTTAGGTTAGCTGTAACAATACTGCCAAAAATGAAAAGAAACACACACACACAAAAGGTTTAATTGAGTGTCTGCAAGCTACAGTAAAGGAAGCAGAAACTAAAAGCTTTCTTTTTGACACGAACACACACACACAAAACAATTTGACTATAGGTCAACTCAGTTCAAATTGTAATAGTATTGTAAATGTAAGAAACTAATAGCCTAAGTGAACTTTAATTATTAGGTAGCTGTTTGTTTGTGGTCAATTGGGAGTTTCACATTTAAGTGTAAAGATAATGAAGTCACGTGTGAAAGTCGTGTAGTTAAAAAAAAAAAAACCGAAACAAAAGCAAACATGATTCCTGGCACGTCTCCTTCCTTCATCATTTCATAATCACACTGAGCTCAGACTGGAGCAAGTTCAAAGACAGAAATGAGTTGTTGAGGGAGGGAGTCTCACTTTGTTATGAGTGCTGTGTTTTCTTTTAGGCTATTAGAAGGGCGACAGGGGGAGGACCCATGAAGCCTGCTGCAAAAAAGAAAAAAAAAACAGAGGGAGGAAAAGTTGTGCCAAGTTTTGTGACACTGAGGTGGAAACTTGCTGCGGTGAGAGCAGCGGCTAACACCACCGCACCACTACAAGCGGCAGCGGCGGCAGCAGCAGCGGCGGCGGAGGAGGCGGCAGCTCGGACGGGGAAGATGGCGCGGTGCTGCGGCCGTGCTGCCACGTCTCGGTTTACACCTTATACCAGAAAAATATTAACACTCGCCGTTTGGTTATGCTTTTATCTGCTTTTCCTCTCCGCTGCGGAGGCCGGACTGTACACCACCTCTGACCAAATCATCCTGCTAACTTCGGAAAACGAAGGGTCGGTGTTGTTGAACTCCTCCGCGGCCACAGTCGTGGAGTTTTACGCTTCGTGGTGCGGACACTGCATCGCCTTTTCTCCGGTTTACAAGAGCCTGGCCAGAGACATTAAAGGTTGGTAGACGGGCCTCAAGTGCAGTCACGTAGCCGCAGCTGTTCACAGTCAAAGTTAATTCATAATGTCAGTCCAGTGTTATCACTCATGTTCTGTTATGCATTGTTTCAGACTTACAGCTTTACACCACATAAGTTTTACAGTTCATCATTCCAGGACTAATAATAGATTATAGATCATTGTGGTACGTGATATTACATATTCCTGCAGCTTTCATCATATTCATGCAACTCAGTGAGAGCACCAAGCTGTTGTCTGTGTCTGTTAATTAGAGCATGTGATCTAATGAAAGTATTTTTATTCTGCTCAACTCTGAACCTCTCCATCACGTCCTCTTGAGTTTTCTTTCTGCAGCTCATGCACAAAATAAAATATATGACAGAACCATGAGAACCAATATAATTAGGATGACAGTCAAGGGCAAAGTTTCTGATGATGGCAGAGGGCCTGACAGAGCCATGGGGTGTTTCAGTCTCTCTCTCACACACAGTTAACAATGGCAACTGACAGCTTGGCATGCAAATCAAATGCCTCTGGCCTGGGAGCAAGGAGGAGAGCTGAGGAGAGCTCACGCTTTATGTGCATGTGCAGATGATAACAGTGGCTTTGTGCATAAGTATCATCAAGAGTTACATTCTTGATGACCTGTTAGAAACACTACATGTGAGTGATCACAGTTCACAGTGATGAAGCAGCCCCTGAACAATTACGTTAAAAAACGCAGTTCCTTATAACCGGTGTGCCTGGAACTGTTTTTTTAATATAATTATCCAGTATTTGAAGGCAGCACTGGGTGCAGCACACAGTAGCCTACACTAATATTTTTCTGTGGCTCTCTCTCTTTTTATTTGATGTCTGTTGGACAGAGTGGAAGCCAGCTGTGGACCTGGCAGCAGTAGACTGTGCTGCAGAGCAGAACAGGAGGGTCTGCATCAGCTATGGCATCAGAGGGTATCCTACTCTAATGGTATTGTACAGTGTATATCAACTCTATGTATCACCTGTGACAAACATCCCAAATAATCATCAGTGGCAGTTCAATAGTATTCAATATCAATCAAGAACAAGAAAGCAACATACACACATACGTTTGATTTTTGTATTGCAGAACATTCATGTATAGACAAAAAGTCTATTTGCACGTAGGTTATAATGGAGTTTTACTTAACTGTTAAAGTCCTGATTCAGGCCTGATTGACCAGTCCAAACTCCTTGCTACTGCTTCAAGGCATACATGTGTGTTTTGTTGATTTGTAGATAGGTTGAATTGATTTTTGCTCATCACTTATCTTTTTAGGGCTCAAACAATATATTGGTTAATTAACCAGCTGATAGCTCCCAAAAAAATATAATCAAATCATCTTGCAAGTTGTTTAAGTAAGCAAAAAATATCAAATATTTGTTGATGTTGCTTCTGACATATGAAAGTTAGAAACTGAAATCGATTTTTTTTCTTCATGTAGTTGTGTAATGTAAATTGTGCATAAATAATCTTTTGTTATTCAGTAACTTTGCAAGCTAATTATTACGAATTAACCAGGCCTTACTCTGTATTTATGCTAACTTTGTGTTAAATGTAATTGTTGTTTGTTACAATGCTTTGTCTGTTTACGTGTCGTTATTGAAACTCTGGATTAGAAACAGACAGACACTGTAGATGTGGATGTGGATGTGTATTCTCAGTAGAGTTATCTTTTGCAAGATCAGCAGTTGCGCTGCAGAAACGCCGGCCAGCTTCAAACATCTGTATTTGTGTGATTGATCAGCAGAAGTGTGTGTTAAGGCCTCTGTGCTCACTGTCATCCAGGGAAGGCCAGTGAAACAAAGAGCTCCTTCTGTCTGAACTCACAATGGAGCTCTAACATCTGCGACTCATTTTAACCAGGAAGGATTTAGAGGTCAAGGCGGGCAGAGGGGAAGGCTATGCCCCCACCAAACATTACACAACATCGCTTTGCTTCTCTCATGGTCGTGTGAGGCCCGTCTGAGCTGGTCTCTCTCTCTCTCTCTCTCTCTCTCTCTCTCTCTCTCTGTCTCTCTTTTTGCTTCTTTCCTAACCCAAAACCTCTCTCTTCTTTCACTTCACAGTTCTTCCCTGCCTACTCCAAGGCTGACTTCACAGGAACACCTTTCAGAGGTACATGGTCGCAATTTAAACTCTTGACTCCACCTTAAATTATGTTTCATAGTGAACGTGCACTTTCAACAGGCGTCGTGACAGAGGGAGCAGTAAAGTACACACTGATCCTTTTCTTATCAGACGTGTAGTTTATTTTTAGTGCTTAGGTCAACTCCAGTGTGTAACTCTGCGCCAATTATTTCACATTTATGTAATAATGCCCCTGACCCTGGGAGTAGTTTATATACATGCTCGGCCAGTTATGAACATGTTTGATAATCCAAAATGAGAATGAAACATTAAAATATAATGACCTTTGACCTCCAGATTTTACCCGTGATGTTCGAGGTCTACGTCACAGGATCATAGACCAACTAGAAGCCCACGCGGAGCCCTGGCCCCCTGCCTGCCCCCCACTGGAGCCCACCAGGTAAAGACACAGACACAGACACAATTTCAGTTAGAATAATGGATGATTGTTTTTTATCAGTAGTGTGTTAGGCTGAATGTGTCTGTGTATTTTAAGTTCAAAATCCTTTAATAGAGGCTGAGGGACCAGCATGTTTCCACTAGGAGGGTCATCACTTTTGGACCACCCAGCTTTGCCCACAAATGTCACCAGATGCATAAACTGCATACGTTCAGTTTATTATCATGGTGGGGCAGGAAGCATAAGCAGGAAGTCAAGTTTATTTCTCCTTTTAGCCTTAAAGGGAAAGTGCTTATTTCACAATCATGACATTTTCTTGTTCTTTTCTTCTTTTAAATAATGACCAAAAGTTGACCTCTTGTTGAGCCCTTGTTTCACAACAGAGATTCCTTATTGCAACGTCTCTTTTTATTTCTCAAACAGTAATTGTATAGTAGAAGATATAGAAGAAAGTGGATATCTAAGTTGTGTGTAGGATTTAAGTTACGGTGTGTGTTTCTTAAAAGTATTTTGTCTGCTCCTCTCTCTCCAGCCAAGCAGAGCTTGAAAGCTTCTTTGAGACAAACAATGTCCAACACCTGGCCCTGATCTTTGAAGAAGCTCAGTCCTACGTCGGCCGAGAGGTAACAGCTCGTGTTTCCATGAGCGTTAGCTGTCTGCATCAGAGTTCTCTAGATAATTGTCTCTTTCTTGGCACAACAAGTTACTGAAAAACTGAGTACAGATGCCAGTCTTATTACAATGCAGCTGTAACAAATCTCTGTTATGAATGACCTCACATCTGGAGGGGGTGGTGGGGAAACCTGCTGGTGTAATGTTTGATTTGTAAAAAGACTTTCATATTTTGTGTGTTTGATGAGAAATAATTGGATATTACTAACACAAATTGTGTGTGTGTGTCCTTCAGCTAACCCTGGATCTGCTACAATTTGAGAACATTGCAGTGCGGAGGGTACTGAACACTGAGGAGGGTCTGGTGACCAAACTAGGAGTGACAGAGTTCCCATCCTGTTATCTGTATTACCCTGGAGGCAACTTTACCAGACTCAAAGTGTGAGTATCTGTTCATCTTATTAACCTTGACTGAAAAACACAGTGTTTTTACAGTTTATAAATCCTCACCACAATTGCCAGCTTTCATTTTAACTCTTTTTTCAAACATCTATTATACATGTACCACTTGTGTATATGGCCTACATTGTCAGCATCAGTTGTCACAGCAATTAATACCAGTCACAACTGTATATGGACAAACTACAAGAAGGAGATAGGTTGTCACTAACGATGTTAAGTCACACAGAGCATATAAAATAGCTGCTAAAATCATGGAAGCACTCACCGTATGTCTTGCCTGTTCAGGTTTTTATTTATGTAAACAGATGTCATTTAAATTTATAACGTGCCCAAAATTATACACTTTCAAAAAAAAAACTTATTTTATTGATTAAAGGTAGAGTCTGGAGGTTTGTTCGTTGCAGTTTCTAAACAAAACATTCAAACTGGGCCCCTCCTCTTGGGCTCAACTGTGCAGCCTCCTTCCTCTGAAAGCAGTTATCACGACTGCAAAGAAAAGGAAATACAGTCTGAGTGAAGTAGCTCTCTACAACATTGAACTGGTTGGAAACCTAAACAGCACAGAAGGTGCAAAACCTTGGGTGTTCAGGGCAGTTTAGTGTTGCTGTGTTTTTGTGAATGGGAAGACTCCTACAGTATTTCACTTGTTCTTTTGTATTGCACTACTAATGAGGGCATTTTCAGCGCTGGTGCAAACCCGCTGTCTGAAGGCTTTGTTGTGCACTTCCTCTTCCTCACTCACTGGTGTGGAGCAGCCCTTAAAGTGACCAACCTACTTTACACAAAGATGGGAGGAGCACGGACTGGGATGGAGCCAAACTGTAATAATAATCTTAACAGCAGTGTGTCATAATTCACATCTCACTGGTCACTTAAGAATCTCTTGTTGTGCTTGCCTATTGTTATCTGTGGTGTACATGACAGTGGGCTGGTACAAACTTGCAAGAAAAACACTGTGGTTTGGATTGGATTGTACTTTATTGTCCCGAAGGGAAATTTGGTTTTTCCATTCAGCATGGTATGCAAACACCAGTTTACATACGATTGTTCATTGTTTACAGTGCCAGTGCATTTGCAAATTCCACACAAAGATGCTTGTGACATTTTTACCAACCTGAAGGAACACCCGATGGAAGTTTATCACTCAATATCTCTCCATCCTCCTTCAACCGGTTGAACCAGGAAGCCAGAGAGATTTGGAGAAAAACAGTCTCAGTTTAGACAGAGGAACTAATATTTTTAAACGCATGTGAGTGAGAGATATTTGGAGGTGTAAGGGGAACTTGAGTTGAACTGCTTTCATATATCGTGCAGTCCCTGTTCCAGGCATCACAAACTTTTTACAGTAAATTCCATTTAGCTTGATGTGAGACGCACACAAACACCAAGTTTACTCCCCTTTGGTTGCTATTGTTCCACAAACAACAACTTTGCTTCCTCCTGAAAAGCGTTGTCGTGTGCTCATTATCTGAACCCTATTCATGAGAGTACTTTTAAACATCTGGCCTCTTAATGGGATCAGAGCATCAAAATTGCTCCCATTATTCACTATCATAAAGCGACGCTGATCATTCCTCACCCTGCAAATTCATCTGCTGTTTCTGCCTCTTTGTTTGGCTGTTTCAATAACTTGGCATGCAAAGAGGACTCTTTTTAGTTGACAAATGCAAAAAGGAAATGATTTATTGCCGATTTATTTATTCACCCTCCATCTCTCCCCTTCCAACCCCCCTCATCTCCATCACTGTACAGAGGGGAGGTTTTTTAATTTCTTGCATGAAAACAATGCCATTGCTTTTCTGGCTTCACCTGCCAAACAAGCCCCAGCCGCACACGGCAACAGATGGCCTCCCATCATCACTGAATGTCTGATTGATCCTGGGAGAGCAGAGTGTGCAGCGCGTGCACGTGTGTGTGTGTGTACATGTGTGTGTGTGAGAAAGAGAGGGAGCACGCAGGGGCGTCTCACATCCGTCATGCATGTAATGTGTGCTGGTCCCAGGTGAACGTATTCCCTCCCAGCCCACCCTGATGCCTGCCTGCCTGCCCGCTGGCCCTGGGGATTGCTGGATGAATGGCTCTCCTCTCACATCTGTACACTCCCACCAGACACGCAGGTGTAATTGAGTCCCGGGCTGGTGTGAGTGAGCGTGGGCGCAGAGTATCCATCCTCCTTATTACCATCCTGTTGCAGTTTTACAATGCTCTCTCTCTCTTCCCCCCCCCCCCTCTCTCTCTCTCTTCTCACTGTCTGTGACGAGGGGAGAAAGCAAATGAGAGGAGGGTGTGTGGGGTAGAGAGGGAGAGAGAGAGAGCCCATTAATTGCTGTGGTTCCAGTTGCAGGGTTCACATCACATGCCTAAATGATCAGCGTTCTCTCTCTCTCTCTCAACCTCTCTCTCTCTCTCTCTCAGCTCCACGCTACCCTGGCACCATCTGCTCAGTATTTAAAATGCATTCCCGTAAGCGTGTAAAATATATGGCCACAAAAAATACAGGTCATAAAACACTTTTTATGGAAGTGGACTGCTGAAACAAAAGGTTGAAAATAAATTTTCAAAAGTGTGCATTTTAGTTCCTTGCAGAATTGAAGCCTTCCACTCTTAATTTTATCACAAGTGTGAGGACACCTGAATATTTCATTCACAAAACCATGAGCAAAACAGTGCCTGTCCAGTTATCCTAGAGATTTTGGATTCTAGCTGCAGCAGTTTTAATCAATCAGTTCATTCACAGCAGCATTCACGGTGCTGGGTTTCATCCTATAGGTGTTGGATTTGGCTGAGGTCAGGGCTTAGAGGGAGAAGTTACTATTTTCACTGGAATAGTGACATTGAAACATGAGAGGGTTTCATATTTTGTGTTCGAAACACATTCATATTGTTACGATTACCTGTAACTTTCAGACTTCCCTCAAGTAGCTTGACCTCAGAGCAATACAAAGAAGTAACTTTTGCCCATGTACTTCATGGGTCTCACCTGTGCTTCTCTCCCACAGGAAGGTTGAGGCTCGTACTTTCTACTCTTATGCCCTCCAGAGGCTCCCGGGGGTGGTGCGCTCAGGAAAGCCTCCACCGGTCACCACAGGTGGCCTCACCAACAGCACAGAGGAAGCCTGGAGGCTCTTCAACAGGTACGAACAAGACAAATCTCTGACTTATCATAGATGTGTGTATATTTATATATAGATATATATAATTTGTGTAATTGTGTGTCCAGGTCTAGGGTTTACATGGCAGACCTTGAGTCAACGCTTCACTACTCACTTCGTATGGAGGTGGCTGCTCACACCGTCATCAAAGGAGAGGCACTGACTTCTCTGAAGAGCTACATCGCGATCCTGGCAAAGGTGAAGATATAAGCAAGAGAACTACACACACATGCAGTGCATACACAGTGTGTTAACCAAACACTCTCATTGTTTTGGTTTGTTTTGTTGAGCGTATGTCAATTGGAAATCAAATTCATTAATACAGTGTGGATGAGAAATCACATCTGCAGAGCAAACATCAACAATATTTTTCCTGTGCATAATAAGCAGCTTGTTTACATTTCCCCCCAATTTTTCCTCTTCACTGTCTGCCATTAGAAACTCAGTCTGGGTTTCCCTTGTCTCCAAACCACAGTGATCAGTCAAGAGCTTTTGGATAAGGAAACTAAAGAGAAAATAAATTTGAACCACACATCTGCAAGTTAAAAAATGTTCAGACATAAAAGTTGATGCGCTTGTCAACAGAGAAGTGTAGTTACGACATGTTGCCACTAGGTGGAGAGTGAGATAACAGAATATTTGTCAGTGCTGTAGATGTGAGTTAATAGTCAGCCAGGCTTCCCTCCTCATAACATGTTGTTTCATTCCCTTAGATTATTCCGCAAATTGAACCAAATGAATTGTTTTGTCAAGTGCATTGTTGTTTTAAACCATGCACACTCTCATTTAGACTCATTAGTGAAAGCAGCGGAGGATGCCATTGAGTAGAGGCGAGCAGCACAAAGACTCTCCTGGGTATTGTTGACCCTCTTGATGTGGTCTCCCAGGGGGATTGAAGCGTGGCTGCCACCCACAGGCTTTGCAAAGATACATTCAGTTTACATGCAAGCCTCACTGGGACACCCTAACCACTACTACTACTCCTCCTCCTCCTCCTCCTCCTCCTCCTCCTCCTCCTCCTCCCCACCCCTCTCTCCTTGTGCTGTATCCCTGCTTTTGGTTTCACACAAGCAATTTTGTAAATACTTGTGACTGTGCCAAACCTAAGTGGTTCACCAAAACAACCTCCCTCCTCCTCCTCCTCCTCCTCCTCCTCCTCCTCCTCCTCCTCCTCCTCCTCCTCCTCCTCCTCCATCTCTTCTGCCTTTTTTCCATCATCTTTTCAATATTATCCTCCAATAGTTTATTTCTCATTTTATTCTGCCCTCTTTCTCCACCCCCTGGTTTCCACTTCCACAGATGCAATTGATTTTCACATTTTTCTAGGATTCAACATTTGGTTGATGATTCACCTTTTATCAACACCTAATAATGTCTTTCTCTCTTTTTTCTCACGTCCTCCCATCTTCCTTGTTCCCTCTTTCCCTCCTTCCTCGCTGAAGTGTGCCACCCAGGCAAACATGTTGTAATGATGAGGCCTGACCCGCTAGCCCTGTCCCTATTGGCTACGCACCAGGCTGTCTCACTGCCACCAATCTCTCTGATTATATCTCACTCTCTAGGGAGGCGTTGTAGCAAGCTAGTGTGTATCCAAGCATGTGTGTGTGTGTGTGTGTGTGTGTGTGTGTGTGTGTGTGTGTGTGTGTGTGTGTGTGTGAGGGGCGTGTGGCCTCCCATTAGCTTGAGTTTGTTTAGTCAATAGCGGCAGGTCCCAGTGGTATTTTTAGCCTGTCCCCCTACCAGAGTGGACCAGCCTGGCTCAGCAGGGCTTTGTGTAGCTTAGGAGGCCGTCATTTTGTTGCAGCTGACTGCGACTTGTGATGGTCCTTATTGACGTTTGACTGAGCACACAAAGAGCAACAAAGCGGCTCAGTCCTTTCTGTCAGTCAGCTTGTTAGGAGCAGTTAATGTAAGATGAGCGAGTAGTTTGTGAAGCAAGGCAGGAAAAAGAGTAGAGCTAAGAGTAGCTGATACATGTTTTTTTTTTCATATACTTTTGTATACTCATTATTTTTTAAGACACATTTTTTACATTTAGCTTTTACATGATGCAGTTTACAGGTTAGATATTGGAAAATTAAGTGTCCTTTCCAGAGTTTAATGTTCAACTTCTTTGGCTCTTTTATTTTTAATCTTTTGTCAGATGAGTGTTGATTAGTTGTGGAAATGACCTCACTGCTAAACTCCACTGTATTGTTAATTACTAACAGAATATGTAAAAATCTGACACCTGAACTCCCCGCTTGAGTCATGTGATTAAATTAGAGCGAAAGTGACTCATGATGCTCTGACCACAGAGTGGGCGTCATCGCTTCACGTAGTGGAATGATGCACTTTTTAATATTAACCAAATAGAGCAATCAGCGGAAAGTGGATTTGCATGCATTAGGGTGTGTCTATGCCTTGGTAATGCATACCTACAAGGGCTGCAGCTAATGATTGTTTTCATTAGCAATTATTCTGAATTGTGAAAGATTGCCATCACACCCATTTATGTGCAGTTTAATGCCAGACAGAAAGAAGCCACGTAGGACAAGCTGCAAAGCTGCCCGTACATTTTCCATCAACTGTCTAATAATTCCAGCTCTATTTGTGTGTTCAGTGTATCTTAAAGACATGCAAAGTCTCTGTAAATTAATATTTATTTGTCCCCTTTGTGTATTCATCTTCTTACCCTGGCCTGAAAAATTACTCTTCGTTCTGTCTAAGAATTTTAATTCCAAGATTTGCTTGTTTCTTTCCCACCCACAATCATCCTACCACTGAGTCTCCCTATGTGTCTCCCTCCAGACCGTAAACATGAGGTTGTTTTTTTCTCTTTTTTTATTCCCCCACCATGTCATAATATTACTAGATTTACTGTCTTGTCAGGCTGAAGCCGGATTTATGAATTCTCTACATGTATATGAGGATTAAAAAAGTGGATCTTGGGAGGCATGAGAGCATTACAGCGAGGTTTTTAAGGATTACACCTCTATCCTGCTTTTCTTAAAAGAAGCCCTTCAGCCCGAGGGGACAGAGGGGCAGGGGTCTAAGACAAAGAATTAAAGGGGGGGTTGGTTGGTCTAGGGACCTTCTCGTGCCAGGGTTTAGGACATGATTTACAGACAGGCCCTTCATAACAATACAAGAAAAAACAATATCAAATCAGTTGTCTGATTAATTATAAATCCTATTACGGCATTAAAAAACAATTCTCAAACAATGAATCAACTCATTTGGCTGTTTTCAGTTGTTCTCTCCTCTCAGCGACAATTGAAAACAGGTAAATATGTCCTGGTGAAAACAAGGTTTTCCTGGTTCCCACTCTGAGGCACGTGTTCGCAGCACCCCCCTCACGCCTCCCTGGGTGGATTGAAGTTGGATTACGACAAAGGGGCTTCACCCCGTCTTCTTCCCGGAGCATGGCCTGGTCTGCCCCGTTGCAGCCAACAGATGCGTCCCTCTCGGGACCCTCACCACAAGGAGCTTGTGGTTTCTCAAGTGCTGCTGATACTAATCGGATCAGGGATGACATATTGCCAGGGTGAAGGGGATTGTCATGGTCCAACTGGGATGGGGGCAGGAGGGGTACAGGGTGAGATGAAGGGGTGTGTGTGTGTGTGTGTGTGTGTGTGTGTGTGTGTGTGTGTAGATTTGAAGTAGATAATGGTAGGGAGGGGTAAAATGTATTTTATTTTTGCTTTTGTTGGTTTTGTTTGAACAGATTAGTGATCAGTGGAATTCAGTATTTAATTTCTGGGCAACATTGAGGACTTATTTTTGTTGGCCGTCTCAGCTGGCATGTGTCTGAATTATTTCCAGTAGGGTTTCACTTGGTTTCATATCGTCATAACTATAATTTTAGTTGCAGAAAGATTTCTAAAAACATTACTCAGTGTTAGTAGATGAAAGCAAATAAGTTCATCTTAACTATAATTATTTTTTGTGGTACTTTTTCTATCGTTATTTCCTCGGAAAATGTGTTAAATTAAATTCAGTTATATTCTGATGGTCCTGCTGTTGCATGATGCAGTCATTTTTTGTTTTTGGCACATAAAGAGACAATCTGCCATTTTCATCAGCTACTACCTGATGCAGATAAGGTGACTGATGTGTTGTGCATCATGGATAGTCACGATCAGAGGAGTTAAAAAAAGAGGGAGAGGAATCAATGAGAAAGAAAACAGATGGCGAGCCAGTGATAACACATTTTAAAAGTTGAACCTGTTTGAGTTTTTTTAGGTGATCACCAGACCCAGAGAACTCATGAATAGTGTTGCTTTGGTGATGCTGAGCTAAGTCCATTAGTGGGAAGCACCTGCGTTTTCTCTTCTGGTTAAATTCATATGGCTCCTTAATGAGCT
Organism: Trachurus japonicus; assembly: GCF_045865225.1. Taxonomy (NCBI): domain Eukaryota; kingdom Metazoa; phylum Chordata; class Actinopteri; order Carangiformes; family Carangidae; genus Trachurus; species Trachurus japonicus. The sequence continues at coordinate 16,031,382 of NC_140910.1, forward strand.
TTTCTGACTGGTTGGTGCTCGGACCCCAGATCCAAACCTAAACCTATTATATCACTCTCCCAGCAGTGAGCAGCAGACATCACAAGCTCTTTGTCTGCTCTTTACATCCCATCTTTAAGCACTGTGTGTGTAGTATGTATATATTTGTCCTGACAAGCTTGTGTGTGCGTGTGCGTGAATGGGATTTTTACTTATGTAAGACACCCGCTTATTTTAACTTTGAAAACCTCAAAAACATTGATTTCTCATAAGATTTATTTAGCTTGGAAAGTAGATATTCTATTCTTTCTGAAAAATCTACAAACATTTGTATTTACTAATATCTAACATCTGAACACCAGAAACATATTTAACTCCTCAGTAAGAAAGTGTCTGTTGAAAAGTGAGGTTAAACAGAATCCAGTCATGCATCACATCTGTCACTGCAGAGAAACACACAAAGGACAGTTTTCTGCAGGTGCAGGAAGTCCAGACTGGACACAGGACAGAGGGGTGCTGTGTTAACCTTGGACAAGAAGGTTTAAGAACATTACAGGGGGTCTGGCTGAATGGTCAGTGACTAACATGCAGATCCTGTTAGAGGGCGATGAACAGATGACTGAGCTGTGGACTGAAAGGCATGTGTGTGAGTGTCAGTGTCTGCAAGTGTGTTTAGTTGAACAGATGGAGGCCACATAAAAATAAAAATAAACACCACATGTTATTTGATGCTATCTTTCTCTGTTTTCAGCTTTTTCTGTTTTTCTCACACACAACAGCTATGTTGAAATGTCACACTCAGTTTCCTCATACTGTCCTAAAAAGGGAGCTGAAGATTAGGAGGAAGAAAACTACAGTTACCATAGAAGTGGTCTTGTTGTATCAGTTTTGGAAAACGCTTTATCCTTTTATTGTGTCCATTTCTTGGAAACAGGACTATTATCATAAACGGCTCCATCGAGAGGCTTAGTGTAAAAAAGAGGAAGCACATTTAGCTGAAATTTATTAAAGTGCTCTGCTCTCTTACTGTCAGTGCACTCAAGACATCATCAATGCCTTTTGTTAGTGTTGTATGTGTAAAGACACGTTTGTCTTTGTCTGTCTTCACTCTGTCATCACTGGTCTCAAACACACATCGGCTGGATTTCCTCCGCAAGTTACAGTATCACGTTTCCTCTCCGCTGTGGTTGTTACCATGGTAATCGCAGGTTCAAAAGAAGTAAATACTCAACAGGACAGAGCCCGAGTTAGACGGTGACTAAGTGGTTGTTAGTGGTTTAGGAAATGGATCTTAATGAAGGAAAAGGCTTACAGCCAGCTGTTGTCACACTCGCTGAGATTCCCTCAAGTTGCTGAGAAGGAAAAACACTCAAACCACAACTTTTACAGACACTGAATACAAGATTTTTGAGGATAATCTGGCATTGTGTGTGTTTGTGAGTGTGAGAGAGAGTATCGAGATGATGTTGATTTCCAGCTGCCCTTTATGAGTAATTCGAAGGGCGTTAGCCTTATTAGCATATTGGCACACAACACAGTTACAAAGCTTTACTGTAATATTAAAAAGTTGTAAGACCCAACTTTGGTGATATTTTATAAAATACAGAGTAAAAGTTCAAATGCCAGTAATAAGATATCAAATTTGTGAGAACAAAAACTGGATTTATTCTTCATCAGTGACAGTGCACAGGATTTCTGGTTTCTTCTTAAACTACACATAAACCTACAGCTAAAATGATTAGTAGATAAATCAGTTTCTCAATCAACAGATATTAACTTTTGACAATTTTGATAATTCATTAATGATTTCAGGAGTATTTTTTTCTCCACTTATATGACTATATTCTATTTTTTAACCTTCCATAATATCACATTAAAGTTTTGGATTGTTGGTAGGACATTTATATATTTTTCAAACCAAATGACTAATCTAATGCTCAGAAACTAACTAGAATATTAATTGAAAATAGAAATGATTGTTATTTGCAGCTCTCAGTTCTTACATCTTGTTTTCACCATAATCAAGTTAACATTTGTTTCCATTGTGCCCTACTGTTTTACATGTGCAGTACTTCCCGGGTCGTCCTGTGGTGATGAGCCTGTTACAGTCTTTAAACACTTGGCTAGAGAACCAGGTTGGCAGTGAGATTACCTACGAGGCGTTTAAGGAGCTACTGGATAACACAGCACAGGTAAGTGAGGACAACAATCAGATATTTTAACAACAGGCATCCATGTTGCTGTGAACTTGGGGCTTCTTGTTTGTTCTTGTCCAAATTATTCATAACTCTCTTTTTATTGTCCGTCTTCCCTTTTTGGTATTCATTGGTCTCAGAGGGGGTCTGTCCATTAGATACTGCACTGAGGAAGTACATGAATGCAAATCGAGAAATAGGACGGACTTTTGCGAGACTAAAAAGGCAGGCATCTAGAAAGAAAGCAAGAAAGACAAGAGAGTACGAGACAGATGAGTAGCTGCAGGGACAACAGAGGTCAGGTGATCACAAAATACAGCCAGACTGACATGAGGACGTCTGTCTGAAAGTAACCTTGTTGAGTGACAAGGTCGACTTTATCAGGTCAAAGCCACCTCGGAGGCACCAAGGTGACATCTGTTGTGTCACAGAAAACTCAAAAACACACAGTATAAGTACATGAAAACATATTTTTCAGAAGATAAATATCTAGGTGTTTCAATATGTACTTTGCCCTTGTGTGGGTGCCAGCACATACGGCTGAAAATCTATGTGCTGTTGTCTTTGGAATGAAGCCTGCATGCCTCCGGTATGCAGCCCCTCGCAAATTGAAAGAGTCACTTACTTACATCATTAGCTTTTAGCAGGCAAATCAATGGATCAATGAATCAATGGGAAGGTATGAATAGACTTCGCCTCGGAGGAAATGGACTCTGTATACGCACACACACGCACACACACACCCCAAATCTTTACTATTGACATGTGAGTAACCCTGTCAATCACAGCAGCAATGGCAACACAGCGCGGTGAGAGAAATGACTTTATGTCAGAGAAAATATGTAGTTGGATTCAACTGAGGCTCATGGTTAGAGATCTGGATAGCCTCTGTTCATTAGCGAGGGCTGAGCCATTAACCTGAGATTGACTTCTCATTGATCAAGAAAACTACACTGAACAGCTTTCATTAAGTTGAACAGGTTAGGAGATGCTGGGAAGGCTTCACTTTTTAGATGGTCTTTTGTATTATGGCTCATTCAAAAGATCAAGTTGATGCGTTCCTGTATTTTTTTTACATTTTTTTTATCGTGAACAAATCATGTAAAGACCAAAACCAAAGTTCATTTATTCCTACTGAAGACATATTAAAATGCCCATCAATGTATATTCACATTGTTTGTGGAAAAATTGCTGAATTTTTGTGCCTCAGGGTTGAAAGAGTATGTTTGTTATAATTAATTTGAATAAAGTAGCAAAAACACTGGATTGAGAGTACTTGTATGCCAGCTATAACACCAGAGCACACTGTGTTGTATTTAACAAACAAGCAAGGAAGACTAAAAGTAATATTAGATAACTAAAAGTTGCGAACAAATCAACATGAATGCAGATCGTTCAATTTATACCAATGGAAGTTTTTATATAGTTAATAGAATTAATTAACATTGTGTTTAAACACTATTTAAATAAACCGATCTGGAACATGACAGGTTGAGTAGAAGATGGGGGACCTGATTTCACCTGCCGCGACTGTGGGACTATGGAGAAAAAAAACAGTTTGAAACTACTGTGCTACATGTTATAAAAGAACATGTTTAATTTTGGACAACAATGCAGGTCTTTAACAGAAATTGATGAGATACGTCGGCTCTGTAGCTTTTAGCCGGTGCAATTTATTGTTGAACTGAAAAATATTAAACCTGCCTCACTCTTTTAAGCTCTTAAGCTTTTTTTCTTTGTTTCTTCCCCCTCATCTCTGATCTGTTTGTGTGTTTGTTTTTAACTTTGTCAGGCTCCATACACCGCTTTGCCTGAAGGAGTGAGATGGGTGGGCTGTCAGGGCTCACAACCCCACCTCAGACGTTACCCTTGTGGGGTGTGGACTCTCTTCCACGTTCTCACTGTCCAGGCCAAGAATGCTGGAGGCTCAGGTACACAGACACACACACACACACACATGTTTGTAATGCTGTTGTGAATGAAAGGCCACTGAGAGTTCACGAAGACCTGAGGATGAGGAGGGCTTTGTGGGGTTTGGTAAACAAATTAGCCCAAGAATGTCCGCTGGGTTGCTTTTTTCACACTGACCTGATTGAACATCACACAGAAAAGACTGAAACACACACACACACACATACACAGACACAGAAATGTATCCTGATCATGTTTTGACCAGAATTTACTGAGTTGTTCCTCTTGTGTTTTGTCATTCGGTCTGAGCTAAAATTGAGCCTAATTGTGACTGTGTGAAAAGGGATTATGTTAGATTAGTGGAATGTGAGTGGTTAATAAAACAGGCAGATGACCAGAGGCTCCATTCCTGGCAGGGATGTTAATCTCCCTTCAACGGACACACACATACAAACGTACACACACACACACACGCACATACACAGATTAATCCCAAGGTTTACATACCGTCACGTGACCTGCAGATGGACTGACCAAAGGGGGGTGTCCATCTGGCCCCCCACAGGCCACCACTTTAGTGGGTGGGTACACATACATACATACAGGACAGTACTGACCATAACATGAGACTCGATTCATCTATGTGCATATGCTGCTCAGATTATCAAAGGAGTAAACACATTAGTGAAGGTTTGAACATCACACACAACACGCACACACTGCCAGACACACCTCCACTATTCATCTAAAGGTTCATCTGAACATCCTAAGCCAAGAACAAAAGCAAACGGCTCTTGGAAAATATGTTTGTGGACTGTTTGGGTCCTGAGACAACAGTCTGGCCACCATTCACACAGAGGGTTAACTGTGTTTAATCTCCAGATTGGGTTATCCCATTGGAATAGATTATTCATCTCAATATGGGGTTAACCCAGCTCTGTGTGACTCCTGGCCCACATAAGCGTGGGAATCCTGGAGCCCGTGGACCCGCACCACCATTAGCAAGCTTTCAGACTGCGGTGTAGCTTTTACAGTGCATTTTAATGTCGAGCAACAACAAGCTTTACAGGGCAGGTGATGTGTGTGTGTGTGTGTGTGTGTCTTTGGACAACAACCATCTGCATGCAACACCTTTTATTTTGGAATAAAAAAATACATTTTTACTGTATTTTTATTGCACCTAAAAGAGTGATTTTGTGTGTATTTGTATCAGTGTGTGTATTCAAAATCAGGACATGGAACAAACAGAAACCTGTTACCTGACTGAGAGACCTGTAACCTTCATGATGTCTTGTTGTTCCCCCTCTAGATCCGAAGCAGGTGCTGAAGGCAATGAGGAGCTATGTCCAAAACTTCTTCGGCTGCAGGCCGTGTGCTAAGCACTTCGAGAACATGGCGGGAGAAAGTTTGACTGAGGTGCGCACCTACTCTGCAGCTGTGCTGTGGCTGTGGTCCTCACACAATCGTGTCAACAACAGACTGGCAGGTAGGAGTCAGCAGCAGTCATTGAACATGGTTCATTATTTAAATTACAGCTATGGTACATTTATGTCTTTTGGAGAGGTTTTCTGAAATGTATACTGGAGCAGCTGTTCTTTATCTTTGGCTTCCATCATGTGAGTTATTTCTGTATGAAAGATGCACCATGTATTTCTTTCTGAATGAGAGTGAGGTTTGGGCATTTTTCAGCATGTTCATGATTTAAGCTACACATTAACTAGCTGGTTTAGAAAATGTTTACTTTCTACATTAGACACGAGACAGTTTACTGTATGTAGCTTATTGATGTCTTTGTAATTCCACATTGAACCACCAAAGCTCCCTGTCTCTCCTACTCTATCACACTCCTTTCTTTTTTCCACACTCCTCTCCTCTGTGTCTACCCCCATCCACATCACGGGACTATCAACATTACCTCACTCAAATATTGGGAAGACTTTAACTCCCAGTTTCTCCTCATGGTCAGTTAGTCCTCCTAATACCACAAAGAGGGTGAGGGGAGGAGGACGGATGGATCCTCAGATCAGACACCAGCTGTCACCCATGTCTTAGCCCTCCCCGTTTCATCTGTTTCTACCTCACCTGTTTTCTCCTGCTCCCCCCTTTCCTCTGCAGTTCTCCATCCCTCTATCACCCTTCCTTTGATTTTCTCCCACACCCTGCTGTCCCAGTCTCCAACCATTCCTTATTTATCTGTCCTTTACAATCGCATTCGATTTGTGGTGTAAACTCAACATTTAGTTACGTGTACTAGGTCATGAGAGAGATTTACTTAACTATCTTTTCTCAGTCTGTATAGAAGTTTACAAAGTTTTCTTTCTCTGACTGTGCTGTATCAGCATTTTACACTTGTGCACATCAGTCTTTAGAGTGCTAAACAGTCCCTGGGTGTCCCTCCTCCCTTGTCTGTGATCATATGATTTTATTAGGTGCAGGTCTGTCATTAACAACCCACTTTGTTAAATCACTGTCTTCTGTTTGTGTTGACTGCCCCCTCTCCTCTCTCAGGGACAGCTTGTGTCCTGAGCAGCAGGGACCAGAAGGGCACCCGTCCCTGCATGTGTCTGCTCCCCAGACACTTGAACACTATTCAGCTTCCCCCTCCGCAATCCATCCGTCTTCTCTCTCTTCCTCTGTCCCAGCGTCCTTCTTTCTGTTTTCCACCCACTGTCCCCTGGGACTCATATCCTCCGCTTGACAAGTAATAGCACAGCATCCTCACAGGATGGGTCCCCCAGGAGCCACCTCTCTTTGCCCCACCCCCCCACCCCCCCAGCACACACACACACACACACACACACACACACACACACACACACAATTCCCAAGGTATTGTGTGGCAGCAGGTGGCAAACACCATGACACAAGCCACACATGCTCCCCCTCTTTTTCCTGCCCCTCCCCAAACACACGCAGCCTTTCCAAGCATGGGTCAAGTTGTGGCGTGTGGCAGGGGGAGTTAGTGATGGTGGAGGGTGAGCTGGGGTCCACAGGGGATAAGTCGGGTGAATCAGAGGGAGGGAGGAGCCGAGGGTTTGGCTGCGTTTGTAGCAATGAGTGGCAGCGTCTCCCAGAGGAGAGCACACACTCCATCCCTCCATCCACTCCAACCCCTCCTCTCCCTTTTGCCTAAAGTGGAGCTCTTTAGCGAGCCTCTCCGCCTCTCCTTTCAGGAGCAGCCATGCATGAAAGAGCAGCTATTTGTAAAGCGTCTGAACAATTAATTTAGTTGGCAACAAAGAGGCCTCGGGGCCCTCAGCCTCCTTGCAGCGGCACAATAAAGACTGGTGGCAGCTCAGTCCTGTTGCTGCTTGTCAACAGGCTGAGGCTGATTCACATTTCTACAGACAGAGCAGCTCTGCTGCAGCAGCCCTGGCTGCTTCAGGACCCTGAGCTCATGTGCAGCGCTGACTCCAGGTTTTGGGAATAGAGACAACATCCTGATATTAATTAGGGGTGAATATTATTAGAAATTCCCTATACTACTGCTTGTGGAGTATCTAAGTCCCAATAACAAAAGAGTACGGTAATCCTTCTTATCAACCATTGTACGTATTTTCTTTTTTCTTAAATATAAGCAGGTCTATAAACACAAAATTAAATAACATTAACTAACACTGACATTTTTTAAATTTAAATCAAATATTAATTGATCTGAGAGTTAAGTAGGACCATCTATGAATCTTTCATTTAATTTAGTTAGGATCACGTTGGGCTTGAACCCGTTGCCTCATGTTGTCTACATTTACAGCTTGGTGCTGAACAGCTACAACTACAGGAAGATAAACAAGATTTTTAACAGAGCCCCAGAGTATCTCAGTCGCATGTTTAGGGATATCTGTTCTGCTGTGTTATGGCTTGGAATAACCATTTGCATAAGTTACCTTCATACATTGAAATAGTAGGTAGGTACCTACCAAAAAGAAGAATTTGACATTTTGGCACCTTCATTATTGTACTTTTTGACTTGTGTGAGTTCGATATTTATCGTTATGGTCTGTTGGTCACCAAGTGATCTAAATCCGGCCTCTTTACTATTAAAGAGGCTGAATTTAGATGGAAATTAATCCTGGACTTAACTGTCACCCATGACATTTTGAAACGATAAACTAAAAGTAAAGTGTATTAGTGTATAAAGTGTCTGAGCTGGTATGTGGTGTAGTCCCATCACTGCTCATCACTGTTCATCGCTCAGCAGTTTTAGACTATAGGTAATGGTTCTGTATTGGTAAAATGTCCGACATCAGCTGCACTCCCCAGCCGCCATGACGGCTCTATGTGCTGCACGGTGCAGGTGATCCTCACTTACAGAATTAGTGCTGAGGAAGCTAGTTTGATGTGCCGAACAATACATATTTATACTTGATGAATATGTATGTGTGGCGGGCAGTGATGACATCTCAGTGACAGGCCGTTGTGGCAATCTCAATATGGCTGGTATGGCTAAAGTCACCCTGGCCGCCAACGTGGCAAGCTGATTAGAATAAGGAAAGAGATGTGAGGCATCTGGAGTGGGTGTGTATATGTATATGTATGTATGTGTGGGTGGATGTGTGCTCTCACCTGCTGAAATGTGTAAAAGCCCCCCCACACACACCCGCAGCCAGCAGCCCATCCAGGACACAGTAAAATTGATGTATCCTTTATGTAAAGTACTGTATGCAGAGTACATACACACATGCATATGACTGAGATTAATCTTGAGCGACGGAGAGGAGGAGGAGGAGGAGGAGGAGGAGGGAGCAGGGACGGAGGTGGTGGAGGATGTAAATTGACAGTGCTGTAAAGTGACAGACCTGCTGCTGCTCTGCTTTTTTCCCTCTCTCTCTTTACACACATGCAAACACACACGTGTACACACACACACACACACACACACACACACACACACACACACACACACACACACACACACACAATGGCCTGTTGGTGACAACAAGCAATTTATTACAAGCTGCTTCCCTGCGTGTGTGAGTCTGTGGGCATTTGTAACAGAGTGTGTCCATCGAAGTTTGCATATGAGCCCATGAATATATATTTTTGTGTATTCCCTGCCGGTCTGTTTGCATGTGTGTGTGTGTGTGTGGGGAGGGGGGCGGGGGGTTGATGATGAGGGCAGTTGGTGGGCAGCAGCAGCAGCAGCTACATAAAAGAAAACATGTTAAAGGAGAAAGTTTCTAATTCATTAGAAGGGCAGATGCCCTCTGAGGTTTCTGTTGCTCTCATGTTCAATTTGGAGATTGGACTTTGCTTTCAAAGGGTGTGAAGGGACAAGACAGGTGGTCCAGAGCGCTGGGGTCTGCTGCTGCCTGAAAACAGGGATTGTGTGTGTGTGTGCGTGTGTGCGTGTGTGTGTGTAGGGAAGCTGTCCACTTTGGCCACATCTATTATCTCACCACCCCTCCCACTGGGACATCCCAGAAGCCCATTGATCATTATTAGACCCTGTCATACTTTCACACACACACACACACTCACACACATCAATCCCCAGATTACATGCACACAAACACAGACAGATGATTTACATATACACACTTAAACACATACGTACACATATGCATATGGGCACTTAGTTTTTACGAGCACTGTGACAAGATCAAATGGGTTCAACACAGATTGCATCCAGTCCTCAAAGCACTTAAATATCCTCAAGTCAGCGCAGCAGCAGGGAGAATAAAAGAAACAACAATAGATGAAGCAGCTGACTGGAAGCTCTGAGCTGTGAGGTCACTGCAACTAGACTGAATCCTGATCTATGGTATACATATTCTGACCTTGTATATTATCTCATATACAAGTTCAAGTTAGTGTCCGTTTGATTGTTACTGTGACAAAGCTGAAAATAGGAATTGGAAAAATAGGGGGAAAATAATTCAGACATTCAAAAACAACCTCTATGACTAGTATAACTTGCATACAATGATTTGATGATGACGTTTTAGGCCTGCATCATGCTACAACTCATTCTATATAATATCAGGAGTGCTATATTGTGTATATATAGTATATTTAGGACATTTAATATAGAGTGATGCATTATAGTATCAGAATTCTTATGTTTTTTAAAGATTAGATTAAAAGTATTGAAATAATTCCTCGATGGAGTAGAATAGAGGTGACTCATCTCACAAAATGGAATAGAAACTAGTACTGCCTTATTATTTAGTTAGAGCTTTTCAATCAAACAGAGGATTTGAAAACAGCACGAGCCACTAATGCAATTCAGTAGGTTTATATCTTTCCCAATACTGGATTTTTAAATTTCAATGACCCAGCAAACCTTTCATGGGTTGCATCTGAAATCACTCACTCATTCACTACTCCACACTCACTATGCAGAGATTTCAGTGTAGTGGACAAGAACTCCCTCTGAAAAATGAAAAAATACTTTCACACATTACTTTTCACAATGTATTGTGGGATACTACGAGTTCACTATATAGGGTATAGTCATTCTCATTATACATTTGGACAAAAAATATATATATAGTGGACTAAATAGGGAGACTTTTTTTCTGCACCTTATTGCTCTGCCCTCCATCTCCTCCCAGCACTGAAGCTGTCACTACTCAGTGGTAAAGTACAGTGCTTTAGCTCTGTGTCTGTGTTTATCTTTCCAGGTGCTTTGAGTGAAGACCCCAGCTTCCCAAAGATCCAGTGGCCTTCACCAGAGATGTGTCCAGCCTGCCATATGGTGAAGGCCAACGGGGATCACCAGTGGAACAGGGAGCAGGTTCTCTCCTTCCTCCTGTCCTACTTCTCATCCAGCAGCATCCTCAATGGTACAGGGCTCATGCCATCATGTCTCCAAAAAGTTCATAGCTCATAGATTCATAGATTCACATGACCTTAGGGTGATTAGTAAAGTATCTGCTTCTTAATTAAATTACATACATGTCTCTTTTCTTTTTACTGTCAGACTACCTTGACGACGAAGCCCAGATCATGGCTAAACAGAGGGAAAAACATGTCATGAAGCACGAAGCATTAGAAGCTGCAAGACATGGAGAAAGGAGAGCCAGGGAGGCCTTGGATGTGACACAACCTCTAACACCACAACCCACTGCGGAAGCAGAAGAGGAGGAGGAGGAGGAGGAGGGAGAGGAGCCACAAGACGAAGCAGTGGCAGATGAAGAGGAGGAAGGAGGGGAGGGAGCAGCAGCAGCAGACGAGATCGGTGGTAAGACATCCGAGCCAAGTCCCTGGGCCAAACCTGAGATGGAGGTCGGCCGAGGCCGGCGGCAGGTCCACAGGAAGCCGAGCATCGTGGGGATGAGGATGCGAGACATGCAGGAGGACATCGTGGACCTGGACTCATTCGTCAACCAGCACTACAAGGCCAAGGCGCTGCAGGTGGCTGCCTCCAACCGCATCCGACCACGCACCCTGCAGAGGAAGGAGGAGCAGGAGCCCGGGCCCGTGTTCGGGCTGGGCATGGAGCTGGACGGGGGGCTGGGGATGGTGGGCCTGCAGCCTATGGAGGCAGACTTAGAGCTGGATGTGGCGCAGCGGACAAAACGGCTGCAAAAGCGAGAACTGACAAGGCAGTACCTTGGTGAGGAGCTGAGCCGCGGGGGACGCTGGGTGTCCATGCTGAGCATCGGATTCTCCAAAGTGGACATCAGTCTATGTGTCATCCTTTACTTCATGTCCTCCATGTGTCTTCTCGCCATGTACGTCTTCTTCAAAAACCGCCTCAAGCTACGGCGGGTAAAAATAGCCGTGCCCTGAACCAAAGAGCCCTAAATGTGGCCTGAGTCAGAGCAATGATTAACATCCATTAGGTTCATGTAGGCTGAGGTCGGGGTTAGCGTAAGGGGATGTGCCAAGATTATCGCCATCTTAAGTGGTCCACTTAACTTGTACCTACAGTACAGCTAAAGCAGGCAAGGCCATGTTTTATTCCAAGTATTGCGGATGGTGTGAAGTGGAACGAGATTGAAGGAGAGGAGGAAATGAGCAGATAACCTTTGAAATCTTTGAAAATCAGGGCAGTTTTGTAACTTTGCACTTAATCCAGCCTCCAGAACGGTTCAGGCAGCACCTCCACCGTGGAAAATCTGCTCTCATAGATCTATATTTCAACAGGTGGGTTTCTGTTTGGGGTTTGTGATTGAGTTAAGGATAAACAGCAGTGCTTTTGATTCTGTTTGACCACTTATGAAGGATGAAATCAAACCCAATATGAGTTTAATTCCGTTTGTTTGTTTTTTTAATTGTATGAATTTATTGCAACTAATTTCTTTGTTGCTTAACTAAAGTAATACAAACCTACACTATTTCCCTGTGTTCTATGACCAAAAAGTTTCAGTATCAGTTTGTATATATTTACATGTAAATATTATTTGAATCAGTTGATCTTAATACTTAAATAGGTGATTCTTCTGTGATTTCAAAAAATAATGAGTTCTATTTTATTTTAAGTTACAAATGAACGGTCTTTTCCCTTCAATCTGTCACTGGGTTTGTTGTCATATTTGTGCATTTCGTTGAGGTTTTTGGCCTCATTCTCTGAATCCTTTGTGGGATCTGTAAGAACTGTTGTGTGACTGCAGCTTGTTGTTGAATACTGTGACTGGACCAGCAGCTCCGCAGTTACTTTCTCCAGAGAGAAACTGCTCAGCCCTTTTGTTCTTCAGCTCCTTCCGAGTCGATCTACAGTTACACTGATCGTTATATCACATCTCTGAATATTACATCACACTGCTGAGCCCACATAACAGCTACTCTGGTTGCTTATGAAGTGCTGTGGCGCGACACATATGTTCACACTGGACGAGTTTTGAGAATAAGCAGGATTTGTTTTTGGCTGCTGTCCGCTATGTAAAGCTTCTGCTGGTCATCTCAAAAAAACACTGTGTTTTTCTTCTGTATTGTTTGCTTCTTTGCTTCGGTCTGAATCAATAAAATTATTTTTGATAAAGACTCATTGTTTTCTTGTGTCATTAAAGATCTTGTGGCACGTGCCATCATATTATCATTTTTACCATTTTACATGAATTCACGCAGAGTAACCCCTCTGTAACATCTGTTTTGTCTCAAGATGTCACAATATTTTTTGACATCTAAGCCTGCTTGTTTTTTTGTTTTGACCAAGACCACCAGAAAGAAACATGAGGCAGGAATGAGCTGGGTGTTGCATGTAAAATGGTGAGGGAGGGGGTTAAAGCATCCAAGGTTGAAGGAAAAAGCCTGTTGCCATCTGCTGTGCAGCGCAAGCTAAATCCTAACAATTTCATTGGGATTATAGCAAGTGAGTAATCCAGCTTTCCTTTAGGACTAGAGGGGAGAGATTACCCTTGAGGATTAGCTCCCTGCAGATAATAAACTTTATTAAAACGCAATCTGCTTTCGTGGGGCTTCTTCCCTCCTCACACACTTGGAGGTGGGCTCTCCTGGTGGTGGCGCAGCAGTGGACCGCTCAGAGAGGAAGCAGTGTGTGTGACTGATGGATGGATGGAGGGTTTGATGTCGCCTGGATTACAACAGACCCATCTGAAGGACAACTGATGCTTGATCTTGAGTTTTGTGTTTCCTGGAACATTGACTTGAATCCCCCTGACTCCTGCCCCTTTACCTCTCCCCCCATTCTCTCTCACACACTCACTTACACACTCTCACACACACACACACACACATCTATATATCAGCATCAGCAATATGACAGCGTTTGATGGTGGAATAGTTGAGTTAAGGCCGTCAATTCTTCCATCACACACTCTCACTCACACAATGAGTTGATTAATATCCCGACATTAAAGCAGAGGAGCATCGAGGCTGAGCAGCTGTGCTTGTGTGACTTTATCAAACTCTCTGATACTTTGAATTAGACCCTCAGTGACACATGATGATGGCCAGAATGGATTGAGAAAAGCACAGTTTGTCACAGAGAAGCTTCAGTGTGTTATTTATTCCTTTTTCAAACATTGTCCAATATATCAAAAGGTAAATTTTAATATCAGGGTGGGAAGTTGTTTTTTTAGGTTGGGAAGTGTCACACTAAAAGGAGGACTTATGGGCCTTTTTCGAACTTTTTGTGTGGTTGTTGGCTGGTTGTTTGACATCCGGCAGGTAATTTACTGAAGGGATCATAGAGATAATGTTAAATTCTTATAAACATCCATTTCCTGTCTTAAATCCAAACGTGTCTTTTGTTGTAAGTACTTTTCTCCCACCACATCTGATCCGTTAATCTGTTTAAATGTTTACCTGTGTTTGTTATTGGATTGGAGTCAGCAGTGCTATACGTGCTCCATGCTCCTTACTCGACAGAAGCCCTTCATCAGGTGCCTTGAGCCGCGGAGAGCTGCAAGTGTTTTGCTGGTTCAGACTAATGTTGGTTAATGAGGAAGTTGGCAGCGGTGTAGTATCAGTGTGCAACTTTGCCAAGGCTGAGGTGAGCGGTTCACACTGAGGACAGAGGCTTCAAATCTAAATCAGGAGACATTCACAGCTGTTTAGCCTCTTAATGTGTCTGATTTGAGAAGCAGATTCAAGTTTACAAGCACTAGAATGTGAAATGTAGAAAAAGGTTATCAAAGAAACCTGAGAGATTTGTGACTAAACTAAAAACAAACAAAGAAAGAACAAAAAACATAAAGTAAGTAAGTGGGGTGTTGGATCAGTCCTTTTCCCACACAGGTGCACAGCTGTGCATCGAGCAACACACCACCAGTCAAGTTTGAACACACAGTTGGCTGATGTAGTTTTCATTGAATATTGACAGTACGTAATTGCAAATTACAAGAAGGTAAAATACTATAAAACAAGAGTTGGACCGGCAGCGCTGTAAAACTGTCAAAGTCTCTCATGCTTGGAACAGACAGTAAGAATGCCCCTGCCCAACAGAAACTTAAAGGTGGTAAAAGTTAAAGTAACAAATATAAAAAATAAAATCACTAAACAGTGTGTGTGTCTACAGATAATGCTCCAACAGGGGCATTTATCAAGTAAAAGAAGTTGGTCATAGATCTGACAAAATGATGGAGATTCCTTCTGGAAGTCACCACAACTTTTCCTCTTTCACAAATTAAACAAACAACATGTAGGCTAGATAATGTGTTTGTAAGTGAGATGCAGACATGTTTATTGGATCATTTTTGGAGAGTAAAATTGGGATGGCACCAGATTTTCCTTTTCATAGTGTCTTATTGCTATGCTTGAGAAAGCAAAGCTAATTTCCTCCTGGCTACAGAGGTGAAGGCGTCTCATTATCTAACACTCAGTGAGACAGTAAAGAGGCGTATTTCTTATATGTTAAATGCAGATTTAAGGTTTCTGTTCATGCTTTTATTGTGTGTATAAGAAGTCACTAAAGTGGTCAGATAAGAATATTACATTTAAACATATACTCAACTGTATACTCTGTGTGCTGATGACGATCAAGGGATATGACTGAAAGCTCAAGAACAGCAAATACATGGACTTAGCGGGATTGTTTAGTTTCCCTGCCCAGCCTCTGTCCTCCTTCACTTCAGTGAGACACATTGCCTGTTTACAGAAGTCGTCCAGTTCGCCATCACTCCTCCAGATATGAGCTGTTTCTGCTGCTGATTACTCTTCTCAGAACTTTTTTTTTCCTGTGTTGATTGTCGTTGAAAAATAAATGTTGTGCATAGAGACGCTGTTGTGTTATGAGAGCACAGACTGAAGGGTAAAAACCTCACCTTGCTGCCCTGTTGTTGTCTTCCATAAATTAGACAATGTAGGGTTTTATAGTCGCTCCTCTCCTGTATGCTCTCTGCCTCAATGTTTATTACCCCTTCGGTATTGATATTAAAATGCAGGAGGGGCTTGATGCATTTTTCTGTCATCTCTCTTTCTGACTTTAATAATACTATAAAGCTTCCTGCTGTGGAAAGAGGGAGGGGGAGAGAGGGAGGGGAATAAATTATGAAAAAAAAAGGTTAATATATGGTATTGGAATATATCACATCCAAACTAAGCCAGGTTCCCTTTCGGGGGTTTTAAACATTCAGCCTTTTAGAGGCAGGAGTCAAGTAGGGTCAGATCCATCTCATTTTACTGCTGCGGCCCCTCCCCCCTGCTCTCGTGTGGACGCTCATCTGCTTGACCTCCCAAACATCTCATCTCACCATCAGCGTGTTGGACTGTTGTTGGTACCTGGGAGAACAGGAGGAGATCCTACGGCCGACTGGAAGTCCTCGCAGTTCATCTGTGCCCAGCAGAGGAAAGCAGCATTGACAGGAAGGGAGGTCAATCAATAACCTCCCACTATCAGCTGCATTTAGGCTTTGATAATACGCTCAGCTACACTGTTTTAATTTCAACACAACCCTGACCTTCTACTTTGCTCTACTTTTTCTACGCTCTTCTATTCTGTCACATTCTGGTTTATTTTGTTCTGTTCCCTCCTCCTCCTCCTCCTCCTCCTCCTCCTCCTCCTCCCCCTCCTGAGTTGGTGTATATAGCTTACAGGAAGTGCTTGGGTAATGAAGCTGGAGAGGATCCAGCACTTGTCAGTCACATTGTTTTATTTCACTCAGCCAACACTGCTCTTGTCACTGAATTGGGAAGATTCACTCCAGGCTTTACATGGAAACCCTGAGCCAATGAAAAGGGATTTAGGGAGCTTTTATTTAATGTCATTTGGTTAAGATAAAATGGGGTTTGGGTCATTTGGTTTTAATCCTTACTTTTGATGTAAATAGCAAAACACAGAGCCCTTAGATAATCATTTATTTTTGTTTAATTTCATATTTTCAAATACCCTTGGTGGCAGCCAAGTTTTAATTGAACCTAACTCAAACTCTGACGATTAGAATAAAAACTGAATTAACTTGGCAACAATATAAAAATCAATCTGTCCTCCGTGAGATTGTCAGGCCTTTTTTTACTTAACTGCTGATAATATCACATATGTTTGTTTTCACTATCGCTGGCAATTTTGTCATGGGTTGCAGTGCACATATTTTTTCAACATCATTACCAGTCAGGTGGGTGAGGGCTCTGTTTCTTCAGTATCAGAATCTGCTGGTTAATTGCCAAGCATATTTTCAACATACTGTACTACAACGGATTTGCTTTAGTGTTTTGATGATATGATAATAGATTTTTTTTTTTTTTTTTTTTTTTTACATAACCAGTCATTCTTCAGTCATTTTTTAATGCAATTTCATCATGAGGATCTGAAGTGTATCCTAGTAACAGGCAGCAACACCTTGAGCAGGTGCCAGTGAATCACTGCCAACACAGACTCCTGCAATAATAATGATGATAATAATAAAAATAAAAATAATCATGATAATAATCATCATCATCATGTACTGTATATGCACTGTCAGTGAGTCTTTTATTAGGGGACTCCTGGCTGAACTGTGGTACTAGTTATTTGAGTCAAATGAGCCTATTACCGCCTCGTCCCAGCTCGACAGGGTCAGGTTCAATCAGGGAATTGGAAAATATCATTTCTGACAGGAATAGCTTTCGTTTGTTCAACCAATCTCTTCTACTAATTACCCAAATGGACAGGAGCTGTCAGGAGACAATAACTATTCCCTAATAGAATTTGCCCCCCAAGTGCAATTTAATTTTCTCCTCCGTGCTCTCTCCTAAGGTTTTCCCCCCTCGCTTTTTCTGCCTCTCTCGCTCTCTCTGCTCCTGCTCCTGCTCTCCGGACACAAACGCTCCGGGGCGCGGTGCCACAGCTGTACCTGATGTTTGATGTGCCGGTGCAAAAAGTGTGGACTTGACTTGACTGCTGCTGCTGTTCGTCTGCAACCTCTGGTCCATCCTGCTGGAAAACACACACACCCTCACACACACACACACCTTCAGCGGCATGGAGTAGGGGGAGAAGAAAAGGAGGAGGAGGAGGAGGAAGAGAGGAGACGGTCTTGCACGGAGCGAGCTGCTGTGATTAGGTAGGTCTGCACGGTGATGTTACACATCCTTCTTTCAAAGACAGGGGGGGAGCCACACTTTTCCACAACATGCATCCCCTGGAGTTTGTCCACTGAGATATAACGCACTTTGGTTTTATTTGTCTCTCCATGTTTACCTGCTAGTTGCACAGAAAACCACGTGTGTATGATTCATTTTGCTCCTGTGCTTGTATGACATTTAATTTCATTTATAAACAAAAATCATGTATAGAAATCTATTTACAAAAAAATATATATATATATTATAAATTCAATTATTTCAGTTTTTAATGTGCTACTGTGTGTGCGTGTGTGTGTGTGCAGGGCGATACACACCTGTATCCACTTCATATCTCCCTGCTCACCCTGCTGTGTGGATGGATGTGATTCAGTATTTTTTCCCTGCTCAGTATAAGATGGATCTGTGAATCGCAGATGTCAATGAACTCGTCCACTGAAATATTAGATCTAATTAGAGGTGGCTGGGTCAACTGCGGTGGCAGAGGAGTCGCCCTCAGCTTGAGTTATTGCTCGAGCTGCTTCCTCCTCCTCTCATCTTTTTCTTTTTTTATTTCATACAGTGGCACCTTGGACAAATATCAGTCATCTCTCCACTCTCGGAGTGCATTATTATCATTTTCTGATCGTCCATTTCCTGCTTTACTGTGTTTAAG
This sequence comes from Trachurus japonicus, assembly GCF_045865225.1. Lineage (NCBI taxonomy): Eukaryota > Metazoa > Chordata > Actinopteri > Carangiformes > Carangidae > Trachurus > Trachurus japonicus. Next base: position 16,050,027 of record NC_140910.1, read on the forward strand.
TGCATTATTTCATAATCAAAAATAATGTGTCCTTATTGAATAATTCTATTCCCGCCCCTCGGGACAGACCTGGATGTAAACACATGAATTCCCTAACATTAAAAAATATGATTTGCAATTAAAAAAAACTTTATTTCATCTATCCGATGTGCAGTCGAAAATATTTCTTGAGTCCAGATGCGGATTATTTTTTGCCTTTCATTCATGTCACCAAAGCGTTTGTGTATCATCTCATCTAACAATGAAACCATATCATTTAGTGTCCCACTGAACCAGATGTGCGCGCTCACATCATTTCTCTGCCTGCATTTTGCATCCGTCAATTATTCTAATTGTGTTGCCCTTTGCTGACAAGTTAAGAGCATTTTTATCTGCTGTGTTTTCCAGGGCAGCTAAAGGGTCTCGATACCAACAATCAGAGTAATTGAATAGCTGAATAAATTCAATGATCTTGAGGGGGAAAAGTGTATAATGAAAATAAAGTAAGACCAGATGATTCCTCCTTTTACTACTCGCACACCACACGGCCATGGATGGATGGATGGATGGATGGATGGATGGATGGGACACCTGGCCTGGTGACTGTAGCTTTGAATCGGTTGGATAAAATTCCTGTAATATCCCGGCCTCGTTTTTAATCAGCTTGATGTGCATTTTCATTTGACTAAATTACATCTGAAACATTGAGCACACACACGGCTTACGGGACTGTGGCTCCATACAGTTTATATAGGCTACCCACCGCACCGCATGACGGTGAGCGGAAACAGAATAAAAGCAGTCGATGGTTTGAAACAGACAATACGGGGATTTTAAATTAATTAGACACATGCAAAAATCTTTGATTAGATTTCTCAGTTTACAAACAAACTATCTCAGTGCTGTGTATTTTTGAAATTGCTAATTAAATTACATATTTGTATTTCTGTTAATAAATTATATGCTGATTAATTTTTGTGTGGTGAAAATGTTCTCCAATACAAATAAACTTTTCCAAAGAAATCCTGACAAATTATCAGAAAAAAAAATATAGAGAGAAAAATATATTGTTATTATTATGATTGTTATTATTATAATATTTCGTATTATTTATATTACCCTGTATTTACTCCGCATTTAAACATCTAAAAAAAAAACTAACACTTATTGAATTCTATCATGATTAACTGGGATGCAATGAAATATTTTTGAAATACATCCCCCTCCCCCCTTTTGTTCTGTTTCTTTTTTACTGAGTCAGTGGATTTCCGTGTGTCCAGATGTGTGTGAGCAGATGTAGAGTGTGTTGTGTGTTATGAGCTGAGGTTTTTCACCTGGGACTGCACGCGGACGAACGCTTTATGGAAATAACCTGCTGCCTGCATTTGGTTTGGTTTGGTTTGGTTGGTTTGGACCGGCGCAGGGGAGGAAAGCGCCACTTGTGTGTTGCTTTTCTATTCCACGCTTGAAGTAAATTGAAAGCGAAGATTGAGTTCATCTAGCTTGAACTAGCAGTCCTCCAGGGGGAATATCTTATCCGGGAGAGCAGAGTCAGACGATGGGCTTTGAAATGAACAGTGTCAGGAGGACTGCGCCCAGACTCCTAATCCTACCTGTCACTGAGGGATCCAGCTATAGGCTCTGCAGAGTTAAAGTGCAAGCAGCTCCCACAGGTGTGTGTGTGTGTGTGTGTGTGTGTGTGTGTGTGTGTGTGTGTGTGTGTGTGTGTGTGTGTGTGTGTGTGTGTGTGTGTGTGTGTGTGTGTGCCACTAGTGGTTTCTCTTGTGGCTGTTTGTGACAGTTGTTTTAGTATTTTTCTGGGTGAACAGATATTTGAACTAATGGCTGTTTTGCAGAGAAAACCTGAACAATGATTGACTGGTTTTCTCCAATGTTGTGTTGACAGCTTCCCTACGTGCACCTCTACCAGCTTGTGTGTAGCCCTCTGGCCCGATGCAAAAAGGAAGAAAAATGCATTTAATGCAGTGAAATATTCAGCATCACCATCCCAGCTGCTGATCATCCATTAAGCTCCAATTTAGAGTCGCTTTTTGTCTGCTGTGTGTGAGCTGAGGAGAAATTTAAGGTTATAAATTGAGCAGTTTGCTCCTTCCTTCCTTCCTTCCTTCCTTCCTTCCTTCCTTCCTTCCTTCCTTCCTTCCTTCCTTCCTTCCTTCCTTCCTTCCTCGGTGCCTTAATTTCTAAGAAGATAAATAAAAGTGAAATTAGAACTGTTCCTTGCGCGTGCCTGCAGCGTGGGACCTTCTTTGGAGGGGAAGAGACCCCTGCTGGCCCGGGGCCCCTCCGGGAGCCACTGCAGTGAGCTATTTATGGTCTCCACAGGAACAAGGTCCCGCCTCTCCGGAGACATTTTCATACACCACCGTTAGACGCCTCTTCTTCGCCTCCTCCTCCGCCTCCTTCTCTCCTTTCTCCGTCTCGCTCAGTACACCTATAGGAGGATGCTCTCCGGTCTGGGGGGCCCTCCTCTTCCTGCGCTCCCATTGGCCGCCCCGGTGAGCCTCTGCCGCGGTGACGTCAGGCCCCCGCCGCCCCTGCAGCCCTGAATGGACCCAGCAGCCTTTCTGATCCACTCCAAAACAGCTCGGCACGGCGCGGCACGGACATCACCGTCATCCCGGGGAATAGAGGCATATTAGGGACAGAGGCTTGACGGGACAGTGAGGGGAGATCACCGCAGAGCAGAGAGAGGCCTGAACACCACCACCACCTCCACCACCACCATCATCATCAGAGCCTATACTTTTTTTTCTGCACAAGACGGGACGGGGGAGTGCGCCCACCGTGTTGCGGGTGTATGTGCGTGTATTTGTCTCCCGGTTTGGATCACGATGATGCAAAGTGCGGCGGTCCTACCGACAGAGAGTCCTGTAAAGAGTTTACCGGAGATTCTCGGAGTGCCACTGCAACGTAAGACATTTTTCATTTCTTTATTTATTTTTTAAAAACGGTCTGTTTCTGTCGATTATTAATCTGAGACGCGGTTTGGCGTGTGCAGCTGCTGCAGGAGAAGGGTTTAGTTAAGTCGGCCGAGGATGAGGAGACCGAACCGCTCAGCTTTAGATTGTCACGTACAGGCCGATGATGTGTCATGCTGTTATGTCTCACTGTGCAAAAAAAGAAGAAGAAAAAAAGACCATACATGCAAAGAGAAGATACTTAACTCGTTCACAGTGAATCTGTGCAGCCTTGCAGGTCTGTCTCCTGAAAAAAGGCTGCAACATGTCACTGTACTGCCGAGGATGGCTCTGGTGATTCAGACCTTCCTTATAATAATAATAATAACAACAAAAAACATTATTTAAAAACATTTGTTATTATTTAATTCTCCAGTTCAGCCTCAAACTTTGCTGCAGGTTGTTGGTTGTTTGAGAGCGTGCTTCTCCAGGCAGCTGTTAATTTGTAAAGGAGGCTGCATGGTCAAGAGATCAGGCGCAGTTGTCATCACCCATCAGACAAATACACCCTGACTTTGACTGACACTCATCACTGAGTACAACCAATCTATGATGCACTTTATTATCATTCATTTTGTTTCTAAAACAAGGCCTCGGTAGGCTACTATTTATAGTTTATAGGCAATTAGAAGAACAATGTTTATTTGTGTCATCATTAGGCTAAATGTTGATTTCAGTTATTTAAGTTAATTATGACCAGGTTGTAGCTTTGTTTTTGTTTTTGTTTTTTGCTTTTTAGTAACCTTGCAGCATCAAAGGCGAGAATTACCTTACATCTGTCGCCCCGGCATGTTAATCTGTGCCAGGCCCCTTTTTTTTTTCTTTTTTTTTAATAATCTGATTTTGCAACCAGAACCAGAAACAATCAGATACATTTCTGCTCTGACCTAATTATTTATAGGCGAGTTAGCAAAATGTACAGATGGGAGTAGAGTCGAATAGGCTGCACCTCCCCAAAAAACATAATCCAGGACAAAATGTGATAATACTACATGAGACACTTACTGCACTGCTCCTATGGGTGCAAAAACACTTACTGGTCCTTAAATATTAATAGTCAATTCTGGCATATTTAACCTCAGAGAAATGATAATAATTTTTTATTTTTTTGTAATCTGAAAACAGAAAACAGAAAAGAAACGGGGTGATGTTATTATGATGTGAGATGAGTCGTTTCTGCTCAGTAAAGTGTTTAAAAGAGAATAGCCTGTATGTGTTCAGCTTATGCTCTTTAATTTTATAAATCGAAGCAGATTAAAAGATTGGATAAAGATCCTGCCACTCAGCTCCCCGCAGCGCCACCATTCATCCCTGGATTTAAACCTGGATTATTCCATGTATATAAAAAAGCAACGGAGAATTTATTTAAAACATTTTTCATATCACGGACAAGAGTGCTCTGCTGACTCAGGCCAATTACACCCAAACCTTAACCTGCAGGCTATTAGTCTGGGATATAAAGTGTGTTTACTTCACGTTTAATTAACACAAATCATTTGACAGTTGAAAATAGGAGAGGCTGCCAAATTGCACTTGTGAAAAAAGAAAAAGAAAAAGAGAACCCCCCCCCCCCACTCTCCCCTCCCCTCCCCCCGTTAAAGCAGACTGTTGGCTGCTGGACATCTCTCCTGTGTGAAATGACGGAGGTGTTGAGACTGAGTGGAGAGTGGTGGAAACAGATACAGAGATATGAAGAAGAGCAAGAGAACACACGAGGTTTACTCTCTCTCTCTCTCTCCATCACACACACACACACACACACACACACACACACACACACACACACACACACACACACACACACACACACACACACTGGGGGGGCTGGGCCATGGAGGAGACGCTTCGTCGTTGCCAAGAATCGTGCAGCTTTCCTTTCAGCACCACTTGTCTCTACATAAACCTGTTTCCCGTTCAGGTTCATCCAAAGCTTCATGGTTGAATCCAGATCCCTTCAATTATTTCTCCACCGTCTTTCTATCATCTCAATACGACCCGACCCAGTGTTGAGGAGAAAGAGAACGAGAACAAGCCCAGCTTGTATCTGTACAGGAGAGTAGCTCTGTGGTTTTTTGTTATTTTCTGCAAAATCTTTTTATTTTTTATTTAATGCATCTGTTTTTTCCTACATCCAGAAAATATTACAGTAATTCGTTTTCACTGAGCTAGTAATCCGTTTAAATATGTTTCTGTAGGCTACCGCTGCACCAAATGAAACCAATGCAATGCAAAGGAATTATGCAAAAAAAAAAAAAAAAAAAAAAAAAATATATATATATATATATATATATATATATATATATATATATATGAATGAATGAATGTTTTATTTTCGTGTCATGCCACCACTGTGGCCCATCCCATATGGGATTACAAGACACAATAACAAATACAAAAAACAAAAACTAGACAGTCCTTCCTGTTGGTGTTACTTGCCACACATATATATTACACACAATCTGTAGCCTACACACAATGCATTTTTTGTTTTTTGAAAGTGTGTATAGCCTGGTCTATAAAACGATGCTGTTCACGTTGTGTGCGCGCGTTGCTGCTGTGACCTCCATGTTGCAGAATCTGGAAGCTTTGTTTTGTAGATTGTATCCTCAGATGAGATCGAGCACGAGGCTTTACTTTTAGATGTTTTCACGGCCGGTGTGTGTGTGTGTGTGTGTGTGTGTGTGTGTGTGTAGAGAGAGAGAGAGAGAGAGAGAGAGAGAGAGAGAGAGATAGAGGGAGTATTTATACTGGTGTTTTCTGACATTTGTTCTGGCCACGTTACTTCGTTATTGATTTTTCATTATCGAATATCTTGGACGTTTGACTTAAAAATGTAATGTGTTTTTAGATGATAGTATGAAACCTTTTACTCTGCTGAAGTCACTCATCTGGAACGGAGACATTTAATTAAGACACAAATACAGACCTCAGTGCTATAAAATAAACCAGCGGCTGCAGGAGCAATATATAGGCTATGGTCATAATTGGACTAAATGGTGAAATTTGTGAAATTATTAAAGCTTAAACTGTGATTTTGTTATCGGTGATTGATAAAATTTATTTTTAAGTGTGTATCTTAACTGTGGTGTTGGGTTACATTCATGAAGCTGCTACATAATTTGGTGGTATGTTGTTTTTTGCACGTGCACATGTGAGTTTTTAACGACCACAAAAAACTAAAACATTTCATCTCATTTCAACCTGCTGACACTGTCTCCCTCCTGGTGAGAGATCAGCACCTTGGACAGCGACCGATGCCTTCACAAAGACACAATCAAAATCAAACAAAAACAAACAAACAAACAAACAAACAAACAAACAAACAAACAAACATATTTTTACAGTTTAACTAAGATTATTGTGTGATTTCAAATAGCTAAATGGGGAATAAAGCGCCACGACAATGTGGGTCAAATATATATATATATATATATATATCTTTTTTTAAATGAATAAAACTGTGGTAAAATAGGCTATTTCACATAAAAAAAAACAACCCTCTAAATTTGATTATTTATTTAATAGCTATAATAACACGAATATAAAACTGTGGTTTATCGATTGAAGGTGCAATGTATAGAAATGTGCTATGACCTCCGGTGCAACCAAAACGGAACATTTTGCTGTAGTAGCAGCCTACACGTGGACATTGGAGTCAGACCTGTTTCTACCTGTGAGTGTGACCTTTGTGCTGCTGTCTGTCCCCCGCAGAGATCCCTCAGTGTGCGGGCTGTAGCCAGCACATCCTGGACAAGTTCATCCTGAAGGTGCTGGACAGACACTGGCACTCCAAGTGCCTCAAGTGCGCCGACTGTCAGACTCCACTGGCGGACAAGTGTTTTTCCCGGGCAGGAGGCGTCTACTGCAAGGAGGACTTCTTCAAGTCAGTACCTACCTTCTCTGTTCTCGTTTACTATGGCGAGTCTTACAGATGTATTTGTTTCCCCAATTGAGCTGGCTTTCTGGAAAAAAAAAAAAAGGAAGAAAAAAAATAGGCCTAACACTGAAATCAGGCGAATATTTTCACATAGCTATTTCTGACTTTCACTGCTGTTTAGACTTTCAGGAAGTAAAGGTGACTGTTCTTTGTAGAAAATTGACAAAGAACATAAATAATCTCATTATTGATAATTCCAAAATGATATAAGCGAAAAATATAAAATAGCCTAATATCTACAGTTTTGTAGTCTGTTAGGGTTGAAAGAAGATGCTAGCAACAGTTAATTGTTAGCTTAGCAACTAGTTTCCAGGTTGCTAATGAGCCACCAAGTTAAATCCACTATTATTTTGTTTTTATTTTTATTTTCTGGGACTTTTTAATTTGACTTTATAAATAGCCTAACCGGTTACTGTTGTTTAAAATGGAAAGTGTGACGCATTGAAATGTTTATTTATTTATTTATTTATTATAAAACTTCCTTTAATTTATGCAGCAATGCTCTAACACAGCAGGTAAACTTAAAAACCAAATGGCTGATAATATTTAGGATTTATTATCTGGGTTAAAATGAATTCATTTTATTTATTTATTTTTGTTTCAAATTGTGTGCTACTTTGTTACAAAGAGATGCCATTTTGTAGCTCAGTTCAATTAATTAATTATTTCATTCATTCATTAATAATTTTAAATGTATCAGAATATTAGCTGTGCTGACAGTTTTCATAATGTTCAGAATTTGCCTTTACAAAAGCGTCTGTTTTCTCCTGCTCACATAAGTAGTGAAAGATAATTTTACAAACTCTTTCTTTCTTTCTTTCTTTCTTTCTTTCTTTCTTTCTTTCTTTCTTTCTTTCTTTCTTTCACATTACACATTACAGAAGAAAACTGACTTTGACTTTTATCCACAGTGGATCCGGCTTTTTACTAAATCATGTTTGAAGGGTTTTTAAGGCTCAGAGCTTGAATGAGACCTGAAGAGCTCTGGGGTCTCACACAGGCGTAACTGTGTTAGCTGACCCAGGGGACGGCAGGGGGGCGTTTACATGTTCAAACTGTGGCAGGGAACACGTGGGACCGGAGAACACACACACACACACACACACACACACACACACACACACACACACACAGATTCACTGGTGCATACTTCCCAGGAGTGATTTGGAGGCTTCACCTTGCTCTTTTTATTTCTGTGGGTGGTTGCGTGATTTAAAGCCTCTCCTGAGTCAGTGTTTTATTGGTCCTCCACAGGGTGTGTTTACTGTGAACACCCCTCCTCCTACGTCTTCCTCTTCTCTTCTTCCTCTTCCCCCTCCTCCTCCTCCTCCTCCTCTTCCTCCTCTTCCTTCCTTTAGCTCTCAATACTTCATCTGCAAACACATAAACATGCAAACACACACACACGCACACATACACACTCCACACAGTGCATTGATCCTCTCCATCCATCAACCTGCGGACAGGTCTATCGTTAACAGAAATGCATTCCAGTGCTGATTTTTCCCTCCACAACAGCTGCAGCTTCTATTAATACAGACACGTTGCCATCATTCTTGGCTGCACTTGAAGAAATACCTGTCCAGCATGTGAAAATTTAATCTCGGCTGGTCTCACTATCTCAGTCAGCTTGTAAATTGGATATAAATAGGAGAAGGATGTCAGTCTACCCTGCTGCTATTTTGCATCTAATTTCCTAATGGCAGCTCTCTTCCTTGTGTTTTCCTGCAGGCGTTTTGGAACAAAATGTGCATCATGCCAACAGGGGATCCCGCCGACGCAAGTTGTGCGGAAGGCGCAGGACTTTGTGTATCACCTGCACTGCTTTGCCTGCATCATGTGCAGCCGACAGCTGGCCACCGGGGACGAGTTTTACCTCATGGAGGATGGGAGGCTGGTGTGCAAGGTGGATTATGAAACTGCAAAACAAAACGGTGAGTCTGCAGGGAAAGCAAAAACAAAGGAAGTTAATTTTCAACAAGTCCTATTAGCAGGTGCAAACCTTTGTTCATGATGAAACACACATAACATAAACTGAAGGAAAAAAGATGTTTGAGAGGTGACTTGATGTTGAAATCGAACTCTCTGTGGAATCACAGTAGAGGACATGACAGATAAAGACCTGCAGTGAGTGAAATGAGTACCGACTGTGGATCTATGCTGTTTATCGTCTGGGTGTGTGTGTGCGGTCTCTCCCTCCCTCTCTTCTGAGATTTCCATGCATCTCTGATTGATTATGTAAAGTTAAGCAGTGCCCCTGTACGGTGCAGCCCCAATAACTCCGTTCTTCTGGCACTGAGTAGATTTATGTCCTCTGCTGTGGGAGTGGGACAGATGCACAAGGACAATAATACACTTCCATACATGACCATTCACTCAATTTAACACACATATACTCCACGCAAAGGCCGAGGGGCAGTGCCTGTTAAGGTGACGTGACTAATGTCAGGAGAAGTCACTCACACACTTGTGGTGTTGGTGGTGTTTTTTAGATGATTCGGAGGCGGGGACCAAGCGACCAAGGACCACCATCACTGCTAAGCAGTTGGAGACCCTCAAAAGTGCCTACAAAAACTCGCCGAAGCCTGCACGCCACGTCAGAGAGCAGCTTTCCTCGGAGACGGGGCTGGACATGAGAGTAGTGCAGGTAGAGGTTTGGTCCTTATTCACACTGTTGCAATAATATCAAGTATTTCTTTTTGATAGAATACAATCATTCATCATAGATGCCTGATGTAGGCATGTTTACGTAAAACAACTAATGCTACAGAGAATTAAGCTTTACAACATTTACAATATTTTGGTCCTATATCATGTTTCGCTTAAAATCATTCATCTTTTGACTCGTCGTCCAAATCTCTTAATTTTTTGATTCATCAGACATGAAGAGAACAAACTGCTGGTTCAGTCCAATCATCAGGCTGGTTTAGATTTTATGAAACAAGCTTTCAGGCTTTGCTATTGGGGCTTTTTGAGTTTGAAACAACAAAGAGCAAAAGAGATTAAATTGTATTTAAAAGGTGACACAACTGAAATACCTCTTAAAGCTGTTTCATTACTTTCTCTAATGTAACGATCTTGTTTAATTGTCTCTTTAAATGACATCTCTGCTGCTTTGATGTTTTCTTACTATGAATTTGCTGCTTTTTATGCCCTTGCTGTTGATTTGATAAATGAATTCATATATGTTGAGAATCAGTTCATTTAGACTGTAAAGTAAAAGTATTTTTGCTTTAAAAAAGATTTATGAATTAAAAAAAAAAATCTAAATATGAAATTAACTGAAGAAAATTTCAGATAATGATTAGTCTTACTTGTAGCAGTATTTGTTCTGAATTATCACAATGTTTGTTATGATTATCAGTTAGTGATATTTACCATTATCTGTCCTCAGGTTTGGTTTCAGAACCGACGAGCAAAGGAAAAGCGCCTGAAGAAGGACGCCGGTCGACATCGCTGGACCCAGTTTTATAAAAGTGTCAAACGCAGCCGAGGAGGAGCCAAAGTGGAGAAGGAAAGCTCAGCTGACGACGCCGGACTCAGTGACAGCGAACTGAGTTTCAGAGGTACCTGCTGCGTGGATAACTTCAACCCAGTACATATCTGTCATTGCTTAGGAGTGAGATTCCTGAAAGGGAAATGTCAGTCATGCTGTCGATCTAATGGGATTAAGGAAGCCTACAAGCTGCTAAATGACAAGAGTGCAGCAGCAATTGAATGCATCTCTGTGGCATTTCATTTGTTTCCTTGCATTACTAAATGCATGGTGTCATTCTCAGACAAATCCAGAATGGCATTCTCATTTTACATTCCCCTCACACCTCCCCGTGGCCGCTGACGCATCCTCCTGCCCGTGTTTGTCGCCGTGATGGAGCTTATTGGAAAAGAGACAGGGTCCTTAGTGGGATGCAAACGACATTTTAGACATCCCGATGTTATTTAATGTTCGCAAACCCCGTTTTGGGTAGTCATAAAAGTCTTCAAGCCACTTTTAAAAAGAAGGCCATTTTTATGAGAAATGAAAACATGGTGACAGAAACTCTATAAAGCATGTGAGGCTTTTAGTCAATTAGAGAGAAAGTGCTCTGGGGCTTTGTTGTTATTGAAGCCACCCACGGGAGGGAGTGGGGAGAGATGGAAACAAATATTTTGTACTGCGGTAATTGCACACATATAGAGCTCCTTTGTTAGCAAAGAACATAAAGCACATCCTTTCTCACTAGCAAAACTGAAATGCTTATGAAATATCTCATTGCCCGGTCCACTTACTGTACCTCCATGAAATCCACATAACATTGGCCCAATAAATCTCACTCATAAAAGCACTTAACTGTATTGAAATATAACAACTATATAATGTTCACGCAGTTGACAGCACGGTTGATGTGTCAAAGTTTCTACACACCTCGTCCTAAGTGATGGTGTCTCCTCCACAGATGACCAGGTCCTGTCAGATCTGGGCCACACCAACGGGCTTTATGGCAGCGTCGGTGACGTGACCAACAGTGCGGTGCTGAACGGCGGCTTCTCCGTCGACGCCACAGGCCAGACCTACCACGACATCCGAGCGGGGAGCCCCTACGGTCTCCCTCAGTCGCCCTCCTCCATCACCTCTCTGCCCGGCCACACCCCGCTCCTCAACAATCTGGGCTTCAGCATGGACAGTCTGGTGGCGCAAGGGGGTCCGGGCGGAGTGGGGCAGGCCCTGAGGGCCATGGCAGGGGGCCCCACCTCAGACCTCTCTACGGGCAGCAGTACGGGATACCCCGACTTCCCCACCAGCCCCGCCTCATGGCTGGACGAGATGGACCATTCCCAGTTTTGAATCACAAACACGTCAGACGATCTCTGTTGGGATACGACTACAGAAGAACACAGACTCACAAGGCTTTTTACATTTCTTTCTACCACCCTCCAAGACTGACATGTTTTGTGATGTTGGGTGAAGAGCGGAAGGAAGAGAAGAAGTGTGACTCTTAGTCTCTCAGCAGTCGTAACGGTGAGGTAACGGCCGGGTTGAGATGTGTAGACTGGAGAAAAGCAGCGAAGAACACCTCCACACCACTGAATATTCAGTCTCAACACTGTGTCATACAACTTTTCTTATCACCGGACTTTATTTTGTTCTTTCACTCTCTGAAAATGAGACTGGATCCAGTATGTCAGTGGATTACGCTCACAGGGGAGGTAATGTTGTCTCGTTCCCCCAAAATAAACCCTCCCTGTCTAACAGCTACAACACTAGGGCTACAATCTAGATCAAAGTCCCTATACGAGACCCAGGAGGCACCTGCATGCTTCTGATTCATAAGTAGAAATGAGTAGGACTGCTGTCTGGCCATATTGAAGCCTTTACATTGGCAATGCACTTTACTCTCCTTCTCTTTTTCTACACATATGGACAGGAACGCAGAGGGAAAAAGAGAGAAAAAGGTGAGAGACATATGCACAAGGCAAAAACACAGTGTTTCATTGGGAGAGAGATTTACAAGAACAGTGGCACAAGTGTGAATTTTGAACCATGCTGATGTTTTTTTTAATGTATTGCTGAAGCTTACAAGTTATTAGAAAGTAGGTGGTCTGTCCGTCCATTCGTCCGTCAGTCTGTCCGTAGAAATCGATGTCTCCTCTGTTTGACTGAGGGCGAACACTGTTTGCTACACAGCAGGTCTCTCTTCTATATTTATAGGTGCCTGACTTGTTCTTGTCTGTGTAAAAGCTGTCTGAGAGCAGATGTCTGTCAGTATTAAATTATCTGTTTCCAGACTCACCAGGAATCAAAGCTTAAGTGTTGGAGGACAGTCAAGAGATTCTAGTAATATATCACACATCTAAATTATTAATTTATTCTATTGAATGCACAGATGTATGACAAGGAGATATACATTTATAAGACATACAGAATCATTTGCAGATATTATTTAGCAAATTTAATGATTTACACGAATATAAAACATCTATCTGACTTCTTTTTTTTTTTTTTTTTAAACACCATCAAGTATTAGCAGGAACAATGAGAAAGAGTCTCTGTGTGTCAGTTCTTCAGTCGGTCTGATCCAAGCTCCTCTTGGTAATCTACTCAGTCCAGCAGAGCTCCAGCTTTGCCTGCTATCATCCTACTTACTGACCCCAGATGTGTTGTCAGCCTGTTCTCCCACTGCTTGGCCTCCATGTCAGAGGGATTACCACAGAGCCCCCACAGCCCCCACAGCCCCACCCCCACCCCCAACCTACAGGGCTGATACACTGATACTGTAGCAGCAGTGTTGGCATGTCTGCTGGGCTGATCTCTTTCTTACAGTTCAGGCTACATCTTAATCAACAACACAGGACACAGGAGATGACCACACCCCCTGTTTACGATTCGCCTGAAGCGCCAGTGTACCTGCATAAAAAACCACATGGCCCAAATCTTCTCTTCACTGCTGTTTTTGTTTGTCTGTTTGGTGAAAAGAAATCAAAATCTTACGTGGATGGTCTCACAAGAAATTGCCAAGTCCTTTTTCTACCAGAGCGTCATATTTCAGAGCTAGAAAGCAAATCAACAAACACAGAGTGACACCATTACTGTGGAGTACAGCCCATATTTTACAGTGTAATTATTTACTGTACATGGTATCAATGAAATACTTTTACTTACTGTGCGACTGAGATACCTGAGTACAGGGGCAGAAGGAGAGAGAATAAAGGGGCAACAACTTTGTGTTTAGGAGGGATTTATATTTTACTCAATTGTTTCCAGAGTACTTATTAGTGACCTGTATTTCATTTTTAAAATATATATTTTTTTATTATTTAAAAAAAAAGAAGAAAATCATGAAATATAACTGGGGGGAAAAACGTTTCAAAGTTGAAGAGCAGTGCCCACTTTTTACTTTTTTGTGACATTTCATGACAATTTACTGGTGTGCTGTCTGTGCTCTCTGATTATCCAACATGCACCAAGGAATTTAAATCATTTTCATAGTATACATATAGTATATATCATATAATACGCCCTCCGCCAAATACAAGCTGGTTGCCCTTTTATTCCTAGTATTCTGCATTTGTACACATCAGTAAATGCCTAGTAAGTGTTTCATTGGAACCTTGTATGTACAAGATATTTACAGTGTGAATTTCGGGCTGTAATTGATAGTGTTGCGTGAAAATCCTGTACAAACGCATTACCACTACAGTTTTGTTAAATCTGTGTTGCCTCAGAAGTTTGCATCTTAATTGTTGTAAATTTTGTACAGTTTGAAAAACGTGTTGATCGTCTTGTTTCATGAGCGCTATTTATTATTGCCATGTGTCTTTGAAAAAGATGTAAAAGAGAGCACTGAATTTATTCATTTATGCCTTCTGTGTAATGGTATGAACTGTGTACAGTCAAATCTATATGAGGAAAATAAAGCTGAATTGTCTTTGGGTTACCCTCGGCTGCTTTTCTCTTTAATCTTGCAGGCCTGCAGTGATGAATGTGAGAGTTAAGATTTTCAGCTGAACTTTGTTTTCAATATATCAAAAGAAAAATATCTGCTTTAGGTGTTTTTATTATTTTGCCTTATCTAAACGCTCTTAGAACGAGTTAACCCGCAAATTCATTTACCCATTGAGAGCATTTACCACACACTTAGGCCTCTATTCAATTGTGGAGATCCATTTAGTACCACCAACAGACAGTGGTCAGTCAGTTAACGGTGATTGATGCTGCTTTTCTCTCTCGCTCTGGGGTGGGGGTGACAAGAAAGATACATGAAGAGAGGGAAGAAAGAGAGTAAGAAAAAAAGGAGAGAAAAAAACAAAAAGTGGAGAAACAGATGCATTGCTGGCTGTTCTGCTGATCCTCTCAGAGACACAGCAGCAGATTGCAGCACTGCACTCTCAAATCTATCCTTAATCCATGTGCTGTTAACTAATTGTGGAGTGCTTAGTGAAATATAGGCAAATATGCTTTGTGGCCAGGCAAACAGGGAATATGGTCCGTATGCCGGCAGTTACCTTGTATGTCAATATGTCAAGCTGGTAATGCAGAGGCAGTAGCCAAGATTTTTAACCTCTGTAATGAATTTCTCAATAGAAGCACACACCGGAAACATTTTGGACTCACCCAAAACGTTCTTAATGATGGCCTACACACTCTTTCAATGTAAATTACATTAGTTTACTATTATAATTTGTTTTTTATAATACAATATTGCATCTGTAAAAGGACTTGGCAGCTCTATGAGCTACATTAGGTTTTTTTTTCCTTTTCTCTCTTTTATGAGCCACGTTAGTGCTTTGAGCTAAATGCTGTTCATGCTAACATTAAGGTGCTGCATATAGGGTGATATTCAACCTTAGATTAGCATGTAAGCATGCTAACATAATTTGCATCAAACATTGAGTAGAGCTGAGGCTGTTCGGAACATAATTTGTTTTGCTAGTGTTAAGTCATTAATTAGAGTATTGGGAAAAATTACAATTTAGCCATATAGGCTAATGATGGTGCTGGATGAAAAAGTGAGGGATCACCATAATTACCATTGTTCATGAGAGTAACAGCTGCACTAGATTTCATGGCAATGCATCCAAATTTTGTTATTTCAGCCTGGACAAAAGTGGTGGACTGACCGACTGACCAACATTGCCATCCTTAAAGACACACTGCTAGTGAATTATACCTGAATCAAGTTTAAAAACTGGTGCCATAGAAGCACGGTTCACCAACCAAGCTGCTCATGTTAATGAAATGCCCACATTCCCATACAGTAATGCATAAATACAAAGAACATCACCATAGCATCTTGATTTGTAATATGGAACTGTGTGAGTGTGTGCACGCACATGTGTCTGCTTTAGTTTCTTACTGCTGCATTGTTAAACCCTCACAGGTTAGAGTGGATTTATTCCCTTTGACTATGGTGTTGACTAACCATGTATAGAATTATAATGAAATTACACCACAGTGTACATCTGTATGAAACTCATTTGTATGCAGCAACGTGCAGCATTTGTCTGAGAGCAGGCCAACCTAACCCAAACTTAAGTGTTATCGATTCATTTGTGTTTTAGCTATTCCTGTTGCATTATAAAAACAAAAAGCAAAGAGTCAGCCTGGTTGGAGTTTGCACGTTTGCATAAAACGCCACAAATTGAGCTGATTTTTATTTAAGCATTGATTGGCTGCTCTATGGGCATTAATGGATAGGCTCTAATAGTACTGCCTTACAAAGATAAAGAGCCACACGGACAGTTAGGATAATTTACACGCCACTTACAGCACTAGTATACAAATAAATCTGTGGAAACTCCACCACTGTTGCTTTTGCGAAGATGACAAACACAAGCACAAATGCCATTATCATCGATCGCGGGGCTTTTATTACAAACTTCCTGAAGGAAACAGTTTTTTTTTTCATCTCAAGTGAAAGGGAATAAATTAACATGCAAAATAGATAGGATTTGTTTTGGCCTGAAAGTCAATCTCGCAGCATCAAGACAGGGCATTTTTCTCCCCAAACGACTCCAATGCTGCTTGCAGTGAACAATGATTCGCAGGATGACGGAGTGAGTCTTAAAGAGGGGCTGGAGTCAAGCAGAGGCCTCTCAATGACACCCTCAAGGTTGTGAGCCCAATGCTGTTTTAATGTGAAACTGGGGCTTTTCCACTCGATAATCATCTTGGTGCACATATCAGAAACATGACAGGTAACCAAAGGAGGAGAGTTCATGACCCCGGAGAAACTGTGACTAATACTGTGGTGATGATAATATGTTTATTGCAATGAAGGCCTCGTTCTCCATTGTAGGTCTCCGGTGGTTTCAGTAAAAATATATGATGCAGGTAGCCGTGCCAACTAGACTCTTTACTGTTTGTTGGCTTATCTGAAGTCCGAAAGCTCGGGTCTTTAGTGTCAGTGGATAACACTCCCACACTCATAAAGCATGGGAGCTGAGCCACACACACACACACACACACACACACACACACACACACACACACACACACACACACACACACACACACACACACACACACACACCAGTAAATGAGTCTCTCTGATATTAGTAGGAGGCGTTTCAGAAGCAGAGGGATTTCTGCTTACTTGTTGGGTTCCCAGCTACACTGTGCGAGTGGAGGGAGGGATGATGGGGTGCTGCAGCATAAAGAGAAGATGGAAGAAGAGTGTGTGTGTGTGTGTGTGTGTGTGTGTGGGGGGGGGGTTAAAGGGTTGCGTTAAGAGCTGACCAAAGCAACGACACGGTATTGCTTTTACAGGAGAGAGAAAGGAGAGCAGAGGTAAATGAAGAGAAAGCCAGTGTGCAACACAATGGTGAGGCAAAGATGGAGAGAGGAGTGATGAGAGTGGTGAGGAGGAGAGATGGAGGAGACACACACACACACACACACACACACACACACACACACACACACACACACACACACACACAAATACCTAACAGGTGCTGGGCAACAAACACGCATGAAAGACAATGGAAAATACTCACAATGGCGTCCTAGTGAGTACATTTACATGCACATTAATATCCCTGTTCTGAGTCTTATCCTGGTTTTTGATTCTATTCAGGATATCATATTACAGTGTACATTATCATAACAGTAACCAGGTTCATAATCATCCGTCTGCAGATGTGTCCGACTCCTTGGTGTCTGCACCAACTGAGATACTTCAGCAGCTGTGATTGAAGTCACTTTGGTCTCTGAACTCCGTCAAGATTAAGCCTCTCCATCTGATCACTGATGGAAGACAAGAGCAACAATACAATGCAGTCTTTCCCTTTATTTCAGCTTGTTGATTACACTATTTGCCATCAGATTTTCTTCTTCTACTGTCTAACTACTGTGTAACGTGAGTTGAATATACAGGGAATGATCAGAAACCTGACTGAGATGTTTACCTGTCATCACAACTACTGTAGACCTCCGTCTAGCATATTTGGCCTTCTCAAACCTGAAGGCTTATTGAAGTTTCTGGAACCACAAAATGTTTTTTTTTTAAATGCACAAAACAAAACAGCACACTCCAAATCCATATATAGGATACTTGCTTGCATGTAATTATATTACACTATTTCTTCCTCTTCTCCTCTGGTAAACGTAAGAACACACAGATGACAAGTGATAAAACATTACATCCCCTAACTACATAATTCAAGAAAGTTAAGCGGTGACATGTTCACTTATATTTTCATAGGTATCAAACCAACAAATACATGCATAAATAGCCTTGTAATCAGTAGTGTAATCAGCAGTGTCTAGGCTGAATATAACATTGGTGTTATGTTTTTGTTTGACTGTTTGGGCCTCTGCTCATGTTCAGTTGGACGGAGCTACTGTATAGTGTGAGTTATTTGAGGACAACAAACCACATTAACCAATAAGAATACCAAAGTATGCTGCCTCATGATGGCAAGTAGAACAAAGCTAACAGAGTATGAAGGACGAAGTTGATCAAGAGAAAAGGTCTAATTTTGCACAATAAGTGAGACCACATGTGTATTAAGTCTAACTATTAAGTAACTACTTACATAAAAGGAAGATGATGATGTGCCATACTTCAGAATTTGGATGGCTGCAGCTCTGCTGGTTATATAGGCCAGCCATTAATAGCCTTTTAACACAGTGGACATTTTCACTTGTCATAGGGGAAAATTGTGTGCTGTGAAAAAGGCCTATAACTGGCACAGACACTAGTGCCCTCCAAAAAACAAAACAGAAAACTTCCTAAAAAAAAAGTAAGGCTTTTCTTCTTAAATCATATTCTCATTTCACTTTTGCTCATTTAATTTATTGAAATATGGTGTATAACCTCTTGCTAATGTGTTTCTTGTTGAAATTTAGCAATGCTTAGGAACACTGTGAGGAATTGCTGGTGAGTAAAGAGCCACACTGATAGAAATATAGTGCAATGAAAGTATAAAGTTGCAGAAAATGGAAGCACTCAGGCAAAGTAGTGGTACCTGAAAACTGAAGTTACTGCTCAAGTAAACGTAGTTTATTACTTTTCACCTCTGGAAAATGCATAAATATTCAGAACGGCTGATCCAAATTGTGTGTGTGTGTGTGCGTCTGCGGTTTAGAGATGGAGGGAGCTGCAGTGTCAAAAGCGAAAAGCTCAGAGGAAAATTGAAGCCCCATAATGGAAGCATAATGGGCTTAGTGTCAGAGTCTTGCAGACGAGCCGGGGGGGAAGCACGACTGCCGTCACCCTCTCTTACCTCAAGCCAGTATAACGGGGTTTAGGAAGCAACGAGGAGACAACATCGGGCCCCAAACAGGCTTTAGAGATACACCAACAGTCTAATGGCTGGATGTGGATGGAATTCATAACAATGAGATGGTCACTGGTCGTCTCTTTGCGGGATTGTAGCGCATCACATCTCAGACTCAGGTTGAATACTCAAAAGGTTTGCTCTCAACTCATGTGGGGTTCTTAGTCAAAATGCATGAAGGGAGATGCAAAAGATTTCATTGAGGAAGGCTCCAGAGCTGAAGTTTACTAAAGTGAATACTTTTGGAAAAAAAAATGAACAAACAAACAAAACAAAAAAAACGAACCTCCTCTCTCTTATGTGATTTGTGACGGAGAGAAGAACAAGACATGGGTACAGATGTAGAAAAGATCTGGAGAGATTTTAATTCACCTCATGTATTGCACAGCTCACTTGCATCTTGATTCACTGCAAGTACTGTACAGCAGCTGTCAAGACAAAGATTGAATTTGAAGCGGTGGCCCTGGTGATGACTACCAATGCCTGGTAGACCACATAGTGCTGTCATAGATCTGTGAGTGACTGACAGGCTGCAACCAGACATGTTGAGACAGTTATCTAACGCCTTGTGTCAAAGCAGATTCCCAGCATTTTAAGTAAAATGTTAGGGGATGAGGCCAGGCGTGGAGCAAGGCAGTGTGTTAGACAGTAAGGGATTAAGCTTTGTCCCCGCTGTTGTGTACAAAACGTGCATTTGCATCTTGGTGAAGCCGATTTAAGAACCAGAATCCAGATTTAGTGTATTCTCATCTGGTTTGGTTTGTGTGTGTCTGTGCGTGTGCGCATGTGTGTATGTGTGTGTGCACGTGTGAGGCGAGGCAGAGAGAATGTGCTGATCAGAGGGGCTTGAGGACGAGCAAAGCAGATTTGGACACGGACCATGAGTTGGTTATTTTTGGGGAACATCCAGCTCTCTCCTATATGACATAACAGTACAGAGACAGGTTTTAGAGAGCTGGGCTTTAAGTTTACCATGCTGAAGATGATTCACAAAAACTTAAATATCAGAACAACATTATATTAGTTAATAGTCATATCCCAATAAAGCTCTTGTCTATGCATTTATATGTTTTTAGTGCCGATATATGTGTATGTGTATGTGTATGTGTATGTGTATGTGTATACAAGAACATGTACATCATCTGTGTGTATATCAGATATTTTCTATATAGTTGTCAGCTATCACTTACTGTAGGCACTGCACTGCAGTGGTGCAACCTATTAGTGTGCATATGTAAAGTGTGATACATCATATGAAATTATTTTTTTTCTACAGCTTTATTTTGCCATGTTTAACACATTTATTTCCTTGATGTGCTTTTGAGGACGGCCAGTTTTGGATCCTATTTAAGTTTTCCTTTATTTTCATATGTTAAGTATGTATTATTCTTGTCTGCTTGATGGGGGTGTTTCATAAGACTCAGTTTGAATTTCTGTAAAGCACACAAGTACAAATGCTAGTCTATTTCATTAAACGTTATCATGAATAATCAATACATTTGAAACTGAATTAGTTTTAACGGTCCATAAACAAACAATTAATATACTTTGAATTGCAGCAACAAATTCATTTGACTTTTCATATGTGTTTATTGTTAGGCTCATTCCTTGTGGGAGATCATATATAAAGTATATAGAGGGAAGTAAAACTGTGAATGTTATATGTATGATGCATCTCAACTGTTAATTAGAAAATTCCCTCACAGAAATTTTGAGAGCTAAGAGAACTGTTATGGCCGCTGCTGGGTCTGCCATCTCTGTCACCGTGGGAATCAAACCTACGACCTTGAGTTCAGACAGAGGTAATCAGACAGACACATAATTATCTTTGTCTGAGCACTGACATTCAGGTGACGTCATCCTGACTGTGTCTGCAATCACATAAAGTTACCTGTGTGAGAGGTAAGAGTGCACGCCCGCAAGTGTGTGGTTGTGTTTCACAGAGGCTTCAAACAGAAGTATGGGAGATATGGGTCAGAGGCTGATTAACTGCAGAGATATCAGAGGAGAGCCTCATTAATAAATGGGCCTCAGCTGTGGCTCTGCCCTGAGGCTCAGAGGTTGCCACAACGATAGACGGAGCCACGGCTGAAACTGACAGAAAAGTCGAGAAAGAAGACGATTTTCTACCGCGGCGCTGGTCTCACATTTGGGTTTATTCTGACAAAAAGGTATCTCGTATCAGAAAACGAAGCAGACTGTGAGTGTCCAGAGGACTTCCCCAACGTGTTGATGTATTTTTGGTGTTTCTAGAGTAAATATTTTGGAAACCCTTGTGAGTTAACTACATGTGTCCCTTCTGCTTGTCTCAGAAAATCTTTGTATTGGAGTCAATAGGCAGCAGGAATGGATCTGGCTTTACATTTTATTTTAAGTTCTGTATGTTGCCTGGGTCCTCTAAAAGCTGTAAGAGGAGTAGCAAACTGAAATTTGACCAGGACGATGAATAATAATAATAATAATAATAAATCCACAGGATAAAAATAGTGCAGATATCACAAAGTCAAAGGAAGCAGATTTGTTGAAGAATTTAATGATGATATATGTCAAATGATTAGAACATTCCTTTGAACGTAACTCAACTGAATCATAAACAAACCTGCAGTAATGTAAACTGTTGAGAGTTGACCCAGACTAAAAGGCCAGGCTGTCTGCCAGGCCTGGGCAGTAGGAGTGGGTGATATGCAGAAGATCTTCTCTTACACCATACCGTACATGATTTTATATCGCGATAACAATAAATATGGTGATTACAATGGATTTCTTGGAACTTTAAACCATTTATGGATAAAATATGTGGATGGGAATGCCTGTTTTTGGTTCCTCCAGTGACTTAAATACCTGACAAAACCAGATACATCATCACATTGATGCACATTGATTTGCAATATCATCTGCAAAGGTCTTATACAACAAGAGATAATTAAAGGCATAGCTACCTCAGTATAGCAAAGTCTCTACCAGCTGGCAGAGCGCTATTGTCTCACAGTACTCATCACATCACCCACCCCTACTGGGTTGATACAGTCAATATACAGTATTTTAATGGATGAAAACACATGCAGTGCATTTCATTTCATGTGTCTTATCAAATGGGAGGGCTTAATGTTTATACACCCTTAGTTCCAAGAAGCTAAGCCAATGAAATCAAACTCACCACAAGCATTTGGAAACAAAATCAAACAAAACTTCAATCTTGGTCTACTAACTGTTGGGGTCGAACAGAGTCTCTTCGGGGGATGATGGAGGGACGGGGTGAAAGGCTGGGTGAATGAGTGGAGAGGGGGGATGAGGCTCGGACAGGGGCAGTGGGTGGTTAGGTATGGGGGATCTAGCCTTTCGGAGCGGTGTACTGGCGCAGGAGAGAGGAGATGGCGCTGGATTCGGTGACCTCCTCCGGGAGGGAGCCCTCCATGTCTTTGATGGACGGGTCGGCTCCAGCGTTCAGCAGGAGCTCCACGATGTCGGCAAACTCGCAAGCGGACGCTATGGAAAAAAAAGAAACAACGGGAAAGGACAAGTTAAAAGGAGATGAACGACACGGAGAGGAGAAATTAGGAAAGGAATTAATGGCTACAGGAAAATTGGCAGATATTTTAAGCCAAGCTTTCGATACGGCTCTTTGGATGGTCAATCTGATGGTCCACCATGTTGGTCCAAAAACAAACATATCACCCATCTGATGGAGCTCCTTCCAGGCTGTTATGACAGTGTGCACCAAGTTTGCAGCAACGTGTCTCCTCCCTTTCTACATACTGTAGTCCAGTACGTACAGTGCTTCAGTTAATGAAAAGCCCATTTACAGGTCCAGTACTGACACTGGCCTGGACCTGTGGTTCCTCCAAACACTTCATTTCTGCCCCACTGGCAATTTGTGCCCTGCTAAAAGGGTCTTCTCTCTCTCTCTGTATATGGGGAGATAAAGGAGGTGGTGGTGGTGGGGGGGCTTGCACTTTCTTAACCCAGTTAGTGGGTCTCTACGTTCCTGATGCACCTTTCGCCCCTCTGGCACCCCACCCCCCTCCCCCCCTCTCCTCTCTCCCTCTGAGTGCTCTCCTCTGTCGGTGTCACTCGCTCGCTCTTTTTAAAGAGCAGACTCGCCATGCCGCGCCACGATCGCTGATGTCAGCAGCCGCAGTGATTGACAGCCGGGCCTTTTAACCTCTAGCCCAGGGGTGGCTGGCGGGCTGCGTGGCAGGGGTGTGTGCGTGCATGTGTGTGTGTGTGTGTATGATGATACATCGGAATGCATGTGTGTAGCGTGTGCGTGTGTGTGCATATGTTTGATTTGTGTCTATGAATGAATAGTACGAGTTGTGGAGGAGTCGAACCCTACAAGAATCACTTATCTTTCAGCCAAATCAGGCTAACAAAGCTTGGCTTATTTTTCCAGCCACGCTTGCAGTCCTCCTCTTGTTGATCTAAACAGTGTTTTATTTAGCCAGAGTGTGTGTGTGTGTGTGTGGGTGCACGTGGCGGCGGGTGTCTCGCCTGGGCCTTGAGCTGTAAAAAGTGCCTGGCCCTCAGGGGAGCCGTAGAGGAGGAGAACAATTTATGGTGAGCAGTAAACCCTCAATTAATCACTTGCCAGCCACTGTGGCCCTGTGCAAAGAGAGGTGGGAATGAATTTTCATTCTCTGCTATTTGTCTCTTGGAGTTCATCGCTTATGTTTATTAGTCATCTTTTTATGCCTCATCCATGGGGCTTCCTCTGCTGAGTGTGTGTGTGTGGATCTCTGGTAGTGGGTGATGCAACATACCCACTTCAATGCCACCAAGCTGGGGGACAGATGGTGCAGCTATCCACACACACACACACACACACACACACACACATACATGTACACACACACAGAAGCTCAGAGGACGGGGGAACCGCCCCTCAGGGACACGTGTGTTGGGGCATGAGAGGGTCAGGGGAGTCTGAGGACCACTGCTGATTTCCTCTGGGAGGCCGGGCGATTATTACACACACATACACACACACACAGACACACAGGCGCAGAACAGAACAAAACTAGGCACGTGCACACATACATACCAAAGGACACACAAAGACACAACACTCATCAACAGAGAGTAATGAGAGTAACTGGGTTAAAACCAACTGTAGAAAGTAAAGAGGGGGGGAAGAAAGAGTGAGGGGGGAAGAAGGACAAATTTTAAACATACGTGTGGCTGAGGAGTGTTTATAGGAAGAAAGCTGAATATAAATTGTTCTTTTAAAGCCAGTGTATAACATTTTGGACTGAATAAGAGAGGCCTCCTTACCATAATGTAGTGCCGTCTGTCCTTCGTTGTCCTGAAAGAACAATAACAAGTCTTTAACTCAACAGGCCGGTGACTGGGGGAAAAATAAAGTGTTCTGGAGAGTGCAGGCTCTAAGTATAGCATCAGGAATAAAACATATATATGCAAATCACTTTGATCATACTTCCAAGAGTCAACAGGAAAATGTCAGCTGCTGGAATACCAATTACCTCCGACGTGTGAGCTGTGGACAAAGGGTACCATGTTTTCATTGTACCGAAGGGGGATCATGAGATGATGAGATATTGATTTGAGGAACACGTGACCTGCAAATCAAACCTTTCAACTTGCAGGTGAGTTCCAGATCTGATCAAGCTGAAGCTAATAAGACTCAATTCATTGAGGTGAAGAAGCTGCTTCCATGTCTGTAACATGCAACTCAACCTGACGCTCATTCAGTAACTAGACGGTCTCGCTCTAAAAGAACTGGGCTGGTGTTATTTCACATTTTTCCTGTTGTCAACAAATCCTAGAAGAAAAAAAAACACAACAGTGCAGTTTGTTATATTTGTGCAGTTTCAGCAGAAAGGGAAGGAAAGAAAAACCTCCTGTTAATGACTCTGTAGTGTTCATGCTTTTTCCAAATAGACTAACTTAACTCAAGACTGCATCCTTACAGTTCAGCTCTGATGGATTAATCATCTTTCTTTGTTAATGACCAGAAAAAGGAAATTTGATACAATTTTGAATTAAGAACAATGAGCACAGTAGGAATTAAAAAGAGATTTGGTGCCACAAGATAGAGGACGGAGGAGCTGTCAGAAAGAATACTGTATTTCAAGAGTTATAAAATTGTGATTAATCAACATATGTAGACGCTAGGCCTCTAGATGTCTGAGGCCCCAGGTTTAATTGTGTTAATATATTCTTTTTTATAATAAAAAACTTTTATGTCGTTGTTTTTATTGTGGTATCTTAAAAATTGATGCCATAAATTGTTTTATTTTGCCATTTCATCTCCTTTATAAACTTCTTTAAATTAGTCGGCAATGGAGGCTTTGTGACCATGACGTGCAACAGCTCAGGGACAATAGAGAGAGGACCAGAAAATCTCTTGCGTGCACGTATGAGTGAGTATATGTGCATGTGCACATGCACGTTTGTCCTTTGAACCGTAAAAATCATACTTGGGGTCAAGGTGTCAGTGGTAAAGATATAACTCTTGTCAGAACTGTTGGATTGGAGACAGGGACAGGGCAAATGTGTGTGTGTGTGTGTGTGTGACTGCACAGGTATAATAAGACACAATATATGACAGGCATCATCAACAGGAGATTCACTTCTTAATCACTGCTCAGACCTGCCTTTGCGCCTCATAATGATGATAAATGGTCAAACTGTTGCCTCCACTCTACGAACAAGAGCAGCTGTTCAGCCAACTACAACGGCTTCAGATGTTCGGAGGCAGATTAAAAGCCAGCAGGCTCACTGACATTTGCTTCCATGCTGTAAAATGTCACCGAGGTGGAAATACTTCTAAATTACTGAAACTGTTATGGTGAAATTAATCATTAGTCTTTCCACCTTTGCCCTTATAAGAGCAGATCCTCTTGTGCACCTTCCTGTTGTGGTTACTTCCATGTCCTTCCTGTACTTTTAACCAATCCTTCCTCCCCTGTTTCATCTGACCTCCAAAGAACACCTCCCTCATCTCCCTCCTTTCATTACCACATCCACCTTTTCCCGCTCTCTTTCCCGTTCAGTCTTCTCTTCAATCTTGATCCCTTTTTCCTTTTCAATCCCTCCTTCTCGTTCCCCTCTCCTCCTGCGTCTCTTTTTTTCCCGTCTTCCCTCTCTGGCTGGGCCCAGCGCATAGTGATCCTATTGTTGTGTTTCTCTCTCTCTTTCTCTCAGGGGCAGCACTTCAGGGACCTGCTGATTGGATTAGAGCTTTCTATTCCCTCTGGATGGATCACAGAGCACAGATGCAAATCGCCACCAGCGTGGACAACAATGCTGTCTGTCTGCGAGTCGAATCGCAACCTGTGATGTACTGCGGACACTGTGTCTGTCTCTCGCAATGATGTAGAGCCTAGAGAAGAGCTGGCACAACTGAACCAAATTTAAATAGAACTGCTGAGGGGTGAAAAATTTCATCCTGGCGTTTCCCGTAAAATAAAAAGGGGAATTCTCCAAGGAGGAAAAAATATATTCAACTAATTTTCTCTTTGTTTTACTGCATAAAACACAAATACACAAACACACTTGGCACAATGGGACGGTGACAGATGTTTATAGCCGGGGCCAAGTGAAGACCTTGATGCACGTAAATACATACAGTTATAATTAAAGTGTAAGGGGTTTAAGCCCTAATCTGCAACGAGCGTTAATCTGCAGTTAGCTGCTCAACAAGCGCACACCCGCACTTGCACAAAAGCAAGAATGAGCGACCCATAATGCACCAGCAATAGAAGATAGCACAAGTATCTTTCTATTACTTTACATTACATTGAAAATAAAGCGGCAACTTTTTTGATGGCTAGTTTAACATTTTTGTATTTTGAAGATTTTTCTTTTGTTTCTCTCTTATTTCACATCACTGTGGAGTACATTTTAGCTTTTTAAAAAAATGATGTCTGAATAAGTCGGCTCACCCGTGACTGATATTTTCACAATTACCTACAATACTGTAAGTGAAAAAGAATTTCAGACATACAAGTCTCGTTGCCTGTTCATGTGGATGTCTGCGAGGATGCTGGTGCATGAGTGTGTGCAGCCTACATGCTTCTTGCATGTTCATGTGAGGGGTCAGCGGCCTGTCCTCTCAGCGTTCCCTAATGCCCCTGGATCCAGGACGCAGGCTTGATGGAATCACAGGAAATTGGATTGTCTTCCATTTGCTTTGGAAGCAGCCTGGAAGAGACACTCCTCCCTCCCCAGCTCCGACCCCCCCCCCCCGTACCTGAAGTTAGCTACCGTAGCCCCCCCCCCCCCACCTCCCTGGTGCACCCCTGTTTCCATCCCATTACCGAAGCATGTCGCACTGAAACCCCCTGCTTTTACATGTCATCCAAAGTTTCCCCTTGCGGTGCAGAAATGCTGGGCTGGATGTCAGCAGAGTGCTCAATAAAGCAGCTGCTTGCACAATACCAGCAGCAGCAGATCCAGCACAGTGTAGTGTATCACCCTAATGGGGTGGAGCAATATGCTTAGGAGCAGCATGGATAGGGATTGATCTATTAGTACTATTGCAGTTTTGCTGAATTTAACTCACACCGATCTATCATTTCTATCACACAAATGATGTGAAGCAAGATGGATGAAAGAGAATGAAAGGCGAATCCCGGATCTATAGAAAGAAATGGCAAACAGTCTTATTTCTGGTGTCTTTACAGATCTAAATAATACTGTAACAAGTCCAAAGAGAGAAAGAAACATCACAGACTAAATGTTGGTGTGTGGACGCGTCTGTGCAAAGATACATTACACATTTCCACTCAGATGACCCTGTAGTAATTCTGAAGTAAGAGTTCAAGATTGTCCAGATGACTCAAAGTCAGACTGAGGCCCAAGCAGGAGCAAATAAAAAGCTTGTCTGTGGCTCTGTTTTTCTACACAAAGGGACTGTCACAGATGTTGTGCTCATTTCTGGGGAGTGGTTCAACCCGTTTTCTCTGTCAGTCCGCCCCCACAGATCTCGGACACTGGGACCATCATACTCCAACATTAAAACAAGATCCGTTTATACCAGCTTTAAGAGGAGGCATCAAGGGCACATCAGAGGCAGAAACTCAACTCAGTCAGGGACACAAATAGGACACAGAGGTCTCCTGAGTCTGTGTCCACTTGAAACTAGGTTTCAATCTGTCTGTGTTTCATTCTGTTTGTCTGTGGCCGAGCCAGAGGGGAGATTGTGGGTAAAGGTTAAAGGTCTAAATCCACTACCAGCTGTGGAGTCTGCAACAGAGAGCAAGTGTTTATAGGACAGTATTACTCTGTAGAAGCTTTCATGTTTGCATACTAAGCCAATCCAAATGCCAACAGGGCTCAGTATATGGTGTGTCCTCTAGAAGCCGTTTTGCAAAACATTTTTTTCTTTACTACAGCTAAACACGTCTTTTGTTTGTTTGTTTTTTGTGTTTTAAAGAAGACGGATTTGCTTCTTCTTCGTGCTATCTTTTACATATCTACTATAAAAATTGTGACATTCTCAAGGAATTTACCATTATTGATTCATTATGACAATTATTTTGAATAATTAACTTACAGTATGTGAACAAACATGACCTTAGCTGGGATGACTGGCAGCTTTGCTAAGCTAAGTGCTTTAAACTGCAGTTCCTCCAATGGCCACAGGAAAACTGACTAAGGTGAAGGGCCTGTGAAGACGAGTCATGTTTGAAGATGTGGTTGTATCTTTCTGTTAAAACAGTTCCTATCAGCGCTGTGCAAACACACTCTTAAAAAGGCAAAACACGTTTGTTTTACCTGACACACACCATCGTATCTACTTCTTTGCCCCCGTCACGTCCTCTCTTCCTGCACCTCGCCACTTCTACTACCTCATTCTTTAACTTCTCCATTTCTCAGTCAGCTTTTTTTATTCCTCATCTTTCCGCTGCACTAAACTTTCTTTGGGTTTTTCTTCCTCTCTTCCTTTCCCCGCCTTCCCCTTTTCTCCCCCCTACTGTCCCTGACAGCAACATTAAACAAGTAGGGATAAATGGACAAGCAATTATGATTTATGATCAATGCATGCAGCAGCTGCTGACTTTTATAATGACAGTAGTTGGGGGAGGGGGAGAGGCAGAGAGGGAGAGACAGGGTGTATGTGTGTGTGTGTGTGTGTGTGTGTGTGTGTGTGTGCGTATGTGAGTGCGCAAATCAGTCTCAAGGGTGTGTGTTGGGAAGATGAGGGGTGAATCGATAGGCAACTGGGATCATTGGTATGCAGATTCCAGTGGATAGCATTATGATGAGCAGGTGCCATCAATCAGGAAGCAGGGCACAGATTTGAGCAAGATGGAGGAGAAGAAGACCGTCTTTCAGCGGCTCCCATATCTGTAACCAAAGCAGCTACGGCCACACCTCACACCAGACTTTACACACAACTTTTAAGTTCCATACTCCAGGTCTTTTACTTCTAGACCTCTAATTATTGATCACACACACTTTACTTTCTTTTTTTTTTTTTTTAGCCTTTTTGAAAGTTGTAACACACTTCATTTAAATCCCTGCGCTCACAGACGCTGTGTTCGAGAGCATCCTGCAGTTTTATGGTACCACTATCTGGAACCTACAAGGGAACAAGCTGAGAGTCGACTGGACTAATAATAAAACCTGAACCGTAGAAATACTGATTCTGATTATCCTGGTGAAAAAGTAACTGATAAACAAGAGAACTGAGTGGCAGGTTTTGAAGGTATAGGCCTTTTGCACTTGAGTTTTCCTTATATTTGCCCACTGGTGTTTTCATTAAGCTGCCCTGCTCTCATGGCTTTCCCAGTATGGCCCAGCCTGCCTACCAGAGCTGCCTTCATAGGCTCGTCCTTGACCGAACAATCCCCGTTTATCCCATATTCCATGTTGTAAACTGTTTTCTTGTCTGTGCACAACATCTATTGCACGTCGTCTGCCCGTCCTGGGTGAGGTACAGAATTTATCCTCAGTCGATGTGAGGGTCTAAGGGCAGAGGATGTTGTTATGATGCTATGTAAAGCCCTTTGAGACAAACTGTTTGTAAAAGTGGGCTATACAAATAAACTTGCCTTGCCTATGGTCCTGGTCCCCCCTCCCCCCTCCCACCCTCCCTCCCTTTCCCATTGTTAAAAGGATCTAGCGGCCGGGGCCAGCACTAATTGAATCTGGGTCTCCTCTGTGAGCAGGGAGAGGTAACCTTGCCACTCAGCGTGTGAGCACTGCCACCCACGGTCAAATTAGCCTGACGCCAAACCCACTGCCCTTCACACCTCCTGGGAGTGTCCTTCAGATGCCCCGGTGATTCCCCTCTTTCCCCTCCATACCTATCTGAACACCACGGTTTGGAAGGAGGGGTTTAAGGTACCAGAGCTGACAGGGGTCCTGGAAGATGCCAGGGATTATAGATATTTATTGTGTCGGTTCTTGCTGAGTTGGAGGAGGCCCAGAAGTGTAGTACACCTTAAATGTCATCCATCCTAACACACAGCCTACAGGTTGGGGGCAACGGTAACATGGGCATCTAAAGCCACAGCCAGTCTCAGTGTGAATGTGATTCTGAAAGGCTGAATATTCTTTTATCCAGGATACTCTGATATCCTCGCTTTCTCTGTTACATCCTGGCGAATCTTGCTTTTCCCTCCCAGCCTCCTTGTTTCTCTAAACCGCCATCTTTTACCCTGTTTGCTTCACGCACGTCTTCCTCCCCTCCACACTTCCCTCCCCTTCCCATGCTGCCGAGCTTGCTTGTTCCCGTGGGACACCTTAGCCTCCATTAAAGCCATCAGAGAGGAGGATAAGGTTGAGACTGAGAATTAACATCGCCAGAGGCCCCGTCTGTCCTCCCATGGCTCATCGATGATGTTTAAAAAGAAATATATGAAATAAATAAATACATAAAAGAGTGTAATATGAAAATCAATGGCCAGGCAGCAGGCGCTGCAGCTGAGGCATTTGGAGTGAGGGACTCATAAAGCTGAGTACTGCGGGAGACTGATGGAAGGCAAAACACTTACTTTGTTTATTCTCTCTCCTCACCCCCGTCCCCTCCCCTCACTGTCTGTATCCAGCTCTCACTCTCTTACTCTACCCTTCCTACCCCCGACCCCCATATCCACCCCCCACCCCCCCTCTGTCTGAAACGGTCGAGGACAGCTTTAATGCTCCTGACAATTTATGTGGACGGTTAAGAACGATGGAAATCAAATAGTTGAGTGTAGGCAAGGCCCAGTGAGTGGCCAATAAGAAAGAAACAACAGCTGATGATGGCAAAGAGGACTGTTACCTGCTGGAATGGCTCTTTAGGCTGCACTATTACTGTCAACTTGCTGGCCCTTTTCTGAGTGCTCATATTATAGATTCATAACTGTATCTGTGTCCGATAGGCCCTTTTAACACGGCACGGCAACAGCTCTCATTTCATCGAGTCCAGCTAATGTGCAGCAAGTACTAAATATGAATCCTATAAGAGCTGCTTACACCGCGCCTTGTAAAATGCCAAGTGCTGTGTGGTGTGTGGTGTCTATGTTGCCTTATGTGTGTGTGTATTATACTTCACCAAGGTGTGTGTTAAGATTAGATCAGAAACGTTAAGTCGATTTATCAGTTAACAGAATTAACAGGCAACTCTTGTCTTTACAAAGATAAATCATTAATCATTTGAGTCAAATATTTGCTTGATGCATCTTCTCCACTGAGAGAATTTGCTGCTTTTATCTCTTTTATAACATTGTTAAGTGAGTATCTTTTGGTTTTGGACTGTTGGTTGGACAAAACCCAAGGGGAAAGTGGGATGGGCATTTTTCAAAACTTTTAAAAGGCCTCTATCCATTCAACAAGTGCTCATCTCCCAAAAGAAAATATTAAACATCACAAAATGTCATAAGAGACATTACTCTCCTCTACATCATCAGCTGCACATACAGTTACACTACTATGCCATATGAAAATGCAGGAGCAATGAGTAATGCTTGTGCTGTCACTGGACCCATTACAGAGGAAGTGAAGGATGTCTTCCTTAAATATCTGTATTAGTGTGTGTACTCAGCTGTGAGTGAGTTTCGGAGTCCGGTATAAATCTGCACAGACATGAGTGTGTGGGAAGTTGGCACCTTTCTCATGCTGCAGGATGTGGATGGAAGGAAACATGCATTCACCCATTTACTCTGCCTTAAATAACCGTGCTTGTGTCTTCTCTGCAAGTGTCTGCAGGTGGCCAGTCTGGTTTAGGGCTGCAACTAACGATTATTTTCATTAACGATTAATCTGTTGATTATGTAAACGATTAATCGATTAGTTGTTTGGTCAATAAAATGTTAAAAAATGTTGAAAAATATCAATCAGTGTTTCTCAAACCACAAGATGATGTCCTCATATGTCTTGTTTTGTCCACAAACCAAAGAGATAATCAGTTTATTGTCATATAAGAACAAAGAAACCAGAAATATTCACATTTAAGAAGCTGAAATCAGAAAATTTGGACTTTATTTTCTTGAAAAACTACTCAAACCGATTATTCGATTATCAGAATAGTTGACGATTAATTTAATAATCGATTATTGTTCGATTAATCAATTAGTTGTTGCAGCTCTAGTCTGGTTACATTGTATTTGTCAATTTACATTATAGTGTCAATAGAAATTGTGACTATTGGAAAAAAAGCAGTTTAAAAAGCAGAGAAAGAAAAAATAACCAGCATTTTGTACTATGAATGAAATATCTGAAGACCACGGATGAAACAAAATCATATCAAAAGATCTTAATGCAGTCCTACTGACTGATTTACAACGTTGCCAACAATGGGCGACAGTAGAACAACCGGGTGTGAACAGGACGCATACAACACTACAAACGAAGGAGAACAACCACTGACAGTAGTCAGATTTATATTATCACTATGCACTGTATATCAGCACAGCATATCACGCAATTTTACAATAATCTTGTGTCTTTGTTTACTTTGTCCTATTTCTCCCTCTATCTTATTTATTCTCCGTTTCAGTCTTTGAATTCACAATATATTCCTTCTTCTTACTTTCCCACCTCGCTGCATTTTCTTCCTTAAAGACCCATGTATTCTGGGGGTAGGTTGCACAATTACACACACGCGCGCACGCACGCAGATAAACACGCGTACACACATGCGCACACACAATTATGACAAATCTTGCTGAATATTTGTTATGACTGGGCTGACTGAGCCATTAGTTATAGGAGGCAGTGCTGGGAAAGGGGAGGGATACAAACGTGTAATAATGCCTCCACCATAGAATTTCAATCAGCCACCATGGTGTGTGTGTGTGTGTTTACCGTTTTGATCACACAAGTAGTTGACACCACAGTAGAGGACAAAGATGAGAGGGTTCAGTGTTCTTTGTTTGCACCAACAGCAGCTTCTCTGCAAAAAGCTCAAAACGTCGACAGTAAAGACGCATCACATCCACAAAATGTGATTTTTGCTGAATGTTGCTGTTTCAATATGAAATGTAATAAATATTGGTACTGGTTTTTACTATGCCTTTTCATGAAAAATGTACATGAACAGATGCTTATGTTTACGATTTGTTCAGTTTGATTAAAATGGAATATTTTCTCTGACGGGCTTCTTGATTTGTGAGCTGGTGATTTGGCACGAGCTGTCCAAAACACTTTTTCTTTTGAGAGAAATCTGGAGCTCTTTGCTATTTGGTAAATTGCAGCAGTTCCTATTTGCAAGAGAGTCTGACTTTTTAGATTTTCACCATTAATTCGATATGTCTGCACATCTGCGTTACGTTATGGAAGATTCAAGGAATAGCAAGAGACAATGGTTTCCATTAAGAGCTGTACAAAATTGTCAGTGACTCTATTACCCTAAAAAAGGCCATTCAATGCTGATAAAAGAGCTGAAACCTTTGGTCTAATCACGGAATATACTCTAATGATAGAAAATGAATCTGGAACATTTTTAGAGCTGATTCATAGTTTCAGTCATTCATCAAATCAAATGCCAAATATTCTTCCACCTCTGTTTCTTTTGGACCCTTGGGTTTTAGGCCATTCAACAAAATCAGCAATGAAAACAGCTTTTTTTTTTTTTTTTGCCAACTTCTGATGCCTAATAGTTATAGACCAACCATTAATTATTAATATTAATAGTATTAATAAAACCATTAATAGCATAACACATAGATTAACTGCTAATGAAAATAATCATTAGCTGTAGCTGTAACTGCAAAGCAATGCCTTTGATTGTTTGAGACAAAAAGTCATAACAATCTGATCAGAAATAGGTTTTTATACTTGGATGCTTTACACTTAACGCACCACATATTTTCATTCTGTGCTGCATTGTCTTGTTATCAGCTTTCGTGCTGATGCTGAGATATCTACATCGTCATTATGACTTGTTATGTCAGCCGGCCTCACTTCTGGAGAACATCCCTTTGTTTCCTATCATTTGTCCCAACTTCATCACCGACAGCACATACAGATCAGTCTATTTCAAGTTTTGCGTGCAGTCATGAATTCACTGTTTGCCTCCCTTATACAGATAAATCAACAGTCCAAGTCCACCCACACTGCTCGCATCAATATCAAATCAATGGGCGCATATCCGAGGAGAGACGATGCCTTCACACATCAGCCAGACACTCTGACTTTGTCCTGAACACAAACTGCCCAGATACCGCTGCAGGTTCCTCATGCAGACCATGTGTACAGGACTTGTTGTGTGCTCTCTAGCCACCAATTGTAGGCCGCCCAGTCAGATATTTATTACTATTGATCTAGCTGGTCCTGGCTGGAGACTTTTGTTCTGCTACTCGAGGCTCTGACCTCAATTAAGTTATGAATTTCTATCTGATAGACTGGGAGCGCTTGGGGCCTGCCGTGGCCGTGCTACCACGCTGGATTAATTAGAATTAGCGGTGCTGCGAGTCGCCCTCCCCGCCTCATGGATCATGTTGTTTTAATACCAAGTAGAGGCGGAGAAGGCGGGGAAGGATAGAGCGAAGGGGACGGGAGCTTGGGGGGAGGGGAGAGTGATGAGGAGAGGGGAAAAAGAGAGAGACACAGATAGAAAAGCAACAAAAAAAAAGGAATGAGTCTAGTAAAAGCATGTGAGACGCAGCCATGTGCTTCAAACCTGTGCTGCCTCGTCCTC
The DNA here is from genome assembly GCF_045865225.1 of Trachurus japonicus. Classification (NCBI taxonomy): domain Eukaryota; kingdom Metazoa; phylum Chordata; class Actinopteri; order Carangiformes; family Carangidae; genus Trachurus; species Trachurus japonicus. The sequence continues at coordinate 16,085,272 of NC_140910.1, forward strand.
TAATCACCTGCTGTTACTTTAAGCCTTACCGATGTTTCCTTCCTGCCATTGTGTTTTGTGTTGTGCTAACCTGCATCTCACCTGTCCCTCCTCTTTGTCAGCCTAATCCCACCACCGTCACTTACCCTCTGAGTAATTGCTCTAAGTCACACATTGTGTACATCGACTATGGGCCGTTCCTGACCTTTGTTGTAGTCTGAGAAACACCTCTGAACCAAAGCCGGTGTGTTTTTCTGACTCTAGTTCCCACAAATGGGTACAAATGCATTTCCATGGCAACCTGAGAGCTTGTTGGGAGGGTCAGAGGAAGGTTTGGGATTTCCACCTGAAAAACAAAAGTTGTGTGTGTGTGTGTGTGTGTGGGATGGGGCTTAGCTGTGGGTTTGGGATTACAGCGTCTGGACAGGGAATGACCACAGGGAGAGCAGACACACACAATCACACACACACACGTCTAGACCCCTGACATGACACTGACTGCAGCCTCTGGTCATTTATTTGTCACATAACTTCACCACATTCCTGAGATTTTACCCATTTCCTAATGATCCATCTTCAGTTTCAGTGATTACTCTTTCAGAAGTTAACAACAGAAAGAGACAGGAGAAGTTGGGATGGTTCACACCAGGACACAAACCTACTTCCAAAAATAGGATCATCAAACGTTAATACCAGTTCCTTATTTTCCTTACTTGTCCTGTTGTTTAGTGTCTGTATTGTGAATTATGTGGATATGTCAAAATTTGTCTTGGTTTTCTATACGGCACACTAGGTCAGGTACAGACTAATATTTAATATTTCTATTACTGTTCATAGCACTAAGCAACCTTTACCAAACACACTAATGTATTAAATTTGTGACATTATGAAAAATATATATGAAAAAAAGAACAACTACAACTCAATTTTATTCTACTGTATCTGTTGTAGACACATTCAGTCTTGATGTAAAACATTTTTGATGAACCAGTTTAATAACTTTGAATTTGTGCCCCGAATCAGTTGAAATGTTTAGACTTTGTTTAATAAAGTAAAGTGTTAAATTTGCAACGTTAATTAAAGTTCACTCTTCACCTGGAAAAGTGCTCACAGAAAACAGAAAGTTGTAAGATCATGTAATATGATCAATATCTCTGTTACTACTGAGGGTGAGATGTTTTATCAATAGTAAAATAATGATTCAAATCAGAAAGTTTCTAACTAAATAAAAGTAAGTAAACTGAAGTGTAATAGAAAGCCCTGTTTGCCATTTCTTCTGTTTAAACACTGATACATTTATTTTGTTGAATTTGTTTCATTACTGTCATGATATGAAGGAATGTCCTAAACTTAAGCTTATTCCTCCTTAATGCTCTTAAATACATTCTAGCACATAGAATATAAGTCTGGTGTTTAAGCCTTAATTTCCATTATTACATTAAGTGAGGTTTTATTGTCATCTTTCCCACAGTTGCTGCTGTCTGCCCCACTTTCTCTGGATGTATTAGCTGAGGGAGCAGTGATAGGACGGGGGTGGGGGGAGTGGAGGCGGTGGTTAACCTAAAGTACCAACACCAGGGCCTGATCTACAGTTGGCAGGTGGCAGATCTGTGATCTGTGTATTCAAACACACACACAGCTACCTATTGTAGTCCCACCCTGCCTTGATCCAGGATTAACTATCAAACGAGCCTTTAATGCAGGTTACCAGGGTTTGGGAACAATTCACTAAAACAATCAGTTGATTAATTTCAAACGATTTTCCTCCTCTGCCAAGCAAATAATAATACTTTTTGTTTTAACTCTCGAGTCCCCCTCCCCTTTTTAATCAACAAATTAAGCATAAATCATGTTTGATCTTTATTTACTGGTCGCTCTGCAGTTGGTAGAGGTCAAGAGAGATTACTGGTCGCTCTAATAGCCCTGCAAACAAACCAAACATTCCTCTGTTCCTCTCACAATCTCCCATGCTCTTTGTTTCATGTGATAGCGGCTCTGGGCAGAAATAACAGACAACATAAAGCTACACATCAATTTATTCGTTTTTTTTTTTATAGTTTTCCAATACGGTAGAATTCCTTCTTTCATTTCCCTCTTCTCTCTCCTTCGCTCCTCTCCTCACTGACTTCCCCGGGAAGAAAAAAAAACACAAAAGGATGTTCGAGCAGGTTCTAATGAGAGGCATATCGCTCTGTAAGCTCTACATAGTGAGATAATTTGGCATTGCGACAGAGTGATATGATTTAGCTGACTATATTTTTCTCTCAGCCACCTCTTTGCCACCTCATAAATCTGCTCCCAGTAACGGCTGCTGAGGTCCAGTTTCTGTAATATTCAGTCTCCTCCACAGGCCGGCTTCCTCTGACACCTGAGAGACTGGCAGGTGGAGCAGTCCCAGTGGCCTGAGTTCATGCACTGATGTGATGTCTGCACTGTGACTGGATAAAAACCCTGCCTCTAACTTATTATTTTAACTTCACACACACTTATTTGGTCAAAAAGTCTCATTTTAAAGCAGAACAGGATTTGAATCATTAAAATCCATTCAAATCTCTACATTATACTCATCCTCTCTCTGTTATTCGTTCATTACATCGTCTATAACAAACCAAATAAACATTGTTTTTTTTCCCGGTGTGTTTTGATATGAAATGTAGAAGAATCAATCAAACAAACAAAAACATGTGCTGGAAATGAATTAGCAGTCTGTATAAATCCAGCTGTCCAATCTCACTACCTGGCCAGAGATTTATGTTCCCTACTTTCACTGCTGAAAACTCTTGGCACCTGGAGAAATCAATTCATATTTTAGTGATAGATACATGACTGTAAATATGCCGCATCTTACAAAAGGACAAAAGCCTCCATCTATACATCAATCCTCTCCCGTCATTATCTTGATATGGCTCTAAATCATCAGTGAAGTGTTTCGTAGTTATCCCACTGTTAAGTCTTTTATGAACCATTCGCCACAAATCCGCCCCCCCTCCCCGCTGCATTCAAAACAAAAGGGGCCACGCATGACCACAAAAGAGAAAGTCATTTGTGAAATGTCCTGATTATGTGGGTTGTGCAACGTAAAACAATTTGCCTGATTACTTCCAATTGATTCTGCCTTACAATTAAAGCCTCAGTGTGCAGCCCCCGTGTACTGCACTGTGTCGTGCCACTGGGCAGGGAAGAGGAGTAATTTCTCCGATGTGCAGCTGAGCCAGCTTACCGCCGGAGCTAAAGCCTCCTGAATGCAGCTAAACCTTGGGAAGGCTAAACACTCGGCTAGCTACCAGCTAACTCTGTCTGCTAAAGCCCCCGGGGGATTTGTCTGTGGCACAAAGTGAATTAAAGGTGACCTTCTGCAAAGGGATGGAGAGAGGGAAGAGGAGGGCAGTGGTGATGCTGAAGATGTCACTTTATTTGCCTTCATTCATTTTACATGTGGGCTGAGCAGTGGGACTAGGAAGTGTCATGATTTCCTATTACAAACACTGGAACATAGTGACGGTGCAGCGTGTGAATGTGCATGTAGCTGCATGCATGAGAGTCACGCTCCTCCATCACCACAGAAAAGAGTCCCTGCGTCCCACTCTGAAATGAAGTGTTTTATGCAGTCGCAGGGGTCGGAACATAATAACAAAACAGAGATCTGAGTTCTGGGACAGTTTCTGATCCACTCGCCCTCGATCCACAATATATTTTCCCCGTGGAGGGTTCCCGTCATCGATCTTTTGGAAGAGCTAAAAAGATACTACAGGCTGTTTCTGTCTATGTACTGTGCAGAAAACACTTCTGGGAGGAGTAGGTGTTGACTGTCCACAAAGAAACCGGTTGTTATAACTTTGTCAAATATGAGACATGGAAAATAAAAACTGGAAGATAAAACAGCCTGAGGTCAATACCTCCAAATGAACCATCACAGAGGAATATCTTGGCTTATTTGACTTATTTGATTTCACCTATATGTGCTAACTTGTTGTAGCTGGCATATCAAAAATCAAACTTCAAATCAAGGTTTCACCTGTTGAGGAACTATTTGCAGAACAATTTCATTTGCCAAAACCCTGGAACACACACACACACACACACACACACACACACACACACACACACACACACACACACACACACACACACACACACACACACACACACACACACACACACACACACACACACACACACACACACACACACACACACACACACACACACACAGCTCACCTGGCCGTTGATGTCTGCTTTGTGCTGCAGTAATACAGACACCAGCTCTTTGTGTCCCCTGTCACAGGCCCAGTGCAAGAGAGCTCGACCCTGCAAAGACAAACACACACATGCATGAGAAGACTCAAACAGAACCAGATTACCTTAATAAGGTGTGTAGAAAAGTCTGAAAGTACGATTTACACATTTTACACGATTGGAATGTTTAAATTAACTTTACTCTTTGCAACATCGTGTCTGTCCCATGTGAACAGTTATGAATGCCCCCCCCCCCCCCTAACTCCTGTGCCTCAAACTAAGCCAGACTTCAATCAGCTTCTTTGCTTCTAGACAAAATAAATTATGCACAACCATTCAGAACTCAGAGCCTTTGGACCAAAGCTCCATAATGATCTGTGGACAGAGTGATGAGATATGTGGACTGCCCGGTGTGTGTGTGTATGTGTGTGTACAGATGGAGTTGTAGGTGGAGCAAATTCAGACTGAAATCTTCAGGACAAATTGCAAAAGAAACCGGCACACATTCTGTAAATCTTGATTGATGTACCCAAAACGAGAGCAGCTGATCAGTCGCCCCTGACTCTATCCCACATGGACAGGGACACACACACACACACACATACGCACACATACGCGCACATACGCACACATACGCGCACACTCTCTCTCCTTAGGTCCAAGATCCTTGTTCTAATAAAACCACACAAGCTCATTTTTCAGTGAGGCCAATTAGGTAAAGCAAACTCTCTGAGTCCAGTTCTGTTGCTTAAATCATATTGATCACCGTGGCTGCATGTTAAAATGGATACTTATGAGCCAGACCAGAATACCAATAAGGTGCACTCTCTCTCTCTCTCTCCCTCCCTCTCTCTCTCCCTCCTCCAGGTGTGCTGCTGTTGACTGCTGCCCACATTTTCACTGAAGACCAGAGTTTTACTTCTTCCAACAGGACACCACACTCAGTCAGTGTTACTGAGCTATTTGCGGTGTTGCAGTGATTATTAAGAGCCTGACTGTGTCAAACAGAATAAGTGCAGCATTCAAAGTTGGGAACACAACCTTCACGGAGACATTCAGAGTCTTAGCCAGCCTCTGTATTTAGAAGAGAGGACATTAACAACGGTGTCTTCTGAGCAGATAGCGCTGCCTCTTCAGGGCTGAAACAGCCTTTTATCAGGGAGAGAAAAACCTCAGGTAACAAAATGTTAAGCACTCTTCTCAAGTGGGTTGAGTGTAGGCTTCTCTAAATTTGAGGAGGTTTGGAAAACTCCCACTTGCAGTAGCATTGCTATATAGACAGACTAGAAAATTGTGTGACATACATACGTATATGTACAGTACACTGTATGTGGAAAACAATGCATGAAGGTGTGGAAACCTCAATGCCTCCACCCTCTGCTGTATCTTCTGTCTCATCCTCTCTCTCTGGCTCTGTCCCGATATGCAAACTTGCGTGTTTGACTTCATGATGCAGAGGAGGCAAGTATGCAAAGATTTAACATCGTGTTTAACATCTGAAAAACGTTACCATGTAAAATATTTTCAGTAATCAATCTCACTGGTATGGTGCCCATCTCTTTAAAGCTTTAAATATTAAAGGCATCATTAAAAAGGTGAATGTCAAACTGTTTATTAATGGAACACAGATAATGTCTGGGATGATATTTAGTGGCAGGTTGTTTAGTTTTAGTGCACAAAACCTGAAGGTCGGCTCTTTGGGCTTGTTTGTCTTAGCTGCAGATACATTTAAACTGCACTTGATGAACCTGTCTAAGAAAATGTGCAGTAATGATGATGACAGTTTTTGTAGTTTGACTGCTGAAAGTTTTTCTTATTTATGATCTGAAAGGATATATATTTACAAAAGCTTTTGAGCTTACGCAACCAGGGGCGACATAGACTCACCACGGGATGAGTTCATTAACCGTGCAAATCATAATGAGTTCTCAAAGTCTTCTACACACTTGTAATCTTAATTGGTATTTAATTAGCATTGTTGGCAATGAGTTGACACCAGAAACATGTAACACAGGTGGACAACTGGTCACACGCCCCCACAGAGTCTAATGGGACACAGCCTCAGTCTGGGTCTGTCTCTTCTGCAGACCAGTCGCCCGTCGCTGATGTGGAACTTCACCATTGCCCTCTGCTGCTGAGCGGGCAGTACTGCAGGCGAGCTGGCGACCACACGCCAGGACAGACAAAAAGCTTTCTCTGCTGCTGTGGGCCCACAACCATCTGGTCTTTGACTGGAAAAAAAAAAAAAATTCACGGGCCGTCTGGCTGCTTATCTGAAGAACGGGCTGTGATGAAAGAGAGGCAGGGAGCGAGCCATTTGGCCTGGCCGATAATGAATCCAGGACAGAGGGATGGATTTCAGGGTCAATCCAGAAAACACCTAGCGATGCTAATAATAGGCTGTTCACACAATTCACACACCTCGGCCTGAGGAGCGGCGCCCCGTGCGTTTGTGGCTTCAGGTCACTGGAACCATTATGTAATGACTGCAAAAGACTATCCCCCAGTGACCTGTATTTTTCCTGATACTCCTCTGATCATTTTCACCTGCCCTCATGCACAAAGGGGGTCAGGGCGCAGGACACCCAGTCTTTCTACTGCTGAAAACAGTGAATGCGTCTCGTCATTGTCGGTTGCAGATGAATCCTGTGGTGAACAGTTGATTTCCCTACTCTACTTCTGCCGCGTTACCTACACGGTAATAATCTTTTCAAGTGGCACTATAAAAATTGCAACTCTCATAACGCCACCAGGACCATTTCACTCTGCATACTGGCTCAGTGCTGTGCTGTGCTGTGCTGTGCTGTGCTGTGCTGTGCGTGGTTACCTCTTCATCTTTAGTATTGACATCCACTTTCTGGGAGCTGATGGCCTTGTTGACGTGGTCGATGTTGTTTTCTCTGCAGTAGTCAAAGATGTTCTTATCCTCTTCCCTGAGAGACAGAGAGAGAAAGAAAGTGTTGGACCATCATTCATAGTCAAAGAATCACATGACTTCCTGACTTATATTTTAAGCAAATTCATCAGTATAATGTAGGTGAATTGAATTTTGTTTTTGATTTTAAAAGTTTAAAAAAAACAACAATTTACAACAACATTTCTTTCCACATGCAGTGTCCGTGTTATGCCAACACAATCACAAGCACTTTCTACAGAAGAAATACCCCCATGAAAAAAGTCTGCATGTTTAGTCTGTTATGCAAATGTCAAACTACAATCATCTCTATTGTACAGGCAGGCAGATGTACGCTGTGGCTCAAAACCAGGGCAGAATAACCCAAACTAGACGGCTAGAGAGCGGAGGGGTGTGTGGAAAGCACCTAGGTTACTACGGTATTTAGTCATCACACACACAAACACACACACACACACATAGCACCGTCCCAACTCTGATTATATCACTGTGTCTCTAATCACCTCCTGGCATTGGGGACAGGAATGAGTGGTGGCGGCCGGGGGAGAGTGGGAGGGGGTGAGGTGCAGCGGTGGTGGTGGTGGTGGTGTGGAGGGCTGCAGGGTGAGGGGGAGAGAAGGGGCGAAATCTCATTTAGAGCTTTACGCCTTCCCCTCCCGCTAAACCATGCCGGCCATTCAGATTAATTGAATTTAGTGCTCTATTGTCTGACAGAAAGCCCACATACCCGCCACTGTACCACTCCCACGCAGTAAGTCAGCCCCCCCCCCACCTCGCCTCCTCCAAGGCCAAATCCCCCAGTTCCCGTCTGTGACGCCCTCTAGTTCTGCCGCACTGGGCCTTAAAAGTGCCACACACCTGTCTGCAGCCGCACAGGGGCCGCAGAGGATTGTTGCCACATTAGGACTGAGGATGTTGTTTGGTTTGGTGGGGGGGGGGGGGGGGGGGGGGGTACAGTTTTGATTGCAGTGGTCTGGCAACAGGTAAATGCCAAACGTTCAACAAAACAGTGGACTGCAATCATACTTTACAGGTGCATCTCAATTAATTAGAATTTCATGGAAAAGTTTATTAGTAGTGTTAGTAATTCAGTTCTAAAAGTGAAACTAATACATTTTATAGATCAATTACACACAGAATTAAACATTTCATGTCTTTATTTATTTAATTTCTTTTAATTGTAATGATTATTGCTTACATTTATTGAAGACCTATAAATTCAATATCCTAAAAAATTACAAGAGACCAATTAAAAAGAGCATTTTTAATAGGAAACGTTGGCTGCAGATAACTATGTCCATCTATAATAGATGGACATATAGATTCTATGTACTCAGTTGGGGCTATTTGACTTGAACTACTTGAAATTGACTTTTCCATGATATGCTAATTTATTGAGATGAACCTGTACACCTCTCTGGAGGGGCTTTGTCAAATTTAAGAGAAATAAGTCATAGTAATGTTATCGGGACTAAATGTGTTGATAATCTAATGCAGCGGTACTCAATAGGCGGCCCGCGGGCCGCATCCGGCCCGCCGAACCTTCCAATCAGGCCCGCGACTGAGTTCTACTAGTTTACATATTACTGTATTTCTCGGGCTCCGTGCGCCTGTAAGTCAATGCGCTGGGACATGGAAACACGTGCGGAGCGTTTGTGTGTGCCTGTGAGGCCCTGCACTGGGATACAGAAACGCTGACGAACCCAAATCACCATGCGCGAGTGTTTGGGGAGCGGGCTGGACTGCAGGGTTTTCCCTGCCTGTCTGCAGAGACCGTGGGTGATTTTCACCGCCGTCTTGGTTCAACTGTGTGTGCATCATGCATGGGGGGCCGTTCAGATGAAGCGTCTTTTGCGCGCGCTGAAACCCATTCAATGTAGCCGCGCGTCATGCACGCTCACAACTCAAAAGCCGTAGCCGCGCGCATTTGATGAGACGCGATTGTTTTTGCGTGCACGTCAGCGGTGCACAGCTGCACGACCTGCCCCCCCCCCCCCCTGGTGTTGTGTCCCGGTGCCTTCGGCCTGTGTCTCTCCTACTGTTTCCCACTGAGCTCTGCCTCGTTTGACAGGTGAAGGAAGCCCGTGTGTGGAAAGACGTCGCCTCCGAGATGTAGAATGTGTATTATAGAAGAGAAACACACATTTCAGGACCAATGACTTGTATCCTCAGAACAGAGTCAGACATGTCCTGTGATGGTCAGCCTCCTTTCATATTTAAGCTGAAAATCACAGGGCATGTCTGAGGATACAAGTCAGCAGTGTAAAGCTCCAGCATGATATGTAAATGATGATATGATAATGTTAAGACATTTACAAAACACCGTGAAGTATATAAATAAAAATTATGTGCTTACAAGTAAAATAAACATATTTAAATTATTAGACGAAAAAGGTGAATTTAATTTCAATCTAGGCCTATTTGAATGTTCGGCCCCCAAGGTGTCTGTTAAGAAAAATTCTGGCCCTTCGACAAATGTATTTGAGTACCCCTGATCTAATGGGCCGGCTGCATTTCTTCATGCAGCCCCTGTTTCCAAATTGTATATATGCGTTATTAGAGGAACAGTGATAGGCAAGGCAGCTTTATTTCATACCAAGGGGCAACTCAATGTGCTTTATAGTCCTGATAAAGGGTTGGGTTTATATAATTGTGTACTTGATATATATATATTTTTAACATAGTTAGCATTGTTCTGTTTTTAATTGTTTACCATTTCATGACGTTTAAAATACATTAATTCATACAACCACCGGTTTGATGCCAAGACGACCAGTTAGCTCAGAGAATCCCAGTCAAGCTCCTCAGTGAAATCCTCTGACCTCCAATACAAGGCCAAACTCCATTCACATCTGGATCAACTATGACTTAGTTTAAACTACACCCACGAGGAGATAAAAACCTTTCCTGCCCATAATTGGCACAAAGTTCTTCACTGAACCTGTGCACTTTCTTCTCTTCATCTTTTCATCTGCGTGGCTCCTCTCTCTCACCTCGATCTTGCCTCCCCACTCCCACTCCTCCCTGCCATTTCCTCATCAGTCTGTGATGAATTATGAATAACTCATTACACTTTTATCACAGCTAGGTTATGTATGAGCACATTCATTTACATACTCCTGATTACCAGCACTATGTTTATTCATGAGGCCCCACACTGAGCCACACCCACTCCGTGTCTGATGGCCACGGTGACCCCAAGTGTCCCTGACGTGTGGCCGCCATCCGTCTCCCCCGGCAACTAATCAATAGGCCAGCTCATCAGTCTTTCATTGATGATCGGACAGGGCTGGCCTGACGGGCACATGACACACTCACATATAAAAAGCACACATACACACACAGCTAAGTATGTGATGTAAAGGTTATATAATATACACAATCACTACAATAAGCTCACATATGAATACACACACAGGTCACACCTGTATACAGGCTGTAGAAACACACACACACACACACACACACACACACACACACACACACACACACTCTTACACACAGCGGCTATAAACAAACAAATGATTAATGTGGCTCCTATAAACGTTGTGACATCAACAGCGCCGCAATGCATGCTGGGAAGGTCACAGGCTACTCTGTCTTCACAACAGCTGGGGTACCAAGGTTTTTGTATGTGTGTGTGTGACAGTGTGTGTGTATATATACATTATATGTGTGTATGTGTATGAGTGTGTGTGTGTGTGTGTGGAAGAGAGAAGGTGTTACGTGCTCACATGTGTGTGTCCAGTCTGGTGTACTGGCAGATATGTCCTTCATCCATCAGGCTAAACTGGCCACAGTAGTGGAGAACACTCATCTACCTGGCCTGAGCTTCACTGATCAACACCACGGCCTCACCATCCATCACACACACACACACACACACACACACACACACACACACACACACACACACACACACACACACACACACGCACACAATCTGTCATCACTTCCCCTATAGGACCCTGTTGGTCTGCACTCTCAACATGGCTGAGATCCATGGAAGTATGAGAAACAATGAGAACTCAAATAACTCAGCCGGCGGCTTCCAGCAAAGTGTCCGGACAACAAAACCTCCAGTGTTAATCAGAATGCTTTTTCAAGGTGGGTAAGAGAATTACAAATGTAGCTTTCAAAGCCTCCTCAATCACACACTGATCAGCTCAGTAGCCCAGGGATATTGCTAATCAATCCTGCTTTTGTCGATACACACGCCATCCACACACACACACACTCTGAGCCTGAGATGAGCACTGTGCAATGCAATTAACTCTCTGTCTGGTTAACAGGTGCTTAGCTGTTTAATATGGAGTGGGTCCGTGTGTGTGTGTGTGTGTGTGTTTTTGTGTGTGTGTGTGTGAAAGAGGAAATTGAAATGCAGCAGAGCAGTGAGTGTGACAGTTCCGGCAGGTTGTGCATGGATTTGGATGCAATCGCGGCGACGTATAGCGGCGAGTGTATGTTTATGTGTGCACACGTGTGCATAGGTGTGTGTACGTGCCATGTTAATGACTTCCTCCTTTGCCGGTTTCCCTCGGGGGCGCTCGCTGCAACCGGATATCACCGAGGGGAGCGCCGTTCTGGGAAACCTGCTGTACCCGCCTCCCTCTGCCTTACCCGGCCTGTCTCCATCGCCCCCCTGGACTAACCCTCCGAATCCTAACGTAATTAAAAAGGGAGAGACTCTGGCCGCCTCTTCCCAAGACTGTGCATACTAATCACATACAGCCATTTAGGAGGAAAACCTGCAGGATTCACACATCTCATTTTCATCTGCAAAAGAGCTCTTTTTTCATTGAAATGAAGATGAGGTTTTTCAGCTTGAGTAAGTCTGCCAGGCAGAAGTAAATGGAGAATATATTTCATTAACATAAATCAGAACTGTATGACGTCTCCAGACCCTAACTGCGGTTACGGTCTGTTGAATATAATCAAATACAGCGTCAAGACCATTGGTTAACAATGCCAGACTCAGACTGAGTTTACCTAAGCATTAAATAAGTGGTGATTCACAACTGGAGGAAAAAGCTGAGTCTGTTCGAGCTCCCTGGAGATCTGGTGAAGGCTTTTAAGACGCTTTGGCATCGGAAAACACAAACGAGACTGTGAGGTGTGCCCAGGTTCAACAACACATAAGTGTATGTGTGTGTGTGTGTGTGTGTGTGTGTATGAAACTCTTTCAGATGCTGCTGTCAGCCCCCGCGTAATCAATGCCTTGTCTGCGTGTGTTTGTGTTACTTCTGATGTACATACCTGATCATCTCCTCCTGGTATAGAGAGCTGACTGCTGCTCCTCCGAAGCCTGTTCTTCTTTCTGCTCCTTGTCTTTCCTGTCAAAAAAAAACAAAAACAGTCAGACATTAAAGCTCAATGTCTCCTCGCCGTTAAAACTCGCTCAGTGATAAACTGTGTCACAGACCTCGTCTAGTTTGGTTTATAGTTCTGCAGCCTGTGTTGCCGTCCTATATTGACAGAGGCACTGACCTTGCTGTTTTGTGTGCTTAAAGCAACACAATAGGGTTGGGTTAATCTATTCACCATGAATGGCTTTTACCTATAGACGCTCCCCTATGGGCCTTTGCAAAACTAATGCACAACAGACGCAAACTTCAAAATGTGCAGTTTTCAGAAACAAGCTTTAGACATGACCTCATTGGCAATAAATAACCAATAACAAACATGCGAGCAAACATCATCAAATATATTGCGCCTTCGTTTGTGACTGTTGTTAATCTTTTGTATCTCGATGGAATCCCATACTTCTTTGAGTTGGGCCTAGACTTTATTACCCGGCCTATTCTTCGCTGACCAACCTTGACTCACAAAAGAACCCACACAAATCTGATTTCAGAAAATGGGGGAGAGTGGGGAAGAACATGACAAGCGAAGCAAAACAACTGTGTGTGCACTTTTGGGACAACCTAATTCACTTCAGAAACTCAGAATATTCGCTGATGCACTGGCCCTGCTCCTCTGCAGTGTAATGTAATATAAAGCCAGTGTCTGCTCAACAATTGAGACAGGAACAGAGGTCAAATTCTGGCTATTATTCTCTCCCCTGCTTCTCTGTCTATGCACTCCTACTTACACCATTTTAACTGTGCCTCCGAAAGAATAGGCGCTGCCATGCTAAGGTGCTTTGTTAACGCTAATACAATCAGCTTCTTTTCGAGGGGGTGGGACAGGCGGGCGGGCGGGGGCATTTGCCGGCACTGTCTGCTGAGCTCTCTGCTGGCATTGTGGAGCGATGGGGCAGAGTCAGCGAGTACTGCCCCGCAGCATGGCTGAAGATAAAAGAACGTGTCAGGATTGGACATGCGGTCGACAGTGACACTATTAACGTGACACAAATATGGACGGAGAGCAAAAAAAAGAGGAGGGATAGAGGTAATAACAGAATGAAAGGGGGAAAGAGGAGGGTGGGGTAAAGATTAATAGAGGAAAAGCAGGTAGCACAGAGGTGGAGAACAATGTCGAGGGAGGAAAAGGAGAAGTAATAAGGAGGTGAGGGAAACCTCATGGAGACAAAAATGTGTGAGCAATCAGACACTTCTGTAGGTCACACAGAAATGTATTCTTTGGTTTTTCAATTATAGAAAAAACACAAGCTAATTTCATCCTGCTGGAGCTGTGCCTGTGAAGCATTACGAGAGTGTGAATCCAGCCCTGTCGGTTCGGGGACTGAGGGAATCCACAGAAACTGGTCATGCGTATGTGGCAGGAATCTTCAGGTGTGACGCTTTAAATATACAAAGTTACATGGCAATTAAAAATGGTTAACAGTTGCACTCATGCGAAGGAACATTTTTTTGTTATTTGACATCAATACTTAAAGTATTAGCATGTACTTAATTTTGGAAATCAACATCTATTTATTGGTTGCAACAACAAGATCATGTTGTTGAGACTTTTATATCAACCCTGCAACTTATATTAAAGCTTCAGCCTCAATTCTTCAGTTTCATTTTGAACGCCACAATTGTAATCTCAAATATAAATGATGATAGACAAAATTTAGAAAACAATTCCCTCAATTTTTTTTGCCTTCTAGCAGAATCTTAATTTGTAGGACCAAAAGTTTGTAAATTAATTATTTCAGACTTAGATCTGACACCAAGTTTTAGAGAGATGCTAAACTCCTACTGCTGCCAGCTTCAGTCAACTCCATTGCAAACTGAGCTTTATTTGGCTCAAAGCTGATACTCTCAATGACCAGCACCTTCATAATCTTACACAGCTCTCTGTTGGCGTTATTCAACACAGGCCCATTTCTTTAGCACACATTTTGGTGTTACCCATCATCCATGACAAGTCTGTTCTTCTCGGTGTTCTATTTATAATAATACTCTTCCCAGCTACACAGACGGCACAAAGTTGTTGTTGTAACTGAACGCTTGTGCCCCAAAGGACAGCCTGTCCATGGCAACACAACTCTCCTGACAGTCCGACGACTCAAACACAGGAGTGTGTGGAGATGTAAACAAACCCTCTTATGTCGCCATACACACACGCACATCTCGGCAGCCGTCATACTGTGACACTTTCTTGCATTATTCATATCCCAAAATGTCAGCTATTGAGGACGACAACATAATCTCCTCATGTATCTTTCATTCTACATGTACAGAACAAAGAGGCACTAAAATCCCTGAGACAAAATGACATAGTGACACTGACCTCTACTGACAAAAACACTGCATTGCATCTTAAAAGGCCAAAAATGACACTGGATGCCTCTAAATTTCTCTTTTTTTTCTCACCACGGGCCAGAGATGAGTTTTGTTATACTTGTACTAAGCGTTTATTTCAATTTTACATTCAATTCAAATGCTATGGCTGGTTTTGTAAATATGAAGTGCTAGGTGGGTGGTATTTCACACAAATTTTCATTTCATTTTCATTTGCAGGTATGCTAGTTCAGTGCAGGTTCTAGACAATATTCTCTGATTGAACAGAGTTGAACTTCTGCTTTGTCTCATCTCATGATATGCAGCAGGAGAAAAAGATTGCAGTGAGTGAACAAGTATGGATTTCATTGAGTCTGCTAGTTGCTTATCATATGATGTTTACATTACTCATTTCAGACGGTTTTATAAACCCTCCTCTTCCTACTCATATGAGAATGAGTCATTATTTTTTATCACTCTGCTTAATTGTACAGTTCTTCTATAATCTACTGTATCACAAGAACAATACTAAACAGCCTTATTACCTTCGTTCTGCCTTCAGGGTCCAACACATTGACACAGGAAATGTACTCTTGCATCGCCTGCTCTGCCTCCATGTCTCCAAGCTGCTTCCAGGCCTGCCTGTAATTACATGATCACAATTATCATCCTGATCATCATCACAGACATTTACATTTGCTGCAAATTTTTATTTGTAACATATGTTGTAATGATTTACAAAGTGTTTCAAAGTGGGTGAATGCAACAAAATAAAATGTGTACAAGACATTTGAAATGAAATTAGAGCATTTGATTAGTTCCTAGATTCATTTTATGAATGAGATTTACTAATGCACTTACTAGCCCACAGTAACAAACTCACCCAGTTATCACATCTAGCCTACAATATGTGCACAAACCTTTTATTGCAACCTGGTCACCAGGGATAGGCTACATACCATTTTCTCTGTCCTTCAAAATCAAAGAATCCAGGTTTTGGAGTATTGCACTTTCCCACTTTGGCCTGTGAACACAACGTGTATATAAGTTTATATGGTTCAGCTGGTTAACGAGGCCTAATAACATAAACTGGCAACAGTCAGCAGTGGGCCTATGTCATCGGTGAAACACCAGTGATTAATTATTAATGTTGGGTATTCCCATTCATGTCGCTTCTTCCTGTACACTGGTGCTTTAGCTGCACCCGATGGTTTAATACATAGTGACCAACGCCATCGCGGCGCCCTTCAGTCCGACACTCACCTGTTTGTAGCGCGCATACAGGTAGAGCAGCTGGTCCCTGCTGGCGGTCTGGATCAGATCCCGTACGCGGTCCGCTGCGGACTCGAACTCCGTCTCCAGCTCCTCTCCCTCCAGCCGATCCCCCATCTCCACGGCGCTGCAGTCAAATTTCCCCAGACCCAGGTCCGAGTCCGAGTCCGAGCCCGCTCCGCCGAGGGGCTCCCCGGTGTCAGGCCGAGCCGGGTCCGTACCTGAGCCCGTCGCAGTGTCCGGGGAGGACGACGGCGACCCAGAAGCCATTGTTATTGTTGTTGGTGGATGGCGAGCGGCCAGACACGACGCGCGCCCCGGGTCCGTGTGATAGACGTGAGACACAAACGGACGGCAGCGACCGGATAAAACCGATTTAAAGTATTTTAGCAACCGTTTCGTTAAAAAAAAAAAAAAAAAATCTGTTATCGCTGACAATCCGTGACAGTCGGATCTGTTTCACCCCATTGGTCCGTCTCTGGTACTGTCGACTAAAAGCTCCGGGGAAAAAAACTCCTGCTCGCAACAAAGGTTCCGGCTGCATGCAGGTTCCTATGGGTAAGAAAAATACACACACTCTGACACTATTTTTTGGTTTGTAGCCTTAAAGTGTAGCCTACCTACGGCCTGATTTTTTGTTTGTTGCTGCGGTTAGTTGCGTGTTGGTTTTTGGTTAAATCTGCAGCAATGTAACGCAGGAAGGCTAAGTTTTATTTGGACTTTGGCTAGCTGGCTTTACAAACAACTCCATCATTTCCTATCGAGTATGATACCAGTTCGTCTCATTTCAGTGTTTTATCCATTTAGCCTGTTCCTCTCCTGTAACTGACACGATATGTATCTGATGTCTGCATGTAAAAGCTTTAGTTTGACATCTGTCATGAGATCAGGCGTTTTGGCGGCACAGTGCATTAGCGCTATTTGTCCAGTAGATGCTACTATTGGCACAACGATGAGTTATCACATGTTGAGTCCATGCAGCAGACCAAGAGGCTGTTTCGCCATCACTCATGAGATTCACCCAAACAAAACAAAAGTGGACTAACTCAACATTCAACTCTCTGGGATGAAGTTTAATTCAGACAAGATGAAATCAAATCTGGAAGCTATAGGCTATTCTTATGACACACACGCACAGAGTGGCCCGATCACGGATCTTTTTAGTTTTGTCATTCCCATGCTGTAACTTGGTTGAGCGTGGACAGTTACTATACAATAATCTGCTTTTTCAGATCATGAACAAAAAGGCTCATCCTCCTTAAAGGTATTAGAGTAGGCTATACTTGTATCAGTAAGAATAACTTACACAACAGGGATCACAGTTGCAAATAGCCTAGAGAAAAGTTAGGAGAGAGATGAGTCAATAATAATTCTTAAAAAGCACATTTTCTGTCATTAGAGGTTATGCAATAGGGTAGCCTACTTGTTTTAATCTACAGTGAGTTGGACACTGGATATATTTGTGTTGAGCCATAAGATTTAACTGGATCTCGTTTTTCATTGCAGAGGCACAACAGCAGAAACACAAGTTCTTCAGACAGACAGCAACACCTCAGACAAAAGCTTCCGATTTATGAAGAGGGAGGGGTCGTGTCGTGGGGGTCCTGTCTGTGGTCTATGAGTAGAAGGTGAGGAGGGGGGGATCCCTGGTCGCGGCACTGCCAACACTTTTCGCAGGAGGTCCCATCACCGCCCGGTGCCAGTGCGCGCTCTGCTGACGCAACCACGTCGCTGTGGCTCAATGCGATGGCGGACCGCAGTGTCCCCAGACCTGCCCAGGGAGGGACGGAGCAAAGTCACTGAGCCACTTCCACCGCCGCCCGTCGACCACCTGTTAAAGAGAGAGGGGCTGCGATCGCTGGCGTCCCTCCCGTGAAATAGTATGAGGAACGGGATCTACTCGGAGTGCACTGAGCGCGACGAGCCAGAAGTGGAGTGAAGACAGGAGCGGAGTGCGCCGGGCTGACGCGCCGCATGTTGAAGCCAGCAGCAACTTGACTGACACAAACTAAAGTCGCGTCGACGGGCAAGGGGGGACAGCCGCTCTCGGATTTAACGGAGGTTTGAGGGGGACATTTGTTCCGGCAAAATGAAATTCGCGGAGCATCTTTCGTCCCACATCACTCCCGAGTGGAGGAAACAGTATCTTCAGTATGAGGTAAAGTGAAACTGATCTTCTATCTGGAAAAAAGAAAGAAAAAAAAAATCTTATTAAGGGTATGGACGAAAGTAGAAAATACATCCTATTTGCTCGGAAAGTATTCCAGGAAACTGGGAGATAACAGTTGATATTAACTATGGCAACACTGTTAAAAGCCTTTTTTTTTTTTTTTTTTTTTTTAAATGTACAGGTACTATATATTTTTTTCAGCCTCAGTGTAGCCTTGTCTTGAGAGCAATAAAGGACCGGGAAGATAAGGGATGCCCTATTGTTTATGGAAGGGAAATTGACTGCGGTTGTTAAGAGCCACAGGGAGCATTCAGTGTTTATTATTATTACTGTTTGCTGAGTTTACAACATCCAAATAAAATAGTTTACTGAACTAATGAATACCTTTTAATATTGGGGCAAAAAAAAGAAGATTTTTTTTTCTTTTAGCAATTCATAGCATTAATATCTAGAAAATGTTATAAATAATTTATTTGTCTTTGTGTGTGTTTTTTTTCTTCATATTTTCATTGAAAAACAAACATTGGTGTCTTTTGACTTTACATTTGTTTGTCCCATATTTTTTATATTTTGGCTCTGGTCCTCATATAGGAAATAAGCAAGCACACATAAAGGAAAGAACTGAGCCCATTGTTTTTTGCAGTAATTCTAACAAAAACACTTCTTATGCAATTCAGCAATGGCTGAATTAAAATTTGATTTTCATTATCTGCAGAAACCTAACTTGACACAAGGGCAATGTCCCCGGATTCAATTATTCATTATTGCATATTTCAAATTTGCATCTGTAATTATTCATCGTTCATTGAGTTTTGAAAAATAAAAAAGACAGTTTATTATATTTTTGCAAGATGAAACTGTGATTAACATTTTGCACAGGCTAACAGAAATATTTGTTTAAAAACCAAAGATTTCATCCACCATGATCTTCTATCTGGTTTTCTGGTGTCTGTGGATTTAGAGGGATCTTTGTGTGCACACATGGTCTTTGTTGGGTGCTGTACAGTATTTTATTTTCACACCCCAGTTCTTACTGGCTCTACATTAAGAGCTTTAGTGCAGACATGCAGTGACAGGACAGGCTGCTCTGTTCCATTTAGATCTATGAATTATAGACAAAGACCCTGTTCTCTTCAACCTCAGCAGCCTACATCCCAGACTCAACAGAGGCTCACTGGATTGGTTTTATTTTGGAAACTTGCCCTTCATATTACTCTAAAGTTATATAATAATACAGCAGACATTTAGATCTGTCCAGCCTGACATGAATGCTATGTTGTCATCAGCATCTAATAAAATCATCCTCAGGCAACATCATTCAAGATCAAAAAAATGAAAGAGATGTCTGATCATGCAGTGAACATAGTAGGAAAAGGACGGCTCTGCAGTATAATTTTATTTTAATTGGTGGTTAACACACATGCAGAGCCTTTTTGGGCTCTTTGTATGTACAGACTCCCGCACTGTGAGCCCAGGGACAGATGCATGGCCATACCAGCCATTTTACACCTCCAGTTTTCTCCTCTCACTCACTGACCTGAGATGGATGGCGATAAATTTTTTGTGTCATCTGCGTGTATTGATGTTCTTTGGATTTATTAGATAATAATCCTGAAGTGTCATCAAAGTTTTTATATGGTATTTTTGCAATATATTTGCTGGCAACTTCCATCCAAGGAACTTTAATTATTAAAAATGATGTGGATGATTACATGTTTATCCTTTTTTAAATGTCTAAGGACACTTAATAATTTTTTTTATCAGAAAAAGTGATTTTTGTGAGCAGGAAAGATTGATGAACAGTGTGAGTCTATATCTATGTATTTCTATGAGAAATGAAAGCAAAACGAGAAATCTGGTGTGAACACACACTTGATTCATGTAGCGGGAGGCGACGCATTCGTTTTTCTTTTTTCCTTTTTAACCATACCAAAAATCCAGCCTGTATAAACATATTGTTGTCCCATGTGTAGTCATTATAGATTTGTGTCGAACTGCAGGATTGCTCTCCTGTCCACACACTTTGTATTCTTCCCCAAATCAGAGAGTTTGCAGTGAGGTTAGGTTGTATATACAGTATTGGCAGCTACCTTCAGTCTTTGTCTGACCTCTGTAAACACCATTACCTTCTGAGTGGGTGGGTGGGGCAGAGGGAGCGGGGGAGAGAGCTCTCACCTACAGATGATGGACGTCTTATTCAAGGCTTTCATGCTTTGAGGAACTCGTCAAAAGACAAGGACAGCCATCAAGTTATTTCCAGGGAGTAAAGCCAGTTGACTTTGTTGAAGTGGGTCACTGAGACAAAACAGACTTACACCCTTAATGTCTCTCTGATGCGAAGCCTACGTATATACATCTTGAAGTACATTCATCAAACATTTCAGTTATTACATGCAGCGGTAGCCATCACCAACAACCCACTATGTATTTATAATGCATTAGATGTTGCAGTGGCCGCTGCAGCCAACACAGCTGCTGTTTTGTAATTCAGTTGTCTGTCTCTTACATGACCCAGTGACACATTATTCCATCGGCGCATGTTGTTTTTACCTCCATGCAGTAAAATGTGACTATTTGACAATTTCTATGTGTGGTCCATCCACATCCAAACTGAATATGATTTCAAGTGATATTCTGGTCTTTGTGTGCCAGTTGGATTAATTAACCCACTGACCACTTTTCACTCTCCTATTTTTGTAGCAGGCTATTGTGTGGAAATGTGTGCACTGCCCATTCAGATTGGTCAGCTGGTTTCTATGCAGATGAGAAGGATGCGGCAAAGTGGCTGTTCCAGTAAAGACAGGCTTTAGTTAGTATAAGGCACTTCATCGGAACATGTAGGCATTGACAGGACGATTGAGTGATCGAGTAATTAGGTGTGTGCTTTATCCTGTGGGATTGCAGTTATAAACCTTTATGCTAAACAGCTGTTTGGTATGGAGATGTGCATGTCCTGCTGATTCTAGTGGCTTGTGCCAAAGGCCAGGTGGTGTAGGTTAATAGGGGATGTAGGTGATAGTTATTAGTAAATATATATATTATTTTGTAGAAACTCACTAATTAACATAATTCACTTTCTTCTTCTCACTTTAATTTCTCTACATGCCCAAGGGTATCTCACACAAAGCGAACCTGAATGCATAACAGGATGTAAAATGTAAGGTATAACGTGGTAACAGCAGTATTTTAATGTGTGTTGTATAACGGAGAGGTAGAGCTGCAGGTGTGTGTGTGTGGGCGAGAGAACAAGGCCACTAATGCATTTATGTCTGCAGTCTAATCACTCGTGTAAGCTTAGACGAGGAGGAGGAGGAGGAGGAGGAGGAGAGTGAATGTGGAGACTCACATTTACAATTCAAAACCAGCAAAGCAACATTTCAGTGTGAAGATGAAAAGCAGGTGCCTGTGTGATTCCAGTGAGTGAGTGAGTGTTGTTTGTTCAAAGGTGAAGCCTTGTCTCTCCCTAATTAAGTTAAGTGATGTAGTATAAATGTCTAAACAAGCACAGTGAGCTTTGAATTGTGACAGACCTAATGGAAATGATAAACATAAAGCACGGCACATCATCTAGAGTGTGTACGGTGAACGTGTGATTTATCAGCATGTTCTACAATATGAACATTATGTATACAACAGGCATGGCAACTGCTGAGAACCCCCCCTTCCTATACCTCCCCCCTTCCTTCCATCCTCACCTCATCGTTCCTCCCCCACTGGGAGGACATCTGGTCCCCGACCAGACCTGCCCTCTGCTCCTCTCCTCCCCTCCCTTCAGCCTCTCCTCCCATCCTCTCCACTCCTCTTCCTACGTGCGGGGATCCACTTAGATACAGAGCCAGGGATTCAAGTGATCCACCATTGATTTGCTTTCTGTGCGAGTCAGAGATCTCTTCATAACAGTGCACACACACCGTGCGGTCTTCTCAAGCTCAGGATAACGACCTCAAGCATCGTAGAGAAAGACTTTGGCCATCTTGAACGTAAATATTTAGCTTAGTGTCCACTCGACATGTCACAGCGATCAGAGGATTGAATTCCATTAACAAAATTCAATCGACTGCACGCTCCGCAGTGTGAGTCTCGGTTGGACATAGTGACATAAGTGTGTATGTTTGGTTTAATGCATGGTCATTCAAACTGATGGCCCCATTAGGCTTGGCTTAGTCACTGTCTACAGGTTTCACCCCTGATTATTGCCAAGCCTGAAGGTTTGTCCCGATTCCCCAAAGAGCCACCCAGCCCTGCTTTCCCATCACTGCCATCACCATGGCAATGCCTCCATCTTAATGAACGCCTCCCTGTCTGGATCTGAATGTCTATTTCCCACCTATTAGGCAAGGGGGTGAGAGGGTGGGGGACTTTTTGTTCACCAGAGATTAGCTGGGACTGGGCCCTGCTCCAGAGCTGAGTGTGCTCAGTGGGTCTCCTCCTGCATGCGATCTTTATCAGACAAGGTAGAGACAATGCTACATGCACATGAAATGTTTACCTCCTGGATTCGGATGCAGTGTATGAGTCTTAAGTATCAACAACCCAGGCTGTTACTAATGCACAGCAGTTTCTGAGAGGTTTCCACCCACACAGAGAATTACTCACTCACTGTCATGTTACAACACCAGCAGCATCTATAGGAACCTGGACTGAGATCAGTTTAATATGCACAAAGGATAAGACAGATAAATATGAAGGCCATCATATATGTATAATTCATTTCCATGCAGGATGAGCTGATTGCTGTATAGAAAATTACTTGTATTATACAAAATACTGAGCCTTGTAAACACACTGACTGATTCAGAACATAATTAAACTTCATGAAGCTTAATAGACGGACATTTTTACTGTTTTGCTGGGGCAGTTTAGTTCCAAATATTCTTCACCGAGAAAATGGATTCAGCTCCAGTCCAGTCTCTGATTACCACTGATATGTTCAGATGAGCTAGTGCACAATTATCTGTCAGTTTCCATTATCTTCAAGATCAGTCTTATTGCAGAGAAACAACCTCATTTAACCACTGCAACTATCTCCTGTGTGTCTTTCTTTCTGTCCTTTGTATCTGCCAGTTTTTCAGTCGTCATCTTCCCCTTTATCTCTTTTCTCAGTCTGCCAGTTAAATTAGAAAGATGTAAGCTGTGATAAAAAACATTGTTTTCAATTAAACTCGACACCAGTCAGAGGATCTTTGACTCTATCACTGTTCAGTTCAAAAGTCCAAAAAACAAACGGTGTTCTTGTTTTGTGAGACCTGCCGTGTTGCTCCTGATCTGTTTTTCTGTGTCTGTAACAATAACAAAGAAATAAGGAACAAAGATGGCCCATATTTAATGTGAGGATAAGTACGGATCTGAAATTGATTTTCTGTCCAATATAAAGTCCATAAGTGTTACTCTGAAATAATCCCGATTCCTATCAACAACCTATTGTTTTAATTGTTGTACGTTGTTGCACAGTACTTTAGATTATCTTCATTGCTCTTATAAGTGATGATCAAAATGCCAGAGTTTGGTGTTGTTCATTATGTTGACAGCTGTGTGTCCGTTGCTACAATCCTCCCATATGGAGAAAGTGTTTAGTGAATGGCCCTTAAATGGCTTAAGATGGTTTGAATGCCACTGTAAAAGCAGATGGTGCTAAGTAACAGTTGTGTAATGCCTCATGGCCCACTGTAATCAGGTTTTATGTAATCCGCTATACAATAACGTTGTAACGATTCTCCAGATCCACAGTTTGGTTTAGACTTTTTTGTCTTTTGTTGTTGTCATTGTTGTTTGTCTTTCTCACACTGTTCACTTTAATGTGTAGGTCATTATCCATCTTGATCTAATCAAACCAACCTAACTTGTATTACAAGTGTAATAAAATACACATTTGGAAGACAATGGGTGTAATGGCTAATTCTAATAGAATAATAATTTACATTTGTTACATCATTAATTGTGAGATGAAAAATGAGATTTGCCACTTCATTAATATAATGATAGTATTGTTGCACCTGCAGCTGTGGCAGTGGGTTAGGGTAATTAAAATACACTGCTGATCAGTGAGTGTGGTTTGGATACTGAGGGTTAGTGCTTAATCAATCTATTTAAAAGTGCTTTTGGAATTTTTTAACACCTATTGAAAAGTGTTTTATTATCTCTTGTATAAAGCTGCTGCTGCTTGGGTCTATGTGTGTGTGTTTGTAGTTCAGCTGCAGAAGTTCTCACCGTCTCACTGGGTTTTCTTGTTTCCTCACCAGGCGTTCAAGGAAATGCTGTATGCTGCCCAGGACCAAGCTCCATCCATAGAAGGTAAGAGGACTTCATCTTTATATTAACAAACCCAGACAAACAAACACATGCACACACCCATATACATGTCTGTACCCACTGCCCCCTGCTCAGGGCCTGTTTGGGCATCCCCAGAATAACAGCCCCACATCCACTAAAAATAGACAATCACTGCTAACTTGCTGCCACTCACTCACCCCACAGCTCCTCGCCCAATGAGGCTGCTGCCAGTTACCAAATCATTACCTTCAACCTCACTATCTTCGTTAACCTGCATGAATAGAAGGAAATTGTATAGATTGAATTGAATAGAAGAATTGTTGAATGTTGAAAAGTGGAAATGCTTACGTTTCTGGTGTCGTTACTGTGGCTTATAAGATGTTTTCATTATGGAAATTATCTGGATGAATTAACCTATGTGGGTTAAATCAATATCTAAATGATTTGCAGCTTAACAGTCCAGAGCTGGAGTCTAGTCTGGAGTGGCGCTACTCAACATAGTAAAGATAAGGAAGGCCTATGGCTATAATTAATCTTTGGCATTAGACTACAAGTGATGTGTAATGAGGGAAAGAATGTTAACCATTTGTTTTTGTGGAAGTAAACAACTTTATTTAGATGCAGGCTGGAGACGTACGTACATTATGATGTGGTGACGTGCAGCTCCATCTATATGTGACTGAGAGGGTGTCATGACGGAGTACAGGAAAAAGTGCTTGTTCTGAAATATGGCGACTTGAGACGACCTCTGCCAGGCTTGCATGTCTGTCTTAGAAGGTGGCAAGCATGAGTGCCTGTGCCCAAATTGGTGTGTGTGTGTGTGTGTGTCGTGATAGATTTCTCAGTGTTGTGCAACAAGCCCCTCACAGAGCTGAGACTCCCTGTGCTCGGTTCCAGCTGAGCAGGCTTGATGTGGATGGGAGTATGATGTGTTACCGAGATCTAACACACATTCATTGAGTGTGTGTGTGATGACACAGCCCTGCCTCTGCATGTGTTAGTGAGCTTCAGGCACAAAGATCAGTTCCAGCCATTTGTTAACTTCATTTTAAACTGCAGTGGGTGAGAAAGGAGACCTTTCTATGAAGTGTGATTTACGTGTGTATATAAATGTGCTGTGTATCAGATCTTGTGCATGTATGTTTGTATTTCTGTTGCTTTCATACGTTCCTAAATATTGCAATACCTCCACAGAGCACGTCTTGTTCATTGGTAACATATGAGCTGTCTCTGCTTTGAGCGCTGTCTCCAGAGGCTGTTAGTCAGGCCAGGGAAGCTCAACATGGATGATAAATCATTTCCCGTCTCAGGTCTGAGCTGTGCTCATGGGTCATTGCTCTGCCTCTGTCAGCTTGTGGCAAGACAGGTGAGCGTGTCTTATGAATAGAGACGGGATCAATCAATCAGTATCAATCTGGTATTGTTGTGACGTTTCAACATTCCTCAGTTGTATTTGATTTGTGAGCTTCTCACACTTGTTACATAGGACAGAATGATAAGGAAACACGTAAGTAAGCAAATGCAAAGACTGGAGTATCAACAGTGGCATGTGGTGAGAAGAAATCTTTTAAGGAGTCAGACAGTTGGCTGCACTTGTTGGTGAATTTATGCGGGATAATAAAAAAACCGCAGCAGAGGCAGAGAAACAGCTTTATTGAGTCATGTCTAGAACACTGTGCTGTAGTTGAGGTCTGTTGACTCTTCATAAGACAAACACGATCAGCAAGTGCTATAAAATCTTCGCTTACTGCAGCACTTCCTCTTCAGACCTGGTAGACTTCAGTCTTTCAAATCGGATTGAATTTAAACTGGACCAAAAATATATTTCATTTATACTGTGATTTCCTACCTCACTTTACAATTTGCTTCCCTCTCCATCACCTGTTTCCACACACATGCACACTGACGGCATCAGAGCTGCTGTGCAGAGGCATTAAGCCTCAGGAGCAATTTGGGTTTAGTGTCTTGCTCAAGGACAGTGTCACACATAGTCACCAGAGGACTGAACCATCAACACTCGTTGACAGACAGCGTGCTCACATCATATTTCACATCATCGGATAAAGTACAGATGAATACAGATGATGCTGTGTGCTTTGTGTTTTGTGCAACAGTTTAAAACACAAATATATCCAGTTTACTGTCACAGAAAATCTACACAAAACTTGTGAGTGTTGTGTGTTTTTTGGTGTCATGAAAACTGACGTTTTATGTCAGAGTTGCACGTATAAATTGTGATGTCAGTGTCGGCACAATTCACTTTGAGACAGATTTTAAACCTAGCCTTCAGTGTATGACTTCAATTATGAGGATTTGATTCAAATGTAGCTCCCCTCTCTCTCTCTCTCTCTCTCTCTCTCTCTCTCTCTCTCTCTCTCTCTCTCTGTTCTGTCTGGTACTTCACAAAAAGCAAGGTTTTTGGTATTCAGAAGATGTTTCCCTTGCCGGAGGGAGACCGTTTACTGTGTTATAACTACTTGCTCAGCCACTCTGCTGTCTCACTGGAAACCCTGCCGTACAGGATAGAGCTGTCTAGTAGATAGTAGACAACACTGAACAGGCAGCACTTCAAAGCCTCTGTCAGGGCCTCGGCACGAATGCCACTACACATGGCCAACACCAAAAAAAATGCGTAATGTTTATGGTTTGATCTCTTCACAAGTACATAATTGTCTCCCATGCTGTGTTAAGAGTAGCACTACAAGTGTAGCTTTTGTTTAAACAGACATTACCCCATCAACACCTCCCCACCACAGAGCCTCTGTGGGAAAATACCACAGAAATACACTTCAGCACCATTTTCCAACAGATTTAACCATTCACTTTTGACAAGATGGATGCAGAGTAATTACAGGAGCTTGATGCAAACAGACATGCACCAACACATTCACATTATTGCGCCTCTGCTGCCGCATGTGACCTTTCACCCCTCGTTAAGATCCTTTGTTCTTGTTCCCTCCATCCCTTCACCGGTCCTTGTGTAATTGTAATTAAAACATGCTCATCCCTGTTACAGAGAACAGCAGAGAGAACAGCTGGTTGGGTCTCTGGTTCCCCTCTGTCCCAACCATTAGAATGAGTTACACCACAATGTAATTCAATTAGCCCGTTGATGACTACAGATATCTGAGAACAATGGCCCCAGAAAATAAACACACAGCTTTAAGGGGAATATACGAGTGTGTATGTGTTAATATTTGTATTAATCAGTTTTCTAATCCTGCAGTGGGGCGAGCTCTTACAGTGCAAATCATTCATTTGCAGCCTCATTCATTCAGTCATTCATTCATTGTGTCCCTCATGCTGTTGCTCTGTAAATGGACAGTTACTGTGATGGTATCTGTGTCAGGCTGTGGGAAGATGGTAGTGATAGTACTGTTAGATTCAAGCAGAGAGTAAGGGTGGGGCTCATGTGTACTACCATGAACACACACGCACATGCACACACACACACACACACACACACACGCACATGCACACACACACACACACACACACGGTCCAAGGAGGGGGATGGGGTGACAGCTCAGAGGCCCAGGGATTGGATTATCGTCTGAATCACAAGGAGTGGATTTCTGGACATGAATGAATCAGACCCCCAAAAAGGAAATCAATGAATGAATAATGAATGGATGATTTCTCATGTGACACAGTTTATATATATATTTATAGTAAAGTAAATGAAATAGTAAAGTAAAAGCCCACCTTACTTTCACGGCTGTCTTGTGGCTTGGGCGCCAGTTGCCATATCCCTTTAGGGCTTTTCATGTTTTATGCAGTCAAATCAATAATGTTATAAAAGCTGTAGTGTGAAAACAGGATGCTTGCAGTATTTCTTTGTGCACTAATAAGTTGATTTACCATTTTCATTAATAAGAAATGTGAAGGTATTTACAAAAAAAAGTTTGTATGGCCTCTAATTTTTATTTTTATTTTTTTGTAAAGCTTCAGCAGTCAAGTGTTTTATTGTGTTGAAGTGCACGATTGTGCAAGAATAGTGAAATGCTAAAGGAAATTTCATGTCTGTGGCTCAAAACAATTAGACACAAAAATAAATAAATTTACAATCTCACATGGAAGTCACAGTATGAATTATATTGCTTTATCCTTCAGCCATGTCTCTCAAAGAAAGACAATCCCATTATACAGAAGAATAAAAATGGTAACACTGCTGAGATAAAGATGTTTGAATGTACATATGCTATATCCTCATGTCCTTATGAATATGTTTTTGCCTGCTATGGGGCCACGGGACACACAAGCTTCACGTTTACACCTTGTTTAAATACATCTTGGTGTGTCCTGGTCCGCAGCTGCTGAGCTGCGATCAGATTGCAGAGACAGAATAGAGCAATTTCTTCAGAGAGCAATATGAAACCACTTGTCTTCACAGTTACATGAGAAACAGAGAAACAGAATAAAATTGAACAGAAAGCAAAAGTACCTCTCTGTAGAGCCGTATAGATGTATGATCTGTTTCTTATTGAGTCAGAACAAGACAACCGCAAAGCCAGATGTTCATTGTTTCATCCCAGACACCTGTACCACTCACAGCCCCCTGCTCTCCACTGTGTGCAGCCTGTCAGGACTTTGTTCCCTTGTTTCTGTCAGTACAATATTGTCTCCTCTCATCGCCTCTTTACGGCTTTGATTACAGAGGAATATACGATACTGTAACCCTGCAAACTGTAGGGCCTTCCTCTGCTCTGCCAGCGCCTCTTTTAGCTCTGACCGAGCTTGATGAATATTTTTGTTTCCGTGTGCGAGCCGTTGTGCTTAATCTGCTTAATGAAAGCAGCAACATGATTCACAGCCACAAAAGATCTCAGCCTCACCTTTCAACCAGCCAGCACTCGTTCTGTAATTTTCTATAGCCGCTCGCCTGTCCGCCATTTTGTCTGCTGTTGTTGACGAACACGATGAGGGGTTAGTTGGAGGCTGCTATAGCCTCTGTTGTACAGCGCTGATTGTTATTCTGCTGGCGTATATGATGGAACAGCAGCTGTTATTACTGGTGTTGGTCCCCCTTGGAGTCAGTCCTGATTTCTGTCATTTTCCTTGCTTTGCCATGTTGATTTTGAAGTTTTTCATTCAGGCAGGTTTCAATATTGATGTAGCTTTTTCCCCCCTTTTCTGCTGTGAATGAGACTTGTGTGTTGCATGCGAACAAGCCATCGGATCTCCTTGTTGCCTTTGTGTGCCATCGGTGTTTCTTTGTTTTTATTGCTCCTCAAATATAAGTGATAAACAA
Organism: Trachurus japonicus; assembly: GCF_045865225.1. NCBI lineage: Eukaryota > Metazoa > Chordata > Actinopteri > Carangiformes > Carangidae > Trachurus > Trachurus japonicus. The sequence continues at coordinate 16,115,034 of NC_140910.1, forward strand.
AACAATAAAAATATTCTATCCTCGCTGCATTAACTATGAACAACGTTGTATGGGTTTCTACAGTAGATAAATAAACGAATACACACTGTGTCTCCCTCAAGGATAACCCCAGGTAGAAAAACATACATGTTGGCTCGGTGTGTGGTTAGGAGTACAGGCAGATGCTGGTAGGGTGGGGGGAGGGAAGGGGAGGGGAGGTGTATAGGGTTGGGGTCAGGCAGACATTCAAAAGGTGATAGAAGCAAGAAAAAGCAAAGGAGACAGATGGACAAGCAGGCAGACAGGTAGACCGGCAGGAGGGTTCAGCAGGACAGTAGTGTGGCAGCCAGGGTCTCCCACCAGCCTGCATTATTGATGGGCTCTTTGACAAGCTGCTGCTGCTGCTCGATTCCCAGCGCTAATTGTTGGGTTTAAGTGGGGGTTGGTTCCTTTCTTTTTTCTTTTTCTTTTTTTTCTGTTCTTAATGTTGCCACCTAGAACATAAATATAGAGAAAATCCAAGTTAGTCCAAATGGAGAAACAATGAAAAACCAGAAGTAAACAGGAAGAATGTATTGGCTGAAACTGAGCGCTCTTATATCTGTAAGTCAGACAAATTCTATTGTTGCTGCGTCTTGACAAAACCTTATTTACTGCCTGTAAGAATTATATCAGGCTGTATGTCAACGCCTGTTGCCCTGCTGCTACACAACACCAGCTTTTTATCCAGTAGGCATTATTGGTCTACAACAGACTGGATCAGCATCAAGTTCTTAAATATTTCAGGAAATTTCCTGAGCTCCTGCGATTGCATCCATAATCGTCCACGCAGTTTTAACTTCCACAGTGGATTGAATCTGGCCTCGATCTTACAAAACCTGGATGGTGAGATTGGTCCTTTGATGAGGCTTCTAAGGGTATTAGAGAGAAGAGAAGAGGAGGAGGGGGGGTTAGGGTCAATACAAACCTGGGATCGCTTTCCCAAGGTCATGGACTAATCGAACTGAGATAATGAACAGTGAAAAAGGTGATAGGTAATTGGATGAAGTGGGGGGTGAAGAATGAAGGCCAGCAGTCTTCACGTTTATGTTTGATGTAATAATTATGGCAGGATGAAGAACAGGAAAGAGCGGGTTTGAAAATAATGATAAATGCATGAAATGTGGTTTGTCAATGACCAGTCTGAAACAGAAAGAGGTAGAAACACAGAGAGAGACTGATCCTTCAGGCAGCAGACAGACAAACAGACTGAGTGGGAGGTCCCTGGGCTCATCTCCAATGCACGTTGCCCTGCATTAGCACTACAGCCATCCCGCAAGAGAAAGACAGAGAGAACCTTGATAGATAAAAGTCTTCTATCCATCCATCCATCTTTCCATCCATCCATTATTCATCGGTGAATTTGATCTCGCCTGAATGAAGTGAAGGAGAAAAGGAAAGAGAGGGAGGTGGAGAGGGGGATATAAGGAGAGAGGGAGAGAGGTATGGGTTGATTTTTGAGAAAGAGGGATCAGGATATAGCGACTGTTGTGGTGTTGGGGAAGGGCGAGGAGTTCAGACGAGGATGTGGCTCCACTAGAAGAGGTATATTTTTAGATTTGGGGCATTTGACAGGACTCCTGGAGGATAAGATTTCTACTGGTGCAAATGTAGTGTTTTGGGTAAAAGGATCTGAGGTGTGGAGAAAGTGGGCAAGGGAAGAGCAGAACTCGAAGGCAGCGGTGCAAGCAGGAGAAATGATGGCGATATGTTTGTGTTTTTCGGGGAGGGGTTAGATAAAAAGGAGAGGGGTGAAGGATAGGTCAGTGGTGCTCAGAGGGGTTGAGCTAAGGCTTTAGAGGGTTTCTGTACTCAGTGGCTTGTCACTACTCTGACTCTCTACCCCTGTATGAGTGTGAGCATGGCCATATGTGTGCTCGTCTTGGCAAAGATCTCCTGATTTCCATGTCTCATGAGCATGCTGTCACTGGTATGCAGATGACGGGGACAGGCTGTGATCTTACACCTTCAAAGACGGACAGTGGCCAAATACTAATCCTCATGATGAGCACTAAATATGTTCCTTAGACGGACCGTCTTTACTTGATGAGATTGTGATCTTGTAGAGGTTAAATGAACAGAAAGCGTAGATCATATGATCTGGCTGTTTGCCAGGTGCACAACTGGAGCTCATATACATAGAGCACCAGCAGTGATCTCAACAATGTCAAGCACGAGAGGCATGTGAATGTAATGAGATCTGGCTCTGTTGATTAGAGACCAGCGGTCCCAGGTCTCAGGGGTTTGGTATATTTGTTCAGCATTAGCAGAGCTTCCAAACCATAATCTAACCCCTGTTATGAGACAAGTTATTGTTTTTCATCTGAGATGAGCTGCCTAATCAACAGCTTTGGATGTCTGCCAGCAGATCAGCCAGGCTCTGCTGAGTGTAGCCAATCAGTCACAGCTGACCATGTGGCGTTTATCTAGCAAGGATTCACACGAAGCTGTTCTCATGGATTAATTTGAATAGTTTCCTTTATTGACTGCATTGCTTCGCTGAAATTGAAAAAAGGAAAACTTGATTTGGATGTCACGCAGACTCAATATGTCATCACCAGGGCTGAATTCAGAGATTAAAAATCAGCAGCCTGAGTGATGGAAAACAACGATGCAAAGCAGGGAGGTGGTGATGATGGATGGATGCAGAGAAGAACAGAGACATGCGACCTTGTCTCTGCTGTGTGTGTTTTGATGTTTTTATCTTCTCACGCTGCTGCTCTCTGCTGCACTCACATACTGTACAGCTCACTGCAGGAGAGGTGCTCGACCACAAACAAAAACACACATGCACGCTTTCACACGCTCACACACATGCGCACACATGGACACATAAGGAGTTGTGTGCTACAGAGGGTGTGGGTGTGATTGTGAGCTATAGATGATGACAGCAGGGCCATATGCTGATGTATTTCAGTTTTTTCATAGTTCTGCAATTAGAGGACAACCAATGAAACATTACACAGTGTCCACTCTAATATCTTCTGTAAACACTATAAATGCTGCGGGGAAATGAGGAAAACCTTCCTCGCTATACAGACGTTTAACTGTATTATACTGTATTATTATATTACACACAATGATTTATATCTTTACTGTCATGGTCTGATCTTAGATTTTTAATGCTGCTTCTTTAAATAAACTGTTACTTGTGTTATTTTTCCAAGTCAAATGATATATTTGTGGTGGATGTGTGTCATTTTGGACGGTCTGATTCATAGTGGCTGTATGTGGGTGTGATGTGTTAGTGGGTGAGAAGAGTGTTGCAGAAGACACAGTGTCCTTCACTGTACCTGTGTGCTGCATCGCCCCTCTGGAGAGACAACCTGAATCCATTGGCTCACAGGCTTGAAAATGTGGTGAAACGACACCTGGTCACATGACGCTCATGTTTTATCAACTCTATATTGCGATATTGACTCTCTCAGATGATTGTCAATGTCAACACAATTACATCCCTCAGCACTATGAGTTGTGGGCTCTGTTTCAGATCTGATATTTGATGGAGGCATTTCTCTATCAGCAGAGAGTTTGACTTTAAATTGAGTCTGTTCCCATGGGGGTCAGTGCCAGTGTGTGTGATTGCATGTGTGTCTGTGTGTGTGTGTATGAAAAGTGGGCTAGGTGGCATATATTTGTGTTTGGTGTGGTCCCCTTATATTTTATCCTTGACTTTACCCGTGGGCAAAACGAGAGTGAAACACACTCAGAGAGAAAGACAAAGAAGTGGCGGTGGAGAGTCAGGGGCAGCGAGGGCTGAGAATGGCAGATAAAATGAGAGAGGAGGCATGAAAGAAAAAAAAGAGAGGTGACATTGGTGGTAATTGGAGGAAAGGAAGCTAAAGCCTCGGGGAGCCTCCTCTCTCAAACGTTACTGTTACAAGAGCCTGAAAAGAAAGTGATGCAGGAACAAGATGACAGCCTAGCTGGAGCTCTTTTATTTGCTTCTTCAATAAATTTGGATTCAAAGTACATTTTAACTGACTCCCCAAAGATGGCAGCAATAACGAGACGCAATTCAAATTTAATACGTTTGAGGTCAGGGGATAGTTCTTTCAGGGGGCACAAAAATATTGGTCCAGATATAATTTCTCTTCTTATTTACTCTATATCACATTCTTCTAATCCAGAGACAGGATGAAGGAAAGGGAGGAGACATTAATAATTTACAGGTATTGTTCCCTCCTGGACAGGCTGTTTTTATATTAAATGTTGAATTATTAACAGTGTGGGAGATTGAAAGTAGCGGTGAAAATCTTCTGTGTGATGCCCCAGAGTCTTTAGAAACTGTCCTGTGCCTTCACTGGCAGCCAAAAATGGCACCAGAACAGGTAGATGGTTAAGTAGACAGTGATGAATTTTATGGTTTCATGGTGTATTAGAGAAGCAAGGAGGAAGGTGACAATGTGACACACACACACAAGCACGCACGCACGCACACGCTCACACACCTCAAGTGGCTCAAGCTGTCAGTTTAAAGTCACCATGTCAGGACCGTTAGTGCTGCGCTCATCATTCCTAACACCTCCTCTTAGCCATGCCTGCTGCTATATACTGGCCTCAGGGAGTATGCATATTTCATATCCTCCTCAACATGTGTCTAATGTATTCGTGATGTGTGTTAATAATGACCAATATCTCCGATGCCGGCAGCGCTGGCTTACTGTTTGGGTTGCGGTCTGTGTGTACATTACATCTTTACTGCATGTTCTTGCCTCTGTCTTCCTATTGTATCATTTAAAGAAGCATCACCTTGACTCATACGCAGTTATGTTACAGAGAGGCCCCTCAGTGGCTTTTCAGCAGAAACAACAGTTTGTCTCTGTTTTGCATTTCGTCCTCAGGGCAAACTGCGCGGTATCTTCTTGACAAGTGCCATCTGATAATTAGGACTCATAATCACCCTATTAGTATGCAGCTCAATTGAGCAGAGAGCATCTTATTGTTCCCCTGGCATGAGCTGCAGCCATTTATAAGAGGATTATTGTACATTTCTTGTTAGTATTTTTAGGGAATGAGTCACATGTGTAATGACTTTAATTGTTGCGTTCTTAATCTCAGAAGCATTTTGTTTTTAATGTAGCCAGCGAGTGGGGATACAGTCTTGATAAATCCTCTATTAAGATGCATGGTAATGTTTCTGAAGGCATAAAAATCACTGGTGGTGGCAGGAGTGGCACTGTGTTTCAAAGTTGGCTTCTCCGTAGGATCGTAACGTTATTTTCTGTACCTTTCTGAGGACACACAAAGCCCAGCTGAACTTTCTCCATCACTGTTACCATGGCTTCAAAGAAAGAGACTGGAATCACTTGAGCCTTGTTTTGTTCCTGTGACATTCAGGGCCCAAACACAATACGGGTAGAACATGAAGAACTAACCAAGGGCTGAGGTGTTAGGTTGAATTTCAATACTGTCCTGCGAAAACATGCTGATACTTCTTGAGAACACAAACACATAGGGTGAATTAACTTGATTCTTTGCACTAGATGACAAAATGTTCTCCAATGCAAGCACCTTTGTATAATTGGATGCCACCTCATGCTGTATGCAATGTAGGTTGTATGTACATGCATTTGTGATGGTTTTTCAGATACACAAATAAAAAGTGTTTAATTATTGCATACACCTGCAGCAGCACCCATGAACACCATAGTATATTCACCATGGTATATAAACAAACACATTTTAATCTCTTCATTTGGCAGTGGACATCTCACTTTTTGCATTAAAACCTATTAAAGGGACAACGAGGAGTTTTGGAAAAGTGAAGCGTTTTCACACTACATTTATGAGCCTCTGCGCACCGTGAAATTCTTTGACCGGCGCAAGACAGACTCATGTTTTCATTCATCAATAATTAAAGTCAGAGGTTCAAAGAGGTTCACATACCGTTGTAGTTCCGACCATAAACGGCGATTCCGCGCCGTTATTCTCATGACTCGCCACGAAGGAAACGCTGGTCGGCTTGACCAGCATTTCCGCCACCACTAATAATAACGATAGAGACAGAACGATATATTTATCGAAAATGGGCCCATTAACAAGTGTGGGTAGCGGAGAGTCATCCACATTAACGTGAGACTTTTTTATAACCGAATAGAAACTCCTCGTTGTCCCTTTAAAGATGAGTGACATGCAAAAAAATCACAATACTTCATTTTGACACCTTTATTCTTCAAGCCATTGCATTTTTTACTTTACACTCAGCCACACTGTGATTTTGATAATATTTTTGATTAATTGTGCAGTAAATCTACAATATAAAGGTTCTGCACTGTTAGGAGACTCTCCCTGTTCTGTTACTCTCTGTCCAGCCCTTCACCTATTCACTGTCTCAGATAATGCAGGAATCTAGACTATGAGTCTTCCAGAGTTATGTCTGCCAAAAGCTTATTCCAGCTTTAAGCCTCAGTGAGAGGAGCAGTAGAGCAAAAAATGTGTTCACATATCAACTGACAGCCAGGTGCTCCCACCTCTGACTTTGGCCTTTGGTTAAAAGGGGCAAAGTTTGCTTTAAAACTTATGTAGGAGATATCTCTGAGCTGCTGCCAGGCTGCACGATGCCTTTGACAGCACCTTTGCACATTAAGATATGGTGTGGAGGAAATATCAACAAAGATTATTTGTTACATTCTGCATCTTAATTTATAGTAGTTTTCACTTTGATGAGTTTCTTTCCTTAATTTTATTTCAGGTGCTTCAAATCTGCTCTGGATTGAAAGCAAATCTTCCAACATCTGTGTCTATAAATATTTATAAAGCACAACTGGATAATCTTTACATGCATCTTAACCAGGGCAGTTGTAGTTGTTGTAGTAACCTGACTTTCATGCATTTCATTATAGTATGTTGTTGTTGTTGTTATCCCGGCTTGAGAGGTGGTGTATGTGTGTGTCCTTTACAACCCAGGTTAATGAAGAGCAGGCTAGATTTTCAAGGGCCGATTTACCCTGAAAAATAGCAGCCAGACAGTGTTTGCTGCAGGCCTTCAGGAGGCTCAGTCAGTATGGTTCATCCTCAGAAGTCCGACACACACACACACACACGCACGCCACTCTGAAACCACAGAAATCTCCGGCTCTGATTTGGTGGTCTATTTGTACCGAGGCCAGAAGGGGATCAATGGGAGCTGAGAGCCCCGGTGCTCACTGGTGGTTGACAGACAGTGGCTGCCTCTCCTCTACACGCTGCTCTTTAAACTCAGTTGGTATCTACCCCATGCTGCTGAGTGACACACACAGACACACCACCACAAATGTCACTCACAACGGACGCCATTCACTTCGTATGCCACGCATACGTATTCTACACAGCATGCTCACAAACAAGCCTTGCGCCCCATATGCTTGTCAAGCAGTCCCCGAAAACACATAGACACACACACAGATGCCTGTATTTATGAGGACCTTCACTGACATAATGCATTCCTCTGTCCTTACTCTAATCTGAATTAAATGTTTATTCAGGTAGGCTGAATAGGCGTGAAGCGTTCAGTAAACCTGTACACATCCTTCAAAAAAAAAATCTCAATTCCAATAGCAAAACAAACTTGTTAGACACTGTCACTCTACTTCTTGTACAAAATCCTAACAGTCCAAAAGCAAATTGAAAATGGAAAACTACAGTCATCTTCAGGAATAACTCAGCTGCCATGATTTCTGCCCTCTGTGTTTTTCAAAGGTCATGACTGGTGGCGAGATGACACTAAACTGCTCATTTTTATGAAACGCTTCATAAGAAATCTGGGAACTTCCTGCACATTTAAATCATGTTAATGATATGACTCTCAAGCACCGCAAGGTCAGTTAGCTCCTAATCAGATTGAGTCAGGAAATTGCTCCTAATCTAATAACATCAAGTATTGGATTCCTTCCTCCATGCCTGTATGGCAAAGGTAGAATGGGAAGTATGATGGCAGCAGCTCATTCATAAGTTAGAGTTAAGGTATTACAATGAGGAAACGGAAACAGAACGAACTGCGAAATTGCATTCATCTTAAACCTGGATTAACTCTACCTGCAACAAAATCCTCCTCAACCTGAGTTTACTATGTTAGTAGCTGAGCTCTGATAGTGAATTTAGCACTGCCAGTGAGTGAGAATATTGCCAAAGTAATACAAGTCTGCTCTGCTCAGTGCAATGTGTTTTTCAATAGGAATACATCTGTATGTCTGAGTCTAAGGTTGCATCACTTCAACGAGACACATCTAAAAGGCCAAGGATACTTTGTCTGATGCTCTACTCTCATACACTGTGTCTTTTTATTGTATTATATCACTCCATGTTACATCATCACTTTTTCATTCTACCTCTTATATCGCTCTCTTAAAACCCTCAGACACCTTCCTCCTGCTACCTTCTTGGCTTTTATTTTGTATGGACTTTATCTGCCACCTGACCGACCCTCAAGTAAATTCTTCTCCATTTGTCTCGTTCCTCTCGTCTAGCTATTTGCTCCTATACATCCATCCACATAGAATAAATATGTCATCAAGTGTTTGCATTTAAATGCTACTGTCATATGTCTGATATTTGACATAATATTGGGTCGTTTAGATGTGTTCAAGATGTTCCTGGCTGGAAACTTAACTCTGCCTGACCAGGTTTCCAGACAGTACAATTTGTTTTTGCACTATGAGGAAAATGGCTTGTTTCATGTCTGCTAGCTTCTAAATATCTGCCAGGTTACAGAAATATGTGTGTGTGTGTGGAGGGGTGTCAGTGTGGTTTTTCTAAATGTTTTTCAGTTCATTTTGTCCTCAAAGTGGAGCTGTTTAGTGTGACTCTTATCGAGAGGCTGCAGCTGCTGTTGTGAGAATACCACTGCAGCCTGGAGGGACGTCCTCACACAAATGCACACACACACACACACACACACACACACACACACACACACACACACACACCTTGGTTTACCCACACCAAGCTGACTAAGGCATCCACCTCTAAACGAGCATGAATAATAGCATGTAGTTATATTTACCTGCAACAGGATATGAGAGAATAGAAGAGCACCTCATTTGGGTGTACGCTAATTAAATTGCAGATGGATAGAGGCACATTTATTCACACGGTTTTGCTACAAATTTGAATCTAAATAACAATTTTCTCTACACTGAGCAGAAGTGACCATTGACCATGCAAATCAATGTTATAACAGTCGTAAATAGTGTTTTGACTGTATGCCACCATCACTGTTACCTGTTTACCATTATTACCTGTTTATCTATGAAGCACCTTATGTTGCCTCTAAATTTGAGAAGAGCAGCTGTATTGTTCTCTGTATAAAAACAGTGTGCAAAATAACAATTGTGATTCTCGGCATAATGTATCATGATGTAGTATCTCAGGCAGCGTACTCGGTCTCATGGGTGACGATGCATTTCAAGCTATGCCACATCTATGCTGTTGGCTATAATATTACCTCCCTGACCTCTTCTGTTAATGGCATGGCCACCCTGTAAGTTAATGGATACTGAATTTCCTCCACCTCTATAGCCTGGCCTGTCTGCGTCTGCCACGGCTACAGTAGTAGGGCCTGGGCTCTTATTCTGCTCAGATTAATGGCTCCAGCTTGGACTATTGACACAACACTTATCTTGTTTTTATGACTCCAGCAGCTTCTATCTATAAACCTTAGAGGCACACATGTGCAGAGTCACACACTAAAAACTGCACACACAGAGAGACACACATCTCACTGAGGCTCCTACACGTGCTGTTCAGTTTCAGTTACATCTGTGGTTTACTCTTTGAACTCAATTGATGTTTCCAGCCCAATCCTAATGGCTCTGAGCTGAAGATGAAGCAGCGAGCTGAGCCTTTTACACCCACAACACGGTCGGAGGCGCAGCCTGCAAAGAGACAGACAATGATGTTTGATATCCTGGAAATGGAAGAGGTTTTCAGAGAATTACACTTTCCTTTAACCTTTTTTGCTGTTGGGACATCAGCTCAGGTTCCAGTACAGAAGGAAGCTCATAGACCTCATCTTTTCTTATCCATCTAAGAGTTTCTGTCTGACTGACTTTTTCTGATTGTTTCGTTGTGTTTGTGGAGTTCAGTTTTCATGTCACCCAGTCCTTCGCTGAGGTATCATATAGGATATCCATCTTCAGCTCCATTTTTTTTTTTTGGAGGATGTCCTGTCCAACCCTCAGCCTCTGGATCTGCTCCTCTGACAACCTATCTAAGTTAGACTTTGTTTCTGTCTCTTGTCACTGTTAAAAGGTGTCACTCCTTTGTTTTTCAGTTTCATACCTCTGGTGGATCTTCTGCTGTGAAACTCTCAGTCGTGCCTCAGATTCTTTCTCTCATTCCCTGGCAACTCCTCCGGGCTCTTCTGACCAGCAGTTGTTTTGTTTCTTCCAGTTGTTGACCAAGTTTGACCCTCAGTGTTTGCTTCACTCTCTCTTAGTCAAACAGATGTGTGGGGGCTGTCGGTCAAATATTCAACCTTGATCCTGAGAGACTTGTTTTCATTTCCTTCAGGTTGATAGCGAGCTCTCAAACCATTTACTCCTGAAACAAACTGTCCAGTGTCTGCAGGAGTTAAGCCTCTTATGTCTCACTGAAAATGTTGAAAATCAGCTGTTCAGGTTACAGGTGCAAATTCTCAAAAGTCTCAGCATCATGTTTTACAGTTTTACCATCTGATGATGTACAGTGTCATCTTTTTAAAGAGCTGTTTACAGTTATAGGATAGATTTAGAGCCGTAACAAACTGTGAGTTTAACACCTAAATGTTCACAAATTATTAGTTTTTTTGATCATTGATTAGTTGTTAGCAAAATAAATCTTTTTTTATGTAGTAAATCTAAATTTAATGTACATTTTGGATAGTTTTGCTGACATTTCACAGGCCAAATGATTAATCAATTAATCATGAAAATAATTATATTATTGTTATATAATTATATTGGCATGTTCGTTTAGGAAAGCAGACAACTTCAGTGAGCCCCTAACCTTTACTCTAAACACCACCATGAAGTCAAAGTTAATAAGTCCAGGAATATGCTCAAACACTTGAAAGTAATGGCGTTCACATTAGCTTCTGCTGTACCTTATATTTAGTGCCTAGTCAGTGGCATTTTTGGCACTGTCATCATGAGCATGTCAGCACAGCACACTGATCTAAGCTGAAAGCAGCACTGTGCAAAAGTACAGACAAACAGAGCCTTCAGTGCTGAAAGACTGGATCAGAAGTCATTTAAATGTGGCAGAAAGAGAGAAAGACGTAGCTTGTTGAATGCACTGAATTACTGAGACTGTGCGCCAAGATCTGTGTATGGGTAATGTTTGTATTGTTATGCAGCTTTGTAGAGGATCAGAGAGAGAAAGAATGAGAATGAGCGGATGAGAGGTCCCTGTAGACTTCACTTCCTCTGTACCTGGAGGATCAAACACAAGGAGTGAACCAAACATCACAGGAACCGTCAGCCACAGTTAGGCTAACAGATTGCCTTGCCTAAACTTATCTGTCAAAGTGAAGGGGATGATGTGTGTGCGTGTATGTGTGTGTGGTGCGATACAAATTACACCTACGACAGATACAACCTTTCTCACCCTATGCTGTGATGCCTCTGTTGGCAGATGGCACACACACACACACACACACACACACACACACACACACACACACACACACACACACACACACACACACACACACACACACACACACACACAGTAATAAAAGTAGTAGTTATAATACAGTCTAATAGAAACATGTTTTCATCCATCAGATCTCCAGATAGCTCACTTGAATCAGCAGTGGAAGTATTCTACCTGGTTGTGTCCTTGGAAATTGAACATGTTTGGTGTCATGAGATTTTACACTTCACAGCTCAGAGATCATGTATTTTTCCACAGGGATAAGTTAGTTTAACTGATATTCGCCCCAGTCTGAGGGAGAAATGGCGGCGAAAAACACGCAATAATGCTGCATTAGAAAGAAATGAAAATCAGTCATTTATGGAGAAGTTAATGGAAATTTAAAAAAAGATTCACCAAATTATTTTCTGTGATGAGCTGTTAAAATAGTTCACCCAGAGTCACATATTCATAACAGCTGTATTAAGAAACAATAGCAGTCTGTAATTTGTTCTTTTAGCCTAGGCAGATACTATACTATGCCGTGGGCCATCAGGTGCGTTTTAACCTCTCAGATCCACAGATGGCACTCAGACAATCGGGCACGCACCGAGCTGGTTGGCGGTGATAATAGCTCCCCGCTGAACAGCATCTGCTTGACATCAGTCATGATTGGCTAAGGTGGGAGTTGATGCTTGCGATTGGTTGATGGCGGTTAGATACAAGCTGCTGATGCTAGCCGCCCGGTTGCCTGGATACAGCCATCCCTCACTGTGTTAGTGGCCTTGGCAAAGTGACGGACAGCATAAGTGCTCTGCAGAGAATCTGTTGATTCTGCTGAGAATGTCTTTATCTGTGTATCCGTCTATGTAATGGATCTGTATCGTTCTCTGTGCCACAGTATCTCTTCATCTGTCGTTCTCATTCTTTTCATCACTGTGTGTTTGTGTGTGTGTGTGATCTGCATTTGTCATTGCATCATTCAAAAGTGAAGTAAATAAATGCGAGTGGACAATAAGTGGGTTTCTCAAATCCTTGTGATATTATTTCAAACTCAGTCACTTTGGTCCAGAGTAGGATACTATGACCTTGTGCTATCGTCAGGTGAAAATTTACACTTGGACCCTAGAATAACAAAAGATGAATTTTCATTCATTTTTACAATGGATATTCATGGCTCTCAGAGGATGAATCCTTCTATGTTTAAAACCTTTCAGAGCTTATTTTTGCAGTAATGACCAACTGTAATGCATCTTCATTTCGTCACTTCTGTTTGTTAAGACCTAAATTAGTGAGAGAGATGCAGTAATCTAGTTGGACCAACGGCCGTTCGCTGCACCATGTGATTCTCTCTTCATTTCTGCATGCTCTGGCTGCGCTCCAGACCCTGAGCTCAGCAGACCGCCTGCTAATTTGTTTCTCTTGGTGGTGAGACGGACTCCAGCACTGCACATTCTCCTGGACACTTGAAGACTCTTAGGGCGTCTGTGTATGTGTGTGCGGTTCCTAAGAGGTGGCCCCTTTTCGTCTCTCTGGGAGCTGGCCGTGGAGCGCTGCCATCCTGTAAACGTATTCGTATTTCAAACACACTGTTAATCATGCGCACACGTACACATAAAATAGCCTTCTAACCTTTTTTAGCAATGGATTACTCAGAGAAAAATGTAAACCTGAGATAAAGACAATAAAAAACAGAGAGTGCAAGTTAGACATTTGAGAAGAAGAGGAGGAAACGGACAGGGAGAAAGATTTACGCGAGAGCTCTGCAGTCATTTATCTGTGCAGACAAAGCAGATGAACATTAAGCAGATGATCATTAAACTTAATGTGCTCAGTGGTCGGTTGAGTGACCAGCAGAGCATAAAAAGACCTACAGTTGGTTCTCCACAGCTGGACCGTAGTTAAACAGAACCTTTACGACGTCCCTTAACCTGCTAAATCACCTGGGAGTTGGATTTGTGCGCTTCACAGCGGCAGGAGCATCGATGTTTTTTCCATCCGTGAAAATTTTTCGATCTGACCTCTCCTACCTGCACAAACACTGAACTCTTTGACTTCCCGTCAGCTCCTGTTGTTGACATCCCCCCAGCCACCTCAGCCCCTCCCTCTCCGAGCGTCTCTCAAGGCCAGTGACATTCTCCTGTTGAACCCTTGCCTCAGTTGCCTTGACAACAGATCTCTCACTGGGCGGAGTACCACTCACTTTCTCAGCGATGGTGCAATAAGTGCTACAATTATGTAAATTCCATTCAACCAAAGTGTTTTTGCAGATCAAACATAGCTGGTTGAAAAGCTTCAGGCCCGATGCTTTCAGCTCTTAAGTTCCGCAGCAAACAATCTGTGCTGCATTGTTGTTTTACCGCATGACTCTGGTCCTATCCTTTGTTCATCCTCTCTCTCTTTAACACCTGGTATTTGGCGTGAGGGGAGTGATGGATTCAGGAATACCATCGGTCTATGATCTAAGTAGATAAATGTGCAGGCACAGCGTTTGACAAGTACAGACCCAATTTTAGTAGACTGATCATTCTGAAAATATTAACATTTACTTCAAGTACATGTGACATCCCCTCTGTCTCCTATCTTTAGTTGTGCAGAACCTTGTTGTACTTTGCAGCATATCTAAGCCGTGTTAGAGTGACGAATTTCCTCACTTTACTTATTCATGTTCTCTTTTTTCAATCACCCTCTACGCTTTTACATCAACTGTTTACAACCAAACTCTTGTGTTTACCACAATCCTGTTAGCAGAGCTTTAGTTATGGCTGTTTCTGCATGGGCTTGTGTGCATTTTGGAGAGAAAGTCTTGTTCTCGCTTTCAATAACAACCCGTCCCTAAGGGGGAGACTCTCAGGGGCTGACACAGTTACACCAGCAGTGTTTGCGGCAGAATTTGGCTTTGGCACGAGCTCTATGCTGTTACGAGACTTGAAGTGTATCCCTGGAGAGCTAGGAGCTTGGATCTTGGTCTGTCACTGTGTTGCTATCCCTCTCCCTGTTGTCTCTGTGCAACCTCTCCACTTATTGTAGCGTAGTAAGTAGTAAACTGCATGAGTGTACTGTCTTTTCATTCAATAGAGGAGGGACTGCATCAGAATGTCATCTATATGGTGAATCATATTATAGTTATTTGGATCATGAGAACGGAGAGTGGATGTGTATGTATGTATGTGTGTGTGTGTGGGCTTGTGTTACTTATGAGGATGAAATGGACTGGGCATGTACATTACAGATAATTGTTGTCCACAGGGGGTAATGCTGCAGCTAAGACCACAAAGCTGATGCCACCTGTGGAGCTTTGCCACTTAGGCTCTAGTGTTTTTCAAGAGAGTTGATGCTTTAGCGTCATAGTGTAGAAATGCCTCTGTTTTAACTCGACAGCTCCTCATTTATTTCATCCTGAAGGTCATTTTCACTCTCCAGTTCTGCTGTTGCTAAATTGTAATAAATGAATGACAGATGTTCCATAGACAAAAATTACATAATTTTCAAGCAAACATCAGAGAGGATGTTTGTATTTTTTCACTTTGTATGTAGGGGCATTTGTAAACTTGTGTCTTTATGCATTCATGTGTGTCCTGTTGAGAAGATGTCCACATGATCCTTAAGAGAGGAAAAGCACCAGTGACAGTGACTCTGGAGTATGTCATGATTACCCGATACAGATGGATAAAAGATTTTGAGGACTCATAAATATAATACACATGTCCTCCTCAGTTAATGTCACTGTAGAGCTCCACTTCACCACAAACACAACAGTGTGTGCAAATGCAGCTCTACCAGTGGATTAAGGACGATTCAGTGAGACCGTGTTTGTCGGCGTTTGCATGTGTGTTTGTGTAGATGCTTGCTTGAAAGGACTCTTTTGAACTTCGGGGCAGTGCTGGTCTTTTGTTGTCTGTCTGTCAGTCGCCCACGCTCTCTCTATCTCTACACCCCCTCTCACTCACCCAACATCCACCCCATCCTCCCATCCTCCAACCACAGCTACACACTCTTTCATCTCCCCTCTGTTGGATGAGGAGTGAAGGATATGTGTGTGTGTGTGTGTGTGTGTGTGTGTGTCCCTGTTTGTGTATGTCAGAGTTCTTGTGTGTATGAACGTGTGTTTGTGTAGGTCTTCACAGTTGGTGAACAACAGCAGAAATACGAACATTTCATCAGCAGCATTTGACCCTTCACCTTTTGTATTGTTGTCATTCATTGTGCGACTCGCTCATTTTCACATTAGCAGTCTGAACACTGGCGATTGGAGGCTGCTGCTGCTGCTGCTTACACACACACACACACACACACACACACACACACACACACACACACACACACACACAGTGACACAGTGACTGTGGAGCAGACTTATATCGATTGTGCCCCTGGTGTCCTCCTCCTCCTCACTGGCATTAGAATGACATTAGAATACTAACAACCCCGATATTGGCCACAAATAAAGGTCACTATAGACAGGCCACAGCGGGGGGATGTGGCACGTCACATAAAAAAATATATATTGCACAGAAAGCAGTGTTTGTGTTGAGATGAACTGTATTAGTGATTATTATCAGATCATCTGACCACTTGACCCACAGAAAAAGGATTATGAGCATTTCTTCTCAATAAAATAGTTGTAACTGGATCTAATTTCTCAATTTTTTTTGGATAAACATTGTAAATTATAAGTCAAACCTTAAACTCTGAGCATTGTGATGGGTACTTTTCATTTGTTCTGATTTTTATTTATTTATTATAATCTCTAAATTACATTTTTTAAAAAGTCTGATCAGTCCTAGAATGGCTGCTTTTTAAATTTTAGGCCCAAGCAGTGAATGAGTGGAAAGGCCTGTGCTCTTTTGCTATCCTCTGTTTATGTGCGTAATTAGACGTGAAATGGGCCTAAGGATTTCCTTGTTAAGGATTTTCCAGAGGGACAAACGGGACATAATAGAATTCTTTAGATTGACATCTAGCTGTATCCATGGTAATGCAGGCAGGCAGCTGCACCCATTACCGGGCCAATGCATTCAGTAATGTACACGCACGTACATACCACACAGAAAAATGCACATGTGCCACACACACACACACACACACACATACACATACACATACACATACACACACACACACACACAGAGCCTCATTAGGGATTGCAGAGGAGGGGCTACACCTTCCTCCTCCGTGAGCTGAACAGAGGAAAAATGAGATGAGAGGTGGATGGAGACAGAACAGCAGCATGTCACTACAAGAAACAAAGCACTGTGGTGGTTTGCTGTGAGTGCACATGAAAGAATTGCTTCTAGAGGTCAATATACGGCAAAGGAATGTATTATAGCTAATAATTTATACTTTGACTGTGCAATGTCAGAGGTTGCTAAAGGGAGAAATGGCCGTCATCTAGGTGGTTGAACCTCCAGCTGTGTTTTCTCTTTCTCAGCATTGTACTGTCGCCCTCTCTGCAGAAGCCTTGTTTGTCACTAGCTCTGTTTTCTGGCCTCGATCCATCGCCTGCTGGCCCCGAGGCCAAAGTCCACTCAGCTGTAATCATTCCTCTTTAGCCTGCCAGCCCACACAGGACCTTTGCACTGTCACTGCTACTGTTGATAGTTAGGAAACACTGCAACAGCTTCAGGTCCGTCACAGTGCGGTTCATAGGCGGACAGACAGCTGAGGGAGGGGGGACTGTTATGTAGAGGTCTGGTGCTGTGGGGAGACTAATATAATTCAGACGGAACATGCTCTCAGATAAAGTTACAGGTGCTTATTGCCTGAAGTCTATGTTTGCCTGAAGCACCACACAGGCAAAAACTGTGAAACTCTTTACAGGCTGAGATATTAGCGCTGGACATGTGAGCATTCATCAGTTAGACAATCATGTAGACGCACAAGTGCTTGTATGTCTATAAGTATGTGTTTACAAGTGCATTCATGTATGAGGATTACATATCATTTCCTTGGAAGAGGGCCCCCACAGTGCCACACACACACACTTACAAGCACACACATTCAATGCTTCAAATAGGAACAGATATGAACAACATGTTGCACAATCACACACACACCTGATGAGTGGCTAAAACCATTTGAAGCAGTGACCGTGTGAGCTCGTTGTGGCTTTCTCTGTAAGACATTAACAGTCTTAGTAGGGGAGGAGTCAATCAACTGTTCTATTAGTGTATTACTGTAATAAAAAGAAGAATTTAAAAGCCAGGAACATGCTGCCTGACCCAGACTCAGTCTGAACTCATCCGAGTTCAACAGTAAAAGCATTTTATCTCATTACGTATGAAAAAATTGTAAATTTCTTGTGTGCCAAAATATAAAGTCTGAAAAACAGAATAAAAATACTTTATTTGTTCAATGTGTAGGTCCCCTCTAGAATGTGTGTGCGTAAAAAATAAATGCAATGAAAAATGCATAGTTGAATTAAAATAAACATTCAAATTAAAGTAAAGTCAGTGGTGTATATTTTAAGTGATAAAGCAACTACTTGATTTGTAGAACAATAGCACCAATACTGACTGAAACCATAAGCACTTTAACAGGCTTTGCCACTAAGTGTGTAATTGACCAAGTGTGATTAATTGCATCCACGTGTGTGAGAGATCACCAGCCTGCATTAAAAAAAATCCAACTCTGTCAGAGGTATGAACCCAGCTGCTCGCCGTGGCCTGTGCCGCAGGGTTGATACCTGTAGATCCAACAGGCCACATCCACAGGCCCCGCTGCCTCATCCATCACAATGAAGGTGTTTGTGTTGAGCACTGCTCTGCTCTGCGGCATTTTAGGGCCCTTGAAGGACAGTTAAATCCTGCTATAATGAATAACCCATCAGCTAGTCTGGGCCACAAGGGCCCTGCTTGTCTAATCCATCATATGCCGGGGGGTGCTGCTCTGCACAAGGGGGGTTGTGGAGCCACAGTAGTGGGGTACAGGTGTGTTTCCACATACAGTTGTTTTTGCAGGTGTTAAGTCCTGGTGTAGCTGCAATGATTTGAAAACCTCTTCTTTGTTACTTCTTAAATATAAGTGTAGGAACTACTGTAGGAAAACAACAGAAAGGGTGGAAATATGGAGGCAAATATGGGATGTGCTTTAAGTGGGGGTGGGGAACATGGTGGTGTGGGGGTGAGAGGCAGAGGTTGCCCTGGTCCACAGGGGTTTGAGAGACACAAAGAGCTGCAACTCCCAGAGGACACTCCTCCATCAGCCCACCCTGCTTTTATTACTGGCCTGATTAAACTCACCCGCCAGCCACTAATGCAGCTATAATATATGATCTCTCTCTCTCTCTCTCTCTCTCTCTGTCTCTCTCTCTCTCTCTCTCTCTCTCTCTCTCTCTCTCTCTCTCTCTCTCTCTCTCTCTCTCTCAGGTATTCTTAGATCTGTAAGGACACGCCCCTGTGATCTGTCACATGACTAGCTCCTGAGACAAAGACTCATTAGCATATTTGATAAATGTTGTATCCTTTGCTATACCTTGAATAACTGTGCTGTCAGTGTATTTTACATTTTGTAACCTGTGATCCAAAACAAGAAAATTAATTTCATCATATACAGAATCAAATTGCTAAAGTCCTGAATGGCTCAGCCAATATTTGTGATCATCAGCTACTCTCCTCCAAAATAAGGCACATTTTGTGGGGCTGTCTCTGAACACAGATGTTTTATGAAGCTGTGGAAACATTAAGACAGTAAGACATAAATCTAATGTTGTGTTTTCTTTCTTCCACATCTGCGATGATATTTCCTGAAACACAGCTATAGATTCCAGGCCAGACAGAGGAGGAGAGGAGTTCTTTTTATGAACACACACTCCCAGCGGGGCCTTCAGTATAAAAGGCTTTTCATGTTACTGTGCCAACAAGTGCCTGGAGTGTTGACTCCGCTACGCAAAGGGTCGGTGTCAATCTAAAGGTTAGAGTAGTGCCAAATCTGCGGTTTGTCTGAGGGAGTCTAGACACAGGGAATGAATCCTCAACAGCTGTTTCTGAGGTGCCTTTGAGCAAGAAAGTTTATTAATTCTCTGCACTGAGAGAGCTTAGAGCTTCGTTATAAACAACCATTGTGACTGCTCAGTGCTGTTCATCATGGGACATAATGATTTTGCAGCTGTGTATCTCCTGCCTTTCCTCTTTCGATGCTTGACTTGAAGCTGAAGTAAAGGCAAATACCCCATCCACGACTAAAACGCTCTCCTCTGGTGCCTTTTAGGAACATGCATAGGGCTTAGTTTGTGTTCTGGGAAACTGTGACTCTGATGTTGTTTTATTTATCCATCTATCATGGCCTGGTGCTTTTCAGTCTCATTTCACAGGCAGTTGGTGTGTACCGCGCCTTTTCTCTGCTCAGTGAGATGTGCAGCCCGGCCTAAACAGAGATCACAGTATTGATTGCTGCCTGCACAGAAAAAAGGGATGTTGCTTGCCATGCAATACAAAGGTACTGAGTAGGCCTAATCAACACCTATTGATTCTTTTCCGCTGACCGCTTCCTCTTGGTATGCAGTTTTTTGTTCGTCATGCCTGCTGTGAATTGTGTGTGTGTGTTTTTTTTCTTTTTTTTCCTGTCACTGTGGGGATACATTGCTGCTGGGTATGGCCTTTGTCTTAACATAGGAATAAATTAGGAATAAATGAGTAACAGTGAGGCTGCATTTTATCCCATAATCAACCCTGATGCACCCAATCATGTTGCTATCATAGAGCAATATCCAGATATGGGTGCACGCACACATACACACAAGCACAGAAAAGGAACACCTGCTCATTCGCATGCATGCACACAGTGACACAGTGATGGGAAAGCAATTGGCTGCAGCAGAGGAGAGGCCAACTCCCGGAGTTGGTTGCTAATGGCTACAGGATCCTGGGGAGCGGGTAGAGATGTCGATAATGACAATGTCACTCCCAGCCAACCAGCTCTCAAAAATGGAACGGGACACACACGCTCTTACTCAAACACAAATGCAAGTCTATTGGTGCATTTATGGTGCACGCATGCGCACACACACACACACACAAACACACACACACACACACACCTAGACGCTGTAATAGAAGAGCAATTTTCTTTCAACCTGGTGCCTGTGTGTTATTATAGATGTCAAAAAGCAACGCTGCTCCAGAGGGCCATTTTAGCCCTGTGTGCAATGTTTGAATAAAGCCCCCCCCCCCCCACTCTTTTACACTGTGGGTCTTCTAATCAGTGTATTTTCTCCATAAATGTTCATTTAAAATTCAAGGTCAAGCTATGACTTTTATTGTTTTCTGCTCTGTTTCTCTTTTTGTTTGTCCATCGCTGCTTTTGTCTCACATTAATGGCAGTGATTTTTACATTTTATTGCCAGTCTGCCCTTTTCATTAAGTGTGCCCTGGTCATCCAGTTTGTTATGGATGCTTCGGCGGTTGGACAGTTCATTTCCTTATTCTATCCATCAGTGGTGTCAAGTGTTTCCAAGATGCACAACAAATCAGATGGCAGCAAGCGTTAGTCTAACGATCTTATCGCAGTTTAATTTTCCACTTTAAATACAGGTGCCTCATTCTGCAGTATATGACTTTTCATATATTAACACACTGGTGTTAATAGTTTTTATCGCGCTATTTTTATCGCTCTACTGACCGGAGATCTCCTTTGTCTTATGACACACTGTGTGTTTCCAGTGTAACGCCAAGCCAACCAGATTACTATGGTGCTGATGTAGATGATGTAAGGTCATGCAAAACCTACAGGACAGCTACTGTTCACACAGACAGTTATGTCGAATGCCAGTCATCACCAAGTGAAGTGTGCGTGAATGGAGAAGTGGAGCAAGACAAGATCTATTGATTGTGAAATTGTAATTGAAAGCCTCTATAGCTGTGTGTATCTACTATAAATACAGCTGGGTTAGGTTTGTGTTAGATACTGAAAGGTAACCACGATAAGATCAGCTGTGATATTCTTTATTTCTTTTGAACAATTTGATTTTTACAACTTTTCCTTCTGACAGTACATCCCTGCTACAAGCAGCAAGTGCAATGCAGCTGCAAACAAATTTCCTCTGTGGCCTCCCAGCACAGGTCTGGCCCTGTTCTGTGTTACATGCACTGAGCCATGGATGCTATACCCACCCTTATTCCTTCCACGTGGCTACATATGGATCAGTAGGATGAGCTTAGAGAAGAGAAAAGATGGGAAGAGGAGGAGGAACAAGAAAGAGAGGTGCTAGCGGAAGAGGTAAACAGACATTCTTCTCCAAGAGGAGCTGAGGGAGTGGTGACAAAGAGGTGACAAAACAGAAAAGAGTTGTGAAAGAAAAGAGATTAGAGCATCCAGTCCCCCAGCAACACCACCACTACCAGCAGACTGGTAAAATGAGACATCAGCAGCACAGTCAAGCATTCCTTGTGCTCTCTGCTCTCTGTGCACAGACTAGATGATGATTAATATCACTCATGTTTGTGTAACACCGAGAGCAGAACATGAACCTTATTGTTATCTTAATGAGGCATGACCATGTGGAGCAGCCCTGACTAATAGGGTTAAAGCTGTCAGTTCACGATCCCGAGGAGAGACTGGAGACTATCTGTATCTGTTCACACCACGGTGTTCATACCATGTTATTTAGTTTCCTGTGCTTTGATTATCCAGAGGAGATACTGTGGTGATGACAAAATTAAGTAATAGTTTACTAGACATGGAGAAAGCTGTAGTTTCCTTAGTCAGTTCCTCTTAAAGATCTTAAATTGTACTTCCAACTGTATTTGTAATAGACTATAAATTATTATCATTAACTCCACATGGTCATTAAACTGTAGATAATGACTCACCCCCTCTCTCTAAGATAATGTTTAACATTGTAAAGTGGTTATGGTCCAAAACAAATCAGTGTCCGCATACAACCCCTCTATTGGTATGTGCTACAATCTCTCACTTATCCACCAGCCTTCCTGCTGTCTCCGTCGTTCCCTCGCACTCTGCACTTTCTCTGTCTCCTTGCTCGCCTCTCCTAATTTTTTAATTAGGTTTTGCTTCATATAATCTTCATTTTTCCTGCTCAGTGAATCAGTGAATAATTTTCCCAAGAGCAGCTTGGCATGTTGAGTCCCTGAGCTCTGCGCTGCCATATTGTCCGGTCACAGTCATAACAGGCTCATAGTGTGTGTGCATGTACGAAATTGAAGTTCTGTGATTTAGAGCAACACCTCCAGTACCAATGTTTTTACAGACCTCTAGAAATGAATGAAAGCTTTTCTACGAAAAACCTGCCATGCACTTGATGGTTCACCAGGCTTCCCTGGAGCTTTAGAAAAGTTGTGTTATTGAGGCTGAATTTGTTTTCATCTCAGCCACCCTGTGCAGACAGATGTTCATGATTAGCACAGATGTTTCATCCACTCTCCTTTGAGTCCTGACTTCTTTCACCTTTTAGGGCGCTTTGCTTGCAACCGTAACTAAAAGATACTGTTGTCGCACTAGAGGAAAACCAAAACAAGTAAACACTTTCTACATGTTAACAGTTTCTTATGATTCAGAGATGCAGTTACATATCTCTCTCATTGGCCATTCATTCATAATTCAACTGTTATATACAGCACTTAAAATAGTTTTGTGTCAGAGGAGGTGAAATTAAAAATGGAAGCATCCATGAATTGTGTACTGTATAGTGCACTTGAGGTTGTGCAACCATTGTAACACACTGGCCCTCCAGTTTCACTAAATTTAGTTTTCACTAAGTTTTCAGCTTTTGTAATCAGGGCTGAAGTATGATCATAGTCAGGTGTGTGTGTGTCCATCATGCTGCCCTCTGTCTCTGACCATCTGATCAGAACAGTGTTTCAGACTGCAAACTTGTAAGATAGCCTGGATGTTGCAGTGAATACTGAGTAACTTTGATTTAATGATCTAATTAATTAAAGACTAGCCAGCCAGTTATCTGCGCTATTTTGCCAATCAGATCAGATCAGATTGAATTACCTGTGATTCAGAAATCAGAAACTGCTGGATGACGTTTGTCTAAAATAAAGGGGAGGAGTAACAATAATGTTTTAAATTAAAAGAGCTATTTCATATTAGCATTCAGGCTTAAAAAGTTATGTAGTTGCTCTCAGAGGAGTCATCTCACACTCACCTTACAGGCTCCACAGTTGTATGAAAGAGTCTCGATGAAAACAGACTTGATCGCTCAAGATTAGATTTGCTCCAATTATTGTTGAATGAGAGATGTTTGCAGTGCGTGAGTTTGCATACTGAGACATTGATACTTGCCCACATCCTTTATTGGGCTGCTGCCACATGAGAAAAGTCGGCATTATCTGAGAGATTGCAGACAGCATGAAGAAACGTGATATTAACAATAACATCGTATTATGGGAAGTATAACACATGGTGATGGAAACAAAGTTTGTTCAGAATAGACAGCAGCACTCAGACCGCAGGTTTAACGTGTGCTTCATTTCCTGATGGACAAACATGTCTTTAAATATTCTGGATCTCAAAGGGCTTAAGATGTCTGACAGAGTTTGAGAGACGTGATTGAAGCTGCAAAGTCCAGTGGAACATTTCCCCGGATGAGATGAATCAGACGGCGTTCTCACACTGTTATCAGTTTGCTTTTTTTCCTCTCTCTCTGTATCTACCTACGGAGAGATACAGGGAGTCAGTTAGACTCTCTGAGAAACTGTGCTGATCTTCAAGGCCATGCGTGGTGCTGGGAGGAGAGAGAGAGACAGAGAGGGAGAGAGAGAGAGAGAGAGAGGTCTGGGCCAAACTTTCCCTCGCTCTGACTGTCAGAGATAACACTTCACAGCAGCAGCTTAGTTAAATAAGAAGAGGCTGGGAGGAAGGAAGGGAGAGAGAGACAGGGAGAGAGAGAGAAAGAGAAGCGATAAAGACAGAGAATGAGGGAGGAGAATTGTTTAGACAAAGACACACAGACTGACTTTGCCTTTTTTACTGCCCTATAAAGAATAAAGAGCGTGAGTAATTAACTTTCCCATCAGCCCCTGGTCAATAATACTGCTTTCTGTGGACCCCTTGGTCGTCCAATTGGAAGAATCTGTGGCCTATTTCTCATCCCCGTCCAATTCCACCTCATCTAACTCATTCCTCCGTCTCCTGTATTCCTGTTTAACTTCCCCTGTGCTTTGGACCATGCCCATTTACCCCTCCACTGAACTCCAAATTGACTCAGCAA
Organism: Trachurus japonicus; assembly: GCF_045865225.1. Lineage (NCBI taxonomy): Eukaryota > Metazoa > Chordata > Actinopteri > Carangiformes > Carangidae > Trachurus > Trachurus japonicus. The sequence goes on from NC_140910.1 coordinate 16,139,818, forward strand.
AATACTTTTTGTTTCTTTGGTGTGTCCTGCAGTCAATTGGAGAGTTTACATTTCGGCCTATAGGGATCAAGATATATCAGTATAGAAGCATGCTGAAAATAGAGCAAAAGGCTAACTACAAGATCACAGAAGTCCTCACACACATCCATTAGCACATCAGTGGGCTCTGTCTGTTGTTGTTTTTGTTATTGACAGAAGTCTTAGTCTGTATAACAACAAACATGACCCACTTACTGTAGCTACTTCACGTGGGTCTCAGAAACTTTGCCTGTTAGCGTGCTTTCATGAGCTCAGTAGAGTTCACTCAGGTAATTGCTGCGCAGTGAAAGGTTTTCAGTTTCTACCTATTATATTCACTGAGTCTCAAAGTTACCTTCATTCAGATAAAAGTCATTTTCTGTCTCTGGTTCCAGAAGCAGAAGAAATTATCCTAAGCTGAAATATCTGCTTCCACATAGGACATTAACTAACCCACTGACTCATAGATGTCCTCTACAACAGGCCTTTCTCATGAGTCATGACGGACATTAAGACTTAATATAGTAGAGAAGCAGGTGTTACTAATAACAATAACAACGTCTCTGTTCAAATATGTCAGTGAGCCGTGACAGTGTGACAGTCAACAATACCAGGACATGGAAAGTAATTCAGCTGCGATTAATTTAGGCCTGTCACAGTTATTACATAATCGCCTGATGGCAATCATTTGAGCTGACCACAATCATTTAGCTAATTGTTAAAATTGTTTCCATTCATCTGTATAAAAACAGCTGGATGAAACTAACAGAAATTTCATATTTCCATCACTAAGTCCTCGTCGTTTTTCACTGTTTGAGGTTTGACTGGTGCTCTTTTGATGACATCATAAAGTGGTGGTGGTCGAGGTGACCACATTTTAACGAGCATCTATTGACATTAGCATCATGGATTTGGTTGCAAAGCCAAATGGCAAATAGAAATTCAGTTTTTATTTATTTTTTTCCAAATTTTAATGTCAATAAATCACTCTTCTTTTTCATAAGTTGTATTAAACTATGTTTAGGCTTATATTATAATGGTGGCATAAAATGATCAGAAAAAAAAACTCAATTATTTGTATGGCAATTACTCGTCACTAAAATTTTATGATTGTGACAGCGCTACATACATTCAGATTTTTTAAAGCTTTGATTTACGTCAAACCATGTCTTGTACACAACATAAGAAAAATGGCACCACTAAATATAACCTCACAACATGACACAAAACTGAGCAGTTACTGTATATGTACACTCACCTTTCAACCCAGATTGATTGCTAACTCTCATATTTACTTTCTTTATAATGAAAAGGAAAACTCTCCATGGTGAACCAAGAGGTGAATCAGGTGAAGTGCTCCTTCAGTATCTGTTTATGTGCACAGAGGATATAGTTACACACAACACAACACTCATGTGCAAGTGACATCCCACTCTAATTCACAAACCACCTCTCCTCTACACCAGCCTTTGGTGGAGATACAGGAACGAAACACCAAACAGACAGTTTCTTCTTTGACAACGCTCTTCCTGAGAGTTTCCTAAGAAGAACTGATGCTTTTACAGTAGTTTTGCCTCCTATCCTTCTTCCTTTCTATATCATATCTTGTTATTTATCCCTCCATCACTTCTTCTCAAAACCTTTCCCTTTTCCTGCTCTCTCTCTTTCTCTTTCTCTTTCCTTACGACTCTCCCATATAAATTGTCCTCCAGTGTGTCTGGGTGTGTGTTTTCCCTCTGGTCCCCAGGATCATCTCACACCCCATCTGGCCTCTCACACGCACTCTTTCCCTCTCATCAAGTATTCACTTGGCTGCTGGTAACATACCCATCACATGTGCCTCTCTGTCTCTCTCTCTTTCTCCCTCCCACTTTCTTCCACATGCAAACGTATACACTACACACACACACAAATATATTAACACTTTGCAGAATGTGTTGAGTGTGTGATTCTCTCCATCATATCATTTTTGCTACTCTGCACAAGTGTAGTTTATTCTTTTTGTTAGCTGCTTAGCTTGCAGTCTAGCAGTATAAATAGTACACAATAGATAGGGGGGCTTCACTAGTTCCTCATCCTGCCTCCGGTCCTCCCAGGCAGGCAGTCTAGCCAAGTGAGTGTGCATTCTTAATGCTCCCCTGGCCTCGATGAGAGAGATGATTGGTAGAATTAATTGTGGCTAGAGGGCCGAATGGGAATAAGTGAGGGAAAAAAAAAGGCGAGAAGGAAGGAGGGCGGGGAGGTGGTCTGGCTGGTTTTAGTGTTGTGTTTCCCTCTTTAAAGCATGGGACTGGGGGATGTTGAAATTGTTCTTATGCTCTCACTCTGCTCGTCTCTCTAGATTAATATTAGCCCAGAGTTAAGTCAACCCCATTCTCTTTTATAGCTCTGTTTGTCTCTCTTTTTGTTTGTGATTTATACCTGTGTGTTTGGTGGGAACAGATAAGAGAAGCTAATACAGCGACAATCATAATGTAATGGTCCCCTCAGCTCCCCAGACAGTAATGCTATCAGAACATAGTTTATACCCCACAGTGAGGTGTCATTAAATGGGATAAATGGAGCATAAAAATAGGGACATCCAATTTGTGTGTGTGTATAGGGGTGAACAAGGCGGGGGGGCTGTTTGTGTGCCTGTTTGTTTTTGGAGACTGTGAGGAGATTGATGCTGTGTCCTCACCTTCTCTCCTGGCTCCACTGTAATGACAGATGATATCTAAGGTTCCTAACACAGAGGAAAACCACCGCTCCCCCTCTTCTCAGCACCCTCACACCTTCCTCGTCTCTCCCAACTTAACCCCGACAGATTTCCAGCACATAACAGGTGTTATAATAAAAGTGAACCATAAATAAATGAATAGAAAGCCAAATTGAAAGCTCAACCAACACACTCTGTCCTTGCAGCAAATCCAAAACAGTTAGGAGTTGTGGGGGGGATGTGATACAGAGCGTCGTTTACATGTTTGTGTTGGTTGTTGTCGTCCCTCAATCCTCCTCTTACCGTCAGCAAGTTAGAGGGTCTCCATGAAGGATTTATGTTCTGGTTTTATGGGGTCGCGTCACACAGTGGCTGTATGGGAATATAAGAAGTTGGGGGTGGGGTGTGTGTGTGTGTGTGTGTGTGCAGGGTTAGAGAAGTAGGGTTCAGGGGAAGCTGTCTCATCATTTATTTATACAATCTACAGAAGAAGGGGTTAGTGGAGAGAGGGGGGCTGCCTTCTACGAGCCGCCCCGGGAATACTGCAGGACAAGAGTTGTTTTTTTAGCTACAAGCTCAAGTCTTTGTCTGAAAAAGTGAAGCCAGTGAATGAACACATAATAGCAACTCAGTGTAGCATGCTGTCGTTAACTTAAACACAAATCCCAAAAACCCACGACGCACCTGCATCTCATGTTGTTGTTTTTTAGCTCTTGGTACTAAATTAATTGAACACCCTGAAGAGATTACGTACTGTAAAGAGTAAAAACACATCTAATCTATTTACTGGCTTTGCTTCGTTCTATGTAACTAAAGCCGTAGTTCTTATTAATTTATTCTTACAGTAATCAGTATTCAAATGAAGCATACAGTACAATATCAAGTCACTTTAGGTTCTCAGAACTTGGACACAGTGGAGACAAGTGTTATGTTTCTAATTATTTGTTTGATTTAATTATTGTGTATATTTACTGGTCATTTTTAAATTGATTGTTTCATCAGTTGGTCTAAAAGTGTGTGTGTGTGTGTGTGTGTGTGTGTGTGTGTGTGTGTGTGTGTGTGTTTGGGGGTGAGAAAACATCATGTAGACTTAACTGTTGCTGCCAGTCACTGAATTTATGGTTGTGATTTACAGTAGTTGAATGTCTCTAAATCTAATCAAACCACATTGATTTTTTTTCCTTTATTGATTAGCTGTAGAGATTAGATCTTTGATAGTAGTTCCAGTTGTATGCAAAAGTTTGGGCACCCCTATGCTAATTCCATCATATTTGCATGAATGGAAAGAAGTGAATATAATGCCTGCAGACAGATATTAAAGGGATGTGCAGTTTTTTCCACACTGTTAGTTTTTATGCTCCAAAACATGAAATATCTTCTTCCTTCTGCCTGTGCAATGTTTCCTGTTCCTCTGGCTGCTACATAACCCTAAAGCAGAATATTTCCATCCCCCATGGAATAATTTTTGGGCAAATTATCAACATTTGTTTCCAAAACGACTCTGGCTTATCCAGATACTGCTTCACACACTTCAGCAGCTGTAAACTCAGTTTTTTCCCAATACAGAAACATCTTAGTTACTGACCTCAGATCTACCGAATAGGCCCAGAGTGAGATATGAACTGTCAGGTCTAAAATACTCCACTAAACATGCAGTTTAAATACACACTCACACTCTCACACACACACACACACACACACACACACACACAGTGAGTAAGCGGAGGCATATATCACCTCATGCAGCCCTGCAGGGACAGAGCTATTATTCCCTACTGAAGCGCTCCATCATCATCCCTTGGTCACACACAAACACACACACACACACAACATGACACGAATGCCAGAGCATTTCTGGCCGCAGGACACCTTTTACCATTGCTGAATGAGTGGGTGGGCAGGTGCTGTCTGTGCTGTGGTGTCTCTGCATTTAGCAAAGAGAAAGTGATGCACCAGATGTTTTATGTTTATCTTTCTGTCACAACTTGTAAGAATGATTTGAAAGAATACTAAATCTTTTCTATTTTGTTAAAGCTCACATTTCCCACAATGTCTCAGACTTTTCTCCTTCTCTGAACCCCTTTGGTGAACGCTGTTGGACCCTGGGAACCCATCTCTGTTATCATCTACACAGACAAGTGATAATGAGAACCCATACTGTGTCGCCGAAAGAGAAGCTGTCAGATTTACAGCAGCACTGGCACCATAGATTAAATTAAACATACGCTGCATGCATGCCACAATATTTGACTACAGTTTTTATTTCCCTAAATTAGATTTCATTGCATCTGCAGTGTTGTTCAGCTCATCCTAGGAAGCAGATAAAGAGTTGAGTCGATGTAATTATGAGATGCTAATGATGCTCATTGGTGCTAAAGCTGAATGATGGTAAAGTGTGAGGCAGTTTGAGACGAGATGGATGACAGAATTGTTTCCGCAGCAGCAGAGATTTTTTTTTAGCAAAAAACCCCACTGTGAGCACCGGCTCTGCCTTTGTTCTTACACATCACACGCCTCATGCACTATAGTATATGAACAAAAGCAGATGTGAGTGAAACTATTGATATGTGTAGCCTATGTGGAAATGCATGCACACACACCTACACTAGTGTGTGCAGCGGTGCACCAGGTCAGCAGGAAACAAAGAGGCGAGCAGATGCAGGGCCATTTCATAACCCCTCTTCTCTTCTACCCACAAACTGCCGTCACATCTACACTTTCATCCAACACAACTCCAACACACTCCATTAGTCAGAATCCAGGTGGGAGAGGAGGAAAATTCTCACAATAAATATTCATGGCATATATCCTTGCAAATGTAATTTAGTGACTGACAATCTCTAATGAAATCAGAAAACCACACGAACAGAGAGATTTATCCACACAAATTGCAGATAATGTTGTTGTTGACATTTTCCTGATTCCGGGATCAAATGCCACCTGGCATTTCCAGGAAAGAGCTGCTAAAAATGTAGAAAAAAAAAAGAAAAAAGAAAAAAAAGAAAATATTTTACCTGATTAAATTACATCAGGTGTTTCATGTCAACTATATTAACCATCAATTGTTAACTCTAAGTGACACTGACCAGATTTATTTTAAAGGTAATGTTTGGTGCAGAGTCAAGGCAGCCACAGTTCGTCTTGATGTTTCCCTCCTGCAACTCCTTAGTGCTCTTTCATTAGCAGTGTAACCTTTTACTTTGAATTACAATGCAACTCTGTCTGCTGCTCCGGTCAGACTGAAGAGGCGTATCGGACCATTACTCACTCTGTCCTGACACACTAACCAGCCATGGTGCTCAGTCATTCGGCCGACCTTATAGCCAGTCGATTGGTCAGCAGTTCAAGCAAACAGACAGTCGTCCATCCGTCTGCAGCAGCCAGCCAGCCAGTCCGGCCCGTCAGCTGCAAGGTGCTGAGGAGGCTCAGCTCTGCATGGTTGTAGAGCTGGAGGAGTTGTGACTGCAGCTGAACTGTGCAATGGGGCAGAAGTGTGAAGCAGATTGGAGACCATCTGCTTCCTTCTCTGTCTCTCTCTTCTTTGTCTATCTACATCTCACTTTTTTCTTTTAGTAGATGAATCTTTTCTCTCATCTTTTGTTTTTTGTCTTCTCATTTGGTTGCTCTTCCATCTCTCTCATTCATAAACTCTTCTTCTTTGCTATTGCCTACAGTAATTGGTTCATACTGGACTAATCTCAGCTGCTTTTTCTTTCTTTATGTGTAGTATACACAATTTTCTTTTCTCTCTCTCCCTGTTTTGTTTTTTTATTTGTTTAGACCTCACCACTATCATGTCCCCATCTGCTATTAATGTAACTCCATTTCTTTTTCCTCTGTCTCTCTGCATCTCCTGTCTTTCTCCTCTTTACCCAGTTAAAGTCACTGTTGATCTAAGGTGGAAGTTTTCTCCTATTTGCAAACTACATGTTCATATCCATAAAGTGAGGTTAGATGTATGCTGGCCAATTTTTCAGTTTTTTTTCCCATGGCTGTAATGATCTTGTTTTGGATGTTTAATGAGCACTACTTTGATGCTTTCAGAAGAGTTTCACCAACAGCAGTTCTGCTGTAGGAAATGATTTGTCCTTCAAAGGTATACTTCAGGCCAAACAGCATTTTCACGGTTTAATTAACTTTTTGTTGATTAATACATGAGGAGGTAGTCTCTCATTTATTTTCCCTGTAAAGCTGTTGGGTTTCGTCAAACATCTTTTCACCTTTTCATCACAGTCTTACACACCCCTGCTGCTCATGTGGGCTTATATATAGTTGTGTGTGAACAGCGCTGTGATATTGGCAGGCTGCAGCCTAGGGCATCACTTTCTTATTACTGTGTTGAATAGAACAGCTCTCCATCTACCAGTTTGTAGTCAGGGTTCACTTTATATAATAGCTAATGTTTACACAGCGATATCACCATTGGATCTGGAACTAAAGGACAAGTATCCTGAAAAAAAACAAAAACCTGCATCTCTACTGATGCTGCTTGGAATGAATCCTCATTTGACATTTGGGTCCTGGTGACACTGCAGGTCTAAATGTTAAGAATGTCAAATATTGATGTAATTTAAATGAAAGGCACATGCTCTGGGTAGATCATTGGGTGATATATGTCTGATCTTGCAGGGAGCTGTTATTCCTGTTATTATTATGTTGTTGTTATTATCACAATGTTTTGTTGTTAACTTAATTGCATACAGGTAAAGAACTAAAGTGACAAGCAACCGTGTTTAGTGAACATAAAACTAGAGCTATGTAAAGTATGTGGACCAGACCGGTGCTGACATGTCGGGTTGTGTCAAGTGTCAGGTAGCTTGCTGTGAATCGGACAGAGGATTATTTGAGACAGAGCATCAATGCTGATTGAATTGGCTGGTCCTGAAAAAGACATCCAGGGTTTTGTCTGACAGAAGAGAGACAGGAGGAAGCTGTTGATCTAATTGTAACTCTGAATGGATGTCTGTTCACTGTGGTGCAGACAAACCCTAGAGGAACACACCCACAGGAAGAAGTTTTTTGGAAGATTGGTTGGAGTTGGTTAGGACACCTGTCAGGTCACAAGAACATAGACACCAAAGTGAGCAAATGTTTAGCGCCTGAGCTCAACCTGCTAATCACATTCACTTCAGTTACTGATAATAGTTACAAATCATTCACAGTTATGAAGTTTGTTTTTGTATAGCCTTGGTAAGGCAAATATTTTCCTTCATTATTGAAAATACGACTGCAGAAGCTGCAGTAAATTTACCAAGATTAGTGTTTCTTTGACAGTAAACCAAACTTGAAGACTTGCACTGTAAAATGTCAAAGCAGGAACAGGAACAGGAACGTCCAGGACCAGTCCAGGAAAACTCTTGACATCCTTCAGTGCTTCTCAACACAATATAAACCATGTTTTGGCTTTACGTATTAGCTACGAGGTGTGAGCATATGTGAAGTTATGAATGGGTATCACAGGAAAAAGCATCATAATCAAGAAAGTCTTAAGTGAGTGAGCAAGAAAAAAATGCTTTATACATGCTGGAGGTAAATTTGTTTCCTGGGGCAAACAGATAATCACAATTTCCGTATCTGTTTTCTTTTCTTTGTGCAGTCACAGATGAAGACACAGTGAAGAGATACTATGCCAAGTTTGAGGAGAGGTTCTTCCAGACCTGCGAGAAGGAGCTCCTGAAAATCAACACATTCTACTCAGGTATTTATTGATTCTGAATATGCATGAAAGTGATTGGTGCAGACTTTATCACATCACAGTCCAATAAGAAAAGTGGTTTCAGATGAAATAATTGAAACAGCTACAGTGTTATTATTAAAAGAGCTGTTGTATTGATTGTACTAATCGATTACTTGTAACAACAGTGGGCTAATTTCAGTATAATTTAATAACAGCTATGGTTTATGATTGATTGATTTTGCAGATTTGCCCCATCTGCAAGTAAACTCTGTGCCACAACTTAGTTAAATTTATTTATCTTACAACGAATCTGCATGAGCTGCATATTAACACATTTTATAGGCAACAGATTAAAAAATAAACAATATTTTGAGCAAGGTTTATTTCTCTGTACTGAGTTGAAGAGACCTGTGTTGCAAATTTCAATGCCAAACAACATTGCCTCTAACCTTGACCATTTGATTGAAGTTGCCAGTGGTTGGTGTTGTTTAGGGGAGCGTCCTGCCTGTGTGTATTTCAGGGAGAGAGGGGGTATGTGTGCCATGTAACATGAGATGGAAGCCATAATATATTCTGGTATTCTGCTACCACAAGGTTGCCTTCTGGTCTTGAACTTCAGCTGGAGGGGGAGTTTGGGCGACTAAAGACAGAGAGTGCCTCCTCTAGAGGCCGTTTGTGAAACTGCAGCCTCTCGGGGTCAACAGAGGGCCAAGGCTGATTGGCAAGGTTGTTTTAGCTCATAACGATGGCACATTACTGGCAGATGAACGACTGGAGCAGCAGAGAAACAGGGCATAAATCAGTGGAGGCCTAGTTAGAAGGAAGCCGATTTACTAAAGTACAGAGGAAACTTTGAACCTTTTGAGTTTTTTTTTTCATCTTGATCGCAGACATAAGATTACAGTTCACTGCTCCAAAGGCCGTATCTTATTTAGTAAGTAGGCCTTCATTACCCTTATCATAATGTACTGCTGATAGTGTCAACTTATTAATTTTGGGTAGGAGACAAGGGGGTGACTGCAATTTTTCTTGCAATGTTATCTAAATAATTGTGCTACCCATCGGGTCTTTGATTTTTTTTTTTTCTTTTTTTTTTGGGGGGGGGGGGATTTACAGTGTGACTAAAGTATCAATAAAATGATAAACAAAATCATCCATCCATCCATCCATTAGCTATACCACTTATTCATGCAGGGATATGTGGTGGGAACCAATCCCAGCTGACCCTGAGAGAGGGCGGGCCCTGAACAGGTCGCCAATATATCACAGCGCTGACATATGGAGACAAACAACCTCACAGGCTCACAGGCATTGACACCAATGGGCACTTTGCCACTGAACCCAGTGTAGTGTGCATGTGTTACTTTGGACTGTGGGAGGAAGCAGGAGAACCTGGAGGGAACCCAGAGGACATGCAAACTGCACACAGATGTATTCAATGCTACATGTGATGTGTAATGTTCACAGCACAGTCACATCACATCAGTATTACAGTGAGTGAGTCATTCTCTCTTTAGCAGATGGGAGGTGTGAGATTGCTTAAATGTTGTGCATCAAAACATTAGTGTCTCCTTCCTGTCTTGTTTATCCTCCACACACACACACACACACACACACACACACACACACACACACACACACACACACACACACACACACACACACACACACAGGAGGCAGAAACAAGACATTACAGAGTTGTTTCCAACAGGCAGCTCTATCAGATGCCAGATAGTGTGAGTTTGTGTGTGGTTTGAAAAAGCCAGTTGTGAGAGAGCGAGTGGAGAAAGTTCATGTGCTGACTTTACACAAGACGCTTGCCTCCACACAGCTTTTTCCATCCATATCTCTGTGAAAGGGGTCCTTGACCTCTGGAAACCATTCCGCTGTGCTGCACTGAGATCCGGCCCGTTGGACAACACTTTCATCATCCAGGGTTAAACACACACCAAAAAGAGATTTTTGCAGACTGTTGGTTCAACACAATGTCCCTTCATCCTCTCTGTTTCTGAAATCTGAGGAGGAACAACGGACAAACCGCCCCAGCCACCGACACCTGTCTCTTTCAGGTTAATTAACCCGACACAGATGAGCTGTTCAGCCGTGTCCTCTGCTGCTAAGTGCCACTACACTCCCAGACTCTCAGATTTAATCTTAACCCACTGTGACAGGTGTCGGGGTCTTTACTTTCTCAGGCCTCCTCCTGCTGTTGCAGTCACGTCTTAATCCCTGCATTGTCATGACGGACAGTCCTCGTACAGTAGGATAACAGACATGTTTAGATGTCAAAGGAGCAGTGGCATTCCTGCGAGGCATGTAGTGTGATATCTGGAAATAGGTGTGTGGGTGTGTGTTCAAGCTACAACAAAAAAAAAAATGCCTCCGGGGAGCTCTCCACATCACCACTGCTGCTGGTTTTCTCTGTTAAGGACAAGAGGAGCAGCTACAGGAGGCTCAGCTCCCCAGACTGTCAGACTGGCAGGCAGGTAGCATCGAACCAAGTCAGATTTGTTTTGTTATCAGACTGCTGTCACGAACAATACTGCAAGGAAATCTCAGCGTGCCTTATCTCCAGGTCTGTTTTTTTTAACGGTTTCTACTCCAGGAGCAGACATGACTTGCTGGTTTCTCTAAAGAAGTAACAATATAATGCACTAAATCAGAAAAGGGAGTGTAATTCTCTGGAATTAGCCATTATATGCACATCCTTTACCAAAGGAGAACGTAATGGGGAAAGAAAAGACATGGGCTTCATTGGTGAGTGACTGAACTTGGAATGACCTTAAAAAAAGGTAATAGTAGTAGTAGCAGTTGGAGAGGGAGGGCTAATCTCTGTCAGAAAAGTAGGTAAAAGTGCAGGAGAAGTTAATGAAATGCAGGTTACTGTCCAGGCCCGGTGAGTGTGATTCCCTCCCCTCCTCTCTCCGTCTCGCGCTGTGGATATATTAACCTATGTCTGACCCAGATAATGGTTCCTCACTGTGCAGCATTTACATAGCTCAGCCCTAATAGTCTCCATGTTTCAGCACCAGGGAGAAGAGAAGAGTAGAGGTACATAATGTTTTGTTTTGTTAATGTTTTTTTTTCTTCTTAGTTGTCACCTTCTCTTCAGCTTGTTACAGAAACCCGTGCACTAACAAGATCATCAATGTGAAACTGAAGAGTTGACATTTCTGTCAAAGGAAAATTGAAAGATCTTCTCTCCTTCCTCTCTCTCTAATGATGTTTACAGTAAATGAATTCACTGGGTCGGACTACAAAGGATCTAAGTGCAGTCATAAGAGCAGCATAAGTCCAGTGGTTAAAAGAACACAGAACACTTCAATTGCAAAGCTCCTGTGTATAAGTGCAGCACCCAAAATGTTTGATTATGTTGTAGCGGTATGCAAATTCCTCTCCTCAGTATCAAAGTGTTCAAAAACCCCAACAACTCTCATCCTCTTACCCTCTGTAGAAAAGCTTGCAGAAGCCCAGAGACGTTTTGCCACGCTGCAGAATGAGCTGCAGTCTTCGCTGGACGCTCAGCGCGAGAGCAACGCACCGCCCGGCCTGCGCAAACGCAAGACGATGTTCCACCTGTCGCAGGAGGAGCGCTGCAAACACCACAACATCAAGGACCTGAAGCTAGCCTTCAGCGAGTTCTACCTCAGCCTCATCCTGCTCCAGAACTACCAGGTGGGACGCACATTGCTTGCATTGCTGCACCCCCATTTCATCTATCCATCCCTGACAGTTTTTTATTGTGCACTGTAGCACTTTATCACACTGTACTATATTTTGGTTTCGTTGTGTTCCCAATCTATTCTAGCACAACTCCATCAAGAAACCCTGTCCTGGTCTTGCACTGTTGCATCTTCATCCATCTTATCCATCCATAAACAGTCTTTTTTGTTTTTTCTTTTGTCATAGTAGCGTCATGTTAATTGTCTCTCTTTGTAGTTTTTTTTGTCTGTTGGTTTCTGTTGGATACATGTGTGTTCTTCCTGTTTTATGAATTCTGTTGTTATGTCCTTGTGTTTATTTTAATGGCTTTTAACACCTTGCCAGGAGGTTATCAGTAACACTGGCACTTTTACATTTTATTATGTCCATTAATGTGCATTGGCCTCCTTAAATAAAGAAAATAAAAAATAAAAAAAAAATAACAAACACACACACACACATGCAGTTAGAGAGAAGAAAGTTCTTTGTCTGGTGTAGATATATAACGGTTGTTTCCTTGTCACTGTCCACAGAACCTGAACTTCACTGGTTTCCGTAAGATCCTGAAGAAACATGACAAGATCCTGGATACTCCTCGCGGCGCCGACTGGCGTGTGGCTCACGTGGAGGTGGCAGGTTTCTACACCTGCAAGAAGATCACACAGCTCATCTCTGAGACAGAGGTGCATGCTTACACACACACACAAACACACACATTAAACCAGACCACACTGAAACTAACTGGCTGCTGTCTGTGTGTCCAGGCCCTCGTCACAACAGAGCTGGAGGGAGGAGATCGTCAGAGGGCCATGAAGCGGTTGAGAGTTCCTCCACTGGGGGCAGCTCAGGTCAGAAATGCTGCTCACACTGGTTATCTCATGGTGGTATCTCATTGGGGCTTGACTCGAGACGAACCCTTATCTCTCAGTCTAAGTACGAACTCCTTGCAGCCTGGGTTGATCAGTTAATGTTTATCAACTAACAATCAGTTTTCCTCTTGATTTCATGATGGATGTTAACAAGGAGGCCGGGAGGCTGCAACATGAAATGAAATAACAAAATAATCAACAAAATGACAATAAATGTGTATCCAAGTATCAAAATGTGTGTAGATAATACACAAACATGTGTGTATATATATACAGTATATAGTATGCATGGATATATCATTAATTATAGCACAGTTTCCAAATCCCCACAGCATTAAATTACACATGAACAAATGTGGTGTCTGTGCTTGAGCATGTACCACCAAGTAGGACTTTTCATTTCTGTTACTGTAATGTTCTCTGTTGGTGGTGAGCACAGGTTAAAAACAAACAGTGAGAAGCTTGCCATGAGAGGTATAGAGACAGGAAGGAAGATGGGAAGAGACAGAGTGAGAGAAACCATGAGAGCCCTTAGTATTGATTTTATAAGTGCCTTTCCATCGTTGAACAGACAGGATATCTTTCAGGCTAGTGGCACTTTACCCCCCTACGTTATATCTACCGTTATTACTGCATTAATTACTGTCATGTCTGACTTGAGTTGTGCTATGTGACTATTGATCTCCTCATTTTATCCCTGCAGACACGTGTATAACAAATATAGATAAAAGGAGCCTTTTTGTGGAGATGCAGTCTATAGGTTATTGTTTTTTGAAGTTTTATTGTATCTGAAGTTGGAAAACAACAGGGTTCTATACACATGTACAGCGAGTATCTTTGAACGTGTTAATATATACAGTACAGTTGCCAGGTGTTTGTATTAATGTTTTTCTGTTTGTCTTCGCCCGACTCAGCCTGCTTTGGCCTGGACAACCTTTCGTGTGGGTCTCTACTGCGGCTTCTTTATCATTCTTGCTATCGCCTTTGTTCTCACTGGTGAGTCACATGACCATTTGAGTTCATGCATTTTTCATATCCTTTTGAGTCCTGCACCATTTGTAATGTGTCAAAGATAACAGGAAGTTTGCTAGATTGTTTATGATTAATAGGGAGCACGACTGGCAGACTTTTATTGTTGTTTCCCCCCCTCAGATTTGTTATGAAGCAAACACTCAAAAGGTTTTTTGTGGTAATTATTCACAAAGAGATCTTCTGTGGTTTTGTCAGGTGCTGTGTTCATCCGCTACGAGAACATGTGGCCTCTGGTGCGGATCTATCGGGGCGGTTTCCTGTTGATCCAGTTCCTCTTCCTGTTGGGCATCAACACGTACGGATGGAGACAGGCTGGAGTCAACCATGTTCTCATCTTTGAGATCAATCCCCGCAACAACCTCTCACACCAACACCTGTTTGAGGTGAGAATGAATCAAACAAATGGAAACAGTCTTTTCTCCTTTCTCTGTAATGAGGAAAACAGCTTTGTTTTTAGATTGATGACCGTGCATTTGTAAGAAATGCAACAGAAATGAATGAGATTGTTTAGTCATTAGGGTAATGCATATTCAAGAAATATGTATCATTCAGCAGAAACGATACATACCTAATGTTCACAGGGTTTTATTATACAAACAAAACAAAGTAATCAGGACTACATTATTCAGATTATCTTATTAACTGCGATTATGTGTCAGAAGAACTTTCCTCTAATGTCAGTATCTTGTGTTTCCCCTCTCTGTGCTGCAGATCGCTGGCTTCCTGGGTGTGTTGTGGTGTCTCAGCATCCTCTCCTGTCTCTACTCAGAGTACACCCTCCTCCCCATGCAGATCAACCCTCTCATCCTTTATGGCTTCATGGTGCTTTTCCTCATCAACCCCTTCAAGACCTGCTACTACAAATCACGTTTCTGGCTCCTCAAGCTGCTGGTCAGTCCGCTAATTTTTTTTCAGTCTTCTGCTTCATTTGAAAGAGTTACAGTGATGCCATTTGAACTGTGGTGTCCATTAATCATTCACGTTAAGAGCATCCGAAAACATTCATGGACACACACTGAGGCTAATGCTGACAACTGTGGGCCAGCAGGAAGTAATGCTTTAGATGGACTGATTTAACAAGGACTGAGCATTTGTAAGTATTTACATTAATAAATAAAAATATATTTGTATGCATACACTCAAAACCAATAGTGCACCCTAACCTATCACAACTACAATTTATGAATCCCCCTAAAATTTCAAGAAAACAAAACCATCTATTGAAATATGTTGATTTATTATCTCTTTCAGAATATCCTTTTATCTGCCCTATAAATATGCCGAGTCTGGATAGACTAGATAAGGTGATACTGTAGTTATCTTCAATTTTCTGTAGTTATTTTTGTTTTAACTGCTTTATCTTTCATCTGAGGGATAAAACACCTTATGAGGTATTTTTCCGTGGGCTGGTTCTTTTTTATTTTGGCAATTTGAGCCTGAACCAACATGAAACAATGCTGATAGAAAACATTTAAATCTGACTTTTTCATGAGCTATTTGCATTTTTATACCACCGCTACCATATTATAATGCCCACGCAGGGTGTGTACATGTGTGTGTGTGTGTGTCTTTGCATGTAAGATTCAGATTCAGATTCAGATATCTATCTCAAGTCTCATGTGTACAAAACCCTCCTATGTTACTCTGTTCTTTGTCTAAGCACTGTGCCACCAGCCCGAAGGTGTGTGTGTGTGCATGTGTGTGTGTGTGCGTGCAGAGAGACACAGGGCGGGGGGATAATAGAATGCAGCCTCGTCTCAGGGGAGGTGGAGGCTGTGACTGTGCAATCATTACAGGCATAGATCTATCAGTATGCTGATGCCCTGAACTCCTCTATCCCTCCTCCTCTTCCCCTCACACTTCAGCCCCCTCCCCTCCTTCCCTGTCTCTCCCCGGGCAGCAGCAGCAGCAGCAGCAGCAGCAGACCCCCACCTCATATTCTTGTCCTTTCCTTCACAGCTCCCCGTAGTCCTCATCAACACTCCCTCTCCTCTCAGCCCTCCTTCACTCGCTTGGCTCCCTAATCAGCCTCAGTTTTTTGAATAGTCTTGTACAATCATAACAACCTACACAGAATTAGTGCCAATGTGGTTTTCATGATTGTCCTACAAGTAACATCGTGGAATAGAAGATAAAGACATTTCAGGAGAAATTGCAGTTTTATTAGCACAAACAATCTTGTTTTATTTCTATGAAAAGTGTCCATGCAGGATGTGTTAATTTCCTCTGACAATAAACACCAGGCAGAAGACTAAAATTTAATTATAAGACAAATTGCCGAGCTGGCATCTGGATTACTAGTGTTTGCTCAAGAAATGAAAACCTAATCACATGACTGCAGCGGGCTTAGCCTTGAGACATCTGCAGAGCGGATATAGGTGAGATGGACATTCGATCAATACATGCTTTGATTGACAGGTTAAGAGAAATATGTAATGAGCTGATGTGTGTAAAAAAAAAAAGCAAGATCATTATTCTTTGACATTTGCAGTGCAGAGAAAGTGCATGTATGGGAGTGTAGACGGAGGGAGGCATACAGTCGCTCCTGAATGTCACATGTGGCCTGGGGGGTAAATGGAAAGAGTTGAGCAGCGTTGTATCGTTTTACAAAGCGTGGTCAATAACTGAGCTCCTGCCAAAAGTCAGATACCAGAGAACATGCCCACAGAAACCCCCCCGTGCACCACAAAACTGCCAGGTTGTGTCGTGCGGTTGTGTTATGAGCAGCGACAACCACACAAATAAACAAATAACATGCACGCGGACACAGAGCGTGACTCATTAGGATGTCCTGTAGTGTGCTGATAAGGTAGTCTAGAGAGTCTTTATCCCTTTGTGTGTTACAGATCATTAATAGAGGTTGCTCCCTGCTTCGCGCCCCTCTACTGAAGTACTGCGACAATTACACACTAATTAATTGTTGACTAATTCAGCTTAGCGTTGAAAGCACTGACACACTATCAGAACTTCCTTTAACATCTGAGGTAAATGCCAAAGCATACTGAAGAGGTCAGCCAAGGTGCTTTTTGAAATGCACCAAACATTTTTTTAGATGCTTTTATAAACTCTGTGAGATTAGAACGAATATTATTACAAAAATTTGCTCTCAACACAAACCTTTGCTCTCCCTTTTTCTTACAGTTCTTCTTACCTGGTCTTTTCTCTGTTTCCAGTTCCGTGTGTTCACAGCGCCGTTTCACCGCGTGGAGTTTGCAGACTTCTGGCTGGCTGATCAGCTCAACTCTCTGGTGGTCGTTCTGATGGACCTGGAGTATCTCATCTGCTTCTACATCTTCGAGCTGCAGTGGGGCAACAGCAAGGGCCTGCTGCCCTCTAAAAGTGAGATATTTATTACTATTTATTTATTTATTATTACTATTATTACAACTTTATGTCCTCTGTCTGTTGTTACTGTGTCTGTTACGAAACATAAACTGAAGATACTTGAACACAATCGAAGAGTAATGAAGACTGGTTTGCAGTCCCACTTTGTTTTTACTGTACACATAAAAATGTCTAAAGTTGAAAAGAAGAGCTCAGTTATTTTTTGACTTATTATCTGAAGACAATGCTGGGTTTTATTTATTTTTTCCTTCACAGGAAATTGCTCCATCTTGTGTACACATTCATACACAAACAACAGCTGTCCACATCTGTTCTCAAGGGACTGTTGAAATGAAAGACTTAAAAAGAAATTTTAGTAGATATAGCTACACAGACGATAATGTGGAAAGCGAAATACAAATATTACAGGCGTCACACATTTTAAAAATGATTTCCACCAACGGGGACATGGGTGTGGTTTCACATTATTGACCTGCTCACTTGTATTGCAGGACAGAGACAAAGAGCTAGAGATTTTCTATTGATCATAATGTCTTGCTGTAAATATTCCACAACAACTATTGCTTAACAACACCTTTTTTTAAGGAGGGTATATCTGAGTATCTGAATGTCAGTATAGATCTGAATGAATGCATGAACTCACAGTTACCTTCAGTAGGTAATGGTATAGAGACAGATGTGAATATAAACCTCAAATTTGTTTTAATTCTTGATGGGTGATCACAGTATTTATTCTTAACCCACGTCCTATCTTAATGTGAAAATTAGATTAAGTCTCAAATCTTTAACTCGTAAGTATGACAGACTAAGTTGACAGTGTGCCAGACACTTTCCTGACATGTGACATGAACAAGGTTTTAATTGCTGTCCATCGACTCCACCAACAGTGACACCTCGGCTCCTATGCAGCTAATTAACATGGAGCTAATGGAAGGGAAATGTTTGGCCACACGGAGGTCGCTGTGTGACGCTCATAATGATGAGCTTTTGTGAGAGGAGAGCATTACAAGGAGAGAAGGAGGACAAGTGCATGAGATTATAACATGGTCTAACATGGTACTTTTCCATCCTCTTCTAGGCCCTGAAGATTACGTGTGCCACAGCTACTCGTACGGTCTGCGTGCCATCATCCAATGCCTGCCCGCCTGGTTCCGCTTCATCCAGTGCCTGAGGCGTTACCGTGACACCAAGAGGGCTTTCCCTCACCTGGTGAATGCTGGGAAATATTCAACCACCTTCTTTGTCGTGACCTTCGCTGCTCTCTATGCCACACACAGAGGTACAGCACCGGACACACAAACACATCTACGCTCAGATGATCTATTTTATGTCCCAGGAAATAAGTTGCCGAGTAGAGATGCTCAAATGTTTTCTGTCAGTTTCAACAGTATGAGATCAAACAGAAATAATCCAGTCCGAAGCTGAAGATCTGCAAACTACAGCCACAGTATCTGTGTGCTGCTGTGTCACAGGAGCACGTCAACAACACGCAGACCTTTGAGTCGTTATATGGAGTCGTGTGTGTGCTCAGAAAGTAGAGGTGACCTTCAGTGCAAATGCTAAAGCTTGGCCTTGGTTTCTTCGCCAGTGCCAAGAGCTTTATAATGGAAATGAAAATGGGAACGGTTTGTCAAACACAGGCATGGATAAACAAGGTTCTGCTCTCGCAATGAGACATTCAGTCTCAGCTCAGGAGGAGAGGAGTAGCAAAATAAGAAAAGAGAGAGATGAAAAAGAAATGTTCCTATTTGAGATCTATCAGAAACCAGACTGGAAATGGAGGAAAAGAGAGCGGTTGCTATTAAAAGTCAAGTCACTTTCCCTCTGACAGCTTCACAATTAGCCTGCAATTACTCTCATTCAGAAGCTGAATCACAAAGGAGTTCATGTTCAAAGAAATAGCACCCAGGCAATAAAAACATCCCTTCAACATTCAGCCTTTGTGTCTCAGAAATGTGTCCGCACAACTCCTTTCAAAGGAGAGATTTTTTTCAGCTGCTCATATTTTTTAAACTGTTGTCAGATGCCATTTTATATTTATTTGCTGGTGAAATGCCATCTATGAAACCGCTAAATGTTATTTCCCAGCTTGGCTTTATTCTTTTCCAATATAAATTCAAATCAATACACTTGCCTCCCGAGCTGACCGCCAGTGATCTGATATCGAATGAACCAGGAAGAGAGACAAACAGACAGACAGACAGACAGACAGTCCTGTCTTTTCTTCCACAGCTCTGGAGGAAAGCGTCCATTAAACCATATCCTCCTTCCTCCTCTGGTCTGAAGCCCGTAGACCCGTAGACTAATGGCCTCTCTTCATGTGTTATTCTGTATGAAGTTTTCTTTCATCCCGCGTGATAATGGAGACCAAGACCGCTCACTGGTTAAGTGAAGGATGAGGGCGGGAGGACAGACACATACACACGCGTACACATGGGGGTTGTGAATGGGTGGTAGAGGAAATTGCCTGTTGCAGAGATATTTGAATTATCTCCGACAGAAATGATTGTTCTGGTAAATATTAAAGCTTTTGATGAATGAGTACAGGCACTAATGTCAGAACATCCTGCATCTAGATATGGAAATCGTGCATAAACATCCCCCCCGAGCAATAAAAGTACAAAGTGCAGGTATGAAACAAGCCATTTCCCCTGATGCTCACTCCAGTCTGAGTGTATACACAGGACACATGACGCCCAGTTTGACTGCATTTCCCAGCATCTGCCAGAGACGGCAGCCGGCTGGTGTCGTGTTCACACTGCTGGGTCCAGCTGTAAAAGGTGGCGGGAGCGTCAGTCAGTAACTGGCAGCGCTCCCAGCGTCTGTGTGTGTGTGTGGATGTGTCACCTTCATTGTTAGCCCAATCACAGCCATGACGGTCACTGTGTGACCTCATCGCCTCTTCACCTCACTCGTTCCTGGAACTGCCCATATTTAGCTCCGGGAAAGCAAAATACTTAAACCATAAATTCAACAAATGAATTTGGAGGACTGACTGGTGTTTAGCGTTTCCACCTGCAGATCTTAATCTGTTAAATAAGGAGCCACCATTGCCTCTGGTCTACAATATATGAGTCGAACTACAATATAGTTCAGGTAAACTTTCTTTTTTCTTTTTTTTTTTCAGCTGCATTGTGTCGATGTGGAATTTGAGGTTGAATCATTTTTGATGTGGTGCAGCAAATGTAGTAGATTCCTCCCCTCAGAGAAACATTCACTTCAGTGCTGTGAAAAACTGATTGGATACTGTTATGAAACTAATCTCCGCAGATGCTCGGAGGCCTGTAACCAGAGAGATGAAGGAGGATTTCTTAGTATCAGCAGAGTTTCCAAAGCCAATAACATACAGTGTGAGGCCTTACACCAATAAAACAGATACTTTGCTCAAGATCGATACAAGCCCTACTTTATGTACAATGGCTTAAGACCTATTGGAGTTTTAGATGCAGGGCCGTTGCTGATTTAAGCCCTTGTGATTTGTCTCATGGACAAAGAAAGGCAGGGGAACAAGATGTTACAAGAATAGTGCACTCATCTGACAGACAGAGAAAAGTTGTTTGGAGGTAGAAGAAACAGAACACACAGGGTAAATTACAAAATAATAGATGAGGGAAACTGCAGAGGCGTGTTTGTCAAGTCAGTGCACAAACGGTTTCAAAGACCCCCCCCCCCCCCCATCTGTGGCATCAACAACAAAATCTCCAGCTACAAATAACCAAAGAAGAATCTGCAAAGAGGAGTTAGCCCCTGCTGGTCTCGGTGAGAGGTTGACTCTGGTGCTGTGGGGTGTAAATGAATTGTATGAAGCTGCAATGGAGAGTCAGTAAACCTAGGGCTGGGAGATGAGAGGAGAGGAGAGGAGAGGAGAGGAGAGGAGAGGAGAGGAGAGGAGAGGAGAAATGTGTAATTACCAGCCCACAGCTGAACACATGTCTGCCGGACTCAGCTGGAATAAAGATGAGTGTAGAGCTGACAGCTTTTATAACTTCATTTCATGTACTGACCCCTCATTCATTATCAGGAGAGGAATTGCAACACACACACCTTCAGTCAAACTCACACGTTAACCAATGAAGATAAAAGAGTCTGCTCTGAGTCAAATCTCTCTCTCTGCCGGCTTGAACTCTGATTCACCCTGCTAAGGCCAAACAGACTCTTGCCACAGCAGATACGTTCACATCAGGAGCTACATCCACGCTGAGTTTACCATCTGAAGAGGGTGTATCCTCTGCATGTGAACAATATCTTTGGACATGTCAGAGGCAGAGCTCATCGTGTTGGAATTAAGATATTTCCGGGCAGTAAAGGAAGGGTCCACTGAGGTATCAAAAAATTCAAGTAGCCTAAAAAATACAGCCTCTGTTACTGATTGTTCATATAAAATACCTCATTAACATTTTACCCCTGCAGCTGGATGTAGTGGAGTTTTAACTACTTAATATACAGGTCTGTAGTTCAATCCAGTGGTATCCAAACTTAAGTAGTTTGGGTTATTGTGTGTAATCACTACACTGTGACAGCACATATTGAAAATATTTTGTAGATATATAATGTAATGCAGTAAAGATGAATTATTCCTCTTCAAAATATAATGACGTAGAAGTGTTTTGTATCAAAATCTGTAAATACTCGAGTACAATTACCTCAAAACTGTACTTTAGTGTATTCCCTGAGTAAATGTGTGTCTGTGGCTGGGTGGCCTCCAGGTGCAGGATACTTCATTATTCTGTTGACGGACTTGGTTGCCACAGCAACAGATGAGAAATGGCTCTAATAGCAGGGACCGATTATTCTTGTTGTAAACTTGTTTCCATCAGTGAGTAGTGAGCCTGTTGCATAAAATGTGCCTGTGGATGTGCTCTGTCTTTAATAGCATTTAACCTCTTGGTTGCCCCTGGACAACAATAGCAACTGCATGTTTGTGTGTGTGTGTGAGTGTGTGTGTGATCCAGGCTGCTAGAGATTGAGTGTTTGTGACAGGAGCCAGCGACCAGCGTTGGCCCCTGACTGAGCATCCAGTCGATGTGTATCTCACCATACTTAACC
Organism: Trachurus japonicus; assembly: GCF_045865225.1. Taxonomy (NCBI): domain Eukaryota; kingdom Metazoa; phylum Chordata; class Actinopteri; order Carangiformes; family Carangidae; genus Trachurus; species Trachurus japonicus. The sequence goes on from NC_140910.1 coordinate 16,162,205, forward strand.
TCTTAATGGCCCAGTGGTTAACCAGCGTGGCAGAGAGACAAACGTCAGCCGTTGCAGAAAACGAAAGGGTTAAATACTGCATCGCTTTACCCGCCAAGGAAATCACATCAGCGGCTATTCTCCAGTGAAAAGAGTCTATTGTCCAGGACTAAGTTTAATTTACTGCTGGGAAATCTCAGCGTGGCCGCGGGGACTGCTTCCATCCCATCGCTCAGCTGAAGAAGCAAACAGCACATTGGACGCAGCAGTTAACAGAGCAGCAGCAGTAATTCTGTGTTAGAAATGTCCCCTCGCTCTGCTCCCCGGCGTCTCGTTGGCTGGAAGCAGGAAGAAACAGTGACTATGACAAATGGGAGCGAGGCCAGTCCCTGTCTGGTGGCTTCTGTCTGTGTCTGCCTGACTCACTGCGTTAGACCTCTGGGTGCTGATTTATATCACATGTGGAACAAGCAAATCTCGCCCACAGTGATCACACACACACACACACACACACACACACACACACAGGCACTGCTGAGCACCAATGATTAGACACATTTTAAACTGAAAGCTTTTTGATGCTCATCAGCCGCGGGCAGATCAACAATTTATTATTGTCATCATTACTAAGCATAATCTGCTGCTGTCATCAAATGATGCGTTTATGATGGGGTGTGGCAAACAGGGTGAAACCAGAGAATCTGAATCAATCCTCTTGTTAGCGTCTTGTTACCAATCAAAGAAACTGGAAATGTATACGAAAAAAGAAAAGTAATGTTCCCATAGAGCAGCAGTTAAAAGGGTTTACAGCACTGGTACATGTGCTCACCCTATTGTGAATACTATAAACATTTACTGAGCTGTAAGTGTGTGTGCAGTGCAGTGTGCAATGTTTGGAGATTAGAATTAGCACACGAGCTGACATTTGTTCTTCTCCACATGCTGTCACCGCTCTGACACTGAGCCACTAGGTCAGGTCATTTTACTCAGGATTAATCGTACTGAATAAACCAGTGTCGCACGGATTAGTCAATTAATCAATTAGGTTATTAACAGATTACTGTCAAGAATGATGATAATCAATCGTTTAAGCATTTTAAAAAGAATAATGACTCTCCAGTGTGAGGATTTTCTAATTTCTCTGTTTTATACCTTTGTGATTTGTTTTTTTTTTTTGGGGGGTTGGTTGGTCAGACAAAACAAGAAGTTTAAAGATGTCAATGAACCATACAACATATATATGCACATTTAGCATAATAGGCACACAGTTTAGTACCCTAACATCGGAAAAACCTATAAATGACACACACCCACACTATTGTTCCCACACACAGAAATATCTTTTGTGAAAACACTGAGGTTAGATTAGTGCACATCACAGATTAGTTGCACATCACAGATTCCCTTCATAGTGCCAGACAAATAAAACTACTGTTCAAGTTTTATTGCTTATGTTACTCGAGCCCCTAAAGCTCCACTACATCCATGTGCAGCTGCTTGCTCGGCTCACTAAGTGAATGAGATATCACATATTGTGTTGTGTAGAAAATATTTAGTTGTAAGTGGGAATTTAAGTCTTAATGCAATAACAGTCCACAGGACATTACAGTAAGGCAAGTGACTGCCATTTTATTCTTGACAGGAGGACTCCCTCTAGTGGTGGAAGTGTTGATGGAAAGGTTGCACTGATACTGTAAATGAGCAGGTGTATTATAACAAATCTACAGAACTAATATATGATAATAGCTAAACAAACAAATAAAAAAAAGGCAAATAATTATTTCAATTTTACCAGTACATTTCTTTGAGAGGATGAATAACCATTTATCTATGTTTGTCCGTCTACTGAAATCAGTCATCTGACATCAGCCGTGTTTGTGTGTTTATTTCAGAGCAAGGACACACAGACGCCGACATGTTCTTCTACTTGCTCATCGTCTTCTCGACCATCAGCTCCCTGTACACACTGATCTGGGATCTGCGTATGGATTGGGGTCTGTTTGACCGCGGAGCCGGAGAAAACACCTTTCTCAGAGAAGAAATAGTTTACCCCCACAAGGTAGAAGTCGCATGCATCTCTCTTACACACACACACACACACACAGGTTTGAGCTGAGTAACTGAATCCCACCTCCTCCTCTTTCAGGCCTACTATTACTGTGCCATCATAGAAGATGTGATCCTGCGTTTTGCCTGGACAATTCAAATTTCTCTGACCACAATGACCAAGATCCACTCTGTGGGCGACATCGTAGCCACCGTGCTGGCTCCTATGGAGGTCTTCAGGTGGGTCTCATAATACTCACTGTTGTCCCACACATACTCACTCACAGTCACACTGACAGGATAAGGGATTTACTGTAATAGCCCCCTGTGAATTCAATCAAAACTCAAGACAGCACTGGCTATCAAGATTTTTACATTTGCCCTCCTTTCCCATCCTCCCTGCAGACGTTTTGTGTGGAACTTCTTCCGTCTGGAGAACGAGCACCTGAATAACTGTGGTGAGTTCCGTGCGGTGAGGGATATCTCTGTGGCGCCGCTCAACGCTGACGACCAGACGCTGCTGGAGCAGATGATGGACCAGGATGACGGCGTCCGGAACCGCTCGGGCAAAAAGACCTGGAAGAGGTCTTACAGCCTGTCGCTCCGACGCCCCCTGCTGTCCTCCTCACAGTAAGGACAAACACAGACACTGACGCACACATTTTACTTTGATTGTCAAAAGATTCAAGATGTTGTCTGCAAAATTAAATAGATTTTTATAATATTAACAAAACAATGTTCTGGAAAAGATTTGACATTTCTCTTCTAGAAAAAAAATCCCTACCACGCTGACAATCTTTTTGAATTCTAGATACAAGATGGCAAATAACTATCAGAACCATTGGATTTGTATGAATTAAAATATCAGATTTAAACCTTGGATTATGATTTATCCATTTACCAAGATAGAGACAGGCGCTCAATGTCTGACATTAAAAATATTAGAAAATTAAACAAAAAAGCTATAAAAATTGAATCACAAGAACAGACACTTTAAATTGTTATGGATTTATTTTCAGGAACAACGCAAGTTAAAAACTTCAAGATGATGTTTGTTTGTTTGTTTGTTTTCTATATATACTCTTTTATTTTATTATTTTTCTTCTCTGATTATGGTGATCATGAATGGTTAATTTTGTGGTTTTGTTTTTATTTAGTAGTAATTAACTGTTCAGTGCTTACACATGTTTGAAATAAAGATGTCAAATCAAAATGTTAATGACTTAGCATTAGTGTTAGTACTGTTGCCAGATTCATTCTTTTAAATCTTTTTTTTTTCTAGATCAAGAAAGGACACAAAGGTGCTAATTGAAGACACGGATGATGAGGCCTTCAGCTGAGTCCACAATGTCAGATACACACGCAAGGCGCACATCCACAGACACACACACACACACACACACACACACACACACACACACACACACACACACACACACACACACACACACTGACATACTATACTTATATGGACCTCATTCTCTTTAACGCCCAACCTCAACCTGTCTCCTTTGTAGTTGTTTCTGTGCAGTAACCCTTCCCCTCAGTGTAAACCTTTAAGTCAGCGAGGACTGTCCTCACTTTGGAGAATTTACCTCATCTTTACTTCCTTGTGAGTATATTTGGTCTTTATAAGTATAGAAACACACACACTGTAATGTAGAAACACACACACACACACACACACACACACACACAAACAAACAGATAAACCTGCTGAAGCACAAACATAGTGTGATATTACTACAGTTGAGGAGAGAGCTAATAACCACAGAGACAGACAGATGGACAGATGTCATGGGAAACCTGCACATAACTGGACACACAGACCACACTGCCCTGGGATTTACCCTCTTCTTCTGTACGGACTTTTTTTTAGTATGTGTTGTTTACTTTGAGATGTTTCTCTTTCTTTAGATTTTCCTTTCATTTCTCTGGTTTTTACGTAGGAGAAGCTGCATAGATAGAGGCTACACACGACTGTTTACATGCCTTTTAACTACACTAGGATCAACAGGGAGAAGATAAAGCCAATCAAAAGACTAAATATCAAATCAATAGAAATCTGAGGAAGGACTCTACACACATCACAGCATATCAAAAACAAATCAACTGGTTTCAACTTGTTGATTCTTTTTATACTCCATCTTTTTGATTTCCTCTTTCTCTTTTGTTTTGTTGAGTTGTAATAACGTTAGTGTACAATCACAACCCTGGAGGCACTTGCAGGAAAAGTGCATTTAATACACAAAACACAAGAAAAAACCTACTTGTACACAAAAGGGATGTTTTGACTCAAACATTTCTAGTCTGTGAAGTTCCTTTGTAATATATTTAATATATTTTGATGTGCATTATTACTCTATTGTAGTTGTTCAGTACTTCTACATGTGTTGTTTATACTAGTGAGACTAGTTAAAGCATCCACACGATGATTGTTAATGTATTTTATAATGTTTGGAATGTTTTTTCTCGGTTAGACTCGTGCCATATTTTTAATAAGCTCATTGTTAGACCTCGATTAGACCCCGACCTCCAATTAGTGCAAAAACGACCTGTGAATCATCGCACATAATGTTGTCGTGTCTTCTCAAAGTGCCCTGCTAGTCACAGTCTGTTGTATGTGCATTGCTATTCTTTGCATTAACTACCAAAGCTTTGTTTTTATGAATGTGTGTGTGTCTAGAGTATAGCTTTGTACATTCAACCTGCCTGAGAGAGTCAAAGGTAACAGAGCCAAAGGCTGATTTCAGCACTGGAGTGTTTTTCTTTCCTTTATTGGGCTGTTTTATCAGGTAGGTTCTGTGTTGTTGGAAATCCCAGTAATATGAGTAGAGGTACTAGTATTACTGTCACTGTTTGTGTGTAATAGAATAACAGTCAGAGCTCTGTGTGTGTTTAGAGGCCGGTGGTTCTCAAACTGGGAGCGGGAACAAGGGGGGAAACATGGAGCGTTTCTGAAACTGCATGAATCTGAAGGTCCAATAACCAAACAAAGTGTGCTCCGATGCTCGGCAGAAAAAGTTCGGGAACCACTGGCACAGTACAGGTGCATTGTGGGGCAGCGCTAGATGTTCTCTCTCACAGAAGATCAGTGTTGCCAGTTTGGATGTTTTTTCCACCAAAGTGTTAAAAGGGAAAAGGGAGTTTGGAGCCATTTGTAGTGAATTTGTGCTCTTTTCAGTCAGATTTACCCCAAAGAGCAGCCAGACTTTAAATGTGTGACCAGAGGTTACAACTCATTTTATAAAAATACCATAATTGAAGCTTGTGCACCCTCTACTGGTCGAGCAGTCAGACTACATCATCTTACTGCACCACATCTCCACACAGGAGGTCAGGAGGATGACACCAGTATTTTATATTTAAACATGGTTCCACATTAATACTGCCCACTAAACTAAATACAAAATAAACTAGGGAAAAAAATGGGCTATTGTAATTTGTCACTGACTGACTGTAATGACTGACTGAACCGCCGACTCATAATGTGCAGCATCGACTAATTTATCAGTTATCTGCGTTTTCCTGCTCCAAATGATTATTATTATATCAGCCCTTAAAAATCCACTATCAATTGCCCTTTAATCTGGAATAACTATTTATACTGTATGATGGTGGCTGTCAGATCTGGCAACACTGCATAGAGAGTCAGGCTTCACCACATTCACCTGTCAGCAGATACATGTTTGTTTTTACTCTAATGTTCAGTAACGCTTCAGTCATTTCAGCACTTTTTTAATGATTCTAAGCGTGAACTTGTGATTAGATTTCATGTAATCCACTTAATTTATATGAGGGAAGTTAGTAACAACTAGGAAAATGTGCTTTACATGACATCCACCACTCGCCTCTTCGTCTTATTGTCAAAGCAGCAGCTCACACTGCTGAAGTAACTGCTGGTTAACATTTAAAAGTGTGTTGCTGCTGCTGTTTAATGCCCCCCCCCTGGATTTCAGTGCTAAACCCTAACGGTGGCGTGTGTGTGTGTGTTACACTTTCTCTTCTTGCTCTGCTCTTCCTCCCCGAGGCTCCACTCAAGTCTCCATCAGCCAGTCATGAGACAGAGCCCAGAGAGCTACGAGACAAATGTGTTACAGAAAAGTCTTGTTACTGCTACTTCTATTTCTGTTTTTGTTTTTTTTTATTTTTTATTATTAATTATTTTTTTCCTGTAGCGGTTTAACGACTGAGATGTTTGTCTGTGTGTGAGCGATGAGCTAAATGTGAACCGCAAAGCTAGAGAGTAAAAAAATGTTCTGTTAAAAAGTTTAGAGGATGGGTAGCTTCCCTGTCTGTTGAATACACTGGATACATGTCATAACTGTAAAGACATAAGACATGACACACACACATGCACACACACACACACACACACACGGCCTCTCTCTCTCGAGTCAGAGAGCACAACACTACAGCAGATAGTTTTGTAAAAAGGCTCTGGTTTCTCGCCTGCATGCTGCTTTTATTTGACATTGTACATAGATCTTAATTTATTTTACATGATGTGTATATTATCATTGTAGCCACTGTAACAATGACTGATTTCATACGTTGCCATTTTTTTTTTTTTTTTGCTCAATGACAAGCAGTATTTTCTAGGTGATCGTTCACAATCCTGCACTCTTTCATGTGTAAATCTGTTGAAGATGTGTTTATATCAACATGGGGAGGGACACACAAAAAAAACGGAGAATGTGATTGGTTGTATCTTGTCGGTGATTCCTTCATATTTCAAGGCTCCATCATCTCCAAGGGGAGGGAGGGAGGGAGGGAGGGGGGTTTTACATCCAGGGCTCATGGAGGAGGGCGGGGGGCAGATTCCTGTGTCCTGTAATCCTGTTTTGTACATTTTGTGAACGTGCATGAATCAAATATTGTGGACGTTACATCTGTTGTCGTAAAAAAAAATAAAAAGTAACTGCCCTGCAGACAGAAGCACTTTGACGTACTGTAGTTGGGCGCAGGAACAGACCCCAGTCCAGAGAGGACCCACACCATAACAAGATACTGTTAAAAACCGACCCGCCAATCTACACAACGAGATCTCTGATCTTTTCTTTTTTGCTCGCTTGAAGCATCTCTGTTAGAAAAACTAACGTTTTAGTGACCAGAGTCTCCACAGATGCTCAGTGTGTGTGGAACCTGCTGACAAAAACAAAAACAGGGTTATTTTGTACAGTTGGATGAGATGATGATTATAGCTATAAGCCCTGACATCCCATTTTCCTTTTTATTTTTTTTATTTTTTGTTTCCACTGCTTGCTGTAAACCCCCATGATGTTAAAGTGCTTGATATGTGTGCATCCTCCCCCTCTCCCTCCCCCGCTCTCTCGATGTTGTTCGTACCCTCGCTCTAACCTAGCTGAACGTAATAGTACCTGTAGTTTGGTAGATGGATGTTCCACTTTAATAAGATACGGAAAAAAAAATAATAGAAGAAAATACATTGTGGCTAAATGTGATTTTAAGAGACATAAAGAAAGGAAAATGTCTTACATTCTGAACCATCCTCTCCTGAGTCCCTTTTACAGAGTAGTTTGTACATGTCGAGTGTATAACACTGTTCTATGATGGTTTTCCTGATGGTATTTGTATTTCTGTAAACACTTTGGTGATCCTGTCATATCTGGGTTTTATAAACCACGATTATTTTTAAAACTCGCTCTGCCTCTTGTCTCTTTTGTCTTTTACTTTTTCAACTGCTGCAGGCAGCAAACGCAAAGTTTAGGTGGTTGACGTCTGTCCGGCACGAGACGCTTTGATGAGAATCTTCCCCATTACTGCAGCTTTGATGTACGCCTGTGAATTCAGACACACACACCAATGCACAGAGCCGTTTCAGTACTCGATTGTTGTGGTTGATGATGCGTCTGCTTCCTCTCGTGTCTGCACAGGGTTTCTTAAGAGCTTTATAACACCTCATGGACTTATGTTTTTTAATATCAATTTTAATGTCATTTCAGAACATTTCATTTTTGCAAAGATCCTGACCTGCCTGTTGTGACACAAGAACTGTAATATAATTTATCTTGCTTTATGCACAAGACATTTAAAGACTTCCTGTATCCTCTAACAATGTTTTTAAAGTCATTTACAGACCTGTAGGTTCCCTGCTCTATTAGCTCACTTGTTACGTCTTTTCCTCTGTGGTTTTGTGATTGCTTCATGTTTGTGCTGTATTTTGCAGTTCACTTCAAGACTAAAAGCATGTTTACACTCAGTCTGGGTGTTCGCCACACACCACCACCGCCACTTGTGCCCCCCCCACTCCTTTACCTCTACAAAGACATGCATCCTGGTGGTAAAATGCGGCGCTGCGGGTCCTGATGAGATTGAGCTCTTGCGGTTGAGGAACTCGTCCAAAAGTACTGGCAGTGTTTAGGGATTTGATGGGTTATTTTTCCTAGTTTCTGGTGGGCAGACTGAGTCTGACGCTGTTGTGTTCAATGTGCCAACCATGATAAATGAATCATCCTGAGGAGCCTGAAAATCTTCGTTCTTGGCAAAGAGGAAACGCCCACAAAAATCAAAGGAGAACACAGCTAACTTTGTGACAAATCACCTTCCAACAAACCCGCATAATCCGACATAAAACCACAACAGTCTTTTCTGTTTTAAACGAAAAAACACTTTGGAGCTTGGAAACAGGTGTCAAAATAATCTCGCCACACAATGGATTAGTGGCAGTTCTGGGGCTTTCAGTTGCATCACATGAGCTTCCTCAGCAGAATGACTTTGCCTGTCTCAGTCTTAACACTAGAATGGCAGTGCACATGTGCACCAAGACCAAACAACCCCTCACATCTCTCAGATCCAGATTATCCTGTGGACACAAACTCATCTCAGTGTATAAACATAAATATGTTTTTCATATTAAGATTCATACATTCGTTCCTGAGAAATGTGCAAAAGTGTTGGGAAATGCACAATGTTAAATTTAATTGGTTCTTTTCTGGCCCATCCTTGCACCAAGTTTCAGTGTAACCCTCCTGACAAAAAATCCAAACAGACATGGTCTAAACATAAGCTCCTTAGCAGCTGTAACAATCCCAATCTCAGTTTTTAAATCACCAACGTGGTAGAAAAGTCTCAGGAAAAAGTAATCTGAACATCTGTCTGAATGATTCCAAACATGGTGGAGAGAAGCTGCATGGACCAGAGAAGAACCAACTCACAGACTCATTCATCTACCATGAATGTGGTTTTCTCTGAAATCTGGTCAATGTCGTTAAACAGTGACCCAGCGGAGGTCTGAACTCTACTGAGCACACACTCTAGTTTTGCATGTAGCCACTTCACTGACTGTTTTATTATTAACATACTGACAAACTAATGCCTCACTTCAGGGAGTTGCTCCCAGTGAGTCTGTCGAGTACGTTGAACATCATTTTAGCCAAAAAACAACCTGCCAGTCGACATCTAAGAAGGTCACAACTAGGTTGTTTATTTTATGATAACTGATACAGGATAAATGTTATACATTCTATTTTAACACTGATATTTTGCTTTTATTTTCAATGTCAGTATGCAAAAAAAAGACAATGCAAAGTAAACATTTGGTGAAATCATGAATATGATACATAATTTGACTGCTTTATCAATATTAAACCAATTAATTTTAAGGACTCTTTGTTGCCCTGGTGATAATTTGTTTCGCTACAACACAAAAAAGGGAAAGAAAATACAAAAAACAAACTGCAAACATCAAGAGTTGGCCGACAGCAAACACTGTAAAGAACCACATGATCTTAAGATGTATCAATCAACTCATGTAGATGCATATATATATATATATATATATATATATATATATATATATATATATATATATATATATATATATAAAAACAAAACAAAACAGGATCCCTGTTGTATATATGCACATACAGTAATGATGCAATTACTAGAGTTGTAGAGCCTGTACTGGACATACAAACAGACAAAATGAAGAGCAGGATACACATACATACACACGTTTACCATTATCTCTCCATATAAACACGCATGAACCAACCAACCAACCAACAAGCAGAAGGCTCTCTGGCTTTAGAAGCTAAAAACTACACTTGACTTAAAAAAGAAAAAGAAAAAAACAGACATTCACATTTCTGAAACAAATTTCATGAAAGCATAACTTCTCGCCTGATCAACTCGTCTCTGTCCATCAGTCTTGTCAACTGTTAGTGCCGCCAGAGAAGCTAGAATGATGAGGATGATGATTTCCGTTTGTGCCATCGGGTCCAACTCGTGCCGCCCCTCAGGGCCGAGTTCACTCTCACTGATCACTGCACTGTCTGTGTTGGTCCTTTTCTTTTTCCTCTCTTTCCTCACACTGTGCACTCATTCACTGACTCACTGCCGTTTTCTGTTAGTTTCTTCATCCATGAGTGAAAGTGAGTGAGTGGACATGTTGTGGAGGGAGGTGGAGAGGTGGGACTGCAGCTGTTTATGTCTGTGTTTAGTGTATGAATGTCCTGTAAGTCCATGCATTTACCTGTGTGTGCGCATACTGCACGTCCATCTGTACGCGGGCCCCTACGGCGAGGCCGGGGCTTTGCTACCGCTGTAATGAACCTGGTATCTGTTGACCGATTGACCTTTCACCTCGGTCGACAGGCAGGTAGTCTTGCAGGGGATCATGTCCTCCTCCTCCTCGCCCAGTAGCCAGTTCTGCACCGAGCGTTCGGCCGAGGACGTGACGTGATTGGCCAGCCAGCCCTGGTGCCACTTGTCAAAGCGATCGTGCTGGTTCGCTGCCACTCTGTGCTGTGACTATGGAGGGAGAGGAAAAAGCACAGCAGTGTTACATTTTCCAGATCATGTCACCACAACACTTTTGACACATCACGACATTAATTAACGTGTGAAATAAAATGCAGACTCCACTCTACCTTCCTGGCCTTGACCAGTGCTCCTCGGCGGTACATGTAATCCTCAGAGTTCATGACAAACACCATCTTGTGAGTGTTGAGTTTAAAGCGACAGTCCAAACTCCCGGCGTTTTCCACACCCAGCTGGCGGTGCCACTCTCTCCTGCAGCGCATCGCCTCCACCTGCCGCACCTGCCAGCGACGGAAACGTCGCAAGTTCCTGAGGAGGAGAGACATATTAGAGACGTTTATCACCTCGTAAATTGTTAAGTATCTGTTCCACAAGATCTAAGAGCGACTGGATGACATATGTAAAACATTACAAATGTTATCCGAGAGGACAGTGGAACTCGGTGACAGCAATATGACACTGAAGTCAGACGTATGTGGGAACAGGTGATGGCCCAACGGAGGCATTGTATCAAGTCCACCTTAAGCAGATGTTTTGAAGTATAGTACACTCAAAGTATATTACAAGATCTGTGAAATTAATGAGGCCTGTACAGATTTTTTCTGTGTCATATTATTTTGTCTTGACCCCTGTCAGAATCAGAAATATGTTGATACATAAATGGATATATATAAATATATTTCCCATGGTCTTTTTGCTGGTGGTGTTAAATTTTGTGCTGGCTATTGCATGTTCTGTGGGAAAATGAAATCCTGCAAAAGAAACTTTGGATTCCTGCAGACTTACATCACAAACATTTTGTGTAACCAAATCATTTTATTTCAAACTAAATTTACAACTGACAGTGCAGAAACTCAATCTGTATGTGTTATGAGTATTATGCTGAAAAGAGTATTATGCTGAAAAATGTAAGAAAGAGAAAAGAAGCCCAATTGGATGGGATCCAGGTGCGTGGTTAGTTGGGTCACAGTGTGAAAATCAAAATGAGAAGTGGTTTGGTCAAAGTGTCTTTGAATCAGATATGATGTTAATACCTGGGCAGAAATACGGGTTTGAAGAAGTAGCCCTCTGCTTGTGAGCACAGACTGGACTCTGTTCCTACAAACTGCTCCATGTAGCTCGACAGGCACTGAGGAGGGAAGAGACCAAGTTGAATGAGTTTGGGGCAACTTCAATCAGAAAAGAAAAACAAGAATTTAAACAAGTTTAAAGCTGTGTTTACCTGTACATCTAATGGATCATCGGCCTGCGCCTCTTCAGTGTCCAGCAGCTCAATGGTCATCGTCACATGACCCTTGTTTTGGAGAAACATCACCTGGTGACACGAAAAATACAGAGAAAAATGTGTCAATCAACCAAAATCAAGCCCAGTGGAATAAAACCAGGGTTCATATTCAAACAAAAGTGATTTAAGATGTTTAAATAGCAGTAGCTACTCCAATAATATGTGTAGGCGCACTGACAGAAACCCTGTCCACATGCTGTTGTAAAACTGGCTGCATACAGCTACGGTAACTTCTATGTGCAAATAAATACAGATTAATTCCTGATCGAAACACTGGAGGTGAAACTGTGACTAACTACACCAATAGCGCTGAACATCCTCTGAAAAATGAAGAGAATGAGTTCTGAATGATTGAAAATGATTCACCTTCAGCAGCTCCCTTTTTCTACAGTCATGATTATTGTTCCTTAAACACTCCAATATAAAACACACATATTAGTGGAGCACTTATCTGGGTTTATTTATTGTTTGGAGAAATGAAAACCCCCCCTCTAAAGTGAGTGGACAAGTGTATACAGCATATTTCTACAGTGAAGGAAATGGAGGTTGATAATAGAAAATGATTGGACTGCTTCAAATAGCAACAAAATGTCAGGGACAAATATATAACTCATGACTACATTCATCAGGACAATGTTCTCACCTTGAAGCAGTTCTCCTCTGCCATGACTCTCTCAGCTTTCCACTGGTAGCTCGTCTCCCAAGCTGCTCTGACACACTGTGAGGACAGGTTCCCCCCGGCCGCCCCCCGCTTCCTCTCGGCCAGGTAAAGATCAACCACCTGCAGGCACACCTCGTCGCTCACTAGGTGCTGCAGCTGAAGGAGAAGAGGAAGAAGGAGGAGGAGGTGAAAAGTTGGAAATGGACACATGGCAGGGAAATGTGGAAGAGGTCAGCCTTGAGAAAAAACAAAAACGAGTAAAGTTAAGTTTTGCTTACCTGCCGGATTATGTTGTGGATGACCTTGTCAATGGTGAAGCCGATGTAGGCGTGGATGGTGAACATCTCTCTCAGTGTGTCTTCATACTGCGTGGAGTCCAAGTTGCCGTCCAGGAGGCTGCGCACCATGTCCAGGAAGGCTGGGTAATACTCCTCTAACTCCACCTCGCCTGTGGAGACAAAGGGACGTCAACAGCTTTTAATTACTATGTGTTTGATCATGCAGCTATTGTGGGAGCTGTCAGTGAGGGTCTGCTGTCACAGCGAGGACAGGTCTCAGACATGCTCTGCTCATCTTTAGCATCAATTACGTTAAGTTTTTTTGTAAAAGTTCAGCAAGAACATGACTGATCAAACCTTATGTCCGATATCTGTGGTAGAGCAACAAAGATCGGACTGCTAAAGAAAATCAATCTGCAGCTATTCTGATTATTGATTAAATGTTAGAAGTAATTTTTCAAGCATGAATACATTTCATGGATGTGGATTTTCAAATGTGAGCGTTTGCTCCTTTCTTGACCTTTTATTATAGTCAAATGATTATTTTTGACTGTTGGACTGTCAGTTGGCGCTAAAACACACCTTGCAGCAAGTCATGACATCACCTTGTATTTTATGTTTGAGGTAAAAAGTTGCTGTCACCGAACAACAGTTCAAGGTTTTATTTGTCGCATGCCAAGGTTCAGTGTGCACTAAGTAAATCAGGTGACTGAAGGTCAGGCTTGGCACCAGGGCAGAAAAAAACTCATATAATGAATAATATTATTGAGTGCCGTAATTTGATATTATTGAAAATTGACCCCAGCCCCCTCAGAACGTTAAACACAGATATCGTCCTGCCCTCTGTCTTGTCAACATTAAAACATTTTTAAATCAAGTATTTCCCTTTATTACACAGAACCATATTATGACTGTGACTCAACACCGTGAATCTCAGCAAAATTTGGATAAACTGACATCACCAACAGTTTGATGTAAATATGCCTTCTGAATCATTAATTAAAATTCATCATCTCCCTGATTAGGTAATATGTATATTAACGCTCTTAATCACAGACCAAGGACCAGAAATAAAACAACCTCCTCTTCGGAGCTTATTGGTCCTGTTGTGTCACATGACAGCCGTGACCAAACTCAGGTTAAAACTTCAGCCTTTACTGAAATTTCTATAAAACCAGCAGCTGGAACTTACTTGGCTGTTTAAGGCGGAGCTCCATGGCGAGGTCACATGCTTTTTCTCTGCGTCCCTCCGCCATCAGAAGCCTCTCTCTGCTCTGCTCGGCTCGGTGCTCCAGCAGCTGCCTCTCTGCCTGTCGGTAAACCCGCAGCAGCCGCGAACACAGAGTCTGGTGCAGCCGCAAGAAGAAATACCAGTTGTTGTTGACGAAGAAAAGGTTGTAGACGCCGTCCAGCTCCTTCTGGTGCTCCGCTTCGGGGTCGCGCAGGTCCACCTTCTCCCCGGGCACGCCTGGACCCGTCTCCATGGGCGTAGATCCAGGGGTGGATGCGGCCGTCCCTGCAGGCTGATTCGTGCTACTGGAGGTGGTGGAGGCGTCCGTGTCTGCAGGTTGGGTCGGGCTGCAGCGCCTTCGCCTGGACTCGCCGTTGAGCTGCTGCTGCGGTTGGGACTGGGTCTGGGACTGGGCCGGTTGGGGTTGGGACTGACTACCTGTGGCTGCCGCTGCTCCTGATGCGTTATTAGGATTACCGTTTCCTCCTCCTGCTGCTCCTGCTGCTCCTATTGCTGCTGCTGCTGCTGCTGCTGCTGCTGCTGCTCCTCCTCCTCCTGCTCTCTCTGCTCTCTCTGCTCTCTCGCCTCTCTCTGCTCTCTCTCCTCCCTCCTCGGGATCAGCCTCCTCATCCGTCCATTCTTCAGTATCGCTGAGCTCGCCACGGCGGGAGAAGAACAGGTCGGGGACAAAGTGCTGGATGATGCGCTTGATGTGGTCCTTGTCGTCTTTGTGGATGGTGGGCTGACGTTTGACGTGGTAGATGATGAGCGAGGCGGCGTCCTCCAGGATCTGTTTGTCCTCGTAGGTGAACACCATGTGGGGCTCGCTGGTTGCGGCTGCACCAGAACCGTTACGACCCTGCTGGCCGACGCCACCCTCTTCTGTGCTCTGCTCCTGACGCTGAGTTGAACAGGAAAACAGAGATGAATATTGGGAAAATTCAGGACACACTGCACCAGGACGAAACTGAAAATCATTGATTCTAATGAACCAGTCTAATGGTGTTAATGATTTCTGCGAAATTAATCTCCTGTCAACAGATATGACATTTACCTCCAACAGCAGAACAACACAAAAAAGTTACAAAAAAACAATATACAATGAGATGACAAAGAACATTTCATTCTCCTGTTTAAAAACGGTGCCAGGTTCATTAAAACATAATAAATTATTCCAATGACTACGTTTACATGCAGTCAATATTCGGGTTAAGGTCAATATTCCGGTTTCTTGGGGCGGTGCGTGGCGCAGTGGTTAAAGCGGCCGCCCCATGTAGAGGCTACAGTCCTCAACGCAGGCGTCTCCGGTTCGAATCCCGCGTCGGGCAGACCTTTCCTGCATGTCATTCCCCTTCTCTCTGCCTCCCCCTTTCCTGTCTATCTCACTGTGCTATCAAAAAAAGCCTAAAAATATACTTAAAAAAAAAAATATTCTGGTTTCTGAAATATTTGGGTTAACCCGTTTACACACATCAGCAAACAGGGTTATTCCTGTATACATGGTAATTGTAATCAACTGGTATATCAGATATCCCGATCAAAACAGCGACACACAGAACGTCATGACGCAATGCGTGTCATTTCCACTTCTTCCAACAACAACAACAGCAACAACAGCAGCAGCAACACGGCGATCTCGCTATCCCGGTACTTTCTACTGTCTACAAAAAAGACATGATGTTCATGTCTTTCACCACAATTATTCAGAAAAGAAAATTGAATTTGAGCGCACTGTGGGTCTTAACATTAGTGTAATAACTTATCTATCAGACGATGTAGCCCAAACTTTGTGCAAAATTTGAGTAAATCCGGGATGAAAGTGGGGTAGTTTTTTTTCGCATTGGATAATGCAGGCACACGTGTTATGCGTCACGCTGCTCACGATTCATCAGCCACTGATATTGGATCCGTCAATCAAACGCCTGAGACACACACACACACACACAGAGCTCGGTCTCGCCCCAAAACATTGAATATCCCGCCCATTCAATAACAACCAATCAAATTTGTTTTCCTTACTCAGGTAAACTCGTGCGGCAACTCGTGGAAACTCGTAGAAGGAGGCGCGACAAACAGGACAAACGGCCATTTCTAAACACCTTTAAGTGATTTGTTTCCTCCTTGCTCCAAAAGTGTGGTGTTATCTTGCGTTTCGCCATGTTTACAACAAGTAGTTCATGTACTCAAAAGACCAAGAACCATAGAACATGCGCAGCACACAAATTAATGTTCCTTTTGATGGGGATATCCTGATAGGCGTATACATGACCAAATATTCGGGTAAGAAAAGGAGTAACCCAGGGGTCATTTTGGGGTTTTTAAAAAGGGTTATTATTGTTTACATGGCCGTGCGCAACCGGGTTATTGCTTATATTCCGGTTATGAAAGGGTTATCGACAGCATGTAAACGTAGTCATTGTTTGTTGTTTATTTGACCTCTGGAACGACAACAAAAATGATACAGGAATGTCATCTCACTGCACACCGAATTATCTTTTCATGTTACAAAGGCCCTGAGTTAAGCTTGCAGATATGGTGAGAGGCTTTACCTCATCATAGACGCTCTCAATCTCATTTAGAAGACTCTTTGAGCGGAGGGCCTTCATGTCATTCTGTTTGAAGTTGACTCCTTGGTGGTCGAGGGACTTCAGGTAAGCCTTCTCATACTGCTCCCTCCATATCTTATTGAAACCCTGCTGGGCCTCTCTCCACTCCTCCTCCTTGGCTTTCAACCTGTAGAGAATGGCACAACTTTCATGTAGACATCACAAAGCACAGCCATGTTCATGCATTTGTCATGTTACCACGTGTACTGTGCCAGGGCATTTGCTTCTACAAAATGTGCAGAGTTTCATTCTGAAAAACAAAGTGTGACTGAAAGGAAACATTGATTCTTTCCATGAAAGCCTGCCACGTTTAAAACGCACACTTCCAAGTGCCTTCGTGGAGTACACTGAGCAGCACACAGAACATTTTAACAGCTTTTTCTGATATGGTTCACCTTTGCTGGCAGGGAACACAAAGATCAGCGCCTGCTGATAGCAAGGATACCATTTACGCTATCACCAAACCAACATTTCCATCATAATGTCATTTGATTAAACCTTCCCACTGGTAATGAAAATGTTCACCTGCGAGCAATGATGTTTTTTTTCTATCAAAGTTAAATTTACTGAAATGAAGGTTGATAAGTGTAGTATTTCGCTGCAATATAATGTCAATGCATGCACACATGAAAGCATGAAGTAAGAAATAGTTTATGTGCTAAACATATCCAGGCAACATGTCACTGCAGAAGCTGTAGAGGTCTGAGATGATCCATAAATAGAAGAGGTTTAGCCTTTGTACTTCTTTCACTGAATGTTTAAACCTAAAAATAAGAGAAAAAGACAGTCCTGACCTCTTGAGCACCACAGGCACAGCGGTGGCGGGACTCCTCTTCAGTCCCTCAATGATCTCAGGGGCTTTGTCGCCATAGATACGATACACAGCACGACGCTGGATGACCTCAGAGGTGCCGCCCAGGCAGTCATCTAATCTGAATCGGTCTTGGTCCTCTGGCGAAAGGCGGGACAGCTTCTTCTGGACGCTCTCGAGCACCCTGATGGTGGCCAAGTTTGTCTCCAGAACCACATCCAACTAAAAGTTAAGATTTACAGACACAGTTGTGTTAAACATTATCTTTTCTTTTGTAACAGCAGAGCTTGAAGAAAACAAAACAAAACAACATGTTGACTAACTTGTGACGCTTAAACAAACCTCTGTGCTTTAAAAATTGCATAGACAGAATCTCTGTTAGGGTGCACATACCTCAAATCTTTCATCCTCACAGCGATGCAGCTGCTCCTCATAAGGAGTCTTCTTTGAACTGACGAAGGTGGAGTCCTCTGACCAGGAGGGGAATGACACCCAGGTGTCATTCAACACCTAAGTACATACAGACACAAACCTCATGGATTAATCTAATCTACAGATGGCCCGTCTGACAGGAAAATATTTAACTGTGGTGCTTTAAAGAACTGTTTTTACGAAAGGTCCTTGCTTTGTTTGTACATGTGTTTTGTGTGTGTAACTTCTGAGTTTACAGTACTTTAGTGAGCTACAGGTGGCGATAATGTGCTGGAAAACACAGTCATACACAAACAAGTGGCAGTGAAGATGAAAATGTCGATGTGAACAATTAACTTTTCCAACTTTCAAAGTGTGTTAGACCTCGAGGATATGCACAGTGTGTTTTACTGAGAATCACTGAACGTCAAAAGAATCTCTGTTTACAAAGAAAACTCCACAGGGCACCTTTAAGCAATGCACTGATCTAGTGATAACTTCGTAAAAATGTTTCAGTGGATGTACCTCCTTGCATAGGGCGGTGCGCCCGCTGCATTTAGGTTGCTGGTAGGTCTTGGGCAGTGCTCTGTAGCTGGACCCCAGGCGCTTGCAGGAGGCATAATCCACCTCCCTGCCCCCTCCCCCCTCCATGTAGCGATCCGACAGCCCTGACACAGCATGAGAGAGCTCTTTGTCCCCCAGAAATGACTTGAACTGCGTGTACAGTTCGGGAAACTTCCTGGAAGGAGATGGATGAAATCATGAATGACAGATAAACTAGGACAACAACAGCTGACCAAGAAGCAAGTGATTCCCACAGAATGACTTCACCAATCTGAATGTGAAGAGGTATAAAACCAAAAACTTAACAGTTTCAAATCTGTGTAGTGTCCTTGACTGTAATAGCCTATCAATACTATTTGGATGACGATCAATTTTTAAATAGACCTGAAGGTGTTTTTTTAAAATCAGCTTATTGAGCAGTAATACAAGCAAGCCTCTTCAAGAGAGCCAGGCATTAACATCCATACATCTGCCAGGCTCTCTGCAACTACTGTACCCATTCATTTGTGCATCAATTTTCTCATTCTCTCCAGTCATTTCACACTGTCATCAATCCAGCTCCATCATCTTTCCATCCACTCACCCCAGGAAAGGAGTGACTAGCTGTAGCAGCTCTGCTCCCGAGACAACTTCCTGGTTGAACAAGGCGATGCAGCGCAGGAAGTTCTCATACACTTCCTGGCTTTTAAACAGGCGACGAACCTGAATGATGGGCGGGTTGATAAGGAAATTAAAGCAATCACATTATTAAACTTTTAAAAAAATATGTAAAGACAGCAACACAGGAAAGAGGAGGAAAAGGGAAGTACCCTGGCAGTCGGTCATAATAACAGTATGAACAAGGGAAAAAGGAAATCCAGCATTGCGGCAGAGCAAAATGATGCCTCACCTTATCAAAGAAGGAAAATTCTCTTAAAACTCCATGTTTGCCAACTGAAGCAAAGGACTGATCTTTGGTACAGGAATACTTCATTTTTTTCTAAACAGAAGAAGGAAACATTATTGTCACAAACAGTGTTTGTTATCTCAGTTATTGTACTTCATTAGAACTTTTGGGATAATACAAAGTGTTGTTGAACCTTTTGGAGATAAAGGACGTGAAAATGCAGTGGTTCATTGCCCGAGGCAGATATTCAGTACAGTCAATTTACCTTCAGCAGTGGGGACATGTGCTGCAGTAAGATGGGTCTGGGCCTCTTTTTGTTCTGTTTGGATATCGTGTCATCTTCCTCCGGCCTTTTCAGCTGCTCTTTCCCCCCTGTCAGAGAGCTCCCTGTGAACTACAGGATGAGAGGCATATACGAGTTACTTTCCAATTTTATCATTTGATGCATACAGCGTCGGTTCACATAAAAATCTTAATTTTACTTTCACTGACGACAAAACCATCCAAGTGTTCAAATAAAAAAAGGCAAAAACCATTCACCTTCAGACTGTTTTGTTGAAAAATGTCCTTAACTAATTGATATCAATAATAGTGATTAATTGTTAAACCCATTCAGGTTCCATTTTGGACTGATTTGTGATGCCTTGTCAACATAGCTCAAATTCTATTTCTGAAGAAGAAACACTTGTTTTGCACTTTCATTTACTATTACATGTGAATATTATCAGCGTGACATTTCTGAGCTGCAGCACAGAAATATAAAATGTCATAACTGTGAGGTGTGCTGGAAAAAAACTGAAAGGGGAAAAAAAAGTACAAAAAGTACCAAGACTGGGTGCTAATTGTTCACACCCCAACCTTTTCTATTTGTCATCTGTTTTGAAATGGGAACATCGCCTGTTTCTGTTGTTGTGACTGACCAGTGATCTCTTGGCGTCAGGCAGGAACTGTCCAAACTCAGCCAGCAGGTCTTCTTGCCCCTTAAACAGACTGGCAACTTTAGAAAACACCTCATCCTCCGTCATCCCACTGCTGCCTCGGCTGCCTCGGCTCTCCTTCACCTCCAGCTGCTCCTTCTGCAGAAGTAGGTGGGAAGTGGTGATCAGAGATGAGAATTCAAACTCATTGTCAAACCAGAGAGCCAAGTTGAAATTCTTTGGCCTGGCTGCAGATGGTCAATATTAGTGCAAGAAACACAATCACGGTCAGTGTCCTCAAAGAACAGACAGCTATGGAAATTTGAAACTGGACGATAATACTGCAATTATGTACTTAATTACTTGGAGGCTTCTTATTCAAAACATCATGAAGTGATTTAGCAAAGACTGGGCTTCGCTAAAACTCTACAGCAACAGTCAAAATATTTTAAATGATTTAAAAGTAGTAGGAAAAACTACAACTCGATAACTAGAACCTACATTACGCCATTACTTACATTATATTATAATACACAACTAAGAGTAACATGAATCACAACATTTTATATTCACAGTACCTGATACGTATGAAGAATCTCTAGGAAAGCTCTGTAGATCTCTGGGTGATCCAGAAAGCGATTTTTGATCTTATTTACGTAGCTGATGGCACTGTCAAACTCTACTGGACTCGTCTCTGAGGCAGGTGGTGATACAGACGACGTAGTGGCCTGATTCTGACTCTCTCTGCTCGCCAGGGGAAGGGAAAGTCTGCTGGGGGGCTCTGGGGGTCCTGCTGAGGTTGAAGAAGGTAAGGACTCTGATGAGGCAGCCTTGGCTTCACTGGTCTGGGCTGGTCCAGCTTCGGTGTGGGCGGCAGAGGCACTACCTGAGGTTGCAGGCACTGCAGAAGTGGTGAGACTCTTCCCCTGCTGGCCTGGGGATACCTGCACAGTTAAACAAATAACAGGAGAAAGACATTAAGCTACATGATTAGTGGGGCAGTAATTGTAAAGAGAAATCTTGTTAACTTCTGTAATGATTTTGAGGAGAAAACTTGCCAGTAAATGTAAATTCAAATGGTGGTACTACTACTACCTACTGGTCTCACCTTCTCCTTCATTACTCCCTATAAAGACTTGAAATAATCAATTGAATATTCAATGAGGTGAAATAAGATGGAAATAAAGAAAGACTTTATCTCTTCTTTGCAAAAAATTTTAAAAAACCTATCGCAAACCTCTTTTTTTTAGGAACCTTTAACACTTGGGATACAGACGCTCAAATAAAATGGCTGATGGAAAATGTGATGGACTAGATAATAAATAGTGAGTGTTTGCAGAAACAGAAAAGTGTTTGCGATTTTGAGGTCTCAAGCTAAACAAAGAATATAATTTTGCTCTATGTTGTGTCCATTTTAGTAATATTATACCGAGTAAACATGCACATCTAAGAAGCCACTTTATTATCGTAAGACTCAGAGTTGCAACTGCTTTGATACTAACTCATAAATATGAACTATTTTCAGTGACAAATTTTAAAATCAATGTGGCTGTCAAAAACATATTTGCTGCAGAGCTTCCACTGCTGCTCTTATTGCCCACCCAATAAAATTCTTTAGTCAAGCAATCCACTTCTCAAACAAGAATGCCAATTATGTTTTCTCTCCCAGAAGAAAATGACATTGGCATCTATCTCTTAGTTTGTTGGTTGCTAATGCTTGAAAACAAGTAGTTGCATATGAAACTGACAGTACTGAAACTAGCCTCTGCATTCCTTCTCGCCTATTTTGAGCTAAAAAGTTGCAACACTTCACTTCACGCAAACAAAATATGAAATCATGACAAGTGTGAACTGAGTTAAAACTTTAGCTGCACTGACGCTACTTGTATCTAACTAGGTTTTGAATGACAGTGCATCAAATTATGCTTTTTGTCACACGTTTTGCATATGATTTCAGGCAAGATATATATATGTTTATCAAACTGTGCAAGATGAATAACGCTCTTACCCTACCTCATAGATTGCATACATTACTTACTATGCTAATAATCCTATGTGGCTTTGCTAAAATCAAAAAAAAAAAACTTAAAGTGCAAAGTGCTTCTTCAAATCATATACAGGAAAAGGAAATGCGAATGAGTGGATATTTCTGTCACTGTTCTATTCAAAAGTAATGAACTGACAAGTTGGCTGCCCTGTTTTCATGTGAAGCTTTCGTTGGAGCGATATATTTCAGACAGAGCACTGAACTGATCTTCTGGGTGCAGAAGAAGCACACCTGTTTCCTCTTAAGAATGAAAAACTTCTGTGGGTTCAGAGTTCTTCTCAGCTCAGGGAAGTTTGTGATGAACCTTGTGAAAATTTCATGAGTGTGAGCATGAATAAAGCAGTAGTTTTTGAGGAATTTATTGACTTTGCCTATGAAGAGATCGTCTCACCTGTGTAGAGAAAGGAGATTGGAGGAAAGCCATTCCATTCTTGGGGACCTCTATCCGATACCCCGGTGGAAGGAAGGCATTGAAGCCCAGGACTAAGTCTGGGTGTCCATGGAAGAGCTGTGACACACGGTTTATCACCCCTGGTGTGTCGATGCTATTCGGGAGAAGAGACAGAAACAGATTTTAGCAATGTAGTTAGCCTCTACTCTTACAACAACAACCTGCTAATCAAAGAGTCTTACGGCTTAGTTATAAGAACAGTTGGAGTAAGTTAATTCCTCATTATAAATTCTGACATCCCACATATTTTACATTTCAAGATGATATGAACTATTGCATACTTACCGCAGGAAGCTATCTACAGTTTCTTACTTATTGATAAAAGCTATGAAATGTGTAGTTAATCCCTGGGTGTTGATGTTTTGCAAACTAATCAAATTTCCACACATAAGCTCCACCATCACTATCTCAAGAGTCTGTATGAGGAAGCACGCCATTAAAAATGTATAACTAAAACTCAATAACTTCTGGTACTCTTGGGACTAGTAGTGGGTGAGTAGCATCTGTTTCTGTGCATCTCTGTATTGCACTTGTTATGCTCTTTTGTTTGCATAAAAATTGCCATAAATACCTCTGTGACTTGAACTCTTTCATGATGTCGAGAAACTTGTTGTATATGCCAGGATCATTTGCAAAACGGATTTTGACTTGGTCCAGATATGACAGGGCATCTTCAACCTGACACAAAAAAGGGGGGGTTGAGGGGGGAGAGAAAAAAAACACACACACACAAAAGATCATTAATGCAGCACAAAACACAATCAGCCTCATCTGGTGCTGTGGAGAAGCTTTTTGACAAATATCCTGCTGTGGCGTTGATGAAGCAGGATCTTACAAAGACACAGCTCTCGGCTACTTTACGTGTATAGCAGGACAATGGTTTGTCTACACATCAATGCTGCATCGTGCCAACCTCACTAATAATAGTATATATAGCCTACACTGGAAAAACCTGCCATCGCGTTTGAAGTGGTGGTGGCACTACACAAAACGTGCACATTTGAATTGTCTAAGTGGACATTTTTTGCTAGCTTGAAGTTATATAAATGGACAATGTTTGCTTTCTTCATTGTCAGCTGAAGTGCTGCTGTATCAACAAATGCACTAGTAGTTAGCTGTACAAGCTGTACAAGTATCGCTATATAAATAAATAAAGATATAAATATATAAATAAATAAATAAAACGGGGGGTGAATACAAGAAACGCCAAGCTGCTGCTTTTTTTGTTGCTTTTGTTCGCCGGATCATGATCATCTTCCTCCTTTTTTAATCACAACATCGTACGTAGCTCGGCTGGGTTTCGACAGACAAAACGACGTGTTCACACATACACACACACACACACTCTTCACACACACAAAGCATTGTCAGAAATAATAGTGCACACATCTACACAGGGTTGTGTGTTGTAGCTAACGTTAGCCACAATAACTCCTCTAACACTTACAACACCTAAACCTAACCTACTACCCCCCCCCCCTCTCTCTCTCTCTCCATATAAAAGCCCATTTATACAATTAGCTGTAGAGTCACAGCTGGTCCGTGGCCGACAACAACAGTGTCGTGTTGGCAAAAACACCAAGATAATATTCAAACACAAAGAAAATGTGTAATAATGAAGCTGCTAATGAGCTGAAATAGCCTTTTCTCTGCTAGCCTGAGCTGAGCCTGAGCTGCTGTGCTGTCGTCCTCCTCCTCCTCCTCCTCCTCCTCCACTTTGTTCAGGGTGGCTGAAAGAAAAAAAAAACCCGAACAAGGAGGAGGAACAACTTCCCACCACAGCCGAGGTTTGTTGAGTTAACGCTGTTAACTCGCGGTGCAGCCTGTTATTATTGACACCGTAAATAAATAGGAAACTAACTAACTACCGCTATAACTAGTGCCCCACTCGACTCGACTGTCACTCAAGACACTCATTAATGAAAACACAGCTCACTCACACATCTAACAAATACAAAAAAAAAAAAAACCTTTTAATGTGTCCATGTTGGGCGGGTTTAGCCGTGAATTTTACTTTTAACAGGGCCACAGAGCTAACACTGGTTAGCCAGCCCAGCCATGAAGGCAGCCAGCCGAGGAGAGGAGAGCAGAGGAGGGCAGAAAGAGAAAAGCCTCCGATGCAATGATCCGACCAACAAAATGGTTGTGACTCTCAGGGACTTTTCCCCTTGGTCGTGTCGTGTGTGTGTATGAGTGTGTGTGTGAGAGTGTATGAGTGTGTATGTGTTGTCTTCTTCTTACCTTCAGCTTCTGGAAGTGCTGCTGCTGCTGTTGCTGCTGCTGTTGCTGCACTTGCTTTTGTGTTATAACGAAAGGCTTGTCTTGAATTTGGTTGATTTGTTTCGCGGTGCTGTGCGCCGCCTGAATCTTCGCCATTATCCCCGGCGACAGGAGCAGGAGCAGCCGGAGCAGGAGGAGGCTGGAGAGCCGCCGCTGCTACCACCACCACCACCACCACCACTACAACTTGAGAGAGAGGGGGGGACGCAGCTTCGGTCGGGGTTGCTCCTCCAGTTGTTGGCTAGCCGACAAGCCTTCCTCTCGGTCGGGAAGCCAGCCTGCCTGCTGCCTGCCACAGCAGCGAGCAAACCCTACTTTGCCTGCCTGGACAGTGTCGGCTCGGCGCAGCTACGAGGACGGAGTGGAGGCTGGTGACAGACAAGCTGCTGCTGCTGCTGCTGCTGCTGCTGCTACTCGCTGCGACTTTGATTCAACATCACCGAGCGGATTACGCGAACCGAGCCAAAACAAACAAACAAACAAAAAAAATAAGCAAAAAGGGGGACAATGGTTGCCGTTTATCTTATTTAAAATAACTATCGCCTGTCTCTTTAAATTCGGCGGCAGCGGTCTGTCTTGGCGTCCGGAAGCCAGAGTAGGCAGAGTGAAAAACTGAAAAAAAAAAAGAGTGAAAAATTGAAGTGCGCAGCCGCAGCGATGGGAGGAGCTGAGTTCACAGGAATCAGATTGCTCCACTCCCCCTTCACTGCTACAAAGAAACAGCGTTACTCCATGCAAACCGATAGCTACATACTTCACACTGTAACCCGCAACTACAACAACATCGACGGTGGACCGAGCCGCCCGACCGTGAGGGGGGAATCGATACTGGGCCGATGATAATCTGCAGCACATCTCTAACTGGAGGCTTATATGAGCGAAATGAAGCGTGGATTCAGCTTGGTCTTCACTTACTAGAGCTGGAAAGAGGGTGGGGGGTGGGGGGCAGTTTTCGACAACTTCATTGTGTGTTTATTTCAAGGAAGAAAGGAGGAGGGAATAGTTTTAATAAAATTTATTAGGAAATTACTTAAACGTGCTAACATATCAGGAGGAGTAATAATGACTGTAAACGGCTGGGATAAAGCATGGGCTTAGTTTACAACCACTGCTGCTTCACAGTAGGACAGCATATAATGATTTTCATTTTCAATCAATTGAAAATAATAAAAACACCCACAAAAAAAACAAGTGATAAATGTGCTACAGCAGCTTGTGCCATCACCCGATCCAATCCTATCTGATTTTGTCCAACCAAGAGTTACAAATCCTAAAACAATACACAATTTATTTAGAGCAGCGAAGTTGCATGCTCAAGCAGCTGGAAACAACAAATGCTTGGCAGAGTTTTCTTGAAAAGTATCTAAAGCAATTGATCATCAAAACAGGTTAATAAGGTTACTGATCATTGCAGTTGTGTTTAACACTACAGTCCATGTGTTTATTTGTTAACTACTGCAGCTATATCCAGATTAGCCTGTTCATTTATTGTTGGTTTACAAATGTTGATCCAGGTCACCACCCTGGGACAGGACCAGACAATTAGCAAACAATGAGCTAAAGTGTACTTTTATCAAAAATATGTGATATCGTCTTTATTGGTGAAACTAACTTAACACATGTTAATTAATCAAACCAATGAAAACAGATGAAAAGGTGGTCTGTTGGCCATCTAGCCTTGAGTGCAGCATGGATGTTTTGCAGCCAAAAGGTGCAGAGAGGTATCCCCTGTACGTGGTCTGTTAACATGCGTTGGCAGCTAGTTTCCATCTCTGTAGCCACTGCTGAAAAGTCAGGCCCCCTTTACTGACATCAGGAAGGACATGTTGGACCGGTTGATCCCACCTACAAGAGTGAACACGCCAGACAGTAAAAAAAAAGTTATCCAGAAGCTTAACATCTGTGCAAAAATACAAACAGATTTATGTTCAGAATAAATCTACACACAATCCAAGTGGTAAAGGCTAAAGCCTGACTCAACTATTAAAAAGAGAATGGTTTTGTCCTGTTTTTCATAGTTTTGACATAATGTACAGTTACTCAAATAAATGTAGTCTCACATTTGCATTACTTTACATTAAAGAAAACTAATGTCCATAGACCATAATTGCATCCTGCTCAGACTCATTCGCTCAAATTTAGTAACACAATACATTAATTTCATTAAAGTATGATTTCACTAAGACACAAATCGTAATAGTGAATTATTAACTAGCAACAACTTGTCAGTCACATGACACTTCTACTTCACAATGCATCTCATTCAAGATGAAATGCCAGTAGTTTGATAATCAGACAAATCTGCAGTTAAACATAGCTGTCTGAACAATTTATCGTAAACACATCATAATCCACTGCATTGTAAAATGGTGTGTGCACAGTTACTGTAGGCACAAGAAGAAAGGTGAACCAGTAAGAAAGTGTTGAAAATCGACTGTATATTCAGAGCAGGCAGCGTGAAGGAGAACATGTCATGTTTATAGATGTAGTTCAGGTAACAGACTAGTTTAAAACCTTTGCTATGATACTGTGAAAGTAGACTCAGTTTGAATTGTTCTTTGTAGACATTTCTAAACGCTTTAAAAATGCAAAATGTGTCGCATCAACTGTGCAGCAAGTTATCTGCTTCAGAAATGTTCCTCACCAGTAAGAGATGGCAGTTTTGACTTGGTCTCCATAAGAAAGGCCTTGAGCACAATGTTGGGTGAGGCTTCTGACTCTCGGTACCAGAGACATTAGAAGCTTCTGATCCTCCTCCACAACTCTGGACAGCAAGGCTAAAAAGCACAGCGGACAGAGGACAAACAGTACATTTGTTGTTACTACAACTCATGACAGTTTCTAAAACATATTCTCGACAAGTTAATACTAAATACACAATCTGTCCAAACGGCCAAAAGGAGCACTTGTTACTGTATCCTCTGAGCGTGATAAAAGCCTTTCTCTTGATTAGTTCCTCTGATTACCTTTCTGATCAGACGCATGCAGCATTTTCGCTTCCTTCTGTATTTTCTGCAGGGTAACAGAGTGAAGTTTCAATAGCTGACGGAGAAAGCGTAACTCAAGCTGCTGGGAGTGCGCCTGGAAACACAACTCTTCGGGAGCCTAGGAAGAAGAAGAAAAAATTGTCTGTGTTAAAATCAGAGAAAGGGACAAAGGACAAGTAATTTAATATGAACATTAAGTTGCACGGTAAGAGTTTGTAAAACTAGCAGATGTACCCAAAGAGAAAACTCACAGCAGCCTAGAAGATACAGGGCTATTGATGCTCTGCATCTGTAGATACACTGATTTTCATGGATATTAATTTTATCAGTTGTTAGTGAGAGGACTGGGGTCAAGCGATGGCGGTGAGAGCTGGTTAATTAAAACACTGTGGGCAGGTAGAGTTTAAGGAGCAGTGTGAAGTGTGGGAGCTGCTAAAACAACTTTTATTCCAATCCAGGAAGTGTTCACGGGTAAATTTCACATGCACAGTTTATGCGTCCATTTTTCATTTCATTTCAATGCATAGTTTAAAATGTACAGTTAGCTACCATGTAAGATTGTGAGAAATGATAATGGCACTGGGGCCCAAGGTTATAAATAACTGACCCACAAGTTCTTCAATCATTGGTTGATTCAAAAGATATGTTGAAAAAGACACAAGTGCAAATATGAAGCAGAGAGTTTTGATAGGAAGGACAAGCTTCTTGACAGAGCAGTAGTTCACACATTGTGCTCACTTGACATTGTTATATGCATATTTTTTCGATTCAAGCAAATAAGTTCATAAATTACATGGGAAACAACTTGTTTTGATTTGAATCATCTGCAACTGAATTATGGATCACATGGACATTACCGAAGGTCTGACACGCATGTATACTGCTGCTCTGGCCAAAAGACAATAGAGGAGAAGATGTCACCATTATTGCAAGAGAGTGATGCATTAACACTCACCTTGTACAGTGGGAAAGCCAGACTCTGACACATGCTGCTGAAGGTTGAAGACTGCAAGCGATGGATGGACAGGCACAACACAGGGATCCTTTGAATTCTGAAATACAAGAAGTGTATTTTTTCTATTTTTGTTCAGCACTCGATCAATAGTATGATTAAAAATTATTTTCTTGTGTTGCACTCTCTAAAAGAGAGTCAAATGCTTCAGGCCACTGCAGCCGGAGCCTCAGGTGCACCACTGATGCAGTCAGATCATTTTCTGACAGATATTATTGCTCTGTCTCTCTCATCTCCCTCCCTCCCTCCGTGAATTCATAATTCATTATTAAATCCAAAAGAACTCAACACAACTGAGGACAAAAACTGTTGGCAGCCTCTTTTGTGTAAGCCTTTTTGATTTATTAACAAATACAAATTTTTCTGGCAGTGAAATATCTGCTCCGTTATGAAGTCCTCAGTTCGGGTGTTGATTTAGGAAGCGTTTCCTAAACTGGAACAAAAATAAAATTAGATTGGTTATGTAGTAATGGCAACTTTCTCTTACTCGTCAACAGTCCTGCGGTCCAGAGCGGGAAGGGAAATCACTCCAAACTGTCTGGCATCCTTAGAAATAGAGTTCCTTAATCTGTTGGCTGCAGTGGTGACATCTTCAAACTGTGGCACCAGCTTACCCTGGATGAATTCCTGTAACTGAAGCAAAAAAAGAGGCAGAGAAATCCTCAAGAGATGCCCAGAAATTTGATTCTATATGACAAATGTTTTTTATTATTGTTTTTTTTTTTAGCTTAAACAAACCAAAACATTTCTTTCACCACAGCACAACGCAAATGTTTGTCTACTTAAGAGTCACAGATGGAGAACAACCACACCTGTCTGTGCAGATGGATCAGCTCCGTCTTGGCTGTGGAGTTGCCTTTAATCAGACCTCTGATCTGCTCCTGTCTGAGAACCTGCAAAGACACAACAACACAGCATGCTCTACGGTATATGTTGCAGAAATATTGACAGCTCTTCATTATGAGTTCATAAAAAATCTGGCAAGTCAAGATGTTTATCTCCAGACAGTCAACGCAAGATATAACCAAATCCTCTCAGACCACATTTTGCTGAATAATCACTGATATAATGTATCTGAATGTGTATGAAACAGTAAGGTGAAGTGAATTCCCTCTCACCACTAGCTGCCTGAAGTCCAGGATGCTTTTCCATTGGCTGTGGAGGTTTCTAAGAGCCTCCTGTCGGCTTCTGGCATGTTGCTCCAGCTGGATACACTGCTCTCTGATGTGATCTCTGGCTGCTGCCTGCATCACACACTGGAGTTCCAGCTCTAGGGCCGACCTGACAGCAATACAGAGAGTTCAAGAAAAAAAATTAAGGCATGGTAAATTCTAGACAGTAATTTTTTTTATTTGACAAGAACTAATAAATATATACCGGTACTTGTATTTGAGTATTGGTTATCTTGGCAATAAATGTGGAAACAACACACAACACATTTCAACACTAACATACTAAATGTTCTTCCGGACTTTCGTTTTCCATCATAGGAAATTACTACAATATCAATCGTGGGATCCACAGAGTACAGTGTCTGATGCCCCATCCAGCAGAATATAATTTAGATAACACTTCTGTCTGAATTTCATGACCTGATTAACAAACTCTACAGTGAGTTGACCTACTGTGCCAAGGTGTCATTATGGAGTCCATCTGCAATTCCAGACACCTCCAGCTGTGCCTCCTCCTTGCAGGCCTGCAGCTGGTTTTTGAGCTGCTGGACTCTGGAACGAGTTCGAGCCAGTTCCACTAAACTTTGCTCCACCTCTTCCCAGGCATCCTAGAAACCCCCCCAAAAATATACATTTGTCACAAATGCCAGAAAGCACACAGACCTGTCTTCTTTTTATATAATTTCATATGGAAGTGTCAGTGAGTGTTTGTGTTTAGGACCTGTAAAAGGCTCTGAACTGGTGGTAACTCATTATCCTCTTCTGCTGACATGTCTAGTAGGTGATTGCTTTCATAGCGGAACCTGCAATGAACACGTAAAATGCTGTAGCATTTGAAGATTTTGAACGAAACCATCATGACGTGAAAAACAAACATCAAAATAATGTGATGGTATGCCTTACCGCAGAGCTGTCACATCCTGGGTCACATCCAGAGAAGCCAGTTTGTCCTCTAGTTCCCTCTGCTCTCTGGAAGCTAAATACTGTAACGCTGAGAGGATATGATTTGGAGGATAACCACCCAACAGGTTCTGATGCAACGACAAGCAACAACATGTTAATTCAAAGTGAGACTTCCAGCTAATATATATACACACACATGTAACAAAATATTCAAAAAATGTTGACAAAAATACACCAACCTCCACAGCACTCAACCAGTATTTAAACATGGTAGTCCTCTGCTGACGGGTCATACTGAGAGCATGGAAATTCAAGAGTGAAAGTTAACAATAATCTGTTATATGATTTGTTAATGGTTGGTTGATATAAATACTATGCCCACAATAGTTCTTACCGTTTGACTGTAGAGTTTGTCGTTTTCAGTTCACTCTCTTGTAAAGACTGATAGAAGTGGACCCTGGCATCACACAGCTCTCTCACCTCACGCTGACAGGGGAAAATAAAAGAAATGATGATTTTCTTTAATCAGCCTGCCACGGCAGCTTGGACTGCATTACTTGTACTCTAAGTAAGTGTTTTTATTTTATTTATTTATGTTTTGCTTTCAAATGTGCAGATTTGGATCACAAAATTTCCAAAAAAATTGTCAAGACAACATTTGTCTCAATCAGCTTTTGAAGTAAATATTCCTTAAACAGCAAAACACAACAAATAAGCTAAGAACCTAAGAAACCAGAAGATGGCATTCGGTACATATAATTTTGATGTTATTTGTCTCCTCCTTCAATATACACTATATATTAACAGTATCTGCATGACAACCGGAACTGAAGAAGCCTTTTGGATGTGGGTCTTTAAGCAACTATGACCAAGTACTGTTATTCAACTCAACCCTTCTTGGATAACTACAGCCTGGGTGACAGTTTTGACACACAACACATTAAAATCTGCTCAGTAAAATACATAGCAGGTTTAGGCAGCTCTTACCAGGACCTGAGCCTCTGCTGTGGTTTTGGAGTTTACAGTGTCCGCATCACTGCTGCTTGAAGACTTATCAAACAGCACTTCAACCTCTGCTTTCCTGTGAAACACAATGCAGTAACTCCTTTTAATATCTCGATGTCATTCGCATGGGTCAGTAAATAGGCTACATTCATTTCTATTTATTTCAGCCTTACCTGGCCATCTGCTCCACTGCCTGGCAGTGCCCTCTGATTTTTTGTGCATCCTCAGATAACATCTTGGAGCCCGCGATGCAGTTCTGCTTGAAGGCCTGGAGAAGCAGCTCTCTGCGCTGGCTGTCCTCCACCTGGGCCCAGGTACGACCGATACACTGTTCTGTAATGACAGTAGAAAAACACTGGTATGACATCATTCAGCATATTTCTGTGCCAAGAAACCGTTTATATTGTGTACACACACACAGTAGTCAAAGTGTATGACTGTAATTAAATACTGTGAGTGCAGCTTCCCAGCCCTCGCTGCATGAGATGAACTAACCTTGTGTGGCCAACTGTTCCTCTGTTCCACTGATCTGAGAGTCCAGGTGACTGATCTCAGCTCTCAACTGCTCGATCTTCCTCTGAAGCTCTCTCTGTTTAGCAGCTTCACTCTGGCCCTCCGTCTGCTTCAACTGTGAGCAAGCAAATACACCACCATACAGAAACATATTTCATCTCATCAGTAGCTTTCGTAGTGAGATGACCAATTCCACCTTGTGTATGATATTAAACCATCAATACTACAACAGGGAAGAATACAAGCTGTGTCCTACCTCTTTGTCTTGAAGAACTTTGTACCTTGAAAATTACAGTGCTAAGGAAATCACCCAATGACATGATATAACATGATAAATTGGAAATGGCTGTGGTAGCTAAGGAAATTCAGCATCTACTTGAGTGATAGTAAGACTTGTGTACAATTATTTCTAGGGGTATTTGTAATAAGATAGCACAGCAGATACTTTACATAAGGCAGAGAGAGAGAAGGAACGGTAAAGGTCCCTGAGATTTGAACCAGACACAACCAAGGACCCAAGATACTAACTCTATTCTGTCTCAATGATTTTAGAGTGACATCAGAAAAAATCCAATTATATATCAACTTTCTGAACACACCATTGTACAGTGCATTTGGAAAGTATTCAGACCCCTCCATTTTTTTAGACTTTAAATTTAGCTCACGTCCCTCCCATTTGGATAATCAATGAGAAATTTCTCCATCTGAATTGAGCCTTTAGGACTTGTGTGAAAGGATACCACTGCAGGTTGCCACGCATCATCCTCACGTTCCTGGAAAAACAGACACAGTCAACATCTGTCCAGTCAAAGAGTGAATAGTGAATGTAGAGGCTGTGGTGTACTTTAGGGATCAGGCCATGTATCAGTCGTCATGTTTTCCTTAATGCCGAGCAGACAAATATGGGCTGAGTGGGTTATTGGTTAACGTATAAGAAAATCAGTAGTACTCTAAGCATACGTTATCAAAAAGGTTAAAAAAAAAATAGAAAGACATCGTGAAGGCTAACCTCTGCTGGAAAACGTGCTGGATGACATATTTCCATATGGACTTCCCTGTCCCAACACAGAGCCTGGAAAACAAAATGACCGACGTTAACGTTACTTCACCGCTGCAAAGTAACTTAAGCACTGATTGTGAGGGCGTCTACTTTTTCAGTATTAGTGAGTAACGAGCCGATACCCACGTTTTAAAGTAGCTGTCATTGGGCAGGCTGTCCGGGGGCAGGTTGAACTCCTCCGTGGCCCACCGCTTCAGCTCCTGCACCAGGTTTCTCTCCGCCATGGTGACAGACAACAACAACAAGCAGCCGGGGCGGCGGTAACGTTAACCTGTCAGCTAACCAAGTTTACTCGACTCGCTGACCGCATTCAACCACAAACCACGCCGATTATGATCGATTGACTTTATCTGTTCGCCGAGAAAAACGAAACCCTATTTTATTACACCAACATTAATTTAGAAACTGTATTTTTCTAAATCTGAAACTCTAAAAAATTTCAACTTCCCGCCCGTTTATGACACTTCCGGTCTGCACATCCGCTGACACAGCGCCGCCGCTGGTTGTTTTCTGTTATTGTTGCTGTGACGTATTATAAAAACCAAAGTAACATTTTGTTTTATTTTGGGGAAAAAGAAGAATAAACCGACAAAACATTAATTTCATACAATTCTGACGATTATTTCACATAATAGTTACATAAATAGACAGATAAAATAAGTAAAACAATAATAAAGAATAATCAAACAAATAAATACAAAGCAAGAAGATTGTGATGGGTGAAATTTATCATTTTTCATACCTTTTATTTTATCTATATTTCAATACTTTTGGGTTTTGTTGATACCTTTTGTCACTAAATTGTACATATTGAGTTTAGTGTAAATGATTCAAACAGAAAAAATATGTGAAGTCATTTGAGCAACAAGCTACACTGATTTAAGAGTGAAATAAAGTATAAGGATGTTACAAGCAAAGACACCACTGAAAACGAAAATTTTGCTTGACAAACCACGATATTATATTGTTTCATATAGCTGGATACACTTTAGCCTCATCATACAATCTAATTTATCTTACTTATTAACTTTCTGACAGACAGGAGGCAGCAGGTGACACTGGGGAAGATCACATCCATCCAGGATGTGCTCGCCACTGCTTTTCTCCGTCTACACCAATGACTGCACTTCAAGAGACCACACGTCTGTTAAACTGGTGTGGTCAGAACAACCTAGAGCTGAACCCTCTTAAGACTGTGGAGATGACAGTGAGCTTCAGGGGAGCCCCCCAACACTGCCCCCATCACTATACTCAACACCACTGTGGCTACTGTGGATGCTTCCAGGTTCCTGTGGACCTCTATCCACTATCTCCCAGGACCTGAAGTGGACATCAAACACAGATAGCATCATCAAAAAGGCCCAGCAGAGGATGTACTTCCTGCTGATCCAGTTCTACTCTGCAGTCATCCAGTCGGTTCTCAGCACTTCCCTGATTGTCTGGTTTGGTTCAGCCACCAAACAGGATGGACACAGACTGAAAAGGACTATCAGGACTGCAGAAAGCATCATTGGTGCCAAACTGCCCTCCATCCAGGACTTATACACCTCCAGAGTCAAGAAACTGGCAGCAAACATCACTGCTGACCCATCGCACACAACTTGTTCACACTTCTCCCCTCTGGTAGGCGCTACAGAACACTGTACACCAACACAACAAGACACAAGAACAGTTTCTTCCCACAGGCCGTCACTCTGTTGAACACCTGATTCTGTCATACATCCTCAATAACCATCTATATCAATATCACCCACTTCCTCATCGCTGAATAATTTCATGTCCCACTGTCACTGCCATATCCTGCCTACTGTAGATATTGCAATACAACCCTGCTGTAAATAACATATATACTGTATTTATCCAGTAATTATTAATCTCATTGCACTACTACCTCGTTGTTTATTTGCACTACCAACTGACCGCCTTAATCCACCTGCCACTTTACTTATCTATGTTTGTACTTGTACGTGTTCTCTGTTGTATTATGTTATTGCTCAGTTGTTGCTGTCATCATTCTGTATGTCTTCTGTAAGTCAAATTCCTTGTATGTCTGCACATACTTGGCAAATAAATGTGATTCTGATTCTGATTAATTGTGCTCTAAGTCAATTAAGTCCCAAAATAAACAGTAATGGTATTTTTAATTGGAAAAATCACAATCACTCTTCAGTTCTATAGTTCCATCATCTTTTATTTCTTCATTTACTACAAAGAATCAACCATGTAGTATATGTCTAGATGCACAGCATTAGACTTTCTGGCCATAACTGCATTATTTCAGCCAATCACTCTTCAACCTTAGTAATCTAAGGATCACTGTAAACATGGTGCACATACTGTAGAAGCCTTAGCAGGTGATTATGTTAAGTTTTATGTCTCATGTCATCTTTTCATCTGACAGATGATTCATTCATTGAATGTTTTACCATATAACAAGTATGTTAAATAAATTAAACCTGAGTTAAACAAAAACTAAAAATGTTCCCTCCCCATCCAGATTCCACAAAAATGAAAACAGGATCATTTAAAAGTAAGGCCTATGATTTCTTGTAGTGAATACAAAACAAATGAAAATCAACCCACTTGCACGTTTTTAAAAAGTAAAAAAAAAGAAAATTACAATCATCATGAAGGCACACACATCAACAAAAAAAATCTCCTCAACAACTCTTAGCATTTAGAAAAAAGACTATCTCAGTTGTTCTTAATGTCATTTCCTATATGAGAAAATGTCACAAGATGCCTTAGATTGTACTGTATTTTCATAGCACCAAGTTTATGAACCACCAAGTGATGACGCCCTGGATCCACTCATACTTTAATTTATTTAAGTTACCGTATCCTGGTAAATAGATTTAAAACTGATACAGATTCCTGGAAAAAAGAAAAAAGAAAAGAAAAGAAGAAAACTAGATTAATTATTATGGAAATGTAGAGAGTTTGGTGAATGCTATACAGTATTCCCAAACAAAAGTGCTTTCTCACCTTTGTTGACCTTGTTTTGCTGAATACGTTCCAGAAGCGAAGCGTCTCATCTCCAGCTCCTGTCACTATCGCCTCGCCATCCGGGGACATCGCCTTCAAAAAAAACATTAAACATTCATGAGGCTGCTGCCAGATATTCTGGCAAAGATGGCAGGTTTTAACATCACCATCACCATCACTAACATCACAGAAATGCATACTGACCAGGTAGAGGACTCTATAGGAGTGTCCTGTGAGCTTGGCCACCTGAGTGAGAGCCGGATATTTCCACACCAAGATCTGATTCTGTGAGTAGCCGTGTGTGCTCACCTGGAAAGAAAGGCAATAATTATAAGTCACAGTGCCAGGTAAATTGTGCTTTGTGTTATTTAATATCATTCACATTGTGCCATAGAAGAGGACCAGCTTCTCCCAGAGCTAACAAGTTCAACTTCCTTGGTAACACCATCTATTACATCACATACTGTAGAACAGCATTAACATTATTTTTGAGGAAGTTGAAGTTAAACATTTAATTAAATATAAAAAACCTCATTGTTGTTACTATAAAAACAATAGCACTAGATAGTGGCTACAATCATCTAACAAATGATTTAAGGGTGAACGGAAAAACGCCATGATAGCACAACTCACAAGATTCTAAAACACTTGTTATAAATTACACTGGATGTTTCATAGAGTTAAAGGGATAGTTCAACATTTTGGCAAATTGGCCCATTGCCATAATCGCTATAGTCATAGCAGTAGGTTCGTTACCTTTAATTGTAGGTGTAAGCTATTTTCAGTACGGCGGAGCGCAGCAGCTGGCTGCTCAGAGCTACGCTATGGAGGCTAACGGAATTTCTTGGTTTCCCTCATTAAACTCATCAAATTCAACATCCCAAAACTCCACAGCGCTTTTGTAGACAAGTTGTGACCTGCACAACCACCACGCTATGAGATAATGACGGAACGATACGAAACGGAGCCGTTTTCGAGGTAAATACAGGGTAAATACGGAGACTGCTTGCTGAAAAACTGTCCCTGAACGCAACGCGCATCAGCGGTTTTGTATGTATTTACCTCGAAAACGGCTCCGTTTCGTATCGTTCCGTCATTATCTTATAGCGTGGTGGTTGTGCAGCTCACAACTTGTCTACAAAAGCGCTGTGGAGTTTTGGGATTTTGTATTTGATGAGTTTAATGAGGGAAACCAAGAAATTCCGTTAGCCTCCATAGCGTAGCTCTGAGCAGCCAGCTGCTGCGCTCCGCCGTACTGAAAATAGCTTACACCGACAATTAAAGGTAATGAACCTACTGCTATGACTATAGCAATTATGGCAATGGGCCAA
Source organism: Trachurus japonicus (assembly GCF_045865225.1). Taxonomy (NCBI): domain Eukaryota; kingdom Metazoa; phylum Chordata; class Actinopteri; order Carangiformes; family Carangidae; genus Trachurus; species Trachurus japonicus. The sequence continues at coordinate 16,200,410 of NC_140910.1, forward strand.
TTTGCCAAAATGTTGAACTATCCCTTTAAGAAATGTCATAAAAAAGACTAATGTCAAAGTAAAACATCTTCACAAACTGATGTAAATTGAGGTCAAATGTCTTATAACTGAAATGATTAATTACACAAGTATTCACTTCACTTAGTATAACACAGGCAAAGGGCTGTACACCAGCTGTGCACAATATGTTTCAGAGGTGACTCACCAGCTCATTAGCATGCTTGGACCAGGCCAGGTTGCAGACCTGTGAGCCCGTGTCCATACACTGCAGCGGCTGCGATGTCAGCGTGTTCCAAAATCGGATGCAGCGGTCGGCAGTGCCGCCTCCAGAGGCCAACAGGCCGTGCTGGTGGGGCGACCAGGCGATGGCTTTGACTGCTGCCAGATGATCCATGTACGTCTGCACTGGGCTCAGCGAGGAGTGGTTCCAGACCAGCAGCTGAGATGACAAACACAGTCAGTCACCCTCATCGATGAGCACGGCGGATGTGAGTGGATGAACAAAGGCAGAGGCAGGTTTGATGAATGTAACAACTGTACCTTGTTGTCATTGCCACCAGAGGCGAGTAGCTGATGGTCAGTGCTCCACTTCAAGCCACACACTTCTTGTCTGTGCCCCTGCAGCCGCCTCTCTGACTGCAGTGGAGGCGTCCGTATGTCTCTTTGAAGAATCATACGGTCGCGGCTTCCCGAAGACAGCTGGTCCGCGTTCCACGCTAACGCTCCTGTAGGACAGAGTAAACTGTCTGTCACATTGTGTCAGAAGGAAACTATAAAACATGGAAAGCATTACTTCAGCCTCGCTTTAATCTACATTGAGGGTTTAAATAAAGCAAGTGTTCACACCAACTCTAGCCGTGTGTCCTTCCAAGGCAAAGAGTTTCTTTCCAGCACCAGCATCCCAAATCTGAACATATCCTTTATGAGTCCCCACTGCCACCAGGTTACCCTGAAACATGAAAAATAATTTGATGAATAAAAACTAACTAACTAAAAACTAACTGTCCTCACAGCTCTTATTGCTGTATGATATGTGTACTTACCCTCTCAGACCACCCAACTGATGTGACTGAGTCTCCTTCCACTGACAGATCACACAGCCTCGTTACCTGAGAGAGAAACAAAACAGTTAGAGTTAGAGCGTCACTGTGACACTGTGTATTAATTAACGCTGCAAAGAAAAACAGAGACACAGAGTGTAGTACCTGACTGGTGCAGGCACTCCACAGGTACACACATGTACCCAGCCCAACACTGAGCACATTGAGAGAAGACCAGTCCACTAAGTTGAGGTAAAAATCATCCTGCAGCTCTGGTGCATCAAGCACTTTAAACGGGATCTTTGAGATCTTGCGAGTTGGCTTCCTTGGTGAACGTAACAATTTTTGACTGTAAGAGGAAAAAGTCAAACTTAATAAAACATTGATATAAAAATGTACATTTCTCTTTATTCACAGTGTGACAACACAGTATTGACTGATCAATAACAACAGAACTACGTATATAGAAAAATATTTTAAAGCATGCTTCTACCTTTTGTTGCTGACAGGTGACAGGGAGTAGGGGGATATACTGGTGCCATCATCTGGAGATGACCTTTTTGTATTAAGTGAATACTGCAAAGAAAACAAAAGCAGACACATTCACATTATCCACCAGCTTCAGGAAAATAACATAAAACCCTGAAAACAATCTGTGCACATAGTGAACTGGGGCATTCAACTTTACTTTCGCTTTTCTGTCCCTGCTAATGACCCAAGAGCATGTTTTATACGTCTCTGTTCTAACATGACATGATAAATGTGTTATATTGTTCAATATTTAAGGAGTAAGAGACAAAATGTTCATACAGTGAAGAGACTTCTCTTCTCGGGAGTGGATGGCTGTAGGCGCCTGTCCTCTGTCTGGGGGTCCTGAATCTTTTCTATTCCTGCTCCCAGAAGTTCATTTTTCAGCAAAGCAGAGTAGGCCAGCCCATCTGCTGCAGACACACAGATATTACAGATTCATAAGACTGTTAGAACAAACATAAAAATCACAAACCTAGATGCACATACGCAAGAAATTAATTTTCAAAAATTACATTTACAAAGTGCATTTACCTTTGATATTATCAGTAGAGGCGTCCTTTGTTTTTCTGTTCTGACTTGGTGACTTCTCATTTTCCTAATCAGAAATGACAAACATGCTGTGACTGATTCTAGACAGGCTACATAAAGATTCACAATATTAACAACTTTAACAGACTTTTCTTTTTTTATTTTACATTTTGAATATTGTAAAACACATTATATAACCACAGTTCAGTACATTAACCTACATTGATCCTGTGGAAGTTGATGTTCCAGTTGGCCCCTGCTCTGGTTGGGATAAATCTGTCTCCAAGCTTACTGGGTGAGGATAATGGGGAACCAGTGGGTGTTCGACTGTTGAGACTCCGTGTCAATTTCTGCAAAACCAACATATTAATTTATTTTATGGACGTTTGATCACCCTTTTCACCAGTTCTGTGCAAAGATTATAAGCACACTATATGTTTAGATTCTTATTCATCACATAGGGGGCCACCGGGGAGATGATTAGTCTTTAAGAAATCCAAATTCACTCTGCAGGATGACAATGAGCTCAGACTATCACAGTTATAAAGAGCTATGTTCCTGAACAAGATGAACTAGTGAGGGAAACCTGCAACAGATGGTCTGGCCTCAATGAGTCCTGATAACAATATCCGACAAGTCAATCTGAGATTACACAAAGAAACCGAGGACACTGAGACAGCCTGAATCCTCAGAAGGACTGTGGCAAGTTCTCCAAGTTGCTGGAACAACCAACTTGCCAAGTACCACAATAAACTGTGCAGCTAGGCAACTAGTTTTTTTGTTCCCTGCATGTGGTATAAAATGATCTGGTAAATTAAAAAAAATAATAAAACATTTGTGTGTTGTATCCTCAGCCCTTACTTTTAGTCCCTAAAACCTTTTATCAATACTGTAAATCATCTGTCAATCATCAAGGTTAGCATAGTGTAACATAGCGTAATAAGTAAGAGAGGAGAAAAGAAAGACTCACAACAGGACTCAAGTTGTCATTCTGAATATTGATTTGGCGTAGGAGGCGATGTTCATATTCTGGATCCATCCTAGTCCCTGATCCTCCAAACTGGGAAGATGGACCTGCCAAATACATGAATGAAAATGTCTTCTTTTTTTCTGTTTTTAGCATACATGTACTGTAATTCTTTTGTTGTAAAATCTATGTCATGACATAAATTACTCAAGATGAAAACCAAAATTCTATCTATCTATCTATCTATCTATCTATCTATCTATCTATCTATGAATAAGAATTACTTTTAACCCACTCCTATCTATCATTATTGGTGCTGTTTAGCATAATGAAAGATTATAGTTAGCCAAAAAAATTATACTTTGTTTTAGTATGACTGGCAGTCTGATAGAAAAAAGATAACATTTCACAAAATATTTCAAAGGTTCTTCCAGCTACATTTATATAAAACTTGGTTTAATAATATCCCTTAATTTTCTGCATTTCATCTGTGACCCACTGTGCAGCCCATTCACTCAAGCCTCTCCCCTCCTAAGTAACAACAGACTCATCCACTCAGTTATGACACGACTAACTTTAAACTGTTCAGCTCGAAGAAACACGACGTGAAAAGCTTTATCATGTATGTACATTTACTGTGTTTATGATGTTTATCTTCTTCGGCCATGTTTGTAGCTGCTAAAAGGGAGAAAAGCTAATGATAATAACTAGCAGCAGCTAACTCGGCTAGCTGCTAACTCAGTCATATTTCAACAGACAACATACCAGCAACAACCGGTCAGTGTGTACGACGGCAAACACCAGCGACAACACCCGTCGGAGAGAAATATGAGGTGAAACAGAGCAAGAAACGCTAAGTTATTATTGTCTCTCAGAGGAAGGTTAGGTTGTTTGGCTCAGTCTCACTGAGGAGGAGAAGTGCATTGTGGGGGTTTTGACACTCCGCTGTGACGTGTGCGCGTGTCAAATAAAAACACGGAAACGCAACTCTGGTCTCCCAGGTGGAGTATCTTTGGTGGAGTTTAGCAGATGTTTTTAACAAAAAAAACATCTCTGGATGATGTAATTGTATTTTTACAGCACCACAGACTAAAGCTTTCATCAGTTGAATCAACACCTCCCCCTGAAACTTTCAACACAAATTCAACATTAACCTTCACAAGGGAATATTTAAAACAGGACTGTTGAATTAGTTTTGACATGGTGCAGTAGCCTATTGGTAGCCAAATATTTGACATGACAGAAATAATGTGTGAGTTACAGTTAGCCTATTCTCTCTCTATTTCTTTTTACTGTTCAATCTTCTATTTATTGCATTGTTATAATAAAAAAGTTCCTGTCATGTCCAAGTTTAAAATACAGAGGGCGCAATAGTTCCACTGTCAATCTATCATTGTGCAACGGTGAAGCTGATAGGCTACTTTACTCATGGGCCCATGCTGTAGGTCTCCTGATATCTAAATTAACTTTTTTTAACCATCATTTATGTTGCTGTCAAACATGCAGGCCATAACTTACTGAATTCAGGACAGCAGCCACAATGATGAAAGAAAAATCAATATGATCAATAATCAATAGCCTATCATTCAGTCTTTTGCACGGAAATTCATGTGTACAAACAAAATTATTAACCACTAAGATTGAATACAAATTCACATTGCACTTTGTCAGACCACTTGGGCCAGTGGAGAAAAAGCAGCTTGTAATGTAATGTAGCATTTTGCTCAAAGACACTTTAGCAAGGTGAAGTCAGCCTTCTGTCTGTGGGATTAAAGAATCACGCAATTGAAAGTCCCGCTGAAACTATGGAAATCTATTTAATATATTCAAATTTATCTATGAGAAACCAGTGGGAGCCGTTTAGAGTATCTCCAATAGAAACGCAATGTGCTAAATTAAAAACATATTACAAAACTGATTTCAGAAGTAGAGAGTTTAAATGTATGAATGGTGTGCATGTTCAGGTCTGAAATCTAAACTGTTACATTGTGTTGTCTGTTGTTACAAATAAAAGATAATTAAATATATATATAAAGGAACTAAACAGAGAAATCAGTGAAATCCTGACTGTTCTGTGACAAAACCTGCTATCTGATAATCTAATCAGCTGCACAGGGGTATTTTTAGATCTAATGGCCTTGCATGCCTCCCCTCCTTCTTTAGATTATACTGTAACAGGATTATAAATTCAAATGTGTGTGTGTGTGTGTGTGTGTGTGTGTGTGTGTGTGTGTGTGCCTGTGATAAATGTTTTCAGTTTGTTTACATGTTTTGTGCCGATCCAAAAGCGCTGCCAAATGTACTCTGCCACCACCCTCCCCTGTACAATAGAGTATAGTCTCTGAAATGCACTGCTAATGACCATGTAGCTATGACAATAGACTGAGGCCTGTGCCTTTAATGTTGGCAAGTGTAGTGATGATAATCACACACACGGAGCGCACAGAGGGCCCCCTGTGAACTTCGCTGTGTGTTTTCTGGTGAGTGAGCCTATAGAAATGTACCACATCAGACACACAACATAGTTCTGCAAGTGTGAGGAAGCAACCACACACACACACACACACACACACACACACACACACACACACACACACACACACACACACAGTCTGTCTATCTGTCTCCTTCACACAGACACACCCACACAGCACTGGCGCCAACTACCAAATCCCCCTCCTCCTTAACTGACCTCTAATTATGTCATGCGAAAAAGCTGTATCCCATTGAAAAGCTCTCTTAATCAAACCCAATTAATTCCGCTATTTTCCCTTATTATCCTTTGCAAGGAACGCGTCTTTCCAATAAGACTGTTAACTCCAGCCATGGCCCTTTCAGATCTGCTGGGGTGTAGTAGCGAAATAATAGAGTGCACAATTAATCAATTAGTCATTAGGGGCTCAGTTGTTCTTAATGAACACAGTAGCTGTGTTTTGGAGGTGATTCAGTGTTTCCTCAATCATATAGGCTACTATCTTCCCCAACAACTTTTAACTTTAAGGGCCGGCATCTTCCTCTTGCGACCTTTGCAATGAGACTGTGTTTTGATCAGTCTATTAAACATTTTCTTTGTGATACTGTTGCTCTGCTCTCATGATTCCCATAGTCCACCTGTGATTTTCATCACTTGTTTGCAAGTGGGAGTTGGAGCTCGTGCAAGCTAAGTGAGCAAACGTCAACAATCCAAAAGCAAAACATAATGCATAGTGCAGAGGAACATCTTATGAGAATTTTCTTCACACTGATCTACCGCTGCCCAAGTCTCTCATTGCTAACCATTAAATGATACATCATGAACAAAGCTGTGTTGGTGCTTTTATTTTTTTTATTTTTTTATCCAGCTGAAACCAAGTCCATACACATAGGCCTAACCATAAATTATTAAAAGTGTGAGGCAATGCAAGCAAGGTCAATGAATTTAAGTATAAAGACCAGTCAAATCTTCAGGCAGTCAAGTCTCAATGAAGTCAGATCTCAAGGTACTGTGCTGAAGACGGGCAAAATAGTCAAAATATCACATGTTGCATATTTACCACATAGGCCTATGTCCTGTCCTGAAAGCCAGGAATGAGTGTACATGACCATGTCTCAAGTCTTTATTCGTGTTTTTCTAATTATATGTAGCATGTTGCTTCTCCTACTTGCACGTGAATGGCACAAGACATTTATTGGTCATGTTTCAACAGCATTCACTTCACTGTTGTGTCAAGAGATGGATTCATGTTCAGATTGTGTTTGTCCCAAGTATCAGGTCAGGAGGATTACCGACTGTGTCACCACAGGACTCAGCACCATCCTTATTCTTTGACAACAAGCAATATGACAGAAAATTGATTTTTCTGTACAATCCACATGTTGACATTGGATTAGGATATGCTTTTGGATGATAACATATGTAATACTGTAAAAGAAAAAATAGTGTACTGTAGAAAAAAAAGTCACTCAGGATATCTAGACTTTGTTAGAAGAATGTATTTGCATTCATGCAAGATTTGGCATTTGAAGCAATAATGGCATTTTTACATGTGCACAACCTGCAGACTTTGTCTAAATGTTGAATCATTTTAGAAAACAGGCAGATTTTAAGAGAAGTTCAGGAACTTGATGGTGAGAGAATAACTTGCAAAAACAGCTTCTAAAATGTATTTTTAGCACTTGTTTGAATATATATTTGGTTATTGCATGGTAGGGCTAACTCTCCATCTGAGTTTTTTCATGTTGATCTGCTGCTGCTCTTTTTCCCATGCTTTTTATTGTAGCACGCACTCCGGCTCAACGCATGCTTACCCCGGCCCCTGGCTGTGGCTATAGCCCCGACCTGGCCCCAGCTGAGCAGTGCCAAGCTGTCCAGCAGTTAGTTAGTGTCTGTTCAGGCCCGGCTCGGCCCGGCCTGGCCTGGGTACTAATCCCTGGGCTGTCAGAGGACCCCGCTCTGAACTCATCCTGCAACACAGGAAAACGCTCTAATTGGGGGATTTTCTACATCATTAACTCTGATGAGCAGCCATCCCACCCTCCCTCCCCTCTCTCTCTTCCTCTCCACTTTTACTTCCCCTCTCTTTCTCTCTCTCTCTCTCGCTCTTGCTCGCTTTCTGTTTCTCTCACTCCCACACTTTTACTCCAGCTAATCTCTTTCTTAATGTTTCTTTTTTTACTTTCTCCCACTCTGACTTCCTCACATTCTCTGTCTCCCCTTTCATCCTCTCCAGTCCAAAACATTTTTTTTCCTTTTCATCCACGCAGTGTTAGGGTTAGCCCTGTTCAGCTCTTTGAAAACACCTTTGAGATATGACCCCAGCCTTCACCAACAGGTTTGAGTACTGACCTTGATGTAGGTCCCTGTCATGTGCAAATGTCATAGTCATAAAAAGCAGTGCTATTTCTATGATGCTTGAGAATTGACTTCAAATATGGGGTTTCTTTTTTCTCCTCTTCACAGATAAGTCATGTCACATGATTCATAGCTGGTATTACTTTTGTTTCATGCCAACAGGTTGCTTGGTTTGGTGCCTTTAATATATCACATTTCAGAGTTAAGCATCAGATTTTCTTTAATAAGATGGATTTCTGAAAAAAACAAAATCAAACTGCTAAAATACTCCTACAGATGAAAAAACAAAACAAAATTTTGTCCACTGTATGGTCTTATTATATTATCTATTCCAGCTTGTTACTTGAAATTGTATATATATGTGTAACAAAACTGCTACATTAATTAAAAAAAAAATGTTTGTAATAATCATTTACTGTACATTTACCAGTATAAATCAAGCGATGAGACGGATGTTTGAAAAAATGCCCACTCTGAAAAACAAGGTCAAAATTTTTACACTGTGAAGCAGACAATATTTTCTGATCCAGATGTTTAGGGTGCATCTGTAAATGCCTTCAGATCAGCAGTATGTGTTGCTAAAAACCTTCTGTGCTTCCTCACGCCAGTGGGTATTTATTCTTGGCCTAATTGGATGCTTAACCAACAACACACCACTGTTGTGTAATGCAGTATCTAATCACTCCAGGACGCTGGCCTGTTACTTCCACTGGCCTACCCATATGGCCCTTGAAGTGAGGTCCTTCCAGGCCTCCATCTGTCCAGGAAAGTGATTCACACGCTGAGGAGACCAGCTAGCATGGCGGCACCGGTCCCTCTGTGAACATGTGTTGCAGCGGCTGAGCCTGACGGCCCTGGGGGCAATTAGGGAGCCGGGCCCTGCGGTCAGAGGCCCCCCTGGGAAGCCCTGATTGATTGGAGTCTCATCTTCCTAACAGGCTGGCACCCTGCCACCAAGCCATGGAACAGAAGAGAGGATTGGGAGGGGTAGGAAAAAGAGAGAAAGAGCTCTTATATGACAGGAGGAGGGAGAGAGAGAGAGAGAGAGCACAAGTGTTAGAGGAAAAGAAAGAAAATGTCTCTGCTTATGTATGTCAGATGATAACGATTATACTGTCGTAATCTTGGATTGCTCTTTAGACTTAGTGGGGTAAAAAAAAAAAAAATACGGTGACTATGTGGGAATGAGTGCACAGGTCAACATGAAAGCACTGCAGTGAGAAAGCGGAGATACATTCTACCAAACTATATTTATTTTCAGTAGATCTTCATTCTTTCCAGAATATGGGCATCAATGATCCAGACAAAAAAAAAATCAAAAAGAAAGAAAACAATAATATCACTAAGACAGATATAACTACAACATGTAAGAAACAAAACAGCCATACAGGGAACAATATCCTGATTTTCACATTAAAAAAAAAAAAAAACGAACAACAACAAAAAAAACTGGCAAATATCTAGTGCACATTTGTCCATTGTCTAACCTTTGGCTTATTCTTGGTCCAAAATCACATAGCATCCTAAAGAAGCTCTTAATGTGCAAGGTAATCCTCATTTCCTCTGTGGCCCTGGCACTGTCCAACAGGGAGTTTAAACATCACTTACCAACAACATTATAAAAAGTAACTACATGAGGACTGATCATGAGCAGCAGATGTAACACTATATTTTCCCTCTCTGAATAGTACAACAACAGATTTTCCAGTGATCCAGAAATGACAATACGGTATATGTATTGCTGTTTTTGGAGTTGTTGTTGTTGTTGTTGTAGTAGCTGTATTCATAAGTTGCTGTCAGCACAATTTTCACATCATATTCAAGAGAAACATCACAACCATACAAATGGGCAGTCATGGGGGAAAAAAAAAACATAAAAAAAGATATAAAAGACACTACAAAATTGCACTTAAATATTAAGGATTGTCCCTCCTTCTTGCTCCAAAACCAAACACTGCTAAATTTAGCTCTAGTCAAAAGAAATATAAGCTACTGTTTAGAAATGATCCTCTCTACCTTTAACACAATTGGAGCTTAACTCTGTAACAGATGGTAAAAAACCAATATTGTGTCACTAATGACCGTAGCAGCTACAATCCATGTTTCTCTTCCTTTGATTGAGAAAGAGAAAAAAAACTTCCATGACAAAATGGTTACAAGGGCCTATTTAGTGCAGCCTGAGACCGTTTCCCCCCCTTCGGTTTCAGACAAAGAGGATACACTTGGATCAATTGTGCCGAACAAAGACTAAACTATGTGGGGTGACGCATCACACAGGGCTCTTTCTGCTGCCCTGCACGTACACGCAGCCACCCAACACTGAGCTGCCAACAGGTTTTCACCTCCAACAGCCACTCAAGCAAAAAGAGGGTTACTCCACTCACTGCCCTTCCTTTTATCCCCCCTTCCTTGCCTCCTTCCTTCCTACAGTAGCTTCCTTCTTTCCTTAAAGCATCTCAAATCAGAAAAGGATTATAATCTTGCAGGATTATTTATTTGGTATATTCTCAGCCCTGGTCCATTCAGAAGGTGCCATCATATCTCTGACTTTACTACAATCATCTATTTTTAAACTCTGTGACACCGTAAGTGTGAGAATTCCCCCTGCCTGGATTCCCTCCCACTCCAGTTATACCAGGGTAACTATAAACTATAGGCTCAAATTTTTAATGTGGGCAGCAGGTAGCAACATAAACCATGAGTGTGAAATGAACTGAAAACCAGTAACACAGCTGTTATAAATCAAGAGATGAGTGAGAGAGGTGCATTTACACAGTCAGAGACATGAATTGCCTCGCCTTGATTTTCTTTAAAAAGCTGCTCTGACATTAAACGCGGATCGGGCCTTCATTCACAAAGTACTCTGAAACTCTGATGAGCTGACCCATGAAAATTCGACAATTGGATTAATTAGTAAAAACACAAACTTGCTGATGAAAATGGGAAAAGCAAAGAATCATCATGAGAATGTGATGCTCTGTCAAAATCAATCAATCTGATGGTTGACTCAGGTAGAGGAACAATCATGAGAAAAAGTTGTAATACCTACAGCAGTGATTAATTTAGGTGTTTTTTTTTTATATTATGGCAAGTGTTCCTTAACTGCTGCCCTCTGAAGTGAGCAGTCACAATGGGTATTAACCATGCTAGACATTGAGATGATGATTTTTCTCACAGAGGTTCAATTACCCCTTGAAAAAAAAACAATATGCCAATATTGCCAATATCAGAAGATGAGCTGATGAGAATTTGATTAAATCTGTGGACTGGTGAATCATTCCCGTAGTTTGTATTACAGTGGTCTATATGAGTTGTAAATTGTGATTAGTACCATGGAGAAGGGCGCTGACAGTTGACAGTTGGCAGCAAACATAGCAACATATGACAGCTACAGCTTGGAGGGAGAACAAGGTAAAGTTAACAGTTCAGATTTTAGTTGTCTGCTTCATGTCCTTGAGATGGAAAAAAAAAAAGAAAAAGTAGAAAGAAGGTCCAAACTAAAAGTCCTAAAATCCCAAGTCTTCACAGTTCAAAATCCATTTCCTGTGATCCATGTGTAACGGACACGTCACTGCAATTTTTCCAACATTGTACTCAATGTTTGCCACCCCGAAATGCAACTTCAGCATCTCCCTTTCCCTCCGTCACTCACATGGACTGCCAGGTTTGTTAGTCACATGGGTTGCCAGGTCTTGTCCATAGACTGGATGTGTTCCTTCGCTTTCATTCTCAGTGCAGCGATACTAGAGCTGCGCTGGTCCACGTCCTCCAGAGGGTATTTATCAGGGTACGGTGCCGGACACTGGTAAGGAGGAGGGGCCATGCTCTGCATCCCCTGGCTCATGGATGGATGGGGATGAGAGTGAGGATGAGAGTGAGGATGAGGATGAGGATGAGGAGGATGGGGAGGATGAGGATGTGGAGGATGAGGAGGATGAGGAGGATGAGGAGGATGAGGAGGATGAGAAGGATGAGGAGTGGAGTTGAGGAAGCTGTGGCTGGGGTAGCTGGGCTGGAGGCCTTGAGGTGGACCCATGAAGCCTGGGATGCTGTGGACTGGCGTGGCACTGGACAGGGGAGAGGTCAGCCAGGGGTCCAGAGGGAGGGAGTTGGTCATTGGACCCATGCTGGTGTGAACTGGTGCCGGACGGTTGAAGGAGAGCATGGGCGAATCATGGAGCTTCATTGTGCTGGCATCCATTTTCTCCTGCCGACGCCATTTCGCTCTGCGGTTCTGGAACCAAACCTGGACGACAAAATCAAGTTATTATTGACTCAACCTGGCTATATATCATCTATACTATATTTCTGGATCTCACTCAAGATCAACTGGGAAATAGATTAGGATTCTGGGGATTCTCCATTGGCACAACCCTGAAGCCAACATCTAAATGTCAAATTCAGGTAAATTCTACTCAAGATAAAATATATTTGTAAAAAAAAAAAAAAAGAAAGAAAGAAAAGAAAAAGAAAAAAAAGCATGTTTTGTTGCTTCGCATTGCAACCTGCAACCTAGCTCAGCCCTTCAGTCCCTGCTTCTTGTTTCAATATGCTCAATACGACATTGGCACAGTGTATTCCACACTTGGAGACACACATTCTACCTAGTGCAATCTCCTCACCTGAGCACTTGCAAGCCTATAAGCCCAAAAGCTTGGCAAGTTTGGAACCACAACCATTTAACTCTAAGAGTAAAAGCCAACATGTAAGATCATTACTTAATGAGAACAATAGCACAAAGCCAGTAATATAATTTAGGCTACTATACCTGCAGTGTTATTGTGGTGCTGCTCTAAAACATAAACTGAAAAAAACTGAAAAAATATCTAATATGAGAACCCACACAAGGTAAATATGGACCTGTGTTGTTATAGACTCAATATCACAAGAGGGCAGCTACATCATAAACATCTCTGATGACACTGCCCTTGACTCTTCTCCAGGGCAGAGGTTCAGATCATGGTCAGGCCTTAACTGCTTTCATTAAATGGTATGACAATCATTTTTTAGACCTTACTTTGTCAAAAACTAAGGAACCGATCGTCGACTTTAGGCAAAGTCAAGACACGCCGAGAGCAAGCACCATCCTGAAGAGGCTCAGATTGTTGACCAGTATCTGTCTTGGCACTATATTTGATTCACAGCTGTCTGTAATATCATTTTGTTCAACTTTTATCATTCTTTTATTGAAAGCCTTTTAATGTTTTCCTTTATCTGCTGGTTTAATGGGTTGACTGTGAAGGAGAAGAACAGTTTAAACAATAATGTTAGTGTGTTCTAAGATTATTGGTGTCCGGTAGAGGAATCTGTGCACAATCTGGGAGAAACAAGCAGCCTATTAAGCAAAAATACTTATCAGCCAACTAGACCACATTTTGTCGACTGCGTTTTTAATGTTGTCTTCTGGTCAATGCTATAATGTGCTATAATGTGCCCAATGCATAACTTTTTTTTTTCTTTGTTGCAAGAGCAAAACAAATCTCATTAAGCTTTTAAACACAGACCCCACCCATTTTAAATGAAATCGATACTTTTTTTTTTCGAATTTCTATTTATTGTATTTTTTTATGGGATTTTATTCATTGGAATTTTTATGATATTGATTTGGATTGATTTTGTGTGTCCTTATGCTTCTTAATGTTTCCTTACTGATCGTTGTCTGTATGCTTGTGGAAAGCTGCATATCAACTGCAAATCAATTGCCCATTTGGTTTAAGTAAAGACTTGTTTATCTAAGTCTGTGTTGGTGCTTCTGATGTTGTGTTTATTCCTACCTGGACTCGGACTTCAGGCAGGTTCACCTTCATAGCCAGCTCCTCTCGACTGTACACGTCTGGGTAGTGGGACTTCTCAAAGGCACGCTCCAGCTCGTGCAGCTGGTAGGTGGTGAAGGTGGTGCGGTTGCGCCTGTGTTTCTTCTTGGGCTGATCGTCCTTGCAAGGCTCTGGAGACTTGCCTTCATCACTGTCTGCGCTCTTCCTCAGCTCACTTAGTTCCTCATCACACTTATTTGTAAACAGGCTGGTATCTGTTCAGTAAAGGAGAAAAATAAACCAAGAGTGGGCATTTTATTTGTACGGTTTTCCATATTCAAATGTTCATCATCTATTGAGGATTGTACATGTTTTGCTGCTGTCTGAATATATTGTGTTAAGACTGAAATGTGGAGGAAAGGAAAAGCAGAATGGTTGGTTGAAATGAAGAATGTAGTGCCCACTTTCCAGTAGAGCAAACATTAGTTTGACACCTGCAACAATAGGCTACTGTAGGTCAGTGAAGCAAGCAATCCCTTGAACCTCAATGAAGCTCAAAAACATTCCTAATCGGATTTAGAAAACTTGTTTCCAGTGTTTATCTTCTCAAAAGGTAAACTGTCTTTAAAAAGATGTTGGAATCAAAATGTTCCCTTCTGTTCTGACACAGGACTGTGAAGCCACCGGTAGTCAATTCCCACAGTATAGTTCAGTGTAATTAAAACAGCTTTTGCTAAAATACATTCAAAACATGACAATGTCAACACATTTGACAACATCAGCCAGTGACAATCTACAGTCCACAGACACCACAACCTCTTCTCCTCAGATAACCTTCCTCAGCTTTCGTCTCAGTTGTTCTTCTTGCTATTCATCTAATTTTTAATATGAATATTAATATTTCTGTAAATCATTGTCAAAACCAGAGGAGCAACAGAAATATAACCTGGAAAAGAATGTAGTGAGTATTCAACTATCAGCTGATCTGGTATTTATCTAAGCACACACATGAGGTAAACAAAATACAGATAAGATAATGATTGGATCCAGCCATTAGATCAATCGCTCTTAGACAGCTTCTCCACATGTCTGCCAATGTCTCACTAAATACATTACATCATTCAGGTTGTGGTGAACTAGCTGTCAGTTACATGTCTAATTGACATAAAAATAGTTCAGTGAAAGATATTCTTAATGTAGTCAACTGTAAGCAGTACAACTGTACAACTGCATGAAATACAAAGTCCTCAGTAAAAACATAAACTTCAAAAACTAACTACAAAACAGTTGCACAGGGGGGAAAAATCCATATGTTTGCTTTTTTGGATAAAGAGCATGTGGAACCATTGATTATTTGGTTAAACTACAGTAGGCTCAAAGTTTAATTTTCCTGATTGGTTGTAGTTTTTGTTTGTTGACAAAATCATCATTGTCCTTTCATTGCTTCAATAAACCTGTGGGTAAATGTATATAAATGTGAGCTTGTTTCTGTTAATAGGATGTGTTGATGGAGAGAAAAGGAGGAGGGGTGGGGGGCAAACGGGAGCAGAGGCAAAGGCAAAGCAGGATTTTGGGGGGTTCATTTATCCACCTCTCATTAAGCAGCTATGACAAAGGCCAGGCTCTGACAAAGGCAGAGGTCAGGTCTGGTTCAGTGACCAGCTCCTGGCCTGTCAGCCCATCACAGCCGCCGGTCTGAAGGCTGCCCACTGTTTATCAGCCAGCAGAACATCTCAGTACAGAGTCGGGGGGTGGTGGTGGTGGTGGTGGTGGGGGGGGGGGGTGTTGACTGACACCGAACACTGAAAAGTTGTTCATTCAGAAGGAACTGGGCTGACTTCAGAGGGTAGTTACATACAAAAGGGTGATGTCATTGGTGTTGATGTACGTTAATCAAGGAGGGGGTGGGGGAGCTAACGTCCCCCTGAATTCAGATGCTAAAATCTGAATCACTTATAATCACTTTGCTTGTGAGGCTTTGAGGTTATATCCATCTTCAGTTCATGAAAATTATATATTTTTTTGTTGTTTTACCCCCAAATCACAAACCACCTGCCAGATCCTGCATGTGAAAATAGCTTCAGATTAAACGTGACAAATTTGATCCTGAGACAGAACGATAACAACACCCGAATGAACTACTGTACAATCTAATCTGCACAGAAGAGAAGATTAGGGGAATTCCACAAGGGGATGGGATTGTGCTCGGGGACATAAACCCCCCTACACCATCTTGTTCTGTGATTTATCTCTCAATCTCAGCCAGCACAGTTCTCACAGCTAATGCAACAGGCTCCACACGACACAACGAATATATAACACAATGATTTTGAATCTGATTGCAAACGCGTGTGATACAATGGGACTAAAATTGCTGCATCTAAATGAGTCAGACTTCTCATTAATTGGTTGCTACTGTGTGACAAAGAATAGGGTTAAACACACAGGAACAGGACTATTTCTCCAACAATTTATCTGTTCATTTTAGAAAGATGGATAATTGTTTCATTTCAATTAACACCTGCATGGATTGTTTATTGCCTATCTACATCTGTGTGGATCTATCTTTAGTGAATGTTTTACCGAAAGTTTAAAAGGTGCTTTTTTTGTTTTTGTTTTTAAATATATGACTATTAAACATGTTGTGTTTGATATGTTTCCTAATTATAAAAAATCACAGGGCTTGAAAATACAATTTTATAGGAATAAACTTGGCCAGTTCTTTTTTGAAAAGTTTTGTTTTGACCATGATAGACCGAACGGTCACGGTCAGCAGTCAAGTAGCTTTAAGATTTATTATGTTTGCTCAGAGACGTCAGTAACCTAGTGTCAGTGCAGTAAAATCAATTCTATCTTCCTTGGCTTTCCAAGACCAGAGTTGCTGTACAATCAATATTCTTGACCATCACATATGTTTTGAAGAGAAAAAACCCCCCCACATGATTCATAAACTTCAACTCTGAGGCAACTGAAATGAATATCTAGTGAAATGAAACTAAGTGCTCTGTGTTGGTAGAATAAACTCTGTTTTGTTCTGATGGAGGCCAGCATTACCATCAGCTTCTCTCACCATGGTATTGCTGCTGCTGCTGTTGATGCTGTTGATGCTGTTGATGCTGCTGATGCTGCTCTGTGCTGCCGTTTCTCAGAGAAGCAAGGTGCCCACTGTAAGACGGGTGCGACGAGGGCTCCTGCTGCTTCCCAGATTCAGACAGGCCCTCTATGTCCACTTTATGAGGTCCCGAGGCCCCAGCCGGACTGAGCAGGGAGTCCTGGTCTTTACTGAAACCGAGAATGACATCAATGCTGTGGACGCGACCTCCCGCAGCGAAGCCCCCGCCTTTCCCCATTTCATGGAAGTTGCTGGGTGAGAGGCAGCTGTCGTCCACCATGCTCATGGTATCCAGTGATAAATGCATTCGAGCTTCTGGACACTGACCAGGGCCTGAGTTCAGAGAAAAGGTGTTTAAGTGAAGGACTAAGGGTAGGATAATAGGTCACTATCCTCGTTACCTCAGATGTCTCTGCTCATCCTTTCACGTATCTTAACCGGTGACCTGTTGCAGAGTGGCAGTCTATCCCTTTGACTCTAAGCTAAGTGCTTAATGATAAGTGTGCTGATAGGAGACTGCAGGCATTTGTAATGAAAGGACAACAGCCAAGTTGTCAACTTGGCTTGCCAACACATCAAGTGTCAATTATGATAAATAAATTGCAGAAATACACTTTACAATATACATTTAATTAACATTGCTCATAAAACCAAACCCAGATTTGACACTGTGTAAATCAGAGGATTTCTATTAGACTAGTGTTGTAAATTACATTTTACGGATAATTCTGTGTATTTCTTTCACTTTCACAAAATTAGACGTAATGGTGTCAAAATATGTTCTGTCAAGTAAAGATAGTGGTTGTATCCAGTATCTCAATCTTTAAATTGTATGAAAACAGTTTTTAGGTACAACATGTGGCATGTCTGAAGTTTTGGTCCATAAGAAATGTGTGTGCATGTGTTCTGTGTATGAAACGATACATCTGAATTTAGCATTTCATACTGATGTCAACTAATATGTTCTGCCTCTATTTAAGAAGCGATAAATAAGACAAAAGCAAACGAGCAAACTTCATAAAGAATAGAAGGAGTGTGCAGAGTTTTAATAAACTGCTCAGTCCTTCCCATGATTTGCCTATTGAACAAACCACTATGTCTTCTCACATCACATCTACAGTTTAATTAAAGGTATTGGCCAGCAAGCCCATGAGGGCTGGGCACCTTGTTGTGCAGGACACTTTAATAACATTTTTACTTACTTACTTACTTACTTAATGAACTTGCAAGTGACACAGTTGAATTACGAGAGCCTAGTAAAATGAAACAGTGTCAGATCTTACCTCTTAGAAGTAAATAGGTTGAACTGTTGAAGCTGCTGATGCCAGTGCTCCACCTGTTCACCCTCCAACTTCACTCTTCCACGGATCCGCTATGTGCTCCGCTCACAGTCACCCAGCCGGCTTTGCTCACCTTACATATCTCAAAAAGAGTTTCTGTGTGTGGGATAAACAGTCCTGACAAAAACACTCTGGCAAAGTGCACGCAAGTAAAAGCACTCAGCGCAAAGACCAGTCAACAAATGAGTTGAGACACCATGCACTCCAGCTCAGAGAGGAGAGTGGAAGAGGAGGGAGACGGAGAGGGAGAGGTGGACAAAGCTGAGGGAGGGTGTATGAGGTGAAACGAGGGGATTAGGAGAGGGTTATTAATTGGAATCCTTCCCCTTTAAGAGTGATTGGCAGCTGTTTTCTGCTCAAGTAATTGTTTTAAATGTTATTTCCATTCACCCCCACAGGAGGAGGCCCAGGCTAATGAAGCCTGGACAAGACTTTCTTTCATAAATGTATTGTTTTTAAGACAAAAGAACTGCTGAAAGTTTTAATGGAGCACACCCACCCCCCCATTATTATCACCATGTGGAACTGCATGTAAAAGGAAACTTTATAATGATAATATGAGAGGTAAAATCCAGTGCAACGTACAGATTTTCTTCATATCTGATAAGACCATTTCATTTCTGAATTTTTATAGAAATTGGTTTAAAGGTGATTTAAACAATCCACCAAAACATTTTTATTGCCTTTGTTCCACTAAATTATTATTATTATTATTATTTTTTAAATGCGTGATCAGTCTGTGAACAACCTGTCAACTCAAATAAAAATGGTAAAAATAGCGGATTTATAATTTGGAACAAGCCTGCCTTGTTTCAAAACTGTTGCAGCTTTAGTGAAGGCTGCTGAAAGCATACAAATGAAAAACAAACAAAAACTGCTGTTATGGATTAGAAAGTTAGCGGAGCTTACCAGACTCATATAGCCCACTCCTCATGTCTTCTTGATACCGGCAGCTCAAGGCTCCAGTTTCTGCTGATGCATGTGAAAAACTATGATGCACTGATGTTATGTTTTTTTCCAGTGATTTTATTGCCATGTCATTCTTGTCCATCTCTCCTCCATTTCACAACACTGACAAAATGAACCAATGTTTTTTTTATACTCTCACTAACACTCTCATTAATACTCTCTGGATTCACAGCAGGGTTGTTGTGGCTGTTCATGCACGTGGCAGTTTCCAGGTCATAATGTAAACTTGTATTTCTGTTACCAATCACATTAGTATGGACATTATTAATATTACTATAAAAGGTATTGGCCAGTAACCAATTATCACTACTTTATCCTTTTTCTTTTGTTTGTTTACAGACACAGGATTGGACAGGACCTCCTAACAAATAGGAAGCATAGCAATGCATCTCTGCTAGAATCTGAGCAGACTGTCAGACTCTGCAGTCATTTTTCATTTTGGATAATAAAGATGCCAGGTGACACTGCTACAGGAGTACATGTAGCTGTAATACTGTTAATCAGGTTGCAGGGTTTGCTATTGTTCCACCTGCCTTAGTACAGTATGAGCTCAGCCATTGTTTCATTGATACTGGTACGACATGAGGTTATAGTGTCCTCTAAATAACATTATTTCCCCAGTGCAGTGTGGACAGTAAAGGGTCTCGTTACCAAAAAGTGTAGTCCTACTGGACTGACACTGGTTAGTTAGCATGCAAGCTTCAGTGACAGAAAAGAAGTGAAAGAAATAGACGCAAAACAAGAGGTCTGCTCTCTGAACTCATGCTGAGTCCAGAAAGTTTGATGCTAAAGTCAAAACATTTCTTCTACACTGGTAAAGAATCAGCTGGTAATGCTAATGTTGGCTATGTGGCAACTGTATAGCTCCTTTAAACACTACTGAAAAGGTTTAGTGCAGTGGCATAGCAAAGAAGAAGAAAAAAGTCAAATAAGAAAGCCTAAATATTGTGTATATTCACAACATGTGCAGTTTTATTTTCAATGCAACTATTAGTCAACAAGTGGTGGGTGTAAATTCAGGTTAGCCTATAACTGAAAAATAATTCAACATAATAACATGCAGTTAAAAATTCAAAATGTCACTGTCAAACAAATAATTTAATTAAATAATTGACTGACTCTCCTTGTCAACAACGGAGTAATGATGGTCAAAGGTGCTCATTTATCCCACCCCTTATTCGTTAATTCATTTTTGTCCTTCCACTGTTTCTCCGTTATTCTAATTGAGCACAAATTGGTTAAGAAGGAGCAGTGTAGTTGTCAAGCAGCTTAGTTTTATCAGATGACAATCTAAGTCCTCTTGATCCTACTAGGGGTAAAAAGCAGCTAATGTGTAAATGCGCAGCTTACTGAGGGAGCTGCAGAGAGAGGAGGCGGGGTGGTGGTGGTGGTGGGGGGTGGAGTTGAAGTGGAGGGAAAGGGGAAGAGTGGAGACGGGGACAGTGGAGGTGAATTCATGTGATCCAGTTCTCTGTCGTGTAAAAAGTGCATGCACACTCATACATGCACACATGCACAGAACTCTTTCATCTACAAAGACAAATGTTGGTGGACCGCTGCTGGGGCTCTTGCAGCAAAGTAAAATCTGACGCAGCCTGGAGGCACATTTCGCTTGGTTATCTCTTTTACCATTTCTTTTGGATGAGTGGCCAGCTCCAAGTATAGTCCAGTTTTTTTTGTTTTACAAACATCTTCCATTTAAGAATAATGGGGGGCCACGGTGCTCTTATAGGAGCCTCCAATGCAGCAGAAATGTTATTGCCCTCCCTGGATCAATCCTGCATGAGCTTTGGGGCAGTTCATTCCTACTTGGCTTTTGCCCTGATAAGCCAAGTGGTGAAACCTGATAGATGCAGATGTGAGCCACACACCTGTTCACATCTTTCTCTTTTTTGGTTTTGTTGTGCCATTATGAGGTATTGAGTGTAGATTCGATGAAGGGAGTTTGGAGAAACAGACTGTTTAATCCAGTCCTCACTGTCAGAGAAGTTGAAATTACTTTAACAGAGCTTTATGTTGGAAACTACACTTCCCTCTTTCCCTTTCCTTCAAAGTCGTGGTTAAAGTTGTACTCTTACATCACAGTTAGCTTTTTAAAGCTAATGGCCTCTCACATGACTGAAGCCAAATTGACTTGATTACTCGTTTGTCGCCAGGTGCACGTCAGGACAGCCATAGTAAGGTCAGGGTTGGGGTTATTAATGCTGTACAGCTACATACACAGTACACTGCCTCTGTCTTTTTGAACAGTGTGTAGTTTTACATGAATCTTCCAGTAAATTTAATTCAAGTAGCCTATGTTTCAGTCCCACATTGAGTAATAATGACATCACATAAATAATAAAAATCCAACACAGTAAAACTGTGTCAAGCATATTTCTTATTCTAAGCTCAGTGGGCATTATTTGCCCCCCTGTCAGTCACCTTGTCACGCAAGAACCTCCAATGTCAGACATTGAGGTAGACAGACTGGCCTTAACCTTGTTCACATAATTGAATTAGTGCTGCCCCCTCAGCAGGGTAAGCTTACACAAAGGCAGTATGTTCATGCCCATCCTGTCTTGTCCTGTAGCATCCAAATATTTGCCATTGTTATTATGGCGACATAGTCGTAAGATAAGAGTCAGAATGAGTTCAGTTGGGTTATCCTGTCCAAGATATTAAAGAGGACATATCGTCGCCAATTTCACTGTTGATCACTTTGTTCTTGGTGTAGCTTAAATAGGTTTACATTGTTCAGTGTTTTCAACAACATCATTTTTCTCGCACTGTATCTCGGCCTGAAACACTTTCATTGAGCTCCTACTCCAATCCCTGTCCTCATGGTGACCGATCACATCCCCAGTGTGCTTGTTACGACAGCACCTGCCCACGTCTTCCTCCTTATTCTGACCTAAAGCCTCTGCTACCAGGCAAGTTCAACATACCCAGGATGACGTATTGTTATAGGTTAACTGAACGGAGTGCATTAATGCAACAGAGGTAGAGCTGTTAATAATAGGCATAATTTTCAAAACATTGGGCTCACTTAATAAATTAGGAGAAGAAACTGATACCAGCAAATAATTTTGTGCTTAAAAGTGATTTACTAGAAGGTGCAATGTAATAATATGATCTATTTTGAACTGAATTATGAATTGCAATAACAAAAAAATTGATTTCAATGAAACTGGGGATATATTGTAAATAGGTGCACAACACTACCTGAGTATTTCTGCACTTTTGTCTAATGATTAACAAACTGTTGTGAATATGTGATTCAGAAAATGTATTTCTGCTGGTAAGAGAAAAATGACGAAGAGTCAAAGTCCCTATGCTGTTGGATATAGAAACTGTGTTCAATTAACATGAAGCTATATTTATTTAGTCTCCATCAGCAAAACAGTTCCACTGGTTTATGTAAATGTACTGATTGTTATTATTTATCTGTGAATTGTAATTTATTGTGTTTGACTTCCAGGGATGTGAGATTAAATGAAGACATGGTTTACTTTCTCTGTTTGGTGTAATTCCACTCAGACACGTATGATCTGTCCTCTGTGACGAGGCCAATCCAAAATTTATACGCACCATGTTAAGCCAGACCTATTTATTACTGTACAGCATGTTCTAGGCTAAACATGGTTCTTAGGGCATTTTAGTAGACAGAGAACCTGTTGACTCCTGGCCAGACTATTGATCCCTTACTAATCATCTCCTGACCTCAGTTGACCTGAACGAATGTAGAAAACTTCTCCTAAGCAGTGTAGGCAATCAGCCTCAGAGCAGAAGATGCACCAACTGCATAAAGGTGATGTTTTGGTCTGATTGTTGTTGGAGCACATGACAAACTGTAGTGCTAGATTCATTTCTTTACCTACAGTTGCCATTGTAAATACCTTGAAGAATGCAATGCAGAGCTTACGTGCATTTTGATAATCTGCCATTAATTATAATTGTTAATTGGTTCCACAGTTTTTGGAGTCCAGCCCACACCAGTGTTCATGTAAATCAATTATTAGCTCTTAAGATATTCCTCTTGAGGCCTCTGTGACAAAACTAGAGAGGCTAACAGTGATGGACAAAACTATTGATGCCTTCTCACATCATACGTTACTTTCCCTGCATTTTAAAGATTTACTTTGGGAATTTTTTTTAAATCAGCAAAAAAATATTTAGAAAAGTATCAATGATAAAAGTACTTTCAAGTGTTTCATTATAAAATATTACTAATATATCTTGCGACAACCCCAAGTGGGTGTGTATGTGGTGCCTCTACCCCTTTCCCTTCTCTTTCCTACAGAGTCTGATTCAATCATGGGCCTCTGGTGCGTGTCTCTGAGAAGGGGGGGGGGGGGGGCTGTGTGGACGCCAGCGCTTTCTCTTCCCATTCCCGGCTTGGCACCCATGCAGCTCACCTGTCACTCTCTCCTTTGCTTTAGTTTGCATGATCCAACACTCACACAGCCAGCCATGCACCTGCACACACGGCTGACCTCCTTCATTACAGATATAGGTTCGGTTGTACTTTGTTATTGTTGGATGTTGTTGTCCACGTTTGTTAAATAAACACTATTTGCCGGCAACTTCCCTCTTGTGTTTATTTGTCAGAGATCTGATCCAGCTCTGACAATCATTACAAATCTAATACATAAGCAACATTTAAATGTCACAATGGTGGAGTTGGCAGTGAATTAATTTACTTTCACACTGTTGAATCAACAACCTATACTTAGGTCATATATTTATAAATGTCTGAAATGTAGTGAAGTTTGAAAATGGAAAAAAAAACTAAAAGTGGTTAAAGTAACAAAGAATAAAAATAAATAAATAAAAGGAGGTAAAAAGTATGTGTCTCTTCACATAACAGCAGAGTGAGGAGTTTATATTGGACCATTTAGATTCATATTGTTGTTTTAAGATTTTGCAGCCTGGCTCGTGCAGGATCTGTCAGAGAAAGCAGCTCTCCTGGGATTAGCAGCTGCTGAGATGATACAGTTTTCTAGGAAGAACATATTATGTACTTAAAGGCTCAGAAGGCGGGGCATTTGACTTGGCCCTTGACCTCAGGTGACCACAATCTAGCCAAACTGAAGTGTCATGTTGCAAACTGGATATTGATAGGATCCTAATTTGTACAATTACAGCTGCTCTCTCAATAACTGTAGGACTGTTGTTAGATTTGCAGAAGTAAGCACATAGTGATTCTCCATTTCTCATAACATCTGAGTTGAGTGAAAAAATGAAAAACAATCTTAGTGTCCTGCCGCTTATGGACTGCACTGACTGTCCACAGCTGAAAACAACAACTCACTCTGCTTATCCATTCCAGTGCTTCAACAGATTAGCTCTTCACTACGTATTAGTAGAGAAGCACACCTCGAAAAGTCATTAGACTCTGAGAAAAACGACTCAGCTCACTCATTAACATGGATGCCAGGATAAAACCCTTTGCCTACAGTAGATCCCCACATCAGTGCCACAAAGCCACACACTGACAAACCTCTACTACTCAATAACATATAACTCATCCTCATCAAATACAGCAAATCTTTTAATATCTTTTTTTTTTTTAAACGTTTGGTTTCTTTATAAATCCTTGTGCAGAAAATCACTGCTCATCCCATTAGAAAGGTTCAGGAAAACACAGCAGATTGAACAAATAGTGGCCGCCCCTTGCTCACACTGTATGACAAGAGATAAAGGATCAAGCCCCAATTTGAGGTTTGTCTCCTGGGACAGACAAAGGCTCACGACGACTTAAAACAAATGACATCTTTAATTCTGACTTTAATTTGGTTTTGTGACGTGACAATAATCCAACAAAACAGAGGCTTCGTTTGTGCTGACTTTTTAAAAATTAAAAACTTTAAAAAGATTTTGACCAGTACATATGTTGAATAAGTGATACATGCCCAGTAATAAATAGAATAAGTATTTATGCATGTAAAATTAGCAACTGCATCAAAAACATTTGTTTATATCAAGTCAAAAAAGTACTTAACGTTTTGTACCTGCACTGACAGCAAGACATCCCAAGAGATGCAGGAAGGGGACAGCAGCTAAAACAAAGTCGCTCCTAATCTCAAAATTCGGGAGGAGGAAGTCGTAATAAATACTGTACTTCCCATTGATTTAGTCTTGCGCAGTGAATTCAATTTGAACAAATTTGATCAAATTTGGATGAATTGAATCAAAGTCCACCCCAAGTATGTGGACAATGGATGTGTGGAGGACAAAGAGGTGATAGCATTGTAAAAAGTTTGGACTGCTGGCCTTTGTAAAAGTGAAAAAATACCCATTTTATAGGAGAATTAACCAAAGGCCTACAGAGGATCTGCTACAAATGAACAGTCAAATCCTCCCAATCTTCTCTGCACACAAGCAAAATGCCAACCTTTTTTTTCAAACCAATAAGTAAAATCTTTACTTAAATATTTTTCATATTAAGCCGTGAGTCCTCGGCATATTGCTGAGCATTAATGCTGGGATACAGGCAGATTTTGTTGATCTGTGATTAAATCCAGGATAAACATTTTTCCTTTTTCTTCATCTCTCTCTTTTCACCCTCTTTCTCACAGACAATATATTTTGTTTTTCTCTTTCTCTGTAATAATGTTTTTCTCTGACATGATTAAAAATCACCTGTATGAAATCTCCATGTGAATTATTGAACATTCAGGACATTCAAAATCAATGAATTTTAAGTAATATTATGGCACTAAAGATAAGACTGGTGGTACTGTATTCTCCCACTTGTCTCTCACTCTCAAACACATTTCTTCCTACTGAAGACATGAATCTTAAAAAAAGAGGCCACAAATATTGTTTCCTTTCTAACAAAGAAAAAAAAACAGTTGCCTAAAACATCTGGCACTTGTGTTTTTACCAAACAGTACAAATAGGATTAAATAGTGCTTTTGTTGGGGACTATTTTCATTCAGGGATTAATACACATTAGTTACAGCAGCAGGATGTTGTACTAGAGATCATTTTGAGGGAACATGTGGCTCACTGGTATACTTTCAATGATTTTGGATAATGATGGGAGTCTATATGGCACAAAGGAGTTCCTTTTATATCAGGCATCAGGCAGTAGTCCTTGTTAGAGAGATCAAGTCATTGTTAGCTTTAGGCTTTCATATGTTTTGTTGACAACAATTTGACCAGATTTAGCCTGTGAGGAAAGTGCGAGAGCATGTTTTGGAAACAGCTATTCTACAGGCATAGTGTCACAAATAGTGGCTGTGCAATTATTTATCATTACAGTGAGAGGTTTGACTGTGCCTCACAAGAAGAAGAAAAAGAGTCTACAGCTAGATAAGAAGGCATAGTGATGCTTTGACCGCAACACTAACATCAGCATGCTAATATCAATATTATGATGAATAATATCAATAGGCTGATTTAAGAGGGTCTAATGTTAACTAATAGTCACCATAGTTTACAATGTTAGCATGCCAACTGATAACAGCTGAGGTTTCCGAGGATGTTTTGCACAAACTTGCTGATATATCAAACAACTGTGCAAAGTGAAATTTGACCAGATGATGGTGCTACATTCAAAAGAAAACGGTTTCCCAAAGCTATTAAAACTAATTGTGAGGGATAACATGAATGTATATTCAAAGTGCCGTGGCAATTCTTTCAGAAGTTTTTGTTACTAAATTGGTGGAACAAGAACAGTTAAGAAATCCTAATCAAGTGATCAGGATTTATCCTCTGTGGACCATGAATATCTGTACAGTTTCACAACAGTCCATCCAGGAGTTGTAGAGATATTAAAGGCCCAGTATTAAAATGTTGCTTTTTTGCTTTGCTCAGACCTGCTAGAGCAAAGTTTGCTTATTCATGGCTCCATCTGCACAACCTGTCCATGAACGGTACAACAAGAATCACTGTCCTGTCCCATCCGATAGGAATCCAGTTGTGTTATCTGTATGAGGATGTCTACTCCGCTGGTTCCTCTTGTGTGATGCACACAGGATACCAGCAATGTGTGGAGAAGCTGTCCAAAAGAGGCCGTGCTCTTTTTCCATCATTGTCAGTTTATGATAGACAACCAAGATCAACAGCCAGATCCAGACCTGATCCCATCCCGACGCTCCGACCCAGGGTTCGGGCTGTGTTTACCCATCTCCCGTTCAAGTTTCTCCCTCAGTTTGTGGAAGGCAGGTCTTCTGCGCGGCTCCTGTTCCCAGCACGACATCATTATGGAGTAAACACCGGGGGGGCAGTCCTCGGGAGCCTCCATTCGATAACCCCCCTGCACCTTCTCATGAACCTCCTTCAGAGACTACAGGATGAGGAGCAATGGGGAAAGAGAGAAGCAGAAAGTGTGGAGTTGTCAGTTTGCAAATTGAGGTATAAATTGAGAGATTGTGAATAGTGGTAAGTGAAAGAAACATTTAAAACAAATCATATTGGCTTGGTTCTGTTAAAATAAAATAATAAACACTTTTACAAACCGTACAGTACTCTTATTTGTACTGTGTGGCTCAGTAAAGCAATACTCTGCCTTTGTAATTTTGGCTCTGTGTGCCAGCAGATAACAAATTGACAGGTGAAGAGTTTAATTAAGGGTTAACAGCCATAACCCACATAAACCAACCCCTGTTCATGTTAAACAGGATGTAATTAGGAGATACTCACTGGCATTTAAAAGGAAACCACTTTATGGAAGGTGTGAAAGAGATCAAGACCACGTCACATTAACTGCCCCTTCAATTATTGCTGCCTGATCCTGATCCTGCTGCCCACACTGGAAAAGAGTATCGCCTCTTTCCTTCCTACCAGTATAAACAATTCATGAAGAAGATTAGTCGACTTCCTGAGGACAATGAGATTATTTTACGCGTTTGTGTAACGTTTACTGTACATGTTACACAATGTACCATAACAATAGCGATACTTTGATGGGCTCGTCTCTCTGCTAAACCTCTATCCTCACTGATGCAGTACAGGGATCCGAGTGACCTCGAGTGGTTTCCTGCTCAGACGCACTCAGTTGATCCAGTGACGTGATAGTGACACAGCTGACCACTACGGCTTGGTAGCTTTTCCACTGACACACCTACTATGTAATAGACCGCGAATCCTTGCATGACATAGTAACAGAGTTACGTAACAGCTTGATACTCCTTCCTATCAGGGTTTGGGCTGGGTGGAAAGGCAGGGAGATGACAAACATTTGTCAGAAGTCAAATGTTGTAGAGTCCATACAGGGTCAACCTTTGTAATTTATACAAACAGTGAAAGATACAAAAAAGGGTGAAGTCAAAAAGTTTTGTGATAATTTGACTACGATTAGACCATAGACTGTGGATTAGACACACACACCCACACACACATACAGTACATGAACAGTGGCACCTGCTGGTGTTACGTACCATCTTAGGATAAGGCAGACGACCATATGAGAAGATCTCCCAGAGAAGAACGCCATAACTCCAGACATCTGACTTGGTGGAACATTTCTGCAAAGACAAGGGACAAAAAATATTTAAAATGTAGTCACTTTTTTTGATGGAAAAAATCTGTATCAGGTCACACCAACCTGGATTATGACTGATTTCAAGGCATACTGTTAACAAGGACAATTTTTTGTTGTGTCATTTCTAGTTTTAAATTAAGTAAAACATAAAATGTGTAAAATCCAGTGTTTCTTTGTTGGTAATGGTTAACTTCCCAACATCAAAGAGAATCAGTTGTTAAAATGTGTTGTCTAAGCTGTAGTTGAAATACAATTGAAAAATGGTTATTATGGTTAATCAGGATATAAAAAACAAAAAACAAAAAACAAATCCAGGGTAAATGAAAAGTGATGTAACAGTTATTTGACCTGACCTCTTTCCTCAGAGCTTCGGGGGCGGTCCATTTCACCGGCAGTTTGACACTGTCTGACACCTTGGAGTCCACCTTGGTCAGACCAAAGTCGCTGACCTTAGCCACTCTGTCGTCAGAGACCAGGATGTTTCGAGCTGCCAAGTCTCTGTGAACAAGCTTCTTAGACTCCAGGTACTCCATCCCCTCGCACACATCGCTGCAACATCAACATGACGGCACACACAGGGAATTCTCACTTTGAGCAAACACACTGTACAAAAATACAGAGACCATCCCTAATCCCATCTGGATTTTGCACACAGTATAATAATGTTTTACTGTGGAGAACATACACAGAATGAAAATAAATGAACTCACAGTGCAAAGCGAAGCAGCTGCACTGAGTTTATGACGGAACGTCCCCGTGTCCTGAGGAAGTTAACAAGGTTTCCCTGCAACACACAAAATAACATGACAAAACAAAGTTAATTGGCTCCTTTAAGAGGATGTGGGAGTTTGTGTTATAAGTAACAATACGCTTCACAAAGTTTGTGGTGCAACAGTATATTTGAAAATCAGGATAACAGTGATATGGGTCAAATAGTTTAATAAAACTATGGGATTTCACTATGCTTTTATTTGTGTAATATATTTTTCTTATGAATTTGTACATAGAATATGATAAATTCACAATGCAAGCTATTTTGAATCATTTTATCTGATGAGAAGATTTCCATTGAGAACCTCTGACTAATGATGTGTTCACTGTACCTTACTCATGAGCTCCGTGACAATGTGAAGTCCTTTGTGAAGAATGACGCCCAACAGCCGCACCAGGTTTTTATGCTGGAGTTTCCTGAAATGAGAGAAAACCCATTCAACTAACATGAGCCCAGAGTAACAACAGGAGAGGAAACACTGTGTTCATTTATTGCTGACACATTGCAGACACATTGAAGCTGAAATTCATGCAAAACTTCCTCAGAAGACTAAAAAAGAAATTTGATTGAGGTTGCAAAATTGAAAGTGATGAAACCTAAGACTCACGTCATAACTGCGGTCTCCTGCAGGAAGGCCTGCGCTGTGACGTCACATTTAATGGTCTTTACCGCCACCCTCTGGCCCATGTACTCTCCTTCATAAACAGCTGCAGAGGAGAATCACACACATTATTCACACGGTTTATCATATATGTTCTATATATGAAGGTACAAACAAGGAAGCTCACCACCAAACTCCCCCTCTCCAATATTCTCTCCCAGTGTGAGCTTTGTGATGTCCAGCAGCCATCCAGCTGCAAAGAAGAGAGACATGGACAATACTGTGAACCTGCCTCCTTCATTTACTTGCTTTTATGGTCATTGTTATCTGATACACTAACATGACCAACAGTGATATATGGAAATTATTTTACAAAGAATCCCTGATCTGGTTATAAAGTTTTTCAGTCCTAGGAAAGTAAGTCACAGCTGTATAGATCTAATGTTTTATTAGGTCATAACACCAAACTTACTTTTAGACAGCTCTAACTCAGCTGACTTGGCTCCTTGTTTTTGTTTGGGCTTCAGAAGAGTTGTAGCAATAGATCCTTTGTCCTTTGAGTAGAACTGCAAACATGGAAACACAGAATCAGATCAGTCAAAAAATGAATCAGGTATTAGACCATAATTTCATCTGGTATCTTCAGTTTATAAATTGCTTGGCCACATGAAGTACATGAGGTTTCTGGTCAAAAGAATACGTAAAAAAGCTCACCGAAACTTTGACACAGAGACCTTGAGCTCTGAAAGAACATTTTATCTGCACTCAGGAAGTTGTAACCTGTGGTCGGTGCTGTGGTGAGTAAAATACAAACTGATGTATACACCTTAAGATGCCATGGAGATACTTCACCACACAAAATATGTAGAGACATAGTCAAGTGTCAGTGTAATGTCTCTAATGTTTTTGTAGAGTTCAGGAAACGATTACATTTGTTTTAGATGTAAAAGGCCTCTGCTGATAAATGATAGGCTATACTGTATGTATAAGAGTATTCTGTATTGATTACATTGGTTCAACACTTGAATATGTCATATTATGTATCGTTTTAGATACTAAGCTCACAGCTGTTCCACGGAAACATTAGGTGACAGTGTTAAAAGAGGGAAATCTTTGGGATGGAAACCAGGAAAATAAGCAGAAACCCAACAATGGGGAACTAAATCTGAGCTGCCAGAGCTGAGCTGAGCTCCTCCTGACTGAGAACAAGTGGTGTATCCAGAGTGTAGTTCGATACACCACCCTGCTTTGAAAGAGCAGGGTGTTGGCGACAGCTGAGGTACCAGTACCTCAGACGCCAGGGGGAGGACAGGCATCTTGTGCTGATCAAAGGTAGTTAACAAGCAGCTCACCTGAGATAACTACTTTAAGGAACATCTGGACAAGTGATAATATCGACTCTAAAGCTCTTGGTCTGGGTTGGGCCAGAAAGACCTTGTGTAGCTCAGGTAGGCAGTGAAGGAGACAGAGAGCAATTGAAAACATCATCCTTCAAGATCTTATTTCTACCGAAACTAAACGGATGCAGACCCTAAATGTCAAAGTGTGTCAATAAATGTCTATACATACAAAAAATGATGTTTAGAGTGAATGTGGCACATTTGTTAGATCATATGTGTGAACGAATGCTCGAGCTATAGGGTAGGGTTGTATCTGGAACTACCTCGAGCAGTCAGACCTGGATCCTGATTCAGTTTGAGTTGTAAGAGTCTCAGCTTTAAATCCTGAAGTTTGTCGAGTTGTCTGAAAATGACCATACTGTACAGTAGAGTATGAGCGGGGACCAGTAGATTATGAACTCATCTACAGTGACACATTGGAGTCTGGTTTACTGTCAGCAGTCCACAGGCACTGGGGCAGAGCAGTTAAAGTACAACATGAGTCAGTCCAAATGTTAATCTGGACTATCCTCCTTTGTGTTTCCTCACAGGACTAAGTCAGCTCCTCTGACTCAGGCCTGAAGTCATCTGCCGCTCGCTGATAAGATGTTGAAGAGCTCCAGCTGCTATCTCTGTGGAGTCTGCCTCCAAATGGGCCCTAACACACACACACACACACACACACACACACACACACACACACACACACACACACACACACACACAGGCTAAATACAGATAAACCGTAAAAGTGCTGGGTATCATGGGTTTTTCCTGCCAGTGCCTCAGTTTGACACATGATATTTTTATACTTGTGGTTTTCAGGCTGACAAACACTTCTGACTTAAACACAGCAGAGTGTCAATGATCTTAAAGTGTGAAAGCGTTTTCTCACTGACAAGGTGCAAACCGTCAACTACCATGATACTGAATAAACAAAACGAATCAAATGTCGTTGTTGGTGTTCATGTCCTTTCAGAATGTAATATGAAACTTTGTGAGAGGACTAAGTAGGTGAAATACAGAGAAAGGAGACCGAACCAAACTGACTCTCAGATTAGAAACCACTCAGCACGGAGGAAACAGGAAATGTGGCTGAGCTAAATTAATTAACTGATTATTTATGCATGCGGCAATATCTGGCTAAATTTTGATTTAGGCCACAAGCTTAACTTTCAAGTAAAGGGGAGGTTTCTTTCTGTTTCCTTGCACAGTACATCTTAGATGTAGACGACACTATGCCTGAAATCCTCAGAATTGTGAATGAAGAAAGCGCAGGTGAATCTGAATGAACAATATACTCTTAGTCTGCAGGCCATGCGTCTGTTTTCCATTTCATTTTCCTCACATAAAAGACCCTCAGAGATGTTGTGAACACTCAATCTCCCTTCTCTTACCTCGATCATGTCAATGAGGTTGTAGAAATACTGCGTGTGGTCGATGGTCAGCTTGTTGTCCTGATAGATGACTCGATAGTGGATGACCTCTCCGGAGACACTGATGCACAAGACATAATCACCGGGATGGCGGATAGACTCCCTCACCAGGAACAGGCCGTCCTCCGCTGGCTGCAGCTTACACACCGCCTCTGGACCGGAGATCTTCCCGTGAAACCAACTGAGGAGAAGAGAAAGCACACAGTGAAGCACATAAAAAAAAAAAAACATTTGTCTCTGTAAATAAAGCTGATACATATGCAACTGGGACATCAAAGGAGTCACAAGCATTTTAGAGATCCTGTTCATCAACAGGCAGAGTTGAATTCACAAAAAGAGTAAACCTATACGTGCTGCAGCTACCACACCAAAAAAGGAAGTCACACACTGATTAACCCTCAGACGTACGTCAGCCCACACAGTGTAGTCACAGGATGGATTTACATTTACAAGAGTCAATAATGACACAGAGGTCAGAGGGAGAAGTAATATTCAAAGGAAGAGGAGACGTACGGCATGAGGCTGAGGCTCGGGTCGACACGCAGAGCTTCTCTTTCACGAACGTTGGTGGAGCTGATGAGTCCCTCCTCACCTGTGGTGTTGTGTCTGGCAGTGTAAAACCCCTTCCTCTGCAAAAGAGTGATCGAAGGTCTCGTGTTACGGGGTGACTTACAAAGAGGTGGATGTTTGGTGGTGTAGCCTACAGTACATGCAGGCACCATCACTTCCCTTCTGCTCATTAAACAAACAACGTAGCTTCATTATAACGTGACAGTACCGTGTTCGTGTCAACAATAGTGAGGATGTCTCCCTTGTGGTACATGAGTTCCCCAGGTTTGGGTTTCCTGTGGTCTCCCTTGGCTACACACTGAGTACCTGCTGCCCAGTTCATCTGCAGAGGCAGAGAGACAGTAACGATACAGACATCAACCCTACAAGATCAACACATGTTAAGTGAGAAATAAGATATTTTGTTTTGCATAACCGGTCTGTTATTACCTTAAATATCATTTAGGATTATTTAAGAGTTTTGATAGAAAACCCACCTACAAAAAAATCCTCAATTTAGATCCAACAAAAAAACAATTTATTGATAACTGTATTCTTGATGTTAAAGTTTGGTTGTCATATTCACCTCCATTGACTAGAAAACTACAAAAACATCAATTTAACAATCTTCCTATTACTGTACAGTTTAACAGCCTGATATCATTATTAGTCATTTGATTTGATACACTTCACTAAAAGTCCACCATTAAGCATTCATGTCAATCTATATACATACATATACTGTGTAGGCTATTTGAATTCCATATACTGTATAAACATAAACAGCCAACAGTTTGCATAATAACTTGTATGCTATATACAAACAAGCAAAGCATCTGGTAGCTATGTCCTCTGGGACAGTCTCAATGTACCTGTGATGTCCATATCAAATAAAATAAACATAACATAACATAATATAACATAACACAACACCATGTGGACTTGTTCCAGCCCGCCACATTAGCCTATATTCAGTGAGATCTACTGATTATAGGTTAATCTAATACAGTAGATTCTGCTGTATTAGCAGTAAACAGCTGCAGTGGGCTACATACCTTTGCCATGAATGGGGCAGGAGGTTTGGATAATTCTGTGTGGGACACCTGTCAAAGAGAGACATGTCTCTGAATAACACAAGACACTGTCCATCATGTTTGTTTGTTACACTCTCGAGGAAAAATAGCACCACAGTCGAAAATGTATTCACAGTGAGTGGCTGCTCCTGTCGCATAAATTAAAAGTAAGAGGCAGAGAGCGAGAGAAACGTCCTGACAGCTCGTTCCGTCTGGTTTCTCGTCCACATGAATCTTTCAGTACCTGCGGCTCCGTGGACCGATGCCGACAGCCTCCTCCTCCCAGGGCAGATGCTGCTGCTGCTGCTGGATCAGTAAACTGGAGGAAAACACCAACACGACCACTTCAGCCTCTCAGCAGCTGCAGATCAGTTTAGTCTCATTCAGATTTTTTTCTTTTTTTACTCTCATTCAGTTTCAGTCATATTTCCTCCTTATAACCAGTCAGCAGAACCCGATGGTGTATTTTTTATATCCCAGATGTGGAAGCTCGTGCGGCAGCCGTGAGCTCGGAGTCCGTCTGTCAAACCACTTCCTCAACATTTATGTATAAAATGTAGTTCTCACTAAACGAGGCGGCGCTAGAGGTGACGCTGTAGGTGACAATGCACAAAGCATGTAATCGGATGAAGACCAACCACAGACAGAAGACACAAAAGAGCCCAGTGGACAAAAATGGCTTAAAAGTGTTTTATTTTTATCTCCCCTTAATTTTAGGCAACACTACAAAGACATTCAAATAATAGGACAGCAACGTTCACACTTTCTGTTTAAACAATACAAAAAAATAGATCCTTCAGAAATAAAATAATAAGCAATACTTATATAGGATGCTCTTGGTAAATGAAAATCAAACTAAAAACTGCACAGTTGTTTCTCTCACATCAACTTTTAAGCCAAAGAGTTGTGCAACGGTCCCTTCCCAGTCCTACATCTTTGTGAAATAAGATCAATACCATTAAACCTGACAAAAACAACATGTTCCCCTTAGTCGGACTTCAATAAAACACAACATGATGCAGGCACAAGGAAGAAAAGTCAAAGGACGATAACCATTTGATCATTACAGTAGATACTCAGTCTTATTTTTCTGACTAAAGCTTCTCTCTTCTGCCCTGGAAGAAAAAAAAAGATTACTAAGCGTATTATTTAAAATGATAAAATTATGGTTGCATACAGTCACATTGTCATTTCTTAAGTGCTTCATTCCCTCAGCATGCTACAGACTGTGCAAGGTAAGACTGGCCTCATCTGAGACAAATTCACTCTCCAGTGTGACCTCCACAGAAAACCCACAGGGGAAGTTGCACAAAGCAGAGTCTGATAAAACCTTCATGACGTATTTTGAAGGGGAAGCTTCTTTTTTTTTCTTTTAAATCTTTTTTTTTTAGGCGAGCAGTCTTCAGTTTAAGCTGCAATTGGAGGGGCCTTTGGTTTGATTTCAAAACTATTTTGTCAAATCTCCTGCAACTTTTCCTAATGTATCAGGTGAATGTGTAGACAGCAGTTTAGAGGATAGTTCAGAGGGAACGACGAGCCATAGAGGTCTGCTCAACAGCATCACAATAAATTATTACTGATGTGTCATCTTAAGCACAACGAACATCACCGTACTGTGTGAATGCATGTCCTAAACAAAACCAGTCTTCTCTGATCCCTCTCTTTCTCACAGTTTTAAACTTTCAACAACTTAAACACTCATCTTCTTTTTGTAACATAGACTGAAAGACATGTTTTAGTGTGCACGTCATGCACCAATGTTGTTACTTCAGTGACGCCCTGACTCGAGAGTCGGGTGGTAAACACTGAGCTTAGCCTGAAGAGCAGGAGAGTTCAGTCTCTGGAAATAAAGCTTAAGGTGCTAATGATTTACTGGAGGCTTGAATATCATAGAAAAGAAAAATACAACTGTATGTGACAGTGGTGGTTTAACTATGGTGAATAAACATGGGTAGTAATGGTCAGTAGTTAGTGTGCAATTATAATGAGATGGAATGATGCAATCAGTTATTTTCATGATTGGTTTTTAACTGAGCCAATTTTCTCTGCACACTTTAAAATACACTACATCTGCAGGAAATCACAACAGGGGAGGATTTTCAGACTTCAGCCTTACTCCTCCTCCTCCAACATTTATTATTCCTCTTAATTCAAGGGCAGACATGTAACATGTAGAGTCAGTTATATTCATATGTGTGTAGCTGCGTGTTAAGATTGTTTTGAAGATAAGAAAATTTCTTTAAGTTGTGACATTCTACCAGTCTCTAAACTAGCAAACGCCTCTGGAGGCAGAGGTCAAGCGCTCTCCACCTCCTCCTCCTTTTTGTCTTTTTTGCCCTCCCCTTCTCCCTCCCCCGTGTCACTGACGTCCCGTCGACGTTTGCGGTTGCGAGCGCTGGCCTTGGACGCCGGCAGGGACTCCATGCCCAGAACCTTGTGGATCTGACGGAAAGCGAGCAGCCGCAGAGCATGCTGAAACCAGAGAAAACAGGAATGAGATGTGCGTGTTGTGTTAAGGCAGTTTTGTTTTATGAGACAAATTGAGGAAGAGATAATATGCTACCAGCTGTGTACTGGAATTTCACCATCTTTCCTCAATCATGGCCATTGACAACAAAATGGCATTCATCATTAAAGTTAAAGTTTTCTGTTTTAAATGTCATGAAATATTTCAAAAGTAAGTAATATGGTAATTAAACTAGATATGTAGAAGATGTAAGTGGTTCATTAGATCATTTATAAAGTGTAAGTAAATGATTAACAAACTATTGAGAGGAACAATGTAGGTTAAATGCATCATAAATGACAAGTTTGGAGTTATTATAAAGAGTTACAGGTTAATTGACATATTGAAGCCAATCAGACTGGGTGGCTGTGGTAAACACGTCTCTGTGGGTACCTGTGCGCTGGCGGTTATGTCCTCTCTAGCTTGAGGCATCATGCTTTCCAGAGCATCTGTCTGCTCCTTCTCGCAGGGGTCCATCAACCCTGGTCCATCTGAGGCAGGGAGGAAGAGAAAACAAATTAATAAAACAGATGAATATACGTAGATATAGATAGATTTAATAGTAAACCATTCCCATTTCAAAAGTTCAAGGTCAGATTATAAAAAATGACATGAGAAATCTTTCTCTTTGACACACTAAAGCTCTTGATATAAATAGAAACTTTGTCTGAGTTGCATAGAAATTGCTTTGGGTGGGTTGTTGTGATAGTTAAGTCTACTGTATTTTTTCAACATGCAGGCAGTTTCCACCAAATCATCCAAGTAGTGTGATGATCTGTAGTGAGTAATAATGGATGACTGTTAAAACCACACGTCATTCCAGTTTATATTTAGAACTGCTTATCATTACACCGTCACAGACCTAAAATGAAACACCTACATACTGTATCTTAATCCGAGTAAAAAACCTTTATTGTCTATTTAAAAAAGACTCAGATTAAATAATCTGCATATTCACGTCTCGTTCCTCTTGTCTGACCTGGCAGCAGGATGCCTGTGGAGATGCACTCCAGGACTCGACGCATGGCCTCCCCCGGGCTCAGTGGGCCGGTCGCACTGCTGATCACCTTCTCCACCAGCAGCTCCATCGCCTAGAGGGAGAAACACACAGAGAGACACAGACACACTGAGGCTGAAGGAAGACGCCCACATGGGATTCAAGGTAGGTGCAGAGCTCACAATATTTACCCTCATACACAGAGCAGATAGGCTCACTAAAAGAGTATTTAAATGTCAAAACATAAGAGACAGATGGAGCCACCTACCCAGCTGGGCATCTTCCCCCAGGTCGGCACCCTCTGACATAAATCTCTCAGCACCCGGATGATGATCACACAGGACTGCAGCCCGTTGGCACGCGCCTTCAGAAATGAAAATAAACACATCAATAAGAACAATCAACAGAAAATATCTTTTGACTTGATGGTGATGCAAAACATTTTCAGCGTAGTACGAAAACACGGTGGATTAAACTCAGTTGAATGAGCGTGATGAAAAACAAGGATTGGGTCTTGTTGGACCCTGGACTGTATCATTTATCCTTTCTTAGGGATGAAACAGCAAAACAATGGGATACAGAAGAGGATGAAGCAGTCTGCATGGCTACTGAACATAAGATGCATTCACCATCTACAGTCTCAAAGGTAATGGGACAAACCCTAATCCTGTGGATACACCTATGACGACAGGACATTGTGTTTCTGTCATACAATACTGTGGGAGACCAATCTAACCTGGTGGGACATTTCCTGGAAATACCTACACGTAAGAAGTTATAGTGTCTATACTCTGGCTGACAACAATTTACTATCTGTTGAGACTTTCTAACCTATTGAAATATGACTGTTACTATGCCAACAATATGGCAGAGGTGACTGTAAAAGTGAAACTAGGGCAACGGGTGTGATGATGTGGTAAATGTGTGAAATATCTGCTCCCACAGTGAACCGTAATTTACACCTTTTAGGTGTCATTAATAAATAAGTTTCACAGTAACTCTTTAAAATGAGAAAGTCTCACAAGATACATTTCTCTCATTACACATCACTAATTCTGCAGTGGTAACTTTTCAGAATATAATGAGAGGCTTTTTGTTTTAAGACCCCCTCTATAGTTAGAAGAAGAACAGTCTCAATGAAATACTAGTATATGACTGGAGGCTTAGCAGACCAAATAAGACAAGACAGAATGAGCAACCCTGAATGGAAAATAAAAATACTCTTGAATTCCTCGTGAGAAAAAAACACAATGACTCTTTTTCTAAACCACAAAGACAAACACCTACAAAATGTCTGCTGTGGATGACAACACTATTTATATTGCTCAAACACTAGAGCCCACCATCTTTTTTAGCATTTAAGAGGAAGTGAGAGCAGCTCATTTAGGTTTTCACACTTACACACACTGACTTGTTAGAGGATATTAACAGTTATAACAACCAACATAATAACTTGTTTTAAAGGTCAATTTCATGCCAGTAACCTTTTGTATGAGTAGAAGGAAAGTCATAAAAACAAAGTCAAATGACACTTGTAAGCGTCTCTTGGTGTCACACACACAGACTTCTTGATGCATTTACCTGAAACCATTTGGCGTGACGGAGAGCAGCCAGGTATTCCAGACATTTCCTCTTATTCAGCAGATCGGGAGGATCCTTCTCAGCCACACCTGGTGGAGATAACATGCACTGGCTCATGACTTACAGTCAAACTAAAGCAAAAAACCTACATGATGACTGCAATTCATTGTAAGTGTTGCTGCTTTTCATGTGCATTAGGGATGTCCTGATGAGAGCCGATGCTTCGGTGCCAGGGCTGTGCCGATATCTGAATCTCTGTTTGTCTATAGGGACGTCGTAGGTGCAGGTGATGTGATTCTGACGAGCCAGTATGTCAACGCTACAACAAACATGACCACTCACAGTCTCTTGTTTTTAGTTTTTTGCTCTGCTATGCTATCAAATTTGGTAACAATAATTGGGAAATTTCATTGGTACTGGTACCAAAAATTCTCATGACATCCTTAATATACATATGTTTAAAAAGGCCACTGGACGGACGCTCCTGCTTATTTGATGTGATCAGGCTTTTCCTCGAATCCTTGAAAACTTTCTGGTGTGTTTCAGTTTGTTTGGTGAGAAAAACAATGAGGGGAAGATGTGAAAAAAGGCAAAGGCAAGTATCTGACCATTAAATAGAGGAAGACTAAACTTCAAGTTTTACAGAAATAGTCTGAATGGGAAAAAAAATTATACAAGTGTGGTTTTTTGGGGGTCATAAGTACGTACAAAAATGAAGGAAATCCAAGTCATTCAGAGAAATTAGTGGTCTCATTTCTGTTTTTAAAGGTAATTTTAAGTGTTTCTAGATTTGGTTTGAACCATGCAGATTTAAAATGATTTAAAATGAGAACATCTTTCTCCACATTTGGACTTGTTGAACTAATAACTTTATGTAAGTCCACTTTCCATTTTTCACAGCTGTGCTACTGAGCCTGTTTGCTCACTGTCACAGCTGAGTGAGCCAGGTCAAATGGAACAAAGCCAGTCGATGTTATCAGTTTCACCTTTCTGGTGCCACAAGTCACATTTTCTATTACGAGGAAGGTGCATCAAATTAGTTCATCATGCTAATTTAGTTCCTTCTCTCTACACATATTTCCTCATTTATTATGATGAAATTTCAAACATATGTCCACACCCCCATGTAAATTAGTTTTCCCATGAAGCCTGGCAGAATTTCCCTTTACCAAATGCCTACCCTGTCTGTTTTGGATTTCCTCTATTTTTGCATTCAGTCCTCCTACTTTGCACGAGGAACTTTCAGAGACATGTT
The DNA here is from genome assembly GCF_045865225.1 of Trachurus japonicus. Taxonomy (NCBI): domain Eukaryota; kingdom Metazoa; phylum Chordata; class Actinopteri; order Carangiformes; family Carangidae; genus Trachurus; species Trachurus japonicus. The sequence continues at coordinate 16,241,102 of NC_140910.1, forward strand.
ACAGTGGATCTTCATCTCTCTGTTGAACGATCACCAAATTTGAGTTTTGAAGTTGAGACCAGTTGTTGTGTCGCTCTAGACCAAATGTTTTTCATTGGCCTCTATATTGAAATTAAGACGTATCAAGCAGATAAAGGCAACAAGAGCGAGCAACATCACTCTCTCCATGCCTCTATATTTTAAAGGATAGGTTCACAGTTTTGTCTTCAAAACAATACTGGCCTTTACAAGATCCCTTCTTCATCAGCTTTCAGTGGAAGTGATTGGGGAGAAAATACACAGTCTTTGTTCTCTGCAAAAATGCATTCAAAAGTTCATCTTGAGTTAATCTGAAGCTTCAGCAGGCAGAGTTAGCCAGTTTTCTTTAGCATAAAATTCCCTCCTTGCGTTAACTTGTTGAGTTCCAGTTGAAGAATAAAACAGAAGAACTTCTCTACAAAATGTTTGAAACCCACCTCATTTGACTAATCCAGACTGTCAAAGCCTCATTTTGGCTTCATATGAACTTTTGAATGTGTTTCTGCACAAAACGAGGACTGTGGATTTTGTCACTTACACTGAAATCACATTAGGAAAGGATCTCTTGACGACCAGTACGAACAGCAGGAATAATTACAGCAAGAGTAACCTACTGTAGCCGGCTGGATTTGACCTTTTTTTTTCTCACCTATCCTTTAAAGCAACATTAACTTAAAAAAGCAAATAAATTACAGTAAAGTCAAACCAATTCAACACAATGTGACAAAGCTGAGGTAAATGGAGTATAAATATAAATATAGTATAAATTTGAATTCAAAGTTGTGTATTGGTCTGTGCTGGATGTTCATGAAATAATGAAAAACTTGTGGACAGATCTGAGACAATTACAAGACTTGCCACCTAAAATGACAAATGACACGCCCCCAAAACATTCAGTGTGGTTACTGCCGACTAAGATGGGGTAATGTTTCACAAAGGCAGCTTTGGGTGCTTTCCACACTTCCATGTTCACTATAACTGTAGAAACAACATAAGACAATAGCTTTCTTACAGGGGAAATGCATATCAAAAACAAAGCCACTTGTTTGAAGTCTACACTACCATACCACTTAGAATCAAAGACCCATATTTATCATGCCTCTTAGAGCTGGGATGTTTCATTTAGCAGCAGCTGAGCCCCTCTTATGACAGTGAGCAAGAGGGTTTTCCTACTCTGTAAAGCTTAATAAATATGGGCTACCTGGTTGCTTTAACTTGTCTATTCTTAGTGGTATGTGTACAAGTGTGGTCTTCAGATTAGCCTTTGGCTTGCCTAGGTCTGCTGATACAGAATTACGGGCACTGATCAACAAACCCAAACAAAATTGAAAAAATGTAAAAGACAACGGCCACAGAAAACATTTCTACCATGTTTTCCAAATGGGAAAAAACACATTAAAATGCTGACAGTTGTTGGAGCAGGCGGAGGAGTGTTTGCAACACAATGATCTTGAAAATTCCTGCACTGTTGAATGGGGCGGAATAAGGACAATGGATTCACTACAGTTGTTTTATTGTTGTAATTATAACAGTACTGATCATTGTGGGGCGATAAAATGACACTCCAGCACCTTTATCAGTGATAATGCCACACTAAGATGCAGGGATGAGACGAGGGAATGGGAAGTCAATGGACCTCAAAATTCCCTCATTAGGAATCATTGCCAAAACGAAACAAGAAACTAAACGTTTTTCTCCAGCCTATAATAGATAGATTTAATCGGTAAAATGGTTGCTCATTAGAAGTATTTCCATCCCTGGGCATTATCTGAACACTGACCATCACTTCAGTCAACTATTATAGTTTTTCCAAAGGTTTTATCTGAGCATGTGTTCATAAAATAAACACACACCCGAGTGGCACAGAAAGGTCGGAGAGCCCGGCTTTTGATTCCCATGTTGTGGAAAAGAAAGAAATTGGCAGCTAGTGTAACTGCAAAAATGGGGAAAATGAAAAGAGTGGGACAAATGAATATGTGAGTTCATTCTTATTTTAGGGGTTAAAGGGAAAAAAAAAATCTTACAAATCTTAAATGTGGGCTTAGTTACAGTCCCACCTCTCATTCTGTGTAATTTAAGGTTTTCAGCCTAAAATTTAGGCTGCTAATGGGTGAAAAGGTGGAGAAAGGGTTATATAATATATATTTATATATATATATGTAGTGTATTACACACATTGCTAGCATTTGGTTGTCTGGTACTGAAAGCTTTGGCTTCTCTAACCTTTCTCAGCCGCTTTTCCTCCTGCCTGCTTGTCCTTCTCAGTAGCAGGGTCCTCCCTCATCAGCGGCGAGGTGAGAGAAATGGTCACCTGCATTTTGGGCTCCTTGCTTGAAAATATCACGATGTTCGCCTCCTCGGGTTGAGCCTGCACCTCATACTGATCTTCAGAAAATGTCTGCCGGTTAAAAGGACACTTGGGATTACTCACTACAGAGGAGGAGGGGTGTAGGGGGAAACAAGGGCCTTGTTCGGCAAAGTTACAGGGTAACACGGTTAGGTTTTTAACCCTGAGGTTGTTTTTTTTCTCCTCTTGAGGCTATTGAGATTACAGTTCCCTTATGCCAACAGGGTCAGTGACGAGAAGAAAAGCATTTCTCAACAATGTGTTTGCAATAGTTACGTTTAAGAGAGAAAAATGGGGAAATTATGAAAACTAGCCCCATCTCACTCTGTAGGATTCAGGTGTCATAACCAGGCAGTAAATCTAAAGATCAGTGAAAAGCACCTTCAATGAAACACTCGTTACAGCTAAAGCAGGAGGGAGGAAGAGTGAGGAATTACAACACATCACAAGCTTGCATTTAGTACCAAACCTCTGTTTTGTGGGCCTTAAATGGAAATTCACATGGGTTTTTCTCTTCTGCAAAAGGGGCAGTTCAGTCATTTGTGAACATGGAAAAAAACCTCCCAAACCTTGAATCCACACACTTTGTCTGAGACATAACGTCCTTGGGTTGAAGCCTAGAAATCTTCTTACAACAATAAATGGAAAACAGACAGAATGGTGCTTAAAAACAAGCTTCGCTGAGTCATGGGGGACGTCAGCAGCAGCAAACATGTGGATCATTAATCCACAGAGAACTGAAATACCAAGAGTCAAATCTGTATATTTCATTCTCAAAGTGGCAACATTGACAATTGTAATCGTCAATACATTTGTGAAGGAAAAACAGCTCCTTTTCACAGCTGTCGAGGACAATTGTACATGTTCACAAATGATACATGGACTACTCTAGCAGAAGAGATAAACCCAACTACCATAGAGTGACTCTTTTTTCTGGTCCTGTCTATGTGGGAGTATAATGCAATTAATACATCAAGGCGTTCGGTTGATAATTTACTAAACAAAAGAACTAGGACTAAAAACTTCTGCTTCTCATTCTATTTGTTGCGTAACTTTAAAACCCATTTCAGTCCCACAGTACTTTGCTCTTATGACACAAGTCATAAGGCAGGGGATGACAAACAATGTGTTCCTCTTTTTCACTGCACCTGACAAGATGATATTCTTGAAAACATTTTGATTTCATTTCTTCTTTACAACCCCACAAAGCACAAAATATTACAATTTAATAGGAAACTTAAACCACGAATATGTTAAGAGCTGTGAATTCCTGAGTAACCACAGTCCCTCCCTCCCACAACCTCACACACAGCATGGAAAGAACAAAACATTTTCTAAAAAGAACTGTCTTTTAGTTTAACGTGTGAGGTTTTCTTACCGCCAGCTCCTTGGGCAGTTGCTTTGCGATGTTCTTCAGTAAAGAGACGGTGGGTTTCTTAGCAGTCAGCAGGATGAGCTCCACGTTTCTGTCCCCACGAAGCAGCAGGCCTTTGGCCAGGATGCCCACCCTCATCACACCTTTCAGCAGCCGGGCTGAGTTCTCAGCACTGTCAGAGAAAAAGTGAGAGTTCAAGATTAAAACTTGGCTGTGCAGACGTTTTTTAAACATATCATGATGTTGAGGTAAAACTTCAGCAGATACTCTTTTGTTCCCTTTTCTGTTTGTTTAAACCGATCTGTGCTCAGCCAGCTAAAGCAGTTGCATTTGGAGCAACTTGATGGATCTCAAACAGAGACAGAGTCACAATGCATTTAGGTATGCATCACTTCCTTTTTTTGCTAGACCACCATCTGTTTGATATTCATGCATCTCGATGTCACTCTTTCACCAAAACAATTAAAGTGCCTTTGGGCTTCAAGTAACTTGTTGCTTGTTTTAACCAACATGCCCAGAGAAACATATCTGCTCAAGGTCGCTTCACCCTTTCTCATCTCCTCCTTCAGTATCTTCAGTGGCAACAGCAGCTGGTGCCTCCTTCTCCAGCAGGGAGTCAGACACCAGTTTCAGGGCTCTCTCAGAGTGGGAGACGATCCTCTGGACGGCCTGCAGCTCCTCCTCCACTGGGTAAATGGTGGAGTGCTTGGCCATGATGTGACGATCATCGGGTGAGTCTGGCCGGCGCACACATGTCTTAGAGGACACGGGAGAATCATGTGATCAAACTTGACATGATAAGTAAAGTTTTAAAAATATATACAGTATATTCTACACAACAAGCAAAAGACCTGAAATTTCAACTCACCAGTAACGGAGGCACTGGCATACCGGGACGGCTCATTAGTGGTGGAGGAGCCATTCTGCGTCGCTGCTCTCCCCAGTACATCTGCTCCTCCTCCATCCTCCTCCAGTACATGTCCTCCTCATAACGCCTGCAGTGGAGACAGGTATTTTTAACATCATCCATTAAAAGGAGTGTCATATCATGTTTTTTTTAGTAATACTGCACTGAGGTCCTGCACTAGAGGTCGGAAGTTTGAAAATGTACACTTGTACCAAACGATTTAATGGACTATCTACAACAAAAATGTCATTGTGCATATAGGGAATTGATTGAAGTGATTGCCCTTTTTCTGGTGATGCAATGTTTATGGTATACGTAATTCAATGATTCACTTTCCGCTGATGATTGAAACTGTATTTCATTGTACAATCAAGAAAGACTGGGTGATTGAACAAGGTCAGAGTCAAGAAAACGTGATGGACATTAAATCCCTTTTTTCCACACATACATGCATCAGCCTGACAGTCAGCTGAGCTGATGCACTTAAGGACTTCCCCTTTACTAATATTACCTGTGTGAATCCATCTTCCTCATCTTTTCCTTTTTAGGTTATTCTGTGCTGACCAAGGAAACTTACAAATCTAACGTCAGAGAGGGAACAAGTTTGGGATTCTGACTAAGATCTGTGGCCACAGGTCTGACCTCATCTCCATGTGCCAGCGCTGCTCATCGTCTCTCTGTCTCTTCAGCACCGCCTTCTGCTTCTGCTTCTTCAGCTTGCTCTCCTGCAGCTTCCTTGCTCTGTTACTGGGCTTGATCTCCACAGGGAGCTCTGGGTTCACTTTCTTCTACAGAGACACAAAGAACAAAACAAATCTAAGAGCAACGTAATGTGAATGTTATGAGCCTGTGGTCATGATCCTGTATTTCATCATGTCAGACCAACACTACTGCAGACGCAACGAAAAATAGCATTTCTCTCTCCATCCTGAGCTTGTATTCAAAAATTAATGTGGACCTTTAAAATAAATAAACAGCAGCAGGGTGACAACCTTTAAAGAACAAAGTTGAGTTCTGACACAGCTCCTGAATGAGGAAGCTAACTTTTTGGAGGTCTCTGCAATAGCTCATATTGTGCATCAATACTAATACCAAGATCAATATTTAGGGCTGCACAACTAATCGAACAATGATTGGGATCACAATATGACCTGTGCCATGTCAAAAGCAGGATCTTCAGTGGTAAAATCTGTCACAATATTGTTCGCTATTAGCAAATTAACATAATTCTATATTTTTTCTGCAGCATCTAAGACCTGCTATCAGACCATCACAATATGATGTCACTTTATAGCAAAATAAAACACTTTTTTGTATTTACACAGGAACAAATGTAATTGAAGAAGTTTGTATTATGTATTTGGTCACGGTGATGCTACAGAGTTTACAAACAAAGCTGCAGAGATCAAGCAAAGTATCCAAACACTGCTGTCAGACTGGTCCTTCCATACGACCTTGCTCCTTATCAGATAATGTTGGCTGAACTGTGTGTGTTTTGTTGCTTTCCAACCAAAAGAAGAGGAAGAGATTTGACCAAGTGTGTGGGCTTGAGTGCATCTCTCATCTCAACTACAGATGGCACCAATTCTAATGTCTTTAAAAAGCTGTGGTCAGGGCCAACCAACTGTTTGATATATTTTTTTGTTATCTCTCTCTGGACAGTCAATCAGTCAGAAAATCAACTCAGTGATGTCTTAACCTTGTACTGCAGTCTGTGCCTTCTTCCCTTCAGGTGCATGTCTTTAGCGTTGGGGTCATTGAAGCTGCACTCGCAGAGTTTACAGTGAAATCGAATCACTTTGCCGTCATCGTTACGAACCTGAGAGAGACAGAGCAGTTTCATTTCATTGAATTCATGACCACGCAGGACAAACACTTCAATTATTAACAAATGATTGAGTAACGCTACAAATTTGATACATAATTCATTAGCAACGGATGTTACTTAAGAGATTACAACAAAGACACTCAAAGTCAGAGTCTGTTGAGCTGTAACAGACCTTTACTCTGATATAAATTGGTTTATACTGAACACCATTTTCCTTTTGAGCTGCCTACCTCCTCTACATAGTCGTGTCCCACCGGTTGGATGTCTCCCTGGCTTCCTGCTCTGTCGTCCTCGTCGTCACTCTGAGGCTCCGTCTTCTGAACTGACTGCAGGATGGGCGCCTCCACCTTGGCAACCACTGCTGCTGCTGCTGCTGCTGCTGCTGCTGCTGCTGCTGCTGCTGCTGTCACTGCTGGAGTGCTGGCAGGCTTATTAGCTGTGGGCCAGGCAACATGTTAAAGAAAACTGTCTGCAAAGGCTGATGAATAAGTTTCATAAGTATTTCATAAGTATTTATTAGTATGACCTGTGCAGTTCTGCTATGGGTTAAACATTATCTCTTAATTATTTGTAGTGGAACTGTGACTTAAAAATGTCCTAATCATCTACATAATAAATCAAACAACTTACAAATGACAGTTATTTTAGAAGGAGCTGGTTTCTTGACTGGCGGCGGCGCTGTTTTAGCTGTGGCGTTTACAGCCACCTGTTTGGATGTCGTAGTAGTTGAGACTGGAGCAGGAGTGGAAACGGGGACTGGAGGTTTCCCAGCTGTCGAGGTTGTGACAACTGGAGCAGAATTCACCAACACCGGCTCAGTGGAAGGTATGGGTTTGCCCAGCTTGGTATGAAGTTTCACCACCTTTCCAAGGTTGACAAAGAGAGACAGAGGGAGATACAACCATTTAAGGCTGCTGATACTTAATCCCATCCCAAATCCCTCAGGGAGGTTTTGTTCTAAGACTTGGCAGCCGACATGGAACATCACATGAGGACACCACGGCCACATCCAGCAACAAAAACACGTCACTTTCTTCTCCAGCTGCCTACAGTCCAATCAATAACAACAAACACTGAGAGACTACAGACAAAGACAAAAGCACCACAGCTGTCCTCCTAACCTTCTGGTGTTTGGCTCCACGGATATGGGCGGCGTAGGCATCCACTCCAGTGCAGGAGACGTCACATAATTCACAGCGTAGCTGAGTCTGGACCCCTCTGGGCCCGTTGCTGGTCCCTGTCTGTCCCCCAGACTTCAGGGCTGCCTCCTTTTTCTTATGCTTCTGACCTTCAAGGTGCTCCCGGTATGTCTGGTGCAGTAAATCAAATAGAAATAGTCAAAAAAGTGATCTTTGATCTGATTCGTATTTTGTCTATAAATTATATTCTTAAATTATATTTCTTATGTAGGCCTTCAATCTCAAATTAAATGTTTTATCTTCTACTATTTTGTATTTTTTGGTATGCTGTCATGCATGACCCTATGGTGCTGTTACATTAAAGGTCCCTAAAAATGAAATCTTTTTTGACGGACCAGTATGTCGGATTCAAGCAGGAGAGAAATGTTATCATCATCACTACGTTTTCATAAAAATAGATGTTCTGTTTGATCTGACTGAGCCCCTCATGTCTACAAAGTAAAAGGGTCGTGTGGGGAGGGGTTTTCAGCGGGTTGCAATCTGCAACGTCACCACTAGATGACACTAAATTCTACACATTAGTCCTTTAATTTGACCCCACGTCGTGTTTGTTGTGTACCTGAGGGCCTGCACAGCTGATCTTGCAAATGTCACAATAGTGGAGCTGTGGCTGCTTTGGAGGCCCTTTGGGCTTCTGCAGCTTGTTCTGGTGAAACGTCGGCTTTTTATAGGCGTTTCCCGCCGGAGCCGTCACCATGTTGCTCCCCGAGTTGCTCCACGATGAGCTCGTCAGCTGCTTGGGTGGCGGCTGGATGGGGGGCTGGGTCTGTTGCGGCTGCTGTGGCTGCTGAGGTGGAGGCTGCGGCTGGGTGAGAGTTTGCTGAGCCGGCTGGTAATAGGAGGGGGTGGATGTGGAGGTGTAGCCGGTTGAATCATAACTGGAGTAGTTAATGCCTGAGGGTGAGAGAGCAGAGGATGGAAAGTTATTAGAGATAAGCATGCAAGATCTTGGCTTAATATGAACACTGAGTCATGCAAACAAATAAAAAGGCTGCAATTTATTTTAACCAGGCGTAGCATCCTGGACAGAAAAAAAATCCCCAAACTGGTAAAGCTTCAAGCATCTTTTGGTCCGGCATGCTACAAGTCATACAGGATCTTATCCCATTGTCTTATTTAATCTTACCTGAGTAGGAAGTCGCTGCAACGGTGGAGCTAAAGGAGGAGCCGAGTGTGTAGGAGGAAATGGGCGTTGGTGGCTGTTGGACACTGGTGGACACTGGGTAAATGTTGTAGCTGGTGGACACAGAGCTGGAGGGGGCCAGAGGTTTCAAAGCTGTCACTTGCCTCTGAGGAGGGGGGGGCTGGCTGTACACAGTGGAGGGCGCCGGACTGTACGCACTCTTCACTCCTACTGATAGAGAGACAGACAGAGAGACGGGGGGCGTAAAGAGGAGGTGCAGAGGAGGGTGAGAGCAAAAGAGATCTGGACCAGGGCACTGCCTGTCAAAGTGTTTGGCAGGGGCAAGAGGGATCCTCGTTTCAGTAGCAAATAGGCAGCTGACACATCTCACATATGTCATAACCCTTCACAAGTGCAAAGTAAATAATACCAAGACTGATGACCGACAAATCCCCAAGCCAGACTGAGGTTCGTGTGTCATGTTCTACAGTTAATTAGACCTGACGCAGTAGCCGTGTATAACAGTCAACAAAATTGTTTGTGAAACTGATATGGACTCTCCTCTATAACAAGCCACGGACAAGAATGACTTTAAAGCCTGTTGTCTCCTTTGGGCTCAGTCTTCTTCCCTGTGTGCTCTCACAAATCCAGGCTGCTGTGTTCTGCATCGTTTCATGTCTGACTGCTGCTTGGTTTGTAGATGTGGGTCACAGCAGCAGCCACACTGACACAATTTGTTCCTACAGTTCTGACAGAGTCTGAATTTTCTTGTAGCACATTGTTGGTTGCTTAAGCTCCAGATCAGCTGTCGGCGGACCACAGATTTTTAAGAGGTTTTTCTCATGACAGTTAAAGCTTACATCCCAAACAACCTTAAACCACAGTGTAAAGGGAACTTCAGTAACTCCTTTCTGTGACAAGAGAAGGCCAAAATCAACCAAAATCAATAGTTTCTGTTGGCTCATGTAACTCAAGTGCTGCAGCTCACTGTATCTTCGACTCACAGATTACAGTCAACTGTGTGGTAGGTAGGTAGGTACATTTGGTTTGCAGTAAAAGAGTCCTACACATACACAATTAACAAACAGCAAAGACGACATCATATGCACAGGGTAAATGGAGATACATATACAAATGCTTCTATGCAGTGTCACTATGACTTATTTATGCATGTCATGGCAGAAAAGAAGCAGAAATAAATCAGTATGGGCTGTGTTTGAATAGATTAGAACAAATATGTTTAGACGTCGGTCAAACCTGACTTCTTGAGAAAGCAACGACCAAGTGTGTGAGGACTTAAATGAACTGTGACAAAGACATTTTTCAGTTAAAAAATTCATGTGTCAGTGCTCCCTAGTGGACAAAGTATGTAATGGTGACACAACATATAATTTTCATTTCTGTACTAAATAAATCCCAATAATCAGCTAAAATCAGGCCAAAACATTGATGTGATATTGTTTGTGCTGTATGCAATAATACTAAATTAGAAACCAGCTTTACAACTGACTAAAACTTTAGACGGACATGATAATAAATAGAAACTGACTCACCAGTCTGGTAGTAATTCTCTGTGGGGGTCCTCTGAGCTGGGGCTATACTCGTCTGGTAGTATTGTTTGTTGTCATAGGTGGTCACAGACGCAGGACGTCCGTAGCTGTAGTTGTCCTGCTGGTGTTTATGAGAGAACATTTAATCCAATGGGAGAGCAGCATATTAAAGTACATAACTGCACAGAGACACATCAAAGCATCTTTTACACAGGCATTGTGAAAAAAATCATTAAATAATGCTGTAAAAGTCAAATTATACGACTAAAAACAAACAACAAGACCACGTCATGCAATCAGACGGAGACAACGGCAGAAATCATAAAAGAAGCAGAAATCGACTGACCGTGTCCGAGTATACCTGGTACGTCTGTGGGGTGGTGGTGGGCTGTGGCGGGGCGGGGGGGTCTGGCTGCCTGTAAGCGTAGTCTGGAGGGGCCTGGTGGCTCTGATAAGCAGGGTAGGGGGCCGAGGCCACAGGTCGAGCTGCCTGGACTGGAGCTGGAGAGTATGATGCAGTCACTGCATGAGCCACAGCTGGAGCTTGCTGGACGCTGTAACTGGCGGTGGAGGGATGGGAGTAGGCCGGAGGAGGCTGGGTACTGATGGAGGGGGGAGAGGGAGGGAAATTTAGTGAAGCAAGAAAAGCATTCACGACAATCTTTATCCAGAGGGAAACCCTGAACTAGAACAAGAAAAAAAAAAAAAGCAGAACGTTCAAACTAAATTAAGGCTTTTTAAAAAACATTTCCACAGTCTTAACTGCGCTGTTGAGCTTTTATCAAAGAGTGTGCTCACAGTATCATCTATCTGAGCCTGGGTTGAACGTGATCTTCCCAAAATATTAATGCTTGCTTGTTTGATGGGCACAGAAAAGGCAATGTGTGATCAGGTTACATACATTCATACCAAGTGCTAAAACAAACTGCTAGATGATATAGCTGAGTTATTTAAACCACGACCAAGGCTGATGCCCAATCCTACAGTGCACCTCACATGGACAGTGGCCTGGCCCGCTTCTTCTAATCATTCAGCTTGTGTAGCAAATCATTTTCAAAACTACAACTAACAATTATTTTAATCTAAAAAACAAACAAAACATCTGGCATTTGTCTCCAAATGGTAAATAATATATCTCAATTTCTCCGACCAGAAAACCCATAGATCTTCACTTTGATATCATACAAGTCATGTAAATCTTCACCACTGAGCAGCCAGCACAGGTAATACTATAGCCAGAAACACAGATATTACTCAAAATAGTCGCTATCAGTCAATGACTCAATACTAATAATCATTTCAGCTCTGCTTCAGAGACAACACGACTTCCTTCAAATGCACATTATTAAAAAAAATATATCAATAACGGGCATGATGAGAAATGGGCAGGGGCACGGACATGCGACATGTCAACCACACAGTTTAAGAGTTCAAATGGATTAAATGTGGAGGAAAAAAAACTGAGATTACAGTGACCAGTATAATGCAACTGAATGAGTAGCCACATAGTGACCTCTCTAATCTCTTCTGTCAAAAAAAAACAACGCAGAAATGAAAATAAACAAATAAATAAATAAGCGGCCACAGCAGCAGTCTTGTCATGTTTCAAAGATGGAGACAGCAGTTTCTGGCAGCGACATCAGTGAGTGATGCTATCAGCATTTTTCTTTATTAAGCTTTCAGTGTCAGGATGGACAAGAACACGAGAGGGCTAAAATTAAAATGTCACCTTCGGGTCATAAAAGAGCGCACATGCTCTAAGATAACAGCAGTGGTTTATCTTATTGAAAAGACACCTGATCCAATGCACAAAACAGTTCAGCAGTAAAATATACAGAGGAAACGGATGAATGAACATCAATTAAATATGTTGACATGTCTGTGCAATGTCAGCTTGGCAGCTTAATAGCTCATCCATAAAAACTGTGAACCGGTCTGAGCATTTGCTTCATTTCCAAGATCTAATATACTGTAACATTGTAGTATCTGATACAATCCCAAATACCTCACCAGTAAAAATAAACAGGAAAAGTAATCAATAAGTTTAGTCAGACACTGGGCTGTTGACCTATTTGTCTGACTACCAAAACTGCCACCAGAAACATTTTAAGTTCTGCAGAAACAACTGAGAGGCCTGATAGACACTATACTCCTCACACTTTGCCTTATTGTTTATAATATTGTCACTATCCCTGTAATACATGTAGGTGTGAGTATAGCAATTCATCAGCAGACCTGCTTTGTGATAATAAAGCATTACTGAGGATTTTTAGCATCAATACAATCATGTACATTCATTCAAGTGAGGCAGAATTTGCAGGATTATACACATAGCCTGCAATGATGTAAAACTGTATCCACGCTGCTCACCTTCTTTGACTACTGTAATCCTGCACTTAAAACTAAATTAGACCTTTGGTTAAAACTGGTCTTAAACATTGATCCAACCCCAGAAGAGGTGGTGAATGAACTCAGAAAAGAAACGTATAGCCTAGATTACTAGCATTAGACTGTGGTGCAGAGAAATCAGTCTTCTCCTGCCGCAGGCAAGTTGGGAAACATTCATATCTGACTGAGTCATAATTACATGTGCTATTTATTTATAATGATCTGTCAAAGTCACCGGTTGGATGATTTATCTCTCTCACTAACTTGCCAAACACCACCTCATCATGCTGCTTGTGATCAGTTATTAACTTTATTAATCTAGTTATTTTTCTTTCTTCCTTTGCAGTAGCGCGTTGTTATTGTATGCACCTATACAGCAAACACTGTGTTTGTGAGACACAGCACCTTCAGTGGTGCCGGACCAGGGTTAGTCCTCTTAATCCTAAACGCCGGCCAAAACCTCACCCGTCACCGCTGCAGCCAGCCCCGCTGCAGCCGCACCAGCCGCCTGACACTCACTATTTCGGGCTGTGCTATTACAGTAAACGACGTGGTAAACACTTGGACCGGCGGCCGCAGCCGTCCGAGCTCAAACGACCGCCCGGGGGTTGGTTCACCTAATGTCAGGCAGCGTGTCGTGAAGCACCGGCCTGCAGCGGACCTCGGCTCGGCGCTAACGCGGAGCTAACAAAGCTAGCGGCGGCTCTCCGCGCACCCAGGCTCCGACCCCGGCCGTGTCTCGGCCCGCACACGACCGCCACCGCCGGCCGCGGCCCCGCAGACACGATGACACCGGCCGGCGCCGCTTCAATTACCTGTACTGTGGACCGGCACCATGTGCGAAGCCGAAGTAATTGCTTGCAGCCATCTTGGCATCTCCAGCACAGTAGAGAGAGAGAGTGGCAGCAGACAGACAGCACCGGAGCAGAGAGTGGCGGCGACCCACAAGATGGTTCACCCCCCGAGTCAGCGGCGGCGGCGCAGCACACAGACACACACACCGGAACTGCGTAACAACAGTCAGTCTCTCTCTCTCTCTCTCTCTCTCTCTCTCTCTCTCTCTCTCTCTCTCTCTCTCTCTCTCTCTCTCTCTCTCTCTCTCTCTCTATCTCTAGGCTACGCATGTTCACCCAAATCATAGGATGGGACAAAGCTAGCCTACATCCTACATCACACACTGGCTAAATATTAACAAGGCTACATGTCATAGTAGCCTAGCAGTAGCCTAGCAGTTATTGAATTATTAGGCTAGCTAGGCTACATACATTTTAAATTCAAATTTTGTGTATGCATATATATCTATGGCCTGTGTATACAACTTAATGGACAAAAAACAGACAAATATTTTGAAAATTAAAGGGGTCTATTTAAAAAAAAATACAAATAAATAAATAAATAAGCGAAACAGGAAGTTGATCGAAGTGAATCATCTCGTTTCGCCATTATCCTCTCTTGCGGTATCTGCCGAATGTCAGTCACGCTTGCACCGACGATTGAGATGAAATCTAATGTAAACCAAACCACCAGGCAGCGAGACATTTGGCAAAAACAGTTTAATACACCATCACATTGAGCAGCGCTGTCAGCGCGGCTATAAATTGCCTGCAAATCGAAATCTTACAGATGTCTGATGAGGAAATGACCTTGGGTTTTTAAAAGGGAGCACCCCCGGAGGGGCACACAACTCCAGACAGATGAGAAAATAATGCTCAAATAAAAACATGGATATGTGGAATAAAATTAACATTTCGATTTAGACTGAATGCACAAAAAAATAAATTAGACAGAGACCTGATATAAAAAAACATGGAGAATAAGTTGGTTTCCTATCCAGCGCTTGTGAAGGGGTGATGGTTCAAGTGAAGTAAAGGCTTGAATAATTCATGTGTGTGGGGAGAGTTGGGAAAGAGAGACTGGGGTGAGGAGACAGAGAGGGAGGGGAGATGCTCTGGATGGAGAGAGATGCTGTTGCCAGGGAACAGTAGCCACATAGAGGACCACTGAAAGCCACAGTCGGGTTATCTAATGGAGTGAAGGGACACAGAGACTGGTACACATTTTACTCCAAGTGGCTGTAGGGATGCATAAGCTGCTGCCATGGAGGGATCAGGATTCAGATGAGAGGATTTGAACTGATTTTGAGGCGAAGGGGAAAAGATGCTCCAACCACAAGTGGGGAAAGAGGATGAGATAAAGAATGAGCTCATGTTGCCAGAGCAGATGTAGTCTCATTTCAGGAATTTTGTGTCTTGGTGGCGTGGCTGTATAGGAGCTAAGAGACAGGCTGTCGTCTCGCTCTTCACGGCCAGTCTTTCCCCAACAAAGGTGGCCAGAGGCGGAGGAGAGGAGGTGGGGGGAGTCCAGCACAGAGGTGCCCCCTGTCTTCAGACACCTGCTGCTGGCGAGTAGCAGACATCGAGGACACTGTACAACTGTGTCTGTGCGTGAGTGTGTGTGTGTGCATGTGTTTGCATGTGAATTAGTCGAAGACAGAGAGGGTGAGGAGGGATTTGAGCCCGACCCATGCTTTTCTGGTGGTGAGGGGGATCAGGACTTTCTCCCCTCGAATCCTTGCATCTGTGACTGAGGAGGAGGGAGGAAACACAGGCACCGACCAGTGAGAGGTTCTGAGGGGATCTCATACCGCTCATGTGAGTAACTACTGACTTAATGTTCTTGCATAGATATTAGATGTCCACTTACACATCGAATCCATTTGCTCCTGTTTTTTTCTCTATTGACTGTTCCAATTGTGGTGACCTAGAAAGGCAGTGGGACCGTTTCAATTTGCGGTGCTGCAGATTTGGCTGCAATTGCTTTTGAAGATTTTTATTCAGAATGAGAGGATTTACAGCAAATGGCGCGTGCATAGGAACAGGGTCTTTAAGACTAATGCAAATACAATAGATATCACATAACATATCATTAAAGCTAGTCCATATTGATTTTAAATATCATATAACATATTATTAAAGCAAGTCCTCCTTATTGACAAGTGCTCAACATAGAATCCATGTTGTTTTCTCAAGGCAAAGGTTAGTTAGAAATCTAAAAATTGTTAATTGAAAATTTTCACATACAGTGACTGATGAACATGACTTTTCCAGTCATCAAAATGCACAGCATGAACAAAAAACGTCTAATATTTAAGAAATAATTAATAATGATTTAGTCTCATTTCATTGTGCACCATTTACAACCACTTTCCCTTATGGGTGACAGATGACATGACAGATGATTCGACCTGCCACCAACCAGAGTGTCTCGAATCATAGTGGATTCAAAAACATGCTGCCATCTCATAACATTTTGCTTTGTTCCTCGTGTATAATTAAAGACTGTGGAAATGAATGATTTCCTCTATGTGAGGCATGGCCACCATCCAGTTTGCAGCTACCAGCGTCGCTGCCAAAACCACGACACTCCTTCTAGTAATTATATCATAGAAATCTATTATGCAGGATAGGAGACAACAAGGTGTTAGTTCCAGTTGAATAGCCTAGTCGTGGTGTCACCAGCTAGAACAGACATGTGCTGCTGATATTAATCTATACTCTGGGTTTCAGCATTAAGTTCAGTAACACTGTTCATTATGAAGCCAGTCACTGTATTGTTCAAAGTAACACTATGTAGATCCTGCTTTATCGGGTCTGAAGTGAGGTTTTTCCTTTTAATACTATTGTTGACATAAAGCCTGAGTGTGACTAGAGATCAAAAAGGCAGCAGTCACATCAGTGAGCTGGGATTAAGGAGCAGTGAGAGAAGATTAAGCCTTAAAGTCGTCCTCCACACTGGCCTCTTGAATTCCACTCAGGAGCAAATTTGTAGGCTACATAATTTTTTAACTTTGCAGGGAGCAGAGCTCAGAAAATGGGCTCTGTCCAAGTCAGTCACATGCCTCTCACATGTGCTCCTGTGGGCAGTGGGATAAAACCCATGTGACCAGCCGTGGTGGCAACCCCAAAACTGGAATGAAAGAGAGTAAATTATATGGATAAAAATCCTCCTACAATGCCGACTGTTCCCTTTTGCCGTTGGAGTCAACCACATGTCCCAGCACTGCAGCCATTAAGCTCACTGTAAAGTCAGTACCCTCAAGCTATCTGACCGTTTTCATCTGTTGTTGTGAAATTTTGTTCATTAATAAATATTTCTCGTCACACCTGCAGGCCCCTGCTCTCGTCTCCGAGGGATGGGCACCACAGAGGCAACTCTACGAATGGAGAACATGGAAGTGAAAGACGAGTGGCAGGATGAAGACTTCCCCAGGTGGGATCCTTTTATTTCCTATTCTGTCTTTCTGATGCCGAATATAAGCAAGTGCTGAGATTTGAGGCTATATAGTAAAATTCACATCAGGGTGAGTGAGAGTTTGTATCAATTTGTGGGTGAATATTTCATTATTTATGATTCATTATACAATTTATAAGTTATAAATGAATAAGCCAGCATCATAAGCATCATATCAGTTCAGTTCAGTTTATTCTATGTGGAGAAGCTGTGGTATTTATGTTACTGTTATTTTCACAATATTGATTTTTAAAACTTCACTGACCTGCATCACTGGAGCCATTCATGTTAATTATAGCTAAAGCTTTTATTACTGTTGTCTATAATATCAAATGATTTGCACAACATGGTCTGAGCACAGTGTGACATTTGACTTCATGTTCACAGTGAGAGGGTCAGAAATAAGCCAGATAATCAATGATCTGCAACAGTAGGAGAGGAAAAAGTGTAGAATATTTCATGGATTCAGGATTTAGAAAATATGAGAGAAGAATCTGATGTTCAGAGGTTTAAATGCAGAGCCTGTCGGGGCAGGGAAAGAGCAGAGGAGAAGTGTGATGATAGTTAGTGCTGGCCTCCCGCCTTCTCCTTCCTCCTCCCTCTCACTCCTCCTTCCTCCCCCTCCCTCCTCTGTCAGATGGGGAGGCAGGAAGCCAGGGAGCAGGTGCAGCGTCTGTCAGTAAATGGTCTCAGGCTACGTCATGTGACGCAACAGCAGTCACCAGCGCCAGGAAAATGGTGGCAGGTTTTGGTTAAAGACAGACAAGAGGCGGAGGAGCAGCTATAGCAGCAAATGGATTATTAAGACAGACGCAGAGAGATGCTCTGCTCTGGACTGTCTCCTACCAGCTGAGAGGACAGGGAATGAGTAAGCAAATCAAATATAAAGTAGTGTGAAGGTTTAAAAGCTCAGTTGAATCGGCTTTGACAAAAGCAGCCCCTCCGGAAGGTAAGCATCATCGGCTCATCCTGATATTGATGTTTGTTGACGAAGGACAATGCAGTCATAAACAGGAACAAAAGAGATTTTCTGGCTTTTGTTAGAAGACGAAATCCACATCAGTCTGTTATGTTTATATGAAAGGCTTCGTTTCTGACAAAGGAAGCGGCGGACTATAAATCACTGCAGGGGTCCCCAGGGAATATATTCAGACCGATCACTCGTGCCTCTTTCTCTGGGCTAAAGCCAGTGTTGTTGGCTCAGGATGGGGCACACACTGTCACACACTGTCCTCCTGCAGATGGGTGGATGAAGCAGTTGGCTTTCATAGGAATGCAGCTAAAACCGCCTCTGCTGAAAAACACTGCGCTGTCGCTCTCTGCATCCCTTGCTTCTTCTTCTTTTTTTCTTTTTTTGACCATTTAGCTGTACAACTCCAACTCTGTGTTGTTGCTGATGGACACACAACTACACATGCATGTGTAAGCACATCTGTCATTATGTGCATAGGTTGCTTCCTTACAAACAAACAGTGTCAGCACAAACACACACACACAGGAGTGAATGCAGAGAACGATTTTGACCTATAGTAAACAAGCTGCAGCTTGAAACAACAGCACAACTTTGTATGCAGGAGAACGCAGAAGAGTTCTTCTTCCCTCTCCTCCACTCGTTCTTTGTCTTTTATTTCTCCTTTTCCCCTCTAATTTCACCTCCCCTCCCTCTCTCTGCTCTGCCTCACACCCTGCCCAGCAGCCATGTAATCTTCATCTCTCCCCAGAGACACGTTAATTACCATCTCTATCCTCTTTCTGCTTACTGATCTTTTCAGTGCTTATCCAGATCAGTGACAACACCCATGCCCTGACTGGCCCCCTGAACACCATCCTAAACACTATGTTGCATTTTATTCTGAGGGTATACTTAATATAGACTTATTGCATGGAGGAGAACAGGATAAATTATATTAGTCAAAAGCTAAGGTTGGTTTTATTCTAGGCCCGAGTAAGTGGGCCAATGAGCAGAGTCATGATTGTTTTGCTGAACCATGACTTTGATGATATTAAATATTAGACAGTGATGATGTGTGGATGTTTCCCTCCAGACCACTACCTGAGTACGGAGACATGGATCCCTCCTGTGGCCTCACAGACGACAGAGCATGTGAGTAACACCAGCCACTGGATGGATGATCCCTGATTGGAGGTCATGCTTCATGGTTTCACTTACAGCCTGTCCTCTCCTCTCGTAGCCCCCCCTAACTCCCTGAATGTGAGCCCACCCGGAGGAGGAGGCGGCGGCGGCGGCGGCGGCGGCGGCAGTGGCGGCGTGTCGTCATCCCACCGTAAACGCCGTACCTTGCTCGCCCCGGAGATGAACCTCTCACTGGATCAGAGTGAGGGCTCTCTGCTGTCGGACGACTTCCTGGACACACCAGATGACCTGGACATCAATGTTGATGACATCGACACTCCAGATGAGACGGACTCACTGGAGTTCATCACCAACGGCACCGAACTGGAGTGGGAAGGTCAGGGATTAAAATACATGCACTTAAATTTTTACTGTTCAGCCATTACAGTACATAACACTGACCAATTTCCAAAGGTAGCGCCAAGAATATGTTTTCAGTAGTGGAAGTGAATCAGTAGCATTTTTGCACCTTTAAATACCTTTTATTTTCCAGGTCCACTGTGTTTTTATCAGTTGTTTCCCCTTTTTTTAAACACTATCTAGCGTGAAAGGAACTATATATAAATGTTTATTGTTATAACATTTAATAAATGTATGAGCCCACTTTTCAGTGCAGAACTAGTAGGCCTACCTTTGCTATTACAATCTAAAAAAAATTATGAACAACTAAACAGTAAATAAATAAAAGTCTGGTCAGCATAATTCAAAATGTCACCAAAAACCTAAAGTCCTAATCCTAAATAAGTGTGAATCTGAATCCTTCAATTGAGACTAAGGGTAATACCGATGTAATCAATCCAAACCTCTTTGAAAAGTAATTCACACTCAGTCTGGTTTTGTCTCTGTTCAGACGACACACCAGTGGCTTCGGCCAAAGCAGGTCCTGCGGACGGTTCAGGAGACGTGGGTGACGAAGGCGGCGCCAACAACGGACGCCTCTGGAGAACGGTGATCATTGGAGAACAGGAGCATCGTATTGACATGCAGGTCATCAGGCCTTACCTGCGGGTCATCACACACGGAGGTCAGTGAAAGGGCAGAGGTCAAGCCGATGATTTCTTCATTGTATTCAATGGACTAAAACTTGAAGCCTTTAACTTTTCTGATGTTTTTTTTTTCTTTTTTACATGTTTCACTGTCAGGCACCACTCCTCAGCTAACTGCTGACTCTCTCTCACATTAGGTTATTATGGAGAAGGTCTCAACGCCATCATTGTGTTCTCTGCCTGTTACCTGCCTGACAGCAGCTGTCCAGACTATCACTACATCATGGAAAACCTCTTCCTGTGAGTCTGACATGGCTATCTTTTTATTATTTAAGCACATTGTTTGATGGCGTACATGAATGGCTTGATGAGCCCCCAGATCAGAAAGGGCTGACATAAGACGATCTTGTTGGAAATACACAGTGCTTGGATACACATAGGCATGTTCCACTTCTACATGTCTGTGTCCATGTCATGGGCTTATGATTATGTAACGTCCTTTCACAATGCTGTACCCTTTTTGTAACTGTGAGAAAACCTGCCTCGTCCCTTCTGCAGGTACGTGGTGAGCAGCCTGGAGATGCTTGTGGCTGAAGATTACCTGATCATTTACATGAATGGAGCCACTCCTCGGAATAAGATGCCTGGGATCAGCTGGCTCAAGAAATGTTACCAGATGATTGACAGAAGGTGAGAAAGATAGTGTGTCCATTATAAACGTGTAAATACTCACCAGTCCCTGCTTACTGTATGGACTTGTCATTTGTGTTGTGATGGCAGATTAAGGAAGAACTTGAAGTCTCTGGTCATCGCTCATCCAACCTGGTTCATACGCACTGTCCTGGCCATATCAAGGCCCTTCATCAGGTGATGCACACAGAAACTACAATTGAGTGATTATACTTCAAAGTAGGAAACTAGGAAACTTGTTCAAGTGCTTTTTGTGGTACTAATTACATATTACATATGACCAAATGTTCTCGCTACACATAGTAAGTCATATATAGCAACGATGTTTGTAAAGAAGTTTCATGTAATGGTCTGTTTCTTCTCAGCTGCTATAATTTTTTACACTGAGAAAAACCAGGTTGTGTCACAAAAGAAACTGCTCTGTTGCCATGACTGCAATAACTTAACCACCGTAACTGTTTTTTTTTTTTTTTGGTGTTGTCTCGTCCCCATCTACAGCGTGAAGTTCATGAATAAGATCCAGTATGTCCACAGTCTGGATGAACTGGCAGAGATTGTCCCCATGGAGCACGTCCATGTCCCGGAGTGTGTGGTGCAGTAAGTATCTCTGACCACTAGATGGAGCAAATGAGCTGCAGAGGTGAACCTCAGCCTCCAGGCAGCACAGACTCCTGCTGTATGTCTTAATAAATGTAAAAAAGAGATTATCACTCTAATTTAATGAAATAGGCTTATGCGGCAGGATTTACTGTGTGAACTGGGGACATTACACTCTTATTCATTTTCAGATTTGATGAGGAGAGGATTAAAGCCCGGCGGGAAAGGTAAGATACAGTATATCTATCATTTATCACTTGCACATGTATAATGCATATAAAGAATTGTACTCAAAGTGAACTGTGGTTAGGGACTTTAGCTAAACTCGCCAACTTCTTCACCATCTATAACTCTGTGTGTGTGTCTGTGTGTGCAGGATGGAGCAGGAGCAGAGACAGCAGGAGCAGCAGCAGCAGCAGTCACTCCCACAGGAGCCAATTAAAAAGTCTGAGAGGTAGCTGCTGGTCCTCTGTCATGAATTCACATTAGACCAATTTTAAATAGTTAGAGACATTAATCAGTTTTGACACACTGTCGTCAATCCAACTTCTTGTAATGCTATCTTTTTTTCTTATTATTATTTTCAGGCCAAAGTCAGTGATTGCGGATCAAGGGTTATGAGAAGGACCATGTTTTGCAGGTGGGTAATATTCTGTACCGCTCTATTTCTTATATTAGCCACAAGATGGCTCTGTCCTCTGAAATAGATAGAGCCACTACATTGTCCATTAAATCTCCGCCTAAATAGTTATTTAACACTGTAGTGTTTTTTTAAAATACATACTGTATATTTCAGGACAGAGATCAAAATAAGGTCAGAATCTGAATCAGATTATTGAATATAATACATAGTTGTACAGTGTGATATTATAATTTTTGTACAATAGCAGGACAATTAGATGCATCTGTTGTATAAGATGAACTGATTTGCATTTGTACAATGGCCTCCTCATCTGATAAAGAGCGTTGTTGCAGAGGGTTGTTGTATGTGGAGGTGAAGGATTTGTGGTTGTTTGTTCAGGGTGTGAATTGGAGCAGATGGGCAGTCAGTCACAGTTTGGAAATGTAGGCTATGGCACACCTTTTCACACTTACACTCGGCCACTGGATGAACTGGCTTTTCAGCGTTTAGACTAGCTTCTACTTCAGTGTGCTCCTCCTGTCTGATTATACAAGGTCATGTCCATGTAGTGTAGAGCAGGGGTTTCCAAAGTGGGGGTTGTGAGGCACTGAGAATGGGGTCGCAAGAGGATTTCCAGAAATCAAATAGCATTTGAAAATGATTAGAAATACCGCATTTACCATGCAAATAAATATTCCTCCTCATGTTTAGATGCATACAGATCGTGTCTAAATGTGGAAGATGGTCTCTGAGTGGCCATCTCCAAAATTAAACCATCTCATTAGGAGATGTAAATTTGCACAGCAACAATGTTCATATGTTTACTTGGTTTGTGGATAACGCCTTGACTGAGGTATTCTGCTTGTATCTTATCTGCTTGTATCTTATAGTAAATAGCTATATAGTACTATGAGCAAAGGTTTCTTTAAAAAATCTTTCACATTGTGTTGAAGGATTACATATTCCTTTCTAGGTTGTACTAGTAAAATATTTAACTTTAGACCAGTGTTGCATCATTTCACAAATTTCCTCAAAATCCATTTGGACATTTTTGATGCAGTACTTTGTGAAAGTTTGGGATCTATACTAGAATTCAAAACAAACTTCTGCTGTTTTTTTAGGAGTCATTTTAGTGCACAGCACGAGTTTGTAGTTGATTTAAGACACAACATGTCCTTGTGGGAGTACAGATTTCCTTCCAAAAGCTGATGTAAGACTTTGTTATACTGTAAACTTTGTCCATTGGGTCCAAAGCAAAGCATGCTGGATAGTATGATTGACATTTTCATTGACTGCAGCAAACAGCAACCATAAATAACATCTTCCTGAGCGCACACTAGAGTGTTAATGAGGCACTTACAGTATGAGCTGGTTGAAGCTGGCTGGTACAAGGATATAGAGTCTATGTAGCTGTCTGTCTTATCACACTGATAAAGGTCATGAGACTGAAACGCAGATGATAACAGTCAACACAACTGATGCTGTACTGATGTAAAACTGTATAGACAATGTACACGAGTCATTCTTGGCCATACGGGATAAAAGAAGCTGAAACTCTATTGGCCCGAACTTCAGCGTTAAAGTGGAAATGAAGCCTCAGGTCATTTTTTATATTAGGATCAACAGATTGAATTTTATTGTCCAGTAAACAAACATAATAGTTTCCCTTAAACCTGTATTCAGAAGGATAGAGTTGTACTGAGGACAGTGTTGTTTCAGAGTCTTCCACATTCTGTACAATACAAGGATCAAGCAGAGACAAAGTTGTACATTTTTTAAATTAGTAGTTTGAATATTGTTGTGATTATTGTTTTTAATTTAAGCCTATTTGTTTAACTTCAGCCAAGAGGGCAACATGTTTTTTTTGTTATTGTCATCCACAAACATGTTCTCTCTCTTCACACAGGGTACGACAGAAGTGTGGAGCATGAAACCTTTGATATATACCCATCAGAAGCATCAAAACAAGTCTATATATATATATATACTTCCTTGTTTTATCGACATCCCGCTGAAAATTTGTGACATCATTTTCCAAACAAAATGGCGAACACTCCATCTCTCTCTCTCTCCACCTTCCTCCACGAAAGGTTTATACATGCAGCTTCAACGTGTAAAGGGAAGGAGCTGCTGCTGTGTGGTTTGACCATGTGAGTAGCTCATATTGAAATGTTGCATTGTCATGAGGACATGGACAGAAATTCTCTATTGGAAAAATATCGAACACAAAATTAATCAAAACTGCAAAAGTTGTTTCTCTCATGCTTCAACACCAGTTGGCAGGTTATAGGCTTGTCTCTACAATTCTGGAGCTTGTTCATAATAGGCTAGAGAATGGCAACTGGATTGTCTGGGGAAAAAAACAAGACAAAAAAAAAACTGTTGGCCAAAAATCCCGGGTATTTTTATGAGGGACTTGAAGATACAACATTTTCACTTGACAAGAGGGATGTGTGCATATACAGTGCCATGACCACACCAGAGATGTTAAACAGCAATGTCACTGACTTAACCAGACCACAGTGGTGACATACATACATCTACTATATTCATCCTGGTTTGTGTCAATATATTGTGTATATAATAACGACAGTATTCCAGTCAATCAGATGCCTTCATGGTTATTTTTTTGCCTCATAAATGCTTTACCATAAGCTCTTTAAACTCTGTCTTATGCTGTAATAACATTTTGACAATGTTAAAATGTACTAACATATAGGGATCGTTTGATACTGTTGTTTCTGATCCCATCTGCTCTGTGACAGTTTCCTCTGTGCCCTTCCATCTGTACTGTACCTTATGTTATGACGTGCCTCAGTCTTCTTATGTGTAAAAAGAGGAGACATCATTTCCATTCTGTCAATATCTAGAAGAATCATATGTGTTGTGAAATATTTGTAAATGGGCAAGAGATATCTGTCTATTTTGTGTTAAATGATGATTGTGGCAGCATTACTACTAGTACCACTACCTATTCTGTGTGAGGAAAATTCTAACCCACAAAATACAAACCATATGTATATAATCTGTATGCCCATGACAACAATCAAGACACAATACACAAATATTGCACATATGGTTCTTTCTCACTGTACATTTTAAACATAAAGAATAGGCTAGTTATAAACTACAACCTGACAGCAATCAGGATTTCAATGTTTTCCACCTTTATTCCTGGTTTACAACAAAGTTTAAAATGTGCATTGTACTTTAACCCATACATCATTTTCACATGGAAAACATGTTCTTAACACTGACTGTATCAGATATTAAGTGACCCCTAAAAAGAAGGCCACAGCTGAGTAATTTTGAACTTGAAAGAGATCGATGACTTTGATGCAGCTTGGGTCGGGGGCTTTTATTTGATCATTTATATTGTTTGCATGCACGATGCCTTGTAGATTTGACATTTTCTGGAGATTCCTTGATTTTATCTCGTCTTCCATTCACTGTAGTCGTTCAACTTATTGTAGCAGAAGAGGGCAGAGGAGTGAGAAATTTTATTTTTGTAAAGAACAACATACTTGTACTGCCTGTATACTGTTGATATTGTTTTGCACTGCTGGATTTGGTTGTTACATAACCTTTGAAGCAGACTGTGATAGATTAGGAGGCGTCGAGTCCCCTTATATGTTTTTTGTGTTGTTGTAAATGAGCATGCCTGATGCCATGCAGCTGTTATCTGCCACGGTCATGCTTATGCATCTTTGGTGAAGAAAATAGGACTCATGAAATGTCTGTTTCTAAAGTGCCATCTCAGTTCTGATTTTCCTCTTTTTCTGTTGCCTTTTTGGTGCAGGGGTGTTAGAGAGCAGATTTGATTTCTAGGGTGAACAATTACATCATCCATGCTGGAGCCGTCCCTGCACAGCAACCGCAGCTTTTCATTCACTGAGAGAAGGTTTCTCTGTGCTTGTTGGGTGAACTGAGTGCCTATTTTTGAACCAAATGTTTAAAAGAAAGTGTAGCCTTTCCATTTTTAGCCATTAGGGTTCATAGGTTTACGACATGAAATGACATCCAATATCAAAAGTCATATAAATGGCTGATGTGAACTTAAAATCTAAATGTTCATTTTGACTATAAAAGCACAATATTCATACCGTTTATTTGCCTTCCATTTGTCTGCTGTAAAATCTTTGCTCAGATTTAAATGGGAAAGATGGTCTATCATCTTTCTAGATTGCCATGATTGTTTTTGCCTTGTAAATATAACTGAATAAATTCTTCCTCCCAAGTTCTGTTCTGTTGTTTGTTTTTATACTTTTTCTTTACTCACACAAAAAGAGAAGCTCTAGTCTTTGGATGCAAACTCTGGTCTGGAAATACTGCCCTTTAAAACCTTCACCAATATAACTTTTATCCACTAGACTTAAATGTGTGCCATGGAAACAAAGTGGAAGTAGTTTCAGTGATAAATCTAGCGGTAAAAGCCAAATACACAACTTGTTCTGCAGGATATTCTGCTTGAATTCAAGTTTAACTTTTTGCCTGCTACTGAGCCTGAGGTGGCAGTACGTCATTTGTAGAAAAAAGACTGACACACCTTTTATCAGTGTTTAAAATGTTGTAGATGCCCAATCCTCTATTTCACGTAGTGCACAGTTGGCTAGAACAAAAAGTACAACTGCCTCTTGAACATATTTTTGCTTGAGGGGCCTCTTCAGTTTTAATGTGAAGCAGTAAAACCACACCCCCAGCAGAGACATGACATGTATAGGATGTATGTTAAATATGTTGCTGCCTTCTCTGTGTGAACTTAACCACATCAGGAGATGTTCAACAAGCCTGGACGAGGCTGTGGTCGTGACTCCAGACTGCACAGAGCTTGAACAAGATAAGACAGACAAAAAAAGTTTCTGCCTTTTCTTGAATAAAGGGAGTGCTTCAACATCATCAGCATAGCATCATTACGAGTCACCCATCACGCCCTATTACCTTACACACTAATACTGACAGAGTGACCCTAACTGTTGACCCCTGACCCCTGAGAGGCTGTGGCAGGATTCACATTGCATATATGCACAGACTCACAAATAGAAACATCCATATTACACACAGCGACCAGAGAAAAAGAGCGCAGCACTCTGTATGGAAGGTGATTGACATCTTAGTCTTAATATAACCCACAGCCCAAAATTAATGCACGATATACAATTCTCTGGTTATATCCGGTTATTCCAAGGACTCCCAAACTGTGGAACGACCTAGGCCTACATACTGAGATCAGACAGGCTACACCTTTAAAGTCTTTTAAAGGTATTCTTAAAACACTCTTTGTTGAAAAACCTTCATGAATGTTTGATATGTTGTTGTGTCTTATTTGTCAATGTATTGTGTTTTTTTGTTGTATGATGTGTTAGGCTATAACTTATAGCCTATAAGCAGTGTTTTAAATCCTCTTTTTCCATCTAAGCACTTTGTAATGTTGTTGTACAACAAAAATAAAGATGATTAATATTATTATCATTTTATTTATTTAGGTTTTTTTTGTCTGCACACTCCTGACACTACAAAAGCTCATATAGGATGTGAGATAAGTTATAAAGTGTAGGAGGCTATTGACTTTTCATAACCCTGTATGGACATAAATAATCATAAATAGGCTATACAATACATACACATACATATTTATAGATATAACTTGAACGGTGTGGTAGTTTTCCACCGCAGCGGGATCATCAAGTGGATTAGCCTACCTGCTGATCCTCCATCTCGCCCAGTATGTGATAGGCTCCTCTGATTGGTTGCTGTGGCGACGTTCACGTACGTAGCACGGAGTGGAAAGAAGAGAGCGCGAGCACGTCCAAGAATGGTCGGTCACGAGAACGTCTGTGACGTCAGAGGAGGCAGCTGGGGTATAAACCGCAGCGGCTCGAGCCCGTAGTGTATGAGCCGGGAGAAGGAGGAGCTGCCGCCTCGGAGCTTTAACGATATTGAGTTTTTGAATTTAAAAACTCTCCGGAGATCTTAATTTTGTAGGATTTGTTTCCCACCTTTGGTTAAAAGTGACTCTTGAAGTTAGTTTCTCTAGCTGAGGCTGAGCTGCACCGTTGAGAAGAAACGAAAAGATGAAATACATTATAGGAATTGGCGGGTAAGTTTAAGAAAAAAAATAACTGTCAGTTGTTTTCTAACGTTTATAGGCTAATGTATGTGAACATCTGTAGCAAACTAAAATACTGTGACGTTGTTTGACTGAATGACTGTTAGTTATTGGACCTAGTCGGTTTGTATTGATAAGTTGACTAAAACAGCACGTGTACCACCATGTTATTGTTCCTGTTAGTCAAACCAATTGTTTATGCAAATTAATAGCCTACATCTATGTAATTTTAGCGTCTGATCGATAGTTATTATCCTTTTAACCACATGCGTTATCAGCTGCGCGCCAGAAAGTTGCATGTCTGCTCTGTTTCACCGGTCTGAGGTCGTGTGTGGTGCGACCGGTTTGTTGTCATAGATTGAGCGGGACATTTGAAATTCACAGTGAGACTCTATTGTAAAAGTGGAGGGAGAGTGAACATTGTTGTCCCACACCACAAAACACTGTATTACTACTCTGCCATTGATACATCAACGTTGACATAAGGAAATGACAAATAAATTGCATTTTATTTACAACATAATTCTTTCACTCAGCTCAGCTGTGCAACTTTTAACACACCAAATTAACTAAAACACATTTAACTCTGCTTCAGTTTATTGTATTTTACCTACATATGGATTTTTGTTTTATGTGCCAAAACTGCCAACATAACTTACTAAATCTAAAATTTAGACAAAAGACACTATTTACTGTGGCAGCAAGTTTGCACAACTGATCTCTTTAACATCAAATTAATTCAGCTTGTAATTGACTTTGGCTGATTAAAGTCAAAGTGTATCTTTTTTTTTTTAAATAACCTTTTGACTTCTGTTCACAGAGTCACTAATGGTGGTAAAACCACCCTGACCAACAGGTTGATCAAGACTCTGCCCAACTGCTGTGTTGTGCACCAGGATGACTTTTTCAAGGTGAGTCTTAGCAGATGGCTAATCAGTGTTTTATATTATAGTTTGCCTCCATTTTCTCTTTTATGAGCGTTGCATGTGAGGAAGGTGGTGGCTGCTGCCATGTTGCATCCCATCCCCCCACCCCCTGCTCTCTGCTTAGATATGGAAATAGGTTTTGATGTCTCTGCAAAGTAGTGTATTTTACCTGTTTGCTTCTTGCTGCTTCAGTCATCTAGCCTAATTAACCTTAAATCAGTTATCCTTTCATTACAGCCTTTATCTCTAATCCCTTTAAGCATATTTATTTTGTGCATTTTTGGCATTTTCCCCTTTCCCTCCTTTTTTCTTAGTTTTATTAGAGCAGTGTACTACTTGTAAATTGCTTGGTTTATTCAGTGTATGCTCTTGTTATGTGCTGTTTTCCTTCTTTTGTGTCTGTGTGAGTGTGTGTGTGCACACTCGTTTTGCCGAACTCTGGCATGTGAGTCGGATCTGCATGTGTTCAGAGCTGTGAGGTTGCAGCAATGTTTTATTGGTGACTGTTATTTCAGAAACCTGATCAGATAGAAGTCGGAAAGGACGGCTTTAGACAATGGGATGGTAAGACTTCACTGAGGACTGCCATTAACTCATTGATTACCTGACATTCACATACCTGCCCCTTAAATGTAATATGCCCACATAATCCAAGATTACATTAATTTATCACCCCCACCACCATATCAATCAACCTCCAGTAACTTGGAGTAAAAAAACAAACACATTCCTGATATTTAGCACTTGGCTTGTCCCCATTTTAATCCTCTCTGTCCTTTCTGTCGCCTTCTTTTCCGTTGTTGATCTTGCTCTACAGTGATCACAGCCATGGATATGGAGGCCATGACCAACACAGTAAAGGGCTGGATCGAGAACCCTGTGAAATTCGCCCGCTCTCATGGTGTCACTCTGTCGTCTGTCCCTGATGTCGCCGACCCTGATGATCAGATCCACATCCTGATTGTGGAGGGCTTCTTGCTCTACAACTACGGGTAAGTTTGCGATGCATGTCCTCTCATGGCTTGTGGTCTGCATTTTCTGAACTGAGTTTAGAAAACTGGGGCTTCTAACTTGGTCGCACTGTCTCAAAAAATGACCTACATGGGCCTTTGATATTGGCTGATAGGCCATCCAATTAATGTTAAAAATAGATATTCTAAACTGAGCTGTATGCTGTAAGATGGACAAAATTGCACCTTTATGTGACAAAGTAGTGTTTATCCTCCCTGTGTTTTTGTATTTCTGTATATGTTTTTATTGATTGGAAAAAAAAAAAGGAAAAAAAATTGATATTCTTCTACACAAGTAGGCATGCATGTCTATACAATTAATTCAGTGAAAGATACTTTTTTTATTTTGCTCCTTAAATGAATATGACCCACATGTTCACCTTAAGCGAGAAGGAGCACGCCATCTTGTTTCTGGTAAATTCTGAGAAATTAATGACAACAAACACGTGCCGGGGTGGGGTGGTGGCGAGTTTTTTCTGTACCGTCACGTGGTAATTTTGCAGCCTTGCTATTGGACCATCTGCTCATGTACCCCTGCATTTAGACTTGGGCAGGTCCTGCAGTCAGAGATAAGAGGTTCAGCAGTAAGAGGCTCTCTGAGTTGCACTTAAAGCTGGGTGCTGGGTGATTGGTACTCGGCGTGCTATGGGTGAATGTCGAGCGTACTGCAGAGATGCAGATAACACACAGTGGGAACAGTTGTATAACGATGCCCCCTTTTTAGTCAGGTTTAGCTGAGGACATAATGTATCCTCGCAGATAGCCCTGTTCATCATCACCTTGTGCATCTCCCCTCTAGGCCCCTGCAGGATGTTTTCAACAAGTGCTATTACATCACGATACCCTACGAGGAGTGCAAGGCAAGGAGAAGGTGAGTGTGGAACATGTTTTATTTTTTGCCCTAAAGTCAAATCTCATCATCTTCTCCTGAAAAGTGTCTTTTCTCTAACTGTGTTTTCATTTCCAGTACAAGGCAGTACACCGTCCCCGACCCTCCTGGCCTGTTTGATGGCCACGTGTGGCCCATGTACCTGAAGCACAGGAGAGAGATGGAGGACAGCAGCTTGCATATCGGTATGTTGCAGCTGATTTAGTGTCAGCATTCAAAATGTCATTTTCTGTAATTTGGTGTACTCTACTTGTTCAGGGTGATTCTGTTATAAATAAATAAAATGCTGATCTGAACACTTTCTCTGTGCTGCAGAGTACCTGGATGGTTTGAAAACAAAAGAGGAGATCTACAACCAGGTGTATGAAGACATCCAGAACAACCTGCTCAATCGTTTATAGGTGAGGAGTCAACGACTGTTAGTTTTTTGTAGAAGTAGTTGAGGAACAGAGCTGTGACTGTGCACCTGCTCATTAAAATCACAATGTCTAACACTTCATTTTCTGTGTCTTACAGCAGGAAGATTCCTCTACACCCCTGTATATAAAATGTAAATAGTCCCAAGGATTTTTTTCCTAGTTTTTCTAATTTTATTTGTGGTTTTTGTACATACAACAAAACAATGTTAACTTATCATTGTATTTTTTTTTTAAATCATCTTCAGATGATCAGTATGTTTTTGTTTTTCTTCAAGGTTGATTGTTGTACTGATCTATGTTAACTGTTAAACCACTGACTTGTACTGGACCATTTCTCTGCCAATTGCATTCTCCTACAAATAAATGCATTAGTTGCTGTTGACATACAGCACATCAAGTATATGTGTGTTTGGCTCAATCATAAAACATTTACAGATGACACAATGTTAGAGCTGAATCTTTATGATACCTTTCCTCGGATTAAAAGCCAGTCCTGGCTTTTATTGCCTATACTTCACATTCATCTTTCTACACTGATTATTCTGCCTTCAACTGATGGACATTAGTGTTCCTGGTTTGAAGGAAAAAGGAAAAGAACAGTTCTGTCCCAATAATTTCCAATTTCAGTTTTTTTTTCTTTTTAAAATACTGGATACATCTACATCTTCACCCTTTTGAAGACTTTGCTTTAGCGGGACAGGAACCAAAATGTTTGGTTTATTGAAGCGGTGAACAAACACTAGATAGAGAAAGTGGATCAGTTTCAAGTGGACTTGCTATACATAGCCTTGTGTAAAATCCTTCTTATCTTAAAGTTGTTTCCTGGATTGCTCCATTAAAGTATACAAACACATATCCATATGAACTACATCCATTTTTGCTCCCGTTTATTTTAGAGACAGGTAAGGCCCTGTCAACTTTTATATCTATGCTCCTGAGGATTTTAAAACGTGAATCCCTGAAATAGCTGGCCTCCCTTTCTTCAAGTAGAAGCCAGAGTAGGTCAGAGACTATCCACAAGATTTAGGTTATTAGCACTGGATTTACAGCACATGAGGCCCAAAGCACGTGCTCACATCACCTATGTCCCCACACCAATATAAATAGGCCAGAATAATTTCTCATTTCCCCCTGAGGGAATGCCCCATCCTGTCACAAAGTAGACTGTGTGAACTACAGCTTATCGTACCACAGCCAGCCTAAATAAAGATCGGGTCAGGTAGGTGCATGTATTGTAAGGCCTTCTTTTTTAAAGTGGATGGGAGCCCACTAGCCCAGTAATACTTTCATTAGGGGAGCAAACGTATGAATCTAGGTTTTATGTGTTTACACAGTTGGTGGATCTGCTCCTAGGGGAAGTAACTGTGCAGAGAGCACAAGTGGTTTTTGTGTACTTTTGAGTGTCTATACAGGAAGTCATTATACTGTAGTTATAAATTCTCAGATGGCGATGTCTTAAGGAAAATAAAGGTCCAATGCATTTAAAGTATGGCCCACACTTTCCCTTTCGTACCTCACTGTAACCATATTTTTTGAATTTGACTCCTATTACAGTCAGTTGAGCTTTAGGTAATTATGTAAACTGTCATGTGCCTGTCAAGTGGAAATGGAGTGACAAGGTGGTCACTGTGACGCTCTAACAGGTGGAAGTGGACTAAACCACACTGGCCTGGACTCCCGGTGCTAAAAATGACAGCAGTATGTGCTGATGACTGTGAAACCACGCACCCAGGTGGGTCCACTTCACCAAGGACACACTATAAGAACACACTCCAGAGAATGAGAGTAATATTTCTGTGTTTAAGATAAATGTACACATTATATACGCAAACATACAATCAAAGGAATGGCCGTTTCACCACATGTAAATCAGGTGAGTGTTAAACAGTGGCTTTATTATCCCAAGCTGCTTTACAGCAAAGGGCAACCACAAATCCGGTCTAGACATTTTCTCTGACAAACTTGACCGCATTACTCACAGCTTGTTTTTTAACCATGTGACTGAGGCACATCAATCAGCAGTGTGAGCCTGTATGAAATCACAGACACGGTACATGAACAGTAGGTATCCTATGAGCAGGGTGTAACACAGGCTATTTTCTGTTTTTATCATGTCAGTGCTTTGTTGATCCTCTCTACGCAGCGTTGCATAGTGCATGCATACAGAACATTGCAGTGGATTTTGTGTGGGTGCATGTGTTACGAGTCACCCTGCTCTTGCTTTTATATATGTCTTACAGTAAATTATCCTATTTGGAACAGGAGGCTATGATGGACAGCTGTCATCACATGGTGTCTCTCTCTCACACACACAAATGTCAAAACAAGCTTTAACTTGCTTGAGTAGCCAGTAAAACACAGAGGACATACAGCTTTTGATTTTTATACAGCTTTTGTACCCAAAATGAAGAATATAACTCAAATTGTGATTTGGGATTTTACAAAAAAAAAACAAATATGTTAAGATTTAAGGTTTACACTATCAGTAACTCTGGTATTCACTTTTGATTCACCACCAGCCTGTTCTTTATGTGTGTCATCGGACACTGGGGTTTATTACCTATTGGAAAAAATCTCATTCACATCCAGAGCCAGCGGTGGAATGTAACTCTATACACACATGTACTGAAGTAGGAGGTCACAATGTACTTTAATTGAACTATTATGCAACTTCAGTATACTACATTTCAAAAGAGGAATATTGTACTTTTCACTGCACCTCATTTACCTATGTAGAGTTGTGTACCCACCAAATGGACCTTCTAGTGAAGAAGTAGTTGCCCACATTTATCCAGAAATTAATCATGAGTTCTAAATATTCTGTAATTTTAGTGGGAGAGGAAGAGCGGATCTAACTTGAATATGTTTTACAGTAAGAAGGTAAAGTAATTGGATTTCGCTTTTCAAAAAAACAACAACACAGACACAAGTTATCATTTAAAACATTTTTTCGAACAACAATACAGAGGTAGACAGAGACAGGTTAATACGTATTTTAGTATGTAGGTATAGTTACTTTAACTTAATCATGATCTCTCTCTCTCTCTCTCTTTATATATATATCTCTCTCCTCCATATATACTGTGTGTGTGTGTGTGTGTGTGTGTGTGTGTGTGTGTGTGTGTGTGTGTGTGTGTGTGTGTGTGTGTGTGTGTGTGTGTGTGTGTGTGTGAATTGAGTATAGCAACTACAGTATGTTGTTTGTACAGTGGAGTGAAAAGAGCAGGTTAATCTGGTTATTATTACAACAGACAAACTGAAGCCTACGTGTTTATTGACGGTCTCAGATATCATATGTGGGACATCAGCGCGAGGAGGCGGATGTCTTCAATCATGTGTGTCACTGGGTGCTTACACAGTGAGAGACCCCGTCACGCTGGAGCAGAGACACATCCGGTCACAACCTGCCTGATCCAACTAGACCCCGTTATGGTATTGCATGACACACACACATACATCCATGCTTGTCTACTCCTGTTTCTCACACTTATTCATGGGTTTATACTCACACAGATTGCTGAAAGGCTCTGAGTGCCTGCCAGGGTATGTGGGTATATTTAGCAGAGGTGAGGTTAGTATGGGGGGCATCCAGTCTGACCACCTCTAATCCTCAATGTGCTGGTTGACTTCGTCACCATGCACTCGGGACTGACAGCATGCTACTGGCCACAGGTCTGTTGGCACGTCCCTGCAGCCGTGGATGTTGTGACAGAGTATGCATGGGAGACAAAGAGGGGAAAGGTGAGGAGCCTCTCACCCACTTCAAAGCAGCTGACAAGCTCTTTATAAAAGAGACAGCTAGAAAAGCCTGAACTACCTGTGACTGTCATCTGGTGAATGCAGTATTCAGTGCTTTGTTCTGCCACTGTATCCGTGTTATGTAAGATCTCCTAAGAACTGGAACAGTTCTCAAAAATGTTTTCAAAAAGAACAGACATCATGGGAAGTGTCTCACTTTGCCTCTTTTTGTCCAAGATGATGCCTACAGTTATCATGCTCATTTAAAACAGCTTTTATGTTGTTTTACTCACATGTTATTCCTCGGGATCACATAAATTGAGGCCATTTTGAATTTGCTGTCAAGGTGTGTGTGGAGCCACTTCTCCAGCCACAGCCACATTGCAGTAGTGTTTTTAATCCACAGTGGGTGTGACAGATCAGCTGCGTAAAGGACATGAAGCACATAGACACACTCTGAATTAATCCATCCTTTTAAATGGTGGCGAGTTAATCATAGAATAAGGTAAGATGTGAGACCACTAATGTATAGATTTATTAGGTTACATATAAATACTGTGTTGAAGACTGATTTTTATACAGTAGATGGTCTGTGGCTTCATATAAGGATGTGAAGCCCAACATACATTGATAGATCTATAGCTAATGGGTTTTGTGGTTCTTGAATACACACAGAAAACGGGTTTGAAAGTGTTAACCACTCACACAGTTATCTTGTCCCCAAGTTTGAAAGAACTTTGTCTTTATCCTCATTCATGTCAAGAGCTGAAGAAAGAGACAAGTCATGTCAGTGACTCAGCAAAAGTTTGGACTAAGTAAAAGTAGTTTTGAACTATGAGTCAGCAGAGAGCTGTCAGTCTGTGAGGATCCACTGCCCTCAAGTGGTGAAGACGACTACTCAATTGTGGGGTACAGTTCATTCATTACTGCACTCCCTGAAGATGTAAATAGATTTTATCCTGGGCAGGAGTTTATCACATGCACCCCCACATGGATGTTTCTTGTTTTTGAACAGCATTATTTCATTAGTTAATGACATAGACCTACATAAAAGATATGGGGGTTATGGTTGTTGAATTCAATGCTTTTAATATGAAACTCCTCGTGGCAGAGGCCAGGCTAAAATCTTGCATCCTACTTGGCTTGAATACAAAAAGAATGCTGCAGAGGTTTAAAGGTGGCACCTCTCCTGGTTGGATAAAAGCTGCTTCTTAGAGGAACTCATATTACAAACTTTGGGAGTGATGCTGTGCGCAACTGCATGACGGAGGCAAGTGCATGGTAAACACCTCCTCATCAGAAACCATCACCTCATCACACATGTCAAACTCCAATGTTCGTCCTCAGTGTCTCAGTGCTGAGGATCTTCAGACAGAGACACGATCACACTGAACCATGGAGAAGTTTTCCTTCCTGTTGATTGTTCTACTTGATGTTCTGGTGCGTCTGAGCACCGGTCAACAGCATTTACGCGCAGGTGTCGGACCATGGAGACACCGGATTCAGTGGGAGAATAACGGGCAGCTGTACAGTTTACTGAGCACGGGGACTCAGTATCGCTCCCCCGTACAACCGAGAAGACGCACACAGCTTCTACTGACATCTAGGAACAGTTTCAACAGAGTTGATCCTCCTGTTGCGTCCAGTAGAGCCGCCAGAGCCAGATTGGACCTGGAGGAAGCACCTGGGGTTCACACTCAACAAAACGACCTCAGTCCAATGGATGCATCAGTTCTCGGTGCTGATGCTGGTCCCTATTTACTCACCTCTGGACGAGCAAGGACACCCACTGTGTCCCCGCCGCGTGCCACCTTCCCTGCGGCTGTGGGATACCGGTCACGCCAAGTTCCGACAAACAGCAGCGATGCCGGTCCCTCTGCCATCCAGGAGTTCTCCGGCAGCGGAGTCCAACGAGGCGGCCGGAGCGCAACCGGAGATGAAGACGGTGCGTCGCAGGCCGCGGCTCCAACTGTAAGATCACCGGACTTTACGCACATCCGAGGCGGCGGGATCAGATCTGAGAACTCGGATTCACTTGTTCGGCCACCACCCGCCACATCTGGACGGCTCACCGCGGCTGAGGAGGATAGCGAGAGCGCGCGTCGCGTCCCGCAGCAGACCACTGTGGGTGACCCTCGCGGTGCGCAAAGGGCGCAGTCACTGACCAGAGTCGCCCCGGAATCAAACGTTTCCCCCGTGTCCAATAATGCTGTAGAAATACACTTTCCCCGCTCAAGGCCGGATGCAACACGGACGGAAACGAGCGACCCGCGAGATCCACACAGTATTTATCACAGGAACTCAGTTTTCTATAATGTTTACCCACCAGACCGCAGGAACAGGGTCACAGCGCGCCCTCCAGGAACCGGCTACGGCACCAGGTTCTTCCACAATGGTGAGGCAGGCAGAGGAACCAGAGTTTGCACTAATAGCACAGTGGGTTACACTGCCTAAAAACGGCCTAAACCTTTTAGTCAGAAAAAAAACAAGCACGTCTAACTAATCTTAGTGGACTCTGAGTGGAGCTCCGAGGTACAGATGCCTCGTGTTCATTTTCACATTCATACGTTTAATCCATCCTATTTATGCGAGTTTTAATGTATTTTTGATGAGAGCTGGATTTAATAGCCCCGATGATAGAAGTAATGTCTCCGGTATGAGAGCCTCTGAGCAAAGTTAAAATAAATAGCTGCCTGGGAGCGAGTCATTAGTGCTTATCCAGTAGTGATGGAGAAACTACATCAAATCCTGACAGTGAACTCCACGCGTCTCCATGTAGATTACTGCATGCTGTTTATGAAATAACATCTCATATGTGCACTCGTGAATGTTAGAATTTCGTTTACAACACTTAAAGTAGCAGCTGGTGTGCACAAATCCACAGGAAAGTTTAAAGCAAAGTTTTTTTCACATTATATTCTCTGCCAGTTTTTTATCTGGAAAATTAAAACTCTGCTGTTTTTTTCCCCCTATCATCAGTTATTGAGTGATTATGATTATGTGCAGATCTCAGTGACACTGTCAACATTTTTTCGGGGGGGTGAACAGTGTGCTTATGTGTCTGACATGAAATGAAAGACAAATTTAATTTTGTGATTCCAACCCTAGGTCTTTTCATTTTTGGAAAGTCTAATTTATCTGTCAATTTAGGCAGAATAAATCACTTGTCATGTCTAGCCACATATCTTGACAGGTTTCGGCATACTAAACATAATGGTTTGTTATTAATGGTTTAAAGTATTTGATATTGAATAGTCTGGTTTAAAAACCAAATTATTCCTTTAGAACGCGCCCTCATCAACATCATTGAGGTGTTTTCATAAGTAAAAATGTCTTATATTTTTCCCTGTTTATAGGCCTACACATATATCACCATATATCATATATCATCAGATCTTATACTAAGCAAAAGATACACAGTTGTGTCTAACATAACAACACAATGCCCTGACTTTCATAAACTTTTAGAAACCACCTTAGTTCTCACACATATCAATGACTCATCAATATCCATTGATTCTTCCCTGCAGGTCTCCCAGACTTGGTACCAGACCCTTTTTACATCCAAGCTGCCTCTTACATCCAGAGAGTGCAGATGTACGCTCTCCGCTGTGCTGGAGAGGAGAACTGTCTGTCCAGGTGCTTGCCTTCATTTTATCTGTTATTCCAGCATCTGATCACATAATCTAGCCTACATATCAATCAGGATTTTGTTTGTTGATTCTTTTGTATCTCACTGTGATATGACCTGTGCTTAACATTATGAGATGCATCAACTCTTTGCTGTGACAAGTCATATTTTTAGAGATAAAAATCAATGGGGGTTCACATGTATGAATAAAACACAAGATAACCATTAAGAATTCCTTTGAGGTTGACACATTAGGATGTGTGTTGGCCACTGTCCCGTTTGGAAGCTACAGCCGAGTGACAGAGTGGCTGGACGCAAACCTGGCAACCGCCCGAGATTCTCTCCTCTGATCTGAGCAGCCACTCCGCCAAGTAAAATAAGCCCTGAAATGAAAAGGCAAAGCATTCCTGAGGTGAATGCAAAAGCTTGTGAGGCAAGACCAGAAACCACCTCTGTCACTTTGACACTGGATCATCATTTGTCTAATGGCCAGTGAAAGGGCGAGAAAGAGCCCAGTGTGCAGAGAAGCAGATGCAAGGTATAGATGCCACAAACAAAGTGGTGACCCCGGCTCTATGTTCAGCAGCTCAGGTTCCTTCACATCGTCATTTCAGCCCAGAGTGAAAAAACCTGCCTCATTCCTTTCCTGTTTCCTTTTCCCTTCAGGTCTGCATATCATCCAAGTGTGAGCGACCTCGACTACAGGGTCTTGCTGCGGTTCCCACAGCGAGTGAAGAACCAAGGAACAGCAGACTTCCTCCCAGTGAAGCCCCGGCACGAGTGGGAATGGCACAGCTGTCACCAGTGAGTTACCACAGCCCTGCACATTGCTGCAGGCACTTGATTTCAACCACATAAATAGTTTGAAGGACTATTTAAACTGAGTTGATGAAAGGAAATTAAAGTTTATACTGTAGTTGTATATTCTGGGCTTTAAATCAGTGGTCCTGAAGAGGAGCTGAGTCGCTCCACAGCATCTGTTGAATAATTGAATACAAGCAGCCTTCATGTGGTGCTCAGAAAATGAAAAATGAATGGTTGATTTCTCAAAGACAAAACATCATTCAAATATATCTGAAGAAGTCACGTTGTGTTTGATAACTCGTAGCTCTGTTTTGTGACAGTTACACGATGTTCAGCTCCATTTAGATGTGAGCAAATAAGCAAGTATAACTTCATTCAGAATAGTAAATGACATAAGAAACACAAAACCTCACCATTTAAAAACTTTAAATCATTTTAAGGCATCAGCATGATCCGACCAGGACGATAAGACAATGACAGTCTCTGTGTCTCTCCAGGCATTACCACAGCATGGAGGCCTTCAGTAACTACGACCTGCTGGACGTCTCCACTGGACAGAAGGTGGCTGAGGGACACAAGGCCAGTTTCTGTCTGGAGGACACTTCATGTGACCCAGGAGTACGACGGCGCTTCGCCTGCACCGCTCACACACAGGTTGGGGTGCACTGCTATGATTTATTTATTTTTCAATCAATCCATTCATTCATTCATTATTCTTTTTTATTACTATCTTTTTATAAGTTTTATTTTTTATTTTTTCATGTGACTAGATGATTCATTTGTGTTTTTTCCTATCATTGGCATATTAAGACATATATTTAGAATAATGAGTGTGCATTTTTCTCAGGGGCTCGGTCCTGGTTGCTATGATACATATCACGCAAATATTGACTGCCAGTGGATCGACATTACTGATGTACCTCCTGGAAACTATGTACTCAAGGTGTGGAGCAGCTTTATTAACAATACAATAAAAAAAAAGAAAATAAAAAATCTTATCTGTAACAATAATAAAACAAACGTTATTTTTTAACTATTTAATGGCTATTTCTCCTGTTTTTCAGGTGACAGTGAATCCCTCTCAGCTGGTCCCAGAGTCGGACTTTTCCAACAATGAGGTTCTCTGCGACATCAGGTACACAGGGCTCTACGTCCAGGCCAGAAACTGCAGGATCACTACGTAAGTGAAAGACATTCGCTGCTCTCACCCTTTAAACAGAGACATGAGAAACACAAATACACACTCACATCACATCACATCGCTCATGTCTGTTCTTTGTTTCGACAGAAGCTGACCTGACTGAAGACAAATATTTTCCCACATAATTATATATTTAATAACTTGTTGCTCTCAGCGCACAGTTGCTACTTCTTCATGCAGCTGTTTTACACTTAAATGTTTACTACCTTTATTTGTTTGTTCATATTTATAACATATAATATATTGTACTTACAGCCATGCTGCCTCTAGTGTCTTAGTTGTAAGAATATCAATTTTCACTGGGTTTTAAGCAATGCAAGATTTTAGCAAGTTAACAATTCAAAATATTGAAAAAAAAATGATTTAAAAAATCCTTTCATTATTACTAAATGGACTGGACTGGTGCTTATATCGAAGGAAACTGTGGTGATTTTATCCTCTAAAATGTCACAAAAATGTCATTGTATAAAAATTCCTATGATTAGCACAGAACAAATGGTTTAGTGCTATCACAATTAACTAAATAGTTTTGAAATGCTTGAAAGTTTCTCTGCGTTTTTATTGTATTTTATAATAAAGTTTGTTTTTTGAAAACAAAAGTAACATTGAAGACTAACAGCATCTTTTCTTTTCTCGTGACGTGACAACCTGTCGATCAAACATTGGTTTAAATAATCACCAGCAGTGGGATAATTTGAACAAACACATGAAGTCATTCTCCGGCCCTGCCTATTAAAAACAACTTGAGTTAGTGCTAAATGTCTTAAATGTTTTTGGAATAACACGCCTTGGAGAAATACGTGACAACGATTCCACTTTGCATGTTTATGTCGCTCAGAAATAGCAGCGGGAGACGTACGAGTTCACATTGGGTGCCTGCTGTTGTTTGTCATGTTGTGTTACAGCAGATGAGTGATCAGGAAAACATTTATTCACCTGGCTCCATGTGAGGTGTCTGAGAAAGTCTCGTTCTATTTTCACTTTGTCAACAGACTCATTAGAGGCACTGTGTGAGTGGTACATGAAGGTATAAATATTCACAGCTACATTTTTTTGAACACAATTCATCAATTCATTTTGCTCTTTTACAACAGTAGGCTACTTTTACAGCCCAGCACAAATACATCGCCTCACAGTCTTCCCATGTTAAATATGCAGTAAACCACAAAAAGTAAGAGGCTTGTCTGGCTGTTTGGACTCACATTTGTTTCAGCGTTTTCTTTCTCTTTCCCTGTAAAAGATGTCAGCTTGAATCATTCTGTGTGAACAGACGAAAGAGCTCCTCTAATGTGTTTCACTTAGTGAGGCTACAAGGCTGTCATGGTTGTCAAAACGAAATATAACAACTGGAGAGATTTGTGCCTCGACAAAAAAAAACCTGTTATGGTGTTTTGGAGAGTGGGAGATTTCAGCAATTTCTGTGAAAAGCCTTGATGAAAAATGAATTGGTTTCAGGATGTTTATGGAGGCAGGTGGGAGCAGAGGTCATGGAGTCTGTTCTCTACCACGCAGCATCTGTTACTATACAGCTATAACCACAGACACATAGACATGATCTCCACTCTCCTGTCACGGCGATGCTACTCTGTCTGGCTTCTTCGACCACATGTGCTGTAGGAGTTGTTGACCATCTGTTTGTTTTTCATTATCTTTATGAAACCATCCAGAAAACCTTCCAGTGGGAGGAAGTGTTCAAGTCTTTTACTTGAATAAAGGTTCAATAAAATAAAAAGCCTGCATTACAGTGTTAGAGAGGTAAAAGTACAGCTGTAGCCTATCATCAGCAAAAAATATGAACTCAAGTATTAAAGTTTAAGTATTTGTTGTACAGAAATATTTCCATGTGACTGAAATGACATCATCCAAAAAAACATTTGATTACTAATGCTGTTGTAGCTGGATGAAGTGAAGTCAGTTTAATCACAGTTGTAGTGGTTTCTAACTATTTGGTCAGGCTCGCGCTCCAGATGACTGATAAGGCACGGAAGACAGAATATTAATGAAATACTGGATCATTTCATTTATTAAGGCCTTGAACAATTATTTTGATATAATGACACACACATTTAGAGAAATGAATCTGAAACATGATAAAGAGCTTTAATACTTTTCTTGAAAGAGAGCCAAAAAAAGTTGGAAACCACTTCACAAATCTTGTGTGGTATTTTATAAGCGTATTACTCAGGGAAATTTTTAATCTGAAAAGTATTCAGTGACTATAGCTATCTGTTATAAATGTAAAAGTCGAGTAAAAAGTATATTCCTCCCAGAGGGTTGTGGAGTAGAAATATGTGTAGCATTATAAATTCTCTTTCCAAGATGCATGAATGTAAAAGTATCAGAAATTCACATCACACGGGGCTTGAACCCATTTAACAAATCCCCAGATTTCACTCATCTCTATCCAAACATGGCCTCCCTGTGGAGCAAACACTATCTTTGGTCAGAGAGCCTCGGAGGCGAGGCCCCCTGATGTGAATTTGAGTGTGACAGAGGGTCAAGACAGAGCCTCCTCTGCCGCTGCAGGTGCTGTTTGCTCAGGGCAAGCCGACGTGCTAATCCTGCAGGGCGTGCAGGATGCAGCCGAGCTGTCAGTCGCTGCTGCCTGCATCTTGTGGAGATGACGAGGAGGAGCGAAATTCCACAGATCCGCAGACGGCCAGCGAAAAAACCCGACTGCAAACTGCTGACATCAGCAGCACCAGGGCTAAAGCGT
Organism: Trachurus japonicus; assembly: GCF_045865225.1. Taxonomy (NCBI): domain Eukaryota; kingdom Metazoa; phylum Chordata; class Actinopteri; order Carangiformes; family Carangidae; genus Trachurus; species Trachurus japonicus. The sequence continues at coordinate 16,284,596 of NC_140910.1, forward strand.
CCTTATCACGGGCTGACTGTGTGTGAGGCCGTGCCCAAAAGGCCTGACTGTCTGAGATTCCCAGTCAACAAGTGTCAGAGCCAACAGGCGAGACTGCAGTGACACATGGTTTGTTCCATGTACAGACACAAACCACCAACATTGACTGTTTTAGCTCACGCCTAATGTTTCCCTTTATTTTAGCCCCAAAATAAAAAGGTTTTATTTGTCTGGCATTTTCTTTTACAACATCTGAACCTCTTTCACCTGGAGCATGTCAGACTTTATCAAAGCAACACTGAAACTATTTCACCTGAAAATCGTTTTTATTGTCTTCAAACACTGAAAGTGGCCCCCTGTCTTTTACACACTGCGCCCAGCTGGACTGGTAATGCACTCTGTATTGCCTTCTCACACACACAGCAAAACATCACGCACCAACCTCAACATCACTTACCCAGCTATAAGAAGTTATACTAGTTCACTGTTCTCAGTATGTTCCTGATGTCAGAGCTGTCGAAGTGACAAAGGAGGGCATTGTTGGAGGAAGAGAAGAAGGGAGAGTAGCCGGACAAAGGACCGGACAAGGATAAAGACTTGTTGTTCCACTGTCAGTGAGTGGGGCTCAGTTAACAACTTGTATTTATGACAGTCCTGTAAGAGGGAATTAGACTTACACACTACAACTGGCCACTATGAATGGCCTTAAAGCTGCATTCATTACAGGCCCTTAATCACAACACTTCAGCATCTTATGATTTCCTATTTACAAATCAGCACACACTGAGGAACATTATTATTCTGAGTCATGTTTCTGGCCACCTGAAGAAAATAAGTCCAGTATTCACTCTCTCTGTTTTGTTCTCCATGAGGATCATACTTGTCTCTTCAGCGTGTTACATCTCCCACAAGCTTTAGTCACAAACTTATTCTGTCTGCTGTTTGGAGGTGGGCTGACACTGTCCAATAGGTTATTTTAGTTGCTGAGAGAAACTCCAGAGTCTCTGGGGTTGGAAAAGCTAATCCAGTTCTGACAGTGTGATCAACATTATGCCAGTGTTTGAGTCAACATCAATCAGAGTTCATTTTACACTTTCGGAGAGGTTTCAGCTCATCACTGCTGCGAGCCTGCAACTAGATAAAGAACAACACAATCAACATTTTGTCATCTATGACTAATCAGCCAGTGATGTCACACCGTGGTTTTCATCAACCAAATAATCAGAGTGTGATTTTCCAGTGCTGAGTTTTCATCAGTGTTTTATTTTGGGTTGACAAGAACAGATTGGAAAGTAGTTTTCTCCCCATAGAAGCTGATTCAGCTCCGCAGCAGCTGCTTAGGACTAATAAAAGTGTTAAATTAACCCCGATGTGTATAAATCTGCACATATATCACTAGTGACACACTGAAGTGTTGGTTTTAAACGCTCCCTGCTGTGTGTGTGTGTGTGTGTGTGTGGGTAAAGTCTGGAATATGAGCTTGTATCGTTAGCGAAATGATTTGAACGCCTCAGCGCTAATGTGTTTCACTGTCTGGATACATGGTCTGTGTTTACTTTTTAGATCACTGTTTGTGTATAGCAAAGAGTAGAAGCTATTTGTGTGAGCACAGTGGAAATGACTGAATATTTTTCTCTCCTCCTTGGTAATATAAGAAGGAAGAGGAATCTGTGCTTAATGACCCCTGTACTTTCCCTCCTGGAGCTGCTGTGTAAATATTAAAAGAGTCAACGGCCTGTCTTGGTGAATGCATGCTGTTATTAATCCTGTTATTGTATTATTTTTGGGCTGGGAAGTGGGAATGGGCAGGGAGGAGGTCCGGATGAGACTGCAAACACAGGAGGAGAGGGGGGGATGAGGGCGGACAGGTTATTCAGCTGAAACCCTCCAGTTATTTTGGGTCTGAATCTGGTTCTAAATGCCCGTATTGTTTTATGGTATTTTTACACCTGAGTGTTAGACAATGTTTAGGGGTGTCTCCTCTCGTAGCAGACATATGTTCATCTGTCAGGCTGCACGAGGAGGATGCTTCACGGCTCCAGACACATACATATAAAAACACACGCACACATACATTCAGAAGTGCAGGAGCAGACATGAGACTGTCGTTTTCTCCTGTAACACAAAATGTTATTCTACTGTGAAAACAAGAGGAATGTACATGTCAAGTGGTTGTTTTTAAGATTGGACAAGATTGGACAGACATGTCCAAGACTTGCCAAAGATTTCCGCTGATTGAGGAATTTTAATAATTCAATACCAGCTAAAACCACAGAATTTCAGATTTTCTCTTTATTCTCCAAATAACACTAGTTTATAATTAATGTGTGGTGTTATGAACATTTAATATGGTCTATTTAATAATAATCAAACCAAGACTGCAGATAACAGACTGTGCAGGAAAAACTCAACACCCTATGATGAAGCCTTCAGTTCAGTGCTCTGAGAACAACCTCAATGTATCTGTTTCCATCCAAACCACTTAGGAATATATTATTTGCACCTCATTTCAGTGACGTTAATACACCTCATAAATGTAGGAGGACAATATTTTAGGCTATATTTTGTATTAATCATTTGAACTAGCAAAAAAAGAGAGAAAAGCAGTTATATAAATATGATAGAATAATAATATTTACCCCCAAAATGCAGTGTACATGTATAAAAAAGCATAACATTTAAAACTCAAGTAAATTCAGATCTATTTTCCTCTCATGTTTATCAATACATAACAGCTTAGGCCTACCTACTTCAAGATTTCCAGCCAAGCCCATTTTCAGTCCCGGCCTCAGTCTATCCTGACGACCTTGCCTATAAACACAAACTTTAAATGTATCTAGATTCAGCACTTGAGTAAATGTGTGTAGTCAACTTAAATACAAATAGCCTAAATAAATACAAATTTATATGCTCCATTAGTGGTCATACTGCCCTGTCACTGTAACCAAGTGCACTGCATAATATTGGTTGAAAGGGGACGACACTGTGTGGCCGAGAAAATTACTGCACGGTGACAATCCGGTAACAATCAAAGCTTTTCACGATTACAATTTTATTTATAAACTCCAACAAAGAGGGGCGAATTTTCACATGCCAAATCATAGGGGAGAGATTGTGGATGCAATTTTATCGTTAGTATTTTTGTTTATATTTTGTTTTTGTTTGCTGTGTGACGCGCGGTGTGACGACATTCTCGGGCGACGAAGCACCTGAAAAGCAGGAGCTGCCACTTTCAATCAGCGCTGCAACATCTACCAACCAGGGCAGGAAGGAAGATATGGCGACTGGTTTTAACTTCAGTGTTGTTGTGAACCTGGCGGTTCTGTTCGTGCTCGTCTCGGTCTGTGCCTCCGACCCGGCCGAGCAGGTGAAGACGGTGGAGTTCAACGTCAAACCGGGAGGAGTGGTGTACACCTTCACCGAGGCGATTGTAAGTGACTGAGTCAAAGTAGGCAACACATTTTACATTTTACACTGTTAGCTCACGTCTTTAACCACCTGCTCATTGACAGCGGCACTGGTGCTGCTCAGTCTGACTCGTCACCGTCCTTTTTAAGTTTTAATATAGGCTAATGCAAACCATGTTGCTGTTGTTGCTGTGCTCGCACCAGTGTTCCTCATTAGTCAGCAAATGTAATTCTTACAACTGCAGCGAACATATTAGGAGTTGCACAGTGTTTGACAATTGAGTTTCTGTCATTCAGTTGTGGTAAATTTGATATAATTTGACCGTGAAAAAACGCATAAAAGGAAGAAACTACATTCACTGTGGTCGCAGTGTGATGACGACACAGCCCGTGAGAGGCTGACACGTCGCTGCCACAACGGCTCCGCTGATTGGTTCACGGTTCAGATGAATGAGAGCTGCTGTGTTTGATGCAGTCTATGGTTTGATGGGATGTTTGTGCTGAGACTGATTACTTTAATTTTTATTTTTCTGTCAATTAATAATTAATATTCACGTGCTGTGTAATTGATAATATATTTGTCCATATAGCCTAATCTAAATTAATTAGAAATCTGCATCTAATCAAGCAGACATTTTGACTTGACAAAGCAAACATTAATGGTGGCACTGGGTAGGGCTTCACAATATGATGTAAGACACTATTATCATACTAAAAAAAATAAATTGTACAGTCAGAGTTAATCAGACAGACACATGATCATCTCTCTCTGAACATTGACATTAAGGAGCTGTCAACCTGTGTGTTCGCGCTTCTTCACACTTGCAGAACTATGTTGTGTGTCTTATTTGGTACATTTTTATAGGAGAAAACACCCATCAAAGTTCACAGGGGGCCCCTCTGTGCGCCCTGAGTGTCTCAGTATATTGTCACAGCTACATGGTCATTAGACCTGCTCAGGTGGTGGAGCAGGTCTATCACATAGCCCAGCCTACACACCTACACTCAGGTATAGGACAGTACCGTACTCACATCCTCTGATTGTGTCAGCCGATAGCGACTGATGGCTGTCTGTCTCATAATTATAAAAAAAATAATCAGCAACATTTCTTATACTAGTAGTAGTACCATCCTTTATGCTGCAGCAGTGTACCCTGTAGCCTACATGTTGCCTCTTTGCTGATGGTTCTTTTCAGTATAACATAATTACCATAAATAATAATAATTTTATTCATATAGCGCACTGTTCAAAAACAAAGTTAGAACGTTTTTACAACAAAAACTGAAATGTTTTCCTAACGGCTGTCATTTTGCCGTCGGCTGACGTTACACTGAGTATTGTCATGTCTGTCTAAAACACCTGTGTTAGACTGCCGTCAGAGGTTCTCATGGTGATTTTACCTGCTTAGTTTTTACCGAAAACTCAGGCTTACAACTTATCCTAACTTTGATCACAGAAAGTTACCCGTGTGTGTGTATTTGTATGTCTATGTAAGTGTTTGTGTGTCTGGCTGTGCTTCACAGAGACTTAATACAAATGTGTTGGGGGGGAAAAGGGGTCAGAGATATCAGAGGAGTCGCTGTTCACTGGGCTCAGCTGCCTCTGGCCTGAAGCTCAGAGGTTGCCAAGTGGAGAAAGAGGGTGATTTTCTGCCTCGGTGAGGGTCACATTATGATATATATAATTTCCCTGGGTCCTCTTAAAACTGTAGGAGAAGCGAATTGAAATTTGGTACAGAAGATGAATAATAATAAGAAAGAGGAGAATAAGAAGAAACACACAGGATACCAGTAGTGCCTTGGAGCAGAGCCCAATGCCACTGATTACTGGTAATAAGGATGTTTTGTGATACTGATAGGCAAATATATGCAGAATCAACCTAACATTGGAAGCAATGCCCTTCATACCCATTACACCAGACTAGACTAATTTACATCAGACTTTGTGGAAGTTTTCAAAGCTGCTTTCAAAAACAAAGCGAGGTTTTTATTTTATACCAAGTGCAGTAACCAAAAAGGAAAATTGAATCAGTAGTTAATGTGACCAAATTCAGAACGACCACTCCCCTCTGTATACTTGTTTGTTATTGGCTGGTTGTTGTTCCAGTGTCTCGCTGAACTTTCCACAGTTGTCTGTCTGTGGGTTTCCGCTGTCTCACTGTCTTCTGTCTCTTCATGTGATCCCAGACCGACTCCACGGTGCTGAGATCAAGGCTCTGCGGGGGTCAGACCATCTGTCACATGAATCCTTGTTCTTCTTGTCTCTGAAGATAATTCTTTATGACTCTGGCTGTGTTTGGGGTCATTGTCACTATGATGAATTTGATGCTAATCAGACGCTACCCTGATGGCACCAAGTGATGGATAAGAATCTAAATCTGATTGATTACCCAACCCTGTTTTAGCATTGATTCTTACTCACGATACCAGGGATGTGAAACTGGCACACATAAATTAAATTTGCACTGCGACTAACGACATATTTAATTATAAAGTAATCTGTTGAGTATTCTTAAATTATTCAATAAATAATTGAATCTACAACATCTGTTTGAAAAATAGCTTGAAAAATTCATTAACAAAATATTATTTTTCTGCCAAATGATTTATCAGCTAATCATTTCATTTCTAAACAAAATGCAGCCATGCAGAGTGACGGTGGTTATTTAAGTAGATTTTAACAATCTACACTCACACACACGCACACACTTATGAGATTGAGCAGCAGGCTGTTCACGTAAAGCTGTGTGGCACAAACCAGAGGTGAATGGAAACTACTACTGAATACCATGTCAAATGGATTGATATGTTAACAATGGATTTAATACGCAGGCTTAACCACTACCACCATGTTATGTTGCGCTCTTTTATTACAGGGGGACCATGAATGCTCATTCACTTACGCTTCACAAGGGGGAACCAATGAGGTGAGTCTATCTCACTGTCGGGCGATTAGTGACTCATCATATCATTGATTTTTAATCACGGCAGGTTTGAAGCATGAATGTTCCTTTGCTTTTGTGTCAAACAGCAATGGCTGATGAGTGTGGGGCTGAGTGACGATGACAGACTGTTTTCCTGCTCCGTGTGGAGGTGAGACACACACACACACCACACAGAGAGAACGAGACTCTCCTTCAGTTCAGTGACCCTGATGTTCAGTGTCTTCATTGAGAAAACTGACCCATCTGTCTCTGTTTACACTGCGCTTAGCTCTTTGATTGTGATTAATTGTGACAGTCACAGGAGTAATACAAAGAGAAACAGACCAACAAAGTTTCCAACATCAAATGTATTCAAGTCTGCTTTAATAAGTTAATGAATATATGCAAATAACTTAGAGTTGATAACATTTTTTTTTTACCTTTCTGTCAGGCCTCAGGGGAAATCCTACCTGTTTTTCACTCAGTTCAAAGCTGAGCTGAAGGGAACCAAAATTGAATATGCCAACGCATATGTAAGTATAAAGAAACACTGTTTTATGCAAATGTTTTTTATGGCCTCAGCTTGTCCTCATTCTCAACACACAGTTTGACCGAGCACACAGTTCGAGCTGAAAGCTTTAGTAGTTTGGATAAGTGGTGCATTCAGAATAGGAATTAAGGTAACCGCACACAACAGAGCTGCTGCATGATTCAGTTGAGTTTATGTTTTTGCCTCTTTCTGCTGACTCAAACTCAAACCTCCATTTTCAGTGCAGGTTCCTCTTAATACCGGTCTGACCCACTAACCACTGTGTAGTGTATCTTTAAAAAATGCATATCCCTAGTCCTCAGTGTTGTAATTTGTTGGAAGCCAAATTGCACCACATGCCTGCACAATATAGTTATTAATACTCCTGGTGTAACGCATGATGAACGCTCTCCTGTGTTTTTGCTCTTCAGCTTTTCTCCCACTGAGTGATTAGTTGGAGTGGAGCTCGTGTTAGACAGCAAAAAGAAAAAAAGCTCACAGGACTTTTACCACCAAACAAAGACAAAGTGTGGTAAAGCGTTTTTCCTTGATATTACCCTGCAGTTTCAGGCGCCCTGTCAGAGTGGAGATTAAAGCTTCTTCAGAGCCCAAATGATTTTAGAGGGTAGAATTTAAAGTGTCTGCACAAATGTCAGAAAATCAAGGCAAGGATATTGTTGATGATCATTTTTTTGCATAGCCTGCAAGTAATAATCCCCCCACCTATGCACCAGCAATACAGGAATACATTTACCACTAGAGTTAAGGGCTAAAACTCATGGCAGATTTTTTTAGCCGTGCAGTTTCTCAAGTAAAAACAGCTGTCACCATCTTATCTCGGTTTCTGAGACAGAAAAAATTGATTAACATATTACTCATTTTCCTGATGCTGATTCTGTCCTTAAAAACAAAACATGCATTTTAATTTCCTAACGCCCAAGCAGATCTCTGCTGATTTCTTATTTTATGTGTTCAACCAGGGATATTCAGTTTACGATCGTATAAATCAGAGAAAAGCAGCAAATGTTCCCATTTGAGAAGCTGCAGCCATGTTAACGTTCACACTTTTCCCTGATAAATGTCTAAAACAATTATTCCCTTATCAGAATAGTTTCATCTCTAGATTTAGATTTAATTGAATTTCTTTTTTTTTTATCCAACCATATATTCGTGTTATCAAACTCACAACTTGCCAACAAAGTGTCTGCCTCTAAAAGTTTTTACTTTCCCAAATTATTCTGATTAAATTTTCTGCAGACGTCTGGCTCTGGGACACCAAGTGTCACTTCACATCATCGTCTCGGAGACGGAGCAGTGCAGAATCTGGCTGACTGTAACGTCCTGAGCAGAAATGAATAAAATTCGCTGTCACTTGTACTTTGGACCTGTTTTTTTTTTTTTTTTTTTGCTTTAGCACAAGTCCCCTCCGCCTCTATACTCATGTCTCCATGGAAACCATGCGAGCTTCACCCGTCCTTGCCCCATTTAAGTGGTGCGAGCTGCACACCCCAGCCCAACACATCAGAAACAACAGAACAACCAGAGTCAGGCAGGGTAACACCAAAACTTTTTATTTGTCCTGGAAGTCAAACTCAGAATCGTTGTGTCTTTGCACATAATGTTTCATGGAAGGTTAATGTCTGAGCTCAGTCGCTTAGCGGAGGTCTGCCGTGTCTGATGTGGTCGTCGGTGAAGTGAAGCACACCTTGACACGCCTCCTTCCCCCAGCAAGGACAGTCCTGACATTCGGTCATTAGTGAGAGCACATGTTTCCTCCTCCCGCTCTGTCTCCATGCCCTGCAAGAAGAAGACAAAACACACAGAAAATCACCTCACCAAATGATGGGACAGGAATAACCTCGCATACACAAACAGAGACACCTGCCACCCCCACGCAGCATCTCCTTGACCTTGTCGTCACATCCTCCCAGCTTTTCCCGGCCCGTCTGCTGTGAAAAAAAACAACAACTAATATATAAAGAATTGTCATCTGCTGTGCCGCCTCTCATCCTGTTTATTTTTCTCTCTCCTTGTTCCTTTTTCCTCCCATCCTCCTCTTTATCTCTCCTGCTTGTTTGTGTCGCCAGTCGCAGACAGGACAGAGTGATGTGCCTTTGAAGCCGGAGGAATTTACCGTAGGAGACTCAACAGGTGAGAAATTGATTGTATTTCCAAGTGTTCAATCAGCTTTCTCTGCTTGTCAGGTCAATCTGTTACCGCCCCCCCCTCTCTCTCTCTCTGCCTCCCTCTGTCTCTCGTCACGTTGCGAGTTCCCTGCTGGTTCCCTCTAAAGCATATGCTCCAGCTGCGAGTGGGTTGCCATTTGTCCCCGTAGCGTTATTTGTTGTTATTCAGTTTCGACAGAAAATCCCCACGGTGGCTTCGGTTCCAGACTGTGATTAGCAGCAAGTCACACCGAAACAGCAATTGACTGTAACTTCCATTTTCAGCAGATTAGACTCTACGGTGCAGAGGGCTCACATATTCAAAACCTCTCCAACTACGGCACTTCATAAGGATAATCCCACCTCTGGAAAACAATACCAGTCATAATTCCTAGGGATAGACTCCTTAACATTTGTGCAATGGATAAGTTGCTTTAAAAAAAAAAGAAAAAGAAAAAAGATGCGATAGAAGTAACACCAGGGAACAAACTGTGATTAGGAGGTTGCAGATTGTCCACAAGGGGGAGCTGTTTAGTCAGGTACAGACCGGTTTTCCCACAGACAAACCAGCTCCACCAATCGGAAAGAAAAAACTTGTGCGTTTTAGAGCCGACAGATTGAGGTCGCCACCTACAGGCAAAGAAAGTCACAGCTGTTGAGTAAGTGATAACGACAAAAGATTTTAGATCCAACACCACGTCAAGCTAATTGTTGAACTTAAGGAGTTGGTAGCTGTTTTGCTGTTTTGCCTCGCTCCTAGCCGTGACCCAACCACGGTTGATGCCGATCTTTTTTTTACGTCACTCTTGGAGGGCATCGTATGATGCCGGTACTAAAGGGTTATCACGTTGCCCTGGTACAGTGCTCTATTTTATCAAGACTGGTTGTCTGAGATTGAAGGTTTTCTGAAAAGAGGTGCTGTGTTTCCTGAGCTGCATCAGTGTGTGACAGTGGGGCAGTGTGTCTCTGCTTCCACTAACCATGAAGGTGACAAAACGGGAGCAATGGGTGCAGGTACAGATGCTCTTGCCAACCGTTCACAGTTTGTCAACAGAGCAGCTGCAGGAAATGAAATATGGGGTTGTTAGACAGGTGTCGTATCTGCTCGGAAAGAAAGCAATTAAGTGCTTCTCCAAAAATACTGAACTATTCCTTGAGCATTTCTTAGACCAGTGTTGTTGTGCTACTGGAATAACCATCCATCCACAGACAATACCCAGTTCCTCTACTTAACAACAGATGTATATAAGATAATACAGAACTAAGAATAACATAGTCGACCTGTGCTGCTAATTTCTTTCTCTCTCTATCACACACACCTGTTTCTCTTTCTTTGGACAAACGGTCCAGAGTAATAGAAAATTCACCGTGAGCAGAATAAACCCTCAGGTCCTCTTTAATCTGCTGGTACTTTTCTTGCCAACAGGCAGTGCAGGTTGGACTGAGCCGCTACCTCTGCAGCTTCTACAGCTTCTGCAGTCAGACAATGCTGTTTGGGCTCAGCTGCTTTGCATCACTGTCAATGTTTCTATCTATTCTTGTTAATCTACTGTCTGTGACAGCAATTAACTCTGCCTTCTGACTTCTAGTGACCCACAACGATGGAAAGTTCAGCGCTCAGCTCTCCAAACTGACCGCCATCGGACGGACACGACACGACGAGCTGTAATTGATCAGAAGTCGGACTCGGCTTCGGGGTCATGTTGTGACCAATCAGAGCAACTTGTTGAGCCGAGTCGGCCCACGTGTTCCAGCTCAGTAGCCAATGAAGGATGGATGTCCGAGACTTTTCCCTGAGTGACAACCAAAATTTGAAGTAGGATGATACTGACTCACAGCACAGAGTCAGTACCTTAATAACCTGGTATTTTCTTACCACAATGGATTTATGTTTCTTGGGACAAAAAGAATAAAACTGCGGTGTGTCGGCTGACTGTTATGTTGGGTTATAAAAAAAACAAACATATTATCTTAGTTTAATTCCTGCCATAAGATAAAGCGCTTCCATAGTTATTTCTTAGTTTCTGAGGCTCAAAGATTTACAGAGAATAAATCTGCCCTGATCAAAAGGAGTCATATGTGAATGCATAGGGGATTGGTCTCTGGGGGTTTTACAGTATAGATAACATATTTAGAGTAGGGAGGGATTTAGCCATCTTGTGTAATCCTGAGAGGAAAGTGAGTAATCCCCAATATCGTCATCGCACAAACATAAACAATTACATTTTTTCCTCAGTCTCATTCCGTTGTGAGCTGCTGTCAAGAAGTCGCCATCTTTCTCTGTTTCTCTTCATCTCTTCCACATAAGTCACAGCACTCATCTGATCCTCCCAAATCGGTATTATTTGTGATAAGATTTTGTGGTGTTCTTGTTTTCGGCCCGAAGCAACACTTGTAATTAAGCAGATTGCTGCATCATCATATGGTGCTAGGAGAGTAATAATAAACAGAAATACCCTTAAGATCATGTTTTTGAACACACTGTATCGTATACTTGGTCAAATCTCAAAAAATAGCGATGGAAATTAGTTGTAAAAAAGAAGGAATAGTCCTGAAAGATCATATATTTTATGTGCACACAAGATAACAAACTGAACACAGCTCATACACATCATAAAGTCTTATTGATCATCACATCAGATCAAAGACTCCGATTGCACAAGCAGAGAAACCAGTCCCTCTGTTGATCACATGTACTCATTTTATGTTTTGATCCTTAGACCTTTATGAGAGTAATATGTACATTTCACAGAAAATCTGAGGACTCCAAATTGATTATCAATACAGTGATCAGCAGTGTGTCTGAATTCCTGCTGCTTGCACATTAGATGAAATGTATTTCTGACATAAGCAAACATGAATTAGTTTAATTTAATTTAAAACATCAAAACTCCCATATAAACACAAAAATCCCTTATTTCTCGTATCGTTTTTGTTTTCCAATTTTAGGCTATTTGAGTGAACTTTCTGTGGCACGGTGTAAGATGTAAAACCAAAAAGCTAAAAGGGTGCGTGCCACAGACGTGCCTCTTGAACCCTTTTGCTTTCATCCCTCACAATCACATGTGGATCAGGGAGGATATTGTGCATGTTTCAGAAGTGCATCATCATTATAGGTCTCTCTCCTCTCCCTGCTCTTATGTAGCGAGTAGGATTGCCTTTATCTTCCCCACACTGATCCAACCCGCTTAGATCCACACGAGGTGTCCAGAGGATGAGTTCTGGGGATTGATTTCAGATTTGAGGATTGTGCTGATTTGATTCTGCGCTCGGATTAGTTTGTGTGATTCGTACCTTGTTTGGTCTTGGTTTGATTTCTCTCATCTGTCTAGAGGTGATCCTCTGGAGTTGGGGGGGAAAATGCTCAGCAGGGATGTTTGTGTGTCCCTTTTGTCACCATCAAGGGTCCCTCTGGGATAGCAACAGGAAATAACCACGTCTAGATCCTGACCCGGAGTGGAAAGAAAAAAGATGTTACTTATTTTGTACATGTTTTCTTTTTTTTTTTCTTCTTTTTTTTCTACTTCTTGATTGTTTCGATTCATGACGAAACGTGATGGATGTTTCAATAAAGACATGTTGTCACTGTTCTGGAGATAAGTCAGTGTTTTCTGTCTTGTTATGTCAGTCATAATCTGATTGAACCACCCACATGTTCGTTAAAGGGTAAACATGAAAAGAGGAGAAATCTGAGTGCCAGCAAAAAGGCATTAAATATTCTGAGCACTGACAGAGACAGGCCAGAGTGAACATGGCGAAGAGCATTTTTCTGCCCCCATCAAAATAATCTGTCCAAAGTAAGAGCAGTATTAGTACAAGCACTAATGTATTCCTCAGTTTGTGTACAGAATAAAGCCAGGTTGCCTTCCTTTGATACTTAACATTTAAAGAAGCATCCTGATACATTCACTTGAAAACGTATTCTGTGAGCGTACTCAATTAACATATATTGTCCTCGGATAAATGTTTGCATGAGATAAAGCGCTTCCATTGTTTCTTCTTAATTTCTAGGGAGGGAGGCTTTTCAGGGAGGATCTACTAAATCCAGAGGCACATATGGGAGTGTATAGAGCGGTGATCTTTGAGGGCTTATGGAGATACAGAATCAGGAGGGATTTATTCATCTTATGTTAAGCCGAGAGAAAATCAGTATTCTTGATTGTCCTCAAATTGGCATCAATGGTTTGAAATTTGTGATACAACTACATGCAACTTGACGGTGTTTCCATGATGTCAAATGTAGCCGTGACTGAGTCTACGAAACTATGAATTTTATGTCATGAAAATCTGTTTCAGCAAGATAACAACGAGATGAGTTCAGAAACTCCCACAGACTCTCCTGTTTGTAATTAAAGCATCTCATGGCAAAGCTGCGACTATTTCAAACTCTCACTTCCATTTTTGTGGCCTTGTGGAGGAGAAAAAAAAAACATTCACATTTTGTTCTCAAGATGGTTGTTCCATTGAGTAATGAGCCTCTGTAGCATAATAGTTCTTTGTTTAGTATCAGTTCGGTCTGCTGAGAGACTCGGAGCTGCCTCTGTGCTTTCATCCAAACACTAAACACACATCACTACTGTTAACCATCTGGTGTCAGTGGAGATGTTTGCTTTCACTTTTCCCCCCGCAGTATGACTGGTAGGAAAATATATAGGCTACACTTCATGCTGCAGGCTTTAGGCTACGATGCCGTGCATTAAACAAGCTTTGATCAGAAACTGTTTTTACAGCGCGTGTTGCTCAAGTGGTTCAAATAGCCTATTGGATGGATTTCAGTGAGACGTTACAATGACACTCATGGTTCCCAGAAGACGAGTCCCTGACTTTTCATATTGGATAAATGTTTGTAACCTTTGGTGTTTGACTATATGAAAAAAAAAAAGCTTTGTGTGGCATTTCCTTTTCTGTCCATCATATTAAAGCAGAAGTAAGTGGAATGTGTGTGTTAATATAAGTCCTAAATAGTTACGTAGCTATATCTTCCGGCAGCAATCACTTACATTGAGTGTTTGGTCTGAAACACAGGTCTGTCAGTCACTCTGCTCTGCTGTTAGCCGAGGAGAAAACGTTCCTTGTATCCTACAAGTTTTATCCAATGAGGAGAGAGAACGGCATGAAGGGCTGTGTGTGCACTGTGCAGCCAAGGGATGCGCGTGAATGTGGTGACGTAGGGACGAGGGCGGGGGCACTAACTCCATCGGCTTCCCGAAAGGGAAAGGGGGTCATTCCTATGTTCCCACAGCCCTATGTTCCCTCAGCCCTATGTTCCCTCATTTCTAACTTTTGTTGTCACTGAAAATTAGGCCCTATGTTCCCACAGCCCTTTGGTCCCACCATTGGTTGGGTTTAGGCAATGAAGAAAGGAGTTGGTTAAGTTTAGTAAAAAGACCCGGTAGAGGCTAGACAGGCCAGATAGATAGAGTCCAGATAGGTAGAGAGAGTCCAGAGGGAACATAGGGCTGTTAGCCAAAACGACCGGATCGCTTACTTCTGCTTTAATCATCATCATCAGGTAGCCACTTTGCTTTAGTTCATAAAATACCTGCTAAACTGACAAAAACTCCCACCAGGCTCAGCAGCACTTCCTGTTTATTGCCAATTACACAACAGTTAGTTACGACCAAGTAGTTTGATTGGATGAGAGTCATTACACGAGGCTTATAACAGCACAGGGACTTTTAACTACACGTAGCCTATCACTCCACTTTACTGTTAACTAGCGTTAGCCTGATGGTTGTTATCTAACTCAGACTGTACCACGTTTTACAAAGATAAATATATTTCCAGAAATAACATTTGAATTAAATTGGATTGGATTATGTGTGATTGTCAGAGGAGGATGAAGGGAAGGACCGAAGCCTCCAGGATACTTCAGCAAAACACCTGAGGTAACTTGTGGATGATGTTTGTTGCCTGGCAACAGTCCAGTTGTGAACCTATTGGTGTTTGCTTTGCCCAATAAATTATGAAATAAACAACCTGCAGCTAGTCATAATAGGTTTTCTTATCACTGTTAGCTAACATGGTGCTCATTGTGTAAAAAGCAATATGACACTCCATAGCATAGCTGTAGACCTTTACATATCCAGTACATTTTTAATAATTTACCTAATGTCAACAAATCCCATGAAAAGACCAGAGCTAATAATTTTTTGCTGTTGTTAGTTTCTTTTGTTGCTTGGTGCCTGATACAGATCATTTCCTCTGGCCACCGGCTTGTTGCTGTCCAAAAACTATTAAAAACACATCAGTGAGCCACACCATTGCATATTGCTTCCTTTCAAACATGAGCACTGTGATTAATTTCGAGTCAATAACCACATACACCGTCCTGCTGCCAGAAATTCGCAAGGGTATATTGAATGTGTATTAATCCATAGTTGAAAATAGCCCCAATGAAAATGGTAAGGCTCTAAATGGATTTGACATCCAAACACGAACGGAAAGTCAGAGAAGTAATGAAAAACAGACTAACACATTGTTGGTTTTAGTCTGTGGTCTTTTCATTTGATTTGTCTCCAGCCGGTAAGACGTAGTAATAACACTCACTTCATCCTTTAAGGAAGACATAAAAGTGAGCTGAAATGCTCTTCAGTAACATTTCCAAGAGAGGACAACATCATAGCAGCAAAATGAATGAGCCATCGATCTGCTGTGCTCTATTCATGTAGTCAATCTGACTGGCTCTGCAGTGGTGTTTTTTTTCTCTCTCTCTCTCTCTCCTCGCTCTCTGTTACACACACACACCTGCCCCCTGTTTCTCTCTCTTTGCATCTCCTGACATTTGGATGGGAACAGATGGAGATTGTGGCCGGGGCGGTCAAGCCAGAGGCAGCAAAGGAGATGGGATTTTTGTAACACCAGGGGCCCCGGTGAAGGGTACAACGAATGGCCAGCTGCCCCCTGTCTCCCCTGACGCACACCCCCGATGCCGGGCCGGTGACCCAGTCAGCGCAGAACCGCTCGGCCTGTTCGCTTCTTATCAGGCTTTGCTAAGTTTCTCATAAAACGAGACCTTTTCTGTCTGCAGCTCTATCACAGATCTCTGGCCTCTCTGCCCCCTGCGTGTGGCTTTCTCTCCTCTGAGCCAGAGGAACCCGCTGAGCTGTGAGTTCTCGTTATACCGTCAAGAGCCCCGACAGCAATTATCTGACCCAGACGTTGCTGATACATGTGAGTGGAAGTGTCTGGCTGCATAGGACGAAGTGCACAAAAGCAATCAGTTCTTACTTTGTCTTGTCGTCTTGGAATAATTACAATTTGCCTCATATTTCTATCTAATTAGGCCTTCTCCTTTGCCCTTTAACTGTGCAATCTGTGGGAATCTGAGAGCTGGAGTGCAAAATGAGCATCTGCATAGAGGCTCTTGTTACCACAGCAGTAACCCAAACAGATGTTACGATGCCCTGTGTATGTTCAGCTTACGCACTCGAGAGGTTTGTCTAGAAGGGGAGAGGGAAAAGGACGTCAGCAGAGCCAAGCTGCTCCTCCTGACATACTCACCCCAAGTTGCATTTACGTCCTGTCACCTTGGAAACTTGGTCTCAGCTCAACTTGGCGAGCCTTAAATCACTCTCCACTCTTGCTGACTCGCGGCTGGTGCTGTGAATATGGCTCTGTTCGATCGGCCTCCTCCCTCCTGCTGCATTGTCTCACACTGTGGTCGAGAGCAGCCTTCTTTTCTCTGGGTACGGAGGAGCTTTGCGGGGCTCCTTCACTTTCTTTGTGTGTTCTGAGAGTCTGTGGTGGGGGTACGGCGGGGGCTTGCGACCTCTGCGGCCCTTCGCCGTCGGTGGTTTAGCTGTGGCTGCAGAGGCGGCACACACTTGTGAGGACGAAGGAACAGGTGCTTCAGAGGATTCTCCTGTCTCTCTCTCAGGGTTGGCCACAGTTTGAGTTTCTGAGTCGGTGGGTGGGCGGCTGGCAGACGGAGGCTGGATCGATGACGGAGAGTGCGAGCCAGCAGATGGGTGGTCACTTTGTGAGGTCTGATAAGACCCGACTTTGGTCTCTATGATGACAGACGGGCTCAGGGCGGGGGGTGCTTGAGATTTCAGGGGCAGAGGAGAGGAAGGGGAGACGGGGCTGACGCTGACGGGTGAAGACGAAGCAGGGGAGTAAGGCTGAGAACCAGGACTGTTGGGGGGATGGAGGTTTACTGTCAGAGGGGAGAGGCCGGGAGTGGGAGGCCGAACAGGGAGGCTTCTTTGGGGAGGCAACGTGAGTTCATTGGAGGTGAGGTTTTGAAGTTGAGGTGGACAAGATGTAGGGAGGTCATTGCATGGCAGTGGTCCACCTTGTCCGGGAGGAGACCCTAGACTGCAGGTGAACCGGAGAACTCGACTCCTCTCCGATGAAACCCCAGGGGACACGGGGCACAACTGCACACTGGGTGGCGATTGGCTCCTGCCGTGGAAATCTCTCCTGAGGGTGCCAGACGAGCCTGTGGTGCCTGGCTGGTCTCCGGGCTCTGAAGGCCTCTGATGGGTGCCGCCTACAGTCGCTTCACTGGGACTTGAACCTGAGCTGGAGATGCTGTTGCTGGGAGGTTTGGCACTGTCGCCTCCTCTGGCTCCCTGCTGCTCCTCCTCCTCATTCAGATCAATGGACGCAGTGAGATGGTCAATCTGGTGCACAACCTAGAAAACATACAAACAACCATGGATAAATAAAGACAGCATGATGACGAATAAAATCCTGGAAAACACTTGAAGATCAGTTTACTCCTTGTGAGGAGAACCACTCATTCTTCAGATTTCCAATCAGACCTGCTTCACAAGCTGGAGATGTGGATGGAGTGTGTGATGAGAGTGTTTACCAGGCAGAGAGGCTGCAATCATTGAGTTGCATTATGGGAAATGTGGCATCCAGCATTTCTGGAGCTTGACCTTATAGGGCCTAACTAAATGCTGGGAGATTTTAATGCTGCTGCTTTGAGCATTTTGTTTCTAATCTGCCATTTTTAGGGTTTCCCAACAAGTTCAGAATCACTGGAATAACCATTGAAGATATGGCTGAGACTTGAGACTATTTCCATCAGGTGATTTATTCCCAAATCAATAAATTGTGAGAAGATAATGAAAAATGTCAGCCATATATTCTCAGAGCCTTCCTCGGATGTCTTGCTTTGTCTAACGAGCAGTTTAATTTGAAAGATGTCCAAATGCTCAACAGATAAAGGACAACAGATCCTCACATGCGAGAAGCTGCATCCAGAGAGTATTTGGCATTTTTACATGATAAATGACTCACATTTCTGTTGGTTAATTTTCAGTTGATTCTTAAACACTGTATTATTAATACAAAGAGTTTTCTTCCAGTGGGAGACATGAAGGAGCCAGCGCTGTAGCCTCTAGTTAGGAATGAATATCTAAAATGTTCAAGTTTTGAGTAATTCATTTTTCTGCATCAGGCAAAATTCATAATTTAAAGCATTTTTAGCAGTGAACTCTCTCCGTATGTACAGCTCTAATCTGTAAGTGTGTCACACCAGTTTGTACTACTTAGTGTAAAAATGTTTACCTCAGCCTAGAAAGGATGAGATTACCATTACGGGAAGTGTGTGAGCTAAAATTAGGTGGGTTTTCCTTCTAATACCTCTCGCTGGGCGACTGAGAAGCACACTGGATAATATATCACACAGGCATATATGACTGCATGCATTTATTCAAATGAGTGCAGAGTGTGAAGTGTGCGCACAACACACATACAGTGGCACATTCTTACCACAAAAGACACAGTCAGGTTGCTACGCACACGTGCACACAGACACACATACACACATACACACATACAGACACGTGGAAAATGGACAGATTGGAGAAAATTACACTGGGGAAAATGTTTGACCTATCTCTCCACCTGCTCTATGTGCACAGATAAATCCTCAGCCCCTGCAAGAACAGATGAATTATTGTTTTGTTCTCTACGTTCAACAACATCCTTGCCGATGTCAAAAGATGACCTGGTTTGTCTTTTTATATATATATATATATTTTATGATGTAGCTTTTTGGGTGAGGCATTTCATATTACTTTGAAGTACAGCCGGGTATACGCGCATCAAGTGACTCTGGGCAGGTGCTGCTTGTTAATGTCAGGAATCAGGAGATAAAAGAGCAGAGGACCCTGGTTTTCATGTGCTGCTCCCAAGAGTGTTTATTAAAAAAAACGCTTTTTGACCCCTCAGGTCTTCACATATTGTACCGATGAGTGCTGAGGGATGTTTTTTTTTCATATCACGCTCAGTCATTTAAGTTTCTTTTAACTCTTTCCATTCAGCCCTTCTGTTTTTTTCCCCTTAAAGTGCTCAGTCATGAAGCAGTTTTTTTTTTTAGATCTGCCAAAATGCATCAGCTGTCACCGCTGATGGCAGCAACACAGACTGACACATGAGCAGGTTCAGCAAAGGAACTGTAAAATGGCAAACTGAGGAAAAACAAGGTGCACGCATGCACCGGCAGGAAGCAGGCACATTCATAGCTACACTGCATACGTTAAGGCTGTTGATCTGACAAGTAGGCTACTGTAACGCTGCATGGCTGGGAAAATGAGGAAGCTGCATGGGAACAGGTGTGTGAGTGGGCAGGGGAAAGTGAGCGGAGGCCGGTGAGCAGGTGGATGTGGCAGTTGGGTCACTGGGACAGGGAGGAAAGTCTGAGGACATCTGGTGGGCGGATGGAGAGTGGCAGTAAATGGAGGCCAAAGTAAACAGGTCAGAGACAGGAATCCTGGAGGACAGGAGGGGACGCAAGTCCAGGAGAGCGAACGGCAGCCCAGAGACTAATCATGACGTTATGAGAAGACGACTATGTGCAATCTCTTGCTGTGTGTGTGTGATAGAGAGCTTGTAAGTGCTCCTGTAATATTTGTATTGCCTGTCTAAAATGCTTTAAAGGCTCACTCCAATTTCTTTTTATAACCATGATTGATTATTAAATAAAAACTGAGGGTTGCTGCTCATGCAACAGAATGATAAAACAGGGCTTTGAAATAAATATGCGACCAAAGTCTTGTCTGGTGCCTTATCTTCCTTTGATCTGTCATCACTGTTGTGAAAATTTGGGAATTTCTATCACAGTGGCTGCTCTCTCTCCTCCCCCTCCTCCCACCCCGCTTATTGTGTAGCCTATGTGCTCTTTCATCAGCGTTTTATTAATACTGTCACACAAAAAACCTCACAGGCAGGATGACGAGGTTAGTGCCGCAGGTTTTTGCCACAACCCCTTGTGCATGCAGATCAAATGCCAAGAGGCGAGATTTTCGTGTCACTTTTGCTGGATGAGGAACGCGAGGCAGAGATACTCAGACTTAAATGGATTATAAAAAGCATCGGACGCTATCCAGCTGTGCCTGGAGCAGCATCTGTCCACAAGGCGGGAGAGTGGAGGGGGGAGATGAGAGGGGATGTTAGAGGAGCGAAGACAGAGTGAGAGATGCAGAGATGAAGGCTTTGCCTAATGTCACACAGCATCGTCTCAGAGATCTCTGGATGCATCAGCCAAATGGGGCATAACTATTGTCTGATTCACCTCCATGACAATGTGGGCCTCGACTTGAGCATGAGAGTAATGTAAATTCGGAGAGGGATGACAGAGAAGAGTTGGAGAAATAGTTTGCAGACTGTGGTGGATTCACACAGAGCTGCCGCAGACTTTTTTAATGCATGTTAAATTCTGCTGAGGATGTGCATTTGCAGCCTGCATTGTTATCTGTAAGAGTACAAGCCCTCCAGGTTTTTTTCAGCATGAGGACGAACATTTCCTGCAAGAGGAAAATGTCTGAATTAATGTGAGAGGACATATTAACTTCTCTGGCTTTATTAGGTGCTGATTTGTTTTTGTTTTCCCCCATCAGTCCTGGGGAAGACGTGCTGATTTTGAGACACTTTAGCTTCTTTCTTGTCGTATCTGTCTCATTGTTTTTCATGAGCTCAGCAGAATCAACAAATAATGTTCAGCCTTACCTCTTTCATTTCCTGATGAACATCTCTCAGTGCCGTGAGCACCTGCTCCAGATTGCTCATCACCCGTTTGATCTGGTTTCGGACCGCCTTCCTGTTGCAGCCTCCCTCTTTCCTCTGTGACTCCTCCTCGCTGGTTGGTCTGTGCTCTGACGCGGGTCTGTGCTGGACCCACGTCTGGTTCTGGCCCAGGACTGCAATGCGCTCCGAGCTCGGTCTGGGTTTCCTGGGGCCTCGTAGAGTGGCGGTGCAGCCCGGGTCTCTCTGAGGAACTTCAGTGGAGAAGATGACTCTACTGAGGGGCCCGTTGAAACCATCCACAGCTGGTTCCCTCAGCACCGTCAGGTCTCTCTGGCTCTGGGAGTTCCTGCTCTGCTGCTGGATGTAGCTGAAGCCGGAGCTGAAGCCGCGCTGCCTCTCCGATAGTCCCTGAGTGTCTGGGCTTAGCCAGCTGCATGAATGGAGGTCTCTCTGGCGGTAGGTGGTCTGGCTGGCGTAGTCCCACACCTTCCCCTTCCTGTCCTCCATGCTCACCACAACAGGCGCCTTACAGTTCGACTCCTCAGCCAGCAGTGCAGGAGCAGGAACGTGAGGCGGTCCCACCAGTGGGCCATATTTCCTCGCTGAGGCACTAGTTCTGTCTTTCTGTGAGTGGAGGAGGCTCAGGTGGCTGCTGCTGCTGCTGCTGCTGTTCCTAACAAAAGTCTGATTGTCCTGGGCAGAGCTGGAGCTGGAGCTGTTCACCAGAACCTGCGGCCCGTCCCCCGGGTTGATCGGTGCGCCCGAGTCCTGGTCCAACTCTGGAGACTGGTTCCACCTCACGGGACTGTCCTCTCGTCTCTTCCCCAGACTCCCTGGCAGGATGTGGGGTCCCCTCAGCATCACCGGCAGCATCCTCGCCACCCCCATGCCATTGCACCGAAGGTCGCCTTTCTTGGAACGGTCCTTGCCCGGGATGGAGAAGAACCCGATCCCTTTGGCTCTCTCCAGCGGGGTCAGGTTGTTGCGGCCCTCGGAGTTGGGTTTGTACGGTCCGTTGAGCCCCAGGTCGCTGCTGTGATGGGACTTCAGGCTATTGCGCAGCCATGGGATGAAGTGAGGGGCGTGGGGCTTGAAGCCTTTCTGCTCCCCAGGTGCCGGAGCCTGGCTGTCAGAGAACATGGTGATGGATGATGTCCAGCAGCCTCACGGAGAGAGGGAGAAGAAGACGTAGAAGAAGAAGAACAACAACAGGAGGACTCCTGAGACGCAGAGAGCTTCCTCCTCCTTTTCCATGAATCCCCCCTGCCTTTGCCATTAACATAGACTCTATCTACCCTGTCTGTACTCCCCTTCCTCCTCTCCTCTCCGTCTGCTACTCTTTCTCCAAAACTTTTATCGTCTTCTCCCTCCTCAGCTCAGATCCCACCTTCCCACTCCCCTTTTTCCTGCTGTCTGTGATTCTTTATCGCCCCTGCCCTTCTCCCTCTTCTTTCCTCTCAGTTGCTTCTCCTCCCACGATCCTCTCGGTCGTAGTGCTCCTGAGCCCCTCACCCCCTCACTGGGCCGGCCTTGGAGATGCCGAGGGCCCCGCTCGCTCTCTCTCTCTCCTCCGTCTTCTCTCTCTGCCTGCCTGCGTCTCACTGGCTCAGTAGCAGTGGAGGCTTCCTGTCTCTACATCTCTCTCTCTCTCTCCCTCTCTCTCTTCCTGTCTCTCTCTCCCCCCCGCACTGCACTGCGCTGCCTCCTATCCTCGCTCTTTCTTCCTCCCACTCCCTCTACTGCTCTAACTCCCTTTCTCTATTTCCCTTTCCTCTCTCCCCATCTCCTTCTCTTCTCCCTGTTACTCTCTGCTCTCATCTGAGAATCCGTTATCGTCCTCTGTCTTTGTAACTCTCTCCTCTTTTTCTCTCCTCTCTGTCACTCTCTTTCTACCCTCCTATTCCCACCTCCCATTTGCCAGAGAGCAGCTAAACTTCAATCAAGACGCCAGTGTTATTAATCCCCGGTTAGCCAATGTATACCCACGTGATTCCCTCTGCCACTGTTTTCATCTGATTACTCCTTCCCCGGCTCAGCCCTTCACAATTAAATGCTGCTTAGGATACCAGAGGGGGTTTAAAGGAGTAGGGGAGGATGGCAGCAGGAATAGTAGGGGTGGGGGCGGAGGGGTACATAATTGCGACCTACAAGATCAGAGATCAGCAGCAGTTTGACAGAAACTATAAGCTTGCCCGGCTACAAACAACAGCCTGCCCGTGGCACGGCTCTCCCCAGCTTATTGTAACTGTCAGCAAATAGTGTCACGTTACATCCCAGTTGTTTTCTTGTTTTATTTTCTGCTGCATATCCAACTTCCATTTGTTCCAATTACGCCAAGACAGCTGCTATTTTCGGGGGGCTTCTCATTCAAATTCCAATTCTTGGCTGTCTGGATTAGATTTCTTGTGTCTGACAAGCCCAAAGATGCCTCCTAGGTGCCTTTTCACTCAGCTGCGGCTGCATGGATGAGTCCCTCCCTCTCTGGCAGCATCCGAAATGAAAAGGCGGCAGCAGAGCCACACAAAAGCCCTGACAGTTTGCTGTCACTCAGCAGTGAGACACTCAAGGCATCTGTCTTGCTGTTTAGTCAGCACGGCAATCTATTCCTCTGGTAGTGCCCTGTTGAAATATGACTTCATTCACTGACATATTCTACTACACAGGTAGGTAGGGGGAGAGAAAACACACAGGCTAAGAAGAATCCTGCCAACAGGTTGACACACTGCTGTCAGCCTGTAATGACCATTAGTCAGTAAATAAATGAAGAGCAGAAGTTACAGAGCAGCCACCCTCATGAGTGTCTTGTTCCTCAAATTCTGGTGCACATACCCAAGATCTGTACACACCATATATAGTATATATGTGTCTGCGTGTTAATGTTTAAAAGGTTTTGCATCATGAGAGTGAATTTCACTTTGAAATAATGGTTGATCGTTTGAGTTCAAGTTTACTTCAAGAGCTCAGGCTCATGCAAAGGTAATTCAAAGTGCCTCACAGAGCGCTAAAAGATATAAGATTAAAGTACAGACCCACATAAGCATGCACACACACATGGTGATGTAAATCTGATGACGGTGATGATGACTGACCATTGAAAACCATGTACCGCAATGTGTGTGTGTGTGTGTGTGTGTGTGTGTCAAAGACCTTGACTTCATGCCTCTTAAAAGTCACACTTTTCCTCCAATCAGCCACCCACTCTGTGAGCTCCATAAATAACATGGCAGCGAGACGCACAATCATTGCTCATTTCGAAGTCATTGTGGAGTAATACATAGCTGTCACAGCTGTCCATTTAAGGCAGGCAAGGGGCAGCCTTTTGAGTCCTGTTGCCTTCACTCCATCGGTTATATTACACATTGTCCTGAATATGTGTGTGAGTGATTGAAGGACAAAAACGGTCAGAGAGGGAGGACAACATGATCCTTCTCTCCCTGTTTTCCTTACTCACAACCTCTTCTGCTTTTCAAACAGGAAGCCTTTTTGTCATGCAGGCTTCAATATAGGTGCAACTGTCAGGCGCAGGGCGAAGACAGATCGAGCATATGGCTTCATTATAACCCTGTCCGCTGCCTCCTGTAGTGCTCCCTCTCTTGTTTTGAACAGTGTAACAGGCCGACTGCCCATTGAGAGGCAGTAGAGCATGTAGGCCAGGGACACTTCAGATGCATGCATGTGTGTTTGCTGAACTCTGCTGCCGCTGCAGATACAGTTTCCTGGTTAAATTTCTTCAAGGAGACACAGAGAGAGGCAGAGAGGGAGTTGAGAGATCACGCCACTGAACACCTTACATAACGTGGTTGAAAAGATAGATATGAAAGCAACGCTTTGAAAGGCAAAAGGGCCTCGTGTCTGTCAAAATTTGCCGCACAAAATGGCTTTTAAGTCACTCTGTGAACGCCTCCGGGCACTTTGGGAACTTTCTGTGGCCACCTGGACAGCAAAAATGTGGCGTGGTATGGAGGCCATTGTGTGTAGTGTTCATTGTATTTGACACTGTACATACAAAAAAAAAAGAAGTGAAAACGAGAACTTTCCTGAGGAGACAATGTTCTTTTATTATGGTGTAAAAAATGGAAGTGAGCAGATGCTGTCTTCCCTAAAGTGTCCAGTGTCACGCTGGTGATAATCCTTAGGGCTTTGCCAGGGACTTCTCTCTCTCTCTCTCTCTGTGTGAGTGTGTTTGAGTGTGTGCCTGTGTCTATGTGTAACGCCGTCTTTCCCAGCCTCTCATGTATATTTTTGTGTTGTTTGCTTTTTGGATTCCCCTCCGCCGTGCTTTTCATCCTTGAACAACACGTCAGTCAGGTGCTCTCTGAGGACTAGAGTGAGTGAGGAGAAGAGAAAGAGAGAGACGTGGGGACATGAGAAAGAGTAAAAGAGAGAAAGAGGGAAAAGGGGAGGAAGACAGAGAGGAAGAGGAGGGGGTGCGGGGGGTGGGGGAGTTTTGAAAGACTTCTAACTTCGAAGCTGACTGTCATAGCTGTGCTTGCCAGAGGGGAGAGCACCTTTAAGCATACTGGATGAGTAACGATGTACAGGGACTACAAAAGCAAAGCAATACATAATAAGCAGCGCTCACTCTGCTCTGCCAGCTAACCTACATGAGATTGGTGATGGGAGAGAAAACGGAAAAAAAATTTGGAAGTGCTCAAAAGGTCAGCAAAGGCCTCGCGTGAGAGCCTCTTGTGCTTTGCCGCTCTGCACGCGCCGCAGTAAGATTCAGAAAGCGTGGACATCCCTGTTAGACTGGGATGTCAGGCCTCGACTCATGGATTTCCATAGAGATGAGCAACAAAAAAAGCGACAATGTGGGGGTCTAAATCAAAAACGTGACAAAGTGTTTTACATACTCTCTGTGTAAGCTCATTTACATTCAGACAATAATTCACTTGTCTCTGCTTCAGGTAGATCTGCTGCCGAGGATATAAACCCACCGCACATTTATGCTGCAGCATAAATCAACAAACATATATTATTCTGCTGGATTTGTTTGAAAAGTATAATAAAGATATCATCGTGGAAACAGCTGCATCATTTTTTGCAGTTTCTTCTGTAGTGCCACTCATCCTTTGGCAGCAATCCCAGCCCTGTTTCACTCATTAGGCCTGAAAGGCATTTGTCACTGGCATCCACGGTAAAAGAAAATCTAGAAATATGACTGTGTGCTGTACAAGTGTGGAACGTTGCCTGCTGTTTCAACACAATGCCCTGTGGTTTGTTTTGCTGCACCACCCAGAACTCAAACATTAGGGTGTTTGTGCCCGTACTGACAGACAGCCAGACTTTGCAGTGTTATGCCAAAACTAACTGCCTGTATCCTTGCAGGGATGGACCGTGAAAAATCAGACTCGGTTTGTCCTTTTCTAGCAGCGTTGTGCATAAACACAGCCGAGCGAGAGAGTCCTTTCTTTGTCATATTTGATCCTAGAGAAGAGAAAAAGTACAACAGCTCGGCTCAGCCGTTGAGCTCAGGTTAGAAGTCTAGTGTTACGAATCCTAACTCGGTAATCTGTGCATTTACACAAGTGGAAAGAGTAATGGGCCCCCGGCACGCTTCATCTTTTCAGCCCCGTGCTTCTTAGGATGCAGGACAGCTCCTTTGTAGTCTCTTCATTATGTGGAAATGATAATTATGCCCCAGTGGAAGCTAGCTTCACCAAAATATATTAGAGCCCTCATTCACATCCACTGATAATCAAGTCGTGACTGTCATGTTGAAATTTTTAATTTTCTGAAAGTGTTTGAGCGAGACATACTCACACGCACATAGAGGAAAATATTCAAAAATAATAAAACTCAACTTTTGCCGCCTGCCCCTCCAAAAAGAAAAAACACTTTACGACCTACAAAACTGCCCTAAAAAGGAAGACACGCACAAATGAATCATTCAACTTGATGCTGGTGTGTTCTGACTTTATTTGACATCACAGATAAGTCAAATGAGAGGAGGAGGAAGCACACGGGAGAGAAAACAAAGACGAGACTGAGCTGAACTTGGATCTCAATTTAGTCAGACCTCTCCGAACCCGAGGGTGCATTTACTTAAAAAGAAAAAAAAAATGCATGTTGAGATAATGACCATTAGAGGATAATTGGGCACTTGGTGCTGCAGTAGCCTTTCAAGTGTGCTGCAGGGAGGATCTGCAGACGTGCTACTGGGCAAATTATCATTCCAAAGTCTGAGGAGCAGCACAAAGTCAATGACAGATTAAACTCAAACTAAATTAACACGAGAGTTACTCCATATGGCTACACATGGAATTAAACTACAGCCAAGCTCAATGTTTGAGTTTCTAAAAACAGAAGCAAGAAGTCTTTCCATCTTACTAATTTCCTGTTCTATCTTTGACCGCTTGTGGGAAAAAAGGGAAGAAAAAAAAAACAATCTTGAATTGTTTGTCTGTCAGATGGATTTTGTGTTTGCTTTCATAGCTTCCTAACAATGCCGCGAGCGTGGAGGAAGGGATTTGGCTGACTAAATCCAGGTCAGACATAGTCAGATTACCCTCCTGATCTGTCCAGAAAATGCCAACATCCAACGTACAAAACGGACGGTCTCTCAACGCTCCATCATGAGAGAGGGAGAGAGAGGGAGGGGGAAAAAAGGAAAAATGACAAGAAATATATTGTTTTAAAAAAGTAAACTGTATTATATTTGTCGTGTCTGGATATGATACAAACAGAAACAATCATATGTACATAAGTGAAAATAAAAACATCACAATTCACAAGAGTAAAAATGCAAAGTGAAAGGTATTGTAGAGCTTTAGTATAAGTGAGGCTGTTGCAGAGTTTCCTAATCTTTCAATCGTCATGGACTTTAATCGGAGAGAGATTTAAAGTAACCCTGAGTTGTGGAGGGATTGGAGAAAATGGCATCCAAAGACAATTAAAGTCAACTGTTTTGAAGGACTTAAAGAAAGGGATTTGCTTCAAAGCCTCCCAAAACTACGTGGTCAGAGTCAAATGGAAACAAGAATATATTCGGGAAAGTCTTTTAGGAATTAAAAAGGTGAGAAATAATAGTAAAAGGACCTGAAACTACAACAGCCACTACTTCTGTCTTCATGATCACCATCAGCGGGGTTATAATAATCAAGTGCATTCTGTTTTCTGAAGTGTTCCTCTTGGAGAAAAGACTGCATTTTAAGTAACATCAGTCTTCTTTTCTTTGGCGGCGGTGCTGTGGATGAAGTTAAAGTTTCAGCAATCCTATCTGGAAAAGCACAGCGCTTATTACACAGCTCAATTTCCAATTCTCTCACAGGTACGCACACAAACACACACACACACACACACACACCCAGACACAGAATACAAAATGAGGCCGCAGCACAAAACAATCTCCCAGACAGACTCAGTGATACAAAAACACATAGACAAAAAGGCAAAGGCAGACTATTATGTGAGGCTGCAGAGGGATAGTAGTAACTATTCATACGGTCCTTTATAAGGAATAAGCAACACCATCTTTCAGTCCATTAAAGGACATGCGTCGCACAAACAGAGATGGTTATCTCCATCACATTACACGAAGCTGCTGTGTGGTGAAATGGAGTGGCTGCTCGACAGAGGCAGGCTCCATGCCATTATACCACCCCAGAGCGGGGAGCTATAATTGCAGTGGGAGAGTACAATCAGGTGCTGTGTTTGTCTCTGCTCTAATCTCTATATCCTGCCTGGCCCCTTTCATACACACCAAGCTGCCGTTTTTCGTCCAGCCTTTCATCTGACTGCTCGTGGGGAGTCTTTTTAGTTCATATCTGTCAGAATTCAAACCAGAGTTTTTTTTTTTTTTTGTGCTTTTAGGATAAACCTGAGGCGAATAAATCTGAAACATAGCTGACCCACGGCTCCAACATCTATTGTGACGAGAGGTTTTGTCAGTTCTAGTGCTTTATTCTCATCTGATAAAATGCCAGAGCAACCTTTGCACCTGGTGTCACATTGTGTCGCCTCCTTGCTGTGATTCTGACATTTACAGACACAAGCTACACGTTTTTTGTTTTTTTTCTGAGCAAATGAGAGTACAGTCAGCACACAGCCAATTAATAATGCACCGCACAATCAAATTCCTTCATGTTTATGGTCCCGTTATGACCCAAATACTTCATCTTAACTGTGTTAGCTGCAGACCAGACTCTTAAAGGGAAACAGGGTTTATAGGACCGTCTCAACAAAAGCCTGGCCTCTATACAAAGTGGAGTTCAGTGCATGATGGTGAGAGCTGTAAAATGCAGGCTAAGCAGGATTACTTGCCTGCCATGCTTCACGTGGTTTCACTGTTGCACGAAAGTACAGTACAGCGCTTGGTCAGGATTGAGTGCAATACTACTTTTAGAAGAAAAAAAAAAAACATATAAGAAGAAGAAAAAAAAATCACTTCTTTATGTCCTCGGGTATTTGGAAAAGACGGAAATTCACTTCCTCTCCTGGTGCTCCCAGAAACATTTTAGTCCATTAAAAAGGCACCTAACAGAGAAATAACCGGGAGCCTGTGCCTGGATTCATGTCTCTCTGATTAAGTAAGAGAGCAATCATAATGCTCCTGGAATGTAACCAAAAATATATTTGTTTGTTTTTTTCCAAGGCACAGTTGTCAAGACTCCTACCCCTGCATATACTGATTAGAGTATGGAGTTTTACATTCATTTAAAAAAAAAAAAGAGCTTCAGCTGGGTTTTGTTTCCTGTGAGACAACAGAAAGTCAGGCTGGGGAAGAAACTTTGGACTAACTAGCCAAGAGAATTTCAGTGTTACAGTAATATATCTGAAAGGCACACGCAAACACAAACAACAAATAAAAAAAACAAAAATGTTCGTGATTGTCACCTTTAAGAATAAAACCTATAAGATGGTACATGAAGGGTGACTACAGGTGAAGGCGTCGGGGTGACGAGGCAAACGGAGGTCAGAGGTTGCCGTCGTCGAGCATCTTGTTGACGCCGTTGCAGATCCTCTGCAGGTGGGCGCGGTAAACCTCCGACGGCCCGTAGAGCGTGGCCAGGAAGTCACAGTCAGCGAAATGATTAAAGACGTGGTTGACTCTCGAGTGGCTCTTGGCTGTCAGGTGGCGCTTGATGGCCTGGTGTAGTAGTTCACGGCACTCGTTCAAAATTGCGCTCATGACGCGGCGGTCAAAGGTGAACTCGATCTGATGGAAACTGACTGCCGTCATGGCCAGAGTGTGGACTTTCTTCCTGTGAGACACCAGAGAGAGAGAAGAGAGGCTGTCAGTTTCTAATTCTGGCTGGAGCAGCAGAAGTATGTAAAAATAGAAACTGCTGTCTTATGATTTTCTTTAGAAAAGTTTTACTACCCCCATATATCAGTTATGGTATTGTCCTCCACAGCGATACATCTCCATGCTAATATAATCACCATTCTCCATACAGAGCGCTTATGTCAGCTTCACATGCCTCCAAGCTGAGTTTCACTATTTTAGAGGGAAATATATAAACTGATGTAAAAACCAATTTCCTTAATTTGCTTCCATCAGCAGGCAAAAACTGTTCTTGAGCTGCAGTGGCCTCCACTTGAAGCTCTAAAGCAGGATAAGTCCGTTTTTGTTTCTCAGGGGCTCTCATTCTGATATACTATTACACTATTCAATTATAATGATTAATTAAAACTATAATTATAATGAAAGTTTGATGAAAAACCACTCACATTTGTGTGTTAACTATAGAGGACTACACAAACCTTAACCTTTGCCCTCTGGCCAGTGTGAATGTCTTGAGCAAGTCAATGGAAATCCATACAATAGTTGCTGAGATATTTCAGTCCGGCCACCTGACCACCACTGCCTCCCCTAGAGACATACCAACACCACAGCTTGGTTTCAGTCATTGTTTTACAGGAGGAAACACAACTATTTCTTGACAAACACCAGCTGTGGCTGGTGCAGTCACTTCCTCTTCAATGACTTAGCAAGTTGTTAGGTGGATTCTGGAGCTGGCTGTTTCCCTCCGCTTCGACTCTTATGCTAAGCTAAGCTAAGCTAATTGCCTCCCAGCTCTAAGTGGTATAATCTGATTTTCCCAAATCCCATAAAAGGGACCCATTATGCTTTTCCTGCTTTTCTGACTTTTAAATACATTTGAAAATTGGATACTTGCTTTAGAGGACGTGGAGCTGGAAGTGCTGTATCATGAGGTAGGTGCGTGTTGAGGTAACCCCTGGGGGCAGTTTCAGGCAGCTCTGAACCGCTGCAAACACTTACGTTTGGAGAGTTTTTTCTCAAGTCTCATTTTGTAACGTCACAAGTTCAGAGGAAGTCCCTATATATAGTTTGGGGTTGAGGGGTGGGGGCTGAATCTCAGCGTTTCAGAGCGAAGCAGGGAAGAGCCAGAATGGAGGAGTACACAGACAGCTTGTATGCAATGAGTATGCACTTTTTTATTGATAGAAGCTTTCAATATTGCCTCACTGGGGTCCAATATCATATTAAAAGTCCCTGAAATTAGCATAATAGGTCGTCTTTAATGACTGTTGCTGCCTACCTGAAGTTCTCCACCAGAATCAGCTCCTCTGTGTTGAACTGGTTGTTTCTGTAGAGCACTCCCAGCTTCACCACCATCTTGATCAGGTTCTTGATGATCTTCTGGGACTCTTTACGGTTGCGCGTGTACTCCTTGGTGACGCGGTACAGCTCGTCCAGCACTTCGCTGCTGGTGTCGTCGATGAAGAGGTTGGCCACGCTCTTGGTGGCCATCTTGCTCATCAGCTTCTTCTGCGCCTGCAGGGCCAAGCTCTTGGTGCTGAAGGAGTCCATGGTCAAGTCTGGATCAAGATGAGATGGAGAGAAATAAAAAGAGGCAGTCAGCCTTGTTAAATACTTGTGAGTGGCAGGCAGCAGGCGTTTTTCATGCAGAAATATTTTGAAAACATCTTTGTCTGCTGGTGAACTAGAGATGAAAAGGAGCGGAACTTT
Source organism: Trachurus japonicus (assembly GCF_045865225.1). NCBI lineage: Eukaryota > Metazoa > Chordata > Actinopteri > Carangiformes > Carangidae > Trachurus > Trachurus japonicus. Next base: position 16,316,518 of record NC_140910.1, read on the forward strand.
TCCTCAAATGTCCATTTAAACTTTCCCCTCCTCAAAGCAAAAAGGGCCAAACATATATTACACTAACAGCCTGCAATGTGTGAGGTTATTGCAAATAACATCTTCACTAATACCGTTTAAACTCCAGGGCCAAGAACTGTCCCCTTTATCAGATAATGAGCCGTGGCAGCTGTCAAATTAGTCCCAGAAACCCTCTGGCTCAGAGCCTACAAGGTAGTTAGCGAGGAAAGTGTCATTACGCGAGTAGGACTAAAAGTCAGATACGGCACGACCATGTGAAGCTGACGATGTCAACCCGGACATCTCGACTCCTGAATACATTCAGAGAACAAGGTGTGCCTAAAAAATAAAAAAAATAAAAAAGTAAGCAGCAGACAGACGGCGGCAACTCATTCACGGCACGCGTGCGGCTTGATTTATGTATGGTTCTGTGTTTGTGTTCCTGTGTTGATGAGGTAAGGCGGGGGTGACTCAGTGAAACGCTGCGCCCATGATGGAGGCTCATAAATATTGGTGGGGTGGGGTGTGGGGTCAAGTCTACAAGCATACCACATCTCGATGCACGGTGCAGGTCACTATGGGCTTATACTCTCTGTTTTTGAAAAATGAAAATGAAAAAAAATGAGAAAATGAATCTATTTTTCCCCCATACTCTGTCTCTCACCTTCACACGCCTCCAAGGATAACCTGAGAGTAGAGGAGAGTAAACACACAGCAAAAGCAATGAAATTTGCTACAGATATTCAAGGTCTCTGCAGGACGAATTCTAACAAGCACCGTGATCCCCCTGACTTCTCCTATAGTGCCATCATCCGGTCAGAGTTTTCACTTATGGTGCCCATACTGGGGGAATGGATGCTGCGACTGATCGGTCAATTCTCATTAAAAATACATGATCAGCAGCAGATTGGAATAAATTCTTCTTGTCACGATCACCTGTGGTTGATACGGCGCTGTCTGTGGCTGAGGGAAGCGCCGTGGTCCGTGTAGGGCAGCAGCCTCGCCTCCTCCCACCTGGATTCACTGCGCCCAGACACGACGGGTCACCAAAACATGACATCATGTCGACCGTGTGTAATGTGCGCCTTCTGCAGTGCATGCCAAAAATGATTGAGCGATATTGGCTGATCTGTGGTTGATATCAAAGATGATTTGGTATCAACATCATCCTGGTATCCCTATAGCCCCGTACAATGAGTCCTATATATCCCCAAATGTTGACAATACCTGTTCTTCACAAAAACAGCACACAGGAGAGAGAAGTCTGCATTATGATTTATCAGGTGCTGCTCCTCAAACTGTGTCATGAATTGAAAACTGTGAGTAGCAAAAGCTGGCACTGAATATATGCACCAATTTAGCAAACATTTAATATTTGAAAAGTTCGGCTTCATTTGTTCCAGAAAAAAATGGGTTTGAAGAGAAACATGTTTGTATTCCTCAAAGTGAGCCACTGGATAACATCATGCGTCTGTGAGAAAAATGGTACCCAGTTTTATTGGGATGATTCAGAGGAATCATGGAAACACATATGCAAATATGTAAAAAGGCGTTTTTCAACCCCGGGGAGAAAAATTTGCATAAAAATCAGGCTCAAAAAGTCAGATCTTATTCCCTTCATACATCTCTCTGTCACTGAAATGCTAAATGTGGCCTAATAGGCGACTGCCACAGTGAAAACAAAATAATCGTGTTTAAGCAAAGTGTCCCATTCAAATCACAATAGGGGATTAATCTTAATACAATATCCTTCCAACACTAAAGCGTCTCTCTGCAAATCTGTTTGACTGGCAAATTACCTATCTCTGTGCTGGAGAATAATAAAAGTGCAGCAGACAGAATGAGCAGTGACATACCCCTGCTGGGTGACGTGTGACTTTTACTGTTGTTGGTACTAGAAGGCAGCGCCACTATAGTGTCTGACTTTCATCCAGCTCTCGCTCTCTCTCTCTCTCGCTGCAATGCCATTCTAAGAATATCAATAAGACTCCTTGGAGAGGGTGTCAGCAGGATGCTTCCCAGGGAGGAGACACATGAGGAGAAAGAGAGCAAAGACCGAGGCAGGGAGAAATAAAAGGCACTGTGTGTGTGTTGTGTGTGTGTATATATCAATCCTGAAACATTGGGGGAAATGTAGGTGCTGAATGAGAGGTCATTTATATACCGGTACTGCCTCTTCGTGCTGGTCTGGATCTAGTTTCGCCGCCTCTCTCTCTCGGTGCAGGTGCTGGATGTTAAATCGGGCCTCTCGCTGCGCTGATCAAGGATCACTGGCAGATCCCCATCCACTGTTTCGCCATGATTGTAACTCTAAACTTGCCGAGCCGCACTTGTTACAGAAAATCCTGCTCTGATGCAATGTATGTGAAATGGATAAAAAAAAAAAAGGAGAAAGACACTAATGATCGGGCTGAGAAAATAAATAAATAAATACACAGAACTCTGCAGATATTTATTTCTATACGAGGGGCAACTGAAAACAATGGGTAAGTCCTGCCATCACCCTGTAATCACAACAATCCTCCGGAGGAGAATCACTCACGGCAACAGGGCGAGTCTGCTTTTACCTCCCTTTCTTCCCTCTTCACGCCTCTGCTGATGGATGTACAGGAGTTTAGAAAAGTGCAAATGGGTAATGGGTACATTAAGAAAAGCAACCTCTTTCTCAGATTGGGGTGGGGAGGGAGGGAGGGAGAGGGAGGGGGGTTGATTTCACAGTGCTCATTAAAATCCACTCTCGCCTGGGACCACAGCCATCATAGCTGTCAACCCGCATGAACAACAAAAAGGAGAGAGAGAGGAGGAGATAAGAATGAGACGGGGAGGAGTGCTTGTCTGTCAAGCCCGTGAAAACAAACACTTTAAAACATGGTTGCACTTTGGATTGTTTGTCTGATATTTCACTCAATGCTCAAGTGTGACATAACAGCCCCCTGGTGCTCTTATCTCAAGGATGGAGGGAAATCCTCACTGTGCTCTTGCTTCCTCCCCCACTTCATCTCCCCAAGGCAAGAAAACTAAAGGCTTTGTGAAAAAAAAAAAAAAGGTCCTCCAGGGAAAAATGCTCTGCGTGATGAAACAGTTTTTGATCAAGGAATCATTTTTTTTGGTAACTTCGCAGCATGAGAGTGGTTAGTGCCGAATCTAAACAACCTGTGAAGTCTAGCGCCCGGGGACATTGTGGGCAAAACCCTGACACAATGTCTCCATAGTATATACACAGGCGATATTTTAACCAATTTAAAGTAGAATAAGACATGACAGCAGCAAATACTACTGAGAGCGGATGCAAAATATACAAGCCACAGTCATCGCAGCACGTAGAAATCGCACAAGAACAAACATCTGCGCACATATATGCATACACATCATCACTGATGGGCCTGCTTTGCCGAGCAGCTGAAAACCAAAATGAAAAACAAAGACAGACCGAGGCATAATAACTCAGCGTAATTACAGCAGTTAGACAAGCTACAAACTCATCGGCTCACTTAAAAAGCCAGCATGCATTCACACGTATGAGAATGCCAAAGCTCAGCAAACATGACTCATGGAAATTAAACCAGACCCTGCACAGTGCTGGATGGATGTCTTGTGACAGTGGGAGAGTCCCTGGGTAATGTACCCTGGGACTCTCTCAGCCTCCTGCAGGTGCAGACAGCACTGTCAAGCATCACAGCATGGCTGAGGTAAAAAAAAAAAAAGAAAAAAGAAAAGAGTAACCCACTCGTCCTCTATAGTCCTTTGAGGATTAATGAAGCAGGGTCAGATGAAGCTGGATGGGTCCTTTATTATCCAAGTTTCATTTGCTTTGCCTCTTTGGACTTCAGGGCAGGTAAAGCTGATGTCAGGATTGGGGACTCTTCAGCCCAAAGCTTTTCACAATCCATTTGGGGAAACGGGAAAGAGTGGGATGACAACTCCTACTGGCTGTCATTTTCATTTAATATTACTATGATGTGGTCACTGACAAGACCTTTGAGACTGATGCAGTGAGTAAGGTCTGCAAAAATCTTCAGGGTTTTATATCTTAAAACCCACAAGCTAGATTTGGAGTGTAACATATCTAAATGCCACCAAATCCCACTGTTTAAATTCTGTTTATTTATGAACCAACATCAAGGTGATTGTACGATAATGAAAAATATCACAGATTATTAATGATTTATACATTGAGGCTGTAAAAAATAGTTAGTAGTAGACTTAAGTCATGTGGCTTCCAACTTGTGGATCAGGACCCAAAGGGGTCGCAAGATGAGAACGAGTTTAGTATTTCCGACTTATTGCCATATTTCCTATCTTTGTCAAATGACAGATATATTATCTGTCCAGCCATCACCCCCCTGGTAGACGTAAAGAATGAAAACACTAAATTCGTCGATCACACATAAGGATACAGTCACCAACCGGCCAGATTGGTTTAGCACAAAGACTTGAAACAAAGGGAAAACAGCCACCCTGGCCCATCCAAAGTAAATGACATTCAACTACTACCGTTCCCCTGACTTCCAGCAAACAATCTGACAGGGAAAATCAATCTTTGGTTGGCCTGCTCTCTAATAATGCCTCTACTAGTTTCATTTTAAGTGGTAATACTAAAAAAAAAAAACTGAGAGCCACTAGTTAATCCTATAAAACATCAGAAGATGTAGAGGACATAGTATTGCAATTTCAAAGCAGAAGACAACTTCTTATTGATTTGTCAAGTCACAACTGAACCATATGAGACTGAATGAAAATTCACGACAACCTGGAAACAGTGAATGTTTTACATTTTTAAATCATCAATATGAAACTGACTATTACTCAAATTTAATCAACTGATCAATAGTTTTAAAATTGTACCATTTGATATGTTCTGTGACATCACTGTCGCTGTGGTTTTTCTCGTCTGTATTGGCTCATCGATTCAGAAAACCAAGAGAAACAACATAAACCTTCCACACTATACTTGACATACGTATATCTCCTTTCTTCCTGCTCATATTTAGGGTAAATCCAACACGATGAGAGCGTGGCATTGGTTTTCCATGAGGGGCGTTGAGCAGAGTCCAGGATGCAGCCTCTGCATCGACTGTACTCGCTTGTCAGTCAAAGGTGTGACAGGTGAGAACGGGCCAGAAATTGGATACACCTGTAGCTTCCGCCCACTCTAAACTATGCCATCATGCCTCGTGAGGAACAGGAGGCCACAGCACCCAAAATATCACCACTCCAGTACCTGCTGCCAACTCAAACAGCTTGGTGGATACTGATAACAGCCAGCACAAAGGGAAAATCAGCAAAGAATGCGTTTCTACAGTGCTGCTTGGACACCACAAGTTGCTAAAAAAGCTTTGGCAGAGATGGCAGAACTTTCCATGACACTTCATATTACAAGTGATTGGTTGATGGCAGCAGAAAATGTCACGACTTTTGTGCTCTACAGGGATCACTAGTCACACGGATCAGGACATTGTGACCCTGAAAGAGACGACTCCATCAGCAGACACAATCTTTACTGCTACAGAGACTGAGAAAAGCTCTGTATTCTGCTATCTAATCAAAAAAACATGTTAAGGCCTGATTAATATCATTTCTTTTTTGAATCAAGTCCCTAACAGTCTCAAAAGCGTAATCCTCGCTGATCCAGAGATCTGAGACACAACCCGTGTAACTGAGACGTCCCCAGTTTGAGTCCAGTCGATGACCTTTACTATACAGTATGTCCGTCCCCCTCTTTCCCTCCCCACCAACTCCCTCCTGCAGTTTCCTGCTGCTGCCGACTGTCCAACAGATGAAAAACACTATAAATAGAATATGTTAGAAGCTTAAGACAGTTCAAAAAGTACACAGGTTTTCAAAAGCCTTCGTGCTCTTGAATTGCCCCTCGGGGATAAATAAAGTTTTTTGAAATTGAAATTGAATTCAGTGATCTGCTTGTTTAGTCCAGAACCCAAATTCATTCTGTCCAGTGTCAAAGAAGACAAAGAAAACCAGAATATATTAAAATATACAAAACAAAAATATACAAAACAAAACATTAGAAACAGTTTTTTTGTGTTTTTTCCTACTAACGAAAAAAAAAAAAAACTACAATCAAATTTTCTACCAATTGATTTTCTGCCCCTACTAATCATTTCAGCAATAAAACTATTAAACGCATGTTTTAAACAGTCCCTGTACAGAAACATTGACGCTGAAACTCAAAATGTTACGTTTTGTTGATTCGTATATTTTCCCAATTATTCTTTTAGCCCTGAACATATAAAAAAATATATATATCACCATTTCACAGCGCCCAGGGTCATGTCATCCTATTTCTGTTTATGGAAACAATGGTCTAAAAATAAAAAGATATTGATTTTAACACTTTCCAACACAATATACAGTAATGAGAAATAACATACCGAGATAAATCAACACCTCTGTGACACGATGCTAGCAAAAAGTAAACATGACAAATGTTTATTGTAAGGCTGCCGAACTGGATTGGATGATGATGTGCTGTACACACTTATTGCACACATATTGTATTTGCTCTGCTGCCTTTTGGTAGAACTCCCACAAGTAAAATGTAAATAGGAAACAGCCAACGTGTGAAGGCGGGGAGTCTACGGTACCACTCTCCTACCTTTTCCAGTGCCAATTACAATAAAAGTCTCACAACATCGCACTGTTGCCAAAACAAAATGACAACAAAATTGTGAGTTTGTTTAGAGGCAGGGGCGGAGAAAAAGCGGATGTCATTATAATGAATTCCTATCAGGGAATCTTGAATGAGAAAACTTCTCCCTCCACAGATCCTCCTGTGCTGTATGATATAATCCGTCACTGATTTGAGAAACAATAGACAGTCCTGGTTGTTATATAAGGTACATCCGTGCTTTGTGTTCAGAGAGGACAAGTAACCACTCAAATGAGCTGTACTACTGGAGCCACTCCACTGTTAGGGAATCAACAGCAGGATTTCAGGACAACAGAACGCTGCAATTTCATCTTTCATCAAGTTTTATAGTGTTTGTTTCACTCTTCTCTTGAGATGTTGCATAACAGAAGAGGTGCTGACTGCTAATAACAGAGGCAGTGCTGGTGCTGGGAACATTGTGCGTGTTCACAATTGTATATGGCAGGAAATCTATGTAATGGTCTATTCGTACATACACTCACTTGTCCAACATGAGAGCCGTAATTGAACGCAGATCAGATGCAGCGCACGTACGGCTACATACTACATACAGACTTTCAGATGCGGTCTGTTTTTTTTTTTTTTTTTTTTTAGTATGTGCCGTTTCGTTCTCATCTTCCCACACAGTCATCATCTGTGAAGATGTGTGCAGATCTGCTGAGAAAGGAGGCAATCAGTGCCTTTCGCTCAGACACTGTGCCCCTTCCTACCCTTTTTTTTTTTTTAAAACAGTTTTCTCAGATCTGCCAGAGCCCGCAGAACAATTAATAATTAACACATCGGCATATAATGGATCGGGGATAAATAATTCAGCCTGCCGATTTGGACTAAAATAGACCTGAGGCTAAGAGGACTCTGCTTCATGTGCAACAGGTTGGGGCAGAGATGTGAGGCGGGGATAAAGGCCGGACTATCAGTACATTAAGAGGCCGTGGCTGCAAGCCGATGACTTTAATTTAGGAACATCAGTCAGACTTACGCATGCATAATAAGGCTGGGAATACAGTAACTGCTGCTCTGCCTAGGGGCCAACACAACACTCACTGACAACATTTGTTCAAGTATTAAAATTCATAAGTGCGTTGTTTTATGGTTACAACTGAGCTGATTTTAAAGAGTACATCTGTGAATGAAGAAAGCATAATATAGAGAGAGTGTAAAAAAAAAGGCCATTCCAGTCTCATGTGATTTCACTTTGACTGCCATGTTCGAGTTTTAATTACATATTATTTACAATATAATTAGCATCTAAAACAGCACTGCAAACAAGGCAAGACATAATAAAGGTGCTAACCGGTGCTTGAGCTATGACTGATGTCTGGGCCAATGACATTTTAATTAAGGCCACCATAAGAGCAGGGCATATTATGACTATTTTTTTTTTCAGTCCAAGCCTCGAGAGCATAATTTGTTAACTTAGTATGTTAATGGAGTGGCAAATACCAGAGTGCTTGGGTGCAAGAACAGCAGGGATGGAGATGGAGAGTGAAAACATGGGGGGGGAATATGAGAGGACATGACTGTGACTAATACATGACTCAACTGGGATCTCAAATGAGTTTAGTCTATTGGCAGATAGCACTGTCCCTCACTCTGTTTCAAACAATGCCATCATATTTGCAGCAGGTCATGCTGCTCTGCTCTTTCAGACAAGGCCACATGCTCCAGAGTTTTTCGGGTTTCCAGGGAAACTGCAGGACACCTGCGTGCTCGGCTGAACTTTGCAGCCTAGTAAAAAGCAGGTCAAACACCTCTCTTGTCTTGTCAATGAGTTACCATGGATTCTCCTCAGCAGGAACAACTGTCTCTACCACTATTGCTGCAATTTCAAGCTCTGCCCTTAATGAAACTGCATGGGGAATGTCTGGCAACGTGACTGCATTGTCCTATTCTAAAAGACTCACAGAGGAGGGGATCTGCACAGATACAGTTACACTGAAAAATACATAGAGAGGCCCAGAAGCCTGGGCTTAATCCTGCTGGGCAGATATTGTATATTATTATTTATTGTCTCTCAGTCATATTCTGCTGCTGAAACTATTATAAAGCCATTGTGAAGCACAAAGCTATGATTAATGAAGAAAAGCAAATACTCATTAAAGCCAGTCATGAGTGAAATCTAAAACAAATGGACTTCTATTGTACTGTATTGCACTTTCACTATTATTCCACGCTGCCCAAAGCAATGGATGCCAATTTTTTTTATTTAAGGGCTGTAAATCACAATTATTATTTTCAATCACCATATTGATTAAACGATTCATCTTTGATACAACAAAAGGTCAGATAATAGTGAAGGTGTCCATCACAAGCTAAAGATAGCTCCCTTCACATTGTTTAAATCCCTAGTCAGTCACATGCAAAAAAAAGAAGCAACTTATAATGTCAGAAATTGCAAGTGCAAGAAATGCCCATTTAAATTTCCAAGGAAAGTAGTTACAAATAGCAACTAATCGAATCAGCTGTCCCAAACTACAAGGGTATATACAGTACAGAGAAACAGCAGAAAACACTCACAGCTGAGAAGCTGCAACTATGATTTATTTCATAATTATCAAATTATTTGCTGGACTATTTAAGTTACCTCCAAGTCCCAGATCTACATTTTGACGGCTGCAACTTTGCATAGTGGTAGCTATTCTAGTGGTCCCACAGCTATTCTGGGATATTAGCTATGTTTTGCCTTGAGTCAGCTCGCTGCTCCTCAGCTGACGCCACCAACAACAAAAGACACAAAGGAAGCCCTGGCAACTAAAACAGGGTAGGTTGGAAAACGCCAAATTATTTCACCACTGATACAGCTAATGCAAGGAGAGAGGCAACTCCAAGTGCTAATGCAAGGCCATAATTTATTTGACATGTCTGTTGAGGCTATGCATGATAATATGTGCTACTACCTGCCATAGCCCAGGGTTGCACAGTGAAGCCATTCATCCACACTCAAGCCTTGTTCTGGAGAGGAGCTTTACAATGTAAACACAGCAATGTGTTATAAAACATATCACTGTTTGCAAAACATATGTCGTCACCCTTTTCAGTCTTGGTTTGCAGTGGATTACACTGGGACAACAGAGGCTTACTGTGTGTTAAAACAAGCAAGAATAAAACCATCGTCTTTATCTATATTTATTTTCTTGCTTGTCTTGCTTTAACACTTCCTGCATAGTAGAGGCATTGTGCATTCATAATAAATGCAAAACAAATTGTCTGTGTTGACCACTTATGCAGTCTGTGGTTGGCCAACAAATCATTTTTAGTTCTGATCCAATTTCTGTAAAAAAGAAAGAAAAAGAAAGAAAAAAGTAGGCTACAAGATGTATTACATCGAAAACAAAATAAAAAACAACACAGGAACACATTTTTAAGTGTTGTTTCTTGAGACATCCTCCACTTATGAGGAACTCGATCCACACTGAAATTACATTGGAGCAAATGGGTGTGCCACCTGACTAGATATCAAATGTTCCCTATGTTCTATGTGTTTTTCCACTACTTAATAGTTACAATGCCAAACCATATGATTTGTAAAACACAAAACTATTTGTTCAGTTTGACCTTCTACTCACTTTATATGGTAACTGCTGAACAGCAATCAGTTTCTAATTCAAACTTAACTGTCAGCCAATAAACCCTCATATCGCCAATGTCAATATCTCATTAAAATAATAATCACCCACAACCCACTGTAATGGGCCCGTCCACCATACAAGGTGAAATAAACATGTTTGTTGCCAGCTGCTGCTGCTAGCTTCATCATCATCATCATGATGCATCAGTGCTGCATCTGAATCACTTCCTAGCTGATAAATTCTAGAATTATGCTACTTCCGCTGACTTTGTTAAAAAAAAAAGAAGAAAGAAATAGAAACACAACCAAGCTTACTAATAAAACTAAATGTTATTAACTTAATTTAGTGGGGGGGGGGGGATGCTTTAAATTTGATTTATTTTTCTACTTATCTTAAGAGTGATTTGACCACAGGCCTCCGATAAGGAGCAGAATAAGAAAAAAAGAAGTGACCGTTGCTATGGCCGTCACTGCGCCTTGGTGTTTGATTTAAACCGGTCGACCGTTAGTTAAGTCAAAGCGACGTTAGGTGGACTCACCTTCCTCTCCAGCTCAGGGACTCACACAGGAGTGGGCAGCCGACAAGATGACAAGTTAATCTGAACCAAAACCTCTTCAAGTCTTCATCCTGGCAGCGCAGGAGGAGAAGGGGCTTCACAGCATGTTTTGTTGTTTGTTAGCTTGTTTTGTTGGAGCTTCTCGATGTAAAGAACAAGAACCGTCCTCCTCTTGTGCCTCCCTTTTTTTGTTCTTCTGTAACCGTGTATCAGGCACAGATGTGTGAATTATTGAAAGAGTGTTTCCTTGTCTCGGCTGCTGCTGCTGCTTTGAGATCGGTTACAAGAGTTTGTTGTAACCCGATTCCTCCCTCTTGTAAAAAAAAAAAAAAAAAAAAAAAAAGTTTCAAACTTGAGGGGGACCTGGAAATCAACAGATTGATGGGGGCTTGGGCCAATGAAGGAGCAACAAGGGGGAGGGCACCGGTCCAATCAAGCCAAAAAGAAAGGAGCGCTTTACAGCCAGCACATTCCCTGCCCCCATTTAGGGTTTCCAGTAATTATCCTGGTCCACTCCACGGTACCAAGGCTGAAAATTTCCCAGAGGAAACGGTGTTAAGGGAACAATGAGCAGGAACTCTGGGGAGCAATTTTTCTGTCATGAGTCAAATGATATATTGGCTTGTTAAATTACATATAACTGTGATATAGGCTAATAGTGAAAATATAATTTTTATATTTCATCATCTGCATGACATTTTCTAACATTTAATTCGCACCCAGGGTTGTCATAATTTTGGTGTGTGTGTGTGTGTGTGTGTGTGTGTGTGTGTGTGTGTGTGTGTGTGTGTGTGTGTGTGTGTGTGAGAGAGAGAGAGAGAGAGAGAGATTTTGTCGGCGGATGTTTTCAGGACAGGGGAAGTTTTTGCTCATTGAGGACACCGGAATTCCCGAGGTCAAAATAGTCTTCATGCAATGCATTGTTATTTCAACCATGAGGTAATGTTATTGTATGGATATTTTGCACGGCATTCAGCAATATAGATACAGATTATACTCCATTGTGCATCCAACTAATTGGTTGGACGTCTCTACCATAATAAAAGTCAACCTACTGTTAAACACCTGTGGTGATGGTGGAATGGATCTGGTGCGTCCTCTAGTGGTAACATACGATGAGTCCTGTATGATATCCCACTAAATGCACAAAAGGGATAGAGCCAGCCTGTATCAAACACACAAAAACAAATAGCAAGTATAGTTTATATTGTACAGTTTATAGCATAGTAGTGTCAGATACAAAAAGAACATAGAAAAAGTATTTTTTTTAAAATAATCTAATATTTGTTTTTATTCTTCCTTCCTTCAACACCGGCGATTTGTTTTAGTGGAATGCTTTTTTAAATGATTAGTAGCTAATATTGATGGTAGCTAATATTATAGTATTGACCAATCTACCAAATGTTTCCTTCATAGACTGTAAAAGGTTTCCTTGCTTCATCTACATCTGTTTTTTTGTTGTTGTTGTTGTTGAACTCCACCTCCCACAATCCTTAGGGTGAAGCAGGAAGATGACGTATTTTTGCTACGTGTCAGGAAGTTGTTTGCAGTCAACATGGCGGCGCAGCAGGGAGATGTTGATGAACTCTTCGACGTGAAAAATGCTTATTATATCGGTAGTTATCAACAATGTATTAACGAAGCTCAGAAGGTGAAGGTAGGTAACGTGTGTCAGCAGCTGGATGTTGTTGAAATGTTTTATTTTGTGTATTATCTGCCCACCCGGTTCACGGTAGCTAACGCTGCTCTCGCGAGCAACAATGCCAAAATATTATTTAATATTTGGGTGACATTTCAATGAATTAAATCTTTGTTGCACCTTGTGTTTTGTCACTGAAGCCGTCGTCACCAGAGAAGGAGACTGAAAGGGACATGTTTTTGTACAGAGCATACATTGCCCAGGTAAGCCCGGGTGCTAACATTACATTGAGCCCAGTTTCTTGTCATTAGCTGACTGTAAGTTATGTCTCCCATCTCAAATTAAAAAAACATAACCCCCATATGCTGTGTGCTTTTCTATGGCAGCGGAAGTATGCTGTTGTCTTGGATGACATCAAGGCCAATTCTCCACCTGAGCTCCAAGCTGTCAAGATGTTTGCAGAATACCTGTCGAGTGAAAGCAAAAGGCAAGAGTTTGCACTTTACATGTAGTTCACCAAAAAGCTGAACAGCATGCCTCACACAGACATTTTGTTAGTATGATGTACAGACTGTAAAACTCATTGTGCTAGTATTCAAACATTCATAGCTACAGAAATGAATATTGATTAGACTGCACACTAGCCACCAGCTAATACACATTATGACCTACATCTGATAATTAATACAACTACAGATCATAATACTGAAACTCTTAAATGCTCAATGTATCATCCAGTTTCAGCTTTTACAAGTTAAAACATTTGCTTTGTTATTGTATTAGAATTTATCACCTTTTCCTGAAGTTTTCTTCTTTTGTGCAGGGATGCAATTGTTGCTGATCTAGACAAGAAGATGGCTAAGAGTGTGGATGCTGCCAACACCACCTTCCTTCTAATGGCTGCCTCCATCTACTACCATGAGATGAACTGTGATGCTGCTCTTAGGACTCTGCACCAAGGAGAAAGCCTGGAGTGGTGAGAATTGATAATTGAATTTAAAAAATAGATTTTTTAAAAAAACAATCTACTTCGATTGGAATTGCAACAAAGATGACAGATAGTCATGTTTCATCCATGCTCCCATCATCAAATGTCATCAACAACCTAATGTGTTGTGTACACGCATCTAAGAACAGCTAAAACTGCGTCATCATTGATAATGGACGTGACTAAACAGGTTGGCCTTGGCCAAAAAGCATTGCATGAAGGGTGTCCCCAGCCAAAAACACTTGGTAGCAGCATCTACCACACCTGCCCCTCAGAGCTCTCTGATAAGACGCATGGTTTTTATGAGGTTGTAAGATGACTTAATCATTTGTTTATTTTTCAGCATGGCCATGACCATTCAGGTGTTGCTGAGTTTGGATCGTGTTGACCTGGCAAGGTATGGCTATGCTCATAAACAGTGGATGACTTTCATCACATTGTTTAGCCGGCTTCTTTTATGTAAAGGCTCAAAATGAAACTGAACTGGTTCTTCAATCTGTATGAAAACCTACGATATGTAATGTTAAATTTGAACCTGCATCATAAAAAGAGACTTTTCACACAAAGTCACAGACTTCGTATTTGAAATTATGACATTGGTATCTTCTTTTTCTTATTAACAGGAAAGAGTTGAAGAAGATGCAAGAGCAGGATGAGGATGCTACTCTAACCCAGCTTGCCACAGCCTGGGTTAACATTTCTGTGGTGAGGACACAGGCATCCATTCATTTGTAGAACACAGCTAAAAGAGAAATTATGAATAACTTCTGTATCATGAATTATTTGTAACCTTCCTAGTGCCCGTCCCCTCCCCACCCCATACATAATGAAGTGAACTGCATAATGGAAATTGAATTCCTGTTAGTGTGACTGACACAAGTAGCAATCAGGTTTGAAGTAGCTGGCAGACAGGGCAGTATATTACAATTCTTGCTGCAGTGTATAGCAATGGAAAATCATAGCAGTGTAAGAATGACTTCCTTTGAAACTGCTAATATAGCAAACTAAGTGGGTAACCCTGTCACCTGACCCTGACACCTTATAAAGACAAATTAAAACAATTGAACACCTGGGGTTACGCACTTGTCAGCATGGCCTCTGACTAGCACACGGATTATGTTTCTTCTTGCCCATGTTTGATTGAATTCTGCTTGTTGTTGCAGGGCGGAGAGAAGCTGCAAGATGCCTACTACATTTTCCAGGAGATGTCAGACAAGTACTCATCTACTCTGCTGCTTCTCAACGGGCAGGCGGCCTGTTACATGGCTCAGAATAAGTGGGAGGAGGCCGAGGGAGTGCTACAGGAGGCACTTGATAAGGTGAGATGACAGTTGAGTCTTTTGTTTTTGTCTCCTCCTCTCTTTGATATTAGCTGACACTGAACACACGGTGGTGTGCATGGACAGTTGTTTATTAAAGTTAAATCTCTTAATGGCTTGTTTCAGAGGCAGATAATAGTTTCATATCCTTCATGAATGAATGGCTGCTAAACAGGGGGGGTTGTGCCCGAGGAGATATGGATACAGGGTTGAATCTCATTACAAGCGGCATTGAATGATTTATTGTAAGGAAATATTAAAGAGGAGGGATTATGGAAAACAAATGTCTAGTGTTGCTCAATATGATGGATATATCATCTCAGGCAGGCAAAAGCATCTTGCAAAGTCTAAATCGTAATAGTCTGTGCACTCGACTGAGGCTCTCATTTGTACAGTTTGTCATGGTTCCTGTGTCAGTAGTAAAGAGGTTAGTGGTGTTTGAGTCGTTGTTGTGGCAAATGATAAGTGGCCTAATTTGTAAAGTACTGGTCCATGTCACAGTTTAGATAACCAAAGCACATCCATATCACTGAGTTATCCCCTGCTTCGGTACATTTTGTCCTGGCTTGTCCAAGCCCCTCTTCTGTTCAGAATGGCGCAGTTCTGTGTTACGTTCACTGTCCTCCACATTTGTTTGTGTTAATCCTGTGCAAATTTCCTGCCAGCATACCTGCCATGTGGAAGCCTTAGGCATCATCTAGATTAGAATGTTTATTCTATCATTTAAATTTATTGTACAGAGTACAAGTGTGGGAGATTCTGCTGTTATACCAAACAAACATGTCCGCCTGAAGAATATGATTTTTAGAGTAGGCAGGTCTGTAGCAATGCAAAGCCCTACTATAAATAATGCTATGTTGTTGTTTAATTGTTTTATTGAAAAATTGCCACATCTACAAAAGAAAATGTAGGAAATTGTGTGTTTTATGTATTATCATTCTAAAAACGGGTGAATATGTTGGATCCCTGCTTGGACATAGACCCTGGGTTAATGATGCCATCAGTGAGGGGCATACTACAGAATGAGCTGGTTAAATTTTCACAAAGTATTGGTTTTCCATTGATTTTTATCTCTCATTGAACACACAGAACATAACTGAACTTTAATGTTAGAGCACAATAATAATGCCAGAGCTATCTAAAACAGTTAGATTATTATATTATGATAAATGGAGTGACTAACAGGACTTACAGTGTTTGACACATACACGCAGAAATGTACTACACGTAATTTTCTTCCCCTTCCACTTTCATGGCAGATGTTAATGTTAGACTGGATCACTGCACTAGAGCTACTTGCATCACACTGTTTGTTCTCACGACAGAAGAAATTAATCATTTCTGCTAAGCACAATGTACTGCTCTCTCTCACTGTCCAGTATCCAGTTTTAGCGGTTTAGTGGTTTTAGCTTTCTGACTTCCTCACCATCTCTCTCTCTGTCTTCCCCCTTTTAGGACAGCAGCCACCCTGAGACGTTGATCAACCTCATAGTGCTGACGCAGCACCTGGGCAAAGCTCCCGAGGTGAGACTTTGGACCCAAGGCTGTTAAGGACAGCACTGCTTAACAGCCATCACTTTTCTTATGGACAGACTCTCCCTTGTTCAAAGAAGTCTTGAAAAATCTTTGTCCAATAACATTCTGCCTCTGAGCGAATATTCACATCTAAGAAACTTATGATACTGATTCAAAACAGGCAAATATGGTCAAGCAATTTCTTGACTGTGTTTGTTTTCTATCATTGAAAGTGTCATCTGTGCATATTTGCTGGTTTAGTGCTGTGTGTGAGTTTTATACCATTGGAACTCAGAGTTCACAAGATAAAGACTCAATTATCTTTCTACGTTTTGATGGACGTGATAGTAATGCAGTATAATGCTGACCATTGACTCAAAGCCATCATTAAAATGTTACCAGCTGTGATAACCACTGATTAGCGCACCTCACCCAAGGTTAACTGGAACCAAGTAGACGTTTTTTCTTTTCCTAACAAATCTAATCCTCCAGTACAGTATGTTAGGAAAGAGTCAGCTTTGAAATGAGTTATTTTAATGTTGTAAAAATCTAAGTTTGTCAGTCCTTGTGTTAAATGGCTTCCCAAAGATGGAAGATATTATTAATTTTCCTAGTCAGACGATTTTGTTCCATCTCCACTCACTGTCATCATTATGGAAATTAAGTCCTGAAATCTCAAAAGAACTCAGCACAATTCAACCACAACTGCACAAGATCAGCAGTATCCGAAGTACATCATGGTCTGAGCCAGAGTTTGAGACAGGAGGATTTAGTTGTGGTTTGATCTGCCAACAGACACAAATAACCCTTGGAGTTTGAGTGAAACATCATCTTTTTTTTCTTTCTTTTTTTTACTAATGAGCCTCCACCACTTCAAACTAGTGAATAGAGTACAGGTAACAACAACACAACTGCAGAAATTGGTTGTGAGAAACAAACAAAACAAAAATGAGCAAAACCGCATAAATATGTGCCCCAGTTCCTGATAAACAGGTTTTGTTGTTTACAAGCTTTCATTACCCTCGGGAGGGTTTTTTTCCTGTCATTTGTTGTCACTTAATAACATTAGTGTAATGGGTTTACTTCTTTCTTCAGGTGACCAATCGATACCTCTCCCAGCTGAAAGATGCACACAGAGCTCACCCATTCCTCAAGGACTATTTAGCTAAGGTAACTTGCTTTTTGCCCAGTGCGCTTGGTTACACTAGAATTGTAATTGTTTTAAATGTTTTTAATTGTCTGATTTTAACCATCCGTTTTGACTGGTCTACAATGCTAAAGCCATTTTTACTTATGAGTGTTAAAAAAAAAACCCCAACACAAATTCATAGCATGTAAGAGGAGAAATCAGGTTCACCTTTGACCTGTGTCCAGTGCTATTTCAGTTCACAAGGATCACGCACAGCTGTTGACAAATCTTCATAACCTTTACTCTGCTTGTAATTTCAATACCTGGCTTGATTGTTTTGATGGTCGGCCAGCAGGTGACCTTGGAGTAAAGCCAATTAGAACATTCAACTTCATCTGACCTTTGTTACATATTGTGTCAAACTTACACGTCTGCCGGGCGTCAAGTGGCGCAGTGGGTTGAGCCGGTGCCCCATATGTAGAGGCTAGTCCTCACTGCAGTCGGTTCGAATCGCGCATCGGGCGGCCCTTTGCTGCATGTCATTCCCCCTCTCTCTGCCTCCCCATTTCCTGTCTCTCACAACTGTACTATCCATTAAAGGCATAAGAAGCCCAAAAATATACTTTAAAGAAAAATGTACGTGTCTGTGCAGATGTAACATAAACATGCTGCAGCAGGGTTACAGTGTTACCAAACAAACCACAGCTGTTCCTATAGTCAGATGTTTTGCCTGGTGTTCAACTGTTTCCTCTGTTCTTTGTGTTTTTCCAGGAGAATGAGTTTGACAGACTATCCATGCAGTATGCTCCCACTGCTACAGCCTAAGACACCTGCTATCGCTCAGATGAGTCAACAATGGACGAAACCCTTCTCCAACTCTGTCACATAACCATTCTTGTTTTGATATTTTTACTAGGAAAAATGTGCTTAAATAAAACTATTTAAACCAGACTACAGGTCACAGTTCCTGTGGGGATAGATCAAACATGTCTGATTTGGATGAAATTCTTTTTACACTTTAATTTCTCTTATGGAAATCAACACATCTGTTTAATGTAAGCATTCCTTTAAAATGATAATAAATGTTTAATACGTTGTCTTTGAAGTGTGGGTTTGTAAACAAACAGACAGGCTGCAGATGCAGACATCATGAACTTAAGCCAAGGCTAGATTTCCAACTGGGCAAAACAGGCAGCTGCTCAGGGACGCCATATCCACAAGGTATCCAGCAACTTCAACTTTGCTGTGTTTTTTATTTATATACCTCTGAAATAGAATATAGGTTTTGTTGTAAATACAATGTTGATGGGTCATTAACGAATCGCACATATCTCCATTATATTTCAAGTGATCATACGTCTTGTTTCCTGTCACAGACCAACAGGCAAATATTCACATTTGAGAAGCTGGGCAAAGTGAACAATACTACAGGCCCCCAGAAATCTCAGGTTTACTCCTTACAACTCCTGTGGGTGAACACAGTAATCCACAATTAGTAGGAAATCCGCACTGGTTGAAACACACTAAGTCTTCCATCTTGCAGCATTTCCTATCTAGTTTTAACATAGTAATTGTCTGAGTTTATATCATAGTTGTTCACAATCAAGTGATGTATCAGTGTTTTTATTTATTATCAGAGAATGGAGAAACATGCCATCAGGGTTTGTTTTTGTTGTCTGACCTGAAGTAAAAAAAAATGTATCAAGAAATTACCGAGTTCTCAACAAGTCATGTTTTGTTGACTAGCCTTGTTGATTAATTGCAGCCGAGTAGTGGCTATTTTCTTGGTGTCTGGAGAAATACTACAACTACACTGCACGGTGGGGGGCATCTCTCAAGGGGAGTAAATTCAACCATAATTTAATCATCCAACGATGAAATGAAGAATAGGTGTTGCCTCCTGTCTTGTCCTCTGACATATTAGTGCGACGTTGTGCGTCGACGCCTTGTGTTGTTGGGCCTTTCTTTCGCCGGCGCTGTCTCTTTAAGCCATCCTCCTGATCCTCAGCGGGTCAGCAGGGGGTTCAAAAAGAAGAAGATAGCGGTCCTAATTACGTCACGCCCCCTCGGCTTTTTTTTCCTCCTTTTCTCATAAACACGCGCTGTCCCCGTTTCCACGCAGCAGTTGATTTCTATTGAAAGCGGTTACAGAGGGAGCGCGTCTTGTCGAGAGAGAGAGAGAGAGAAAAAAAAACGCAGCCTGAAACACGTTGACAAGCCGGGAGCAGCGGCGGAGAGAGAGAGAGAGAGAGAGAGAGAGAGCGCCTTCTTCTCCTTCTTCAACAGGATAATAATCCCTCCCGTGTGTTTTCTGCCTTCTCCTTCCTGCTGGAATAACTTGTCTGGTCTAGGATCTGCCGCGCTAGCCCATGAGGCGGCTCAGAGACGTTATATAATAAGGCGAATAACGGACAAGAGATGAAAACCGTACGTTACGGCGGAGCGGCACAATAACCGCATGTGCTGCCGCTGCTACGGGCTCGGGCTTTGGCGCTGAAAGAAGAAGCAGAGGAAGAAGAAGAAAGAAAAAAAAGAAGCGTCAGACCTCCACTTGAATTTGTTGACGTGAATGCGTGTGCTCCATCACGTTTCGGGTTAATTAATTCAAGTGGCGAGCTAGCTTGGGGGAGCTGCTGCTGCTGCTGCTGCCGCTGCTGCTGCCAATGCTGGTACAGTCACTATTGTGTGCGTTTGATTTAACTTAGCTTAGGCGGCTAACCAGCACCAGGACGCCGCCTGCCTGCCTGCCTCCCGCCGCTGATGATCCCGTGTGCGTAGCGGAATGATGGTCAGAAGAAACCTCAGACAACAGACAGGCGCTAATGGCTCAGATTAACGCCGAAAGCCCTATTTACTAATTGGTTCGTATGATTATCAAATCCAGCCACAAAGGCGGTGTTGTCTGGTTTGGACCTGGTGGGCCCTCCTTAGCTATCATTCATAAAAAAAAAAAAACTATCCTTTTAACGCCAAGAATGGGCCCCATGTCGTAAAATAGGAAAACAAAGAATTAGGCTACTGAAGAAGCGTAAGCTGGTTAGATAAGCTTATTTTGTCGTTTTTAGGTGAGCTAGCAAGCCGGTTGACAGATTAGTCACACATAGCCCTGGACAGTGCTGCTGCTTCCTGGACTCGCTCTGGTCTGGTCCCTCCGTTGGAGTAATTTTTTCCTCCCGGTTTCCACGTTTTTCTTGCCTCTGCGCCGCCGCCGCACCACCACCACCACCACGATGAGCGGTCACAGCGGAGACGCAGGCTCCGGCTCGCAGGAAGTGGAGCCCATGCCGGGGTATCTGGACCTCGTCACCAGAGCCTCCACGGTCATGCTGGGCGCATGGAGGGACTGTAGCTCCTGCGGTCTGGAGCTCTCCAAACGGACTCTCCTGGATAACGCGTACATTACCTGGACCGAAATCGCCCTGTTCTTTTTTTGCGCCTTTTTGTGGACGCAGGTCAGGCGGGGACTGACAGAAAGTCTGTTTAAGGTGAGTGAGGCAGACACAGACACACGAACACGTACAGGTATACAGATCTCCCCCCAAGGCATCACAGGTGTAACTTATTTGCATCCCTAATCAATGGGTTTAGTGGCTAATTGTCTCCAATTAGAGCCCCTGTAGACTGCAGGCTGTGGCCTCTGTGCCTCCCATCTCATCTCCCAGGGACAGCACATGCTCTGTGCAGTGTGCTCTGTGCAGTTGAAAATGTGAGGCAGTGGGTGTAATAGCAGGAGAGGGAGACTGTAACAGATGTGAAAAAATAATGGCTCCAGTTGTAGATTGGAGATATAGGAAAAGTCAGGAGGAGCCCGGTGTCAGCCAGGCAGCTTAACCACAACCACAGAGTCAGAAAAATATTAACCTGATCCAGAGTCTACCACAAACACAGCTGGTGTATACACACAGTTTTCCGATTCTCCGGTTCTCATTTGGGTCTTCCGAGTCATTCAAGATGGTGGCAGGTTCAAGTAGGGTAAGGAAGTGCTCACATGTAACCCAGCCAGCCCTAACAATATTGTGTACTGTAGCAGCCATGAGGTTCAAGTCGGAAAACCCTGGCCATGCTCTGTCTGTGTCATTCTCTCTTTGTCTCTCTCTCTCTCTCTCTGTGTGTGTGGAGGGGGGTAACAGAGATGACAAGGTCTCCTAGGGGAAGAAATGTGTGCAGCATAGACAACACCCTTATCTACACAGCCAAACATTTGACCTGATAATGTGTATCAAATAAAAATGATAAAAGCTAAACATTCTTTTATGTACTGCAGTCCTCACATTTTTTGCTCGAGCTGTTTTGGAAGAATATTTTGTAGTGCATGTGACTGGACTGCCGGCTGAATTACCCACATAATAATGTCACAAGTTAAAGCAGCATCTATTTCTTCTTTGGTTTCCTTTTTTATTTTTTTTATTTTTTTAATTTTAATTCTGATAATACTTACTCAGTACAACCCAAACATGATTTTCCACATTGCTTTCCATCTTGACAGTTATACTAATATTGATGCTTTTAGATATCTGCTGGTGCTTTTAGGTACTTTTTGGAACATGGCGGCCAAATCATTAATCACAATTATGTCAAATTACTAATGATGCAGATGTCTCCCCTCTCTTTCAGTTTACCCCTGTCTATTCTATAAGGTTAATCCAAAACACATCATTTTTTATAATTTTACATCCCAACATTAGTATCTCGAAATAATCAATCACATCAGTCTTGTGCCTGGATTTGCACCATTTCAGCTTCATACACCCAGCAATATTACATCAGGGAATGGCTGCCTTGGTTTAAATTGTCTGGAAGATCTCAGTTACCAGTACTAATATTGTATCAGCTGATTTACAAATTTGCCTTTATCGCATCTCCATCATTTTACTACCACCATGATTTTTTTGGAAACAAGACTCTGTGAGACCTTTGATACATGCTGATAATGCAAAACTAAAGAAAAACATTGGCATTCTTTCTTCAGGTTATTAAGGACCTTAAGAGTGCACTTACAAGACTGCAGTGTCTCTAAAAGCAGCATCACTATATCGTTTCTAACCACAATATGTCACAAAGAGGCCAGATGCTCCGGCTATGCTCTGACAGATTGGCCTTATGCCCGGGTCTCCTATATTCGCTCCATCCATTCAACTCCTGAGCACCTCCATGCAGTTGGTGCTGCCAGGGAGGGGCCGTCTTTCCACACATAGCCAGGATGTGGCCTCAGGCTTGTTATACTGCCATCATCGTGGGTGGGGGTGGAGTGTCTACACGTGGTAGATGTTACGATGATGACGCTATAGCAGCCTGCCGTAGCTCAGGGCCCCATGTGTGAGGCCAGATGTGGCCAGAGAATGCAAAGAATGAGGCCTGTTTCTCCTTTTACATTACATATATGTATGTGTGATGCCTTGACTCCTATAGAACAGTATGGGACTTGGTTCAAGGCCTGTGAAAAATTACGTGATTTTTTTAATCTAAATGAATTAAGAATTAGTCGGCATGCCCTTGGTTATTTAGTGCATGTGTAAATCCACATCTACAGTGCTTACATTAGGGATACAGGGGATGAGTTCAGTGTAAGGTCAGCCAAGCTGAGTTAATGCAATATGAGTATTACTGTTATACATCACAGAAGCAAGGGTGGGCTGTCAGAAGTGTACAACCTCAGTATTTGAGGTCTTATTTGAGTACAGCCTATGCCACTGACTCACACAATAGGATGGTCTCCCACTTGGCAAGTTGAATACTAAGCAAACAACAATTAATATAGTATTGTGTTGCCCATGATTGAGTATGGGGTTTTCACAGCATCAGGGAACAATCACATTGCAGAATGGTGGCAGTCGAAGCTCACAAGACCATGTAATGCTAAATGTTTGCTCAGACCACAGTGCACATGTAATCCTATACTGTTGTGTTTTTGTTAAGACTGTGGTGATCTAGTAATGTGAGAATGTTTCCTCTTCTGACATGCAATAAAGATGCCACTTAAGTACTTTGAAGAATGGTGCACCAAAGAAATTATTTATACATCATTAGTGCTCTCACCTAAAGAGATGGATATTAGTTTGTCGCATCATCATGGTAAACTTTGTCTCTTTACAAATGTGTTCCTCACCCAAAACCAAGCTCTACTTGTAAAAGTTGCTGGGGCAATTAAGAAAATGTCTGCTGTGAGAGCTGATGGATAAAAATAATTAGTTTCCTGTTTTGTTACTTACAGGACTCGCAGTCACGTTTGAAGAATGAAACTTGACCCACTTAAAAACTGCTCTCACTCTGGTCTGCATTTTCCACTGTACAGATCCCAGTTGTGGGAGCAGCCCAAGATTTTTTACTTTGTGTGTTATATGCTGGAGTTGCACCATAGTGACAGTAGCAAAACAGTGGTGTGAAACATGTGACTATTAGTAATGCCAATTGCCGACCTTCTGCAAAATATATTTATTCATCTGTATTTTGGGAGGTTTATCTTTAGAGGTGGGACATCTATCACATCTAATGCTATCAAGCACCTGTGGGCTCTTGGTTCATGAAAAAGGCTGTTGAACATCTAAGAAATGAGGCCAACATTGCAAACCTGGAGGTCGTATAAATCGCCTTTTGTCCTGAATTGGACTCTGTATGTCTTCTACCTTTTATCTATTTGTGTTGCCCAAAGAGGGAGAACCAGATTCCACATGACAGCATCATTTCACATGTCAGTGAGCATGCTGTAGAGTGAGGTAAGGTGAGTGTTGGGGGTGGGGATGACCCCTGTGTGCAATCCTGTGTGACTGAGTGAGTGGTTTTCATCACATTTTACATTTGTTTTGAAGCTTGAGTGCACAAATTACAGCAGAACTGTAAATTAAACACAACTTGTTGATAAAACACTTGAGCTCTGGGTGTTACATAAAGACATTGTGGTGCATCATAATATCCTGACTCGTCCATCAGTGGGAGTGACACTTTAGATTAAAAACAAAGGCATCTTTTAAGCGAAACTGTACCATTCATCTCAGGAAATTGGATTGAGAAATGTTGAAATGTTGCTACTAGTACTTAGTAATCTTCTAATATGTCATGACAAAAAATTAGGACACTGAAAGTAGCTGTACTCCTTCCTCATTCTTTCAAAGTGCCTCTGCACAAACACGACAGTATGCAGAGCATGAGCAGGCTGGTGTGTCTGTTTGCCTGCACAATTTAAATAAATGGGTGTTCACCTGGTGGTTTATGAGTTGTGCATTGCATTTATGTGCACTTGTTCGCTTGAGTGTGTGACATCCGATACATGTGTTTGTGTGCTTAATGTTTTGTCAGTCAAAAGCATGCACAGCCCACTTTCTGATTTAGGAGCACAGGGCCTTCAGAGGATGAGGGTGGATCAGTATGAAGAAGAAGGTTTTTTTTTTTTTTTTTTTTTTAAAGCATCTGAGACAAAATGAGAGGATGAGAGTGGAAGAAGAGGAGATGGGGTAATCAGAGAGGATGAAGGAGCAAAAAAGGAAGGGGGGGAGTCGGAGGAAAGAAGGAACTGAGGAGAGAAGTGGGCTTGTCTATCTTGGCCTGAGCCTGCTGACTCAGCATGCAGCAGCCAATCATTAACACAATTTGCACACACTCTCACACATGCATTTGCTGGTGAAAGGACATGTGCTCTGTCTTTCACACTCGCAAGCAACTTCTGCCCACCGTGACACCGTCCGACTCTTAATATCCAGCAGCGTCGGACCACATGTTTTAAAAGGCAGCTCATATCTGCTCAGCACAGACAAACAAGGCAAGCTGTGGTCAAACCCTCTCAACAGCAGCAGCAGTTTATAACTGCTCTCATAAATGCCTCCCATATCCCCCTCACACACACACACACACACACACACACACACACACTCACTCAACACTTGTGCACGCTGAAGCAGTCACTCAAAGAGGAGAGCAGCGGTGTGCTTGCCAGCTCCAGCCATGTTGCAGAGCTTATCTTCCTGCAGAGAGCTGAGCAGCGCCTCATCCACCGCTGTTGTTCTAAATGTGAAAGCAGCCCGAGGTTTGACAAGGTCCCCGACCACAGATCCCAGATCACCTTCCACTAAGCTGCTGCTCATTGTTGTGCATTAGAGCCACAGAGAGAAACTTGATATTGGATTTGTGGTTAAGGGGAAGTGTTATCCATTCAGCCAAAAGTGCCCACTCAGGTGATACTTGCTTGTAATTTTAACACTGATTCCCTGAAGCTATTTGAAGTTTGCTTGTTATAAGAAACACACTGTCCTCTCCTCTCCTCTGGTGACTCCACTATCTAATTCATCATCACATGGCCTCTAGGCGAGCAGCACTTTTGCCATCACCTGACACGTGATCTATGGCTCTATGTGCTTCAAACTGTCATACATCATAAATACAAAGCACTTAAGGGTCCACAAAACTGTCAACCCCCCTGCTACCGAGACAAGTTGTGCTGCAACTAATCACCCTGATAGATGCAGCTTAGGAAGCCTAATTATATCTATCATGTTTGTTTACATCAATGTCATATGCTATATACATAACGTTTGTCTATGTATACATTGTACTATGTGTGTCTGGATTCTGAAAAAGGTTGAAGTTGATGTATTTCTGCACTGATGCTGGGCTTCGGCAGCCCGCAGGGTTGTTCCAGCTTATAATGCACTCAGCATCAAGCTGACCAGTTCAAATTTCCCAGTGATGTAATTGGTGGCATGCTGTTTTCCCCGTGTACCTGCCACTGGCTGAGACCATTAGTTTGTTAATTCGACTGGTTGATCAAAAGAAAAAGGCAACTAATGTGATTATTGACCATTTAAGTCATTTAAGCTATTATCTTTTATGGTTTTGACTTTGACTGAGTCTTGTTTGTACAAAACAAGCAATTTGATGATAAGACTTTTGGGTTTAGGGAAACTTTGAGAGGGATGCGTTGATGCATTTTATATGTTAGTTACGCAGACAACAG
Organism: Trachurus japonicus; assembly: GCF_045865225.1. Lineage (NCBI taxonomy): Eukaryota > Metazoa > Chordata > Actinopteri > Carangiformes > Carangidae > Trachurus > Trachurus japonicus. The sequence goes on from NC_140910.1 coordinate 16,342,844, forward strand.
CAGTGTTACGCAAGTGTTTGTTCTGAGTATAATGTGCATTAGGAAAGAAAGAAAGTAGATCAATCAATTTGACAACAAACAATCAAAACAACATATAATTAAACAGTTTGTAGAATCTTCTCACACACTATAATGTATGAGCCTGTTGTTTTTGAAATCTTGCACATACTGAAAGCAGAAATGTGGAGTGGTTGGACACTACAGTCTTTAACATGGTGAATCATAGCTGAAACAGCCATGTATACCACTAGCTTCAGAGCAGGATCATGAATCAGCTGTGTTTGCGGACTGTGACAGTCAGACTCTGCTGGTCAACAGGAATGTGCTGCGAGGCCTTGACTGCTAAAGAGCCACTGTGGCCAGCCACTCAATCTTTTTCCTCTTCCTCTCTCTTTCTGTCTCACTTACGTATTTCCCTCCAGAAAGACACAGTGGACCGACTGTGATAAGACAAGAACACACTGTCACTGTAGGCTTCACACTTGGCAGCTGTCTCTGTTCTAACAAGGCTGCTCTATAACTGTGTGTGTGTGTGTGTGTGTGTCTCAGGGAAAATCAAAGCTAATTTTTTGTCTGCAAAATCACACATCATATCTCATGCACTCTTAGGCCATATCGCTCCCTCTCTATCTTTCTGTGCGCTTGTGTTCATTGAAGTCCACATGGGTGTTGATAATGATGTGGATGCTTCTATATGCTTTAGATTTGGTTGGATATCAGGAGCATCTTTGGATTCAGTTAGACCAGTGTCTGTCTGTCTGTCTCTCTCTGTCTTTGGAAGAGACGGTTACATACGCATGGTCACACAATCACAAAGGGAGCACTTTCCTTCACTAACTGTGATCACAATAGTTGCCTGTGGCATCTTTTCTTCTTCCTGTTCCCAAATTGCACGCCCATCTCATCGCTCCATCTTTCTCCTGTATATCTGTCTTTCTCTTAACGCTTGACCTAATTTTTAATCTCTTGTGCTATGCCCTCTCATTTCTTTTCCCTGCCTCGTCCCCACCCACCATGTGGTATTTGGGTTTGCATAGCCACATTGTAGCTAGTTAGCCCAGACACGTACGTTGCGAGTGGGACCAATGGGTGAATTTGTTGATGACTATTACTGAGGTTGCCTTGACAAAATGACTAGAGATAGAGACTACACAGACCACAAACCTGTCCCACCAACGCATGGCGTTGTGGTTAAAAATAACAAATATCTTCCGGTGGAGATAATGAATGTTTAAAATGTCTGATCCAGAACAGTGTCATTATTAAAATCTGTTGAAATGATCACATAATTGTCAAACACATAGTCTTTGAAAGTCTGTGAATTTAGATCATGTGAATTTAAGGCCATTTGAATTAAATTGAGAGAGACAGAGACAGAGAACATGTTAGGTTGTAATTACTAACACATGAATGAAAGTGAAAGTAGATCCAGCGTGGCATTGTTTCATATATTGCTCAGGTGTAAAGTCCCTCTGTGTAACCACACCGCACAACTCTCAGGGTTGTACATCTTCTTTATTCTGGGTGTTTCCCCAAACCAGAACCAATAGCCTTACCTTAATCCAAACATCCGATCACCATTTAACTTCATTACACCGTTAGTATAATGAGGCTTGTCCGCGATGTGGGAGCCTCACCCTATCTTCTCTCTCTGGTAGAAGCACACACTCATGGTATCACCTGTAGTGTCATGTGGCTTCGTAAGCAGTGTTAATAGTATTAATGATGAGCAGGGAGGGAAATCAACACAGGGTCAGTGTGACTCTATATTGAGATATAGATATACTCAATGTTTGTTTGATTAATTAAATGTCATCAGGAAGAAAAATCACAGAATTAACAGGCAGGTTTCCATGATTCACTTCCATATGGTGTTAAACCAGTGTGTTGTTTATATTGCAGAAATATAGTCACATGGTCATGGTTTTACAACTGCCCTGATCATTAAGAACTTGAATACAGCACAGTCAGCTGCTTCTTTAAGATGAACATTTGTTTTCACTTTTCATCCCATGTGTTGGAAACTCGTAAACAAAACAGTCGGCCTCATTTTACCCTCTTTGAACTTTGAAAAAAGCAAAAATTACACGACTGGAGACTCAAAGTGTTAGTTATAGAGTCCGGTGTGAGTGTCTTCTTATGTGTGCACGGGTTTTAAACCAGCTTTAGATTATCTGTGGGTGACTAATTATGGTGAGCTCATGAACCACCGCCTGTTGTTACATAGTACAAAAGATTGGCCTTTTGAACACACACACACACACACATTTATACTCATACACGGCCCTCATTCTCTGTGTGTTGCCAATGGCATAGATACTACATTATGAATGACAGCCATATGTCTTCTGGCGGTCAAATTGGACAGGAAGCAGCTTGAGTGAATATGTTCACACTTCACTAAGACAGCCTCTTATACCCTTTGTTGTTTTTACAGCTCACATGTAATTTTTGTATGTATAATGACAGAGACAAACACTGGGACACTGCTGCAGTTATAATATATTTAATTACAGTCACTCCTTTTCGTACATGTGAACTAAAGTCTGCAAAGTACAGCAGCTTGCTTTCATTGTTTTCTCTCCTTTTGTATACTCACTCTGTTTACATGTTTGAAATAAAGATTTCATTCATTCATCCATCCGCGGTGCTAATCAGTCACAGTGCATCACAAGCCTGATGTAAACAGACAGTAGATGTTAAAGTGCATGACTGTATGCTTCTCATCTGCTACAGCACGTCTGCACTACTGTACACCCAAGGGCTCCAGACTAACTGACCAGCCTCCTCACATGGTTGCATATGATTCTGTTCACAACTTGGTCCATTGTTTCCATAAAGGAGGCTCTGGGCTTTCCTCTTTATCTTAAAATGCAAAACTGTATCACTAGATTCTTTTTTAACAAGATCCAGCAGCATTCATGATTTTTGTAAAAGTATACCAACCTAAAAACATAATGAATCATGACATCCATCCTCTTATTTATGGACACAAACATTCACTAGGACTGTTAACATTTTGGGAGAGAAAGGCCAAGGGTACGGTGACCTCAAAAAAGCCATTCATCAAGAACATTTTGACAAAAATTCACAGAGAGACTAACGTTTAATATATAATGATGTGAACTGTGAGGTTGTAATTATAGTTAGTAAAAATGATTGAATCTTTTTTTTTGTCTTATGTCTAATGTGGACATTATAAATCATGTCCCAATGCTATGGCATAGTCAACAAAGCCATGAATCTGTGATACATTTGACAAAAAAACAGGTTTCAAATTGTAGTGCTGGAACTAAGTGTTTGTTTGAACTTAATCCAGTGAAAAGTCTTTTGCTGTGACGTTCATGTTCATTATCTTTGATGCTCCAGCAGTTAATTTGAGAACCAAGCGTGGCGTTAATACCTCCACTGGGATCAACTAATAGGCTAGACCAGGTGCAGCTGCTCTTTCTCTCTCTCTCTCTTCCTCACTCTCTCACACAATCAAATTATGACATGTGTTGGGGTCATATGAGTTTCCACGCAAAGGGCAGAAAAGCTTCAAAAGTCACAACCTCATTGAATATGTGTAATAATGTATGTGTGGCAGGAACTGAAACCAGCAATGCAGGTGCAGTTGTAGTTGTAGTCGTACAAAGTTCTTTACATAGTTCATTGGTTCATCTCGTACTATGAGACAAGTTCTTTTCAAAGTTCTTTCATTATTTAAGATATTTTAAGAACGTCAGTTAAATTCACGACAAAAGGTTATCATTATCTGCATGAAACCTTGACTTTGTAGTCATTTGTAGAGTAGCAAGTTTTGATTAGGTCACTTGTGTCGGTCTGAAAAATGTGCTTCATCTGTGATGAACAGTGGTAACCAATGAGGTTGAGCCAGCAAAGTCAAATATTTGAGTGTTTTTCTAATGCCCACAAGAGACTACACCAATCTACAGTGCATACATTGACACGTAAACTGTGCTCATCCACTCACTTGTGGAGGCGACGCGAGTCATCAGCCCTTATCCCCTCACATACTGACGTGCAAATGCAAAATGCTCAGTGGTGACAGTGGCGGTTATAATTGTGTTTTTAATCAAATCAGCTTCCAATGTTCAGCTTGAGTCAACATCAGTATGGCACCAGGTGTTGGACTGACCATATGGAGTCATGTGAGTTTTCCTGCTGGACCAGCAGTTAAAGGGATAGTTCATATGGAACATTCATATGGAAATACAAAAAATATTACCTGCTGTTTGATCACGTATTCGGATAACTTCATCCAAATGTGCTTTATGAAATATGAAATCCCATGATACTCAGGAAAAGTTTTTCTCTCAAGTTCATTGTAAGGGAAAATGTTGTGGTTTTAGTCTGTTTAATCATTTTAGAAACAAAGGAATGATCATTTAATCAATAAGGGTCAGCTGCTACTCTGAGTGGTAGCTGATGTCGGCAGTCACTTTGGATTGTCTTTTTAGACAATGGTATTTATGTACCTTGAACTGTTTGTTTATCTGTAACTGTCATGTATTTAAGGCTCAGTCATTCTGACAGTAGGGGTCCAGCCTCTTGATACCTTTGTGGTTGAGAGATGCTGCACCCTATTTGGCCTAATAGTATGACTCGTCTGTCTTTATTTTGATGATCATTGTTTATTATTTACTGGTTGTTCCTTTGGTTAGACAAAGGGTTGTATAAATCCCCAAACCCTTGGTAGGTCATGACAGTCATTACAGTGTGTTTCACCTTTGCTGATAATGAAGTATCCATTTCATGTTACCATGTCAAATTAAATGAACATGTGGGGCTTTGTGGAGATTTCCTTTCCATATATGCACATCAAATAGCAATCTCTTCTACAAAACTGTTAAACTGTCATTTCCTGTGGTGAAAGCACACAAGATTTGGCCTGATGACAAGGAACAGCTGGGACTATTATCTGCATTGTAGGTGCAAATTATAAAAGACGGCCTAGAGATGCTTGTATCTCTCTTCCTCTCACTGGGAATTTTTTAATGTGCAGAGGGAGCCCTGGAAACTGTTTAATATACAGACTTCATCAAGTTCATTCTACCTGCAGCTATGTAGCTAAATCAAATACATTTAAATGAGAAACAGGTTTTAAACCGGCGGGTGCACTTGTCAGCAAGGGCAGAGCAAACATACAGTATGTGTGCGTGTTCTTCCTAAATGTGATAAGTATGTGAGATACTTTTTCTGTTTTATTCATGGGTTGAATTGGTTAAAGCAGAAGTAAGCGGAACATTTGTGTTAATATGAGTCTTAAATAGTTATATCTTCCGACAGCAATCACTTATATAGAGTGTTTGGTCCGAAACACGGGTCTGTCAGTCACTCTGCTCTGCTGTAAGCCGAGGAGAAAACTTTTCTTGTATCCTACAACCTTTATCCAATGAGGAGAGAGAACAGCATAAAGGGGCGGTCCTCTCTGTGTGTGCAGCCAAGGGATGCGCCTGAATGTGGTGACGTAGGGACGAGGGCGGGGACTGCTAACTCCATCTGCTGACAAGAAGTTAGCCAAAACGACCGGATTGCTTACTTCTGCTTTAAGGTCCTCACAGGGTGTCTTTTACCTATTGTCGACTTTTTTTTTTTGTGAGTCACATAGAAATTACCAGCTGACTCATCTCCCAGCATGCATCATAACTGTCTACCATAAGCCTCAAACACTTCCAGTGAGTAGGCAGAATATGGATGCAAAGGGGTCATGGCTGAAAAAGCTGCCATTATTCAACATTAATAAGCTGGAGAGGTTAGGAGAGAGAGGGGGAGACAAGAAAAGCACAATACTCGATTTTTCACAGGACTCGGCTCTGTTTAATACGCCTCATACTTTTAACGCTGAGACTTTGCTGCCACATTATTGTTTGTTGTTGCTGCTTCGACTTGTGAATAAACTGCTTGACAGTTTAATAATAATGTAGCCTGGTTCCATACCTGAGGATGTGTCATGCAGTGGTGACTATCTGGCTGCTTAGGCACATGAGTGAGTTGGAGGAAATGTTTTGTCGCCACCTGTTTATGAAGAAATCACATTCATTTTTCTTGTAGAAAATGTTGAATTTCCTCCGCAGAAACTCTCCTGGCCGAGTATAAGTTCTGATCCTTTGATAAGAAGGGAGAGATACAAGTTGTGCATAAAGTTTTAAGGGCAAAAGGTAACTCTGACTCCCACAATGCACTTTGGGAAGAGTTTTTTCCCCAAGTTTTCATATCCTCTGCTACTGCTGAAAAATAAAAACGTTTTTTTTCTTGAGTCTCTCGTGGTTGAATTCAGCAACCATGGCATGATAACAACTGTGATGATGAAGTGTTCTTCACCATGGCAACAGCAGTTGAGGCTCATGGGTATTGTTGTATTACAATGTAGAGCCATGCACCATGCCAGAATAATGGATACAACATTATTTCTTAGAAACAAAGCAGAAATGATTCAAACTGGTCGCCAGAACATAAAGATAGAATAGATAGGATTTTTTTTTTCTTTTTGAACTAGGTTCAGTTGTTAACACATGTGAACTGTAAATGACTTGACAGGATGAATAAATTGTCGGCTATAAATCAAGTAGAGCAAACAAAATAAAACAAACCAGCCTCTTGGGATAAGTAAGGCCAATAAAGTTCATAATCTTTTGAAAGAGGAATTGTAGAATAAAAGGAAGAAGCATAAGTGCTCACTTGACAGAATTGCAGCAGGTAACATGTTTTGTTTTTATTATTGAATTCCTAGTGAACCTAAAACCTGCATCACATCATTTAGACAGTGTCTTTTCTACCACATGGAAGAGCAGCAAAGGAAGAATCCCTTCCTCCTCTGTCTGAGGCAGGAGCTTCATCCCCCATGACAGCTGTCCACTTGTTAAGACCAACAGGGTAGATGGCTGGGGTGTGGTGGGTGAGCTCATTTTATTTATATAGAGGTAGATATTGTGTTTGGGGGCAAGTAGTATTAAGGGTATATTTGGTTTGGAAGATGGCAGACTAGGGTAAATACTATTGAATATAGTAAAGAAAAAAAAAGTTCTACAGGACATCTCATACACTGTGTCTATGAACTATTGCAACAGATTATCACGCCATATTTATTCTACATACATATACACAGTCTGGAAAGTTATGTAAAAAGAGTGTCCATCTCCAGAACTGATTTAAAAATGTCACCGAGATGGAGAGAGTGAGGTTCGGTCCGACCCAGTAAGACAGACTGATGCTAGACAGAGCTAAAGGACTGAAAGGAGGGTGAGTGAGAGAGCAAGCCTTATTGAACAGATCCACACATGAGCCAGCATCCTGACTCACTGGCCCAGTTTATCTTCTTATGCAACAGGCCAATGGAGCCCATTCTCTCCTCGCTCGTCACTTGCTTCCAGGAAGGGCAGAGGAGAGGGAGAAACAAAACTTTTTAGAGAGTGTGTGTGTGTGAGTGTGTGTGTGTCATGTGGGGGTGGAAGTGGGGAGGGGTGAGGGAGTGAAAGAGAGAGCAGTGTTGGTGCAGCTGCAGATTAGCAGAGAAAGAGGGGAAAGGACAGATGAGCCAGGATTGAAGTGAACCAATGATGGAGGAAGTTTTTATCCACTCTACGGCTTTGACAGCATCCCTGCATGGTTGCTAGGGGGAACCACTCATTTGTCGTCAAGTCCCTTTCACAGCGGCTATAATTTTCTTAGCTGTCTTTCTTCCATTTTCTTTTTCTGCATCTCTTTTGAGGCAGTTTCTCTTAGCAGGGAGAGAGAGAGAGAGAGAGAGGCAGTGGCGGTCAGTGAAATGAAAGCTAGTGATGCTGCCCTGAGCTAGAGAATGAGTTCAGCCAGCGTCTGTCTGTCAGAGGCAAAAAGGAAGAGTGCAGGGGAGCTGCTGAATGGTCCTAGGTCCCAGCTGAGTGTAATTCAAGGCCCTGTCATCTATCCAACAGAGGACGAATGGATTATCTCAATGTCCTTGACCCACTATACCCCCCCCCCCAACTCTGTGTTGCTGGCATAGAAGTCTACGTGGTAAATAGAGTGGGTAAATAGGACCAAGAGGGATGGTGGGTTGTGTGGCACATCAAAACAAGACTGGATAGCAGGCTGTAATATAATCTCAGAATCTGCATTTGAAACAAAGACTGTGTCCCTGCTGTGTTGCTTTCAGACAGGACCAGAACATATAAAGAGGCCAACTCTATCCACAACTAGGAGGGGGGAAAACTGTCACATTTCCCCAATATACACCTCAAGTAACTAAACCTGAAACACAGATCTGCTCGCCTTGGTGCCAGGTCGCATCAGTCACCCCAGAGTGGTATCACCTGACAGCGAAGCCAAGCCAGTGAAGGACAAAAAAAACATTTAAATATTTAAATATAGTATCCTCTTATTTGCCTGGAATTATCTTCCTTCGCTCAGATTTGACTTTCTAGAAAAAACAAGGCTTGACATGGTGGTTTAAAGGTTCACTGCCACTAGATGTTGCACTACTAGACTACCAGCACCTCAGACCAAAATAAATGCTTTGTCGGCTCCACAGTCTTAGTCAGAAGGGTCCAACAAAGGCCCTCATCACACACAAACATTAGCCTGCATTAGTATTCCTGGAATATGCTCAACAGCTATGCAACAGTAAGCCAACTAGCTATAGCAACATCTGTAACTGGTCAGTGATGCAGCTGGTAACAACACTAACAACTGGTAAAAAAAAAACGCAGACAGATCCGGGAAACACACTGATGGTGTCCGATACACTTTACGGATCTGTAAACCACACGCACACACACACACACACACACACACACACACACACATATATGGTTTATTTATTTTAAAGCCCAGACTGCCTGTACTCTTGTATCAGCAGTTTAAAAATAGTATGAGGAAAGATTTCACAACTCTGAGAGCTATCACAATGATAGAGTAAACTGGAGAATTTCTTATTCATGTTCCAAGGTAATTTATATACTTGTGTGTGTTTGATTGGCCTGCTGCGGTGCTGTGCAGGGATGACGTCTCACATTTTGCTTTTGCTCTGTTGCAGTAGTTGTGCTGGGTTCAGCAGCAGCTCACTGGTTTCCTGGAGCTCTCTGTGTTGGCACACTCACTACTTAAGTGCAGTGCTGCTAACGTCAGTCTGCACATGGCCTCAGGCTGCATCTTTAGTGTTTGTTTCTGGGACTTTCAGCTAGGACTAGACTAATGTGAGTTAATAGCAAGTGGAGTTTATCTTTTCACTTTGGTTTTTCTTATTTTTTTGTTTGATCATTTTTCTTCTATTACCAGTATTTTTAAAACACTACTTTTGAACCCCCCCCCCCCCTCTGAACACAGAGAAAGCAACATCTAGCAATAGTCAGCATTAGTAAACGTCATACAGAGATGATGTGGCCAATTGCAAGTTCCAACACAGTCTGGAATGGGGCTGAATTGTTACCATTGTGCTTTTGTACCAAGCCAGGTTTCAAACAGGAACGCCAGGCCAGAGGATTTCCTCCTCTTCTGAATATCTTTGAGTTGTGGACTGTGGTTCAGATACGTAGACATTTCTCATTATTTTCTGAAACCAAATGATGAAGTCTAATGTGTAGAAAGGCAAATCTGCATGACCTTTTGCTGTAAAACAAGGTTGAAACTCTCTCGAACAGTCACTTCTCACACAAGTTCACACGTAGCGTAGACGTAGCCACAGAGATAGTTTAGATGACACAGACGATAGGATGTGGATATATGAGCAATAGTAGGAAATGTAACTGCGGTGAGACGACAGTACAGATGTGAGCTGCAGTGGCATGGACTCGATCAGCCTCTTCTGTATTTCAGTCTTTCTGAGCGTCCATGAGTGTGCGTAGGCTTGTGTTTTTGTGTGTGTTGGGGGGTGGGGGGGGGGGGGGGGGCAGATGATGTGGTGGAAGACTTGAGGGGGGGGGTATGCTGTGTGCTGACAGCTGGCCTCTATAAATAAATGTCGCAGGCAGGGGGGGGGGGGGGGGGACATGGGGGCGGATAGAGAGAGAGGGAGAGGGAGAGAGATGGAAGGAGGGAGCTGGGAAGAATGGGGCAGAGGATGGGAGGGCCGTTAGGGAGCGACTGATACAGATGTACTGAACAAGGACTTGAAAGAATGTGGTGAGTGGCCTGCACTCCATCAGCGGCCCTCGGTGGGGTCATGTGCTCTCTGCATGATAGCCTCTCTTTCTCTAAATGTGTCAACGACCCAAGACTGCAAAGTGGTACATTTTATCTCACATCTGTGTTGCCGTGTCAGCTTCCTTCCTTCTCTTGTGTTGAATCCTTTGTGAAGCAGGAACCTCATCAAATCCAGAAAAGAAAAGAGAGGCAAAGGAAATACAATTTAGATCAGGAAAAAAATGGATTAAAGACAGAGTACGGGTGTTTTTTTTAATTTTATGAACAGACAGGAAAAGTATTAACCTGAATTCCTGTGTAAGTGACCGTCTTAATACTACTGGTTTACATTTAAGCCGTAGCCACGCTCTCCTTGATTAATTTGTCATGCGTTCGGCCACTGAGCCTCGTCGGATCGTGTCCTGTAGACGAGCTGCTTAGTAACAAGTGATTGAGATGTATCACTGACACAGGCCACTTTCACTTTCCTGCCTCTAGTTACACAGTTTCATTGCTTTCCAAAGGTGTGTGTGTGTGTGTGCGTGGGGCATTTTGTTTACGAGCTGGGTTTGGTTTCCTGTCTGGCACAGTGAAGAAACACTGAACACCTGCCTGTCTCGCTGCCGAACCAACGTACCTGTGTGACCTATGGTACCTGTCTGTCAGCTCGTCTCGTCTTTGAACCTCCTTTAAATGTTTGCCTGGCCTTCAGATTAGTTATGATTGTCACATACTCAGTTGCTTTTTTCCGCCCGAATTTCTTACAACTGAATGATTATCCATTATGGAGAATATCTGCTGTCACAACAGGGAGGGGGAGGCGGAGGGAAAACTAAAAAGGGAAGAAGGTGGAAGAAGGAAGAGGAGGAGGCAGTAAGACTGGGGAGGGGAAGGAGGTAGATAACGTAGTCCCATAACGAGTAGGTGGGCGGGGTCACGTTATCAGGCCGCATCAGCACGTTTGGAGTCTTCTCTCTGACTTCCTCCATTTCTGCTTGCATGGCAAACCATTAAGCAGACTTGTGAAAGACATGTTTCTGTGGGCAGTCACATGCTCGTAGTGAAGGCTACTGTAGCTTTCTGATGATGACGCATGTTCACAATCGGAAATGAGAATGCATGAAAGTTATTATGCATGATAAATACACATATTTGTGTGTGTGTGTGTGTGTGTTTAAACATAATCCTGACACTGTTAGTAACACTGGCAGCAGCCCAGACAGTGGGTCAGCTTACACTTTCTATTGGCATCGCAATAAACCACACTATAAAAAATGAATAAACAATCAACTTAAGTTTTTTCTTAATACAACTGAGTCAGTAAATCCGTTTTTTGCCGTTTCATTGTGTGGGGTCATCTCTTTTTGTGTGTGTGTGTGTCAGCTGTCTTGTGTAGTTTACTTTGTGTCTTGAACGTTGCGTGGTATTTCATTATGTTTACTTGAATACAGAGACCAGTGCTCTCATGGTGTCAGCTCCTATTTGGCCCCTTTTGTTTTCCACCAACAGTGTTTATGAGTTCAGAAAAAATGTTCCCTATAACAGTTACAGCCCCTCTAAAAAACATCTGTCGTCCAACCAGCCTTCCCTCCAAGACCTCTCTCTCTTAATGTCCCTCCTCTTCTGCAATCCACAGAATGAAATTTGAAAAAACCTAATGTGAAAAAAAGCTATGTTTTTATTTTTTTTTATTCATGTTTTGTCTTGGTTGTTCAGCACAAAACAAAAGCAGCTCTTTACAAGAAAACAGACACGGCTATTCCTCTCAGCTCAGAGGCCAGAAAAGTACATTAAGCGTGTGTGAGCAATATGCGCAATGAATTGTTTGCTTCACCACACAATATTGAATTGAGGGCCTCATATTGAATGTACGATCGTGTGAGAGAGAGCGGCATCTAAATTAATCAGTTGTTCTGTCCAGAGACTTCCCTGCAGTTCCCCCAGCTGCAGGCCTGTAGAAAACAGCTAAATGAATTCCAAGTGTGACTTCCTCACCCCCACCCCCCACCCTCTCCCCCTCTCCCCCTCTCCTCACCCCCCCGCCTGACTCTTGTTCTTCTCTCTGCTCTGTTGCTGCAGCCTCTAGCACAGTGGTGCAGGCTGCTGCCCAAAGATGCTGCCAAGATGCCGGAGAGCGCGTGGAAGCTGGTCTTCTACACCATGTCGTGGTCCTACAGCACCTACCTGCTCTTCTTCACCTCCTACTCCTTTTTCCATGACCCGCCCTCTGTCTTCTACAGTAAGACACACAGCAACAGACAATCTATTAATCCAATGTCATTCAAAAGTCCATTTACTTAGAACTTTGTGAACTTCGTGTTAAGGATCTGTGCAACTCTGCTCCTCCTCCTCACTTTAAATAAAACACATGTGTAAAATCTATTTCTGAGCATATTAGATTAAAATTGAACTACTGTATTGACTTGGTTATTTGAGGCTGCTCCATATTAGATAAACATCTACCTCAGAAAAGCATACCTTACAGCACTCTAACGGAATAATGTTCTTACTCAACCACAAAGGGTGGGCAAGAATGAAAAAGCAGCAGGCCCGAGCCTATAGAGACTCTGGGGGTGAAATGCCACTTTGACTATTCAAATAGAAAGATATTTATAGCAGTATATACAGGATGTACACAGCCTTGTGGTTCCAAGCCTTTGGGTGTCATCAGTGTTGCAGTTATTGATAGAAAACACTTATTTTTACTAAATCTAATTGAGAGTAGTAAGTGTATTTTATAGATTTATACTGTATGTATTTATATTTTCTTCATTTGTTATAGAAAGGCATAGACATGATCTAGAAAGAAACAAACCCAATGGGAGCAAAGGTTTATGATATGTTACATTAAGACAAAGTGATCTGTATAATTGTATCTAATGGGGAATAGTCATTATTTGAAAGTTGTGTGATGACTATCATTGCATTGCTAATGGAAGATAGATGTGTAATGGGGGTTTCACTTATAATCCAGAGATGTCTTTTATAGTCTCTCCCATCAGACAAGGAGGGCTCCCATCCAGCGCCACTGCTCAGAGTGGAGCTGGCAACAGTGCCAGGTTCATCTCTCATAGCTGCAGTCAGCCTGAGATCTGTGCAGTGTAATGTGGCCGGACGGTTAGGGAGAGAGAGAGGGAGACAGACAGAGAGATGTGAAGCTACAAAGAAAAGGTGAGGATGTGGGGAAATGAGGCAGGGGGGGGGACAGTGTGGCATTAGTGAGGGGGCGGGTTGGGGAGACCTGAGGAGAAAAGAGGGAAAAGAAAGCTTCAGTCTCTGGATGAAAAGATGGGGCTTTGGTTCCCATGCATCCCCTTGGCAGCGCTTTTGTTGTGATCCATCTAGCAGCCCTCTTCTCAATGTTTAATGACGGAAGGTCCAATCAATAAACATTGCACGCAGTCCAAACGTAACCCCATCCCACAAGAGACAAACCTCACTCAAACATCGGAGGAGAAAGTTTCCATTCAACATCTGATAGGTTTCAGAGACATGAGCTGCAGCCCAGTAGCCTTAACACACATTTAGCCTGTCCCCCCCTTACTACTTAAGAGGCTTGCTCGGACTCTCTGGAGGGTAAACCTGATCCCTGCAGCCTCCTCCCACACTAACCCCACCACCACCGACCGGACGTCACTGTATATAGTTCACTATCTTGAGATAATGGTTATACTCTACTCATGTTTAACTGGGTGTATGTAACAATGACACTGCTGTATATACCGTACAACATATCCCTCAGTGTCAGCTGAAGAGTGCATACCTCTGCAACTCCCTGTGCATATATTATGATTATACAAACTGTTTCATTTTAATCTGAATCTAGTGTCAGATCTCTATCAAAATGCACATATTGGGTGAAATTATAGTGTGAGGCTGATGGAGGCCATCGTTTTTTGGAAAGCACAACCACTGCACAATTTGAAAGCCTGCTGAGTTCCAGCCTAACTCTTGTCACGTTGCTACACTGCCACCTATAGACAGCATACTGCCATATTTATTTATTTTTATTAATATGAAATACGCCATTATTTGAGCATAAAGTAAAATGAAGCGGCTGGCCTGACCGCATCTTTTATTTACAACCCTCACATTTGTTAATAATTGATTTAAAAGACAAATAATGATATTTCCTGTACACATAATTTGTCTTGAGGGCAGGAATCTAGATAAACGTTTTGCTTTGCAGTCCACATGTTCTGTGCTAAAAATAAAGTGGCTTACAAATGTCAACATAGTAGTGTGTAACACCGAGTCAGGACATGTCTCAAAAACAATTGCAGGGAGGATGTTCTCCTGAAGCCGCTTTATCAGCTGATTTTAGTTCAAGTTGATATGTAATTTACACCATGTTGCAGTGAAACACATTTTGCTTTGACTTTCTCTCACCTCTTAAAATACAATATATTTATGAAAATAAGTAACCCAAAATAAACTATTAAAACTGCCAAATAATAAAGAAAAAAAATAAAAATTTAAGATTAAAACAGAAGACAAATTCTGTATCAGCTCCTAGCATCTCATTATGTCCTCTACTCGTTCCTCCAGACTGGAAGAGTGGTATGCCAGTGCCTACAGATATCGCCATAGCCTACCTGATCCAGGGCAGCTTCTATGGCCACTCCATCTATGCCACAGTCTACATGGACGCCTGGAGGAAGGACTCTGCTGTCATGGTGGTCCACCACATCATCACACTGGCGCTCATTTGCTTCTCCTATGCCTTCAGGTATTTCTGTTCGAAAAAAAAAACAAACTACTCTCATCAGAAACAACAGAACTGTAATGCAGCAGCTGTTCCGTCAGATAATCTCTAGACTTTATTTCAAAGCGTCCTATCATTCTATTTATGCTTACAGTACATTACCACATCTTGACACAGAGCAGACACACAGCCAGGCCAAGGTTGCAGATGCACTGAGTCTTATAGTGATGAATTACTCTCTGGTCATTGTAGTTCATCAACACGCTGTCAGCACCTGGCAGCATTCAATCTTGTTTCATGCATTACTGCACCCATGAACAGAAACTTATGTCGTTGCGTGATTTTGCTTTTTTTTTTCTGGGTGCAAACATGCAAACATTCAAACTGAAACATCAATAGAACACAAAACAGTGTATGTGTGTGTTTGTGTGTGGTTTTCAGCTTGCAAATACAGGGATTTTACAGAAAAGAGGAGATCAAAGCCATAGTTGTCACAGTTCAGCAAGAAGTAGAGCAGAAACGGGGAAAACTGATAAAGTCAAAATCAAAATTGCTCCGGTGGCTTCATGTAAAGTAATTAAATGGAAATAAAATGCAGAGCAGCTGAAAGGAAATTGATTGTTACACCAGAGAAACAGCTCAAAATAAACTGCACCGCTCCTGGTTGTGTTGCGTCTTTTTTCCGCTGACTGTACACAATGTTTAATAAACCATTACAGTCACTGAAAAGCATGTAAGAGCTTGTGTTAGAGATAAAGTCAAATGCACAACGACTGTAACCGTATGTTTCCCTGCCTCTCAGATACCACAACGTCGGGATCCTGGTGTTGTTCCTCCACGACATCAACGACATCCAGCTGGAGTTCACCAAGCTCAACGTCTACCTGAAGTCCAGAGGTGGAGGCTATTACCTGCTCAACGACATTCTGTCCAACATGGGCTCTGTCAGCTTCAGCATCACTTGGTGAGGCTCAGTACACCCCCCCCCCCACACACACACACACACACACACACACACACACACACACACCCACACACACTGATTTATTTTCTGTCTCTTTTCCTCTCTTCTTGCCTCATTTATTCCCCATCGCCGCTGAATGTTTTGCAATCTTGACACCATCATCATCTTCCTGCCTGCCTCTTACTCACTCATGAACATAGTGAAGATGAATAGATATGTATAATATTTCTATTTCTGCTCTTTCGCTGTGTTTCTCTCAGGTTCTGGTTCCGTCTCTACTGGTTTCCTCTCAAAGTGCTGTACGCCACATGTGTGTCCAGCCTTCAGTCTGTGCCCAACATCCCCTTCTACTTCTTCTTCAATACTCTTCTCCTCGCCCTGCTGCTCATGAACATCTACTGGTTCCTGGTGAGGAAACACACAGATACTCAAGCACAAAGAAGGACTCCCAATTTTCCAAACATTTATGACGGATGTTCTTTTTTTTTTTGACGCAATCTGATCCCTTTGTATTTTCCCATATTTTCTCCCCCCTCTTTTTTCAGTTCATTGTTATTTTTGTAGTGAAGGTGCTAAAGCTGAAGGAGGTGAATGATGTCAGAGAGTACGAGGACGAATCAACAGCACAGAAAAACCAGCACAGAAAACCTCAGGCAGCGAACGACAACGATGATGCTGGACATCACAACTCTGCCCAGGGGTGAGCTGCACCTTCACATGCTGACGTTTGTTTCATTAGGCAGAGAGGCTCCGGCTAAGCGCTGAGAAATACCAGCAGCCAACTCTTGGCAGGTTCTCACTGTAAATGGTGAGTTTGTTTTTAGTAGCAGACGGTTTGGCAGGAAAACCAAACCCGGCGTTTTGAGGTGGTGATGTTTGTAGAATTTCCTCATCACTTAATTATTACTCGAGAGGGAATTTACATACAGACATGAGCTGCACAGAGTTGGACCACACCAGAGCACTGCCTGGTACCAACAGCTGTATTACTGCTACCAGATGGAGACTTATCAAACTGCTAAAAGCAAAATAGGACTTCATCAAATTAAAACAAGATTAACTCCTACTCGCAAAATTAGAAGCACCCGTTGAAAACGTGCACACGTGTATATAGTTCAATTTTCCATATACTTCCATTAGAACAGGCTTTGTCTGAGTGAAGTGCTGTAAACAGTGGTGAACAGTCTGCTCCTCAGGGATGGGTTAAATGCAGAGAAAGAATTTCACTGTACTAGCTGTATATGTGACTAATAAAGTACCTTTAGCTGCTCATTACAAGTGAAGTCGGCAGACACGATAACGTGAACCGCAACAGATCTGAGAATACAACAACAATGTGAATCCAGAAATAGTTTTTAGAAGTCTGCTTCTTTTAATGATATCTCTTGCATTTCTCATCCATACAATGCCAAAGTCTACGCTGCACTTAATCGTGTCATTAGCAAGACATATGCCAAGATTGACGTCAATCAGGTGAACCGTTAGAGAGATACCGTGTGTGATTAATATACCGACAGACACAAAGACAGTCCTTACATTTATAGATATATAAACTATTCATCAGACTTCTTTGAAGTTAACATTTTCTTGAATGTAAGAAGGAGATATTGGAAAACAATAAGTATAAAATCTTAAGAAGAACATTTTGATGTCTATCTAATTCTAATGCAAAATCACAGACAGATTGATGGACAGTTAGCACACAAATGCTTCCTGTTTATGTGAAATGATGAAAGACACTGTGCTATGACACAGACACTATTGAATCAGCATGTAGCTAATGCAAATGTAATGTTTACTGTTGTTTATATTTGCTAGTCTGCTTATCCAACACTGCAACTGCTTGTCCTTTTTCTTCTGGCTTGTATGTGCTACCAATGAAACCAATGCATTGTGTAAGGCAGTGACCTTTACTAATGCGTAAATGAGCACTCAGCACTTTTCAATAGTGAGCTTTAAACAAGAAAACGCTAACTTGACTGAAACCAGAGTATATCTGTTCCATCCTTTATCTTAAGTTGTGGATTCATCTGGTTTTATCTGTGGAGCTGCCCCTTAGCCTGTCATGTGTAACCCCTCTATCATCTTCTGATTATTATCACAGTAGCCTTTGACCACTGCATCACTGCAGACCCTGAAACCGCTGACAGCTTCATCCCCTAGTTTAGTATCAGAGTGGCAAAAACCTGTCCTGTGGTGGTTGAATTTGGAGATTTGATAACTCCAGCCAGGTGAATAGATAGTTCGTCCCTTTTGGCTTTTCTGTCCCCTCCTGAGGGCAGATGTAGATGCAGAGAGACAGACAGACGCCCACTGAACTCGTGTAACAAGCAGCTCGTACAGACAGATGGGATCAAAGAGCCTGAAACCATATGGAGATGTGATTATGTGGCGCTCCTTATCTGCCTGGCCTTGAACACTGCTGATATCCCCTCGGCCTGCTAATGCCTCACATCTGCTGATCACCTCACCAGACAAGATCACTCCCTCGCTTTCTCACTCCCTCTCTCCCTCTCTCTCTCTTTCTTTGCAGGAAGCACGTGCAGAACGGGGTCACCAAGGAGAAACATCTATAACGGGCCCTCCATCGCCACCACCTGGCACTAGGCTACAAGTACGAGCAAAACAAGACGCCTCCCTGAGACGGCTCACGCTCTCAACGTGGCTCCGAAGGGAAGAGCGTCACTAAAAGAAAAGGAAAGAAAATACAAAGTTAGGGCGCAATGAGTTTTTATTCTTCTTTTTTTTTGTTTTTTTGTTTTAGAACATTTCATTACTGTCGTTTTTGTTTGCAGTCTTGTTTTTATTAGAGCACTGTGAATGTTATTTCAGGTGACTTTTGTCTTATCGTTGCTAACTTTACATTCGATAGATTCAGTAGAAACAAACCAGTTTTTTGAGTGAGAGTTAGACTGTGATCGTCACATACAGTTAGTGCGGGGGTGTCATTCATCACTATCACCCTTCAACAGCAGCACAGAACCAGAACGAGGAGAAGGTTTAGGCCTGTAGTTAGTAACCTGGTAAACAAGCAAATACTCTGATTCGGTCGGGATGAGCTGTGTTTGCTGTCAGTTAAATATAATCTATCTCCTTCCTCCTCCCTCCTTCTTCAAAGTCCGTCCATTCTGGCTCAAAGACACAAGGAGAAGGAGATTTTAAAAAAAAAGAAAAAAAAAAGAGGAACCAGAGGGAAACATTACATTGCTCTGAGTACTGCTCTAATGGCTGCAGTGATGCTGGAGTCGAGCTTGTCCGGCATCGTCTGGTGCTGTTTCACCACATGTATTGATTTTCATATCATTGCACAAGTCAGTGGCGGCGACCGCATAGCTGTGGCCCCCTGCGTCCATTAGTCTGAATGGAAAAGCCACATTGATGTGTGTAGGTATGTACCTGTGTGTATGTGTATGTGTGAGTGTGAGTGTGAGTGTGTGTGTGTTTGGTGTGAGTATGTATGTAGCCGAGTCTTTTAAACTCACAACATTTCACCTCTCAGTTTCTCTTTTACTGATGAACAACAGACATTTCAATATTCACTTGGCATTCCTGTACGGGAAAAAAAAAGAAGCTTTTTATTCTTTCTTTCTTTTTGTTTGTGTTTCTTGTCCTTCCCCAGTGCGTGTTGCAAAGCGTCTGTTGCTGCACTGACATGAAGGCATACAAGCTGATTGCTGGTTTAATGACGGCAAATAGCTAGAATTGATTGACTGGGTTTTAGTGTCATCATCATGGTTTAATTTGTTTAAACAATATGGATCTGAATTACCTTTAATAACCAGTTTATGGGTGGTGGCGGCTATTGTGGCGATAATCAGGATAATAGCCCAGGATTTGTGTAAAGATAAAAATCGGTATGATGAAAAACAATATGTATGCACACATTATGGTATTCAGGAATGCATGACATCGGAATGATTTTGGAAATATGCTATGAAATTGTCTTACAACGAAAACAATGAAGAAAAAAAAATTAAGTATGTAATCATAACGTCTTTATAAATGTCTAAAATCCATCCTAAAAGTGATCTCTTTTGACACGTCAGCGACCACTGAACACACAATAAGTGTTTGCAGACAAAATACACACAAAAACCAGTGGGTGACTAAACTATGATCTCACGTACGGGAAGATATGAGAGGGAACAATTTCATTTGACAGCTTCACCAGGTTCCACTGCTTCACTGTGCGTGTGTTTAGTGCAAAACAGCTGCTGCACCTGTAGACAAAAGAAAGAAAAAGAAAGATATTTCCATTCTTCCCACCTTCTCGATCAAATTCAAGCTTGTTTCGATGAACAGCATGCTTGTACTGCTGGAGCAGGCCGCAGATGGCGTCCGTCCGTAGGAGAAGCGTACGTTCTTTGCTTTAGTTTTATGTTTTGTCTTCCACACTCCCTGTGCCAGCAACATGGGGAGTTAAAACTAACTTTTCATTTTACATTCAGCTATCCTTATTATTGCTGTAGTTAAATTTATAATTGATTTGTTTTTGGAATTGCTGCTGTTTTTGTTTTGTTTTGTTTTGTTTCTCTGAGAGCACTGCTTGTATTCCAGTTGTTGATTTTTCTGCTGTGTATGAATTTCTGATAGTCTGTTCAGATTGGATATTTCCAGGGACCAGGGAGAGCCGTTTTCCATCCACATTACGAACATCTGGATTTAGCCACAGATCTCTTCCATTTTTTTTTTTAATCTGAATGCTGGCTCACTCCCATTTTACTGTAGTCTTTTTACACATCCGTACTGTAAGTACAATGGTTTATCAAACATGTCGCTGTGTGTAATATATCAGACATTCAGAGTCCCGTGGCTGACTGAGTTTTACTAGCATGGTGTTCTGTGACCTCTGAGGTCCTGCCTGCTCAACTGTGAGACTAGAGCATCCATAGTTTGCTGATATCTTTTGTTATATGATGACAGGTGACAGGTGACAGGTGAGGGAAGTTTGCAGTAACCACACAAAAGAACTGTGATTTGGATTAGGTGCCAGTCATCCAAAAAAAAAATCTGGTATGGTACTAAGTGCTGAAAGTTGCACCTAGAATTTCTCCACCTCTCTCCCACTGTGTCAAACTACAAACAGTGCTGTGACGTGACGTGTGAACGAGTAACTACTACCAGGGGTGGGCGATATGTGAATATGTAGCTCATGATCAGACAATATATTATAATATATTGTCTGATCAATCAGCTATTTTCAATCAGCTGTTCTCCTGGCTAGATTTAATTTCATCCGCAGTTTCTCTTTTTATTTTCAATATGAGAGAAAAGTTTGAATTCCCATAAACTACTACAGTACTGAGTATATTAGAGATGCGTGTCTTTATGGATGTTTCACAAATGTCTATGACTGAAATGTATCTTAATTAACCTCAGAGCAGGTTGTGTGTATGAATTCAACCTTTTCTTTTACATGAAAATATTTCCTGTCCTAGCCACAGGCGATTCAGCTGATATTTAATTTTGAAGCCTTATCGCTCACCCCCCAACTACTACCCAGAACTGACAAAACTATCCGAAGTTGAAGGAAGATGTAGAGGTTGTCAGTTTATTTTTCTTTTCCACCTGGATTTGGCTGATTCTTATTAAAATGTTTGACATTTGCAGTTTTGACATTTGAGGTCATCTTTGGTTTGACTTTGTTAGAAACATGTCGCCTGTGAAGCTCGCTTCAGTCAGACAACTCAGACCCGGGACGGGAGTTATTCTGTGAATGTATTCCTCAGAGTTGATATGTGATGTCACTCTCCATTTGCATACACTAAGCTCAGCACTAAGAATCGGGGGAGTGGCGCTTATGTTTGCTAACAGTAAAACAGCACCGGTGACAAGACCACCATCACTGCAAAGGCTGGATTGGATTTGTGTTGCAGTGAATATGACGCATTCAGTGGCCAGGCTCGGACCTCGTCGCTCCCTGTTAGCATACACTAGGCTCAGCACAAAGAAAACCAGGAAGTGACTATAAAAATGCTTAGAAATACACCAATAGACTACTGTAAGTAAAAGGACCATGATGTTGCACACGCTGCAGTGGATGTGTGTTGCAGTGAGTAGAGTATGACACAGTCGGTGTCCAGGCTCTGACCCTGTCACACCCTATTTGCATACACTAAGATCAGCACAGGAAACATCAGGGAGTGATGAGAAAACTAAGCAGCATGGCAGCAGCAACTTCACTGGTGTGACGTTTTGTACCAATCCGAAGAAGGTTGTCTGTCTGAACCGGCTCACAGGCGTCAGCCCATTGTGACACAAGAATATCTCAATCAGTGTGTCAATTGTGCCAAAATGTCTACCCAAATAATGAAGCAAGTTTGTGTTTGTGGGAGCTGTTGACGAGTGAAGAAGAGAGCGAGTAGAGACTGACGGGCGGAAAAGCCCTGCAGGTATTTCTTATTAATTGCACTGTAATTTATTAGTATTATTTTTATTGTTCATTAGTAGATCAAAATTAGAAAAGGGAAGGGAGAATTGGGGAATTTTTATGACTTTCTGGGAAGAATCATTAACCAAATCTCTTTAATTAAGTGTATTTTAATGATACAGATTTTCTTGGACCACTGCTATAAACTGTAAGGTGTACAAATTGCCCCATTTGTTTTCCCTTAAGCTGTTTTCAAAATAAATTTGATCACTTTCTAAAAATCTGACCACTTGATAAAGACGAAAGCTCTTTTGTAATACAATTTTAATACCATTCAGCCAATGTTATCGTTTCATTTTGTTTCCCCATAAAATAAAACATGTCAGTAAACAAAGAGACGTGTTCCTCGTGATTTCTTTTCATCATTTATTGACTTTTTCTTTTCTTTTTTTCAATCACAACTGATATCATTTTCATTGCAAAGATCAAGTGTTGTGGATGAGGCGAGACAAGAGTTCAGACCAGAGGAGAGTTCATCTCAGTGCACAAACAAAAACGGCTTCAATAAGTTAAAAAAAAAAAAAGTTATATGCACCACACAGTATTTCCCTCCCGATGGTAAATAAAATATCTTGTCACTGTTGCCATGGTGACACGGGGAAGGTTACAGGTATGCAGTATCATCTGGAAAATAGAAAATCGTGAGAGGGGGAAAAAAAACACCATTCACCCATAACGAAGACAGAAAGATCAAGGAAACACTACGGTATCGTTTTAATATTCTGGATGTGTTTTATGGTTTTTTCCCCATTAAATCCAACACTCTTTATGTGACAGCCCATTTTAAGACATCCACTGTGTAAATACTGTAGTGTTGGCTTGACCAAAATCTGGACACGGCTCTAAAAAGGTTTGATCAGGTCACAGTTTTGCCGCAGTCAGCAAGGTCTATGCACCGCACATATTTTCTACTGATAAACAGGAGTAAAAGGGGAGTTTTTATCTCGCCACGATGTGTTGGTGTTGAACTCTTACACACTCAAACACGAACATGCTCCTATTAGACAAGAAAACATGTTTGTTGCATCTGACCTTTTTTCGTAACACCAGCTTTCAGGTGAAAGCGCTTCACCAGCTTTTATTTCAATTCAATCAAATCAGGATTTAAAAAGACTTCAGTAGTGAAAATAAGACACAAGTCACAGCAACGGAGAAACAAACCTGAACAACAGGTGACTCAAAAAGCAAGAAGGAAAGATTTTAAGGTGGAATTTGTTTACATTTATAGAACTATATATATTAAATGTGGAGAAAAAAGGGGAATTTCACACGTACAATAATTATTTGGCAAGGATTTTTTTGTCCCATTCAGCTCAATGTTTCTTCTATTTAATTCACTACCATTATGATTATACACACACTACTTCACATTTTATTTAGACAACTTGTCCGTAAACTCTCTGTGTATTTTGTGGAGTCATTTTCACTCAGTGTTTAAAGGATGAGTTCAGGATTTTTTAAAGTCTGCCTCAACAAACTGTTCACGTCTGTAAATCTACATTCACAGAGAGTTTTTGGATGCCCAGTGCCGATCGCTTATTTGCTGGCTCCAGCTTTTTGAGGATTTATCAATGATACTGGTGCAAATTCACCTTCAGACTGTGAACACAAAGGAAATGTGAGGACTTCACTTTGGGCTCTGTCAACCTGTGGTGGGTGTTCTTGTAGTATTTGACATTTTAGTTGCAAAGTGAATTGTCTTAGTCTTTTTAAACGGGGAAGTCTCTCAGTGTGTTTCCTGAATGAGAGTTACTGCACATAAATATTGTTTTTTAAGACAGACTTGTCAAAATGTGAACCTGTCCTTTAACAACAAGGTCGCCTTACACATCTCAAACAAAATAAATCCTGGGCTAAACTCTGCGTGGTCAGTTTCTCCCTCTAGCTGCCCGAGAAAACACGTGACGTTGGTTTGTCTGAATGATCACTCACACAGTGTTTGTACTGAGGAGGGGAATGAAGAGCAATCAGTGGTATTGCAACATCACAAACTCACTTAATCTAGTCTAGTGTCTGAAGTGTGAACAAATGGTTCAAAACTCAATCACCAGAGTTGAATAAGGACACTTCTGATGCAAGGGATTATCAGAAACGAGGGACGAGACGTCTGTGGGGAGGAAAATGATTCCTGATTATTCTGGTCGCTGGGACCAAATGGATTCAGTTGGCAGCAAGACAGGATCTGACATCATAGTTTGTGTATCGGGATGAAGGAAATGGAAGTGGTTCTGCTGGTTTAAAAACCATCATGACAACAGCAGGGTCTGGAGAAGAGAGGGCGTTGTGTTGGTTTAGTGGGCCTTTGCCTTGGGTTGGGTGATTCTACGGACAACACTGTAGAGGACCCCGAAGTTCTGCAGAGAGACCACAAGACCAGAGACCAGTTCATTTCATATCTCACCACAAGACTACAAAACATCTGCATTTTCAAACACTGGCAACAATGTTTGGGGCTCAAACATTAGTCTCAGTGACAAAACATGACATATGTCAGATGGTGAGAGAGCATTGAGTTTGGAATGATGATATTAATGAAAAAAAAAGTGCTTTACACGTCAGGAATAGATTTTAAAACTTGGACATTAACCTGAATGATCACTATGATAGCTTAAACCTAGCTAAGCTTCATGTGTGGGCCATATTCAATTATATTTTCAGAATTTGCTGCAGGCAAATAAAAACTGGAGAGCAGGGGTTTCCTAACTCCCTGCTGCAGCTGCAACTTTAAATCAGCTAAGGGTGTAAGAAAATATCAGTAGATTGAAATATCGCTATTTTCGCAATATTTAGTTTCACAATACTGTGTCGAAATTTACATGCAAACATTCAGGGCGGTGGTTCATTTTTGTGTTGCATTTAAAACTCTGACTCCTCCGCTCCAACGTAATAATGAGATCTTGTCAGAGTACAGGTCTGTGGCTGATCACATGCTCAAGCGATAGCTAACCTAGCCCAGTCAAAAAAGGAAAAAAAAACCTGCTATAGTATCGCAATATATCGTATCGCATCGCCAGATTTTTGCCAATACACACCCCTTAAACCAGCTCATTCACAGTCTTTAATTTAAGTGAATTTCTTTACTTTGTGCATAGGAGCTGATATTTAAATGAAAAAAATCTTTACAGTGGCAAAACAAGACGTGCATTCAACCTCGTGACTTTAACCTGACAACAGTCACTTAATCTGCCACCAAGACTTTTACATAGAAGGGAGTTGGGCACTTCAATCAGACACTTTAGAAGTAGAAAAGTATTTGTGCGCATTTATGCAACATGGAGCACGTCTCAAAGGAGCTGGTGACTTACCTGGATCGCCAGATACATCATTCCTAAGTAGGCTGCGATGCAGACGGCCAGCAGCAGGTCAAAAATAGCAGGCTTCACTCTGCAGGAGAGGAAAACCGCCAGAGTGAGTTAAAGAGATAAGAGGCCAGATTAATAAAAGAGTAAAAAGGAAGTCAAAAAATTATCTTTCTCATTATGTGAAGGTCGCTTTTACTCTAATCTAGCTAAATTGAGGATTAATTGAATCAAGAGGAGACTTTACAGATAGCCGTGAGCTGCAGAGCTTTTACAAAGCTACAGTAAATCAGCATGAGCTTCACTAAAACGTCTCAGAGGAAGGAAGAGGAGGCTCATTAAAGCATACCTGTAAGCATTCATCGTCTGCTTCAGTTGGTCGTAGAATACAAACTCTGGATCCCTGAGGAGGAGAAGTGGAGAAACTGTCAAGAAACCTCATCACAATCCAGAAGTTTTATTAGATCCGTCATTTCTGGGGGGGTTTACTGGAAAGACTTCTTACTGCTTCAGGCTTTATGACAATATATATTTTTAAAGCATCTAAATTCTTGTGTAACTGGTATATATATATATATATATTATGGTGATAGAAAAAATGCAAATGGAAAAACTTTTCTTCACTTCACAGTAACAAATGAGCGCCAGTGTTGTTTGTTTGTGTTTTGCCTCCACAATTGTGTTTTACCTTTTGTCAGCTTTGACGTAGTGTTTCTTGACGTCCTTGAGGTAGCGTCCGAGGTGATACTCCAGAGTGGACACCACGCTGCTGTCTTTGTCCACCAGCTGGGCGGCTCGTGGCTGCGCCGTGAGCCAGTCTACTACCGCTGATAACTGCTCTTCCTGCACCTGCTGATCCAATGCAAACATTACAACATACAGCAACATTATACAGCATACAGCAACATTATACAGTATGAACACAACCGCTTGCACAGGGCCTAGATTCACCAGCACTCTGATAGAAAGTACTGGACGCAGTGAAATGAATTGGAAATAATACACTGAGCAATAACTTTTTGGATAATCTGACCAACTTCCGATATAAAATTAAATTAAAAATATTTTTGAACAATACAATTTATGTCCCAAAAAGAAAAAGAAAAACAATATCAACTGTTGGCAGTAGGAGGTAGAAGAACTAATGACCTTAATACTACACTGTCTTTTGCTGTTAATATACAGGAGACATCTCAAACTGTCATCATTCATCACCCTGCTTAACCTGCTAGAACCAAACAATAAACCTGCATCCCTGCATCACTCATTGCTTGTGCGTTGTTAGTTCAATAACTCACCATTTGTTCGGTGAAGATCTGCAGGTCTCCGGGGGCGCCCTGTGCAGCAGAGAACATAAACAAAAACATCACATCACAGGCAGGAAAACAGACACAGCGTGTTGTAGTTGCTTCCATAGGGTTACTCCGTCTGTTTATACCTTCTCTGTGAGGTTGTAGATGACCCTGGCCAGTGCTTCTGCTACCACCTTAGTGTTCCTACTGAGTTTCTTCACATCAACGTGAGGTCTGTAAGACACAAACACAAGTTCCCAGACAGTTAGAGAAACGGGAAAATCTCATCATCAGAGGAGAAACCAGAAACCCCGAAGAGAGACGGTTCACAGATCATCCAGAGCTGCACAGGCAGGAGGGGGAACGTTCTTGAATTAATCATTAAATAATACTATACAGTACAACTGAGAAATATATACAGATCTCTGTCTGTGCGAGTGGTCAACATGGCGGTCTTTGCCAAATGTTGCTTCTCCTATACACCAATTAAAGACACAGTACTCATAATTTAATTACACAGAAGCAGAGGAGGATGAAAGAATGAAGAGTGGAAAAGAGAGAAAACACCGAAGCGACTCCAAATGTAAACCTTATACGCCAACAAATCCTCCAACACTGCCACGATGATAAAAAGTGTGTAATTATTATCATTGATGATGGAAACCATACACTGGTCAGGCCTCTAAAACACTTCACTCCTATCATGGGATTGGTACAAACAGGTAACACCGGAGACATGGACGAAAGCAGCTGAAAAACAGAAACTTTTCTTGTGGTGCTTCAGAGACTTGCAGTAATGAACCCACCCAGCAGGGGGCTCTCCCGCTCCGTGGCGAGAGGAGGGGGACACTGACCGCACGTCCATGATGCTGGAGCGCTGAGCCAGGCGGTGCGAGGGCAGATGGGACAGAGTGAAGGCCGGCAGCCGGCGGATCCCGAAGCGCTCGTGCTCCCAGGCCAGCATGTCGTCGGCCAGGTTGATTTTCTTGTGGACCATGGAGAACTTGACCTCCGGGTACTGACTACTCGCCACCTGGGAGGAAGCGAGAGGGACGGAAAAACACAGGGGCCGTTAAAAATTATACACAGCTTATCCGACATGCGAGATGATTTGCCTACGACTTTGATAATGATTCAAAGAGCTTGTGCAGCGCATGTGCTCCGGTTCACGACGAACATGAGGCGACTTCAGAAAAAAGTAAAACCGCTGTTGTGTTACAGAAACATCTGCAACTTTAAAGGAGCAGGTGCTGTGTTTGCATGACCATTTGTAGGTTATGAATGCCGCCAAGTAAAAGTGTATTTTTTGCTGTTTTAGGTTCTGGCGAGAAATAAAGTTTTGTTATCCAAGTGAGGCACTGACAGGAAACTGGCAGATCAGCCTCAGGTGTGTCAGGCCTCGCTGTACTTACCATCTCTAGCTCTTTAAGCAGAGAATACTGCGGAGATCCCTCTTTAGGTGGCTTGGATACATGGAGGTGCAGAGAGTCTCCGTTCCCCAGAGTGTCTAGACACAACACAAAGGCCACGTTGTCCTGCAGCAAACTGGAGTCTGAGGAAGAAGTAAGTCACAAGTAGATTGACAAAATAAATAAAGACAGAGAAAAAGAAAAGAATTGGCATGTGACACATTCAAACACAAGCACATAATCAAATCTCGGACATACAGATTAAGTAGGACTGAGTGTATCAAACTGGAACATGCAGGAGGAGTCTATAGTTATCGTGTCTATTTGCTCTGTTCTACTTAACATGTAACAGTTTGGTCTACTTTCTAGAGAGGGACTGGTTCTTTAACAGATGTATTTTTTATCTTCTCAACTTAACACCAACTTATTCCCAAAGCAGTCTGAAAAAATGAAAATTAAGTTTAATTTTGCATTTTAAAAAGTACTGAAATCAAATAAGTGACTTATTTTAGACTATGTGTGTTTTATAAAAACTAAATCAGGGACGCAAAATTGATTATTGAACAAATTCCAGCTACATAAACATTCCTTAAACCTCCTACTTTTCTGCAAGTTCTGTGTAAGTATACTGTACGATACCTGTGTGGTCCAGATTCTCCTCCAGCCAGCGTTTGGTGCCCTGGTAGTTAAACTTCCCTCCACCAGACACAAAGAACAGCAGGTTGTATCTGAAAACACAACATGATTCACACAAATGAGGCAAAGCTGTGAGAGAAATCACCAGAGAGAAGCAGACAGAGGAGAATATGTGATGTGGGAACTGCTTTCAGACCCTGAACTTATCTAGACACTGCCCGGGGGCGTTGTATGTGAGAACACAAATGTCAGGATGGAGTTGGACCAGACAGGGTAAAAGACTCTACAATATAAAGTCTGTGTAATGTCCGATTGAGCTGATGTGTGAGAAGAGACGGTAACTGTCAGGAGAATTCACATTGAACAGTGTTGGTTATGTTTCTATTAAGAATACAAAAATCTGAGAGTGAAGAAGAAAGTCGATTATACAAAGATGCCAGCAAAAACCTCTAACTGAAGAAACAACGAGCGTGGGAACTTCGGTTTAGACAGACACCTAAATCCTCACACACATTGAAGGAACATCAAGAGACTCTGTTGTTTATGTTGTGATTTCCCAGCATCATGTGTTGCCTCGTGCATCCTCTACACTGGCGTCAACCACTGCCCTAATCTATACTTGTGGTTATAAAATAATAATAACCCAAGGTAAATCTTGAAAGAGTATTTCCAGGGACAGCAACTTCTCCAACACAGAGAATCTCCCGTTGTGTGCTACATGTTTGAAAATGCAACTCTGGACAACATCAGGCCGTAATGCTCTGGACACTGTCAAAAGGAGTTCAAAAGAGAAACCAGCTTAGGATAAACAGATGAAGGGATTGTCTGTGTCTGTGGAAAATAAAGAACAAGGCCTACTTTAAAATGATGCACGTGAGGAGTAAGTAATGCTGACTTTGATCCCATACAGATACCTTTATCTAATGCAGTGCTGTTACAGTAAAACCCATTAATCCTTTAGTAACCACTTTCTCAATAACAGGTTCATTCTTCCTGCTCAGCTACTGTGAGGTACAATTAGACGATTAGAGGAATGAGCCTTTACCTTTTTACTGACCAATGCTGCTGTTAAACCCAGCAAAGTGTGAATCTCATAGCCAGCAAAGTGTGCACATAATGTTCAACTAAGTTCTCAAAACACATGCCGAGCAGGACACTTGTAACAAATACCAAATAGACTTCTGTTCAGATGAACCACTGGTATCCGCAATCAATACTGACTCTACTATTTCATCATGTACGCAGTGCATAAAGTGAGTGTGCAGCACGTCGAGTTTCACCGAGGTGTCTGTATTAACATGAATGAGTAAAATAATGGGATGTGGTGCTTTTTATGCAGCTAGAACACTTGAAAAAATCTGCTGCGAGAGCTGTTTGAGATTCATGAGCCACAAAATGATCCAAAAACCCATCAGTATGTGAGTGTTGGCGTCATTACTCACCCTGCGTGAGTCCTCTTGTAGGTGTAGAGTTTCGAGAAGAGACGAGCCAGCTCTAGTAACATGGACACTCCACTGCCGTTGGAGTCCGCTCCGTACGACAGCCACTGGACACAGGAACATAGTCGGATTACATTTCTGTTTTACTGACAGCTATGTGATGTTCTTAGCCTTACAAAGGCTGAGTTTATGGAGGCTGAAATTGTTAAGCATATTAACTGAGTTCTACAAATATTTGCAGAAAAAATATTTCTGCTGCTAAATTTCCAAATTATTTTCGAAACAGAAACAGCGAACATACTGGAGCAACACCGAAGGAGTCATAGTGAGCAACCACGACAATGGTAGGCAGGTCCTCTCCTCCAACTCCAGGCAGACGACCCTGGCAAACAACAACAGAGCCGTTAGATGAGGCAGAAATAAACAAAGCAGAAAGAGAAACTATGGATTCAGTTGAATCAACACCACTGTAGGTCGAAAACTGTCTGGCAGAGTCACTGTGCAGAGCTGAAACGGGTTCCAGTCACAGTCGACCTCCTGACCGCAGACCTCCGAGGGAAAAACCTCAGTCTGTCTCCTAATCCGCTGCAGTATGACTAAACCACTTTTTCCCTATTCTGGTTTTCACACAAAGCACAGATTAGAAAGTCCTGAACTAACACTTCTGGTGCTTTTTATTGTGTCGTGCTGACGGATTTCAGTCTATGTTAAAACTGTGAGCAATTCCATTTAAATCCCTTTATGAGAGAAGAAGCTGCTGCAGGTTGTCTGTAGGTTATGGAGTGTGTGAAAAAGTTTGTGCCTATGAATAAAAACTTGATTTAATTATTTGAAGTAGAACACAAACACTGAATACACACTTAGGGTGGATTTGATTGATTCTGACTTCAAACCTGTAGACTTGAAAGTTCATGCATTCATTTATAAGATATTTGAGTCCACCCCTGAATAAACATAATACACACTGAGAAGTTAGATATTGCAGCAGGCAGCACACAAACTACTACTTTAGCCTACCGGTAATAACATTAACCTCCATCTTACAAATGCATAATTGCTGATTTGGACACACTGTAATTTGTGAAACCATTTTCTAAGGCAAAGCCAAACCAAAATGTCAATGTCACTCAGATTCGTTTATTTAAGCTACTACAGTGTTTATGTACTAAAACACAAAAATCTCATGCTCAGTCTCTCACCTCTAAACTGGTGATGGCCCAGTCACTGATGGCTTTGCTCTGAGCTCCACTGGTGACCATCTGGAAGCCGTTGGCCGTGGCCGTGTGCAGCAGCACTACAGGAAACGCAAACAGCAAAATTACATTCATATAAATGTTGTTTGAATGGACTGTTGTTGTATTTTCATGTCAACCAGAGCACCAGTCCCACATGTGCTATCCACTTGTGTGTACGTTGCAGACAAATGTATCGCACCAGGCAGGTGCGGTCTGCAGGGATCAGTTGCTACCTTCAGCTGCTGACAAGGCGCCCTGCGAGGAAGAGGAGGTCTGGGTCTGCGTGTAGATGGATAGGAGCTCATCATCCTCCATGGCGAAGTACACGGGGACGATGGTCTCGGTGGCCAACATCTCCGGCTCCAGCTCCATGAACTGCTACTCAGCATACACAAAGAGAGGAACATCATGTTTAACAACAAAAGACACAAAACGTATTATGTTATTGGGCAGAGAAACTGATGGCTATTTGAAAGTGGAGTTCAGTATTGCACACTCGTGTTTTGAGTGGAATATGAAAAGCCTAAAACATGGTTGTAACTTATGTAACCAAATGACTGATGCATCATACTACTGCTGCCCTCCAGGAAGATGAACAAATCCCACTCGGAGTGGGAAGTGGGAAGTCACAGTTTGTGTGTTGTGGATCATTGAGGTGGGACTAAATCTCTGTTACGGGTCATTAATTAAGTAGTACATTTCTCGCCTGTTTTTAACATTGTTAACGTGCTCCGGATTTAGACACTCATCCTTTATAAATGAACTCAGAGCAGATAAACTTGTGTTTGGTGGAAAACAGTCAAGAATTAAAGAGAAAAACATCAATACCTGCACTATGTCCTGAGGTACAGCAGACATGTTCTTGGGAAGCGTGATGACCACGGCTCCCGCTGACTGGCGAAGGGCTTTCTGGTACTTATCGTAAGAGAAGTCTGCCAGTCGCATGATGACACAGCGACGACTTAGTACCTCTGCCTCCACAGTACGAGCCTCAGTGTTCAGGATGGCGTTCCTGGTACCTGAGGATAACACACACACACACTTATTAGCAGCTGATCTTTAAAGTTAACAAGAACTGGCACAAAAGATAAACATAAATTTAATCGCACATAGGGGCTGGACAGTGATTTTAAAAGCAAGGTTAGGGTTATTCATCTTTTACTAAACGTGGTAGTTTCCATTCATTTTTTTTTATCACAAACACTTGACAAAATTACTGTGGACTGAGAAAAGAGGACGAGGATACTGCTACCTTTCCCAACTGTACCTCAGAAAGGAAAAAACTAACTTCTCTAATCTATAGCAGTTATACAGCATTCAGACTGACAGATAAAACAGAATAAACTGTCATCATGTCCTTTCAGAGAGGAGGCTGGAGTGGACATACTAATTTCTTGATATTAAAGTATTTTCCCATGTGTAATTTTGATCATTCATTCAGTGTTGCCCGGCCAAACGATTAATTATCAACCACTGCTGTATTACCAATCAGTACATACTTTAGCAGTGCAGGTTGACTTCATTTAGAGGAGTAATAACAATCCTGCTGGTTTGGTCCTTGTTGCTAAGCTACATTAGCAGCTAACTACCCTTCACTGCTGTCATTGGCTAACGAGGCTAGCTACAGTTAGCTGTCGGGAAACTGAACTACTCCTACTCACTGGCCATTTGGTGAATAATAGTGAAGCTTTCACAGGCTCCTGGGTGTTAAAGAGCATAAAGAAAGAGCCGACTCACCGTACGGCTGTCCCTGCAGGTCGTACTGCTGCATGCGGTACACGGTGAACTCATGTGCCGCCTCAGCCGGGAGCGGCGACACCAGGATGAGCACGGCGGGGATGAACACGATGAAGGTAAGGGGGAACGAAGACTTGAACATGTTGTCAAACACCTCGCTGGCCTCCTCGAACATCTTGGCGATTGTATTTAATGTACAGCTCGGGGTGAAACGGGGGGAAAAAAACACTTGGCTGTCACCACCACCGCTCTCGGAAACTGACAGACAGCCGTGGACCGAGTGGAGCAGCAGCAGCTAACCGACCGAAGCTACAGCTGCCTGCGGGGTTTTGATCAGGCGCCCACCCCGGACAGCTCCTGGGACACCGACAAATCAACACTGCTCATAGATTGCGAAAATTGGTCGAGATGATTATGTTGTGTATGAATAAGTGCGTGCTTATTTAAGATATTAGTGTAAAAGTAAATTATTTGAAGCTGAATCGTCGATGGTCCTTCAGGCGTCTTGTCGGACAGCTGTAACTGCAGCTACATGTCCTACCAGTGTACTGCCACTAGATGGCGCAGTACACACACCACACTGTCAGCATACTGCCGTCTTTGCTGCTGCTGCTGCTGCTGCTACTACTACTACTACTACTACTACTACTAATAATAATAATAATGATACAATTGCGTAAGATAATTTATTTTAGTTTGTTTGTTTCTTTTGTTTAATTGTTTAATAATTTCTACTTTTGACAAATGAGAAATGTGAAGAGGTCACCTGAAGCTGTGAGACATTTACACTATTTTCAGGAAATAATTGCGGTTTGCAGACTTAGTTTTGCCAAAAACTAAGTTAGGCTACACATTATCACAAGTTGTTGAAACATATACAGTGGGGAAAATAAGTAGGCTTGATCCCCTGCTGATTTTTTAAGTTTGCTCCCCCACAAAGAAATGTGTGGTCTATAGTTTTTATGGTAAATTATTATTATTATTTTAAGTATATTTTGGCCTTTAATGGACAGGACAGTTGAGAGAGAGACAGGAAATGGGAGAGAGAGAGGGGAGTGGGGTGTGACACGCAGGATAGGGCCGCTCGGCGCAGGATTCGAACCTCAACACATGGGGCAGGTGCTCTACCAACTGAGCTAAACACCGCCCCATGGTAGATTAATTTTGACAGAGAGACAGAATATCAAAAAAAAAAAAAATCCAGTAAATGTGACAAATTATTTTCCATTTTATCAAGTGAAATGAGGACAAAAATCAGCAGGGGATCAAATACCTATTTTCCCCCACTGTACATATGGCTAGTCTGTTGCCCATAGGTTAGCAAAATATTTTTGCTGACTCATCTTGCATTTGGGGGGATGATAAACTCATCAAATCAACAAGTTATACATTATACTTCTGTTACTTAAAGGCAAAAGTAACAGGATTATTAAATTATCCAAATGACTCCTCTTCTATTTTTGGGGAGCATGCATGTTCAGACAAACAGATAGATTTGAAAAAGGAGGCTGTGGCCTCCTTGTGGCGCTAGAAGAAAAGTACTGAGATCACCATCAGGCCCTCTGAC
Source organism: Trachurus japonicus (assembly GCF_045865225.1). Taxonomy (NCBI): domain Eukaryota; kingdom Metazoa; phylum Chordata; class Actinopteri; order Carangiformes; family Carangidae; genus Trachurus; species Trachurus japonicus. Next base: position 16,377,661 of record NC_140910.1, read on the forward strand.
CAAAGTTTTATATAGTAAAAAAAAAAAAAAAAAAACTAATAAAAATTAAAAGCCTGGGTCCAGCTGGGAAGAACTGAAAATCATATTGTCTCTTCTCTCCTCCTTCCCTGTCTGTCTCTCCTGGGGCTGCTCTGCTAAGTAGGAGATTAATGCTGATATGATGTCCTGCCATCCCACTTAATGGACCTTGGCGTCATTATTTCCTGTTGTATGAGTAATCCATGCCCAGGCTGGTGAGAGGGCAAGCAGCACACAAAGCACAAAACCAATTTAGCGTGGACGTTGAAACTCATTGTAATGATTACACATTATTGAGATCATTTGGAGATCCGCTCAGATGACTCCCCGTCTGGTCTGAGGGAAGCACACAGCTCGACACAAAGACACATGCAGAAAAGAATAATTGTTTCAAGAAGAAAAAAAATGTTCCTGTGCGGATGGTGCGCGCGCGAGTGGCACGGGAGCAGATTGTGTCACATGAATCTAATTCCTCAAATTCATAACATCCTGTTATCGCAGAATCATCGGACACTGTGGCTCACCAAAATGTGTGTCACATTTTTTAACATGATGTCCAAAAACCTATCATAAACATCCTGATCAAACATGACCGAAGACTGTGTGATTAAGAAAAACAGTCAGAGGTTACCACACATGCAAATACACATACACATACACATACACATACACATACACATACACATACACATACACATACACAGAGAGACACGCGCATACACACACACATACACAGACACACACACAATGCATGAGCTGTTCAGTGTCCTCATTTCTTCCCAGTGCTCCTGGGAATGTCCTGAATCAGACCAGCCTTTGCTCCTGACCCCCGGCCACAGAAAAACACTTTCTCTGTGCCACCACACAAAAGGTGCAGTCAGTGTGTTTGTGGGTAAGTACCATGGATTAACGAGAGATTAGCTACCTAGCAGTAAGTAAGCAATTTCTGTGTAGCATGCCTATGTAAGCAGCCCCCGCTGCCCACCTCCCCCGTCTCTCACTCCTCCTTGGTTTATTGCCCCTTCCCATTCTTAGAGGATGCTGTCATTTTCTCACCACTCTGGCAGGTTGCTCAAACACTGGCCACACTCAAGTGCTCAAACCGCTCGACGACACTTTCAGAATCACAGAATACCAAACTTATACTGTAAGAGGGAGTGCTCTCTGGCTTGAGCCTCCCCCACACTGACACCACTGTCACCACACAATGGTGGTCTTTCTAACCAAGACCTATGGAGCAGGTCTACCGAGTCATTCACTCCTTAAAAAACACCACCCACCCTAGATAATGAACAGAAGCTTGGGAAACAACTAGATCCTGCTCGATGGATGGATCTGTGAATAAGTGAAGAGTTGACAGGGCGGTCAGACGACACACTATCTTAGTCTTTTCAATGAGAGGGTTTTTTTTTAAAGAGTAATTCCACACTGGATCCAGGTTTTGGGGGTCTGTAACTTATAAGAACAGTCATTTGGATTCTGGTCTCATTATACTGTGTTTTCATGAGGTACTAAGTATGGAGGGCACAAATGAAAGCTCATTAAAAAGTTTTGTGTGTTTCGCGCGCGTGTTTAAACAGTGTGTATTACATGTCCTTTATGTCCAAGATGTACCAAAACAACAAAAGAAACATTTTTTTCTACTTGTTACTGATATTTTAAAGCTCCTATAAAGTTATTTTAGGTGCTAACATCTTGGAAAAAGACCCCAAAAGACACTCCAAGGTAAAGAATCTCTGAACTACAGACAAACTTTCTGCATTCAAATTAACTAAAGAAAAAGTGTGTAATCATTTAAATTCACTTAATCCTCATTATAGAGGCAAATTGGTTCCTTAGATTTTTATATTTCAATGCAGTATTTCAATTCTGTAAATGGAGTTAAATTTACTCACTGTACTTTATTAGTTTTGTGTAAAACGTATGTATAACTTATGTATATTATGTCCTTATGTATAAAAATCTATACATGTTTTGCCAAATAAAATTAATGGAGTTAAGAAGGTTTGTTTGTGTTAAATGTAAGGATGAACACCAAATTAAAATACCCATGTTAAATGAAAATGAAAGTGTCAGTACAGTGTGATAATAAATGTATTTAATTACCTATCACCACTCTGGCGTATGTAGCCGTTGATATAGGATGTTCAACAACACACTGATGAAAGCACAACCGGAGACATCGCTATATGTTTTAGTGGACAGTTGCTATTCATAAAAGAAGTTGCCAGATGAAGAAAATGTTATTTGTGAGTTCTTAAATCTCATTGGAAGATCCAGTCTCAGGGTTTGAACTGTGTATGTTTTCATGACCTGGTCATGATATATCTGGTGTGTGCACTGAGATGGCAGCTGCCTCTCAGTACAATGTATGGCCGTCCTCCTCCTTTCCTCTCTTGCTGATTTACAGTGATTTGTGGCCACTGGCCTGGTGCAGGCAATATTACCCCGGCTTCTTTACGTACCAGGCAATTGATTTACCAGTCTTTTTCATTAGGGCCAGTGGAAATAAGACAAAGAAGAGGGGAGAACATAGTGTATGACAGCTGAGCTGCAGCCGCTGAGACCGTGAACCTATTTGGTTGCGCAGGGCAACCGTCAGATAATGGATGACGAGGCCTCGTGGAGCCAGCCGTTCCATTAGGTTTTGTTAATGCGGTCAGAGGAGGTTGGCGTGGCTCATCCGCCTTCATATCCACTTTCAGAGACGCTCACTCATGCTGGCCACTGGATTCAGCCTATCTCTCACTCCTCCATTTGCTCTCCCTCTTATTGTCTTGCTCTTCACTCTTAACTTCCTCTAATGTTTTGCAGTATACATCTGTTTCTTATTCCTTTTTTACTCCATTCTTTCTTTCCTTTTCTCTCCCATGATTCTTGGGAGGTTTTGAGAAGATCCATTTAGCCCTCATGTTTTAGATTAGTTTGTGGTTTGCTTGCACTATCATCACAGTCTTTGCACAACAGTCATAGGTACATATTGTCTCTGAATTATTGCCCAGGGGGATTTGTGGCGGATTCACACTTTTGCAATGCTGAATTCTTAGAAGCTTATTTTTAATTCTGTGTGCTGCTCCAATGCTATATGAGCATGTCAGTGCAGCGTGTGTGGCAAAACTGGGAACTTCAGGCTTGTGAAAGAGGTGCATGTGCTAGCACTGAGTGCACAGTACATTTAGTGGGCGGGACACAGCGAGAAATTCATGAATGGAGACATGGGTGTGTGCTTTTGTGTGTGTATGTGGCAATCACTTTGCTGGGAATGAAAAAGAATTATGAGAGGAAAGGATCTTGCCTAATGGCCTGTCTATCTGTCTATCTATCTGTCTATCTGTCTGTCTATCTATCTATCTATCTATCTATCTATCTATCTATCTATCTATCTATCTATCTATCTATCTATCTATCTATCTATCTATCTATCTATCTATCTATCTATCTATCTATCTATCTATCTATCTATCTATCTATCTATCTAGATCTGACTGCAGGCCACCAGTAGCTCATATCTGGTTGAGATTTTAACAATTACCACCACATGTTTTTGCTTTGATATCAGGCGATTAAGAGGCTTTGATAAAAAAGAAAATTCTGGAAACTTGCAGTAGAACAAGAATTTGAATGCAACACTGACATATTATCACCTTATAAACTTGTTGTGGAAAATGTGCTCGCACACAGTTGGGCTACTCGACCAGCCGACAGCAGAGCAGCGTTATGATTCATCTGGTGCTTCTTTGTGGTCACTTTGAAAAGGTTAGCCTCTAGTTAGCTCTCGTTTTCTGCCTGGGGTACACATCTGGCTTTATAAAACATGTCGCTATATTTAACAGGAAGCTGGCAACCCTGTGCGTTGGCTGCTGGGCAGGTTGATGTGTGAAGTGAACCAACACAGCAAAGTTGCAAAGAAGTAAGCAGGAAAAAAATGCTAAAATGCTAACATGGAGCTGAGGGTGACATTGCATTACACAAATTTGATTCATTTCTAATAAAAAAATATTGACTGACCCAGCTTCTAGACTATGTCAGACACAAAATAATGAAGTTGCTTTGTGGCTGATAATGTTTTAAGGCAATCTTTGCTATTTAAAGCATGATTAATAATCATACCAAGCAATGAGATACTCTGTCTTGCTTATCGAGGTATATTGGTGACAAATTATTCTAAAAGTTTCCTCCACACCTTTTAAAGTGATGTTCACATCTTGAGTCAACACTGCGTCTGACCTTCCCCTTATTGTTCCTTCACATGCACACCTGAGTGACCCTGATTTCTCCTAGACCGGCTAAGGCCTTGCACTTCTCATCTGCACCTCCCTGTCAAGTTTTCATCTGCCCGGCTGGTGCATCACAATGGATGCCTGTGCCTGCCGGGCTCCCCTCTGACCTTCTCCCTCACACAGCCCCCCCACCCCCCACCCACAGCTGAGTGGGAAGCTGCCTCTCTGCCAGCCTAATAAATACAAAAAACAAATTGCAGCAGGTTAGAAGTATGCAGCGTGGGCCGGAGCTGTTAATGTAATGAACTTGGCTTCATGGAAATACGAGGCAATTAAACTCCCACGGTGCCTCCCTCTGGCCCAGACAGGCAGACTGAAGAGTGGGGGGGGAGTGGGGAGTGGGTTACAGAGATAGGGAGAAAGAGCAGGGAGGTAAAAGAGAGAGAGAGAGAAATAGGGGAGGTTGACAGAGAGAATAGAGCCATTTAGCAGGCTCGCAGGAGTAGGAAGCGTGCAGGCTGTGATTGAGCTTAAACACCAATTACTCATGAGGCTGCCTCATCCAGAGGTCACGGCAGGCCCACAGGAGCACCGCGCGACCATCGCTCACCCTCCTGCTGTTTGTTTTGGTTGTTTGCCGCCCTGATTGGCCTGATTGCTGACTGATTGCCAGCCAGGTTCAGGTCGTTCAGAAGGCGAGAGAGGGACCGGAATCAAGAGGGGGCTTAGTGTCGTGTATGTTCTCGTGTTTAAAGCTGGTCACACATCATTATTACAGTAGACTGTAGTAGACTCTGATTGCAAACAAATTGTTCTTCGACCAATCGACTTCCATCTTCCACATTTGATAATGTCACCTCATCTCAGTTAGGCTACTGCTCTTCATGCCATCTCAACGAGAATGTAGCACCAACACCTGAAAGGCATCCATTGAACCTCGAAAGGAGCTCTGGGATATGAAGAACGTAAAGGCAAAATCAAACTCTCTTGCTAATTCAGTTTACAATGTAGTAGCCTAATACTGTATATATATACGTTTGACACTAATCTCAAAGTGTTTTCTGCTCAAAGGAGCAGTTTGACAATTTGGGGATATATAGCCTACGTACATCACACCACTTTTTTTTTAATCTATATGTTCACCATCTGAATTCACAGCCATAAACCAGTTAGCTTATAGCTTACATAAAGACAGGAAGCAGGCTGGCAGCTCGTCTGGAGAAGCAAGTTACTTCCTGTTAGATTTTTGTGTCTTACGAGAATTGTATGTAGTGTTTTGGAAAAGGGTTATGCGACATAGAAAACAGACACAAAGGCTGGTAATTAGTTCATGTTTTTGCAGATGTGGGTGCAGGTGCAGGTGTGTGGTTTTGCTCCTTGAGTGGTGGCAATAGTGTGATATATGAAGTTGTTGTGTGTAAGCAGTGTGTAAACTGCAAGAGGGGCGAGAATGACGTTGGTGAGGTGGGAACTGCATCAAAGCAAATGAAAAGAAATGAACTTTAGAGGTGCTGGTGGGTGCATATTGTTAGATGGGACCTGAGAAACGCCTCATTTCCAGTCTTTGTGCTAAGCTAGGCTAAGCATATTTACCATGGAGACACGAAAGCGATATCAATCTCCTCATCCAACTCTCCCCAAGTTTATTTACCAAAACATTAAACTATTTACTATTCCCCCAACATGTTTCTGAGTAACATAAGAGCACAACCATACAACATGTTGACTCTTAGAGAATTATTATTCTCTCTTTAAGAGCACAGCTCAAATCAAGAGCCAGCATCATTCTCTGCTCAAATCAGGATGGCCTAATCCCTGGGATTTCACCACATCTGGTTTGTAATTGGCCGTGCTGCTGTTAGGATGATGCAGAGGGTTGAGGGCTTTGTTGTCTTCTCAGCCTGCTGGTGGAGGTTTAGGAGCTAAGTCCAATATTTGCCAACAGCCCATCACAGCATGGTTACAGTGCGGTATCTGCCTCCTGGGCCACACTGTCTGAGTTGTTCTATATCATTCTCTCTTTTCCCGTGTGGATTCTTTGCTTGTTATGAATATAAATATTGGCTGGCATTTGCCAGATGCATGAGTGAGGGAGGGAGGAAGGAGGAGGAGGGGAGTGTGGGGGGGGGCATGATTGAAATTCTAGTGAACCGTCAGGAAGTAATCTGGACCGGGGCACGCAGGAGAGAGCGAATGGTTTCCGTCTGCTTCTGTTTGCACTTACATTTGTGTGAAATGAGACTTTTTTGCCACATGTCTCACACTCACTCTCTATCAGTCTCAGTGGATATCTCAGTACTGACCCACAGCTTATCGATCCAGTTGCTTACACGATATCAGCACGGGGCGTTACCTTATCCCTCCGCACAAACACAAAACATCTGTGCTTCTGACTCTCATAAAGCCGACTGACCACCTCAGTGAGAAACCGTATATTCACGAAAGCAGAGAAGGAGCTGAAAGAAATCTACTGGCTTTGAAGCTACCAGGGAGCCCTCCTCTCACTCAGCACAGATAACACTCAGACCTTAGCCAAAAAAACTCAGATCCATCTGCTTGCTGCACACAGGAAATGAAGAAAACGTGATGAAATGAGTGAGGAAAGCAGAGAGTGTGAATTTCAAACCAGGGCTGACCCCATGAGTGAACAGGGTTTGCGTGAGCTGTGTGGAGTGATGACTCATTTTAACCAATTTGAATGTACAGTATGTGACAGTTTGCTTAAGTGTTGACTTTACACAACTGAAAATGTTGTTTCAATCCAGAAACACCCTACTCACCAAAGATAAGGCCTTCAACGGGCAGATTTTGCAGTCACAACAGTGTGCAAAGATAGTGAAAACATCACGTAGACAAAAGAATGCTATTTACCGCGTGTGTGTGTGTGTTTGCATATTCATGATGGCATTAAGCTTTCAGTCAAGAAATCACCTGGCCAAATATCTCTTGAAAGGGAATCTCAAAAATGACCACAACTACTAATACTCTGCAGCCATACATGGGAGATGGTGTGATGAGAGTGGGAGTACCTGTTTGAATGGATTGCAGGTAGATGAGACTGAATCTCTATCAGATGATAATCAAAGCAGCAGCGGGTGGTAGAGATCTTTTCACTGTTTTTACCATTTGGATTCAACCACAAGAAGCCATGTAAAGCATGTGTTTTTATCATATGAGACATGATGCTGTCGGCGTGAGAGGTAGCCTACTTTGTTTACATGTCGTGCAGAGCCATCTACTCAAGCTGGCTCACAGGATGCTGCATGGGCCATTTTATGTGCAGAAATTGAAATGGAAACCACAGTTGAAGGGAGCACTGTGCCAGGCCAGCTCTGGAGTGCATCTAATGTATAGCCTGCTCCAGAAATACAACATTTTACAAAGCCTGAGGATAAATCAACACAGAAAGCAATAGGGGGAAATCTAAATAATGGAAAAATACATCCAGAGTAGTAAACGAGAAAGAAATATTGTAAATATTGCACAAAACACCAGGAAAAGGGCCAGAAAAGGGCAGTATCTACAAAACTCACAAAAAATTCCATCCAACGCTCATATTAAAATCCACATAGGATGTAAAGAGCCTAAACTTCATTGATTCTGAGAAATCTATATATTTATTTACCTTCATATATGCACTTAATGTCCACAAGGGGTGTTTTTAGTAGATTTTGATATAATTTCACAGGCTTGAGGAGACCTATGACAATCCCACAACATTCACACTGTACTTCATTACAGTTCATAATACAATATTCTGTAGGAGCAGGAATCATACTCTGTGCTGCCGGGATAATCACCCCACCTCAGGAGATGAGTTGTATTTAAAAGTACAATGCAGGCCGAAGGTGAAGCTCCTCTCTCCATACGGCTGAATCCCAGATGAGGATGTGCTGAGGACCTGACAGGAGTCGATTCATCATCCCTCACAGGTCATCCATCACCAGCAGCAGGCGCTGGCTGGGTGAAAGCTCCGGACTCTGCTCCGAGTGCCCCACTGGGTGCTCAGTCCAACATGTGCTTCAGAAAGCTTCCTGCGGCGCGGTGATTAGTTCAGCCTGTGTCGTGTCCACGTGTTAAGGTGATAGACTGGTAAAAAGAAAAAAGCAGGCAGCAGTTACAGCATGATCTATTAATGTCATCTCGCAGGAAGAAAAAGGTGCAGTGTGAAACTAGGGGGGAGTAAAGAATCTGACGGTGAAGCATGATTGAGTTTCAGGGTGTGTTCGATTATCTAACTTTGCTAACTTTGATCTAAGATATTAAAAAAGGCTAAGTAAGATGATAAAAAGACGTTCAAAGCAATAGAGGAGGCTTCATGTGAGGAGCTTGTGTTTGGATTGTCGATATCAGGCCAATAATCTTGATTTGTTTACTTCTATTGTCAGGTGATGCAGCCACTCTCAATAGGTGGTCCTTTATCCACTCGCCTCTATGTGCCTGTTCTGTTTGTATACCAGTACACAAGGTTGATGAAAGCCTCTGTTGACAGTATCTGTGAATGCACGTTTTTGTCATACAGGTGTTTAAAACGTGTGTGTATGTATGTAGCGTAATGTTTCTATATGGATATACAGTACGTGTGTGTCCCACTTGTACTCCCCAGCCACCTATCTGTCCGTCTGCTGTGTTGTTTCCTTTGATGCCGGGCGGTGGTGTGTCATCCAGATGTGGCGGCAGAGGAGCGAAGAGTTCAGTTAGTCCCTGGGGATTTTCCCCCCTGAGCCCCTCGCGCAGGCAGGGCTGCTGGGATGAGCCATACAGCTGACATATGTGTGTGTGTGTGTGTGTGTGTGTGTGTGTGTGTGTGTGTGTGTGTGTGTGTCTTCACCGGCTTACTGCTCCCCCCATCTCCATTCTCTTTACCCTTTCGTTCTTGCATGACTCCTCTGTAACTCTACTTTGCGTTTCCATTTTCTTGCTACTCCTTCATCTTACCTGCTGTTCCCTTCTGTTTCATCCTGACTGCAGCTGATTTGCAATTTGTTATCATATGATGATCATCATCCACTCTGCTGGATTATAGCGATAGAAATCCTTCAGGAACAACCTGAACCTGCATTGCTGGCAATGCTTCACTTAACTGTGTCTTTCTTTGTGTCCTAATTTGACGTCAACATTCATATCTTTGTATCATCTTCCTGCATTCTTCCCCCCCCCCCCCAAGCACAGCAGGAAAGAAGCACTGGTCTAATCAATAACATTTATAATGCCCACGGCTCTGGTACCTATACTGGCTCACTGTCATGGCTCACAAATGTAAATGAGCAATGTTAATATAACTTACACCTGTGCTTCTCCTGCTATGACAAATCAGAATGCCTGTTGTGGAAAGAAAAATAAATGACTGGCCTCATAAAATATATAAAAAGGTGTGTAATCCATTGCACCAGACAGAGTGGAGAGGTGGAAACAAACACGCATGTGGCTGTTATAAGCCGAGCTACAGATGACCTTGTGCTGAAGAAGTATGGGAAAGAAGAACAGAGTGAGAACTCTAACAGAGAGCCCTCCAGGCAGCATGCATCACACACAATCCCTCTCTTTAACGGCTTACAGCTAAAAAAAAGTGCCTGAGCTTTAGGGAACATATGTGTCTATTTTCACTCAGGAGTGTGTGTGTGTGTGTGTGTGTGTGTGTGTGTGTGTGTGTGTGTGTGTGTTGGCTTTTATTTGAGTTACTTTTCTTCTCGTTATATCTGGCCAACAATTGAGGGCAGCTGCGGAGAGGGTGCTCGAACGGTCACTGAAGCTACTGATGCAACCAGAAGGTGCAGGGCTGTAAAAAAAAAAAAAAAAAAAAAAACCTGGACCTCCACAGCAGCAGAAAACTGCCTGTAGCTATATGATGAGAGTCCTGTCTCAGCAAACCTCTGCTGTGCTTAAAGTGCCCTTGAGCAGCAAGCTAAATCAAACTCTCTCGCCTCAGCAGGACATGGAGAAGAGAAAAAGTATCGTAGACCGACGTGCAGATGCACGTCAGGTCACAGGTAGGACTCTGAGGTGGAGACGGGCTCATTTCAGCAAGGGCTTCGTCCCCTCTGCCATCGCTAATCTCCCCCATCCATCCATCTATCTATCTATCTATCTATCTATCTATCTATCTATCTATCTATCTATCTATCTATCTATCTATCTATCTATCTATCTATCTATCTATCTATCTATCTATCTATCTATCTATCTATCTATCTATCTATCTATCTATCTATCTATCTATCCATCTATCCATCTATCTATCTACTGTATCTATGAAGTTTCTTTCATCAGTGTCATTTTGCATCTGTGGCCATGTGCCATGCAGCTACCCTGTGTGAGGAGGCGAACGCTGGTTCGGTCTGGAAACAGGATGTGGGCAGGAGACCTGGGTATCTGCCACATGCCATGGAGCCTCTGGAGCTAATTTGCATAGGTTATGTATGTGTGTGTGTGTGTGTGTGTGTGTGTGTGTGCGCGCGTGTGTGTGAGAGAGAGACTGTTTGCATAAGAGTTTAGTTTGTGGCTGGGTGCATGGAAATGCTTGTGTGCATGTACGTGTACATTATTGTCAGTTAGTGTGCAAGTGTGTGTGTGCAAAATGTGGGTTCATGCCCTTGTTTAGAGAAATGTCTGTATATAACAAGTATTTATTGTGTGTGTGTGTGTGTGTGTGCATAAATGTGTCTGTGAGTGCTCCCTCCCCCCTGTTTCTTGCGTAGGCTTCTTTTCCCGGCACAGCACCATGCATGGCATCCCCGCTGGCACTGTCTTCAGCCCACCCTGGAAAAGTCAAAGACAGGCAGCCAGGCTGTCTGACTCCTTCAGTCTGTCATCAGCCTCACCTCATGATCTTTCCGCTCTGGCAGTGTGCGGTTCAATATCAAAACATGAAGACGGTCAGGATAGGAGTAACATGCAGCAAAAATATTTACCCTAACAAGTGCATAAATCTTGTTCTGAGACTGGCAAGCATCATGTGTCTCCAACCAGTTCAGCAGTGACTGGCAAAAAAAAAATCTACCCATTTGATTATAGAACTTAGATCAAGATACTGGGACTGGGGACAGTCTTATAAAAATGAAGACTGTTGTGACTTACTGAAGGTTTAAATTTAAATTGATTATTTAATCATTGTGGCTATCAGCATTTAGATGACTTTATCTCAGGTACTGTGTGTGAAAACAACAAAAAATACCCAGTTAATCGAACATGATGAAATAAAAAAGTAAAGCCTTTGTTTAATTTGTGTTATTCACCTGTCAGCATTCATGGATCTGCTTGCTTCTTGACTTGCATTTGGACGGAGGACTGAAGCTGCTGCCACTCTTTTTTGTCACTGTCAGTCAGGACACTCACCTTGAACTGCTATGTCCCCGTTTCACGTCCAGTCTGGGACCTAGTTGCACGTCCTTATACAAGTATTTTCTTTCTCCAAACAAGGCCACGTCACACAAACAGTAGGCTAAGTGACAGTAAGTGTGAACATACAAATGTGAAGCAGAGTAAAATGCATAGCATGTGGTGAAAACACTTGGCTTGGTATTTCGTGAATGTTTGGTCTCAGTCACTGAGAAGAAGGATATGATCCCAGTCGGTCACCCCTGCCTCTTTGCTTTATCCTGGCTCAGTCTGCTGGAAAGTCTGAACGCTTCAGACTAGTTTAAACAAACAAATAACCCCAGAGGGAAAATATGAGAAATACGGGCAAACATCAGCACCTTGGCTTGAGTAATGAGCACCCATTACTGCCTTGAAAGACGGCTTGTTTTGTGCTGAGACGGCATCATATAGGCCTACGATCTATGATTAATGTTGTCATACCACGACTGTTTTCATCGTGTGAAGCTTTTCGCTCATTAGGGAGTGAACGGTAATTTCTTACAATCGGGCTTATTTGCCCAAGGTTTAAGATATCCGTCTCTCAGATAGATTCCTGCCTCCTCTCCAATACAGTGAAGCTGAATAGAGTTGTATTTACAGTGCTCAAACTGCTAAAAAAAAAATACTTTTACATTTCTTCCCAGAAATATTGTCCCTATATTATTTTGATTATTTTGGAAAATTCACTGAATGAGCTGTTAGACTTCTTCAAAGGGGCCTTTTCTTTTATAGAAACACCACTCACGTCTTTCTTTCTATTTTTTTCTCTCTCTCTTTTTTTTCTAAGTTTCAAATTTGTCTGATGTGGTGCCTGTTGGAGGCTGTTTCCTGCCACCACAGCACTGACATTACCAAATATGAAGCTGTTGTTTTTATCGTCAACATGAACATTCAGTTGGAGTTGTGTGTCTTTCCACCTGATTTACTCTCCTTTTTTTTTAGCTCTGTTTTTGGTCTCCACCAACTCCTAAAGATAATGTCTATCTATTTAGCCCCTGATTACTTCACTGTGTGTCCACCACCTGGAACATAATGTTGTCTGTCTGCTGTTATCTAGTTAGCTAGCGTACAAATACAAGTGGGATTGATGAGAGTAGTGAGAGTGAACCACAACAGTGTTGCAAACCCAAAAGATTATGAAACGCTTGGTGGTTTCAACACTATAGCCGAGCGCTTTCTCTTTCACAGTCATTTGAACCAATGTTAAAATCATATAATTCATTATATCTAATTATTACAGCCTTAAGCACCACAAACAAAATCCCACTCACCTTGATTTGTAGGGGCAGCAACCTTAGAGATGAATATCCTAATGCATGTAATATGGCTATACTATCATTGTATTTGAGAAAATGTTTTTGTGTGTCTGTATACACTCAGGTCATCTGTTGAGAGAAACTCTTGCATCATTAGCCTCCTTTGCTACGAGCCCAGAAACAAAGAGAAAGACAGTGCAGTATAATTTTGCAATGAAATGATAGATTGCACTGATAGAGTAGCTGTGAGTTATGAGATGGACAGACGGCTCCAAGAACATTGCAGGGGCTGCAGTTCTCGTCCCCCCAAACTGCTTTTGTAAGATATTATCTAACTTCAAAGAGAACACAAGACTTTAATTAATGAATGTTATGTCTGGACATGTAATACTCTTTGAAATACAGTCTAATCTTTGCTGCTGCCCTCTAATCATTTTAGATTTATAGCAGGGAACAGTTGGAGCCACCAGGAGCCATGTTTCTACCTCAGAGGGACATCATTAGGCTGTCCCTGCTGAGTGTTTTCTTTACATTTTATTCACATATTCTGTCTCTCAGCATTTTCAAAGATCTCAGCACGACAGATAAGCTGTTTTGTTGAGGGGATAAAATCTGTGGCTTTTACAGGGCGCTCTCTCCGCTGGGCCTCCTGTCACTCTCCAGTGTCAGTTTTAAAGGCCAAGTCCAAAGCTGTCACAACGTGCCTGGTGCTGAAACACTGCCACTCCTCCGCTGGCTTTGTTGACACAGTGATTTTCTGTGTTGAACATATTGATGCCTCGGCTTTGAGGTGGATAGGACATGGTAACTTCTAACATTTGCTTTTTCATTTCTTTGCTACAAAATGTTTGTGAGATGAATAACATCCTCCACATCACCATCATGTTATTTCTTAGAGCACGATAGACATTGGTCTACACTAGACCCTTTGACCAAAGAGCAATAATTAGATAAAGCTAAAGCCCCTTTACAGACTTTTCATTTAGTGTTGATTTTGGCGGCCCCTGTGGACGAAAGTGGCGGAATGAAGACTGCATTTCCCACCGTCATGAAGACGTTTGTCTGGCCGGCGCGTGTAGATTTGTTTTGGAAATGTCGGAAAGAAGACAGGACTTGCTTTTTTTTTTTTTTTTTAGCAGCTATCTGCAGCGTGCATATGGATAAGGTAATGTATCTATTCGTATCGTTTCGTCAGTGGTCCGACCCGACCATGCCTTCCAGAGGTATAGAATTAGACTACTTAGAAATAGCGTATCTTGGGGCGGTGCGTGGTGCAGTGGTTAAGGCGGCCGCCCCATGTAGGGGCTACAGTCCTCAACGCAGGCGTCCCCGGTTCGTATCCCGCGTCGGGCAGACCTTTCCTGCATGTCATTCCCCCTCTCTCTGCCTCCCCCTTTCCTGTCTATCTATACTATGGCTATCAAATAAAGGCATAAAAAGCCAAAAAAATATACTTAAAAAAAAAAAAAAAGAAATAGCGTATCTTCACACTGATGGGCTCATTTGCTGTTGTAGGTAACAGATACATCAGCAGAAACCAGAGACTTTTGCATACCAGTTAAAAGCTCCGTACCGGGGCTTTAAAGATTTTTATTTAAAGATAATGGTGCATTCAAATAAAGCGAAAGTAAAGTATCAAAGTGTTCTGTCCACAGAAATGCTCGCAGCCATTATTCAGAAACTGTGCCTCAAAACAAGCTGTCTGGACTTCTGTTACATTGTGATGTCACAAGAACTTACCGCTCTCAGACACAGTGAGCCAATCAGAAGAGAGGCTCTTAATTTCTCTTTCACATGTTACTAGAGCTCTCGAGAGAAGATTAAAGGCCCCCCGCATACTTGGGCGTACTTGACTCCGCGGACGTCCGCGCGTACTCGAGGCTGACTCAATGTGGACCCATAGGGGACCCGTCCGCGCAAAGCTCTATTTTTACAACTGCACGGACTCCGCGTGTCCTCGGTGTCACAAACACACTATGGGATTGTAATTTGGTTTAATTTTGGCACAATGACAGTTCCCAGCTAAAATGTCCACTTCTATTTGAAATGAAGGACACACTGACTGAATACATTTCTCCATGGTTCTTTTTGTGAACTGATATGTGCTGCTCTTAAAGAAGTTCAGAGTTACAACTGGTAATAGGCTTTTTGAAATAAAAGTGTTAAAATTATTGTAGCTAGTCTAATCCAAGGACAGCGAAACATGTTTTAGAACAAAAGTGCCTTGTGTTGAGAATGCACATTTCCATCATGCTATGCTGTGATAATATGCCTCTTACTGTTATCATGGCCATACACTAAGTGGCTAAATGTGTTTTCTGCTGTTTCATTGATTCTACATAGCCTACACAGTCCCACTGTGGCACAGTAGACCATTAGTTCTGTAATGGCAGGTGAACATTTGAGACAATCACAAGGCAAACAGAGAAACACAATCGATGCCTCTCAGCCTCAAGAAATGTGATCCTGCACCTGGACTCCTTCAAAGGAGCCCAGCACCTCCACCAGTGGAGCTAAAAGAGAGACAGTGTCCCTTTAAGGGATAACTCACAGAGGAAGAAGAAAAGCTGCAAAGAAGGAAGGAGAGGAGGTGTGTATGTGTACGTGTACATGTCAAACTGATAGACACTTGGGAGAGAGACAGAGAAAGAAAGGGAGAGAGGAAAGAGAGATAAGGAGAGAGAAAGACAAAGATGGAGAGACACAACATTGCATTAGGCACTAAGAGCCATTCCTCACTCGCTAAAGGCTAATGCAATTGCCACAATAAGAGTGTCTCAGCGGAGGCTGTAAAAAAAACTAGAGAGGGGAATGAAAGAGGAGAGGCAGGGAGGGAATGAGGGAGGGAGGGAAGAATGGAGGGAGGGATAGAGAGAGAGGAGGGAGGGCAGAAGGAGAACTGGCAGCTCTGCCTCTAGACTCTCATGTGGACAGTGGATCTCTTGGGACAACTGGCTGAAAGTCTCTCTCTGTCTCTACTGTTACTCCTGGCTGTGTGTGAGTGGCTGAGTGGGTCGCTGCTCTGCTGTGTCTCCAGAGTGATTTGTCAGGTTTGCAGGGAGGAGAGACATAGGGAGAGAGGGGGGAGACAACTCCGGTAGCAGTCAGGCAGCAGTTACCAGCCAGCTGGCTGGGTGTGTTAACTCCACAGCTGACCTCCATGGGAACAGAGCAGCCTCCGCTCCTCTCCTCCTGGCAGGCTGTGGGAACAAGGGTGGACAGATCTTCATTTTTACCCCTCACTCTGCTTCTCGCCGGGCTGTTGAGCTCAGGGAACCAACCCTGAATAGAGCAGGACATGACAGGACAGGACAGCTTTGGCAGGGACACCTCAGCGGGAGACCTCGGCTCTGAGGATTGCACTGCCGACTGATTCTTGGATGTGAAATGGCACAGTTGGCACAGTGTGGTTGACGGTCTAGGCAGCCGTGCAGTTGTCAAGTCAGTCATTAGGCAGTCAGATGTTCAGTTAGTCAGCCAGTAAATCGGTCAATGGGGTCCTTCCCCAAAGGGTCAACTCTTCCATTTTCTGCATATCCTCATCCGAACTCTGAGGTGACTCAGACCTCCCGAGTAGCAAAAAGCGGACCTGTGGGCATGGTGAGTGGCAAAGCCTCCCTCTCTGTCTCTCACATGCTTTTTCACACACATTTTTTTCCTTTGAGTCTTTTCCATTATGTGGGTGTAGCATTCCATTTCCAAATTTTATTAGTTTTGCTCTGTTGTGCCTCTTTATTTCTCCATCCTTTCTTCTGCTGGCAGCTGACTCGTCATGACCACAAGACAACAGATTTGATCAGAGCATCAGTGTGATGTTATGGAGTTTACACAGTTGTCAAAGACTCACTTTGATCCTTTGGGAAGACAGTGCATATGCTTGTATGACAAACAACTGGATGTTGTTTTTTTTATACAGCCATCACTGGCTCTCTGAAAGAGTTTTCACACAAGTCGTTTAGTCTCGTTGTTTATGAGGGTCAAATCTTCAAATCTTTATTTACCCGAGGCTACTGAACATCGTGATTTTTGTAGTGCCAAATCAATAAAGACCTCATAAAAGTTGAATAAACTCATACTCGATTTTGATCTCTGGGAACAGAAAAACAGATAGCATTACTCACGCACACACTCACACATGCATGCACGCACACACACACACACATGCACGCACACCTGCATGATTTTGGCTGCTGCACCAGCACTTTTTCTCAGCAAACTCATGACTGTGGGGGGTTTTGTAGAACGCCATAATCTCACCACTGTTTGGAAAAGGAGTTTGATTTGATAAACTAACCCTAAAGTCAAGTGCAACAGAGCATTTTTGGACAAATAGTTCAAATATTTGAGCGTAGTCCAAGGCTTTATCTGGGCCTGCTAAATCAGTAAGTTGTTCCCATGTGTAGGAGACATTAAACAAGAACAGGCTAATGCTTTTAGGAGAGGTTTTATACTCGTGGGCATTAGATGCAGCAGTATAAATAACAGGGGGGATCCTATATGCATGCTTGAAACTCCATTTGGTGATACTTTGGTAATAACATTTCACTGTGTAATGTGAAAGGGTCCATATTTATGATAGACAGAGAATCCACATACATCTCTGCAGCTCTGTTCATCTTCCTCTGCGTCTGCTTTGTGGCACTGATACTAGTTGTGTCTCTTGGCTCTCATCAGCTTCTCAGTATAAAACCATGGGTAACCACTGACAATGTGTCAAAGCTCCTTGAATGTTGTTTTGTGTTTTCTGCTCTGTGGCCCTCCGATCTCGATGTACTTGTGTCATGACATTAAAGGCCCTTTATATTTGTATCCATATGATAACAACCTAGTTCTGTTTTCTCTGGAGCCAGGAAGTCAGTCCAGAACCAATGAGAAGTCAATATTGGACTTGGGTTTGTTGCTTCACAAGAAAATTGGCCCCGTTTAACTGTAACAACTTAATGACTACTTCAGGTGTTTTGATGCTGTTTTTCCGCCCGCCTGTGCAGCGGTCCCTCTGCCCCCTAGTGGTCAAATAACACGTAATCCGCCGTCGTATAAAACACTGCGTAGTCGCTATCTGTGGCAGATGTTGATATGGGCGTTGTCTTGAGTACAATGAACAGATGTTTGTTATTTAGGTTTGGCTGCTAATTTTGCTGTCATCGATCTCATTTCTGAGTGTTAGCACATGTCTCTTTGTGTGGTTTGTTTTCCCCGTGAGAAGTGCACCTGTGTGACTCAGTAGTTGCCTTGTGTTGTGTGTCGGTGTCCTGCCTGTGTGCGGCCATGTTGCCTCCTTCTCCTCTCTCATGGTTTTCCCTGCACTTTGTGTGATCACTAGTTCCCCTCAGATCAACTGCCGGGTGTTTAAGTGTACGGGACAGCATGGTTTCCCTCGGCTCTTTCAGCCCGGCCATGCGTCCACCACAGAGAATTTCTGTCTGAGCCGTGGCAATTACAGCACACATCCAAAGCCATGGTAGCCGGGAACCAAATGAAGGAGCCTTTGATAGGCCCCGGCCGATGCATATTTACTTTTTACGACCAACCAAGTAGTAAACAGCTTTCCTTGTTGGCGCTGGAGTGAGACTTTAAATATAGGTCTGTTCACACACAAACATGCAAATAAACACACACACACACACATACACAGCATGAAAGCATACGCACACACACACACACACACACACACACACACATGGACAAAGACTTTTCAAGGAATAAAAAGAAAAGTACACATTCATTTTTTTCTTCTGCCAAGTCAGTGAACACCACAGAAATACCCTCGACTTAGTGACACTGCCAGCTCTGTTTGCCAGTGACTGATTTCATAATCAGGTTTGTCGAGCTTTTTGTTTTGGGTTTTTTTTTTTTTTTTTCCTGAGCTGCAGACACAGCAGCAGCAGCAGCAGCAGTAGCCTCCAATTGAAGCCATGTGTGGTGGAAAAACAGGCCTCAGTTTGTGGAGAGATTGCATGCTTGGAGTGGGAGGGAGCCTGCCGGTTACAGAGGTCACAAGCCGAACACGCCAACTCCTCCTGGCCTTCTCACACGCCATGCTGACGGATGCATCTCAATAGTTGGTCAGGAATCTTTCCTCATCCTTAAATGAATTAAGTGCTAAGCAGGTCCAGCTCTCTGCTGCAGGTATCACCTGTTGTTTTTATATTTTTATTTTACTGCTTTTATACGTGATAATACAGATGAAACACAGGCGACTGGAAAACTCCTAGCTGGTTTTTGTTCTTATAGATAGTGTATAATAAAACTTGCAGGAACACTGTGTTCAGGGTGTGCCACAAAATAAAAAAAAGTGGTTGGTTTAGTTGAGTCTGGTATGGGACTTTATTGGAGTTAAGTCTACTAATTGCAGAGCTGATACATCTCTGTGTCCTCAGATGAACCAGGCCGTCTGTTCGAGCTTCCTGTTCTCGGCTTTTCCCAGGTTCTAACTGAGTGTCTTTCCCTTCTAGACAAAATGTTATCAGCATAGCCACAGCTATTAGCTAATAGCTGAGATAGCTACAACTATCAGATTCAGAGATAGCCTATGCCAGGCTTTAATGTAGCTGTGCCATTTCCTCACATGCATTACGATCGATCATATTCCTGTCAGAGCAGAGAGCCAGCTCTTTTTTTAAAAATTATTTCTCCATTGTTCCTATAAGAGTTGAGTCAGTGCCTCCATAAAAGTAACATTCATATGAATCATATGATGGAGTACTTTTTGACGTAAAATTCCCAGATCCCTTTTGTCTCATATGTCTCATTCATTGGTTCATTTCTAAGAAAAGGTTGGTAGTGATTGATTTTGCATGAAATTACATCCCCGCCAAATTGCATTAACGCTATGCAAAGTGGATTATTGTTAATGGGACATGTGAAAAAGCTCCTGCTTGATGCCTGCTCGGCTGCTCCCTTCATCAGTCACATGTGAGGGCTGGTTTATCGAGACTGAGCAATCTAATGAGCTAAATAATGAAGTCCAGGCCCAACAAACACTGGTAATGACTTTTTAATGCTCATGGGATCTTTAGTTACCCACAGAGGTGTGATTGGTTGACATCGGTTCATGTTTTATCACTTTGATCAAGTGCGGTTTCTATGGAGAAAATGGTTGCCCATATTATGTCTTCTTGATGGCACTGTAAAGGCGGAGGTATGGGGAGGACTCCAAATACTACAGTACAATGGGGAAAATGTTCACTTCTGTGAAAATAATAATCTTGAATAATGGTGCACATTTTCCTCAAAGGTAATGGGAGTAAAGAGTTAGAGATCTTATAGGGAGGTTCAGTCCTGGGCTCATTTCTACACAGCTGGATAATCATCACATGACTTCATGTGATTGTGATTGTCAGTAACAGGAAGTTGCAGAAATTGTCGGCTGCAGGCCCTCAATGTATGGCATGTATAGGGAAGGAAGCTTTAGCTGCTGTTTGATGATCTGTCTGATACTTAGGTTGAGTGATACTGACAAGTTTATGGTGATGATATACTTAAAAAGAGCTTGGTAACATTTCCAGAGGGGTATTAATGGGGGTTTTCTTGGGTTTTGGGTGAAGAATAAAAAAGGAGAGATTTAGGGAGAAGTTAAAAAAAAAAACCCTGCCTTCTTTTTTTCCACCTCCACACACCTGACCTATCACTGCATGAACTGGGCGTGATTGGCGGATTTGTAAATTCACAGAAATTGCCAACTTGAGGGGGTGGGGGTTTGTGTGTCATTTAGCTACCCAACATGCACTGGAGCATACTGGCGCAAATATTCAAAGCCTTTCTTAAGATTTTCATATTTATTTATATTTATAAAAGAGCTTTGCACACTTGCCAGACTGAAACAGCTTGATGTTATGGCATGTGTAAACCAAGGCTTTGTGAATGCACTTAGGCTGGATATTGATATTCTTCTCTCTTTCCCACACACATGTTCTCACACACTTCCACTGCTCTCTCCATCTCCTGTTTCTCCTTCACTCTCTCAACACTCTGCCTGTGTTTTGTGAGAGCAGGGTAACAAATGACAGTGGCACCCATGTGTGAGATGCAGGTGACGTCAGCACTGAACGTCTGGGTTCAGATGCGAATCTTATGCCCGAGGTCAACACCACATATATCACAACATCTCTTGTGTAAACACTGCCAACTGCCAAGAGCGGAATTAACATGAGAAACTGCTTTTTAGCAAACGGTGTGTGGCTTTTGTCACCTCTGTAAGAAAGTGGTGAGAGAGACCAAAAGGACCATTTCTGGATTTTTATCTGGACATAAAATGTTAATTTTGTGTTTTTAGGGCGCCAAATGCCACTTGTGCTCTGTGTTATTTCCACGCCTGCTCTCCTTCGGCCTTTTGCCCAACAAGCAGTTCCTCCAGGCTGCGTGAATGAGGTCATTTTATTCGGCTGAGAGTGCAAACCATGCGCTTTCTAAATGCGGTGACTTGTTCGCACCTTCAGCCCTGTGTACAACAATAAGTTTCCGTCAGGCTGTAAAATATGTTCATCTGGACTCACACAAACCGGAGACTTGACATTATGCCTCCACAAACCACAAGCAAATGACAGTGAAATTCGAGCTTAGTTGCTATGGACATATGGAAATGATGTCAAATGAACTTTACCTAGTAGGTTAGAGCATCACTTTTGTTCAGATGCTGTCGATAGTTTAAAAAGGAGTTGATCCATATTCTGGCTCATTCTGCTGCGGAGCATTTATCTTATATATTGAATTTAATTGACAATTTTTTTTTTCTGCAACTGTCTTGAAAATCCGTCATTGTGTTTTAGCCTTTTTTGTTTTTTTATTGTGCCTTGGATGTGTGATAACTTTATAACAATATCAATTATTTCTGAACCACAGCACCCTGCAAACAAACACTGACCACTCCCTTTGATTCACTCTCACCATTTTCTTCTTCTCTGCCACAGACGGCAATTCATGCATGCAATGAACAACACACACACACACACACACACACACACACACACACACACACACACACACACACACACACAGCAGGCAACAAGCAGGCAATCCCTCATTACACTTTCCTACAACTGTTCAGCGAAGCACAACTTTAAGTTCCACATCTCGCAACCTAGACAAACATATTTATTCATGATTCCTGTGCAGGGAGGGGCAGACTGCTAACGCTGCTTGACAGGACAGGCATATTTCTGTGTCTGGATGGATTCTGCATGCCTGCCTTCAGTTGTACAACATGTACTGTGGCTCTGCCCATAAACACCAAGGCTGTGGTAGACACCCAGTTCCTTTATAAAAATGATATTTGGATGCTATGAGATCCTGTCTGCAGTCATTGTAATATATTTTATGTACATTCAAGTGGAGACAAGAGCAACTCTGTGACTTGAAATGACGGCCTCTGAGCATTTTCTTTGTAATTATCAAGATTTTGAAATGCAGTGATGATAGTGCGTCATTCTGCCTGCACTGTGATTATAGACAGATATCTTATTCTCTTATAGCTACTCTTATTCCTCAACCTCTTACTGGAAATGGCACACAAGCTGTTAGTAAATGCGAAGCACACACACACACACACACACACACACACACACACACACACACACACACACACACACACACACACACACTACAAAGAAATATGACCCAAAAGAAAAATACACATGAGAAATACACAAGTGATGATTACAGCAGTAGTTTATCAGTATGGCAGAGAGTTATATGAGAAGATTGATGCAATTTTTCTGTCTGGTCATATAGATAAAGCTGATTGAATTAGTTTAGCCTTGCGTAGCTTAGCTTTGCATTGTACTGAGCTACTCTCAGATGAGAAAACCTGCCTGCACCATTCAGGCTCACAAGTGAACACTTTACCATTTTGTGCAAGGTGCAAAAACAAGAATTTTGCCATTTTATTCATGATTGTGTGCATGCTGCACTAGCCTACAATGGTCAGACACTATTTTGTTTGTTTTTTGTGAGTTGTAGTGTTTTAGTCAGTGAGTTTTAGAGGTCATCCAGAAGGATTTGTTTCCTTTGGACAGAGCCAGGCTAGCTGTCTGCCTCTGTTTACAGTCTTTGTGCTAAGTTAATTGACTTGGTTCCAGGCTACAGATTCATTTTTAACAAACCAATACAGTATGAGCTCTCTGTCGGAAAGCAAATGAAATATCAAACTGTTCCAGAGATGTAAGACAACGACTGCATGTAACAATATCCGATCATGGTGTTTCAAAATCTGCAAATGGAAAATATTATTTAACTATCTCCTAAGTTACTCCAAACAAAACAAAGCAAAAATAAACTGCCCTTGTGACAGACAGAAAACTATGGTCCACCAAACATTTTGACTCTCAAATGAAGGGAGGGGGGAAGCTGACCATGTATGAGAAGTGATCAAGGATAGACTGTTGAGACCCAGCCCTATAACCTCCTCCTCCTCACCGCTCAACAATCCTGTCATTATTCCTTGCCCACCATGGTGGGTCTGGAATTTTCCCTGCAAAACAGGACAAAACAACAACAACAAAAGATAATAATACACGGTGACGTTCTCATTTTGCAAGAAGGAAGTTGTAAAAGGAGTTTGTTTTCTCCATGTCTCCCTTTGTGATCCACCCAGCAGCATCAAGCCTTTTACATCGGGGGGAAAACGAATCAAACAGACCTGCAAACTGTTCATTATAATGGGAGACAGAGACACAACAGAACCACGTCCATTTGTCATAGTTTGCTCATTATTTGCTACAAAAGAACAAAGATCTCCTTGTGGTGCCTGTTCTCCTCGGCTGACATTTTATAGTGAGAGTATTGACGTCCAGGAGCACCAGACAGTTTGCATTTCTCTTGCCATTTCAAACAAACCGTGTTTTCTTTTTGCCTCTGAGTTGCTTTAAACAAACTGACCAGGTAGCTGGGTCTGCATGTTCCAGCTCGACTCTGCTGCGTCCTGCTGATCTGTTCAACAGAAATGTCTGCAAAGTCATTCCTCTCACATCACACATATTTATTTATTTTTTTTAAAGATAAACCGTATCATCTTTCATCCAAGGGATCCAGATTATTATCAGATCGGTTCAAGTTTGAATATAAAGGTTCTGTGTAGGTTCTCTGGGGAGTAATGTGCCTCACGTGTCTCTTTCTTTCTCTTTCTTTCAGGTCACAGGTGCTCCACAGCTGCTTGTGGAAGAAAGCATCTGAAACCCAGGAGGATGTTGGAGAAGACACAGAGGGCAGGGAAGGGCAGAGAGGTGCAGAGTGGATCCAGCCTCTGCACCGGCTGTGGTGGGGAGGGTTCCTGGCACCGTGATTTGATGCACAAAGAGAAACAAAAATCACATTGCCAGGGATTTCCACTCCTTCACAGCTCAGCAGATGACCCCGGCCGCATCGTTATATTTCCATTGTGGGATGCTTTTGTCTTTAGTCTCCCTCGCCCGTTCTGTTTTTTTTTCAGTTGATATCTGACACAGGATGTTGCTATGGAGTTGAAGGAATAAATATTGGAGAGGTTAGACGGATATTGTGACGTAGTTTCTCGGTGGACTTTGAGAGGTTAACATGTGGGATCAGACTGTCACATGGAAAACTGTCAAAGAATACATGTCTCCATTAAAGAGTGTCAAAATGTGTTTCAGGCTGCACTTAAATGCACAGCTGATGTATACTCACTGCTCTCTCCTTTCAAATCAGCCAGAGAGTCGATATAAATGCATATGAGAGCCACACAGCATCATGTGATAGAACATACTTTTGCAGAGAGATCATATTTTAAGGTTTTCTATTTTATATTTATGAACAAAGAGCCTACTTTGATGTTTAAAATGAAGGCTCGGATCCTCCACTGGCAGCACATCTTGAGGGCAAAGCAATCCTGCAGCTTTATAAGCATTGTAGAATTTGAAACCCACTAAACTTCTCCACTGAGCAGTCACGTAAAGGTCTGTATAAGTCTCTATTTCTTCAAAAGCCAGCCACCCACTTGCTAAAGGCACAGAGCTTAGCTAATTGGTGAGCATTGATCCCTGCTATGTGTTGTTCACAGTGGCTAAGTTCAGTGCCTGAGGTGAAATAGTTGATTCGACGGAGGGGATTTGTTCCGGTGAATGGAAAGAACCTGATGATCTCGGATATGAAGAAAGGAGGAGGAGAGGAGAGAAGTGACGAGAGATTAGGTAGAGAAAGAGGGAGGGAGGCTTGGAGGTGAGAAGACAGAAAGACTGAAGACCAAGGTCCATTGTGGAGTTGAGTATACTTCTGTGGACCAAATGCAGGTTTTGATTGTTGCAACACACTTTGTCTGTGAGATAAACTGTATTTTTTTTTTGCCTGTCTGAAGCAACAATTGTCTTATCTAACCTTATGCATCTGGAAAGCATCATCGTGCATGCCAAATATATCTGAAAGCAGCTTAATGAGACAGTTTGGCTCAGGTTTAATGTGGACTTAAAAATGCCACAGGTTGGGCTGAGATTTTAGGAATGTGGTGCTAAATGTCAGCTCTGTGTGAGCATGCCCAATTTATATCCTACTGAGTTAGCTCAAGATAGGACCAGCGGATCAGCTGTGCCACATGGCAGCCTGGACTCATGTGTTGGAGAAGAAACCTGCATACACCTAAGTTACCTTCTTTTGAAAAACCAGCCTTTTCATAACTACCCGGTGTATTATTTCCTCACCGATGTTAGCATTTAATGGTAGAGCAAAAGATTTTACATTATCCTTTATCACATTTTGTGAGGGCTAACACTGCAGCGCAACCAATTATGTTACTTGGACAATCAAGTGGACAAATGGATAAAGATTTTGGACATGATTGTAGTTTTAAAAGGAGTCACATGGACACATAAAAATCTGCTGAAAAACAGTTTTTAGGACAAATGTTACCTCACTTAGCTGTGTAGCTATAGTTTATAAATGTAGATATAAAATGCGCTTACTGACAGTTATTGGCTAAATAAATCTGCATTTGTACGTCTCTGAAACTAAGGAACCAAAGTTAGAAAAATGGCCAAAAGTTAAAAAACTGTCATGGGTATCACTGCAAACTGTTAATGTGCAGTTCAAGTTAATCACAGTTAATCAGTGACGATAGGACAATTTATAAACTATTGTTAACACAGATGCTTATAATCTACTGTATAAATTAAGTCATCTATGTGACAAAGGTGTTACCATCGCCCTACCTCTGGTGCAATAAGATGATGTAGCTGACTGCATGACAGGGATGAGGCTGCACTTCCATGATAGATAGTTTATGAAAATATACAGTGTGCTCAATGTTTTATCAGTGTCCTCCAATAAAATCTAAGATTGTTCATTAGAACAATGCCTTTTTTGTAGGTTATGGTCCAAACTATCATTATTCTGTTGGTCTTTAAAAATCCACTATCGGTCGACCTCTACTATGCATTGTCATCTCTATGGGATTAAAAGATGTCTTCTGTTTTAGCACGCCCACGGTACCACGCATCGTTCACTGGCGTCTGGGCTGCGCCCTCCCGTGCCTACTGAACTGGTATCAGTGTTTTACCTGAAAACTGGCTCAGTTCAGCAGGAACAGGAGTGGAGCCCTCTTACTGGCAAGATCTATACCCCATGTTCCCTCATGGACTCTCAGTGAGAACCAAACGCAGCAAAGTCAGCTCAGCCTGAGTTCGGAATTTCGGTTGCTGTGTTCAATTGACCACGCCCAGCACAGAGCCGCATGGGATGTTGGCCTCGAGCCACTGGCCCTGATGAAAATCAAACCCGAGCCCTCAAACCTGTCAGACAACACCACTGAGCCCTGAAGTGTATGCAAAGCAGAGCAGCTTGGGTGCGATGACTGTCCCTTTCTTTGCTAAAATATGAATGTTTCATAAGCAGATTTACCATTTTTGCGTAATAGCCACGTCCCTGCGTCCCGAGCCGTTGTGTGAATACTGTTACATACTGATGCAGTCGCTCTTATTCTGCTCAGCCTTCATGTTTATTTCAGCATTCTCCCTTCGACAAGGCTGCAAACACGTCGCTCACTCTCTCTCACGCTTATACGTCTCTCTCTGACTCCCTCTCCTTTTTCCGTGTCTCTGTGCTGTCAAAGGCCAGACTGAGACTGGAGTTCATTGTGAGGTAATCCCAGTGAAATGTCTGCTATGCCTGTGTAATTGATGTCACCCAGCAGCCCCCATTATCAGTGATTGGGAATGTGTGCAATGCTGCTTCCTCCCCACTCTCCAGATAACTCACAGCCACCAAAGGAGAAGTGCTTCATCTTGAAGATATTCATACTCACAGGAAAATGGAAGCTCATTAGAAAGCGTGATGAATCTGCTCTTATCCAACAACTCTACTGATCGTAGTTGGCGCCACAAAATTATATTACTGTTACTTTCTCTTTCTGCAGATAAATGTCCCATGAGGAGATTACCCCAGGAATTGTTAGAAAGTTGTTTTTTCATTGTGTCAGCGGAGTGATATTGTCTTCGGGGCATTGTTCAGCCAGGTGCTGCCACTGACAAGCTAGCCATGATTTGTGTAAGCATTTTAATTTTAACTGAATGTACAGTAGAGGACGTCGGTGCATGAAGTGCATGGTTTTAAATGTCAGTCGGGTTCTAAATACGTCTGCCCGTTTGAGCATGATTTATTTCGATGATTCAGGTGAAACCAATATTTCATTCTATCACTAAACCAGCCACAATTTAATACAATAAAGTTCATGTGAGCCTGAGAAAGAAGTCTACAATTGTTGTTTTTTTATGCCGTGCATAAGAGCGCATCATTTATCCCCAAGAGGTGAACATGTTGCAGTATGAAAGATCAAATATGGTAGAGATCAAACAGTAAAAGGTAATCAAAATGTGAGAAGGTCTTAGTGATACTTAAAAACATTGGGTTATAGCTTTGTGTTTTCAGGTCAGGTTCAAAACCAGTATTGAGAAGACTGAGGTCTTTGAGGTCAGTGGGGGTTTAACAAACTGCTAATTTAGTGTGTCACTGGCAGATATTTGATAAGATCATTGTGTTATTTTACTCTTAGTTACTTTTTTCCAAGTTAATTTTAGGGGGGCATTTGACAGGGCAGTGAAGAGAGACAGAAAAACAGGGAAAGAGACTGGTCAAATAACATGAGAGTCTGCTCTGTCCATTGAAAATCATGTATCCCCAAATCTGGTTATTGTGAAATTTTGTAGGTAAACTTATTGTGAGAGTGCACTATGGATTTAACATTACATTACAGTCTATAACTCTGATTAACAAAGATCAAATTTGATGCAGCAGTTGTTTCCTCTTCCTCTTTCTTCTTCTACTCGAATATTACCCACAATGCAACTCCAAATTCAAACTCGTAGGCCTACCCAGACCTGACAAACATCTAATCAACACAGTTAATTAGATTTCATGCAGCATCCTCTGGAGCCACAAAAGGTTTTGTACAGGTAAGACCTACGAACAGACAAATGCATCAAGTGTGATTTGCAACTTTAATGATGAAATATTTATAAAACTGGACATTCAACATCAAGAATTTTTGCAGGGTTTTAATACTGGAACATGAGATTTCCAGACAAAGCCAATGGCCAATAAAAACACAATTAAATAAAGAATTTGAACTTGTAACTTGGGACTCTTAACTTCATTGCAGCTTTTTGTCGCTGTAAGAAACAAATTGCAAGTGTAAATTAAGGTTTTGACCTTTTGCAATTACAAAAGGTCAAAACCTTAATTTACGCTTGTAACATCCCGTGGCCTGGATCATTCAGTGAAATCAAAATGTGACGGTACACAGTCTTTAGTTTTCATAAAAACACACTCACATATCTGCAGAACCAGAGATGGGTACCCAGAGCAAAGCCTCCAGTTCTCCTTTTAGTCACCATAGCGATGTCAATATCCCTTTCATCTTCAGGCCTCAAAGGCTGACCAGATTTCATGATGTAGCTGCTTTATTGAGCCTGATCTGCTTTTGTTGCCCCCTCTGCCATTCAATCAGCATCTGTGTGGTTCTGGCCCGTGGCTGTGAGCTTGCGTGCGTAATTTGGTTTAGAGCTGAGCGGGAACATCTGTTCTACAAAGCCTCAGCTCCTTCCGTTCCTCAGGCCTCATGGAAAAAAACTGAGGCCGGCGGTGAGGCCACTTCTGCAGCACAGGTCCTCCAAACCTGCGAGTCACGACCTCCAGTCCAAATCCTCTCACTAACAATCTCAGCTGTGATAGAAGAAGAGTGACAGGTCTTTGAAATGCAGAGTTTGGATGTGTGAGGTGACAGTGATTAAGAACATGCTTTATTGATTTCACATGTACATTAAAACTGGGAGTGTTTCATTCAGTCAGCCCACTCCCATGGAACAGATTTATGATGTGAATACATACTCAGTACAGTCGTGACATTTAATAACGTAAGTGTTCAGTGTCATTCATTTTGGCAAAGTTTTAATCTCAAAAGACAAATTATCACACATTTTTCACTTGGGAGTCATACTGACTTCCATTGAGAACAAGACACGTTGACCTACTGAAGTCTTATCTTAACTGTGACGTTTCCAGTGGAACAAGTGGAGGGTAGATCACACCATCCGCGTATGAAATTACCTCTTGCAGTATGCAGTAGACATTCATATTCAGTATTTACTGTACAATTTAATTTGAGTGTCTACATTTTGAGTATGTAAATGTATCCACCATATACTGTAGGTGCCCTCAATAATTCTACAATGCATACAATGCCCATTGTTAACAATCCCATAATGCAATGCTCTGCAGTTTGGCAAAAATTAAAGTGGACATGTACCGACTCATACAGTTACACATCACACCCATGTACTTATACACTAATGGAGTGATCAGGGAAACTTTGGGCTTCAGCATGTTACTCACTTTGACAGACAGACTGGAGGAGCTGGGGAATTGAACCACCAACTAGACAAACACCCTGCTCCTGAGTCACTGCCACTCAGCAACATCTGCAGAGTTTTCAACTTGATAATAAATAAATGAATAAATAAATAATGGTAAACTCTAATGGTGCAGAATGTGGCAGGGTGGAGGCTGGGGGTGAGTGTTGCCAAACAACACCACCTGGGGAATTTCGCCCCAGGAAATAGTTACTGCTTTTTCAAGGAGGCTATAAGATCACACAGGTTCAAAATCACCACTGGGCAGGAGACCGTGTTCAAAATATAAAAATATATTTATTGTACAAATTTTGTTTTTCAAGTTTCAAAATGTACCAGGGGCCAAAAGGGGGGAATGGACAGCGGTGCGTGCACATACCTGTTGCTTCTGCGCCACGCGAAAGAGGCTCCACCACACTCTACAAAGGCTCCAACGCCTGCACCGGCTCTGCCACACCGGGCCACAGCCACCACGGGGGACAAGCAGAACCGGAAAAAAAGAGAGGGGTCGCAGGTGTGACCAGACCAGTAGGCCTATAAAAAACATACGCAGCGCTGGCCATCAATCAGTGCGCCAATCCACACCTAATGTGGATGGAGAAAGGAGGAGGGGGAAGGGAAAGAAAAGGCCATCCTGCCACAAGAGGACGTCAATGTCAGGTCTGTCAGTTTGTTGTTGGTCCTCCATCTTTAGTCCAGAGTTTAAAGCAGAAGTAAGCGAGCTAATGCTGCGTTCCAGGCAGGCTTTTGAAACCGTAAGTTACAGCTTCAAGTCACGACTTACGACTTTGTAGCGTTCCAGGCAACCCGCAACTCGCGTTTTTCCGACCTGTTTTACCTGTGAAAGTGCACTATAACGACCACTCGTAACTTCCGACCCATGAACTCGCACCAGATCAAACTGGTACGACTTCACAGGTCGGAAAAACACGAGTTACGGGCTGCCCCGAACGCACCATAACTTCTTGTCAGCCGATGGAGTTAGCAGCCCCCGCCCTCGTCATGGATCTATTGGTCCTCGTCCCTGCGTCACCACATTCACGGCGTCCCTTGGCTGCACACACAGCCCTGAATGCCGTTCTCTCTCCTCATTGGATAAAACTTGTGGGATACAAGAAAAGTTTTCTCCTCGGCTCAGAGCAGAGCAGAGGGACTGAGAGACCCGTGTTTCGGTCCAAACACTCTATCTAAGTGATTGCTGTTGGAAGATATAACTATTTAAGACTTATATTAACACAAAAATATCGCTTACTTCTGCTTTAAGATCTCAACAACTTCTGGATATATATTAGTGTACAAAATTGTAGCATAGCTAAGATTAATGATAATGACCATGAACCACAAACACCAC
Source organism: Trachurus japonicus (assembly GCF_045865225.1). Lineage (NCBI taxonomy): Eukaryota > Metazoa > Chordata > Actinopteri > Carangiformes > Carangidae > Trachurus > Trachurus japonicus. Next base: position 16,408,712 of record NC_140910.1, read on the forward strand.
AGTTCAAGTCACAGACCTTCCACCTTTACTCATAAAACTATTGGATGGATCGCCATGATTGCACAGATGTTCTTGGTCCTCTGAGGATGAATCCTGCCGACTTAGGTCACTGTCTAAATTATCTTCTGGTGGACATGCTAGAAGTTTTACCTGCTTAACAGCAACATGTCAGCACAGCCACTGTGAACCTGCGAGCATATGTTAGCATTTAGCTTAGAGCAATTCAGCGCCTAAGTACGGTCCCATGGAGCTGCTAGCAAATCTGTCATTTCTTAGCCTTGTTCCCTGCAGAGCCCGTCTTCAAGGAAACCTGCGTCCTCACTTAGGAAACTTTTGGAGACCAAAGCCAAATCATCACCCTTGGAACATCTTTCACAACACAATTAGTTAAGTGGTCACGCCGCTCAGCCAAAGCACAGCAAGAATGAGAGAGGGGATTAAGAAAAGAGGGAAAACATGCTCACATACATTCCCAAGGTTGAGAGCTAAGTCACTGCAGATGGCTGACATCCAGCCCTAAAAAAAAAAAAAAAATTGATAATTTTGTTCTACACTCACAATTGAAATGGGATAAAAACATCTTTGTGTGCTTATGGCAATTTTTCATCTTGTTGGAAAATGTAAGACTCTTGATTCATTTTTGTTTTATTTTTTAAAGGGTCATAACAGGAAAATTTGTGTTGACAGTGTTTGCCTCCATCACCGCTGGCCTGTTCTCCTTTGTTTCCGCTGTTCCACTATCTTGAATCTGATAAAGAGGAAACAGCTGGACCGAGAGATGGTGTAGATTTTAGGAGCCCTACCTCCTCTTCATGTACCCAAACTGGCATCAGACTGAATGACTACAGGACTCCTCTGTTTACCTCAAAAAAAAAGATGAATGAGGATGAACTTTTTTCTCAACCTAAATTTTTCTACTTTATTTCTCCACTTCGGGCTGTCTTCAGACTTAAGACATTATCAAAGTATATTCAGGGTATAACAGTCATGTTTGATAAGTGTTTATGCACAGCGATAGAGACAAGCATAACTGTAGCCGAGAGAACATAAATCCTAAATACGATCCATCAGTGCTGCCGGCTTTTTCAGAAAAGGATTCCTCAGACAGGTGCAGCTGACAGATTACGACACGTGAGGAAGACAGGGTCTTAACTTAAAATCTTTGATTTGTTCGTGTGGACACGCAGCGGGTACGCCCTTCCTCCTCTTTTGTTCTCCTTGTTGGCAAGAGCATGATGTCAGCTGCCCAAAGGGAAATGGCAAATACAGTGATTGATAGGGTATAACTGTAACCACAACACAGAATATTTGTTTGAATGTGGCCCGGGATGCTGTTAGGTAGCCAAATAAATGCAATCTTTTCTTGGGCGGGAGGGGGGTTCTTCCTGGGGAGCGAGCCAGCTGGGTTAAATAGAGTTTCCTGATGTTGCCAGTTCATGAAATCATCCTCTGTGTGAATGAAAAAGACCAGATAATGACTGCCTGTCCCAACGGACACCTGGCCCGTTCCTGCCTGGGTTATATCTGCTCTGTTGTGGGAGCAATGTTACTGTACATCAGTGAATGTGCACAGATGCATTTATACATGCACACTTGAATACACACCATATAGACAGGGTGACGCTATTTGGTACACTTAAGGGGGAAAAAAGCTTCTACTTGGATGAGTTTACTCATTCACAGACACACACAGGGCTTGACTGTGTTTTTTCTTGTTAGGTGTAAAAAAACAAAAAACAAATGGAAAGGACAGCTGCTGATAGATATAACATGTCCACTGTGCAAACAAAATTTATTTTCATTAAGATGCAGTAAATTTTGCAGAAACGTGATTTAATCCCACAATATTATATCTTTCTACAGTTGCAGTCAATATTTTTCAGCTACCTATACATTTTGCTGTGGACTGTAATGCAGCAGAGCAAACTCAGATGGTTTGACAGTTAGACTTTCTTCAACTCTCTACTGCCCTGACAAGTTTCCCCACCTTTTTTCTCTGTAAGCTACAGGAGGTACAGAACAAAACCTGAACACTATGTCACAGCCTCATTCTTTGGGCCGTTTTCCACTCCCATGCGATCTGCATCAAAGCGTGTCAACATGTCAGTACAACTGGAATGATAATCTTTCCCCCACTGAGTAGTGTGTCACTCATCTGAGTCAATACATTCCTGTAATTTCACATGTTTTTTGTACATTGTAGGTTTGTCAGGTACAGTAACACTTTACTTGAAGGGATCGTCATAAGAGTGACATGACACTGTCATAAGACTGACATGACACAGTCATGAACGTGTCATAAACATTATGTCAGTGTCATAACATTGTCATTAAGTGTCATTCGGTTAACCCTAACCCTAACCCTAACCCTACAAAAACCGAATGACACTTAATGACAACGTTATGACATTGACATAATGTTTATGACACGTTCATGACTGTGTCATGTCAGTCTTATGACAAAAGAAAGTGGTACCGTTTGTCATTTCTGTTTCATGTTGTGAGCTGCGTCTTTCATCATTCCCGGCCTGATTTCTTTAAGCGTGGTGACACTCACACGTGGTCACATACACTATGTTCATACCATCTCTGTGCAGGCTACTGTCTGGGCTAGAGAGTCACAGTGTTTGTTTTTATTATCTGGACACCAGTGAAGCCATGTGACAGGAGATGAGAGACCAGTTTCTGCAGCTTCTGCAGTTCAAACTCTGCAAGTGGTCTGTGATCACTCTTTCCACAACCATTTAAGAACCACAGACACAACACTGGAAACATTTGTGTCCAAATATTTACACGTTACATTTATTTAATCTTCAAACTTAATGTAGCTGGTTCCACAGTTTAATTCTAGCTAAATTACACTTAATCCATATTGTAATGCCTCCTGTAATGTGAGCTGTTTGTGAAAGAAGTACAGCTAAGACTAGACTCTTCTAAATCCCAGACAAACTCTGCTGATGGAGGCAACATTTATGATAAGAGGTTTGGAGAAATATTCAACCTATTTCGTTAATTCAATCTCGCCTCTCTCTTAGCTCACCTTTGGTGCACATGTATCACTTTTCTTCATGGTTGAGCTTAATTTCACACACTGGTGGATGCTGCTGAGGTGACGTCAGAGGCATCGCTCTACTGTGTGTGTTTACTGGGATGGGATCTGCATGAGCTCTCTTTTATTTTAGTTTCTTTCGCTGTTTTCTTTATATATACAGTAGAGGGAGAGATTTTGACCTGTAAGAAACTGAGTCATATCATAACTGGTCTGGAAACATGTTGGCCTCCACCCTGAAAGAGCAAAGGACAAACCTTTCAAACCACACCTCAAGTCTACATGGGGTATGTTCCGTATTTGCAAGGTTTTGGGTGGAGTGTCTCTTTAACTTTTGTCTGTCAGTGTGTCTCTGCAATGAAGCTTGTAAAATGCTACTATAAACTGATAAGAGTGACTCCCACTAAATATGTAAGATCAGATGTAGGTTACCAATATTCCTTTAGCTAAGAAAACATGCTGTGATGATTAGTCTTTTGAACAGACTTACGACCCAAATCTCATTTATCTGTGAAGATTTGAACATTCGCTCCTTTTCCATGATGTGTTGAGTAGTACAGTATTTGTGCAGCGCATGTGCCATCGAGTTGTCGCAGTAGTATCACACCCCGTGTAGCTACTCGGTGCCTCACCCGCTGCCTTCCCCTCTGCTCAGACAGTACATCATTAGCTGTCTGTTGAACACCTGGAGGCAAAGCCAGCGAGGTAATTATTGAGGGCATAGCCACGTCTGCACGCAACCATCATTAACCCATCGTACCTCATTTAGAGCAGAGAAAAGACCTTGTTGTTGTAAGGGGAGAAGGAGAGGGAGCAACGTGGATTGGTGATCAGCCCCTGACATGTCAAATATGATACAACAAATGTCTCTGAGCCCAGAGCTAATAAAGCCAGGAATTTGCTGTTGCTTTTTCATCAGGCACCGGACCTGGAGATGTGCCAGGACCGAGGATGAGGGAGGCTTATCCCCTACTCTTAACCATAAAGATGCAGGAATTCATGAGAGGGGAACTCACACAAACACACAACCAGCAATGACTTGTTTGCTTCCCAAGCCACAAAAAACAGGAAAAGATTTTGAGGTGAGCCGGCTTCAGAAATCCTTACTTCTCAGAAATCTCATAAACAACTGCAGAGACCGGCTTTAGAGTGTGTGTGTGTGTGTGTGTGTGTGTGTGTGTGTGTGTGTGTGTGTGTGTGTGTGTGTGTGTGTGTGTGTGTGTGTGTGTGTGAGCGTTTATAGGCATGTTTGTTTTTGAGTGTGTGCGCATGCATCTTAAATATGTCCTGTATGTGTGGGCCCATGGGTTATGCATGTACATTTCTAACTAAGTCTGTATTTATGCTCTTAAGTTGACTATACACAATAGTATGTGTGTGTGTGTATGAGAGAGAGGGTGTGTGTGTGTGTGTGTGTGTGTGTGTGTGTGTGTGCTTTCCTGCTGCTATGGCAGAGTGCAATCACCTCAGACGCTGCGTGGGCGGCCGTTTCAGGTAAAAGCTCAAAAGGAGAGCTCTTCCTTTCTCACCTCAACGCCTCATTTCCCTCTTCCAGTCGTCACTGACGAGCCCGTGCAGCTCACGCACGTCATCAACAGGAATGCCAACGTGACAAGCTGCCAAGATAGCGAGACATCCCAAAAGTCATTAGTATTAAGCGAGTCAATTGTTATTGAATTTAAGATGACTTGCAATTTTTGTTTTGCTAGGGACCAAGTTGAATTGCTTTCTAATTGAATCAATTTTATTTCTTATTACGTGTTTATCGAAGAGCTTAAGTTCCAGCTAACATCCAGATTAACTTCTGTTGTACTTTCTCTAACTCTCTGCAGAGCGATTTCTTTGTTCACTGTCATTTCTGAAAAACACAGACACTTAATAGGCTATGAGGTTTGTCACTAATGCTCAATGGGATGTGTCGTTTTATGAGGCTTTTTCTTAAAGCTACAGTGCGTAACTTCTATCGCCCCCTAGAGGATTTCTGCGTTATTACAACGATACGGCCGGCACCTCAATATGGCGTATGGCCCGGTGTAACCATAGACTATGGACGTACGTATAGCACGTATAGCCGATGCTGTGGCAGGTGCTAATGGGGATCCTAATAAAGAAAGAAAGAAAGCATCTGTGAAGTTACCCATTGATTTTGGGGAGTCGTTTTTGTGACTCAAATATGGCAGCCTGAACAGCGCCATGTTGGATTTACCGGCCGAGAACCCGACCACTGACCTCGAAGCAGCGGTCACCGGACCTGTCACTCAACGTTTCCGCGTTCTAATTGGCGAGAATTTTAACCTAATAATAGTAAAACGGTAGAGTTAAAAAAAAATTCACCCCCCTCAGAGTGTGTGCGGGGGTAGAAACTATCGGTTGAGACCAAAAAACCTGATGACACCAGGCTTTGATCATGTTTATTGAGGATGTAAAGTCGGCGATTTTAACATGGGGGTCTATGGAGAAATGCTGCTTTCTGGAGCCAGTCCCCAGAGGCAGCTGAGAGGATTGCAGTTTTTTGAATGCGGAAGTGAGCTTCACTTCTCAGACCGACAACTGCCCCCTTGGGTGTAACCCGTCCCTCCCCTCCCCACCGCTACCGTTTGTCACCGTTTTCTTTTTAGTGGGATGCACTTCTGAACCTCTTCGGGTTCTCCGCCATGTTGCTTCTAGTAGCGCTGTCCTCTCCCCTCCCTTCTTGTTGTCAGGTAAAACCGAGTAGAACATGTTATTTCCTGTGCGCCAGTGCGGGAATGTCACCAAAGACACCAAAAACAAAAAGAACAAATACTGAAAAATACTGTGAGGTGTTAGAGGAGCCGAACGGCTTAATCAGCGTTGTATCATCTCCTCTTGTAGTGGCTTGGGTGAAACGGATATTTACAGACACGTAGAAGTTACGCACTATAGCTTTAACTCTGCTAAAATGAAAGGCGCTAAAACACTTGGACTGGTACAGGAGTACAAAAATACTCATGAGACACTGGACAGAAAATCTCAGTATCATGTATGAGGTTTTTTAAAAAAGCCACACTGAGAATGGGATACACTTCCTGGGGAGGCTAATGGAACTAAAAGCGGTGATGGGGCTTCGGTTTTCTGGTCTGCGGGGACACTTTAAGGTATTTAGAGCAATGTTCTCAAAATTTGGACTGCAGGAGAAGGATTAAAGATGTTTTTCCATCGTCTTACCATCTTGTTTAATCTCTGTTATCGTCAGCATGGGTTTGTGAATATGACTCCATGGCTCACACACGCACGCATGCACACACACACGCACACACACACGCACACACACACGTACAGACTCTTATCTATAGTAGCCTACCTGTCAAATGTCATTTGTAATAATCATGTATTGATGTTATTTTTCAAAACGCCCACAGGTACATTATTGATTTATTGTTTTTTCAAGGGTTCCACCCATTTAAGAAATAAATCATGCAGCATGTAGAATTTTTTGTCAAATGTTACGTGTGCAATTGTAATTTTCTGAGTTTTGCCTGTGCTTTTTCCAACCACTTGAGAGTGGGTGGTGTTGGAAAAAGGTGATGTCACACACTTGCAAAAACCAATCAGCATTTAGCATTATTTGAATCTGAACGTGGTGATGGTTGATGGGTTTGTTTGCTCATCTTGTCACTGTCAATCATACCTGATCCCACCACCAGCAACAGGTTAGCCAAGCTCTCTGGAACTAAAAGCTGAATAAATTAATTAAAAGTATGTATTAGTATGTTTGTTTGTTAATGAAACTTAGCCACCGCCTCAGAGTGAGTATAGATACTGTACTTAAAGCAAAGATAGTAAACCACACACATTCCTCTGAAAGTGTGAACTTTCACTTCTTCAACATAACACTGAATTCTCACAGTTAGTGACACTGTACCTTATGGCTGTGATCTGTTTCAGAGACGGTTTCATGAAATACATAGTGAAACTGCAGATACACGCCTTGCTGCTCTTTGCAGCGAGTCCAAGACGGTTGGTTTGTGAACATACTTCCTACAATCACAGTTGTTCCACTGCATGTGCAGCAGCAGAAGTACAGTACGTTAGGCTGTGTAACTTGAGGGTGAATACTATCTGCTAAACCTTATCTATCTAGCCTGCCAGACAGTCATAATGAATTTATCAATTAGCCCGGGCTGTGTGTGCCCTTGGGGCTGCAGTACCAGCCCTCACCTCCTCTGTACTGAACTTCAATCAGTCATTCTGTCAGAAAAGCAGGGAGGGACGAGCAGTCTGCAAAAGGCCTTTTGAGAACTCTGTAAAATCCAAAACATGAGACAAACCCTCAATAAAACTATTCTTCTCTCATGTATACAGTAATTCCATGTTTTGAAGCATCTGAATAAAACTGATGAATGAACAAAGATCTTGTTTTTAGTAAGGCTTAAATAATACACTTTCAAAGAGAGTTATGTCAAGTTGAAATAGTTTAAATATAGTAGCTAAATGCTACTAAGCATTTCTGTGGAGGCTGCCTCATAGTAATAACTCTAAAGCATTTTGCTGTAAATCACCTGATCAATCTGCAAGAGCCAGCAAAGGCTTCAGTGACGTGTCTCCCTCCAGAGGAGAGCTGGGGTACTAAATGAGAACAGGCCGCACACACACATAATGTAAAATAAACTTTATTTATATTTTCATCGCTTGACAGTACAGTATATAGGCTCAATACAAAATGTTAAAATATAATGTAATACACATATGTACATATCTTCTCATTCTGCACATTAAACATTAACTTCTGTCATGATAATTAGGCTTGTAAATAATTCTCCGTATAATGCTCAAAAAGATATATATTGAAAAAAGTACAGTGCAACAACAGATCAATACAGTAAATGTAGAAAATCCAAAGATGAAATGGATGTCTAGTAATGCGATTTAAATCAGTCCACTTGTGATACATTTGGAAAGATACAGTAACTTGTTATAGGCTATTTATCAGATTTATTGACAGTGCATAATCTCCAGTGCAATATCTGCTGGCAAAGCAGTAAACATTCAAACCAGACCTTAAAGGAAACGGTTAGACGTGTATCGGTGCACACAGGTCTTGTTTGCTTGGGAGGGGACATTGTGGTTTAACCACTTGAAACTGACAAGCAGCTGGTTGTGGAGCTCAACCTGTACTTCTTGGGCGCCCGGCGCGACTTGCTTGGGGTTGATGGTGGGGAGGCCACGCTAAGATTTCTAACCCTGTTAAAGCTGTTCCTCAGACTGTCCCGTCTGCTCTCGGAGGTGCTGCTGGTGTCCTTGGATGTGAATGTGTCTGGATTACACAGGCCGGCCTTCAGACAGCAGCAGCACAGCAACTCAGCAATAGCCTTCCTCATGTCACTGCTGCCCAGGGCGTAGATGATGGGGTTCAGGCCCGAATTGAGGACAGCCAGAGAGATGAAATAGTCAGCGCTGAAGAGCAGTGCACATTGACGGGAAACACAGAAGAAATCCACCAGTAACAGCAGGAAGAGTGGCCCCCAGCAGAGCATAAAGACCCCAACGATAGTGATCACAGTTTTAAGCAGAGCCAGGGAGCGCTTGCGGGAGCGTTGGGGGGCCAGCCGTGCACTCTTGTGTACGTGGCAGTAGATGGCACCATAGAGCACCCCGATAGCCAGCAGGATGAGGAAGAAGATGAGGAGAGAGAAAAAGATGTAGGTTTTGGAGTAGAGAGGGAGGAGGGTAGAGCATCCATCCACGCTGCACACGCAGTTCCAGCCCAGCAAGGGGAGGAAGCCAATCACAAGCGCAAAAGCCCAGCAGAGTGCAACCAAGCCGTAGATCCTGTAGTAGGTCTTCCTGGTTGATTTCTGTTGCAATGGCTGCATCATGGTGGTGTAACGCTCGACAGCAATCAGCAGCAAACTGAATATGGATGCTGCAAGGGCCACAAAGAGCATCCCTTCCCTGAAGAGCCACAGAGCAGGGGTGAGGCGAAATGTCTGGCTGCCAGACATGCAGATGTTGACCAGGTAGGCAGCACCTGTCAGGAGATCACTGAGCGTGATGTTGGCAATGCAGACGTAAACCCAACGCCGGCTGTGGCGAATTCGGGAAATGACGGCCACCAGCACCAGGAAATTCTCCAGAATGATGAAAATGCTGAAGAATAGGAAAAAAGCCACGGTGAAACTGATGGGAGTCTGGGTGTTTGAGATGGTCCGGTTCTGCAGGCGGCCGGTGTGGTTGTAATGCCATAGGATCACTTGGTTGATCCCATTGGCTGTGGTAGAGGCATCCGATGTGGTGGCATTGCCGGGGTGACTGTTTAAGCGGTACAAGTGGGGGCAGGAGGAGGAGGAGGTGAGGGAGGAGATGACATCCATAGCAATGTCTTAGATGGTCAAGATCAAGGGTGTTGGTGGGAACAGGCTGAACCGAGCCGGTGCAAGCTTCGCGGGAATTAGTGTGGCACTCCTGTGTCCAAACAGGCTACCAACACACTCTAACCACTGGAGCTCTCTGCCTGTCCTCAACAAACACCTGAACACACAAAGGAGGAAGAAATGAGGATAATGTCAATATTGCATCAATATGAAAATCAAATCAATAAAAGGAAAAAGTCACTGTGTCACTCACTACACTGTGAGCTTCTTCATTACGTTGCTTCGATCAGTTTAAAAGGCTTCATTTAAATGCCTCCCTCATGTGCCACGACACTCCACCCTGCTGTGGTTAACACAGGATGCGTAAGCAGCTGCCAAGGCCATTTAAATCATTTAAATCGCCACGTGATAGAAAAACTCATAAAAACGTTGGAAAATGCCTTTTTAGATTCCCAACCAATGATGTTAATAAAATCTGCATACTATAATACATAGTTACAAAATAGCAAAAGTTAAGTTTCCTATATTTTCCCCTTTAACCCTCTTCAGTGAAATCGATCAAAATCAAATTATTAAAACAGACCTGAGAAAGATAAAGCTTTTTTACAACGTTTATAATGTTTTAAATAAAAATTGATGAAGGGAAAAAAAATAAATAAATAAAAAAAATCTATAGCCTACATTCATTTTTGCACATCGGGCACTGCTGGACATACCATAGGAATTACGCACGAATTCTGAAATCTTTGCAAAATTGCTAATATTTTACTGCATTTTATTCTAATTTTATGTTTGTAAAAATGTTGCCAGAATCCATTTTATAGTACTTACGAGTGAAGTGAGTGTGTTGCTGTGAGGAATACTTACTTTGGCTGCTGATGGGGATGCTGAGTGTATGAGAAGAGCACAGTTGTAGTTGATGAGAGACTTTGCTGCGCATTTTGATAGGGAAGTTGGGGTATGTCACACCACACCACACCCACACCCATATACCCAGAGACACAAAAACACACACATGTGATATGCAACACTGACACTATTGCCATCATGGTTGTTCCATCACCTTAAGAGCAAAGGCAACTGTGAGAATTTCACATAATCACTATAATTTTGGAATTTCACAGTCAAAGAGACGGTGTTTGACAATGTTGCTTGACAATTATTTACCGGTTATTTCAGAACATCCACCCATGAAATGTCAAAGTCTTGTTTTGGGGTTTTTTTTGTTTGTTTTTAACCATTTTTCTGGTGCATCAAGAACATCATGTTTTCAAACATCATCATGCAGATAGTACTGCACTACTTCTACCACACATTAAATGTTATTGCTCAAGTTGCCCTATGACAACTTATACGGGAAAGGCTCTTTCAAAACATGTGCCACACTAGGCGAGTTGTAAAGCAACATGACTCAATATATTTTTTAAGGATATGTGGCAAGAAACTTCACTAGGACTTACAAGACCATGGCACCAGGCCAAGACTATGTTTCAAAAGCCTCAAATTAGAATTTGTTTCTTGTTTTTTTTTCTCAATTTTTTGCAGACTACAGAGAGAAAAACCGAGAAAAACAGGAACTCCCAATCAGATAGAGAGGACCACTCCCTGACTAGGTTTCACACATGCTCCATCACAGCTGTGGTTTACGTATAGACAGGATTCACAGTATTATCACCAGGGCGCACTTGACTTCAACAAACCTCCAACCATGTGCCAGCACATGCCATACAGGCAGTGTCAGTAAAGTCGTGACCATTTTCAGGTTAACCATAAACACATGATATACAGAGAACCAGCATATGGTTCGCCCTGCAAGCGTCAGAAAGTGATACCAGACCCCAAAATCAAGAAACCACATTTCAAATATGAGCAAAACCAGAGCTTGTGGCTGAACACATTTGCCCTTCAGAGTACAGTTTTCAAAGGCTATGATTATATATTTCAAGGTTCCAGCAAAGTAGGACTTAATTGTATGACTGTACTGTAATTATCATTTATCAAATGCCTCAGAACTCTGCCAGTGTGGTCTAAAAGGTCAAATCAAATCTTTATAAAAATATGACAAATATAAGTATAATCATGCCAATGCCCCCAAATGTTTTCATAAGAAAATAATGCTTTTCATGCTCAAGGCAAATATTATTCTAGTAATATGAAAAACTGCATGTAGGTATTATTTATCATCCTCCATCTTTGTCCATCACAAATATCTTTCTGTGGCTTTAGAAAGCAGTTAATTTAACCTTGCCTGTTGTCTCCATTCAAGTGTAAGACAAGGGTGTGTATGGAAATCTGCATGAACAAAAAAGGCGATAGAACTGAGACATTTGACCTACATTATGAGTAAATGTACTGAAGCGTAACATTCAAGGGCCTCCCACACAAAGCCTATGTTGCTAATTCTAACACTACTTCTCCTTTTCAGTCTTGAAATATAAGATAGGAGTATTCCTGCGTCAATAAACCATAGCTAATCATTTAATACAGGTGAGATTTTAAAGATCAACAACAAGCAACGAAGTGTTAACAACACCCACAACTGTTAAAACGCCCTTCCACTGAAAAAAAAAATTTCAAAGGAAACTGGACCCACAAAATACGCAGTCTCAACCACAGTGTGTGTGTGTGTGTGTGTGCGCTGCTGACACTGATAAGCAACACTGTGCGCAATTATGGTAAACGCTTTAAACTGAATTGTTTTTCTGCCATCAAGCCAATCCGGTGATCTCTAACAAATTACTGTCAGTATTATGTTGTTTTGCTTATATTACCAGGTGTGCACTGGGTGAGGGAGCATACAGCCAGGTCACCTCACATACTGGCAGTGGGAGTTATCACTTTACCTGCTTTCTATGTCTTGGGACTGCAGAAGGAAACATATGCCAACATGCAAATTCCACTCCAAAAAAGTCCCAGCTAACCAGGTGGTATTTGAACTCTGCACCTGTGACAATGTTGGAGTGCTGAAGGGCTGTGGGTGCTCAGAGAATTTGATGAGGATTAGTGGATGTGTAATATACCGTTATAAACTAAGCAGCTTTGATGCTTGTTTTTAATAAGAATCGAATCAGTTTATATATTCAGCAATATTTGATCAGATGAAGATGAAATCTAAATGTTCTTGCTGGGTGAAGATCTGGAGAATATGTTGCCACTTTGCATTTGGAAACGTGTTCTTGCCAACTTTACTTCCACACTAAATATTCTAAAAAAACTATTAATCATGTGGTATAACAATTAAGTCAAACAAAGTCTGGGGTTATCTAGACTTTTGGAAAATATGGTAGTTGGTAGTTGCTGCTCAAGTTCAATCTATGTCTCATGGGGAGCAAACAGTTTGCAGGTTGTTGTTGCAACCAAATATTTCCAGCAAGTTAGTATGGCTTCACATTTGCAAGCAGATTGCCTGTACATCCACTGCACCATCAGCCCTTTCATATTGCTCACAGCCACTTGATTGATTGCACGAAAAAAAAAATATTTGTGGAACTTAAAACACTAAGCAACCACCTCCCTTCCTGTTGTGAATCTCTCAATTTCCATTGTGTGTTGTTGACAAACAGCAGCATACAGTATAACAGAACTGTGCAATAAAGGGACAACTGAGACAGTTACTGTAAAATGGGCTGTATAAAGATGTGATTGCAATTGTGAGCTTTTTTGTTTTGTTTTGGGAGAGCTGGTTTGATTTTAGTTGAGTTTAAGAATGATGATGATTAAAATATGTTTGAGAGATGACTGGGCATAAGAACAATATATTACAGTATTATGGTGACACCGTCTGGCCAACAGGTGCAAAATTTGAACCAACCAAGTTGTTGTGGTGTTTGGAGGTTGGTCCAGACTTGCAGTCAAATCACTTGTCCTCAGTCTCAGGACGACTGATTTGACTGGCAGTGAGCAGTCAACATCTGGTGGCTGCAAAGCAGTATTACAGTCATTTTCCTGTTTCAGGGGAACACATCACCGTGAGCCTGCTGGAAGATGAAAAAAAAAAAAAAAACTCACTTAAATCATGAAACATGACAGGATTGTTTTTACTTTAAACCAAAAAAGTGGAAGTGCTGCTGGGTTTTCTTGGTGATTATCCACATGTGTGCTCATTGCAGTTGTGGTTTTCCCCCACAGAAGTTTAAAACTTGACACAGATGTGCAAGTCTTCAAAAAACATCCCAAGGCACACTGTATAGGATTGGTGTTTTGAAAAAATAAAAAAAATAAAAAAATGAATGCCCTCATTTTACATGGCAGCCATATTTTAAAAACACAGCCAATGCATTGCGACCAGCACTGGTTATCATGACAGCTTTTCTCTTGCATTTTTGCAAGTGCCCGGTATCTCGTGTTCTCACGTTAAACTCCACACAGGAACGAAACACCTGGAAACACCTAAACGGGTCACGAAGCACCGTTGCCTATTTAGCCGAACATTTAAAGCAGAAGTAAGCGGAATGTTTGTGTTAATAGCCTATAAGTCTTAAATAGTTATATCTTCCGACAGCAATCAGTGTTTGGTCTGAAACACGGGTCTGTCAGTCGCTCTGCTCTGCTGTAAGCCGAGGAGAAAACTTTCCGTGTATCCTACAACCTTTATCCAATGAGGAGAGAGAACGGCATAAAGGGGCGGTCCTCTCTGTGTGTGCAGCCAAGGGATGCGTGTGAATGTGGTGACGTAGGGACGAGGGCGGGGACTGCTAACTCCATCTGCTGACAGGAAGTTAGCCAAAACTAGAGCATTGGAAATTTAATTTAATTTAATTCAGTTTATTTGATAGGGACAATGCAGGTTAACATAGTGACACTTCCACTCGTTACAAACAAGTCAATGTGACTGATGTTCTGCATACAGAGATTATAGCTAATGCTAGTTTCCAACTCCTGTCCCTAGTTAGGCTTTTAGTAAAAAAAAAAAAGAAGGTAAGAAGAAAGACATCAAAATTACATACAACACTATAAAATGTACAATACATCTAAATACAATACATCTAAAATCATACCAAAAGAGAGTAACGACATGTATTGGTCCAATGGAAGCGCCTCCTGATGGCGGAATATGGGTAGCCTATTGCAAAAGCGCCCAAGAACTGACATCTCTGCATTGTTGGTGAATGAGCAAGTGTGGTCTTTTCAATAATTTAAGGACATTTATAGATCACCCACGTTAATAGCATCATTGAGGACCCTTTACAGATAAACATTAACACATAGGCGAGTAAAAAATAAATAAATAAAAAAATAGTTGTCTACATTAATGTTTCAAACTACATTTTGTAATAAACAAATTATAAGTATAATTTGATATGACCAAGACACCTAAAAACAAAAACACGGCCGTTTTCATCAATTTACAAGCAAGCGGGCAACACACATACATTGGAGTGAGTTTTCTGGGTGCTTTTGCAATACCCATATCCTGCCACTCGGGGCGCAAAACCCTTACCACTCTCTTTTCCAGTGCTCTAGCCAAAACGACCGGATCTCTTACTTCTGCTTTAACATTTAGATTTAAGATTTAGATTTAGATTTAGATTCAACATTTAAGATTTAGATTTAATATTTAGATTTAGATGTAACATTTAGATTTAATATTTAGTTAGATTTAGATTTAACATTTAGATTTATATTTAGTATTTATATTTAACATTTAGGTGTAACATTTAACATTTAGATTTATATTTAGTATTTATATTTAACATTTAGGTGTAACATTTAATATTTAGATTTAACTATTTGTTAAATTTCAAATTTAACAAATATTGTGTTAAATGTGCTAAAAAGTGACTTTCAGAAATTCACACCACTTTTTTAAACATGGTTTGACGCTAAATGTGACAAAAATATTGCTGTTATTTTCAGCATCAGCAGCTTTACAAACGGCACCCCATAATTTGAAACGTTAAAAGAGATGCAAAGCCATGTTGTTTGTACATAATTTTGTTAAAAATAGTAGAAAAAAAAAATCACCTCTGTATAAACTGGAGCAATGATTTGGCGCCTCCTCCTTCTCCTTCTCCTTCTCCTCCTCCTCCTCCTCCTCCTGTGGTAACCGCCACGTGAGTCCTGCAGGGGGCGCTGCTCTCTAACAAGTGTCCTCAGAGCAACAGGGTGCCTTCATTGTATAGGGAGAATATGGCTTCAGCCTCTTTCCTCAACTTTTTTTTCAGCGCTCACACTGCTGCTGCTGCTGCTGCTGCTGCTGTTATTAAGGCTCAGAGAAAGGAAGTAGCGACAGGCTAGCAGGTTAGCCGGGTCCGAAACCAACACAGGCTGTCAGGAAAAGGGGGGAGTTTTGGGTTGGGAGCTCATTTTATCTCAGAGTCTGCGTTTCTTTATTTGATATAAGGGTATCGGTAGGCTACGGTTGGTTGTTTCTTTTTTTTTTTTTCTCGGTTCGTTTGATTTTCTTTCCGCCCCGGTTTGAAACCTTCAGACTGACTCAACTCTGAGCTTTGTCTGTCTGGGACACCACCGCTGCTAGCCTGCTTGGTTCAAGTCAGTCCTGGTTTTTCATCAAAAAGCCTCTAACTGAAGAAGTTACGATTTGATCATCCTTTGTTTTTTTTAAGTAGTAGTTGTTGTTGCTGCTGCTCTCCAGTCGGTTGAATCGCGGGGACCCAGAGCAGGATTATTACACCGAGAAGACAATGAGAAAATCAGCCGGGAAAGGTACGAAAAACACTTTATTTACCTAAACACTTCGGCTTGTTCTTCTTTTTTGTCTTTTTTTTTTTAAAAGCAGAAGTTTACACGTCTGTGGTTATGACTTTGTATCCACAATTGAATTAGTTGTTGTCGACGTTGTTTTAATGATTTTTTAATTTGTATTTTTATCGCTGCCTACCACACATGTAGGTAGAGACTGAGCTGAAGTTGAGCAGTCAGTCAGAGAGGAGCTGCTGCTGCTGCTGCTTTCTCTATTGAAATGTGTGTGTTTCACGTCCTGCTTTAAGACAGAGGAACCAGCACAGACACCCTGTCTGTCTGTCTGTAACGATAATAGGTGATAACAGCAGGTCGCCTGTTTGGCCACTGACACACACACACACACACACACACACACACACACACACACACACACACACACACACACACACACACACACACACACTAGTAGCAGCATAGTTGCATCCAGTGTGTGAATGGGTTGAGAATGCAGGCTGACTTGTTGCAGCAGTGTCCCCAGGCCTGCAGCAGCAGCTGTGTGATGGTGTTGTTGTTGGAGCCAACAAGGCTCACCTTGGTTTCAGAGAGAGCAATACATTGTTGACTTTGAGCAGACTCTAAAGTCCTTGATATGAATCCATCCACAAGTGTCTAGAAGAGGAGGCTACTGTAACTTGAGTTTATCCAAATTACCAGTGTGTGTGGTAGCTGTTATTATGTGTTCTTCATCTGGGCTCTGTTTATGGATGACATGCAGCCAGTGATGTGAAGTAGTAAAATATATAAATGTAAAAGCAACACATCTAATTAGAATTGGGTGACATTGTTAAAAAGATTATAGGATAGATATTTTCTGTACTTTAGGCCCTCATATCATCTAATTTTTTTCACAGACTTGACAGCTACTTTGTGTATAACTGATAACTTCCTTGGTATAATCAGCAGAGACTACTTCTACGTACCTTTCCTGTCAGTATCATTGGTATCATCTTCCCCTGGTTTACATTGTGATTGTGCAAAACAATCAACAATTACAACTAGGATAAACATTTGAGATCGCTATCACAATATTTAAAAGGATTTTCCTTTGTCAATCATTATTACTACATGGTGAATGTAAATTATCAAAATTGTGTTCATTTTTTTAGCTGCCTCCTCAATACAGTAGCCAAACCTTGACAGTCAACCACCCAAGCTCCAGGACCAAGCTCTCGCTACATGACTAATGACTGGGTGGTGGAAAAAAGCAATCATACATAGGAGCATTAAAATTACACACACATGCACTTCATTTAGAAGTTCCTCACCCTCTCTGCTTCCCTCTTTCCATTTCTCTCATTCACTCGGGTTTGAATACAGTTTTATTCTTCTGGTGGCCCAACTCAAAATGATTTCATCATGCTGCAGTAATGTATTTACACTTCCTCCTGTCACACTGGCAGCAGCTCCATGGCTCTGCCAACCATATGTTATGACCCAGACCTTCAGGAATACTGCAGCACGTTGTCTAACTAAAGAGTGGGACAAACATCTCTGAGTGAATGGTTACGGGATGTACAACACACGTGTTGTCTGTTGTTGTCTGCTAAACAGGAGTAGGTGGGACTTTTGGGCTGGAATAAATGTTTTCTGTTAAGTTTCATTGTCGTTCTGCAGAGAAGTTACTAGTTAAACGTGAAGATGCGCCCCAGTAGCATTGTACCTGTTTGTTTCTGATAATTTATCAGTTTTTCTGTTAGTTTTGGACTGCATCATTTCAATTTCATGATAATGTTTTTTTCCTCTTTTGGTTAATGTAGAATTTTAATGATTTCCAATAAACTATAATAATCTTGGCATTATGCTACTGTCTTTGCCACCCTAATAACAAATAGCCTAATCATAATAAAAACCCAAGGTCCCTGATTTTGAGTCAATTGATCACATGGCCTGGAAGCTATTGAGATAAAATGCTAATATTTAAAAATTAATAAAAAATATGTAGAGATTTCAAATAAATAAATATGTATGTATTGTAAATGTAAAAACAAGAGGTGTATCTGATGCAGCCAGTGTAGTACTAGCCCATCACTCAATTAGGAAGCTGCTGAATTAATTATAAATGCTTTAAAAAGAGGAGCACATTTTGACAGCTTTTAAACAAAGGGTTTTGAGCTTGAGCAGAATGTCGATTGGATTTCAATTTTCGCAATATGGCCTTGAATGTTTATTGGTTGTACCAGAAATTTTAGTCGAGCTAATAATAGAGCATCATTAGATGATACTATCGAAACACTGTATGTCATGTAATCAGTTACAGTACAAGTAATTTGATTTACAGAAATAACCACCTTCCTCCGTGGTAATCGATACACTGAGTGACAAAGGAGGTGTTGTCGTGTGTGTGTGTGTGTGTGTGTGTGTGTGTGTGTGTGTTTGTGTGCAGCAACTATACGTCTGATTGTGAGGGACCTGCAGCTACACTGTGCTGCGGATCAAGCATCATCATAGTTAATACAATGAAGGTCCCCATCTGTCATATTCAAGATCTAATTAACATCCCAATCCCTCCGAGAAATCTTTAGAGTCAAATCTTCATTCATTAAAATGCCTCCTGTCTCACAGTTACAATTACAGTTACTATTCAGAAATTTTAAAAGGGGGTAAAGGCATGAATACAGATGTTATTCAATGATGAACACACAGACTTGTAGGAATGGCATCTGAACTGGAGCGGGTGTGTTTTTACCCCCCCACCCCCACCGAGCAGACCTGTCCTGATATCTTCAAATGCAAACAGAGCAGCCCTCAAAAGATATTGCAACACAGCCCATTCAGTCCCATACGCCTCTAAAACGCTCGGACAGTCAGTCCACAGAAAGGCTCTCTGCCATGTTTGAACGAAAAGGGCCATATGGCTTCCCGCTAATGGTTTGTACTCTGCAAGCCCCACTGCAGGGCAGACAGTGGTTGAGGACAAGACGGGGAGGGGGAGGGGAGACCAATTACATCCCCAGCTCAGCGTTGAGTTGTAATTGGTCTACACATCCTGGCGGATGCAGTTGTGTGAAACTGCGGATGAAAAGATAATTGCCTCAATCATAGCTGGGCCAATATTTCTCAGAGGAGTGATTTGAGGGTTTTCGGAGTCCGAGCTTTGATATTGAGCTTCACTGTGTTGAGATTCAGCCTCTACAGCTTACCTTGTGTGTTATTAAATATGAATTTCCCCACAGATAACACGCAATGTCAGCCAAATTACAGACAGGCTTTGTGTGTTTTACATTTCCATAAGAGTATTGGTCGTATCTCTAAAGACAGTTTCCTATCCACTGTAATATCTCAGTGTTTGTAATGTGATGTGAATTCATGCTGGTTGCTGTTTTAGATCATTAACCTGAACCACATGAGAGGAAGTGTTGTTTTCTCCTATTTCGATGCTGATCAAGCGAGCTGCTCTCTGCAGTGACACCACAATCGTGGCTAGCAAGTTAAAAAAAAAAAAAAAAAAAAGTAAAGTGTGTTTTAAAGGCATGAACACTTGCTTACAGTATGAAATGACTTTTGGCTTTTTTTTTTTTTTACCTTGATGTCATGTGAATTGTCAAGGTCTCTTGTGGTTTAGCTATATAAACACACTTTATTTTTAGCAGATGACTTCAGAGGTGTGGGTGCTGGTGTCTCGCTGTAGATTTGTGGAGGTTGCAACAATTCTCCCAACAACTCTGTATAGTATCTGTCTTAATTTGTTTTTCATGGCTCAATGGGGATTTTCTGCATTACATGGAAACTGATTAGTTTCTCACAAACGTTTGATGAATCATAGGTGAGGAGAAAGTAGGTCAAATTGGTACTGTGTCTGCTACTTGAAATGATTACAAAAACACAAAGAATAGATGCAAATTGCCCCTGTTTTATCCTTTGAACTAGTTTAAAACCCTGAATATAGATATTTTTTTTCCCGACCTTGTTCTTGTGCGTCCAGTGTTCGGCTGCTCTTGGGCCACCGTGTGTGACAGAATAAGGACAGAAGAACAGGTTGAGCTGTGGTGTCCTGTGGCTGCACACCGTTTTTAATGAGTCCCTTTGCAGCATGTGTTCAGTTGTCTCTAAATGCAGCTGGGGAACTGGGCTAAGATGATGTAGGCTACCTGTGGATTGACGCATATACCTGCAGTCCCGTGGCCCTGCAGCAGCACAGCCTCACTGAGCTGGAGAGACCTGCATGCTAGCTCCACTATCTCCAAGCAAACACGTGTATGCGGTTTGACTTGATATTTTTCATATTGTATATTAAAATGTGGACTTTTAATGTCCAGTAAAAAGTGCCAAGATAGTTTGCTGCTTAACAAGAGATAGTGAAGGGCTCATTGCCAACTGTAAGAAGAGTCAGACATGTATAGACCTGTATTTCTACTTAACCTGTGGGCTCATCAGGAAGATCTGTTAGTCAACATGGCTGTTTAAGAAGAGTAGGATGGGCTCAGCTAGATGTCATACTGCCTTTTGGTAACCTTTAAGGTGGGTCATGTGGTTGTATCATAATTGCAGGGCTGCAGAGCCCAAGATCACATATATGCCTATCAGCTGTATGTGTTCTTATCTCTTCTTATCTCAGCAGATGTTGACAGCTGATCTGAATGGGATGCCAAAACTGGAGAATTTCCATCAATGTCACCTTTTGCTTAGTAAAACAAGCTTTGTAGGTGTAGTAGGGACACAAAAGAAGGGATGAATATAAAATAAGGAGGTCAGAAAGGAGAATGGGGCATCAGTTAGTGCACATATGCATGTACCTTTTCTTGTGTAAAAGTGCATCAGCTCGTAGTCCAATAGTGTGACAGGAATGCTCCAGGGTCCGCCTTTCTGTGGTGAAAGATGGGGAGAGAAAATAGCCATGCGTTCTGCAGAAAGCTGCTAACCAGTGTGGATTTGCAGTGACCTGCATTTTGTAGCGACTGGACCAGATGGAGAAAGTTTCTATGAGTAGACGAAGAGAGGCAGAGAGAGAGAGAGGGAGAGTGGAAGGGTTTTAAAAATCATCAATTCCACAAACTCCTTGGTAACTTTCATTGCGGCAAGCAGAATTTATAGGCTTTATAAATAGATCCAGCTGTAATGATAGGGTACAAGTGAGGAAAAAGCAGTCCCAATGTTTAGGGATGGCCTACTTACAGTGCATTTGTTTGTTGTGCCTTAGTCTTCACCCAGCCGTCATTGCAAGGTCCAAACACATCAAGTCAAGATGATTGGGATCAAAGCTTGATTGTGATTATTGTGATTATACCAAACCTGCTTGTTTAGATTTTGATTATGGGCACAGTTATAAGCCAAGCAAAGTTTTAACTTAAGTATACAACTAAAGAATTTTCCACAGTGAAGTGAAAAGTGGTCTGTCAACATCATGAAAGGAAAATTTTAACCCACTTCTGGGCAGCTGGATTTCAGATGGCATTTAGGTGGAAATCTACATGTTACATTTTTGTTACTCAGTGTTTTGGGTTGTAACCCTCTGCCTTTCATCACATGCAAACGTATGCAGCATTAAGTGAGAGGCTGTCCTGTTATTTCAAACGGTTGCAGCTTTTTAAAAAAAAAATGAATGATACCCTCCGCTATTGATATTGATACATAGGTTTTAGTTCCAGCAGGGACTCCTGTGGTTGGAGATATATCCCAGGGAGGGAGAGCCTGCAACTCGCCAGCACAAAATGAGCAGCAGCCTGCAGAGGACCACCAAACAACAACATCTCGGCTACAACAACACAGGAACTGTCCACAGCGGATTATGACATCTTTTGCAAGATTCTACATTTCGTTCTCTTGTCAGACACATCTGGAAGCTACTTTCTCTTTGTCTTTTTCAAGCGTAGCATGTTTTATGCATCGATATTACTACTGCTCAACAACTAAGCCAGCTGGCTGCAAAAAAAAATCCAAAATTCAATCTGTGCTTAAAGCTCTGGTTTCAAGTTTGACGTATTGTGCTGAACTGGAGCCTCTCTCTCTCTCTCTCTCTCTCTCTCTCTCTCTCTCTCTCTCTGTCTCTCTCTCGTTCGCTACCCACCCCCTCAGCTGTACTGGTCACCCTCAGGAAGAGCACTGTGTGTGTGTGTGTGGATACAGATTGAGTAATTGATGGCTTTGGTGTGTACTATAGCCTCCCCCTCCATCCTCTCTGTGGTCACTGATCCTGTCCCTTGGCTCTGGATTATGGGTAGAGAGAGAAAGGGCACACCCTGAGGCTACATTTGCTGTTGCGCTTCACCGTGGCTCTGCTCCGAGGGGAACTTCAGACGAAGCTAACCAGGGTCAGACAGATGCGCCATGCCGAGTGTATCTATCATCATTATTATTTATCCATATGTCTATCTGTTTAGATCCCTGTTAGCTCCCTCTGCAGTTGTAGGAAGCAGAATCTATGCATTAGCTGCCAAAACTGTCAGAAAGTAGCTTTAAGGAAATCTGTTTTTTAGCTAAACTGGACATGCTGGTATTATTGTGATATCTAATACACTGCCTCCAACAAAAAGATTCAAATTGGCTCTCCTCTGCTCTAACTCGTCTCAACTGCTTCATTCTTTGCTATTGTCAAACCACAGATGTTCTTCTATTTCTGCCGTGTGTAACTGACTGTGAATTCCTCAATTGCTTTATGTAGTTAAAGTTATTTTAGGGATCTTAAGATTACCTCTTAAGAAACATGAATTCCTCTCTGGGTGACAGAGATAAAAATTGTGTAATGACATGGAAACTGAAGTTGAGACTAAAATCTATATTTGTGTTTACTCATCAAAACACCCTGCTGTGGTATCCAAAATTTGACACCATTAGACCGACCTCCTCCACATTTTCCCGGGTATAGCCTACGATATATTAATTAAAAATCATGTTGTACAGCTCAGACGGGTCACGGGAGTCTCCAAAATGTTGGATCATATAAGACACACATGATAACTATGAATGCGGCGGACAATGGATGGAATGGATGGATGATAACTATGATAACATAGCACCTCAAATCTAGTCAAGGCTTTTGCAGAGGTTGTGTTTTTCTTGGGATATGCTTTTCTCTCTCTGTCTTTGCTGAGCTGTCACATTGACGACGTCACGTCCATCAACTTTATCAAATGTTTCCCGAAAGGAAAACATTAACTATAGGCTACTATTGGAGTAACATTGAGAACTCAACCACATACATTTATTATTTAGGCATTAAATAAATTATATTTAATATTATATCAGACCCCTATATGAGCGCTTTGCAATTGATGGTAATGAAACTGATACCGTTGCCATTTTTAAGATACCGCGGGATTCTTTATTACTGTATTATGTTAGTGCCCAACCCTATCCCACACACACTGTGGAGATAACAAATGTGGGGGAGAAAAGAGATTTAACATCTGTAAAGAGGATGAATAAGCTTTGGCCACCAACATCCAAGTGTTATAGGCACAAGTATATTTGCACAAATTGGGCTGGACTTGTTTACATCTTGGTTTAAGAGTCATGGACAAGTCTGAGTAAATAGACCTCTAGTCGGTACCATTTTCTTACTACCAGCTTTTGAAATGACGTGAGGAAAAAGTGAATAATCTCAGCCAGGCAAGGCGGTGGAGGTGACAAAGCATTCCCATTATATGTGCCAGGGTAGAGGCAAGGCAATGTGTTACAGAGGACACTGGTTGTCGCAGTGTTGGACTGAATACACTCTTTCATCTCCTCACTTGAAGCGCATGATGTTTGTTTGCTGTTTTATTAGTTTTACGTGCGCTTCTGCCCTTCAAAATTGAAGTTTAATAACGCATTGTTAATGTGACAATGTCAAAAGTCCACCTTAACAAAAGAGGGTAGGGTGTTAACTCCACTTCACGCACATTGTAGCCTCGAGTATTGTCTGATCAGGATATTTGTGTTCATGTGAATACAGCCATGAACACAAACAACAATTTGTGTCCAGCATAAGAGTCGAACTCTTGCGTACAGACTGTAGCTCAGTCTCACCCAATGGATGCCTGAAGCCAGGGCTGTGGAGAGTGACAAGAGAAGTGAAAGAAGAAGAAGAAAAAAAATCAATGCACAAAAGAGAAGAAACGAGGGAGGCACAGATGGGAAAGAGATGGAAAGAAAGAGACGAAGTGAGGGCAGAGGGAAAGAGAGACGGAGCAGGAACAGTAGACCTTGGCTCTATGCTCTGCGTTGGCCCGGCTCGACTCTGCTCTGTTTGTTTTTGCTCTATTTTTACCGTGCAGTCTGACTCTGGTCACTGATGAATGACTCCATATGTAAGTTACATTTCATCTGACAGAAATCATTCACAATTTCTGGTTCAGGTGAAAGAGGAGGAGTGTTAAAACACATGTTATAGTAATTGGAGTAATAGTTGTGTCTTTTAGAAAACATCTGTAGCAGTGTGTGGTTCCTCTTAATAATTCATTTTTATATATGATATCATCCATCATTTGTTTTGTTCTTTTCTCTTTTTACTGTCCGGTTCACTTGATTTAAAACAATGTAGATGGATAGAACAAAGTCGCCCTAAATCAACAAATGATCCTTTTTAAGATGCTTATCATGGACACGTTGCTGTGTGAATCTGCCAGCCCACCCAAACATCATCAGGACGCACCACAGGAAAGATGTTTTCAACAGATTACACTATCTGCTCTAAATATAATCTTAGATTATGCTTTTTTTCCTCCCGTTGTTGCGCCTTTCATTATACATCCCTCTTCTTAGGCCCTTTGTAGTTATCCCTCCTGCTGCTCTCTGTCCTGCTTTTAAGTTCCAACTGAGGCTCAAGCATGTATAAAGTGTAACATTACACACACTGAGTTTATTCCCAGTAGGTTGGGGGTAGTGTTTGTTTGTGTTTTGATGTTGGTGTTTACGACACAGGTTTTTTACATTGTATCCATCTGTGTGGGCAATTTTATTTTATAAGGGATCAAAGTAGTGTCTCAGTATATGTGTGGCACGTGTAATCGGTGGCAGTGGCAGGGGATTTTAAATAAGTATGAACTTGGTGCAGTGACTATTCTGGTGTTACAATGGAGTCATGTGTTTGGGGAAGTGTTTTTGGAGCAGGCTAGCCCACATGAGTGAGCGTGTACAATAATCCCCTCTGTCTGCCTCCTTCCCCTTGCTTCCTTTTCTCGTCTTCCTGATTTCTGCCTGCAGCTGCCCCACATGTCCAGATGGTGCACTGTATGTTTGTGTGTGTGTGTGTGTGTGTGTGTGTGTGTGTTTTATCACACTCTGGGAGGAAGTGTTTCCTTAAATGGAGACTGTCCTTTAATCATCGCTCTCTAAAATGATTGCATATGCAGTGGATGGACCCAGTAACACCAACAGCTGCACAATGCATCCCAGTACAGTAGCCACACTGTGAGAAAAATGGTCATCAACCATTGTTCGCAAGAACCTACCTTTACAAAGTCATTACATTTTTGTTTACAGGGAAGGTGGAAAACAACAAAGACAAAAGAAGCGCAAGAAACAATTACAGACTCTCCAAGTAATCTGTCAATCATTTGGTCTGAATGTCAGGAAATTATGATTAATGCCTATTTTACTCTTAAAAATTCCAAGTTGACATAGTCGTAATGTTTCAAATTGAATCTGACCCAAACTCAGTAATACCAATTATTAGAGAATGCAGAGGACATTAGTATTTTTGCCTTAAAGAAGGATTAACTGAAAAACTGTGGTTGATTTATTTTCTGATGATGATAAGGTGCTTCAGCAAATTGTTTTAGCCTTAAATAATCTTAAATTAGATTTTTTGAGGATAATGTTATGTCTTGCTTGTGTTTATGTTGTTTTATCTCCAACCTAAATATCTATAATATTAAAGAAGGACGTATCTCCCTATTTCCATCAGCGGTGACGCCACCAACAAGTGAGGATCAGACTGAGCAGAGACTTCTGGGTTGCATTAAGTCCGACATGCTATGGCCTCAATAGTCTGGTGTATTTCATGTGGACGCTGCTGCTTTGAATCTGGAGGTTCAGCTCATCACACTGATTGAAAACATAAATTTCTCGTCACCGTCGTCGTTGCTATGCATCGTGTTATCCCTGCATTAACCTCTGGCTGAAGGAACCTTGGGACTTGAGTCTTTTTGCGAGGCAGATCTCCAAGGCTGGGATTTTATTTGAGGAGAATTTGCATACATGTTTGCATGTGAACGTGACTTTGCTCTGGCGCCGCATTCCTCAACAGTTTCAGTTTGCTGAAATATTAAGTATTCAATATTTTCTGATTCATCCAAGAATGTTTGGATGACTTCTCCGCTCTGCTCACGGGCGCTTGCCGTCTGGTCCGACTGACTGGGTGGCAGCACAGTAAAAAGGGCTTTATATGTAAATCAAAAACACCAGGGCATTGCCATTTTATGGTAAGCAGAATTCCCTAAAGATTGAACTTCTCTGCTCTCCTTTACTCAGTGTGACTTGGCATCTGGACTGTGTTAAAGAAGCAGTGCCAAATGTTAGGCGGCGGGGGAAAGGAAGGGGGTGACCAGCAGGGGGTCGAAGGGGAGGTATTGGAGGGCAGCGTTGGGGGGAGCTGGGAGTTAGGGGGAAGGTGGGGGGGGGTTCTTTGAAAGACAGTGGTATGATAGGAGAGATGGAGGGAAAGAGGTGCAGTTAAGGAAGCAGTTAAAACCCCAGTGTTAGAGCAGAGTCGTACGGGTGGCGGGACACGGGGGAGTAGTGTAAGGCTGTACCTGGGCCTCCTGGATTACTGACCTGCTGTGAAATGTACATGAAGCAGGAGTTCATAAAGCTGCATGTGGCTGAAACCCATGTAGCATCGCCTGGAGCCACAGCAGAAACAGACCGACACGCGGAGGTCTGAGAGGGGCGATGATGTAGCTACGATTTCAAGTTGTTTTGAATCGGCTCGTCCCACTTATCCGGAGTCAGCCCCCCAGCTGTTAAAGTTTTCCCCCCTCTCGCTTGACTGGGGATGATCCATGTGTGATACGGGGGTCATACCTACCTCCGAGCGATAGCCCAACCAACAGCAATCTGCTGTTGGTCAATACATGACTCAGACACATGATATTGGGAGTGGTGGATCAATGCGGCGCTCTCAGATGACCATGGTAGAATTGATTCTACCACTGCCCATCACAGTTGTGGTAATTTATTGTGACAGACAGCTGGCAAGCTTGATCTCAGTTATGGATTGAGAAACTATTTGTGAAAGTTGAAATTTTGTCATTCCCCATTTATGATCTCTGTTAATGTCTTTCTCTATTTAATATGTGTGTTATTTCCAGCAGAAAAGAAGCCATGATGACCATGAGCTTGGGCTCCATATTGAATGAATAGGGTAATATCAACAAGTCAAAGACTGGATCCCTGCGGCTCCTCGCTCCTTTATCCTCTTCTTTAGACGGAGGCAGCAGATGCTCCTCAGCTCTGGTTTTATTGTTTGTGGCTGGCCAGCCTGGGAGCTGACTTAAAGACAGGGGGGAGGAGATGAGCTTTTAGTGCCCTTTTTTTTCTTCTTCTTTTTTCCTTCACTCTCTCTTCACAGCTCTCTCTCTCGATCTGCGTTTGTCTCATTGAGCCCAGTTGGTGTCTGCTGGATGAGTTAATTCCCTGATTGAGGTTTTTGGTCCCGTTAAACAAAAGGCTGCAGTTTTCAATAGGCCACATGGCTGAAGTGGGAGGGGCTCTGATCCATTCACAGCCATTTTGGATGCATCTGCACTTCCTATAGAGGCTCAAACCCAGAGGCTGATTTACCACCACTCAGCAGCAATGGAAACAATCTCTCTATCACACAGGTCCCTAGTGCTTTTACGAATCCTTAGAGAATACACACACACTCACATGAGCTGAAAGCTTCAGAGAGTGCACACTGGATCTGTACTTCCCTTGCCTCTGCTTCTCATTGTGCCCAGAGGACAATGCAGCCTGCTTTGGCGAAGAGCCAGGCCCTCTCATCTCTATTAGGTCATGCAGACAGAGTTGTAGTGGTGATGGATACCCCAGCTCCACTTTCTGCGCTGAAGAGGAACGGAGCTCGGTCTACATCGCTGCTGCACCCTGGAAAGAGTTAAGGTGGATCTGGAAAACTTTGAAATGTTTGAAATCTAGTGTAAAAACAAAGTGATTGCATTTAACTTGAACACAGATGTTCAAATGGTTAACCTCCTCAGCCCCACAAAGCCTTTGCCTGGTCCATCATTACAAGCACATGTTGCTGGAACAAGCGTAGACTAAACCCACCAAGCTTTATTTAAATTCTAGTCATGGTCTCAAGACTTCCAAGGATATAAGAACTTCAAAAAAAAATGGCAGATTGGATTTGAATAATTCATCTATCAAAAAGGATTGACGTCAACAAAGTCCTGGACCAAGCTATATAGTGCATAGTTCGATTCTGATATTTGTCCAGGCTACACTTCTTGCACCAAACTTGCTCATCTGGTTGTGAGTCAAAATCAGAAATATCTTCTTTACCACACAGGATACACTCCCATGACGGGGAGTGTAGCCTTGATTTCACTCACTGCTGTTGTACTGTTAGGAAAAAGGTAAAGGACAGTGTTTGTTAGAATAAAATAGTGCGCCGCCTACAGAGTGCGCCTACTGTTTTGTCGCTTTCTGTTTCACTCCACTGACCTGAGGCTGTGGGGTCATACAGTGCACACTCTTAACTGTGCTTGTATGCTTGAATGCAATTAGCGGTTGTTAAAATGTAGTGCTAAGGAAAATGTTCATTAAATGATAAACCATTTACTTACCCACCTCACACAATTATATGAAAAAAAAAAGCTACTATGCCTTTAAAATACTGCATGTGAGCACAGGGAGTCGGTGAGAAGCAAACAGATAAAGGCTTGCTGACTCTAGGAGACTCGAGGTAACGATGATGTCAGACACAGTCACGCATTGACTGTACACACTGCAGCCATATGCCTTCTGTGGTTTTATTGTGTTGAATAGTTCTGGGATTTGATTGATCCATGCCGTCTCATGCATGAAACTTTGAGGTGACTGCATCTCAGGTGGTTTACCATGAATCTCAGGGGTTGGTGGTTCAATCAATACTCAGCTTTCCACATCTGTGGTGTCTTCTCCTTGAGACGACGTTGAATCCTGATTTTCTTTTCCAGTGTGCATGTGTGAATTGGCTTCTGCCTGATTAAATCTAATAGTATTCTTGCAGAGCCACATTTTCTTTGTTGATTAATCTGTGAGACATTCAAAAATCAGATAATAGTTAAACTGCCCATTATAATTTCCCAACACTCAAAGTAGCATTTCGAAATAACTTATTTGGTCTGACTTACATTTCAGATATATCCTCACAATCACATACACACTTAAATCATAGCACATAATCTTTCATCAGTATTTTACTACTTGTCCTCTCTGGCTGATACTTGTATAATTAGGTAAATATTGAGCAGATAAACCGACCAAACTAACGGAATAATTGCATATTCTCTACATAAACATCGGTAGAAGTAAACTGTCTGTTAAAAGGTATTTTGTAGTTTGTATTGTTACAGTATTTGATTCAACAAGGGACTGTAACAGCCTGCTTTGCCCCCTCACTTCTTCCATTGTCAGACTAGTCCAGCCCATGTTGGGAGCTGCTTGTGGGCCTGACTCATGAGATTTAGTCGTCTGTGATGCTGCAGAGGAATGCTGGGAGTCACCATATCTCTGCTCCGCACACACACTGTTGACATCATAACGTGCTTCCTTTTGGTTCACCTCCTTCTCTGTGTGTGTGAGAGAGACATAAAACTGTGTAGAGATGTGCGGACTGAGACAGAGTTGACATTAGTGAGAAACGGAGAGAATTTTCCAGCCGGAGTTCATTGACCCTGAATGTGTCACTGGGTCATTCACTTCCTGCCAGATCATAGTCAGTCGGTGGTGTTTCAGCACTGACTAGCTGCTCTGTTTACACAGCCCATGTACATGTGAATGAGTGTGTGTCAGCCTTGGGAGGTCCATTAAGGAGAAAATTTACTGTGTGTAGTGTAGACTAAGAGCATAACACTCAAGGCTTTCACACATCTAAGTTAGATCATAAACACTACAACTACTGGCCATATAAAGGCAAAATATTTCTTTTCTCTCCACTAATTGGCACTGTAGACTTACCATGGCTCCTCCTCTTCCTTCATCCTCTCTGGGTGGAGCCTTTTTGCCCTTTTCTTTGAGGGTGGATGAGGAAGATGAAGTAGGAGCTGGGAGAGGAGAGGAGAGAGTGAGTAAGACCTGGATGGCTTAATTTGTCAATGATTGTCAAACAACTCCCTCTCATAACCACATTTCAGCTGCAGTTATAATGAAGTTGGACAAGTGCTTCTTGTATGCAGCTGATTTTTGTTTTTTTCCCCTCCTCCTAATTTGGCAGTGGGCTAGGGTGTGTGGCGCTGACACGCGCACCGGCGAAGTGAAACAATTACCTGCAGATCACCTGAGTTGACATGAACTCCGCTCGCAGTTACCGAATCAGAGCAATAAAACTGTCAGAGTAAAAAGCTAAATATTTATCGACAACCTGTTCAAATAAATAGAAAGACTAAAGCCTCGTGATGGACACATTTTAGAGCTGATGTATGGTAGAAAAAAGACGACAACAAAAAAACTAAGTAAATCAAATCAAAATGTGTATTAGTGAACTGTTTCACCCTTAATGAACATTAAAATGAACTCACGGCATCCTCCCAAACTGAACACGTTCTCTGGTTTCTTCAGGACTCAGTCAGGATGCTGCTTGAACTGGCAGCATCAGCAAAAAGTACATATCGAATTGAAATATCGAGAATCGATCAATATGGGAAAAATATATTGTGATAAAGTTTTTTTGCCATATTGCCCAGCCCTACAGTGGGCTACACTATCTTTTAAAACTGTGCCCGTCTGAACTGAAGCAAATGGAATTGTCCATAACTTATGGCTCAGTGAGATATTGACCCCCAGACAACTGTGTGTAATAGTGTAATAGTCCCCCCCACCATGCAGCAGAGGATTGAAGATCACTGCAGCAGTCTGGACATGACCATGTGTGGTCGAAACCAAAATAAATGAGGAAGCACTGAACCTAATTCATCAGAATGGGACGTTAATTGTGCTCAGTTCATTATCTCTTGTGTTGATGAATCAGCTGAGTAACCTTTCTGTGTGTAGACCAACTTTACATTTATTTTCCTGATGGCCGTACAGTGGATTTAATTTGCTGAAAAGCCTGTTCTCCTTTACTGGATAATTAGGGGGTTAGGTGGGATGAAGTTAACAGGGATGAGTGGTGCCTCTTTTTTTAAAAAAAAAAAACGTCTGGTTTAAGGAGCTTGTTAGCTGTTAATACCTCCTCCTGCCTACAGGAGCTAAAACGGGCCCTCAACCCTTCAGCTGCTCTAGTGTCTCCTCTCCGCCCCCGATGAACCAGTGAAGTGCCAGCCTAATAAGCCTACGCAGAGCAGACAACCCTGGGTCTTATCTGAGGAATGCCGGGCATCCTCACAGAGGATCTCCTCTACACGCAGGAAACAGAATTATCTCAAAAGCCTCCGTCTCCTTTGATTGTCCCCTGGGACCTCCCTCTTTTTCTGTCTCACTTTTAGATGTTTACCTTTCTCACTCTCTGCCTCTCCCTCGCCGTTGCCTTCCTCTCTTTTCCTTTGTTCAGTTTTCTCTCTGTCGCTACCGTTTTATTCAAGCTTTTTTTTTCTCTCTCTCCCCGTCCGCCTTCTCTGCACAGCGACATAAATTGAGATAAAATGCTTCATGTTCACACACAGATACTGTAGCTTTGTGTTTTGCCCTTTTGAAACTAGTTGATAGAGCAGCTCGGGAGTTAAAGGGACAGATTTAAACCAGACAGAGGCCATGATGGAGGATAATGATGATGCTGTCTTTTGTGGTCGCTGCAGTATTGCATGCCTTGGCGTTTTACTGGCTTGCATGTTTTTGGGACTGTGGTCAGCTAGCCTGGCAAAGGTACAAGCTCATGAGTCTCAAGTTGCTCTATTTTTCCTCTAATTCTCTCCCCTGACCTAAATGATTCCAGAGTTGGCTTTGTCAAGATATCCCTGTTGTGCAGTTTTGTATTTGATTCATTCATAGTACAACTTCCTGTTGTTGCTTTTTATGAGTAATTACAAACAGAAACTCTGAAGATTGACAGTGCTCAAATATGCATCATGAAGACAAAAGGGAAACAGTATCTGACACAGGCTTGGACAATACAATCGAGTGGAAAACCAGTTATCTGCATTTATCTCAGATGGGTATGGTTTGTTAAGCAAAGATGCTTTTGATGATTGAAACAATTGGTACTGTGTTGTTATTGTTTAGTCATCTAATGTTGCCATGGTTAAACAGTTGAGGAAGACACAAAACATTATCTTTGACACCATCACTCACAGATATTTTTTCACACGATCTAAATGAGCTGGCCTCTTATCTAAGCTGAAAGATTCATTTGTGAAATGGCTTTCACAGAACACACAAGTACAATAAGTTGTATCAGTCACTGGAAAGTTTGAGTGAAAATAAACCTTGTAATGGAGAAACAGAAAGCTTGATTTCATAATGCATGTAGTCGTCTTCAGGACCCTCTCTTCCCGAGGCTTGCTTATTTTGGGCATATCTGGGACTATAATGTTTCTTATTTTTCAGGTTGAGAAAATAAACCGTCTCTGCTCAAATGGTAAAAGTGATAAACTGTAGGCTTACGGGACTCGACCCTGGATCAGGTTACCAAAGCATTGCAGTCTGCCTGCCATACAGTGATTTAAACCAGGTTCCTGTTTCCCCAAAGGGGGCTTACAGTTTACACAGCATGCATTACTGATGCAAAGCCACACTACACGATCCATCTTTAGAACAAACGCTACCCAGCTGCTGTCTCTCTCATGCACATGCAACTGTAGATCACTATTCTGCATCACACACAGCATTAACCTGGGTCGTCTTCCTTTGGCCTGTGCTGCAGTTTGATGTTAGCCTGAATCTGAACTGAAACACCTCAGCACTGCTTCAAAGAGTTGACTTGAAACCAACCGGAGGTGAGGACCGGGGTTTCTGTTAAACTGTGATGATGTAAAACTGTCATCATGTCAGTCTGACCAAGTAACCACTAGCAACTGACGCTGTCAGTAATTTTGGTGTGGGGTGAAGTGAACTTGCAGTTGTACAAAGAGGTATGGTTGTACAACGATTTTCAGTGCAAATTACAGAGCAGTGGTAGCCATACATGGTTTTCTACAGACATTAACTAGTGCACAGTAGATTGTGGTGTGGAAAGCTGCTACACTTGTCTGGAACCAACTGTTCTTTTTGTTTCGTGTGCACGCTGCAGATATCTATACCGTTGTAAATCAGCTAATTTCTTCAAGCTTTATTGTCTTCACGACAAGAACAAGAGACAATTTTAGCACAAACATGTGGTGTCAGTTGAAGATCACCATGTGTTGAACTTCTCCATTGACGTTAGAGCATGTGAAAGTTGTAACTGACTCTATTTTCTATTCCTTGTTTGATAAAACCCTGCTCAGGCTGCTAAAAACAGGTCGTAGCCTACCTCACAGAAGAAACGCCCACATAAGGTCTCATTCATGAAACATGAGCAGAATGAAGTTGTGTGTAAACTGTGTGCAGATGGAAATTAAAGTGCATTTCTGCATTCATCTACGATCTTTTCATAGCTACTAACAAAATCTACACCTGCTTTAAATTTAGGAATGCACATAAATATTGCTTGTCACTGTTGGAAATTACAATTTTAATTTGTATTGCTCTCTGCTATGTACACAATACACAGATGCCTTTGAAACACGTAATTTAAACATGGCAAACACTTAGAAATATTTGGAGAGAGAGAGAGAGAGATTTTAGGGATCAGACATGCACATACGCATCAAGCCTCAATCTAATGATGCGAACCAGGAAACACTTTACATAAGGGTTATAAGTTATAAGTAAGAATGTATCCTGCCTATACAACTTCATGTGTTGATGCCAGCGATGCGCTCCTCTGTGGCAGACAGCTGAGGCTGTGAAGAGCATCCTCCTCCTGTGGCTGTTGTAGTTCTTATGTGTGTTTTGTGTATTTTTGTTTTTTTTTCAATGTTTCATAATTCGAACTGTTTTCGCTTTACTTCTTCAATGGTTCTTTAAACCAACGAGGACACTTTACTCACTACATCTGTTACCTCCTTCCAGGCCTTCGATTCACCTGTCCCAGGCCCAGCCACACCACCACTAGCAGATGAAAATCAAATATTTTTCTTTACTCCCCGATCCCGATCTTTTTTCTCTCTTTCTCCCTTTTTGCATGATGATCACAGGCGGACAGGATGCACCTGCCTCCTTACAGTATATGGTGGTCATGTATCCTTATATGACTATTCATGGGCTGGGATTTGCTAATTACTGATCACCGGGAGCGCGCTCTCAATTTAGGATGGGTTGGCAATGGGCATTCATTGATCTTATTTTATCGTAGGTTTTTAGTCGCGTGGGCTTCATGTGCAAATCTTCACACAGATCTTTTTTATGAATGAGAGACCCATACTGTGGAGAGTTAAAATTATTCTAAGTCCAAAGTGCATCAGCTCATTTTAGTGATAAATACTTTATCAACCAAAATGGACGTTGAGTGGTTTGTATTAGTGTGCATGATGCGTTATTGTCCATCTCTCCTTTTAAACCGCGCTGCACTTAAAGGGCCTTTATGACCCCAGTTAATTTTACGGCATGGATGACTGTCTTGTGATTCAGCAGTACAACATTCATCCTTTTAGTTTTTTGTAACTTAGTTCATAAAAGAGTCTGTTACATCCTCAAGGCAGTTGCACCTCAGCGAGGAAATGAGTGATATCCATAGTAAGGGCTCAACAAATCTCTGTGTTCTGGGTTAATGGCCTGCTCAGGGCTACGTGGTGTTTTAAGACCTTTGGCACCAGGACTCGGTCAGGAAAAGAAAATGGAGTTATTCTTGGACGGAGGGACAGTTGTTGTGGTGAGGAGTCGCTAAACACTTTATCCTGCTGTTGAGTCCTACGTCATAGATCAATGTAGGTGTCTTGTGTGAGAGTGAATAGTGTGCAGTCATTACACTATTTGAGGTTTACCCCTCAGTGTGGTCTGTATTTGCCATTTGTTTGCAGTCATTGAGCGGAAGAGTTCGATTTCTGCGCAGCGTCTGCAGCTGCAACTTACGGTAAAGTTTCAGTGGCGAACCTAAGTGCTTGATGTGATGACAGCGTGCCGCAGTGTTATGAAATACCATCATTGCCACAACTGATGCACATGTCTGGGCCATGTACACAGGCGTGTGTGTAGCAACAGGAATACAGCTCTTTGTTTCTTTCCAAATTAAAGTACAGTTTAATTTCATTTGACCTTATGACTCAAGCATATTTTTAGATGTGAGGAAAACCATAAACTGGAACTAGGCTGCATGAACTCCTATTTAAACTCTGGCTTTCTGTCAGGGAAATATAATCAAATTAAAATATCTTGAAGTTTGCCTCAATTTCAGATTATTTACCATCTGAAAATGTTTTGTTATGTCCCATATCATGGTGCTATCTTTTCCAAAATATTTTTTCCTTGACATTTTTAGTGTCTTTTCTCCTCTGGCCTCACATCACATACTGAGAGTAAACAATTCTTGTTTCAACATCAGCTGAGAAAAGACTTGTTCCTACAACTAAACATCAAAATGTTGAGGTATTAATTCAACAAGTTGATGGTTGAGATAAGATATGATTGCACAATGCACACACATGATTTAGGCGTCGTCTCAGGTCTTTTGAGTGATTATTCCCCATGCAGATACGGAAATGTTTTTGTCCAAGCAGATTTGTTCTTATCATAATTTTTTTCTGATTTGTCAGCCACAAAGATGGACAGCACTTCCAAATGATAACCATTACAATCACCAGCAGTGTACTTGTGTTTTGTGAATTAAAAAACACAAATGATTCATATGTTAATCTTGTGGTACGTAGCTATCGTTTGCAGCCAATGAAATTAATACATTTGACGGATCATCGACACCTTTTTGTGTA
Source organism: Trachurus japonicus (assembly GCF_045865225.1). NCBI lineage: Eukaryota > Metazoa > Chordata > Actinopteri > Carangiformes > Carangidae > Trachurus > Trachurus japonicus. The sequence continues at coordinate 16,444,798 of NC_140910.1, forward strand.
ATCTGTAATCTCTGGAGTCAAAGTGGCACTTTGACATCCCTTATTTTAGTTGTTGTACAGCATGAGGTGCTGCTGATGTCATTTCTAACCTTCCAGTTTGTGTTGTCTCACTTGATTTGTCACATGATAATTCTGATTCATGATTAAAGGGAAAGAGGCCACAGCCATTTTCAGCCAAGTAAATAACTGACTTTCACCAGGCTGTACAGATGATCTGTTGCTTATTTATCTGTTGCCTATCAAACTGTTACATTTACCGACCTGGGCCTCTTTTCCATGATAATCAGATACACATCTCTGTAGCAAAGTTGCATCGTGTGCAGAATCTAAAATGCAGAAGGTCCGATACCAAGGATGGGCTTCCCATGTGGTTTTAGACTTTGTTTGAAAATCAACTATTTTGTTTGAATTTTAAAATGGTTGTTCAGAGCTGCAGTGACGCTTTGTTTAGCCTTTTAGAAAGCTGCAATTCTTTATATTGGAAACTGTTCACTATCGAGGCTCTCTTGCTGTGTTTTTACTGGCAGTGCACCAGAGCTGAGTGTTTATTAGAATTGGATAGATGATTATTGGCATGACAGTCAGTCTTCTCCCTTTCATCACAGATGTTTTAACTGTAAACTGACTGATGTTTCCCTTTTACCATGGTTCAGTGTCGATAGTCATCAGTGTGCAATGCATCATCCAGGTGAAAGCAACCCGCATGGATTAATCAACCTGTCATCTCCTCCTCCTGTCAGGTGCTGCGTGGTGAGAGGGAAGCAGTGGGTGCGGCATGCTGAGGCCACTCCCCCGGGCCCAGGATGAGTGTCAGAGATGGCGCTGCCACCGTGGCAACGAATGCAGGTGGAGGAGGGGGAGGCGGGCCAGCTAACCCCAATGATCAAGATGGCCGCTCATATATTCTCCAGATCTACCCACGGCTGGCTTCCCAGTCTACCACCTGCTGCAACCTCAAGTGAGTGTTCACAGAGTTACCATTAAATTAATGTTAAATTAGCATTAACAGTTTTTTTTTTTTTTAGCAGCGATGATGTTGAAAAAGATCACTTCATTTAAACTCCAAATGTATTAAATAAAGAAACTACTGGCTAACAGGCCATTAATTACGTGATAATGTCAAGAAATAGCCTAGAAATAACAATTAATTGTGTCATAAAATAGCCTAGAAATAATTTCATAATAATCTTAGAAACATAGCCAAGAAGTAACGATTGATTGCGTAGAAATAGCCCTGATTCATTCAATTTTCAATTTTAAGGACTTGGTTGAGAAAAATTCTGACCTTTCCCGAAAAATTCAAAGCATGAAAAGCATGTATAATCTTTTGCTTTTATGAAAAACATGACATTACTATGAAATTGACCGTTATTTCTTGGTTGTTTCTTAGTTATTTCTTGAAATTTCTACGCAATTAATTGTTATTTCTTGACATTATCACATAATTAACGCCCTGTAAATTAAAGCGTTACCAACTATTGTAAGACAGCACTTATCAAACTTAATGATTATTTTATCCACTACTCAGGGTGCAGAAGGATGCAACAGCTGCCTCTGTGATCTCGGACGCTGCCACGACACTGGGGCTGGACCCTGGTCGTATGTACGTGCTGGCGGAGGTGAAGGAATCTGGTGGGGAGGAGTGGGTGCTGGAGGCAGGAGACCTGCCGGTACAGAGGGTTCTGCTGTGGCCTCGGAAAGCCCAGGAGCAACACCCCCAGAGCCTCGGCTTTTACTTCTTACTACAGGTAGAGTCGACAGCACTCCGTCTCTATCTCTTCTGTCAGATGTGGTAGACGTGGACCGCTAAGAGAAGGCCTCCCACGGTCTGACTATTGCATTCTGCTTCCTTCTGCTCTCTCTTCCTCTTTGTTGCAGTTTTCAGTGAGAGACAAAAACAAGTTTTCAGCCTAGGCAACATGTTAAACACAGATGTTTGAAAACTTAAACAAAAAAGGAAGGTAAAACTGTTTCATGCAAAATGTTTCCCAATATCTTGCCACCCTTCTAGGGACAGTGTTACAGGAGCACCACCCCTGCATGTTAGGTATCATTTGGGCTTGTCCCAGAATATTTTAATATTGTGCTCAGTTAACTGTTTTACAATTTGTATTGTCCTTTGCTTTGCCCTGATCCAGGAGAGGAACCATGATGGCTCTATCCATTATGTCCACCTCCCATCTGTGCAGAAGGAGCAGGAGGCTCAGCGGCTCGCTGCCAGGGGCTTCCTTCCACCTCCACAGGATGACTTTGCAGACCTCTGCAACCTCCCTGTCCTCAATGAGGACAGGATATTAAATAACCTGCGCACACGCTTTTACAAGAAAAAGATCTACACCTATGCAGGCAGCATCCTCATCGCCATTAACCCCTTCAAGTTCCTGCCCATCTACAACCCTAAATACGTCAAGATGTACGAGAACCACCAGCTGGGCAAACTGGAGCCTCATATTTTCGCTATTGCGGATGTGGCCTATTACGCCATGCTCAGGAAGAGGGTCAACCAGTGCATTGTCATCTCTGGGGAAAGTGGCTCAGGCAAGACCCAGAGTACCAACTTCCTGATCCACTGCCTGACTGCCCTCAGCCAGAAGGGCTACGCCAGCGGGGTGGAGAGGACCATCCTGGGGGCCGGACCAGTCCTAGAGGTAAGATGACAAGTCTGAGACAGTGGGGTTGGGCGCCTGGCTGTCGCAGCTTGGAAATAGGTTGGAAGTTAACATGGTGAACGGGTGAACATCTTGATGGGCTGAGTTTCAGTCAACATTTCACATTTGTTCTGTTGTCTATAAACAGACTAAGAAAAACAAATAAGAATAAGAAATCCATGCGTGTTAAACCTCTGTGCCACAGTGAGTAGGCAATCAGATAAATTGGCTTACTAAGGAGACAGCAAAAACACCGCCATGATGTAATGAATATGCAGATTAGCGGATATCATTATCTAGCATTTCTAGCATATCTAACATTTACCAACTTTTTACCACTTTCTAGTGGTTGAAACAGCAACGTCACACCAGTTTTCAACTGTCATCCACAGTGTTCAGTATTTGTTCTGCAGTGCATTTTGACTGAACTAAAAGGCAGTGCTCTTTTAATAAGTCATGGTCAGCACACACACACACACACACACACACACACACACACACACACACTGGATAGGGACAGTACTTATTAAACATTATATGAAAGTATCAGATCCCATTCTGTACTGAGCAAATGTTTTTTCAGGCTGTGACCTCGAATTGCTTTTTCGTCCTAAACTGACGTATTGCAGTCTGTGTAAAGTGTAAAGACTATTATAACAAGACTACGGGTTTACCCAGAAAGAAGAAATGAAAAAGGCGATGGGAAGTTGCGACATTAACCCTTTCATGTGGCCCCTTGTCTTTGAAAAGGCTGTGGGAATCCAGAAACGTTTCTTGGTTCTGTCTACAAACTTTTTAACAAACACTGATGCCGTGCTGTGTGTTGTACGTGTAATGCAAGCTCTAATCTTGATTCTTTTTTTTTTTGTCTAACTAATTGTATTACATTAGTTATGTACATTTTTGACCATTTAAAATAAGAACAACTTGAATTTCATTTGGAGCAGTTGTTGACCAGACACCGGCATTTCTTTGGTGCCGTTTTGGTCAGGTGACTGCGCTCCTCTTCCTGCTTTCTCCTCTGAGAAATTAGATGCTTGTACTAACTTGCTCTTTGCAACCGCTGACAGGACAGAATAAACCAAAGCTACTTCCAAACTGAAACTGAAATGTTTCTGTTAGTTATAGCCAGTGAGGAATATATTGATGAATTATTTATTTTGTTGAATATTTGTATAAGGCCTATATTTTGTTTTTTTGAGTCATAGTCTGTTTGCTAGGTGGCCTGACTTAACCAGGGTGAACTGTTGTCTGATACACCAGAAAAGGCAGGCAGCGCTGACCACATTAAATTAATTAATTGTGTTAACTCTTTCACATACACACAACAAAGAGCAGGGCAGGCATATGGAAACAGATACTGTGGAGGACGGCCGCTACCAGTGAGTAAAGTCATCTGTCTTTGTAGAGTTAAATACCCAGTGCTCATTGCAAACTGCAGCTTTCTGTGTTTGGTGACAAAAGAGGAGCATACAAATATGCAGACAAGTAGACATCTGTTAGCTTTTACATTGTTTAAAAAGGAATGGTTGCATTATTACACAGTATTGTTTTTGCCTGAGTTTAATCCCCGAGCTACGTGGCAAAGAACAGAGTTGACTTCGTTTTATTTATTTTTTATCCCTGTAATGAAAACGGGGTCTCCTCCACTTTCACATATGGAAGAATTTACCTCTGGTCAGACCTCAAGCAAGGGTTATTATTGTGAGGTCATTTTGTACCATTCACATCTCCTCCACTCTCTTATCACTACATTGTGTGTGTGTGTGTGGTGTGTCACATTGTACTCTGCAGGACTCCATCAGTGGAGGTTTAACTCAACTTATACTGCATATCTTCATCGCTGTGGACTATTTGTTCTGCCTCTACAGTGATACGCTTAATGTTTTGTGTTAGTGGTGACCTGGGTGGCATGAGAGCGTGTCACTCCAGGCTATATTATGTTTTAGAGTGAGTGCTTCCTGTGAGCGATGTAATCTAGACGCATGTTTGTGATTTGAGATATATGGAGTGACCAGAGATGGAAAAAAAGATAAAATGCAATTCTGCCTGGGACCCTCCTCTATCTCTGCACGACCAAATGTAGAAAAAAACAAAAACAGAAATCCAAGTACTGAGTCTCTGTTTAATAGCCCTCCTTGGAGTGGGGGAACTAACTACTCTCCAGCTAATCTGGAAGTAAATCTCTACATATTTCTCTGTTTTATTTCACAGAAGTGTGGCTAAAAATAGCCTTTTAGCCAGAAAAGCCCTACGTGGAATGTGGTTTATTCAAAGTCCTAAACGGTGCTGAAAAGTGAAAAACCTCTGATCTGTAAAAAAAAAAAGTTCAGTGGAGCACACAATATACTTGGGAACAGAAAACACGAAACAGAAGTTTGATGAGAATTGGCCACGAGGCAGTTGGCATGAGCATTTATGACGAGAACACAGGGTGGGCAGCTACATTAAGTTGCGGCCGTGGCGTATCCATCTATCATCTGTCACGTCCCGATCAGCTCCACACACCCCCACCTCCCCTCCCCCTGAGTCAGTACTGGAGCTTTCACTCACAGAACTGCTGCTCCCTTTTGAAGATGCATGTGAATAAGCTGCGTCTGACTCTGAAAGCGTTGGTCCCTTGATGTGTGTCAGTCTGTCAGAGTCTTTGGTTCCAGATGGCTGATGGAGGGAAGAAGGAGGGAGGTGATGGAGAGATTTTCCCCTCCATCAGCAGAGTTCTGGTCCCTTTGGCAGACACACGCACACCGCCGCTCTGCTGTTCGCTCCCAGAATGCACTGTGCGTGTAAAGCCCAGTCCAGAGCTGTGTGGTTGCAGGGGCAGACAGGGCGACGGGTTTGGTCGCTGCTGGCCTGGTCATCGAAAGGAAGCGGAGACGGAATTTCATGTGCGACCAGGCTGTCAATCACCCCGGCTGTCGAACACTTGTACACTTCCCCTTTTAAGCATTTATATAACTTCTATTATCCATTATTGGGGGAAAGTCTCAGCATGGAAGCTGTTGCTTTTTAACGTTTTTCCACACTATTATGTGCTCAGACAGAGACCGTCCTAGTTAGTCATGTGAAAAGACTCCTTTGACATCACAGCAGCTTCTGCAGCGTGCTCACAAGATGGCTGACATGAAACAAATGTCGCTTTACAGGGGGAAGGAATAACTCACTCCTTATATTATGCTCCCTAAAGCTTCTCCTCACACAGATACTCTACCTCTGGTGGTTCCTGCCTGGCAACTTCCAGTCAGGGCTTTTATATGTGGAGAGCGTAGAAGTCTATTTTTAGACAGGTTTACTAAATGGAGGAATTTAACGTAGACGAAGGGGCTTTATTTGATTCTTTTTTTTTCTTTTTCTTTTTTCTTCTTGTCCTACTGGCTGATCAGGTTACAGTGGTAGAAAATGCAAAGCGTGTGTGTGTGTGTGTGTGTGTGTGTGTGTGTGTGTGTGTCTTCAAGCTATAGGGGAGGTCTCCAGACCCGGGTCACATTTTGAGGAGATGAGATCATTGTTTGTGGTGCTGGCTATGGGCCGTGTTGCTGGCAGATTGAATGGCCACAACCTGAAACCATTTTTGGAAAACCTCCGCCCTACTTGCATTGTACCATTTTTTTTTTTTTTTTCCTCTAAATTCTATATTCTATTCAGTCCTATTGATCCTCCTCCTTTGTTGGTGAAAGAGATTCTGCTTAATACCCACTGCACTTTAAACAAATAGGGTTTTTACCTGCAGAGCAGCTCACAAGCTCTAAATGAGTATTTTGCTTGTGAACTGGTTCAACTGGTTGATCCTCTGTTACGTGGCACTTCTAGTGTCTCTGTTTTCTTATACCAGGCTTTGAAGCCCATTTATTCTTAGTGTCAGCAGCACGGCCGTCCTCTGTTGCACACACTTCGCTGACACATTGCAGGAAACGTACTGGGGTTCTGTGTCAATAGGGAGAAAATAATGGATCTAGTTTTTTGTCATCCTCGTGTACATAAGACAGTTGTTAAACAGACAATAGGTTTGAGATCATTGTAATGTTTCATCCATGCTCGTTCGAGTCAAATTCAGCTGGTTTGAAACACTGTAATCACTGGAGTGAAAACAATATTATCACAACCCTGAAAAGAAAAATCCTTCTTCAGTCTCAGGAAGGAATAAAAACAAAATATTTCCATGACTGCGAAATTATTATGTGAAGACATAATAATGAGAAAAATATTACAATCAGTAAAAAAAAACAGAGATTGTAGCAGCCAGATAAGAGATCAGAAGAGAGACACTATACTTTCTCTGGTCCGGAACAGAAACAATAACTTTTGCTCTAATTATTCAGCATGAGTTATGGGTTATTTTTAATATAAAAGGAAGTTGTTTTGGCGAGACAACCCTGACCACACCTTGCTCATAAACAGTAAAATCTTTTGAAGTCAAGTACTGTTTGATATAAGTCTTGTTTTTTCCTCAGTAAATCAGATGATCAGTTATTCAGATAATATAAAGTCTTGTTACTAAAGCCTAACCTAACCTGCTAGTTAGTTGTTACACATTCCTGTTGAAGGTCTTTGCTGAGTCTCCCAGTCTCCTCCATGCCCCTCCGTCTCGCAGCTTCAGACAGGAAGTTCCTATCATCCGGAACCCTCTTTAACAGGAAGCAGCTACGAAACGGGAAGTAGCAGCAGTACTTCTCGCCGCCTCGAGCTCAGAGCCTCTAGGGGTGTGGATAGAGCAAAGATTTGTATTGTAGTTCAGGAAGTGCAGAGGAGTAGCTGGTCATTCTGTCTGCTGATCCATTGTTTATCTCTTAGTTATGGGTTGCACCTCTTTTATTCCTCTGCTATATTTGGTCAGGCTGGGTGGCATTGTGTACAAGTCTGGGAAAAGCTGCCATTACTGAGTTTAAGTCACTGTACATCAGACACGCACACGCACACACACACACACACACACACAAAGCCCTCACTCACATGGTACAGTCACATGGTACAGTATCATATTGAAGACATGCCTTTCCTTACCAGACCAAATGCAGCTTACATGTAGCAGCGTGCTGCAGGCCACTTCAGGGTCTATTCATGGTCCTGTGGCTGCACCACAAGCTGCAGTTTGATGTGGTACCCATCTAGACATGGGTGGAGCTCCTTGAAATGTCTCCAATCTGGTAAAACACCAGACCACAAGAGGAGCAAAACCTTTTTTTTTTGGCTTCTAACATGCGTCATGTCCATCTGCTCGCATTATTTGGCTATTTAACATGTAGGCACACGGGGGGGTCGACAGAATTATGTACAAACATGTAAACTTTAAGCCATTGAAACCAGTTCTGCCAATTTACACCTGCACTGTTGTTTAGAAAGAGCTTCGTTAGGCTCTGCAGTGTAGTTACATTTTGAAGAAATATACTGCAAGCAACACAATCGTGAAACAAGATATCACATGAAATAACACTTTGCCAAAATAAGAACAACTTAACAGTGAATGACTTTAAGCGCAATGCCACCTTATTAGGGGAGCGTGTGAATTTTGTCAGTTGCTCAAAATGTTGAAGCTTCAGAAGAGTTGTAATTTGACCTCTACAGTTCATCGCCACCACAAACTGCAGACATTAGTTAATGATTATAGATTTATAGATATTTATCGGTTATAGATTAATATTGTGAAAAAGAAAGTAGATTTATAAATATCAACGAAAAAGCTGCGTGGTCTGGTTTCTTCTTGGACTTTGTTTCTTGGTTTTGTCCAGTGTAGAATCGTCCCATTTTTGTTCAGTTTGTGAAAAACGTATTGCATTTTTAAATGTTGTCCATGAAATAAAGACAATTGTACAACTAATTATGAAAATGAATTATCAGCTGATATGCCTTTTTGTTATATGTTGCGTTTGTAACTGTGATGAAGTTTGTCTAGTGTATGAATGTTAGCACATGGAAGTGTGTGATCTGCTCTCCAGTCTCCGCTAATAATAGCGATCATCCGTTACAATCAGCTCTTACATACTGAAGCAATTACAGTCTTTCCTCCAAACCGGCTTTACCACCACTTTATTTCCACTATACTGTCATCCAGCACAAGTGTTTCCACAGTAGTTGATTTACTGCTGTGTAGCTGTCTCTTTACTGTGTTGGATATCCTGCCTTTGCCCTGATTTGTTTTTCTATATGGTAATGTGTACAGTAAATATTTAGTCAGTCTGAAATCTAAAGTCATTCCGTTTACCATCATGTATAATTGAGGAAAAACACTTGTGAAGCTAGAGCTAGTAAATATTAAGCATTTGTGCTTGATATATTATTGAACTCATATGCCATTGGTTCTTAAAGTGGCATCCAGGGAGTGTGGTCTCCTTTTTCCAATTTAAGGGTCCTTGATGTGCAACTTTTGAGAATCATTAACTTAAGTATTCATCAGTTGTTGGTTGATTTTCTTGTGATGTGCTAAAATCCTTATTTGTTAATCATCTGCTATCCAGCACATCAGTAGTCCTTCGGTTAACTTCAAGTCATTTTCCCGAAGGAATCAGGACTGCCATGTCATTCTCTTGAAGACAATGAATAAATTAGAAATGTAGAAATATTGGCCTCTGACCTACATGCAGTAAATTCCTGAAGTGGTTCAGTATGACCACATTCACTGGAACTATTCACTATTATCGAATTGAAGCACCAGCCCCACGCAGCGCTATTGACGCCATTATTGTACCTCAAAGAATCAATTCTTTGTTAACAGTTCAGTTGAGTTAAGCTCGGAGGGCTTAAGTGTAGTTGGTAGGATATAGTGGCAGCTCGAGGCATGGGCCAAGCATAGAGGAGGAACTGTGTAGAGACGTGGTTGCAATCAATCACTGCCAGCATCATGTGATCTCACCAATGCATTTTTCACATTCAGGACAACAAACAGTGATTATTGGTGTTATAGTTACTGTATCTCACCGTCCTGCTGCTTGGTTCACCAGTTAAACCTTGGAGAACGTGTCTGTTATTGCTGTGGTGGATATAAAGTGCTGCCCACTGCTGAATGACTGAGCATGTCCTCCTAGAGGTTTGGTCAGTTTTTTTGCATGAGCGCCTGCCGTTGTCCTCTGTGAATGTGGGAACCGTTTTTTTGTGGCGGTTGGACTATTTAGAGTCCTTTGTGAGCGTATCCATGCTGTAGTGAGGTGTCAGTGTCAGGGCCCTGGCAGCGCCTGTGGAAACATTTAACTGAAGCTCTTTTGAGTAGCTCGGCTTTAAAGGATGCAGCAGTGCCTCCAGAACAAGGCCCACTAACTACCCAAGCAGAAACCATACTTTCTTTTCTTTTTGTTTTACTTATTACAAGATTTTTCTCCTCTCTCAGTTTTGACATCAGTAGGCGTGTTGAAATTATGCCCAAAATTAGAAAAAAAAACCTTTAAAAACTGTAACACTCTCAGATCATCACAGAGTGACCACAGGGGGAACTACACAAAGCACAGGGGAAGTATGACAGCTCACTGGATATAGAAAGTTGTTTCTGAGCAGTCCCCAGCAAATTGAATTAGTAGTTTCTGTGAACGTCTAATCTTGTACGCACCATCAGACCATTTCCTTCCACATATATTTTAGTTTGTTCATGTTTGTGCAAGTTTACACAAGGCCTTACATTTAATGTCGCTTTAATTTATACTTTCTCATCTCAGCCCTACTTAACTTGTTGAGACAAACAGCTCATAAACTGAGGCACTCCCCGAGTTTAGTTTGTAAGGAGAAGTGGGTGGGTGTGTGTGTATGGGGATGTGAGACTTAATTCTTGCAAGTCTGACTCTGAAGTGGAAATGTACAGTAGAGTGGGCTGCTAGAGGAGCTACAGCTCACCACAGAAGAATCTGTAAAGACAGCATCGGCGTCATCAGATAGTCGATGTGCAGCACGTTGTGTACACTACAGGTCGTTAAAGCGCCCTTCGCTTCTCTTTCCTTACCCTTAATTTCTCTCCCTTCCCCCTCTTTATTCCTTACCCCTGTATTTCGTAAGAATGCAGATTAGATCACGTTCTTCCATGGACACGGTTTGGCTTCCTCATACCTGCTGAGCTTTCCAGCCAATTAGATCACTCGGTAATGGGCATGTTTGAATACGAATGATGCTGTGACATGTTTAGCATTCCCTCCGCGGTGCAGCGGCCTGGGCTTTGCAGAGATTTCCCAGGGTTTTGTGCTTTTAGCTGCACTGTTTGTGGAGAGGGGGCGATCAGAACGGAGCAGTGTTGGGCAGGATTGAGCCGTGACACTTTCAACCAACTCAACTAACCCTCAAATCTACAACATAAGGACTTTGCACCCTTTAAACACAGGCAATATTTAAAACTATTGCACAATTTTTTAAATGATATATGTAACTGTGCATGCACTTTGAGCAATATCTGGTTTACACACTCAGAAGAAGGTGAGTGTGAGCAGAGGAGCTTTGTCTGAGCAAGTCCAAGTTAACTGAAGATGGATCATTCTGGTCACCGATAAGAAAAAAACTGATTATCTGATTACATCAGACATCAAGTCTTGCCTCACACTTCCCCCAAGTCTCAAACCGATTTTAAAATAACATTATGGTTTGAAAACTCCAGTGCACTAGTGCAAATTCAAGGTTAGTGCCATATCATGCTGTTCCAAATGGGTGAAAAGCAAAGAAAAGTTTTCGTAATACAAGAAAAGAGCTGAAGAATTAATCTAAGAGGGGTCTGTTAAGGCAGAGGAAATGAAAGTAGGTCAACAGTTCATCCCAAGGAATCTCGATCAGACCCTGTAGGTGTGTGTGTGTGTGTGTTTGTACCAACACTAATCATCCTCAACACCACTGTATCAAATTTGCCCCCGCAACTGCTTTTGGTGACACAATATAGCTCCTATTTAACATGCACTGAGTCAACTTCCCCCGCGGTGGCCCTTTTGTTGAGTGTCTGTGTGTCTGTCTATCTGTAACCATGTGAGCATGTGCATCATGAAGGGAAAAAAATAGGGCTATTCTGTTACCGTATCAGTGCAATAAACAGGGCCCCTCATGGAGGCCTGGTGGCTGGGCTCTGTGTGCCCCTGGCTGGGTGGTTAGCGTTCGCCTGGGGCTCTGCAGAGAAACCCCTGATCCTCTCTCTGTTTCTGTTTCTGTCTCTGGTCTGACGCTGCTGCTGCTGCTGCTATACAGCACGGCCGCCCCAAACTCATTTATCATCACTGACCTATGCTCCCTCTCTCTCTCTCTTTTTACTCGCATGTGCACGCAAACACACGCAACAAGAGAATTAGGGGGGAAAGGTCTTAAAGGAGGAAAGAAAAGGGGGGTGAAAGAGAAGAAAGAGATGGATGGGAAGAGAGTGAGAGGAGGGCAAGAGGGGACAACGAGTTGCAGATGCTAGCCCCCTCTCAACACCCCCCAAACATACACACACACACACACAGTCCTACCCCCTCCTGTGGTCTCAGCTGCTTTTTAAAAACAAGATCCGTGGTCTATCCACTGTCTTAGTTGCCATGGTGATTTGTTGTTTTTGTTGTTGTTGACTTCAGAGAGCGTGCTGCTGATAGATGTGCTGACTTGAAGGTGCACACTCCGATTTTGCATCTAGTAGTACTTCCTTATAAGGTTTGAAACTCGGCAGTGTGCACAGTTTGGTTTGAAGACATCAACAGTGAATGAAGAGACTGTAAACAGCTTCCCATCTGTCGTCCTCTCTCTGTTAGTCTTAACATGGACTTTTGCATCTTAATCTATGACGTCAACGACTGGTTTGATAAATAGATTTACCGGTAGATACATTGTGAGGAGGATGTACAGCTATGGTAAATGTTGCAATAATCTGTATGTTTTTTTATGTATGTTTTCTTTAAACCTTCTGTGTCTCTCTTGTCCTTGCCAGGCCTTTGGGAACGCCAAGACGGCCCACAACAACAACTCCAGCCGCTTTGGGAAATTCATCCAGGTTAACTATCTGGAGAGTGGAGTGGTCAGAGGGTGAGTAATTAACACCAGTTGCATGTATACGGCCATACAAGGGCATTTGAATCATAATTGTATTGTTATGCATTCTCTTCCTGTTGCGACTCATTGGAGTCTTCTACCTTTCTACAGCCTAATATCTTCCTTTTTTGTTCTTTTTATGGCCAGTCATGTGGTTCCTCCTCCGTGCGCTGTGTATGCGGACTGAAACTTTCAACCACTAGCGTGTCCTTCCTTTTTCTCAGCAGTCAGACTCTGGTTGGAGGCTGCATCAAAGCCTGCTCAGCTGTGTCACTTCCTCATTTCCTCATCAGGGGAGAGGAACAGCTGTTCAATAACATGTCTTAAAAAGACAACGGGTCGTGCTAAAACGTAGCAGAGTCAAAAAGCTGACGGGCTGCAGAGAATACTCACAGTACTCTTCAGTCTAAAGAGTAACAGGATGAGATTTGTTTCACGTTTGTGTGGATGCAAATTTGCCATACTAGAAATACAATTTGATTTAAAATCATGTAAATATCTGCGGTGACAGCTGCTAACCTCCACAATAAGTGAACATCCCTAACCTGATTATCCCCTAATTCCACCAAGTCTCATTATGCTATCACTAATTTCCTTCCCCAGAGAGGGGTTCGTAATCCAATCATGAGAGCTGATTTTAGGTGGTCGGGTCTTATTTGTGCTACACAGTAAAGTCAGACAAGGAAAAAAAAAAAAACGAAAACACCTCATCTGGTTTAGCATCACCTTAGATGCTAGTGTAACCTCCTGCTTCACATCAGTAAAGTATTGAGAGGAGCATCACAGCGCGGCTCTGTATACTTAACAAAGGCTGCCTGTCTATCTCTCCATCTCCAGTGGCAGCCATTCAGACAGTCAATAGAGGAGATTAACAAAGGGAAGGCTGCTGTTCCGCTCCGCTCTGCTTTCTGAGCAGGACCCACTAACTGACAGACGGGATGTTTTTATGCTCTCTCGCTCCCTCTCTCTCTCTAACACACACACACACAGTTTCTTACTCTGTGTGCGACTAATCCTTTCTCGCTGGGATCTGAGCACAAGACGGAGCAGGACCATGAAAAGCAACGCCCACTTTAGTGGAGGTGTAGAAAGGAGGTGGTGTGCGAGTGACAGATGCCAAGATGCGTTGCCTCTGTGTGTGTGAAATGAGACTTTGAAAATATGCTGACTGATGTACTGTTCAGCCCGTATGCCAGTCAGCCAGCCTCTCTCTGCACATTCCTGTCAAACAGTCCAGCAGGTGTGATCTGCTCTCAGATCAGCCCATGTAAACAGACAAGAAGCCCTCCCAGTTTTAGCCCTTCAAATTCATTCATCATCCAGTTCAAGAACAAGTTCAAGAAGATGCAGCAGCTCACATGGCTGATAATTCTATAGCTATTTACAGATGTTTCAATGTCTTTGATACAGTCTATAACTGACTGTAGATGTATTTAACTTCAGTGTGTTAAGGTATTCAGCCTAATTACTGTCAATTACTCATGATGCCACAAGTCTTTACTCTTTCTATGTTAAGTCTAAATATTATTAAATATTTGTCAGTGTGAGAAGAGGAAGCTGTTGTACCTGTAGAGTAGATAGTATGTTGATGATGGTCGAGTGAGTCATCTGTTTCAGCAGATGGGCACCACCATGTTTCTCACAGAGCAGATCTATTCTTAGTGTATCATGAAAACTGGCGTCAGTGTTGTTTTTGCCTGGCTATAGAAAAAACAACTCTGACTTATAAAATCTGATCTAGACAAGTTTATGGCCTTGGCCTGGTGTAGTGGATAAATACCACTGCTTTTAAAGCAGCATATCTCATGACTGGAGTGGTCTAAAAGCATGCCTCTCTCCCTTCAGTAGCCGTCCAGTCTCCTCTGTCCAGCTTTACTATACAATAAAAAAAGAAATAGATAGATGAATACCACGGTTGTCTGTTATGTGTGCATGTGTGTGATATATTCTGCCATCCATCCAACCATACTGTAGCTGTATGCTTTGTTCAGTTTTCGATTGTTCTGAACATCTGCCCTCACTTGCCCTCCTGCACCATTTTTTTTATTTATTTTTTATTACAAACCCACTTTCCTGTCTGACCTGGAACCGCCCACACAGAGACACTCAAACCCACTCACACAGAGCCGAGTGACCTTAGTGTTAAGTGATTCACTGTCATTGTTTTTCTTCTTCCTCTTTTTCCGCGTCCTATTTACTCCCTGTCTCTCCCTCTCTCCCGTTGTTTTTCAGGGCTGTGGTGGAGAAGTACCTCCTGGAGAAGTCGCGCCTGGTCTCCCGAGAGAAGAATGAGAGGTGAGGAGGGACGGTCGCGGTCTTGACCCTTCACCCACACTGACCTTCATGGGGCCCTCTGTGCAAACATGGGGAGTTTCCCCCTGGGGCCTGTGGTGGTCAGATACGAAGTTCAACTAAAGACTTATAACTCTTTAAATCTTTGACTTTGCATGTTTACATCCACATACTGACACATTCAGAGATACTCAGATTTACACTGACATCAGTGCAGATTATGTAAAAGATTATATTAAAATAGTTTGGTGTGGTCCTATTTTAATGAGATGTCTGATAATCTCAGTTTGAGTTGATAATGAACCGTTGCTACATAAACAAATGACGAAGAAAAGAAATCACTTTCCTGCAGCGTTTGTCATCTTGTCACTCCCTCCTCTGTCACTTCACCAGAGCCTTTGTTACTCACACTGACATTCACTGACGACTAGACTTACTCAGTTGCCACATGTGTGACTAAGATGCAGACAGATTTTTATGTGGGTGCTTTTGTAATTGAGTCAGTCAGTCAGATCGTCACAAAGAGGGTTGGGGAAGTAAGACTTTTCATTTACTGTGTGATATAGATTACCAGTGAGTCAATAGAAGAGACTGACAGATCTTAATGACTACTAGTTTATAACACTTTGACTTAAAACTAGTTCCTCTATTGGATTTACAGAACAGCCTTAACCACAAGGTTGTGCTGCTTTTTCTTACTTCACAAGTCATGTTTATATAAGTAATTTAGATATATATAGCGGCAGATAGTCGCAGCACTAATTTGAATTCGTTTGTAAAACCACAATCTGTCACTGAGCAGCTCAGCTGACTCAGTTGATGTTCTGTGTAAAAACCAGACCCATTTCTATTTTTAGCACATTATTATCCAACAGTTTCCTGACCAGGTTTTCCCAGATAGTTTTGGAAAATGTAGTCACCTTGACAAACTTGCCTCCAAAGCCTTCAGGCAATTACCAGTGAATTTGTCATAACCTGGCCTACAGTTGCTTTTGACAGAGCACCTTGTCTGTCTAGTCAGGGATTGAGTCTACTGTATGATGTCATTGTTTCTTAGTAATAAGTGTGTAAAGTCATTACGTGTGTCCCGTCATCTGTCTGCCTACCTGTCCACTGATAGCATACATGGAAAAATGATATCAACATCCCTGAGCTCCAGCTCCGCCTTCTTTCTAATAGCTTTTTACCATGTGTTGACTCATGGTTTATCACCATGAGGCTGTTTATGCCTTTGTGGGCATAAACAGCGTGTATCCGCTGATAAGTGCTTGCCAGATAATAAAACAAATAAGTGATAGATGGACATACAGTATGAATTCATTAATCCACAGAAACGTTTGCCACGTTTTAACATGCACATGCTGTGTTTTGTCTTTTCAGGAACTACCATGTGTTTTACTACCTGTTGTTGGGAGCTTCAGAGGAGGAGAGGAAGGAGTTTAAGTTGCTGCCGCCTGAAGAGTACTTCTACCTCAAGCAGGTACAGTGCTGCCACCACATCCAGCAGTTCACACACTTTTCCATCTGATGTAAACCATGAAGAAATCATGACTTAAGTTTTTTTTTAACATCATTTCCACCTGTTCTGTCTGCTCAGCCTACTAAAGACAGTGCTAATGAACTTTAGCCTGTTGTAATTAACTGAGTGGAGCTGGTGTTCATAAACACTGTAAAGCGGCTGAATAAAGCAGCTGTTGACACTCCCCTCTGACTGCACACATGTGAACTGCATGTTAATTACGTTGTCTTTGTTGTCTCACTTGTTTATATTTCCCTCTGTCCTCATGCTCCTTTTCATTCACCTCTGTTCTTGACTTGTTTATTTTTCCATTTTGCACTTTCACTTGTTTCATTTTCTCCTCTTCATACAGTAGACGCCCACTAACCCTACGAATTTTCTTTGTAGCAAAACTTTAAGATAGAAGATGAGGAAGACCTGCGTCATGACTTCGAAAGGCTGCAGCAGGCAATGGAGATGGTTGGCTTCCTTCCTGCCACCAAGAAACAGTAAGCCAATCAATGAGCATGAACAGTGTAGTGTGTGTAATGTAGGTAAAGGGGTGAAGATTTCACCAAAAATATAAATTACAACAAAGAGACTTTTTAGAGCAGCAGCAGCATAACAATAGCTGCATCTAACAGGTGAATGTAGCAGTTTATTAGAGAAAGTGTGCAAATGCAATGCTTTTATTCAGTACGAACATTAGCACATGACAAGACCGAAGAGCAGCGACGTGTAGAAAAGTCGCTGCCATGTGTTGTCGCTTTAAATAATTCTTGTGACTGTGTTGTAGGATCTTCTCTGTCCTCTCGGCCATCCTGTATCTGGGCAACGTGACCTACAGGAGGAAGTCAACAGGTCGAGACGAGGGGCTGGACGTGGGACCACCGGAGGTCCTGGCCACGCTCTCTGACCTGCTAAAGGTGAGATATACTGTATTTGTGCGTGACTTTGTGACTCCACACTCTTTCCTTTGAGCTGTGTGGTGACTGTGCGTGTTCCCGTCAGGTTAAAGAGGAGCTGCTGGTCGAGGCGCTGACGAAGAGGAAAACGGTGACGGTCAATGACAAACTGATCCTCCCTTACAGTCACTCAGAGGTAGGCACCAGACAGAAAGACATCGTTACGCAACTCATCATTACTGTAATGGCAATGTAATTGTTGCCTTGTATGTCTGTACAGTATGTCTGCTTCTTCAGTCTGACTTTCTGCATTTTTATCTTCACCCCTCTGTGTGTAATGTTGAGGATTTTATTAACCTATTTATTTATTTATCAGGGAGGAGCAAACACACACAAAAACATGTACAATAAACAAGTGGCACACACACCACTTGTGCAACTACACCAAAATATATTCTCCCTTTCATTTTACGATGTGCAAAATAAGAACATCTGAACAACGGATGTCACACTTCCTCATTTTTCCATCTTTATTCTTTATTGAAGTCCTCATACACATAATTACAGTATGTCTCATTCTAACACACACTGTCGAACTCTTTCTGTGTTCACTGAAGTTCCCATCACAATATACATCTCTCTCACTCTCTCTCTCTGTCTCATCAGGCGATAACAGCCAGAGACTCCATGGCCAAATCTCTGTACAGCGCCTTGTTTGACTGGATCGTCCTTCGCATCAATCATGCACTGCTTAACAAAAAAGACATGGAGGAATCTGTCCGGGTGAGACTCTCACACAGTCTCACAAAAAACACATGGAAACTGATCTATCTGCACATTATAAAACGTAGTGTTTGTCATTGATGTGTTTCATACATTTCCCTTCCTGCTCATCACTGATGTTCATTCCCTCCGTTCTCCAGTGCTTGTCCATTGGCGTCCTGGACATCTTTGGCTTTGAGGACTTTGAGACAAACAGCTTTGAGCAATTCTGCATCAACTACGCAAACGAACAGCTGCAGTATTACTTCAACCATCACATCTTCAATCTGGAACAGGTGAGCGGTTTAGTGTGTTTCCCTCATCTTACAGTCATTTTACATGTCACTATGAACCAGACGCAAACAGAAGATTTTCTTCCTTTGCAATTCAGCCCTACAACTCTTCACTGCTCTTTGTTTACAATAGTGACTGCCAAAACGATGACTCATCTAAAACATTCCTGGTTTCTAAAAGGAGGGAAAGTTGCATCTTATCCTTTCAGTGTTCACAGGAATACAAATCACAGATGTAATATTAGTTTTTTAGTTGGTCAGACTTTACTTTAACTAATATATATAACTATATTGCTCCATCTTTTGGGAAAACACAGTAAAAAACAATTTCATCTGTTGCTTGCGTGGCGCTACAATTTCCTCTAGACATGAGTTGGCTCAACAATTTAGGTTAAGATGTCGTCAGTAAAACTGCCAAACTTCCCAGCATGACTTCACGGATGAGCTGGCTTATTGAAATGGTCTGCTCTGCCTTGTGCAGGAGGAGTACCAAGCGGAGGGAATCACCTGGCACAACATCGACTACACGGACAACGTGGGCTGTATCCATCTCATCAGCAAGAAGCCCACCGGCCTGCTTTACCTGCTGGATGAGGAGAGCAAGTAAGACACAGCTGTAGAGAGAATTACTCCAACTCATTCACGTCTTGGATAGATCTGGATGGTAGTAATGTTTGTTTTGATTTGGCGGCAGCTACCCATTTACTGTTCTTTACTTTTCCTTCTTTGCCCCTTTCCCCTCTGTGCCTGTGCTGCAGCTTTCCCCGTGCCACTGATGAGACATTACTAGCCAAGTTCAAACAGCAGCACCAGGGCAACAAATACTTTGTCCCCACACCAGTCATGGAGCCTGCCTTTGTCATTCGCCACTTTGCTGGAAAAGTCAAATATCAAATCAAGGTAAGCACGAGGCCACAGGAAACATGACAATACCCAATTCTGTTAAAGGAAAACAAAAGTTATAGGGTAGTTAGTATCAATAATTCTTTTCTTCAGGTCATGTGGGTTTAAACGTATTTCAATAGTGGGAACATGTCGACTGTCGAAAACAACAGAAGAAAAGAACCTATTGATACTATCTATGAACAAGGTCAAGATGAACCTGTTTGAACTAAAAGTTATAGGGGTTACAATTACTCTTAAACTCACACTTGAATATAACCTGGACCTGTTTTTTTTACACGTTGATGGTGGCCTTTGTAAAGTTCTTGATGTCTTTGACCCCACCAGGATTTCCGGGAGAAGAACACAGACCACATGCGTCCTGACATTGTGGCATTGTTGCGGAGCAGTGACCGTGCATATGTGCGGCAGCTCATTGGCATGGACCCAGTGGCCATGTTTCGCTGGGGCATCCTGCGTGCCACCATCAGGGGAATTGCTGCTTTCAATGAGGCTGGCCGATCCTGGGCATCCAAAACTTCAGGTACATTATCAGTGTATGGCTGTCGGCCCATCCTGGTTAATAACATCCTGAAACTTGATGCTTATCAAGGATCGTGTCTTCAATATGGAAGGTTTAATAGATGTTTGACCTTGCTGCTGATTCTATGAGACAAATATTGAAAATCAATATATCAGAATTAAAAGATGGGGATTCACCGACAAATGCTGTTAGTAAATTTTAATCATAGCTGCATCCTCAGACCACTAGTGCAGCTTATACCACAGCCTCAGACATTTGCAGTCTCTCTGCTCTGTAATTAGCCTCTCAGGTCAGCACATAGAGGAATATGGAGTTCAGGAATGCGAGGCTTTATTCTCAATCCTCCAGACTATTTTTGTGCTACCAGGGTTAGCCCACTGACATAGGAGCCTTTTTATGTGGATTAACAAGATTGAATTAAATTAAAATGAAAAAAATGCTGCAGTCATGTGATTCTGATCAATATTCATGCCGCCAGAAAATCCTGCTTATGATTATTTGACTGCTTTGCTTGTAAATGATGTGTATTGTGTCATGTTTTAGGTGTCGTCCGTCCAATCTCCAGAACTCCTTTAGGAGAGCTTCAACGGTCCAATGCCCCAATAGAAAGAATGTACAAGTAAGTGAGATACATCAATGAATATAAAACTTGTCTTACTTGATCTTTGTTGTGTTTGGCTGTTGTTGTTTTTTAACTGTTAGGTCTGAGACACCTGTCGTCATCGTGCCTGTGGACATGGAGAGGACTTTTGGTCCTGTTGAATGTGTATTTAATAACTCAGTGTCTCTTCTCATTCACAAAGCACAGACTTATTATTTTTACACAGGATCAACTAAAAACCCAGGCCTCTTTTCTTCCACACATACAGTTTTACAGTGACACATTTCCCAGTTTGATGGTGAAGGAAATGTTTAAAATGGCTGGTGAACTATGGAACTCCTCGTTTATCTTGTGGTACTGGATGAGATGAGGAAGGACAATGTCAAAAACCTACTGTAAACTGTTCAGCTGAATGACAACAAGTCATTTGAACTGAAGCCGTAGAAAACACATTTTTTGGCATCCCCCTGACAGACAAAACCTCCTTCACCTCATCTAAGTCACCTATATCCTCTCCACCCTTTGGTGACCCCACTGTGTGCGGTTCTCTCCTCTCCCCTCCACAGACGAGCTTCTATGCTCGATTTCTACTTTGATCACTCAGAAGAGCGCCCTCTAGAGGCCTTTGAAGACATCTTTGCTAGCTATGAGAGTAAGAAGTAAGTGAATTTGGTGGACAGGGGATAAAGAATGAAGTCATGAGGCCAAGCAGGAAGGAAATGTGCTTCTTTGGGGCAAAAGAAAACTGGTTTTCTCCCTTCTGAGTTTGCCCTCATCATAGAGTAAATCTGAACTCTTAGTATGCCATTTGATCTAACACAGTCTCCTGTTCTAGGAATCAAGTTTCCTAAGAGGAAGTGCAGTACACCATTACAACACAGTACAGCCAGGTTGCCCTTTACTTTGCATTCCCTCTCTTCCCTCACTGTTATCCCCATCATTTCTGTAGCTGCGATAATCTCTTTCCTTTCTCACGTTTATTATTCTTGGTATAGAGCACAGGAAGGTGTTTGTGCTGGCCTACTCTGATTAGCTTGCCGGATTACTTACATCAACGGTGGATGGCTGGAAGCACACGTGTTCATACACGTATGAGGAACCCCTAGTCAAATAGACAAAGAGAATTGGGAGAGCTTTCTCAGAGGGGAACAAAACCACAAAGGATATTTTTAGATTAATTGGCCCCGTGAACTCTGACATTCTGCTTTCTGCTTTCAGATCTGAAATGACTGGGCTGTGTTTTTTTTTAAAAGACTTGAACACCTAACCTGATCGACTTTCTAAGTACAGTATTGAATGATCCAGTCATTTCCAGATCTGCAATTACTGAAATGTTAGAGGTCAGATTCACTATATATGTTTCCTTCCCTGCCTTGCCTCCTCTGTTTTCATGGTCATTCATGGTAAGTATAGAAAATCATTGCATGGATAAGCACTAAGAGATAGAAAAGTCTCTACATTAACCTCATGGAACTCGGCGTCCAGTGTTACACCAGCCCCGATTTAAGGACCACGACTTCCCCTAAAAAAACCTCACCTGTAACAACTTACAGTCACACAACCAGTAACAGCCCCAGCATGGACACAGATGGCCAACCACATTGAACGTCAACTCAGCTCTGCATGTTAACCACCACAGTGGCAGTGATAAGGGTGTGAATACAAACCCCCACATGCTCCAGTGTCTCTTTGTGTGTGTGTGTGTGTGTGTGTTTCTTTTTCTGGTTTTTAAAAAAGGATATGGCAGCATGGTTGGGCGGTCTGGTGTGTCTTGTGGTTTCCACGTACATAAACATGAACAATGGGGGAATACATTAAGTGGGTTAGTCTTCACGGATGAGCAGAAGAGGAAAGCAGAAGTTTCTCTTGATATCAGACCCCCAACTATCCTGCAGTGTGCGTTCTTGTCTTGGGTGACTGCGGTGTGGTGTGTTTTCCTCTAAGGTGTCCTAACAGTGGTGTTGTGTCACTCCCCCGCTTTACGGGTTTGTTTGTCTCTCTTTTTTTTTTCCCCTTTTCCTTCCTCCTTTTGTGGGTTTTTCCAATCGTTCTCCTAATTCTACCTCCCCCCCCTCTCAACACTGGGTGTTTGTTTGTGGTGTGATCAGAGACATGCATGCAGAGATCATCAGCTCCATTAAGAAATTGCAGCTGGATGGTGAGGACCCTCGCAAGCTGCTGCAGTCCTGGGGTCGCCTCCGCTTCCCCCGACACGTCCTTCAGTGAGTCTGCAGACAGACCTGGCATCAGCTCTTCTCCTGATCAGTCCGGTCTTGTCGGCTCAGGCAGAACATGCTCCTGTTAAATTACACTTTTTTTCCACCAAAAACGTTTTACATTAAACCAGTTTAGCCGTCACCTTTGTAGCCACTCCTCTAAATGGAGCACTAACGTCACATGTAATATTGACACCATCATTAGCAGACATCACAGGATTCTCTCTCTCTCATACTGTCTAGTTTTCTTGAAGGCCACAGATAAAAATGCCTTAAATACTCACTTCGTTAACTGCTGCATGAACATCATCAGAGGACGGTTCTGGCATGTGAGGTCTTTTGGAGCATCAGTGGCCTCGCAGCATGTAACAATGTACAAAGTTCTGCAGTCTGACACATAGCATTATAGTGAATATGAGCATCCATTCTTTTGGACCTATTTATGTGTTCTTGAAAACAGAGAGAGCATGTCTGTCTGTATGTTGACTCTCTGCTCAGAATAGATTTTTTTTCTTCCCATCTCCTGCAGCAAACTCCCTCCTCTTGTTCTCCACCATCCCTTTCCCGTCACTCATTCATGCCTCGCCTCTTCCTGTTATTCCTTCCGCCTTCCAGGTGCAACCCTTGATTCATCACTGACTGACAGCGCATGAAGAAGTCATCCATCCGTACTAACCCAGCTTATCACACTCCATCCACTGCTCCGTTCCATCACTCTGCCGCAGCTTTTAACACTTCACTCCCTCTAACTCACCCCACGTCTTTTTTTTTCTCTCCACAGGAAAAACAAGAACACCAAACAGAAGCAGGTCATCCCCAAGGTAAAACTGAGAAAAGACCAAAGACCTTAAAATTACTTACATATAAAAAGTAAGTCAGATAAAAGGTTTGTTTTTTTTTGTCTGATTAATTTGCTGTATCACTGCTGTGCAGAGTTTGCTGGATTCTCGGTCTCTGAAGTTCATTGTGAGTTTGACGCTACACGATCGCACTACCAAGTCTCTGCTCCACCTGCACAAGAAGAAGAAGCCCCCCAGTATCAGTGCCCAGTTCCAGGTAAAAACCCCAAATCCCAGCAGTGTACTCATTACACACAGACACACACACTCCCATTAGCAGTCTTGACCATTCAGCAAACTCCACTCTTTTCCAGACTTCTCTGACCAAGCTCTTGGAGACTCTGAACAAAGCAGAGCCTTTCTTTATTCGCTGTATCCGCTCCAATGCTGAGAAGGTAAGATTTTGTCATGTTATTTGTTCTTTGCTTTCCTGCTCAAATACTGACACTTCCTTCCAGCTTGAGGACTTTGCAAGAGAGAATCTTGTGTCTACAGTGATGCAATGTAATGTTTTATACCTCTCTTGAAACACCTATCTTTGATATTTGCAAGGTTTTATTTCCCACGTTTTAAAACTCAATAAAAAAAAATCTGTCTGAGATGTACAGTAGATTAGCTTGGTCCAATCAATCAATGAAAAGATGAACATTGTTGACCTGGTAAATGTGTGTGTTGTGTAAGTGACAAGAGTATAACCAAATATGTTTCTTGTGTTGTTATATATGAGCAGAAGGAGATGCATCTGGACGAGGCCTTGGTGGTTCAGCAGCTGAGATACACAGGAATGCTGGAAACTGTTCGTATCAGGAGGTCAGGCTACGGAGCCAAGTACACATTCCAGGTACTGCAAAGTTACTCCTCGTTTTTGGAAAATCCACGTCATAATAACACCATTTATAATGTCACACCAGGTACATACTTTGATGGTGAATACAAGCCGATTTCATGGCCTGTAACAATACTGTACTACATACAAACGCACATGAAGACAGCGTCAGAGCATAAGTCAAGGCAAAGTTAGCCACTCAGAGCTGCTGCCTTGGCACGCATTCAGCCCAGATGTTGAAATTTGTCTCTCAGCGTAACAATACAATTATTGAGGATGACATCATTATGTAAAATACATAATGTTTAACATTGCTCATTAGGTTTTGATCATTCATCACTACCACATGTCCTCTCTTGAGCATTTCATTTCTCATCTGTGTTGCCTTTGTTTACTTTCCCCTGCAGGAGTTTATCCAGCAGTTTGGAGTCTTGCTGCCAAAGAATGCTACCGCCTGTAAAGACGACATCGCTGTGCTGCTCGAGAAGAAGATGGGCCTGGACCCCACCACGTTTCAGATAGGCAAAACCAAGGTAGACTGTTCGTATTTTCACTTCACCTTTTAAACCCCCGTTCTTGTCTGCATCTGTTTCTCTCTCAATGTAAAGTGTCATTCGACTTAAGTGTGTTTTTCTCTGCTTAGGTGTTCTTGAAGGAGCTGGAGCGACAGCAGCTGCAGGACACGCTGCACAGGGACGTCATGCGTAAGATCATCTTCCTTCAGCAGTGGTTCAGAGCTCGTCTGCAGAGGCAAGAGTTTCTGGACATGAGGCGGGCAGCTAGCTTGATCCAGGTAGATGACAAAGCATTTTTTTGGGACAGTCGTGTCAATATATTTCACTTTTTTTTTATTCTTTTGTTCATTTCTGTTATTAAGAAGGGAATTTAGTTACAGTTGTGATATTCTGTCTCGTAGCGTTCATGGCGCAGGTACTGCAAAGAACAAGAAGAAGAGCAAAGGCAACGTGCAGCTACTGCGATCCAGGCTGTGTGGCGAGGGCACAGACAGAGATTGGAGTACCACCGCCAAAAACAGGGAGCTACCAAAATACAAGCCCTGGTCAGAGGCCACTCAGCACGCAGGAGGTAAAAACACACACGTATGGTATAGAAACTATTGGCTGGACCCTCGAGGGACATGCACTGTAATGTGCTAATAACATTTTTGCCTAATATGTTTACGTCTTGTACTTTACAGGTGTCAATCCATCCGTGAGATAAAACAGAAGGCGGCAGAAGAAGAAGAAAGACGGAGGAGGGAAGAGGAGGAAGAGGCCAGGAGAAAAGCAGAGGAAGAGGAGGCGGAGAGGAGGAGGATGGAAGAGGAAGCAAGGAGAAAAGAGGAGGAAGAGGAGGCCCGCAAGAGAGCAGAGGAGGAGGAGGCAGCTAGAGAAGCACAAGAAGCACAGAAAAAGAGGGAAGAAGAGGAGAAAGGACAGGCAGGAGAACCTGAAACAAGAGAGGATCCAGATATCGAGCTGGTCACAGAGGAGATGCTGGATGACGCTGCCCGGGAGACAGAGGAGGAGAAAGGAGAGGAAGGTGGAGAGGTTAAAACAGGGTCACATACCGAGGAGGAGGGACAGGACAAGGAAGAGCTGGAAGAGGAGGAGGAGGAGGAGGAGGAATTAAATTCAGAGACCAACGGTACCCTGGCTGAGGCTGGACCCCAGCTGGATGAGAAAGAGGAGGAGGAGGAGGAGGAGGAGGACGAGAAGAAAGATTCAGAGAACCAAACACTAGGACAGTCGGATTCAAGACCGGATCTGCCCTCTGATGGGGTCGCCTCCTCCACGCCCCCGGGTCAGGTGTCAGATGAGCAGGCTCCCAGCACTACCTCCACACCTTCCAACGCTGAACAACACAGAGCACAACCTCCAGCTGCCTCCAACAGGGGCCAGACGTCCAGGAGCCAAGAGAAGAGAGAGCAGAGGAGACGCAGGGGGCTGGAACACAACCAGAGAGAGACGGATCGAGCCGCCTCCTCCTCCTCTTCCTCCTCCTCCTCCTCTGCAGTCAGCAAGGACCAAACGACTCCACCGAAGAGCAAAAGCCCGGAGACCTCGAAGCTGAAAGAGCGGTCTGACAGCAAGGAGCTCGACCAGTACACCTTTGTAGCCTGGAAAATGAAGGAAGACAAGGGAGGGAAGAAGGAGGGGAAATCATCTCCTCCAGCTTCCGGTCCCGTTCGTCCATCCACTCTGTCCCTGCAGCCCGCCGACCCCGGGCCCGAGAGAAACGGCGTCGGGGACGGTGGCTCTGTAAACCTGCAGCGCCGTCCTGGGGCCATCAAGGAGAAGCCGGAGAAGTGGAAGGGGAGGAGGAGTGATGGAGATTACTCCGACAACACCAGCCCTCCTCCACCTCACAATCGGGAGGAAAGGAGGAAAAAACCCCTGTACGTTTTCTGTTCTGGTTACAGTCTCTGCCCTTGTGGTTTGTTTGTGTTTTTCAACAAATCCATCAATGAATCCATCCAGGCAACAATGATATGTAGCCTCTGTGCCTCCATTGTATCCTGCTGCCATGACGCCCTATTAGTGCACCAAATAGACATTAGACACTACACTATTTACACCCACAAATAAATGACAGTGCCTAGTTTGGCAAAGTTGGAAAAATACTCCTACTCATATTTACATTATTTATATTATTAATAGCAGAGGGGCAGTGACAGTAAATCCTCTGACAAACATTTTCCACATTTCGTTAACTTGTGTAAGAAACCCTTTCCGTTGTCATTATCTTTTCATAAATGCATTTGTCTGTCTACCTGCAGGAGTGAAACAGCCTCGTCATCAGTTGACAGTTTGTCTCCATGTTCTGAAGGAGCTGGCATTGTGTCAGGCAGAGAGGTATTTTATATATTAATTTATTTTATTGCACAATGCTATTATAAAAGATCACAAATATATATCTTTTTACATTTGAATTTACAAAAATCAGCCTCAACTGTCTACAAATGTCCCCAAGTACAAGTTTTTATTTTCTTCTTGTTTTTTCTGCCCTGCAGATAATTTCCCCCTCAGACAGTGAGGGCTCAAAGGGAAGCTCCTTCAGGCGGAAACAGCAAGATGGTTTTGGTCACCAAGATTCAGCCCACTGCATGCCATCCACACCAGACAAGTAATGCACTGCACTGTACTGGCTCACACTGTAGACACAGGCTTGTGATTGGATAAGCAGGGTTGCTGTAAAATACGACCTTACATTTGTTTGAAAAAGGAGATGGACTGAGATGGGTGAAACAAAGCATGATGTGTCCAGTATCAATAAAGATAGAATCTGTAATGAGAGAAATTATGAGTGACTCAGGCATTCTCACTTTTCCTCTTGAGCAATATTGATGTCAGCTTGAGTCGGATTCATGGGAAAACATGTTCAACCAAAATGATCCTGAAATCTTAGTTGCAACATTCGCAGCCAGAAATTCCTGCTAACTGAATTTACTCTGAATGGATTCATTTTGCCAGAAATATACGCTGAAGGCTCAGTCACGGGCCAAAGTTATATCGGAGGGAAACATCAGGCGGATTGTATTGTTTTTAATTTGTATTGTTGCTATGGTGACAGTGCTGGAGCAGAGCTTGAGTAGGGTGTACTTAAAATGCAGACGGTTGCAGGATAATTCAGTTTTGATGGTATTTTTAAATACTGGACATCTTTGCTCGTCTGTTGTATTTGCTTGTCTGTTGCCAAGGAACAATCCAGGGACCCGCATACAGGCAGATTATCAAGAACACAAATCTGTCAGTAACACAAAGTATGAGTTGTGAGCCATGATATAAAGAATCCACACTGATAACAGTGCTCTTCCAGTTACACAGGGTTTATGGGTATTCGTCACAGCTTCTTGTGTTTCTCTGCCCTGCAGGTCGGGGGGTTTCTTCAGCAAGATTTTGAAAAAGCGACCCCACAAAGAGGCCCAAACTCCAGACAACGGAGACTTGACATTTGCTCTGACTCTCAGTGAAAAGCCAACAGGAGGGGAAGGTAACTAATACAAATGGGCAGCAGACAGATTGAGTCTGTCCTTGTTAAGTTCTGTAGGATTTTCTGTGGCGGGAGATTTTTTTAATTTGGTTTCTGTTTTTGAGTTTGATGTGCCCAAAGTAAACTTTATCAAAACTGAACCAGCAATAACTGCACTCGAGCTGCTGCAGTTCCCTGCATATGACATGAGAAGAAAACACAGGTGTATTATTCTTTTTTATTCCCAGGCCTTAACTAATCCTGCTGTTTGCTTTCTGAGAAAACACTGACCCGTGCAGGATCATGCCCAGTGATAACAAAATAACTTCACTTGGGGTTTTGTTTCATCTATGGTACTCATGCATAGTGCACATACTCCATTAGTCTGAGCTTGTAAATGAAGGGGAAAAATTAGTTGTGTGTATACTGTATCATACATTTTTCCTTATGTAACTGATTTTTACGATATTAATATTTTTCTTTTCAGTGCCAACGGCTGGACATCCATCTCGGCCTCATTCCCATCCACATGGCGACCGTGCTGGTAAAAGTTTTGGCCGCAACCCCTCTATAAAGATCAGTCGTGCCACACGAGTGTCAGAGCAGTGGAACGCCTCACTGGACCGGGAGATCACTAATGCTAATGAGCTACGGCATCTGGATGAGTTTCTAGGCAACCAGGTAAATAAAAGCAGAAAACTGTTTCTATATACCAAATAATCTTGACTTATTTACCTGCTTACCCATATCTCATATTGTATTTCTCTGTAGGTCAATGATTTCCGCTCTAGGGGGAAGCAGCTGTCGGCCACAGAGGCCATCTTTGTTACAGCCACTATGCAGTTCAGAGAGAATATCAAAGCCATGTATTCCCTCACAGTAAGTCTTTCTCTATGAACAAAACACACACATGAAACACACTGATCAAAGTTCTGTGTCACTGTCCTCTCCTCGTCCTCATTCTCTCTTCTCTCTGATGAATCTCACCAGAAACCCACCATAGGCTACAAAGGTCTGATGACAGGCTACCAGAACAAGGTGATCCACCTGGCGGGCGACAAGCAGAAAGGAGAAGTTCAACTTGTGGTCAACTTGTTCCAGTCGGTGCTGGACGGCTTCATCAGAGGAGAGATGAAGAAAGAGGAAGCTGAACCTGCAAAGGTGAAACACTGAGATGTGTTATTATTATTCATCTCCTTTGATGAACTTGTGTCTATAATGGTTTGGTATTTCTATCAAGTATTTTTATTCATTCTATATTTATTGTGAGGCTGCTAAGATGTGAGGATTGTTGCCAAACCTAATTTCATTGTATAAAAATATGCAATGACTATAAAGTCTATCTCCCTCTCTCTCTTACTTTAATTGCTGCAAATATGATGTGATGATAATATGTAACATATTCACACCTGTTTTGTTTTTTCTCCAGCCGGCTAAAGCTCGGAAAAAGAGGAGGAAAAAAGATAAAAGTGTAAGTGTGAAGAGTTAATAATTCTCCTTCATCCACAACAAATGATTTGATTTCACTATTCATAAGGATTTTTAATTGTTACTGTCTGTCTCATTAGATGGAGAGCCCCCTGGATCATGTTTTTGTCAACTACCAGGTCAACATTGTGCAGTCGTGTGACCAGTGTACTTCTTACATCTGGGGCATGGAGAAGGCCTACATGTGCAGCTGTGAGTTAATACTCCAACAAAACTCTTTCTTGTTTCTCATTTGTGTTCAGATCCTTTAGACTGAGAGATCTATACAATCTAAAGCACATGGCAGATGTATAGGGTGTGTCCATATGACATTTGCGATGTTAACAACGGAAAAAGCAATTATCACGCCAGGCATGCTTCTAAAGGGTGTCTCTTCAGTGATTGTGGTAGTGTTTTGCACATAACATGCAATAAACCAGAGTACCGCCTCCCATTCCCTTTAAAAGCCAGTTGTACTTGTACCTTGGAACATAGCTGCTATAATGTGCATAGTGTTTTACACCTAGAGGCAGATTGCTCTCTTGGTAATGCACTCATTAAAAAATAAATAAATAAATAACAGTAAAATACTACACCATTGACTATTACATCAGTATAGCCATGCACCAACAACACCCTTGTCCACAACATATTTTAAGACCAGATGTGCTCAGATGTACATAAGTCTATTTGCTATATAAATAACACAGGCACTGGACAGGGAAATGACAACTATATGAGTCACACAACACTAACAAAGACTCTTGCATTGAAAATAATGACACAACAGTTTGATGTTCCACATTGTCATTTCTACAGGTAACTCTAGGTGTGTCATTTTCTCAAGAGGCTGTTTGTTGTCCATTACTTACAAGAAATGGTCAACCTCTCTTTGATCTATCTTATAGAGTAGTGGACCAAGGACAGAAATTTCAGTCCAAGTACGACAGTCTGCGGCCCTCTTATTACAGTTAAAGGAAATACATGGATTACACTTGAGCAAAAGCTGACTTGAAAAGATATTTCCTGGATTTGATCAAATCTGTTCCTCCTGTTGCTACTTTGTACCTCTGTACCATTTCTAATTTATACATCTTTCAAACTTTGTCTTTCAGATTGTAAGATGGTGTGCCATAAGAAGTGCATCTGTAAAATAGTCACTGACTGCTCCACCTTCTGTGCCAAAAAGGTAGGAATATCAAAATGTTCATTTCTTTTCTGACCCAGTAAGAAACTCAGTAATATTAAACTCAAGTAATATTAGTTACATTTCTTCCACATTGTAAATGGACAAGTAGACTTCATATGGTACTGATCCAGCTGCTGCCTGTCTGAATTCACAGAGTGATGAAGAAGCTGCCGGGCTGCACTTTGGGGTCCGGGTGTGTCACCTGACCAGCGATAAGAACCCAGTGCCCATGGTGCTGGAGATGATGCTGGAGCATGTGGAGATGAACGGCCTCTACACCGAAGGCATCTACCGCAAGTCTGGCTCTGCCAACAGGATGAAAGAGCTGCACCAGCGACTGGAGACTGGTTAGACCTTTTCTCTATGATGTTTACAGTTTGTTTGTTTATTTCACATATCAAAAAAGTAAAAAAAAAAAAAAAAGATGTAACATAGAATCCAAGACAATGTGAAGGAGAAATGCCCCAAAAAACCTAAATCTAGTTGATTAATGATTAACTGCACTTTCATGGTATCTTAACTTTTTGTTATGATAAATCTAACATGCAGGTAAAAATTAAGTTTTTTTTATTAATGTATCATTGTTGATGTGTTTAGACCCGCACCTAGTCTGCCTTGAAGACTACCCCATCCACACAGTGACAGGCCTGGTCAAACAGTGGCTGAGGGAGCTGCCGGACCCACTCATGACCTTCACACATTACAGTGACTTCCTACACGCAGTGGGTAAGCAGGCTGCTCCCCACCAGGGGGCAACATTTCACAGTGTGACTTCACTTCTCAGTCTGTCCCTCATCTGCTGCTGGCTGGGTATTATTTATGACCAGAGGAGTCTACATTTTGATATTTTACGGTGGAAAAAGGTTAATTACACATGATTTGAGAATTTAAAAAAAAAAAAAAAATTTAGGAATGTAAAGGACTTATTGCCTGTGATTGATTATTGTTTTTCTCCTTCCTGCAGAACTGCCAGAGAAGCAGGAGCAGCTTCATGCCGTCTACAAAGTGCTGGAGGAGCTTCCTACAGCAAACTTCAACACGCTGGAGAGACTTGTCTTCCACCTCGTCAGGTAGCGATCCTCTCATCGAGAGCTTGAGTATTTTAACATGGTTGTTACTCAGCCATCCAAATATCTCACTTATTAGATTACATATTTTTTTCTTTGCTAGTCATTTATTCTCATGACTTTTATAAAGTATTTAAATCAAAAAATGAATTATATTTTCATGCAGCTATGAAGAAGCTAATACCTAATACATTTCCTTGCAGGGTGTGTAAAGAGGAGGCTCACAACCGCATGTCGTCGAACTCATTGGCCATAGTTTTTGCCCCATGTATCTTGCGCTGTCCAGACAGCGCAGACCCGCTGCTCAGCATGAAGGATGTTGCCAAGACAACCACGTAAGACTTGCAAGATCTTCTCATACAGCTTATAGTAATAATTTTCCTGCGTGGTGCTTCATCCTTATAACATGTACGCCCTTTGCATAAGTAAATTAGCACACACACTTACTACTACCACCATGCTCTCTCCTCCCTCTGTAGGTGTTTAGAGATGCTCATCAATGAGCAGACCAGACGCTACAACGAGAAGATGGAGGAGATTGAGCAGCTGGAGTACGCAGAGGCTCTGGCCGTTAACCAGCTCAAACTCAAGAGACAAAACACGGTGAGGAAGAAAAACCCTGCCCTCTCTGGATCACCTGTCTTTGATTCAGTGTGCTCTCCAAACCAAGGCAACAGTTAGACTACATGCTCAGCAAGCCAGGATATAAAGGAAGGAATTGTCACTTATAGGTTATTATGAAACAGACTGTGCTAGTTTGTGTCATTTTTCCACATGATTTACATGGTAGAACAACCCCAGTATCAGAAGCTGTCGTTCTGCAGTTACATGGGTAACATGGCCGATGTTCCTTGTCTCTCCTTAGCACTACTGGCATTTACCTCTCAGGTTCTCAGCTCCTTACAAGGGAGTGGTGGTATGTATCACTGAGTCTTCCTGGTACAGTAGATCTGGTAGTCGTAGTGTGCCGTAGCGTGCCATGTAGAAGCACCTGTGCATGGCATGTTAGACGTGGGTGACGTTTGATGCTGTGGCTGTATTTTAATTTATTTTTTTATTTTTTTGGTTTTCATCCATCTCTCCTTAATACCTCTTCCTCTTCCTTACTAACTGGTAGCAGATTGCATGTTGCTGTTAGTCTGGTGTAGGTCCTGCTTGTGATGTGGAGGATTTGCTGTCATCATCATTCTCGTGACAAAGAGAGTTCTTCTGGGTTGGTGTTGTAATTGCCGTCTTTGGACGACAGTGACCTAACTTGCAAAGCTTGATGGGAATGATGTGTATTTGCCTTTGTGCTGCTCTGGTGTCTTTATATCCATTTCCATTTTATTACTGAGAGAACATCACAAAGCTCTGAAAGTGCTGTTCCAGCTGTTGAGGGGTTCAACCCATCTGGATTGTGGTGATGTGTCCTCTTTACTCATTACCAAAACTATGAACAGTTTGCCTTTGTAAAAACCTCCTCACAAAAGGGCAAATGTGTTTATTAGCTTGTTTTTTTAGTCACTGCATTTACTCTTCTCCCTTTATACATATATTCCTTTTCACAGAAGTGCTGTAAGAACTATGTGTAGATGCATGACAACCACACAACACCGTCCACTCTGCTCTTCTCACTTTTCTCACTAACAAATTTTGGAATCAGTTTCAGATTTGGGTCAAAGCCATTTCTGTGTTATGGCTATTTGACATTTTTTGTTGCTTATTATATAAAAAGAATGAATGCACTTTCAGGTTGAGTTGGGTGTCAGTGTGTGATGTTCTGTCGTCCACAGGTGCATGAGAAGGTCAGTTCTGATCTGAGCGTCGTCCCTGAGAATGAGCCTCTGGACTCGGACACAGAGGCTGAGAAGAACCTGATGGCGCGCATCAAGTCCATCAAACAGGAGAAGTAAAGACGCCCTCTTTGTCATTGTTTTCTGTGTTCAACAGAGGACAAGCATCTCTCTCCTGCCTCTATGTTCTTTGACGTACTCATCCTCTGTTCCTCCACAGAGAGGATCTTGCCTATCGCCTGCCAGAGATGGAGCAGCCTGGTTCAGACCAGGAGAACCTGGACTCTGAAGCCTCACTGAGCTCCGAGAGCCTCCTGGACGAGCAGCAGCGCTCCTCCGCCCACAGCTCGGAGCCTGAAGGTCAGTATTAAAAGCTCTGGACGTTCTTCTCCTTCTACCTCTTTCTCTCACTCACCTGTGGGTTTCTGACCAGACCACGGGGGGCCACTGGGTTGGGCCCTTCCTGTGTTTTGTGGTGCAGGTTTGGACCAGTGATGGTGATTGGGGCGGTGACGTCTGCTCTGTAACAAAGCAGGTTGGAGGAACAGCAACCGTGTTTGTGTGTTTTGTGTGTGTGTTTGTTAGCATACGTCTGCACACCCATGTATGCATGTCTAATGTAAATGCATGTGTGGTACAGAAGCATGCTCAAACCTAATCCAAATGAATTGATCTAACATTTGGCACACCCTATCACAGCAAATGTTTGCTTAATTGCACCTCACTGATCTTAGTTCTTTGGTAGATAACATGGTTGCATGATCTTCCGTCGGTCTTCACTCTCTCTGGATTGCTGCATTGAGGAAAAATAATATTTTTCCAATTCTTCTCCATTCCCTTCCTCTTTTCCAGGACGAGGTGGCCCCCATCTGAGGAGGAACAGGCCCATTTGTCCACCCAAACCACCCGACCTGGCCCAGCGACCTAAAACCCTCATGGGGCGCATCTCTCTGCCAAACCTCACCCCTGCTAGCTCCACCTCCTCCCTGTCCAGCTGCGCTTCTACGACCTCCGAATCCTCCGGCCTCTCCTTCAGGCACCCGCTGAAACGCCGCAACCCCATCATCCCAGACACAGTTAAACTCCCCCCAGGCGTCGCCTCCCAGCCCGCAGCCACGACGAGCCCGACTCACACTCCTCCCGGAAACCGAGCTCCTAAATTCGTGGTGAGGAGAAGAGAGCAGCCGGGCCGCCGTAAAGACAGCACTCAGTCGCTGTACATCGACGGCCCTGAGGGCGAGCTGCGCTTCTCCTCCTGCCCTCCCTCCACTTGCTCCTCCTCCACATCCATCTCCTTGGTGACGCACTCTCCTCAGCACCACAAGACTCAAGCCTCAGAGGGCCAGAGACGTTTTTCTTTCCCCAGTATACATTACCCGGAAGATGATGTCTGATGAGGACAAAACAGAAAAGACGGAGAAGTGAGGAGCAGGCAATGGAAATGAACACGAACAGCGTGCAATGTTGCAACAGATGACAATGATGGGATGGTAGAAAGCCAGGAGAGGATCAAAATCAACACGATGATGTACTGTAGCCACAGTGGCTCTACAGAAGTAAGACGCAGTGGAGGGTGTTTGATGCTGTTGTCAGAGGGAAACTAATCAAGGAACTTGCTGATGTGTGTAAAGTCTCGTCCAACATTACAGTAAAAATGACCGGACAAGATGTTGCCAAGCACCTTTTCAATCATTTTGATAAATTGTGGTTACAGGAACACAGGCTGGATTTTCTGTAGCCTCGTAATGATGGAATTTTGTTTTTTCTCTCCTGTTTTTTTTTTTTTTTTTTTGGGGGGGGGGGGGGGGGATTTTTTGTTTAACTCAATTTTGCTAATTCAAGGAAATAATAAATGTTCCAGTCGCACTTTTATTTCTTAGTTCTCCCCAATGAGCAAAATATGCTCACTGAAATGTTAGCTAGTGCCTTGATAATGTACAATGATTTGAACAAGAAACTCATTTCTCATGTCATGATTGTGTGAACAGTGTTCGTAGTGGGGGGGGGGGGGGGTTGTTTGGAGGGGAGCCCTCTGTCTCAGAGTTTTGTGTTTATTGTACTGAACCGACACGAGACGGACATGTTCGAAAACAAGGACCTAGACATGAGCAGTGTGACCGTTGTACAAAAGGACCACAGTCTGTCCACCTTCACCTTCGACCTGCCGCACAGCAAAACACCAGATAGGAAGCCATCGCCTTCACACAGCAAAGGGAAATGGGAGCAGCACACGCCACTTTCTTCCTTTCAAGACCACACAAACAAAAACACAAACACCGGCCATTATGCAACAGCCGTGCCATGATGTCTTTAAAGCTCAGAGTCCTTGAACTCGACCTTTACCCCTTTTTCTAATGAACTTGGCTTCACTCAGCTGTGGACTGTCCCGTAATGAGCAGCTTCTGCTGAAGCACATTTCAGCTTTGTATGAAATGTAATACTAATGTTCCCCTCTGACTGCTGTTGTATGATGTCTGCTAGTCTGTCTGGATTATGAGGAAGATGTGTAATGTGTAACAGAGAGTGCATGGTTGGGATTGAATGACATGAGCTGTAAAGGTTATTAGTATTAACATGAAATACAAAACATGATGCTTGTAACATCCTCTGCTGTGTTGTTTGATTGGGTGCGGTTGGAAAAAATCCTTGGTGTTAATTTTGGAGCCATAACACATTTTATACAGTAGTAGATGATAAACACAGGTTATTAAAGGGTAAATATTCTGTAACATACTTTTTTTTGTGAACAATGAGTGATGACAGACCTCCCATCATGGGATGCTCCTCCATATCCACTTTCCTGCAATATTTTGACTGGTAATATAAAGCAATGCTACAAACGTATAAGAATTCATTACGAATTCATTTACAGGCAGGTTACAAACATTTTTGATTTCTGGAATAAAGTAACATTCGGTGTGAAAACACATCCTATATCATCACAGGGGTGAGTCAAAAAAAAAGTGCAAGCCTGTGATCCACTGATTAGATTTGTATTGTTTACATTTACTACATTTACAAAAGTAGGTAAATGTAGTAATTTGGCTTTTCATCATCATTGTTAAAAAACCACAGGATCAGTGTTTTTGCTGAAACTTCGACATTCAGTAATATCTTATTATTTATTTTAGCCTCTTCACAACTCCTACAGGGCAATTTTATATGAACTAACTGCTCTTCTATATTAACTATTAATATCAACTGACTGTTGATAAACCTGAGGTCTTCTTCTCACAGGTAAGTACTGTGGTGGTGACGGTGAGAGTCTGTCCACAACTGAAGCATCTTTACACTCCATTTACAGTATGGCAGCACAGAAGCTGGTCTGTTGTATTCACTGATGCTCAGCTTATACAAAAACACATTGTACCTTGTTGAGTGTAGCAGATGATTGCCTGCAAGATTTTTTAACAATCCATCATATTATATACAATAAATTGATGGGACCTGAATGACCTGCATGAGTGTCACACAGCAATATACTGACTGATAAACTGACATTTCAGTTTTTCTTTTTTAATTAATTTGCAAAAAAAAAATCTAAATTGTGCTGTCACTAAGGGATGGTGAGTGGAGATTGGTGAGAATATTTTTTAATATTACACAATTTCGGGTTTAAGCCAGACCTGCTGATCGTACTCTCCTCCCTAAATGAATTGTTCTCTGCATTAGTATATGATGACATTATGAAGGAGACTACATGAAATGAGGTGCCTTTAAATAAACCATGTCACGTTTTCCTCAATAATATTAACCAGAACTGTTTTCTGAGTGGAAATTGCAGATCCTCCCGTTATTATATTCTTTTTATAATGTCTTTCTTTTCGGTTTAGCTACATACATTGTATCCTCTCTTATGTATCTGAAGCTAGATCACCAACAGAGGCAAGCAGAGAGCTGCTCCAGGGCCCAAATTTGTGTTTCTTAAAATGGAAAAAAAAGAAAAGAAATGTGTACAGTGGTGTAAGCAGGGGTCTAGAAGCCCCAAACTAATTTAACACGCACATGAAATTATGTCAATCATGAAAAAGGGAAAATAAACAGTTAATAACGTAGCCTACTTCTGGATTAAATCTTTTACATAGGCTACACAGCTTTATAAAGTTTATTGAAGACGGCAAATATAGACTATGGTCGTGGCTGTACTACATGACATGTCATGTATATTTAGCAAGAATATACAGAACCAACAAGGCACATCAAAAAAACACAAACGGTAGTCAAAAGCATAATAAATCATTACAAAAATATAGTTTGAAGAAAATAAATACTAAGTCAAAGGTGGGTACACAATGGAGAAAGAATACAATAAAATACATAGAGAAAATAAAACAGCAAACAAAACAACAACAAAAAGAGAGTCAGTCAGAAGCTTCAGGAAAAAAAAACTTTTCATAGTAGTGACTCAAAATGTGTTGCTTTTTTTTTGTTGTTTATCAAATTGAGAGAGTTTAGTTCCATTAGAAAAGGAGCGACCATATTGATTTGGCACCTTTTTGTTGTTCATCAGGTGTTCAAGAGCGCGATCTTCTGGATTAACAGTAGCAAACGATATCTTCGTTATTATAAACGAGTAGCCAGATTGTGTTCATGTTTTTTGAATGAACGTAGGCGGGGACGTCACCAGAGAATTTTTTTTTTCTTTTTTCTTTTTTTCTTTTTTATAAACTTTATTTACACAAAGTAGTGTACAAGGCAACTGTCAATAAGAACACGGAATGCTCGAGGTAATGCACTTTGGGAAAATAACAAAACAAAGAAAAGAAAAAAAAACAACATAATAATGACAATAGTGCATGAATCAAATAAAGAGAGCAACAAAGTGAAAATAAATAAATTAAAATAAATCAAATTCATTACATAAGGCTAAAGTTTTTAAAGCTTTGGAGTTTTTGCAAAAATTAAGTGTGTCCAGATATGATTTACAGTAAGAGACGAAGATAAAAAAGTTGGGTTTTTGTTTTGTAAATTTGCTGGTATGTATATGGAATTTTGCTAATAGAATAAAAAGGTTGATAATAAATAATTTATTTGTGGGTATTTTCTTATCAAAAAGACCAAATAAAATAAATTCAATTTTGATTTTAAAAGGGGTATCTAATTTTCTATGCAAAAAAAGGTTGAGGTCGCACCAGAAGGTTTGACTGAAGGGACAATCCCAGAAGAGATGACATAGCAATTCATCTGTATGATGACAGAAGGAACAGAGAGGATCAACATGTGCTATATATTTTACAATAGTTGAGTTAACAGGATAACATCTGTGCAAAATTTTCAGAGACACTTCTCGCACCTTATTTGAAACAAAAAATTTCCTAGGTAGTAACCATGCTTTTTCCCAGTCAATTTCAAAATACAAATTGTTCCAGACAAATACAGAGGCAGGTTTACTAATTATGTCCCTTTGGATTAATTCCCTTATACATTTGTTATTTGTTTTATTACTCAAAAAAGGATCTGAGTTCCCAATATGTCTGTTTGTTTGAATAATTTGGAGGGTGAATGTTGGTGGAGGTCTGGTTGTAGAGGGAATAGCATCAAAAACAATAGCAAATTCTCTAGGCAGCACAGGTCACCAGAAAATTTCGTCACCGCATCGGGGGAGGATTGTTACGTCATACCGCTGCGACGGTGTGTCAGCATCAAACATGGCGTCCAGGTTAGAAATTAATTTTATCAGGTTGTTGTCTCGCTGTGAATCAATCGCCTCGGAAAAACGAGGGGAGACGGAGTGGAGGTTAGAGAAGGTGAGGAGACACCGCCGGGGAGGAGAAGTCGCCGCTCGGTCTTGTTTTCTTCTGACCTTCCTGAGCTGCAGTTAGCATGACGGTCGTCGGTGTTGTTGTCAGTCGCAACTGGCTCGTTAGCCACGTCGTCACTGACAGCAAAGAAGAGACAGAAAAAATACAGGAGCAGCGTTTTATTTCTTAAAACAACATTGAAATGTCTCACAATTTAACTGTTGGTTGAGTGCTCACATTGCTACAAGCTAAATTAGTTTTCTATACGAGTGACAGTGAATGTAAACACGTCGCGTTGCTCCTGAGCACAGGTGAACCCACCGTTATCAGCGCTACGGTAATACATGCATGGTTT
This sequence comes from Trachurus japonicus, assembly GCF_045865225.1. Taxonomy (NCBI): domain Eukaryota; kingdom Metazoa; phylum Chordata; class Actinopteri; order Carangiformes; family Carangidae; genus Trachurus; species Trachurus japonicus. The sequence goes on from NC_140910.1 coordinate 16,484,621, forward strand.
AAACCATGGGCTTAAAAGAGGTTTAAACACAGGAAAAAACGAGCCAGTTAGACTGTAGCTACAGTTACTTTGTGTTGTTTTGTTGAGAGTTTGTTTTTAATTACTTGCTCACTGATATTTATGTCAGTGTAGTGGTCAGTGGTGGTGTAGTACCTGTATCTGTATCACATACGGTATATTATAGTTAGATAGTTTTGTTGTAGTGGGCTGGGCATACTGAAATATTAATGCATTTTAAGTGGATATATACATAGACTAAACCACTGGCAGTGGTCAAACAATTGGAAACAACAGCACCACACATCCTAACGACCAAAATGACCATCAGGTTGATCAACTCTGACTCCATCTCTCAGTTATTTTCGCCAGTGAATAGTTTTTTCTGTAAAATACCACCACCAGAAACTTAAAAAATGTGATTGTCAAATTTACCACAGCCACAGATTACATCTTGACCCGAGTCTGATAATAACTGTTCCAAATCTAAAATATATTGATTTGTCTTTGATTGGTTAAGAAGAATACCATCAAATGCTGCCATTTAAGAAGGTGAAACCAGTAAATGTTTGGCACTGACTTAAAAAATGATGCAGCATTTTTCCACACCGCCATGAACCTGCATGAAGCCTCATCCAGTTGTGTATTAGACCTGGACCTGATAACAAGCTAAATCATTCATCATTCATCGTCATTAGAGTGTGTTTTAGAGCAACCAGCCCTGATCTCAAAGTAAAATACTGTAGATTGAAGTGGCAAATTACTTTTAGAGGGTTCATAGACAGGACTAGATGGATGTCTTTTCTCTAGTTCAAAGAGTGTATTGAAGTTTTCAGAGATGCTTTAGTCTTATTTGATTACAGCTACAGTACACACACACATACACACACATACACACACATCAACTGTTCAAACATGATCTAAAGAAATAGCGTCATCACTGTTCCTGTCTTGTCTCCTCTAGTATGTTGGTGCCCTTGAAGAGATGTTGGTGGCTCTTAGGAAAAACCCGAGGTAACACCACCAACTCTTCACGTCTAAGTGTGTTTATTATTGCTTACCTGTAACATACATACAGTATACCCAGGTTGTCAAATGCTCACTGCCAGCTTGGGCCACCTACAGAAAAGCATCTTAAGATTTTCAACACTTTCCAACCACAATCCCTAGATCTCACATTTGTTATTTTATGTGTTTTCCAGTGTTATTTGAACAAAGAGTACCTGTGTCACTGCTCAAACCAGTTCTGTTCATGACCATGTAATGAATTTATGAAGAGATGTAAGAGTACAATTATTCAGTAACACGTATGTGTGTTTTTATCCAGCAAACCCACACCAGAGGTCCTGACTGATTACACAAGAAAAGTAGATTTTCTGAAAGGACTCCTAGAGGCAGAGAAACTGGTCAGTTTCGTTCTTTTACACATTCATTGCCTTTAAATGTGTTTCTCTTTTCCGCAACATGTACTAGATGTGTTTGAATATTGTCATTTTTATATTCTGTGTAACCTTCGATTGATTCATGTGACTCTTTTTTAAATGTTCTTTTCTCTCTCTCTTTCATTGGGGCACTTGTCTGATCTCATGTCTTTCCTTCTCTCATTCACAGTCTTCACCAACAGAAAAAGCTTTAGCCAATCAGTTCCTCGCCCCCGGGCGAACACCGACAATAGCCAATGAGCGGATGCCTGCCAGTAAAACTGTTCACATGCAGACGAAGGCTCGGTGCACAGGAGAGATGAGAGACGAACTTCTTGGCACGGTAGGATGAGCACAAGACTGACGTGTTTATAATCTCAAAACCACTGTTATATTCATACCTTGCCAAAAAGTCTGTCCTTACCATGTTGGAAATTTGAATGTCTAATTAACTAATAAATGTTCATTTGTTGTGTCATTACAGGCTCTGTCAGGCAAAGGTAAGAATTATTTTGCAGGTGAAAGGGAACTTAGTTCAGTTTCTCCACTGAGAAGCGTCTACTATAGTATTTATTTTAAACAAACTATAATTCTGGAAATGTGTTTTTAATCTTCCAACTCTTTCCCCTTCATAGGCACAGAGGCAGACTTAAGAAACAGAAGGTACTTTAAAAAAAAAAAAATCAATAAGAACTACTGATGTATATAGCCATATTATTGATACATCAATGTGTGTAACATTCAGTGATTTCATCCAAAATGTTCAGGTTCATTTGCAGTTGTTTAAGTCATACATTTATTTTTCATTTGTATTTATATCAAGCCTTAAATGAAGCTGATTATGATAAGACTGTCTCACTGTGTGCAGAGGTCTTCCTCTGGATGAGCGTCAGTCTGCTGCAGAGCTGGACGCCGTCCTACAGCATCACCACAACCTGCAGGAGAAGCTGGCGGAGGACATGCTCCACCTGGCCCGAAATCTGAAGAACAACACCATGGCGGCACAGAACATCATCCGACAGGACAACCAGGTAAGTGTCACAGTATTCACCATAACACTGTACACTACACCCCAATCATATGAAATTTACTACTAAAATATTATACATTTCCACAAATTGCCCTTCTGGGATGATAACGTTTACCTTACCATAAGATTTTCCCTGTAATTACACCAACCACACAGATCTAAGTAATACATCTCACTGCCTGTTTCTTACTTCATTTCATTTGGTTTTAATGAGACAAGGGTTGGTTAATATTCAACTAATGCACAGCAGATTATCAATTATTAGCAGCACAGAAACAAATTAGTGTTGATCAGGGAGGACAAAATGTAATTAATGTCATAGATGATGTTGTGTGAAAATGTTGCAGGTCAATACTGGCTTTAAGAATAAGCTGAATCAAAGCCAACATAATGGCGCCCCCCATGCGTCATGTTGTGTAGCACACCAGCATTCAGGAAGTCAAGGTGTGGCGTGTCTGTGCCATGCTGGCCCTCCTTTTCACAGAGACGTCAATCCAACCTCCACTGATGCCTTCAAGACATAATATTCTGTGTTGCTGGTATTACAGAGACAGGGTTAAGGGGCAACAGTACAGCCTTAAATAAGCTGCGTGAAAGGGGCTAATGATTAGGACAGTGACTGGAGGACAAATGGATGTTACAGTTAAATTTAAAGAGAGAGAGAGAGAGAGCTCTTTTACAGAACGTATAAGAATATTGCTGTTCATTTATTTTAGTTAATGGCCCAGCCTTTTGTCACAGCTCAACATTAACACAAGGAAAGTTATGGGGCTGTTTTCTTTAGATTTGGATTTAGAAGGATTTGTATGTGACATTTGTTATTGGTAATATTTATCATCAATAGGCTAATGTGTTTCTGTGCCACTAATATATTTTGTCCTCTGGATGTCACATGCCTCAGCTGTCCACAAGTGGGCAGTATGAGACAGATATTCACCACCACAACCCTGTGAATTCACCTTGTGCGGACTAAAAATGTATCAGTGATTATTGATTTCACCAAACAGACTTGGAGCTCTGACCGCTAAATATTTATCTTGGCATTTCGCAGACTCTGAGCCACTCCATGCGCCAGGCGGACCTGAACTTTGAGAAGCTGAAGACGGAGTCGGAGCGACTGGAGCAGCACACCAAGAAGTCCGTCAACTGGCTTCTGTGGCTGATGCTCATCCTGGTCTCCTTCACCTTTATCAGCATGATCCTCTTCATCAGAATCTTCCCCAGACTCAGATGATGACTGTGTCCTCACAGTCCTGAACTGTTAGTCCCACATCCTCCTGTGTTTACAAGAGCAGTAGCTACATACGCCTCCATAGATCTACACAGCATGTCTGTATGTGTGATACAGATCAGTAGTGGTCAGAACCAAAACAACTCAGTCTGAGGGACTGAAAGAGACTTCGCTTCTCAAAATGAAATCCTTCCTTTTTGAAACAGTCTGATGAAAGAACGATGCAGAAAGCGGTTTGAAGTATCAGTATTCATTTTTTTAAACAGCACAGAAGACGAATCGAGGTAAAGAGCTACTCATAGTCTTAATACCCAGACAGCAGGGGCTGAGCCTTAATTATTTTTAATCCCTCATCAGGGCGGCTACGAGCCATTCGCTACATGTATGCACTTTCTCACTTAGGGGAATAAAGTCAAAGTTGGGCTTTATTAGAACGTTATTTTTCATCATGCATATATGTATATAAATATATCAGAGAGAGTTTATGAACCGTCCACCGTCTGCTGTACGTTGCCCTGGAAATCCACAGCGTCATTAACTTCAAGTGAGTCCAAAACAATCTGACTCATAAAGAGCTAAAACACATCATTTTAACCCCACTGTTTATTATTTATAAGAACTATATGAACATTCAATAACTGGTTTATAACACACTGTAATGTTGGTGTAAGGCATTTTAAATTAATGTGCATTATTTATCAATAGCTGTCTAATAGTTTCCCATGTGAAGATTAAACTAGGACTTAAAATTGATGGAAAAATACATTGATAAAATCTTAAATCTCTTAACAACTACATTATATAGTGTTATCAACCATTTATAGGATGTTTATATAATGCATAACATTAAATGAAGGGGGGTTAAAGTGAATTGTTCTCACGTGTTTTACCGAAAATGAAATGATACAAATTACAATAGAGGTTTCTAAAGCCTGATGCTTTCAACATTTTCATCTGCTGTCACAAGTTTTGGAAACATTCGTCATCAAGAACTTTGAGCTGTTTTTCCATCACTCTGCACATTTCTAATATCCTCAGTCCTGTTCACGGTTCAAGAGTCTGTGTGTTTTGGAGGCTGATTCCATATGTGTATGTCAGGTAATGATCGTCTGTTGTTGTTGGTAATGTATGTGGAGGCTGCTGGTGTTGGAAGTAAGATTTTGTTCTTGTTACATGACTGTAAGCCCATGTTATAAACACTTGCATATTGTTCAGAGCCGCAGTGAAAGATAATTCCCTTTCCTTGACAGAGTAATAACGCTGAGTGCTGTATGTGTGCTGTGGGAGTTGTTAATAACCTTTCTCCATAAACTGAAATACCAAAATCAAAGCCTCTCTGTGTGCAGAAATAACCGATGCAGTGACTCCACATGGCCACTGTGTGTCAGTCACGGTCTTACTTTATGAGCACGTAATGACCTCCATGACCCTGATGGCCTGATCAAGCCTTGAATCCTAAATTAACCCCACTACTCATTTAGAAGAGATCTGAGGATTGAAGTACAGCTAAATAAAGGCAGCTGGCCACAAAAAAAGCACATGACAACCATATATGACTCTGGGTAATGTGTGCATTTGTCAACTTTTGTCATTTAGCCTAAAACGGTACGGTATCAGAGCTTGAAGATCGTATATATTTTAATGCAGGCTAAGCCAATGAGGAAGTCTCTTGCAGGTTAACATTCCTCCTGTGTTGTCTGTGTGACTGTCATCTGAGGCCCGTGGAGCTGACTGGCTTGCCCAGGCTTGCAGCGCTCTCTGCCCCTGGCCGTCTTTCCCTCTCTATCTCTCCCCTCTTCCTACCCTGCCTGGCTCAGCCGAGGCCCGGCCCGCCGTGTATTTTAGGATCCCTGGGGGGTATTTTGCCTGCTGGAAGCCAAGGTATGCAGGCCACCAGGAGACCAAATGAGGTTGTGTCACTGCGGAGGATCATCATCCCTCAGTTTAATCACAGCTGTTTGCGCCTCCATTCTCAGGCCTTTGCTAATGCTCTGGCTGCGTGCTCTGCTCTCTGAGGCTGCAGCTCTGCTTTTGAACTCAAACTGCAGTACATGACTTCATCAGCGGTTTGGTTTTTCATGTTCATTATGGTTGTATTATCCCATTAAAAGAGAGGGACTGTTACCCATTTGTGTTTTAGTTTCCCACATACGACCCAGAGTCTGGGATGTGTTAACTACAAGTTCCTATATTCAGAAAAAGAAAAACTCTCTGTGAGGCTCATTAGTGACACTTTTAACCTCTGACCCACTAAACCTGAATGGGTTCCTTCCTGAAGTCTTTTCCCACAGGACCATCCCAAAATAGTTTGAGTGCAAAGTTGTGTTTTCTAAAATTAGCTTAATCGATTTGCTGCCATTTCTTAAATGAACATCTTATATGGAGGCATTATAAGTTGTAATAGTGGTTGTTCATACATCTGCTTCTTTTTGTTTATTTGCCAGATAATAATCACACGTTCATATGATGAGTTTACAAAATGTGATGCAAGGTTATTGGTTAAAATAGCTTCATCAACACCTACAGCATTAACATAGTTCTCATGTAGTAATGCATCAGTATGATAATGATATTACGACACTGTGACAGGACATCCTGTCATCTAATTACTTATTTTGCTATTACCTTCTTTTATTACTAATGCAGTCATAGTCATTTTGTGTATTCTGCTCACTAAGTAGAGGTCCCAACATTAATTCATTCATTGAAATCAATATATATATATGCATACACATCCAGACATTTCATACTCTTAATAAAATATATTTTTTGTGCTTTTCCATCCCATTTCAATCCAAACCGAAGCATTTTCTGCCTTCACTCCATGTTTTGTGGTTCTGCCTGAATATGGAAGTAACCAGTTTCAGTGAGATAACACACGTGTGAGTGTTTTTCCAGGAAAACATCCTGCAGTATCTTTTACTGATGTCAGACCTTTAAGATTCACTCCTTTTTGCGACCATGATAATTTCATTAAAGAGCCATTATTTAGGGGGCAAAAGAGTTTAAAAACAAAGATTATTAATCTGATGCTGTGCCACTGATATTTGAGATGGTGTAAATGTGTGTGTGCTGTAGTATGCTTTTAATTGGTTTGATCCCTCTAAACAGCAGAGAACAGAGGAACAAATTGTTAAGCATGAGAGAACTTCCATCCCCTCTCAGCGCAGCGTTGCGCCTGTTAAACACCCCGACTCTTCAGTCTTTTTAATTTAGTTCTTGGCTGCAGCTACAGTGAGGATTTGGGTTGCCTACAGAGATGAAGGAGATTTTTCTTTCATTCTCTTTTTTCTTTTTCTTTTTTCCATCAACTTCCTTGAGGGAGCAAAAGGGTAAAGAGTGTGTTTTTGCCTTTTTCTTTTTTTCCCCCTCCCTGCCAAAGTTTTGAATGTGCTGTAATGTTAATGATCTAATGGGAGCGTAAAAGTGTGCACTTATAAAGTCAGTCACTATCTTACACATGCATACTCCAATTCATGGAGTAGAGAAGTGATTGCAACTTTTTTTCCGTCTCAGTTGCAGTCTTATTTATTTCTGTCAGAATTTAAATTAGCTGTTAATGCATGACAAATATTATAAAGTAAACAAGGAGCTAAATATCACATATCAGCATGTTTCCCGCACTGTGCCAATGCTACTCACCAATTTCCTCAAAATTTACACATTTTATAGTAAAAAAAACAAAAAAAACATTAAAGTTTCCACTGATTATTTGTGTTTATGGTTTAGTTTTCCAGTCGTTTGCTATTAGTTTCCAGCTGCATGTTAAAATCATGTCCATACTGAAACACCAGGGGCAACAATGGCAACAAGTCCAGGTTTTTATTGTTCTCTACCTGACAAAAACTCATGCATTATAGTATATTGTTTGTAGAGAGAGGGCTGTAGAAGGCTACCAATAATCCCAGCCAATGTAGCCCAGTTAAACTTTATTCACTGACTAGTTTATCTCAAAGGCCACTATTGCATGAGTAAATTTAGATTGAGAATAAACTTTTATTTGCAGACTTGAGTGTTTTCGGGAGCTGCACTGCTGTTGATCCCAATCTGCTAATCTCTCCCATCTACACAGGTGTTGTGGAGGTTTCTCTGTTTTCATTTTGCCGTTACAGTTTCCCTCAACATGACCCTGCCTCGCTGTGTGTATGTGTGTGGTGTGTGTGTTTCTGTTTTTGTATCTATGTCTGTCTGTGTGGTTGTGTTGTGTCTGTAGCTCTTCCTTAGTCTTAACAACCTAATGAGGGCTCCTCTCCAAGCTCTCTCTCTCTCTCTCACACACACACACACACACACACACGCACGCACACCTGTGTTGTGGCAGCTCTCTAACTGGTGGGTTGAAGTAGCTGAAGCACACAGGAGGACCATTTCCTCCACTCTCACTGTCTGTGTGAAAGTTGAGGATCCAGGTTAATTTGAGTACTCGTGTTCGTACCATCCACAAAAAGCGGCCTATACATCACAGATAAACCGAGCAGACATAACAGCACATCCTTAGCTATGTGTTCGGTGTGTGTCTGTACATGCCTGTGTGTTTCCTCCTGTGCATGCATGTGTGTTTGTTGCGTCACACAGACCTGAGCCACATGTCATTCCCTGCAGCCCCCTATTGCCCCTCTATCACTCCGTGTTCCCAGCCAAGTGTCAACATGTGGGTTAATGCACTGAACCTTCTAGCCCTATTTGTCAGGCGGCACAGTGCTGAAAGAGTCCCCAGTGGAAGGAACCTGCTGGTTTCTGCTCACGCTTTGATGTATAGAGCCCAGGTAGAGCTGCTGCTGAGAGGCTTAATTTCTTGCTTCTTTGCTCCTTCACCTTTTAGTAATTCAGGATTTCACAGCAGGCAGGGCCCGAGACCGCGGTTGATTCTAGGCCATGTTGCTCGAGACAAGAGTGTCTGCTGCTTATTTAGCCATTAAACAATAATGGAATAGACATGAAACATACTTATTCGCTTCCCTGCTAATTGTTAGATGAAAATCCATCCTCATGTCTTTACGGTAGATGCGTACTGTTACGTCCCAAGTCTAGGGGAAACTGACACGTAACCAAGGGGGCAGTTGTCGGTCTGAGAAGTGAAGCTCACTTCCGCGTTCAAAAAACTGCAATCCCCTCAGCTTCCTCTGGGGGCTGGTGTCAGAAGGGAGCATTCTCCATAGACCCCCATGTTAAAATCGCAGATTTTACATCCTCAATAAACATGTTAAAAGCCTGGTGTCAGAACGTTTTTTTGTCTCAATTGATAGTTTCTACCCCCACACACACTCTGAGGGGGGTGGATTTTTTTTTTAATCTACCATTTTACTGTTATTAGGTTAAAATTCTGGCCAATTAGGGCGCGAAAACGTTGAGTGACAGGTCCGAGCATCTTCGTGGACAGCTGCTTCGAGGCCAGTGGGCGGGTTCTTGGCCGGCCAATCCAACATGGCGCTGTTCAGGCCGCCATATTTGAGTCACAAAAACGTCTCCCCAAAACCAATGGGTGACGTCATGGGTGCTACGTCCATTCTTTTTACAGTCTATGCACGTAACATGATTTTGAGCCTCCTCGTTCCTCCCATCCCCAAGAAGATGGCCACATCCTGGTTTAGATTCTATTCTCAAAGTAGCATTTTATTGTCTCGGAAATGAGAATATGCGCCCAAAACAACAAAGAGGAAAGCTAAGACCACCCTGATCTTGCCTAGTCAAACAAAAGACAGGGATCTACCCTAAGTCCTAACAGAAAACAGGAGAATGTTGACAAATGTTGAAAAATGTTCACAAACAAAAAAGGGCTTCTCAATAGTCTGCTACTTTAAACACACTATCAATCACTCTGCAATTCAAAGCACACACACACTGATTGCGGAAACCCACACAGGAGAGGAAAGACACACACATCAGGCATGCAACACGTGCAAAACAACCACAACAGCATTGACCTAATACAAGAGGCCATGACAGTAACCAGTTGCCACTTCGCTTTGCTTAGCTTAAAACAACAGCTAGCACCGTCACAAATCTCAAGTTAACATGTTTTATCTTGTTTGTTTAATTTGTGCAGAACCAAAGTGTAAAACAACAATTTTAACAGGTGTTAGGTGCCAAAAAAAAAATTACCGGCCAAGACTGCTTGAGAAGGAACCGGCGCCAAGAAGGTATCCTGCTGCAGGAATATTTCTGTACATAACACAGCCTCAAATGGCGACATTTCATCAAAGGAACAAACAAGACAAATGTGTTAATTACTGAGTATGAGTTTAAGAGATGTTGGCATGAAGACATGATACCTACAGATGGAGCTGGCAGTCCTTGGCATGTTCATGAAACCACTCTGAGATCTCATTGTATTATCATGCTGGAAGTAAACATTAGAGCTGCTAACAACTCATGGACATCTCAAACTTGTAACATGAGGTTTGAGATGCTGTTTTTTTTTCTAAATGGTTTTGTCCCATCTTTCCTATATGTTTTTAATGTCCAAAAATGTCACAAGTCACAACATGTTGGATAAATATTGTGGTATGAATATGGGATACTTAGGTGTGCAAGCACTTAGATGCACAGTCCATGTGTTAATGTACTACTCAGTTACCTCCACTGGCTGTTGTAGCTTCATTATGGACCAGATGTGAGACGGGTTTCAAACTTCTCATCTCATCAAATCAAGGAGGAAGTGAATATTACATAGCTCTGTCAAAATGTTGAACTATTCCTCTAAATGAGTGTTAAAACCTGGAATCAGGGCTGAGGTGAAGTCGCAGGTGGCTCGGGTACGGCACTTGTTTTTCTCAGAGTAGACTGAGCCTTGGGCTGGGAATGGCGGCTTACAGGGGGGAGGAGGAGGAGGAGGAGGAGGAGGAGGAGGAGGAGGTGGCCTTGAGGGTTAAGAGGAAAAAAAATTGTCAAGGACATGAATGTGCCACAGACAGTGTGAAGCAGAAGCAGGGCCCAGCAGAGGAGGCTCTGGGCTCTGCCTGAGGCTGGAGCCGAGATAGGGATGTATCTTGAAGGTGGGTGAGTGAGGTGGGGGGTTAGGGGGGGCTGCATCCCAGGAATAACGTGCTGTTTGACAAAAAGTCATACGTAGGAACCAGGCGCACCTCTCCCTGGGCCCCTCTACAGTTTTCCCCCAGGAGGCCCCAAGCTGCCACAGCAGGTGGAGGGTCCCTCCTGGAACAAGGGAGGCTCCTCAGGGCAGCAGATTAGGTGTGTGTGTGTGTGTGTGTGTTGGGAATGAGTGTGTGTGATATCTTTCTGTTTTTGCTTTCATCTACCAGGCTCTCTCTCTCTCTCTCTAGTTTTCGTCTCCATCTGGAGATCCGTGTTTTTATAAAAAATTCAAATGAACAAAATACCAGAACTGATACAAAAGTTTTACAAAAACAAGTGAAACAGGTTTTGAGTTTGGCATGAAAATAATCAAATTCTTGGCATGAAAAAAAAAAAAAAGTCTGAATCCTTGGATGAGCTGTTATTTGTGAGGATGTTGAAGACCAAGGTTTCTCTCAAGGATAGCTTCAACGTCATTCATCACATGTTTAGTCCTCTGAGTTGCTATGTCAAGGCCAACCAGATGGCCCGTGATTAATTGCAAATACAAAACTGCAACATTTTGGCAAAAAAACTTCTTCAAGGTTCTTGGTAACATGTTACTTAGTGCCGTCTTCTGAGAAAAGCAATTCAGAGGTTCCTCCATTCTCAGTATGCTCAGTTTTATAGGACTCTGCAGCACAGCACATATATAGATAGTATACAGTACATATGTGTATTTAGATGGAGAGAGATTATTCTGTGGCTAATTTCCAGTTTTCTTTATCACTTTGTATATGTGTGCAGTATAACACTTCTTCGACAGTGATATCCTCTCCAGTTCGTCATATTTCAAGATATTCCAGATCAATACTGATGCTGCTTGTTTGGTTGTCAGACCAAAGCCGGCTCTTTGTACTGTGCTATTGATTCTTTTCTTTCTGTGTTTCTCCTGCCTTGTTTAAATGACTGCACGTCTCAGAGGGAAAGGCGGGAAAAGATCATGTTTAAAACTGCGAGCATCTTCACAGATTAAAAAAAAAAGAAAGAAAAAAGGAGGGGCACTGCCACTGGAAACAAGAAAGACAAAATTTGGTGAGTTGGAAATATGGAGAGGATGTTTTTGCATTATCAGCTAAAACCCTGGGTTCACATCGCTCTTTTTTTGTGCAGTACAAAACCATTCATAAATGAATGGATGACCTTACTACTGCTGCTGGGTGAGGATGTTTGATTTACTGGATGCTCTGCAGATGTTGTCAAGCTCTTACACTGTGAATCCTGCTGAAGGGTTGACCAAATGTTGTACTGTACTGTATCCACAGCACAATGGAAACGTATTATTATTGTATTATTGGAAACCACTGAAATATAACAGAATGAGTGAGATTTATAAATAGATCCATGCAATAGCCTTACAACACATCAAAAGGTGAAGTGAACTAACTACATTTAATCAAATAATGACTGACTACTTCCAGTTTCTGTTATATTTCAGCTTTAGTTCCTATAGAATTTACATAATAACATATAATGTGTTTGTAAAATATGATCTGAAACTAGCTGTAATTATGTTATTAAAATAAGTTCTGAACACATTAATGAGTTGGTATCAGTAATCTAATATATAACAATACATATTATTTTTGATACTTTAAAGCAGAAGTAAGCGATCCAGTCGTTTTGGCTAACTTCTTGTCAGCGGATGGAGTTAGCAGTCCCCGCCCTCGTCCCTACGTCACCACATTCAGGCGCATCCCTTGGCTGCACACACAGCCCTTCATGCCGTTCTCTCTCCTCATTGGATAAAGGTTGTAGGATACAAGGAGAGTTTTCTCCTCGGCTTACAGCAGAGCAGAGTGACTGACAGACCCGTGTTTCAGACCAAACACTCTATATAAGTGATTGCCGTCGGAAGATATAACTATTTAAGACTTATATTAACACAAACATTCAGCTTACTTCTGCTTTAAGTACTGCATATTTTACTCATAATACTCACTTAAATGCAATTTTGTAGCATTTGATAATCAGTTATACTTTGACAAAAGATTTGACAAACTGAAAACCGCAGGTGTCAGCTGTTAAAATCTGCCTAGCAACCGTTCCGTTTCCTCCCACCCCCTCTCCTCTCATGTTCTGTCTCTGCTGAATATGGGTTAAAATGCCTAAAATGAAAGTGTCACATTTTTGTACAAATATATATCAAATTAGCTTTTTAGCTCGATATGTCAGTAGCAGGTGAGATTTAAGTGGGGTGGTGAAGATGCAGTGTCCTCTCTGTAATTGTCTCTCTGACTAATGTTGCTGAAGATATTTCATTCCCTACCTTGTCAGCTTAACACATCTGTTATTTACCTGTACCCTCTCCTTCCCTAATGTTATCTATTAGAAATGTTACAGCTGAATAAAACACCACAGGACCAGGGGGAAGGTTGTGAGAAGCCTTGACCTGCAGTTGAAACGTCTTTCTTTATTTAGTAGTGCCAAGATCTTTGGGATAAAATCTTTCTGTGCAAGACAGTTCAGGATATCAACAATAGCTGTGCCTCTGTTAACTCAAATGTAGCTTTTTGTTTTTTAGTGACAGAACAGTGGTTGAACTTTTTATCAGAGTTCAGAGATGCTCGAACAACAACAACTTCTATCAACCAGATAGCTCAAAACACAGAAAATCCACGTGACGTGGTTGAACAGGAGAGAAAACACAAGATTCATTGAACAGAGCTACAGAGTATGTCCCACATTCCTTAAACATACTGATAATGTGACATACATCCACTGTCCTCTTGACTAAGGACAGACTCCAAACCATGATAGATTTGTTTTCTTTGGTGGTTAAGGGATTACAACAATCTTGATTTATAATAATAATAATAATAATAATAATAATAATAATAATAATAATAATAATAATAATAATAATAATAATAATAATAATAATAATAATTATAACTTGTATAGTGCCTCATGTAAATACCCAAGGCGCTTTACATGAGGATGGTGGGGGGTGGGGATTAAGATCTGATCTGAAGGGAAAGAGGGGAGGAAACAATAACCAGACAAAGGGAATGTTTGACTTATTTTTTCAAGGTCTTGGCAAAGAAACGAATGTGTCCAGTATTTTACGCTTAAAAACATTACAGTAATTTGCGCTGATTATTTTTGGAGCTGAAGCCTAAACTGTCATCCCTGACTCATGTCTGTGGCTTCATCTAATGTGTGCAGTCAAACAAGCCCCTTTTAGGCCCAGATATGTTACTTATGAAGTTGAACAAAATGTTCGATCATTCTATACCCCCTGCACATACTTGCTTTATGTACCAATCAGATCTCATTATGCTTTTTTTTAAGAAGACTTGTGAAACCAAACATATTTGCTTAGGTATATTTCCTAATCATTCTGCTAGAGGAAAGGAAAACATTACAGAAATAACTGAAATCCCCAAACTACTACGACACAAAGGTCCCTGACAAGTGTATGTAAACTTCTGAGCAACACCAACAAAAACTTGAAACTGAGCAAACATTTAATGAGCATGGGGACATGTGTCACTGATGCATTTACCACATGTTCCTGATCATCACCTATCTAATCTTAGCCTGCGTGCTTGATGGGACTCGTTATTTTTGCTCACACGCTGAATATTTATGTCCTTATTTGTGTTTTTTTCTCTTTTTTTCTCTCCCATGTTTTCAAACTGAGGTTATTTATAGTGATTAGACACACTGTACTCTCACACAGCCGGCCTCTTTCAGGCATGCAATATCATCACACACACACTTGCACTCTGTCAAGTAAATGGCTTGAGATTTCAATAATTCAGTCTTGCGTAAGTCCAAAGCCACAGCTTGTTTGTTGACTCCCAGAACTCTTGCTGAACTTTTACACACATCGTACTTCCCTGATCCCCAACTTCCCTGTCCCTCTCCTTGTGAGAACATAAACAAACACTGTATTTATTACCGTCATTCTGGGAAGTTTCAAGACACAACACAGCCACCCCGGTCCCTCCCATTCTCAGTGTGCTGAGCGGTGGCCCCCGGGGGTCATGGAGCAGCGCTATGGTCAGTCAGGCCTGAGTCTCAGGATGTTGAAGTAGCACGCCCCAGGGCTGTGGCTGTAAATAGGACTTTGGAAGGGTGAATAGTTAAAGCGTTGATGTCTGGTTTCTTACTCCTGCTCCTGCGGGATGAAACAGAAGAGGCCACACACACACACACACACACACACACAGACATACATACATACATACAAACACACACTCGAACCTCTCTGTCAAACAACTGACAGGAGCTTGGAGCCAGTACTCAGACTTCATTCCACCGGGTCAATAACAATAGTAAAAGGCAGACGGAAGAGGAAACTAATCAATGACTGTGGCAGTTTGTTTGGCAGCCATGTTAGGTCTAATTTTGTTTTGAGGAAGAGATGATTCACTGGGGGAAGCAGTTTTGCAGACATTGGGCCAGGTTGCTATCAAGAGTAGCAGTTAGTCTCTGGCTCCCCTGTAATTGATGGTGTCATGAATGCTGCAATCTGTCTCTCAGAAGAAGTAGTTCTCACCTTGGATGTGGTGTTTGCAACGTCCACGATGGGTGGTGTGCGGCCGGGGCTGTTTCCTCTGTAAACACTAATACAATGCTGCTGTATTTATCCCACAACCATGCCTCCCTCACAGGAAGTAATTAAGTGTTTCCCCTTTCTCTAACTGACTCTTGGTCGATCACTGTGCCAAATAGAAAATATGTTCTGTCTGCACTTTGACCTCTAAAAGCCTCTGCTGCTTTTTCTGTAAATTCTTTTGTTTCCCATCATATTTGCTATTTATTTGTTGTTGAGATCATATACATTCCTGCTGTATTTTTTAATTTTTAATTAATTTTATTTCCAAAACGACCCCTGAGCTGAGCAAGAAATGCTCAGCTCAGGGGTCAAGAAAATTAGATAAGCTATTAAAATTGCTGGTGGCACAGTTTATGCCAAATATGTGTCCATTAAATGTTTGCAACTTGTAAACAGGAGAGTAAATGTTACCAGGAACCATCTCCACATGACACTCCAGTTACTGCTTGAAAAGCAGGCAGAAATCGTGAATGATATAATCTGAAGCAGTTGATAAAACGGAGCAGGGGGAAGGAAATAGAAATTTAATTTGCATATCTGGCAACATTTAATGTGCATCCGACAACAACCCACACTTCTACGCAAATATGTAAGTTCATGCCATGAGAAATGTAACCTCTTTGAAATTATAGGCCTACTAATTTCTGCAAACAGAGGCTGGTTCATGGCAGGAAAGTCTTGACATACAAAATTCACGCCAGATAAAAATGTTATTTTGGGAAAAACAGACACTTTTCTCATCACTCATTGAATCATTTGGATACAGTGTGTGCTTTGCTGGATATCTAAATCCATGGAGTGCACATCCATTCATGGAGGACACAGAGGGTCACTGTCAGGTCCCCCTGTCCCTGGAATCCTGGGAATTTCACTCTGATCTGCACTCATAAGTTTGCTCGGTTGCTGATTTCACATGCAGTTAAGGAAAAAAAGGGTTCACAACATGGTAAATGACACATTTTACACAATGGCACAACTGTAATGAGACAATATACAGAGAAATTCAGACACGTTAATAACCCGAAGAAAAGAGGCTACCAAATGTCACCCCACAGAAAATCCTCACTCTTACAAATCAACCGCTCAGATTATCTTATATTTTACTAAAATTGATTGTGAAGGTGCACAAAAGCTTAAAACCTTAAAAAATAACAAACAAACCTGTAATTCTTATGTGAGTTTTTTTTTTTTGTAACATTTTTTTCTCAAGAAGCAAAGCTGATGAAGGCAAAAACAAAATGTTGAATATGAGCCTTCAGACAAAAACCTAAACAGTAGATGCTTTAAGCAGATGAGAATTAAAACTAACTATTATTATAAACTACCAGTCCTTCTTGTTCAATTTTCTAGAGACAATAATTATACAAAATAACTCATTTTCTTTATGAGAATTATTAAGAATTTGGGGTTTATATGTAGTTTCTGACCACAGTTTCTAAAATATTACCCCCTATCCTCTTGTTAACGAGCTGATCACATGCTCACTCTCTCACCTCATTCAGATTTACTGCTGTCGTGAGGAGCATCTCACTCAACTGGACAAGCAGGAAGAAAACCATTACGCCACAGCCCTATGTAACTTTTTCTCCAGTGGGACCCATGGTTCATGGCATGTGTCCATGCACGTGTGCACATTTACGTGCAAAAGGAAGCAACTAAACAACAGTGTCCCCATATTCCCAGTGTGAGGGGAAGCACGGGACTTGGACTTTGCTGTTGTGCAGCTCACACAGTCTTCCTGAAGACAACACACCTTTTCCCCCCGAGCCTTCGCTGCTCGGGGACCTGTGACATTGACCTGACCTTGACTGTCCTATGTGTTCGCTGGGGCCTCTCACTCTGGATGTGTTGCTCTGGTCGTCACTCTGACAATACATGGATAAAGCTGTCACTGACACATCCTCTCAGGAAGGGCATTCAGGTTCAATCTTGCCATGCAACACTCCACCCGAGTTCCTTATCAATGATGAAACTAATCCTTTAGCCCTGCACATGGCCTCATGGCCTCCTGAACCACCCATCAGTGTGAGAAAAGGAACAGAAAGGGGGGGAGGTCAGGAGCAAAAGAAGGGAGAAAAACATAAAAGAGAGCGAAACAAAAATGGGGGGAGGATGGAGAAAAGGGGGAAAGAAAGTAAGATGAAAACATAGAAGTGGGTTCAGTCTTTAAAGTGTGAAGGAAAAGAGCAGGTGATGAGAGCTCGTACACGGAAAGAGAGGAGTGGCCAGCAGAAGTGACCTTGACAGTCTAATCTGTTTATAGATAAGTATGTTGTGGCCCATGTGTGGGAAAACACGGCTCCCTGGGATGGACCAGGGTTAAGTGTCTTGCACACAGGCCAGGGGTGAACGCACAGGGACGCACACAACACACATAATGGAGCAGGAGCGTAACAGGGGCGGCGGCTGGGTTAACTGAAGGGGTGCTGTACAGTTCAGGACATTGTGGCAGAGATAGAGCTGTCTCAGAGAGGAAACGGTTCTGTTAAAGAAAATAAACTGTCTCCCTTTATCAGCAGAGTGACTGAAGAATTCACTTAGTCAGCGTGACATATAGAACAAAACGGATGGTGGATGTTCGGAACAAGGTTACGTATTTCAACGTGACTCTTGTCACGTTCACTGAAAAACATACATGATTATGTTTTAAAGTCTGTCAAGAAGTTTCCTACACACGCACACGCACAATCTCTTGTGCGTGTAGGCATGTAGATTTGTTTGTTGTAATTAGTTTAAATAACACTTAGCTTGGATAGTTTGTAAAATGATCATCTGTTTTATTCTTAGTAACAAGTAACTAGGCTGTTAAGTGAAGATAAGGAGGTTCAAAATATAATATTTGCCTCTGAAATTTGTAAAATGTGAATAATAAAGTTAAAGAAAATGGAAATATTTCACTTGATCACAGTGGTAGAAGATTCAATTTCTGTCACATGAGTGAACAAATAATAATTTGAAGTTAAAATGGGACAAACTTGTCTTAGTGTACAATGTACATAAGACAATAGTGAATTTATTATACTTGTAAAACAGTCTAATGCTGATGCATTCTCTTCTCTCTCCCTAGCATAATAAAACATATACTCCTGGGTTGCATGTATAAAAAAAACTTTCAGTAGAACTTTTAATCTCTTCTTAACATGGTAATAAATCACTGAATCTAAAGCCATGGGGAGCGTAAATGGTGAATAAGAAATGCAGTGTCCTTGAAATATGTTGAAACATGCATGCATGACTTGTGCGTGAATCTGACGCTGACAGTCAGGGAGCAGTTAGCTGTGTACAGTGAGAGACTCGTCATCTGACAGGCTGATTGATTAACAGTAGTAGTCTGTGATTCATAAATCCCCTAGAATGCATACCAAGCTGCTCTATAGATGGCACAGCGTAGCCTTGGTTACAGTTTCATTAGCGGTTGATCAGACGGAGAGGTCAGACACACTGGAGCTCCCTGGATCAATCTGATGACCTGAAAGGCAGCTGTTATCAACATGGATTATCAACATGAATTGTGTGGTCTGAGAGTGAGATTTATCGGATCACTGAACGCATCATAGGGCACATAATCGCAGTGTTGAGCCGGCCGCAGTGTTCTTGGCTTAGTCTTAGGCAATGGCTTAGTCTGACATCTACTGCCATAGTCAGCAGATCTCCTCATCTTCCTCACTGATCCTATTTCAGGTAAACTGTTCCACAGACAGATAGGTGAGCTGTTCCCCCCACTTCCCCTGGATCATCAGGGATCAGTTTGATCCATTCAACATGATTCCCTTCACAAATCAAATGGCTCACAACATTAGACAGCACTTTTTTCCCCTATTAGGAATTTCATTGCCCAGTATGCTAAGTAAAGACAGTGAACAAAATATGCACATAGTGTGACAGCAGCAGCAAAAGTACACAGACAGATACAACTACAGATAAATGAGTTTAAGCAACACCAACAATGATGCAAGCAGCTCTGTGAGCCTCTATCAGTACAGCTGTGCTCTGATAATATTCACCATATTCACCATGCTTGCAAAGTTTTTGCATTTGGTAAAAAAGCACAATACTGAACCTAATAGGACTGTATTTAGCTTTGCAGTCATAAACCAAAGTGTTGGTAAAATTTGACCTGGCAGTGGAGCTGGATATAAATTTAGGGAATCACCATAAGACTGGGAAGAATTTCATGGCAATCCAAAGTCAATACGATTCATCTTCTGGGAACCATGACTGAGATCTTTTAGTTTGGGCCATTGGATCATGTAGTTGTGGACCTCTCCTCCTGGTGACAATGCTTTAGTTTAAACCATGCTACTAGCATCGCTAAAAACAAGAGCTCAATAAATGATCCAGATGTATAAAGCACCAAAAATAAATTGCAACTACGAAGTGTACTGAGACAAAACTACTATGAATTGATGAAAAAGAATAAATAAAGAAACAAATTGCATTTGAGGGCTGGCATTAGGTGGCGGATAAACTGTCATTGAATGCAGTGCTGCAGCCTGCAGCACTAAATACTTAGTCTACTATAGTTTTTGCTTTGCATGCAGGAAGAATAACAAAATTATGTTAAAGAAAAAAACATAAAAATACAATAAAACAGAACCAGTACCAGTACCAGTGGACATCTTTGCGGCATTCATCAATTATTACTTAATGTGTGATAGCTATTTATGCAAACAATATGAAGATGATGATGGTGGTGATGATGATGATGTTGTGTTTTTTTTTTTTATAAATTAAAATAATAACTACAAAAAAGCTACAAAATGACAATGTTTGTGATATGCACCCACCCACCATATTGCAGCTCAGTTCCACATCACAGAACTGCCACGGAGTATAATGACCCAGTAAAGTGTTTTGCCTGATACATCTGAGCCTCAGTTTATCATGAAAGATAGATGAAATTCATTGATTTTCTGCAGATGTACCAAAATATAGAACTTCCTTTTGCTACAGATAGTGAACATCCATTTTTGTAAACTTCCATCTCCTGCATCACATCCGTGCAGATGTTTTGTCATGTAGGATGAGTGACGTGCAGCGCCTCTGCATGAGCCATGAGAATAATGTCTTGCTTAAATGGCGATACATGGGATTGTGCTGCGCTGGTGTGATTCAGAGACAGTAAGAGACAGCCTGCTGTTTGTCTCAGCTGCAGGCTACAGGGCCTGAAGTGCAGGAACAGCAAGTGCTAAAAGTGTAAATCACTAACACAGGGAGCCGTTTGAAGAGGATAATCCAGGACCGCTTTGTCTGTTTAAGCTCATGACCCTCTCCTTGGTGGACATAGTCTATCTCACACATACACACAGATGCCCTCATGCATACAGCACATACACGGGTGCGTAGAGGCTGAAT
This sequence comes from Trachurus japonicus, assembly GCF_045865225.1. NCBI lineage: Eukaryota > Metazoa > Chordata > Actinopteri > Carangiformes > Carangidae > Trachurus > Trachurus japonicus. The sequence goes on from NC_140910.1 coordinate 16,505,296, forward strand.
GGAGGCTCCTGCTTCCTGGCTCCCCAGGCAGCTAATTACTGAGCCTTCCACACCAACAAAAGAAAGACACTCTCTCCATTCAAACATATTAATCCCTCCATTTATGGGGAGCAGCGGAGACGACTGCAGAGAAAACGAACGGGAGTTTGTTTTGCCTTCTGCATCTGGGTGTGAAAGAGAGAGAAACAAGTGTAATATGTAGCAGGAGTTAATGTTGCAAATGTTTGTGTTGTGAGGCATGGGGAGAAAAATGCAAATATGTGCATGTGTAATTCATCTACTTGTATGTGTGTTTTGAATGTCAACTGAATTCTGCAGCTCTCCAAAGAGCTGTTATCTGTTGCTGTATTGGTTGATGATGCTGAAGCCTGATCAAGATACAATGTGGAGGTCAAGCCTTGAGCAGCATATCAGAATCTGCTATAGGTCTTGAGGTTAGGAATTGATATAAACAGATATCCTAAAAAGAACAAAAAGCCAGCAACACTCGGTGTCCTAATATCTTTAATGCCTCACTGGTACAGGCAACTCACACAAACCGGTTTCGACGGTTAGTCTTCATCAGTGTGTAAACAGATATCCTACCAGAGTCAGTGGAATAAAGGGGAGGGGGAAAAAATCAATACAGCGTAGTATCATGATATTTTGTGTGGCACTACATGGACGCCAAATGTCAGTCTTTTGTTATGTAAACTGTAAATATGAATTTGAGTCTTTTGTACTAGAGTACTTTTTTACGATGTGAAGTGAGATAAACGAGAACTTTATCAGATAAAACAGATGTTGGCCAAGTTTTGCTTTTGAGACATTATTTGAAGTTTCAAAAAAGGTAACAAATCAAAATATATCACAATATGTTATTGCAATATTAGGACATATAAGAATACATAGGATATTGGAAAATGTTTAACACTGCAATAATATTGTATTTTGATTTAAGTGTCATGATAAGATGTGGGGCCATTGGTGATTCCCACCCCTGAGTATAATATAGTCAGAACTGAAGATGCTGTGAGGACTTTTTTGACAGTAAAGCTGGTTGGACCCTGGTTGTTATTTTGTAATGCCACTGCTTTACATGTGTTTATACACTGTTTCACCATTGGGAGCCTCAGAATATGTTGAATTACATCCATCTCTGTATCATTAACATACAGTATCTGCATATCCTGAATAATTGCCCCAAAGGTGGGTGGAAAGTGGAAACATCTCACTTCTGCCCCAGAGTTAATGATAAGAAGAGAGGTGTCAACATTTACATGATATCAGGCACATATCCAAGTTCACAGTGGATAGAGACAGCCTCTGTGAGGTGAACTCTGTAGAGGAGAGAAGACGCTTGATTTAAAATTCTTCAGCAGTAACTATTTAAAGCAATTTTTACACCAAAGAATCCCTACAACCTCACAATACGTCGTTCATGCTGACAGAATCACATTGTGTTTATTTGACGTAGCGTAAAGCTCCACCAGGCTTGCCTCTCTGGTCAGATTTAATCCTATTTATTCACAACATTGTATCCCTTTGTCCCTGTTTGACATTTGGTGTGAGTGAATTGGCTGGAGTTATTTTTAGTGCCACCTACTGAAATGAAGTCGTAGTACAACGGTGCATGAACAGGGGTTGTAGTGCTGCGCAAGTGCTGCATGTGTACACTCATATAACAGCCCTCTAGGTAGGTTAGTGGGATAAAAAGCCATTCACTCAACTTCCTCCACTCCCAGTGAAAGGGGAAAAGAAATTGGTGTTAGGTGCAGTACCTGAGAGGAAGTGGGACAAGTGTGTGAGGAAAATAAGAGTGGAAGAGGAGAAGAAAGGGAAGAGAGACCGTGTGTGTGCCTCCCGTTGGCGTCAGACAGCGTGACTTCCACAAAGAGATCTGTTTTGACTAGATTCCACAACCCTTAGTCCTTCAGACCTGTGACATTTAATCTCACTAATACCTCATTTACTCTGTTCACTGGGTAACAACATTCCTCAGATTAACAATAAGCCTGCTCCACAAGCTCTCAGCAGAGTACAGCAGTGTGTGCCCATCCAAGCACACAAACTGCACCGCTGTGTCATAAACAAGAAGAAAATGTTCTCCTCTATTCTAATCTATTCTATTCTGAGTCAGTAGGTCTCAGGGTCAGGTAAGAAATGTGGTCAGGTGCAACCATGCCTTAGGTGCTAGCAGGAAAAACTTCCAGGTATTGTGTGCGGTTAGGTTTCAGCAATAGGACTGTTTTCATTATGAGGATATTTGCTATGCAAATGTGAGGGAACTATGTGTACTTTCCTTATTGCAGACAGGTATTCTTCCTGCTTCCTGGCTCTAGGGCCAAGACAGTGTGTAATGTTTACACTGCTCTATGACACACAGCCACTTTTGTTTTGCCCACAACTCTCAGTGGTCTATGACAATGTCACAAGGAAAATCTGGAAAAAATGTAAGACAATCATTAATTAGTAATAAGAGCCGACGAGTTAACAAGATCATTATTTTTTTTGCAGCAGTAATTTAGTCACCACAAGAGAGCCTTGACAAGTTTATTTTTCAACCTCCTTCTTCTAACAGCTTCTCTCATCTCATTTTGTAATGGAAAAAAACACTTCATACTTGAGCTGCCACTGTGCCATCATTTTTATATTAGGGCCAAGGTAGATAAGGGCGGAAATATGTGGCACAAATCTTATCAGTAAATCCACACGTACAAGTAAACAGATTATGCATACAACAAAAGTGCAGCCACTCAAAACAAGGCTAGACTTCAAATTATAACCTGAAATCGGAGTCGATTTTGTGTATATGGTTGTATTAAAGTGACATATGGCAAACAGGACATCTGACTGATGTCTTCTTAACTTTTTTAAAAAAGAGAAAAGAAAATCAACAAATTAGTGAGAGCAGTGATGCCCAGCAGGTCCACTGATAGCTATAGTTAATTGATAGATTGGTTGTTTTGATCATCATAGCAAACATTTTCACCTGTCTATGGTTTCCTATAGCCTGGATGATTAATCAATTAATTGAGAATATAATAAACAAATTAATCAATAATGAAAATAAACTGTAAGTTGCAGCCTAAACTGAAGGACTACTGTGTTTAGCTATGAGTCTGTATTCATGAAATGGAAAACAGGACAGAAATGTATCTTTATCAGTGCGCTAATTATGAATTAGATAATTAAACATGTGATGTTTAAACGTAAATTACTAAAAATGTTTACATTAAATTTACACACACACACATATATATATATATATTTTAAATGTATTTTATTGTGACTCTATCCTACAGTAGTTTTTATACGGTGCTGTGTGCTCACCTCCTCCCTGACAAAGAGCACCGGCGTTCTGACACCAGCGCCGGTTCAGACAGTCCGATCCGCGCCCCGGGCCGCTGTGTGTCTGTGTAGAGCCGTGGTCCGCTCCGTGTTTTGCCGCAGCCCACATGCGGCCCAGCTGAGCTGACTGGCAGGACTTGTTTACTGGTGGAGAGGCTGGCGGAGAGAGAGACGGAGAGAGGGGGAACCTGAGGGAGAGCAGTCGCTAAACGGAACGGGAATCCAAGTTTTTACACTTGACCCGTCTTCTTTAAGTCTTTCTTTTCCTGTTTGTTTACCTCATCTTTTTTGACTGTAGGAGACGGGATAATCACTTTTACGCGCGTGTGGTTTTTTCTTGTATTTTTTTTTTTTTTTAACTCTATCGCCGACACTGAAACCTCGTTTGTTTTGGATTAGCTAGCTAACGTTAGCTGTTTTCCCCATCAGCTAACGTTAATCTGAGAAAAAGACACGGGCGGCGTGGTGGTGAGGACTTTTCTCACTTCGCAGCGGCGTGCAGGTTAAACGGAGAGACGCTGTTTTTTCTTCCCCCCCTATTTTTTTCTTTACCCTGCCGTGGATGGAGAAAGAAGTAACGTCCACCTCCCAAGTTTTCCCTCTTGTTTTCTTTCTCCCGTTTTTCGTTTTCTGGGTGTTCATTCGTTTGCGGCGTGGTGGTCAGCGGGGGTGAAGGAGTTCAGAGGAGGGTCGTAGTAGGGAAAGCTGAATCGTTGCACGTTTTTCCTGCACGTAGCTGCTCGGAGGAGTTTCCTGGGATGTGCTCCCATCTGTCTTAAAAAGGGGTGAGCTTCTGAGAAGATACCAGCGAGAAGGAGTCATTTAAAGACCTGTGGACTTCAAACAAGAGAGAGAGAGAGGGAGAGCGCAAACCACCCTGCCAGCTCTCATTCTTGGTTCTGTGTTGGGAGATATCCACAACTTTCAGGGCCCATGTTGGTTGGAGGAACAGAGGAGGAGTGTGTTAACGCTGTGCAGAAGGAAATACTCCTTGCAATTTGTTTTTGAAGTGGGTCTTCCCTCACTGGAACAGTGCATTACAGAGAAATGAGCCCGGGGCCAGTGGACCTCCTCCGGGGATCTCCAAACTAGCCCTCTGCGTGTGGGATATTAATAATAATACTATAATTTCTCTCTTGATGCAGGGTAGCACCGAAATTAAACAGATGAACGTGGACTGGCGCCTTTACTTATGGACAATGAAGATTTTCACTGGCACATGTGTTACCAGAACCCAGGATCACGTTATTTAGTGGTCTGCATTTTTTCCAGGGCTCACATACATCACAGACTTGGCTGGGAAGATACTCATAAATTTATTACCACCACCCCCCCTCTCGGGGGGCAACCTTGAATCACTTGTCTTTAATGGACCTTGACTTTTAAGATTTTTTTTAAACTATTATTTTGATATTCCAGCGCCTTTTGAAATATCAATTCTGCCTCAAGATTGGAGTTTTTTTGAGAAGCTTCAAGAGGAGAGCACAACTTATCCTCAAGCCAAAATGAGGTTGTGGACGCTAAAGCTGCGAGCACAAATTGTGTTTTTTATCATCTGCACCTGCATTATATGCCAGTGTGGACTAACAAATGGAGAAAGTAAGTTTTTTTTTTTTCTAATTTCTTCCTTAGAAGTAATATAGCTGTGTTTTTCATGTCACATATTCTATTCAAGTTCACTGTTCACCTGAGATAGTCACAGAACAACTGTAGAGATTGTCCAACTTTAAGTAAATAATCCATTACAAGATAGATAGAAAGTGGAAATTCAAAATGTCATCATTATACCAGGATAAACTATCAGAAAAATATGATAAAGACAACCATTAGCATAACAAGCAGGTCAATATACACTGTTAATCACAATAGGAATACTCAGAGATACTCATAAATACTCAGCTACCCAGAGATACTCATAAATACTCATAAATAGTACTCATCATTCTAAAATAGTAAATGTAAGTAACTTTGTATGAACTGAAGCAGTTTAACGCCCCGATGCTACATTATGGGGATAATGGAGCGTAAAAAATATAGTATGAATTTTTTATTGACTTTATTTTATTAAGGTGGTAGTAAAGTCACGAGACCTTCATGTCGGCGCATGCGTGAAGTTTCATAGGGTCTAATTAAGGCGCTAGTCATTTCAGTTGTTGCGTATGCGTGGCTGCGCGCTAATAATTGATATTCCTCCGTAGAATCCCCCGCCCCCTCCAACCCCAAACAAAAAAAACAACAACACCCCCTCCCGGTGCTGTCTCTTAAAGGTACATATTTTAGCGGCCTGCGTCGGATGCGCCAGCCCCAGGGCCAGATTAGTCGCTGTAACTGGACGAGGGTGGTCTGCTGCAGCGAGTCTAAACTGGGAGTAGCAGGATTGGCCCTGTGAGCGCAGTTAGGCCTCTCATGGCGACAGACACACACTGACAACAATAACACACACACACACACACACACACACACATGCACGCACGCACGCACGCACTCACGCACACGGGGCTGCTGCTGCTGCTGCAGCTCTGAACGTAAACAAATTAGCCGCCGACGCTAAGAAGTCTCTTTATAGGTGGTGGATTAGCCTACATTGGTCTTTAGCCCCAGATCGGACTCGAGTATGGTCACATTCATCTGATACACGATGCCCGCTCCTTGTGGTGTTGTTTTCATCAATGAATTATGGGTTGGGATTATAATAGCATAACAGCGTGTGACTTAAACAGACCGTGATGCTTTGCCAGACGGAGTGAGGGAGAGATGATGATAATGATGATGATGATTACCTTGTAAACTGCCCAGTGACCTCGTCATAATAATTACATTAATTGACTAATAAGGGATTTATTTGCAATTGATGTGATCGTTGTTGGGTGTGTTGTAATGTAGTTTATATTCTTCACGCCCTTTCTATCATCAGAAAGTTCATAAACGTAAAGAAATACCTGATTATTATTATTATTATTATTTATTGAGGCACATTGACTGCAGGGATAATTTATAAACACATTTTCTGTCATTGAATGTTGTGTTCAAGCCAAATCTTTACCATCTTCTTTTTCTAATCCTTGTAATATTGATAAAGTGGTTAAAGTAGAAGACCATGTGGTTATTTACCAATGTAGTGTTGTCGTAGGTTGAATGAATGAATGTCTCAATTAAAAAAAATAATCCCTATACATAGAGAAAAGCTGCAACACAACTGTTGTGAAATCAATTCATTTACATTTCACTTGTTTCAGTGCTTTAACCTTTGGCCTACAATTGCCCTTTTGAGATTTGTGTTTTGGATGATGTGTTGCACAAGCCCACAAAGTGTTTCAGTACATGAACTAAGTCTAGAGCAAGTGAACAGGTAGAGTAGTTTAATTTTAGAGCAAAAAGAAATTACCCATTAATCACACTATAAACAAGATCATGGAAATTTAGGTGGACATTGTAGATCTTCAAACCTTGAGTTGCACAACTGAATAGTGGCAGATTGAAAGGAAATCTAGCTTCTCTACACAGGTTATGCAGACAGAACAGAGGCCCCTGAAAGGGGGTCTCATGAGACAATGTTCCTGGTACCCCCTCGTTCTTTCTTTCTTTCTTTTTTCTTTCTTTCTTTCTTTCTTTCTTTCTTTCTTTCTTTCTTTCTTTCTTTCTTTCTTTCTTTCTTTCTTTCAGCAAGTGTAGAACCCGGTTATTGACTGTTTCTGGTCCCTCATATACTCAATTCTCTGGGAAGTGACCATATTTGGCACTGTTGAGATGTTTATGACGAGGGGGGGGGGGCAACAACCAAAATACTTAGAATACTTCATTCTGAATCCACTCACTGCCTGACATCTCCACCTCAGTCATGGGAAAGGGGAAGCGGTAGTGATACATAAACCATTGCTGTGGCTGTGATCTGTGATCTGCTGACTGCACTCTGGAGAATGTTCTGAGGCCGTTTTTACAGGCTGTTGTTAGTTGAGTTTGATTGGGCTGTTTGTCATAGTTATCAGCAAACAGTTTTCTGAAGTAACCGCTGAGCTGTCTCTTGGTATAACTCGTGAAAAACAAGTTGTGCAACTGGTAGCCTTGCCCCCTTCTTGTTCCTCTCAGGCTTGTAAGCACAGCTCTGTTGGAAGGGGCTAGTGTGCATGTGTGTATGTATGTATGTATGTGCTGCTTTCCACAGTATATATGTGCTGCTTTAACTAGGTCTGTCATATAGACTGCATCAAAGCCACAAGAACTTCCTACTCTGACACTCTGAATTAAATTCTCACAGCACTCCCTTGTATTCAGGAACATTTAGTTATGCTATAGCTGTGCTATTCCAACTCAATTGGTGGAGTAATATGTTGATTTAGAATGGATAGTGGATAGTGGAGATGCCCTTCAGTTGTGTGTGAGTTTGTCTGTAGCCCATTTGGATAGTCAGACTCTCTTCATTGAAGTGCACAGTGGCATTTTCTGACAATGCTGTGCATGTTGTGGAATGTGTTTGAAGTGGCCCACCATGTAGGTGCCTGTGTGTGTGTGTGTGTGTGTGTGTACACTTACATATAAGTATGTACCATAGACACCCTGTGCTGTCTACAGAATCTCATGTCGCAGCTCCTGGGAATCTTTGGGTGTCTCACAATTCGATTCAGATTCTTAGGGTCACGATTGCATATGAGAATTGATTTTCATATGCTCATAAATGTAAATTGCTGTAATGGTGCCGCTTAAAAAAATAAAAGAAAAAAAGACGCACTCCGCTCTCCAGCCAGTTCACCTGTAGCTCCACAGATGAGAAGCTCTGCTGTCCCTCTCTCTTTAACCTGGTGTTTGGCCACAGTAGGTGGCTGCTCAGCTGTGTTTTAAAATGCTTGGCAAAAAAATGAGAGAAAATTATGAATCGATCAAGAATCGTATAAGATAAGAATTGCGATTCTTACATTAATCAATTTTTTCTCCCAGCACAATTTTCCATGTATCTCTGTGTGTATGTGTGTCTCTAGAGGAGTTGACCATGCATGAGAACAGTGTGTACTAGGGCAGCAGGCTCAGGAGTGGGCTGCCTGTTAGCACTAGCCCCTGTCCCCTCAGTGGCCCCTTAACCCTCCACACTACCATTTCATGAAATGGACAAATTTCACGATGTGTTTTGTTATGAAATTAGAGAGCATAAATGCATGACACGGTGTCCTGGAACAGGAAAACAATGAACCGGGGGAGGCAAAGAATGTCGCAATGTAAAGCAGAGAAACCGCTCCTCTGCTGAGTCCCTTACTTAACACTTGGAAGGACATGTTACATGTTTTTTTTCTCCAGGAACAAACAACACAGGAGAAGTCATTTCAACCACTTATTATTATGGCCCGGCTAATACTACTAGTTATAAGACCAATGTCAATATTTCAGAGTTTGAAAAATTTGATTTTAATATAGCACCTGATATATTTATTGTTTGATAGAAGCACACAACAGAAACAAACATTTAATGAGAATCCAGATTATTCTTTTCCAATAATTGTGGCCCCGAATGAAACATTTTTTATTTTAGTTGAAAGTGAGGAGAAACCACGGACTGGACAGACAGTTTGAAACACCTGGATTTTTTGTACAGCAATAAGGAGTTTACAATAATGAATTGTGACAAGAAAATAAAGAAACATGTCAAGGTAATGGTGGCTTACAACAGTTTGCCAGCCCACAGTCCAAAACCCAAAGATAGTGAATTTACCATAATGTAAGATGAGCTAAGAAAAATCCTCACATTTGTGAAGCTGGAACCTAAAATTACTTTAACATGAATTGATAATCTGATTAGTTGGCAATTCATTTTCAGTGGTCTAAATTGATTAATGTGACTAACAGTTTTGGTGGTTGATAGTTGGATACTTGACCTGGACTAGATTTAAATAGTCCTATAGGACTTTAATAAATACTTGTGTTGCAGTCGGAAATCAGTATAGTATTGTACCATGTAACAAGAAAGTTTAGGTATTCCTGCCACAAAAGTGTTAAAGATGGATGGTTAGTAGAGTGTAGAGTGGGTGACATAGGTCAGGGTCTGATGCATGATATCATACTTAATACATTTATAGAATCAAGGTGATACTCCTGTGCTCATGAAGGTTTAGACATAGCATCTTATAGATTTATAGATTTTTAGAGTTAGAAATCACGTCACCCTTTTAAATATACATTTAAATTGGGGTTAATTTTTGTCGAATGTTTGCTTCAATAATGGCTTTTTTATCTGCTGCTTCCATGCCTTGTTACTAGAACCGGCAATACTATAGTTTAATGGTATACAGAATTTGGACTTCCACAATGCTTCCTGACTGCTGATTGCAGATTGCCATTGTATGTTTGTGTAGTTCATGTTCAACAGCATACAATGGGGGTTGCGAACGGAGGCTCCACCAGCTGTATATTGCAATTTGAGTGTTGGCCAGTAAGGCAATATGTACTGTTAAAGGAAATTAACTGTTGGGGTGCCTTTCCTAAGTGTTTCCTCCTCTGATCTTATCTTTCCAAGTGTCTCTTTCAACTTCTCCTAACTTGCAAAAGCATTTTCCTCCGTCTTGTTTGCACTTGTGTGCGTATGCGATACAAGCAGAGGATGAAAAACACAACCTGACCTTTTGACTTCCACAATTCACAGTTTGATCAGCGAACAGGCAAATACATTCCTGTAGCGTGTTTGCTTGTGTGTTCACTTTTGTCTGCCTCTGGCAGACACTTCAGCACTAAGTTTACATTGTATTATGATCAGTTCAAAAGACCGAGAGGATTTCTTAAATTCAACCTTTGGAAAGGAGAGGCAAGTGTTAATCACAATATCCACAACAGGCTTTGAACTAATATACAAATATATCCAACTGCAGGGGTACAAAAGCATCTTCCCCCAGAGCATGTTGACATTTCCAACCAATTTAAAGTTTTACACCTATTGTTAAAATGTATTTAAAGTCCCACTCCCGCGACCCTTTTCGGCCATTTTAAAACCAGCTCATTAGCCATGCACATTAGCAATTCACCTCTGGGGGGTGGGCGGAGACTGCGCTGTTTTGCACCCGCCCAGCCACCTCCTCGCACCCCACCCCTCGGTTGCTGACAGCTGAACATTGTACAATTACAGATTCAGCGCATTTAGTGTAAAACTCCACACTGGGATTCGATCCCAGACTGAAGCATAGTCCTTGCTCACAGTGCAAGCTGCTCTACCAGGTGAGCTATACGTATCATACCTTGACAGCTACACCGAGCTGCCAAGCCTTTCACCTCTGAGCCAGATGAAGAACGGGGTGGCAGCTTGTAGCACTAGTGCCCTCCCCTGGAGCTGTGACACGTCAGCTCCAGTCTCCCTGAAACTGCCAGTTTGAGTCTGCCATTGGTTCACAGCAGTTTGAAGGCAGAAAAACTCAGAAATGCAATTTTGCACTTCCTTTTCTGCTGATATGTGCTCTAACACAAGAAAAATGCCACAGGAACATGTGAAAAGCTCAAAAAACACGATTTTCACGGGAGCGGGTCTTTAAAGGTAGAGTCTGTCGGTTTGTTCGTTGCAGTTTGTAAACACAACATTTAAATTGGGCTCCTCCCTCTGGGCTGAACTGCGCACTCCCCCTGCCCCTGACAGCAGTTGTCAGGACTGACTCATGATCAGCTGTGGTTCACATTCAACCCTTCTCCACTTCGGCCTTCAAAGTTCTTGTTTGAATATCTGCTACTACCACCAAGATAGTGACTGGAGGCTGGGAGATATAGCGCATACACACTTTGCAGCAAAGAAAAGGAAATACTGGTAACTCTGTATTTGCCATTTCTTGATGGCGTCCAGTCTCTATCTTGGTGGCCCATAGCACCCAACTTCATTGGCAGTCATTGGCTGGGGAAAACACACCAACTCCCTGCCCAGAAACATCCTGACTACACCAAAACATCAAAATAAAGGTGGGGGGGCTCTGTAGATACAGTCAGCACCACACATGAGTAGACGCCCATAGGTGATGATTAAGCCGGATTTCTTTTGTATGAGTCTGTATTTTGTTCTCTACCTTTAAGAAGTGAGGTCTACATTATGTGTTGGCATGGTTAAGGCTGGAAGATTAGTATTTGCCCCTGTTCCATCTTACTTGGATTACAGTCTGTCATACAACAGAAGATGCTACACATACCAGAAGCCTCATTGTCCATCGAAACTGAGCAACAGCCAGCCAGATACTGCCTGTGTTCACTCATATTCTGAAGACATGTCACTGTATTGATCCAGAATCTGAGAAATGAATGCATTCAAGCCTCTGTGTGTATTGACAGAGTTCTGTAAAACTTAGACCATTCTTTTTTAGTTTATTTAGTTTTTAATCTACTTAGTAAACAATTTTAACACATCAGAACACAACCGTACCTGTTTAACATGTTGACTTACAGTAACAAGTAAGCCGAGTTTCAGATGAACAGAAAGTGAAGTAGAAATGAAAGTGTTTTAGACAGTTGCAAAGCTAAGGAATACTTTCATGTCATGTCCATTGTGCTTTCTGGAGGCCATGGTTAGTCAAACTGTGTTGGGACTGTTGGACACCAGCCGAAGACTTCGGTCAGAAGTGAATTAATACAAGATGTCTGAAATATGGCCCACAAACGGCTGCCTTCTCAGCAACTTGCAGCCAAACTTTTAAATGCTGGTGGCAATATTAATGTTGGTTAACATTTTCCCAAGATACCGGCGTAGTGATGAACCTGGCTTTTTCATGTCTGTTCCAGCTGCTGCTGCTGCTGCTGCACTTGTCTCAGAAAATAAGCAAACAAAGTGCAGATACATTGATCTTGACAGCAATTTCAAGTTGTGTGATTGAAGAACAGTCTGTCCTCTTGCAAAAGTTCTCACTGTGATCAAAGGAGCACTTCATCTCCAACACATTATCATGCCAGGCTGTAAATGAAGTGAGGGATTGGGATATATGTCTTGGTCTTTACAGTTCTGTGATAGGCAGAGCTGCACTTTTAATGCAGAGCTTAGCTGATGACCTCCTCTCTGACTCCCATTCCTAGATAGAGAACTGTGACTGTTTATGTAAACCTCTGCTCACTGCACAGAAATGTGGTCGAGTTGGGAGGGGATGGATTGAGTGCGGGGATCACACAAATACACACACGCACACACACACACAGACAAACACACAGAGAGCGCCGTTACGCCATGCTGCAACAATCTGATTTGATAGTCCTTGTTGCTGTTTGGATCTGCCCTATTTTAACCGTTGGTGACTTCACACAGTAAAATCCAAGTTGAGCCAGGCCTGTAATGCAGGGATCAACAAAGGGATCTTTTGGGGGCTTTTTGCAGCCAGGATCAGACAGTGGCTGGGGCCACGTCCACGTCCTAATGTCGCTAAATTGGAAAATCAGTTTTTTCTTTGTCTTCATTTTGTCCCTCCTCCTGTCTTTGGCCATCAAGAATATGCTGTCCAAAATTTGTACAGTTGAAAATGGCTGTGTTGAGTTGATTGTGAAAATATTTTTTAAAAATTCTGGTATATTTCTTTATGTGATCTGGCTCTATCTGTGTGTCCAAAAAGACTTCCTGCACAGCCCGATGTTCACCCTTGATAAATAATCGTACAGAAACAGTGGAACTTTGTTTGGGAGAAATGACGTAAAGATTCTGGCTCATGTGGCCGGTGACTGCTCATTACAAGAGATATAAGTGTTTTTTTTTTTATTGTTTTGGCATTTCAGTGGACAGGGGACTTTTTATGTAAGCAACTTTGTAGACAGAAATCTTTTGACATTTTAAGTAGTGTTTTTAGATTGATCTTTGTTAGTGTGAACTTCGGAGAGGAAGGCTAGATTGTTTGTGTGGAAATAATCATCAGAATCGGTATCTCTATTCTGGGGTGGTTACAATTTAGAAAACTGTCCCGCAATTTGAAGGTCACACTGTGAACAGTTGATGTGTCTGTTTGTGTCAGACTCTCATCCTCCAGCCTTTTCAAGGTTTCCCTTCAAGCCGTTGTAGCTATTGTTGTCTGACCTCATTGACGAAAAGTGTACACGTATGTAGGTTTGTGTCTTACCAAGAAATAGGAGCGGCTTCCTGTTTACAATAAAATAGAGGTTGTTAAAAAGTGTAACAACAATACAGTAGATTGATGTGCTATTTATTTACCCATATAAAAAGGTACATTTCCAAAATTTCTCTGCTAAAATGTATAAATCACAGATTTTGTATTTTTACAGTTTTCCTTTTGTAATTACTCACTTGGAGCTTTGACCATTTCAAAGTTGTGTGTCTTGTTGTGTCTCTTTCAAACAAGTCAGTGTAGTTAATTTTGTTCAATCTCAGACAAAAAGAAATCAAATGTAACTTAACTGTGGTGCCCCACGTATTGTATAAAAACTCAGACGCACTACGTTGTATACGCGGCGTAGCCTTGTGCAAACTTTACCCTCTTGTACGTGTGTGTGTGTGTGTGTATATACATGTGTATATATAAAGTATATATACACAAACACACACATATATACATATACATATGTGTGTGTGTGTGTGTGTGTGTGTATGTATGTATTTTGTGCATGTATGGTTGTTAGACTGGAGTGATTGTGTAACTGTACCTGTACGGTTACATTTATTTTGAGGACTGTCATATGACTGAGAAGTGACCATTTGACACACAGCCCAGTGAGTCTCCTAGCAGTTAATTACAGCCACACAAACACACACAGATGTTCACAAACACACACATACACACTCATACAATAAATGATGACCCTGTATGTGTCCCTTCCCAGACCATTGCTTCTGGTGCATATCGAGCAAAAAAAAAGCGCAACAAAATTTGATCAGTAACTGAAGCAGTAAAAGCTGTTCTTACCACAGCAACTTCACTCCTGTGTCCGTGCCTTTTCAGCCTCGACTACCTCCCTCTCCTCACTCCCTCGGTCTCTCTCCCACCCTTCGTTTGGTTTTACGTTCAGGGGTAAGAGGGTTCAATCTCATCCACTGATTTGTTTTTCTTTCACACTGCAGATGCGCACAGCCTGCGGACCTGTCTCTCTCTCTATCTCTCTCTCAAACACATACACACACACACACACTTGCTAATCCTGCTCTGTATGGGGTGGGAAAGCCTCCTCTTTCAAACCTCTTAAAGGTGTGAACATCATCCATTTGATACCTCTCTCTCGGTCTCTCTCCCCCTCTTTGTATTTTGTTTTCTCCTCCCTTATTAGGCCTGCTTGCTCCAGCTGGGCCTAAGTGATGCTTAACATGGTCACTTGCACATCACGAACAACAGCACCCAGTCACATGGACCTCTCTGATTATGTTGTGTTTGCTGCACTGCGTCTCTGTGTGTGTGTGTGTGTGTGTGTTTGTGTGTCCTTTTATGAGCACGCATGCTTGTATGTGTAATGTGTTCAGTGATGGTGTGTGTGTCGGGGAGGGTGGTGGCGGTGGGGGGGTTGACTCTGTTTTTGTCCTGATGAACTAGCCTGAGATGGGTTTCTATGGTGACAGCACTAGCTGTGCTGGCAGGCTACAGTGCTCCCCCCAACTTCCCATGTCTAAATACACGTCTTGCCTCGCTGCATTTAACTCACATTTAACTGCATTTTTAATGTGTGGTAACAGAAAGTAGGATAATCATTTTTGGCATAATCGTCTTGTCTTAATATAGTCCATAGTAACATTATTGAGTTGCTGTTGCCAATGGCAGTAGCTGATTTTACCTCCCTCGACCCCAGAGCAACATCTTGAGCCTGTCAATAAGTGATGCAAGTGCAGTCCTCTGTTGAATACTCACTATGGTAGCACACTTAATTTTTTTGTATTGATCCATAATGCCACACATAATAAATACAGTGACTCGCCGCTGATCACAGACACCAAGTGAAGTCCAGCATGAAACTGGCTAACAACAATCGTGCAGTATTGCTCACCCCAGTGCTTTTACTTTTTTTTTTTTTTTTACAACGTGTAGTGCAGACACACACTCTTCGCTGTGCCCTCACCAGCATTACAACAGATGGAGCTGGAGATTGGAAACCACCCGCTTCACAGAAAGGGTACACAAAGCTCCTTCCTTCTCACTTCCCCTGTGCACCCGCTGTACTGTTAAGTCCACCTCTGCAACATTTCACCTACTAGTCAAGAAACCAGATGGGTGAGAATCTGGCCATGCCTCACAAAACCACTGGCCAAGCAGTAAATGTAATCTTTTAATTACAAAATATATGATTGTATGATTTTTATGGGTGGTTTTATTAACTGGTTTGTTTCTGCACTTTGGTAGTAAAGAGAATTGTATCTATTGAACAGTGGCATTTATTTGGCAGTGATGCATGTAATTACAACCCCACTAATATGAAGCTTTTTATAAGCCAGAATACATCTGTTAGCCCAATTTTTGGTAAATCTAAATTTATTTGCAGGAAATACATTTACTGCACAAGATTCCACAACAGCAGGGGGATATTTCCTCCTAAAATCTTTTCCAAAACGGAGCAGTTAAACAGAAATTAACAGTGGTTTTCCAAAATCACTGCATAGCATTTCCTGTTTTGCAAATCATTAGCAAAGACCAAAGTCCTATGGTTGATCTGCAAATGAGAAACTTTCTCCAAACAAGCTTTAAGTTTATGTTAATCCTGTTGCTGGCTGAAACCTGAACATAACAATCAGCAGTATCTCTACACAAATGAGCATGGAAATTGTGGCACTGAGAAGTCCCTAGTTTGTTACTAAGGTCGTAATGTGTAGGTTAATGTCACTTGGCATTTAATTATATTCAATGGTGCAGCTCACTGAACAAAGAGAAGAGGCATGGCGTTGGGTGCTGATGAGTACTTTGGAATTGGGTTAAAGTGGGGTTGTTTACTAAGGGTCCCTAATAGGCACAATATAATATATATCTTAGATTGTTGTTGGATTAACATCTGTCCCTCTGTGTGTGTGTATAGTCTGAAAATGAAAACAACACAACATTTGAGGAGAGTTAAGTATCAATTAAGCATTCATAGTTTGTTTAATGTCAGTGAGTAGTTGTTGAGGTGTGCGCTGTGTGCATCACGTGCCCCTTACCGCTGTAACCGCTCATTAGGTGGCACATGAGGACAAGAGTGGAGCGCAAGTCATTGTCTTTAAGTGGCAGAGCAGAGCCGACACCGCAGCTCCAGTTTGAGACCAGACATGCGAGGGACTGATACAAAGACAGAGTGAAAGGGACACGGAGATGAGGAGCTTTCACCTACTTGATGTGCCTGCATCATGCATTCCTAATTCACTTATAGTTTAAAGGGGGTCCCATATTGAATCATGGCTTGCTGTTAAATGACACTGTAATGAATGGAAGTCATTTTACAATACCACCGCAGCCACAGACCACTCCACTCCAGGGACCGGACTGTCAGAGGCCTAGGTAACAGCGAGTGATTTGTTGGCCGAGGGGCCCTTTTGAACGTTAACGTGACGTCAGTATTTCAACCATGTCATACCTAGCATGCTCTTGGATATCCTGTACGGAAAAACCAACAGAGGAGGGCAGCTATTGAAAATCTTAGGGAATCTGCAAAGGTTTTTTTTTTTTTTTTTTGTGGAAAAACAAACAGCAGGAGAAGGGGGATAGTCGTGCATGCTTGTTTATTGATAAGATGTTCGGAAATAATCTGCAGTTTCACGTGTAATGATATCGAGTCATATAAGAACGTGGCTTTTAAAGACAAAGAAGGGAGTTCATCAAATGTTGACAAAAAAATCATAATGGATTTGTGTTTTGGTAAATGGAAGGAGGTTCTCAAGCTGCGGGTACAGGCCTGAGCAATGGAAAAGGTAAAGGGAGGGAGAGATATGGAAAGAAGGAACCAGAGAGGCATGTGCGTCTCTGTGCATGTGTGTATGTGTGTGTGAGAGGTTTTCCTGCAGCAGCCAGTGAGAGCTGGTGGTCTAACAGCGCAGACAAACGGGCCATTAAACTGACCTGGCCCCTCTGCTCTCCATTCCTCCAGCCTCCCCTTTGCTTCTCCCTCTTTTCCGTCTTGGTTTGTCAACTCTCCCAACGTCAAATCTCTGTGTTTGCTCCTGTACCACTATGCTCTCTCCGTTTTTTTTCAAATTCTGTCTTGTTTTTTTATTTATTTCTTGCTTGCATTTCCATCTTTCTTGCTTGTTAACTCGTCTCCCGATTCCTCTTTATAGTCGCTGGCTCACACATACATTACAGATGCACTGATAAAGCCACACACACACAAACAATCGGAGTCTCATTTCAAGGCAGTTAGAATCAAATTATTTCCTCCTCTCTGGGTGTTTTTCTTCGTTTGCATCAAATTTTGGATTCAGCTCCAGCTTGGAGTTGGCAGCCTTGCAGCAATCCAGTCAAATCAATAGGATTTGCCATGCTTGGGATGAGCTCACTCGTCCATTCTCCACAGAGGGAATACCTCTACTAAACCCCTAAACTGTTATAGCTGAAGGTTAGCACTACGACTGAGTGTCAAAAGAAAGTGTTAGCATGTCGAGTTGCAGCCTGGGCAGCTGTCCCATCACATTTTTTTTTTACTCAGCCCCTCTTATCTGAATACTTCCTGGTCTTTTCCATTTCATTCCTAATGTTTATACTACAGCACTACAGGAAGCAGCAGGTTAGACTTGGAAATGTAGCTCTGCAGCCTTTCTTCAACTGTGGAGACCTAAGGAAGCAGACGGGCAGATTTGGAGGAACAGAGAGAAAGCCATACGGGATGGAAGAAGCCGACTTGGCAGAGCCACACCAGGCAGGCGTAGCTTGTCCAGCCTCATGTGTAGCTCTGGTTTGTGGGTCACAGCGTTGGTGGGGCCGGGCCCTGCAGCTGCTGCCGTGTGGCTGCAAGTCAAGCAGGGGAACCGAGCCCCGGCTGCCTCCCTCTCAGGCCGAGGCTCACCACACCAAGACACAGGGCTGCGCTCCACTCACTAACGTGGGAAGATGAAAGGGAACATCAGATGTTTTTTGTATTACTCCCTCTCTGTGAGTGTGGCGTTTTTGTGTGAGTGTTGTCTGTCTGTCTTGTGCTATTTGCCCTGCAGTTGATTACCTTGCTCCTGTTTCATAGTCCTCTGTCTGTTTCCAAATGCTATGTCAGGAATGTTGCCCCCCCCCCCCCAACATGCTTTTTATTTGTTTGGAGCACCACCTGGTTTAGCTGTTTTGTAAGGCACGGTCTGGATTTTTCAGATTTTTTGACTTTTTTTTTTTCTTTTTGGTTTTTGCATCCAGCTCTCCAATTATTTTCTAGCTAGAAAACATGTAGGTTGTAAATGCTCATGGAAATAAGTGGAAAAGCGGAATGATTACATGTGAATCAGCGTGTTTGAAAATACATGTTACATCTGAGTAATAGTAATGTGCAGATGCAGTTTCCGTCGGTATTCTGCGTTTTAAATTATTTCCATGTGTGAATTGCACTGTGCTGTAGTGTAAAAACATATGACGGCAGAAAGAAAAGAGAAAATGCTGGAAATGGAATGAGGAAATGGGTGGTAAGAAAAAAACCTCAGACTATCTTATTTTGAATTTGTTTTTTGAGTAGGATGTTAGAGCAGGGCTGCTGCAGTGTGACATATATATACTGTATATATGTGTGTGAGAGAGAGAGAGAGAGAGAGAAGCTATAAAGGGATCACTTCCCATCAGACACCCTGTTACACCTAGCAGGTGTCAAACAGGGCAGTCCACACACTTAATGCTCCATGTTTATTCTGCTTTCTCTTGCTCTCCTTTGCCTCTACGCCTCTTTTTCTTCTCCTCCCTCCTCGCAGCCTTGAGTCCCAAGGTCGAACAAAGCTCATTGGGACCAGAAAAGAGTGAGTCATTGTTTTTAAAAACAAGTGACAGTGACCCGGCACCTCGCCAAGACCTCCCCCTCCGCTCCTCACTTCTTTTTTTCTCTTCCTCATTCTTTCTCTTGTGTTTACATTCTGTCTCTTTGTCTCCCTCTGTCTGTACCTGTCCTTCCCATTCTCCTTCTGTCCTTCTATTCCCCTCCTCTCTCTCCCATGCCAGCGCCGGAAGGTAGCGAAGAAGGAGGCGAGCCAAAGTCACCAGTGTGATCTGATTTAGGCCTCTTCTCTTCTCTTGGCCAGCCATCTGACAGCGCAGGGCCTGCATGTTGCTCTTTTCTACCCGCTTCAATCTGTCACAGCCTGGCCCTGTGCCACAGCTGTAACGGGACCCAGCGTTGTATATAAATAGGCTAGGCCAGCTCCCTTTGCCATGCTCCTCAATGGGAGGCTGAGGCAATGGAGGAACAGGTGCTCCAACCCACACACTCTCTCTCTCTCTCTCTCTCTCTCTCTCTTCTGTCTCTCAACCTTTATCTGATGTCCTCAAATATGGAACTGCGGGTCAGTCACGATACACATGTTAGCTACTGTAACTTATCATATTGTTTGTTTTTAACAGAATATATTCCAAAAAATATATATTTTACGGCGCACACAGAGCCTATTATCACTCACACTGCCCCCCTATCTGTCTGCCTCTGGCTCACCTACTGTTATTTTGGTCCTCAGCTCTCGTTGTTTTGGAGGTACAAGTTGGTACATGTTAATCAAAATGCCTCTCGTGCAATTTCTCAGCATCATTTTTTTTTTTTTTTAACTGTAGAAGCCACAGCTTGGCAGTGGGCGCACAGGGAGCTGGCTTTACTTCTCAGGACTTTCCACAGCTATATTAACAAACAAATACATTTTTCCACTGGCAGTCCACTTGGCACCGCGGCCACATATTCTCTCTCCTGGGGTTTGTTCAGCAACTGAGCTGTTGACAAATCTATAATCAGCAGATCACCTCATCAGGGGCAACGTGCACCTAAGCTGACAGAGAGAGGAAACTTCTCACAGTCCAGAGTTAGCTGCCACCTGGTTTCATGCTAGACAGGTCTGGTTTCACGCTAAGCTAACGTGCGGCCGCTCTCTCTGCTACAGTGAAAAGGCCGAGGCCGGCTGGCCCACGGGCCGCAGAGGGCTCCACTCTCACCTTCTAAAATTGCCACTGTGATCCACTTTCTTCCTGCCAGCCAGCACCGGACCAGCAAGCCAGCTACTGTTAGTTGATGCATATTAAATTCTCCGCAGGGAGCACAACTCTAAAAATAAGAGAAGAATCTTTCTGAAATTGTAGCTACACTATAACGGAGGGCTGCAGCTGTGGGTGCTGAATAGTGGAGATGGCAGTTTCTGACAGAGATCGCAGTTACATCGGTATGACCTCAATTGCCAGAGGTCCCGGCAGTTTCTGAGCTGAAATTACGGGGAGCAGAGAAGTCAGTAGAGACGGTACAGTGACAGGCGATGGCAGGGCGCTGACGAGGAATTCGCAGGAAAAACTGCCATTTCACAGATGTAGTGCAAATTAGGAAAAAGTTTGTCAAATTAACGATGATTTATGTAGCCATCCACAGAGTGCTGATTTGCTGCGTAGTTCAGTGGAAGCCACCATGTAGCATCTTCACACTGTGTTCACAGCATGAAGATTTTCTGTGGGAATGATGGAAGATTTGATATCAGTGTTCAGTATTTATCTGTTTTTCAGAGTTCATCCTTCTGTTAATTTGCCAAGTGGATTAAAAGTACAGGACGTTCTTGAGACATTGGAGCAGAGTAATTTTTGACAGCTTAGTTTCACCGTAAGCACTGCAGTGTAGCAGAGTGGATTACGCATAATGAATCACTATACTCTTTATGTACATCAAATGCTCAGTTTTCAATAGATGCTTTCACATGTGCACCATATTGTTTAACTGCACGATGCTGTTACAGGTTTCAGTGTTTGGCTGTTTTATTTATTTATTTTTTTACAGTGGTAGTTTTATTTCAAGACTAGATTATATTATTTATATTTGGAATGCATGATCATGTGTAAAGAGGATGCAAATGTAATAAATTGTCCCACTATAAACTATGAACTAAAGAACCATTTTACTACTTGATAGAAAATGAAAACTATCATAATTCACTTCTCATGACTAATCATCAAGGCAAACAATCAGTCACTCTAATAAATAACATAATTTAGCCTCATTTAATTACATTTTGGTTACTGGTTTCACATGGATGCTCTGCCTGCACAGCAAAAGAGCAACGCGTGGACAGGCCATCAAAGAGGACCGAGGGGCAAAGTTTTGCCTCTGACTTTTAAATGAGTGACGAAATTGAAAGAAATCTTCAAAGAAAAATTAATCTGCCATATGAAATTGTTTGGAGTTTAAAAAAATCAAAGATGATGTGAATTACTTATATTAAATACTGTGTATATCTAGCCCCCCCCCCCTTTAAATCCTTTCTCATCCTGTCCACACTTTTTTTTGCCATTGTGTAGAGAGTATGGACCTTTAGCTGTACGATGTGTGGGCATGAATGCTCACATCACAACATTGAAGCATATCTTGTGTACAGTAATGTGAAAGCATTGCTTGTGTGAACAACAGAAGCTGTTGCCTTCACTGGAACAGTTTAGGTTATTAATTCAGTTAATTTTACAGAATGAATGTGCGAAAAGACAAGCATGAATGTGTGAAAGGACCTCATAACTATTCAAGCGGCACACAAATGTCTTCTTTTTTTTAATGTGTTTTTACATCAAAAGATACGACACTTCTGAGGATGCAGTTGTATGTGCATCGGTAAATTTATATTCACCCCTTGAAATTTTGTAAGGAAACCCCTATTTTGTTATTCCGCTGGCGAAGACCTAAACTCGTTCACCTCGCTCCATTGCCATGCTTTCTCCTCTGCTGTTTCTGTTTGTCTGATACCCCCCTATGTATACCTCCCTCCTCCTCCTCTCCTCATTCCTGCTGCCAAATTAAGTGTCAAACAGACAGGGAAGGCGGGTGGATGGCCCACATTTCTCCTATAGAGGTCCACACGCAGTATGGTACAGTACGTTCCAGTCTGCGCTCGGTTATTCCATTCTCTGCCCTGCTCAGACCCCCCGAATCCCCCCACCCTGGCTCATTAGCGGTTGATTGGGTTGTTATTGTAATTAAGAGCTCCTGTACAGCCAGTGAGAGCACCAAGCTGTCTGCTTATGGGTGGTCCTCAGTGGGAGGGTGAGCTATAGAGGGGTCATGGTCATTGTCCAACAACCCCCCCCCCTTCTCCTTGCACTCACACAATGTCTAGCAGTTTTTCTTTCTATATCACATAAGGAACTCTAACCTGTTGAGTTAGTCTGTTCATATACCTCTTTTGTTTGCTAGGTTTCCTGCTTTAGTCTCACCGTCCCTGTGTACCATGTTTGTCCAGTTTGTTTATTGACACCACTTACATACGCTGTGTGTGTGTGTGTGTGTGTGTGTGCACGAGCATGTGCATGTTACTTGTCATGTAACTGTGGTCCATAGCGGCCCTCCATTCATGCATGTGATCACCAACTGTCCTGTAGGTCCCTTACGTCACTGCGTTCATGCCTGGGTTCAGGTTACACTTTCACCCGCTCTCTTCCCTCCCATCACCCCCTCCACCACCCCTTCCTCACCCCTTGTTTTCCCCCTCTTTTTGCCTGCGACCCGCAGTTCAATCTCCCTCTGTCTCCCCATTCACTTTCTTTGCCTCTCCTGTGCCCCCCACCACCCCCCACCCCACCCCCCCACTGCTCCTGAACCTGTGAGGAGAGAGAGAGAGGGAGGAGATGGCTCATTATTTTAAAGACACAGTGGCTCTCACAGCCAGACGCTGACTACATAACAACCCTTCCTACCCTCCACTCCTTTACTCCCCTCTTCCCCATCTGCCCCCCAGTGACCCCCCTGCCCCCCACACTCCTTCCTCCTCTCCCTCGTTCCTGTCAGTCGAAAACAAGACTCCATTTTGCAGAGAGAGAGAGAGAGAGAACTCCCAGCAGCACCGTCTAGTGCCTCCCCTCATGGCCCACTAACGTTTCTTTGTGTCAATAAAGCTTCGACGTGACATATGTGCTAGCCTGTTAGCCCGCTGTGAGGGTAGCAAGGCCTCATTTCCACTAACACATTTCTTACCTGCAGTAGGAAGAATTCATTAATGTAAAAAGGTCATGTTTGTGTCCTCTGAAGAGCATTGTGGGCAGAGGTGAGATGCACTCTGGCCCTGCTGGTGTTGCGTAACGTTGTTTGTCATGTTGTCATGTTGCACAGTAGGTATCCGGTTAGTGCCTCAGACTGACAGTGAGTGGGTGGCCCGTAGGCCTGTTTGATGTGTCCGGGAGATAAGGCAGGAGGGACGGAGAGAAGTTGCTGTAATCACTGGGAACAACACCAACTGTTATACAGTTGGAGGAAGAAGTTTGTTTTTGTGTTTTGATTTCTATTACACTAAGTGTCTAATAAAGAGGGTGTGGCCAAGAAAAGCTGGCTGGATTGTGTGAATTAGGTGCTGTTGTTGTTTAAACTCTCTTATCTCATGAGAGGATTAACAGCTGAAATGCATTTATTCTTTTCTTTTGTGAGTTGTTTCTGGCCAGTGTTTGGGCACATCAGTGTGGATGATTTTGAATACAGCATTTAAATGTTTTTCTGTACAAACTCTTTTCAGACAAACACAGTCAGATACACAGCTTGTTGTGACACATCTTCTCACATTAGCTTGAAATTTCCATTTGTTGTATATTGTGGATTTATTTTGTCATGTTATTACAGAACTCCCGCTGCTGGATGTTTTACAGTCTACCTTAGCGGTAACAAAGTCTTAAGTTTATATCTCCAGATAATTGATGGCTCCATCTGCTCCACATGTTTTCTGTCCATCTGGGGGCACTGCCCTCGGATTTGGGTGAAGTCAGGTCTTGCATCACTTGCTTCTCATGTGTTTGTGATGATTACATCATCACTGTAAATATTCTGATGCTCTTTCTTTTGGTTTCTGAATCTTGAAGAGCTTCATCCTTCCAAAGTCGTCGTGTCCCGGTTCTAATATGTTGCCATGGAGAGCGTGCTCCTTTTTTACGCCTTTATAATGCAGTTGTAGGGATGTATGACAATGTGACCTCGCTGACAGTTGGCCACCTTAGTAAACGTAAACACATCTGGATATCCAGTCAGTTACAGGCTGGGCTGAACAGTGTCAGACTTTGCGGAGGCAATCGTCTCCGCGTCGTCCGTTAATCATGATAATTGGACACCTAGAAGGCCATTTTCCAGCTTATACCATTGTCGCTTACCAAAGAAATAAATATTGAATCAATTATTTACACTTCCATTTTTTTTTCAGTTTAAAATCATGAGTTTTTTACAAGCCAAAGCTGAGCGGACTATTTAAACGGCTATCTCTCGCCTGCGAGCAAGAAAAAGGAAACTTGCTGTGACCGCAGCGTAGAGCCACAGCGACTCTGCCGCAGCCTAATAGTTGATCAGTGAAGGGAAGTGAGATAATGGCTTAACATTATGTGGTACATAGTATTTTTTTCATAGGGCCAGTGCACTTTTTACCGCTTGTTTGTTACAGACTCTCGTGGTCAGAGGATGATGTGCTGAAGAAAACTTGTTATGCTCCGAGTCTCCGTTGCCATGGTTACCAACTAGCGCAATAATATTTAGAACCGTCATCAGGCAATTTGACCAGAACGTCTTCGTATGTGTGCTATAATAACCCTTTTTAATGGACACCCTGCAGCCTATCAGAATTGAGTATTCAGCAATGGTATAAAACTGAACAATTAATGGGATCAACTTTCTTTCGTGTGCAGATAATTACTTCGCTAATTCCTTGTATTGTATAAATATCGTCACCATGTCAATTAAGATAATCGTTATCAACATATATACACATATCAACTTACTTGAAGTGACATTTAGATGCTACTGTAGATTTACATTCCCCCCAGTTAAAACATGTGAAATGCTGTTTTATTTTCTTCTATATCATTTCCTAATGAAGACATAAACGTGCTGAATAAAATCCAAAGCACTGTTGCCAAAACACAAGGCTGTATAACTGACTCCTCTGTTGTCAGGAAGCAGTTGTAGTAAACAAGATGGTTTTATTTGACCGTGGAGTGATTATGGGCTTTATTCGCAGCTATTTGTCATGCAGAAGTCATGTAAACTGTTCCATTGATGTGCTGCTGGTCAGAGTTTGTACCTGGACTGTTGACATGTTTGTCCTGCTAACCATTAACAGAATGGGAAGTTAATAGGTAGCTTACACGTGGGAAATGACCAGGGCCAGTAACAGCTCAATGAAACTATGCAGTTCCCTCAAAGAGTTTTGACTTTTCCTATTTTACAATGCAAGTTTTAGTGTGATTGATTTTTTTATTATTATTTTTTATTATTTTTATTGTGTGCATAGCGGGCGGGAGGGAAATTGAGCGTAATAAATGGGGAAAATAGCAAAAGGTGGCAAACAGGTTCACACCATTAAGATGCACGAAGGGCACTCACACACAGATTGAGATTAGCAGGTGTGTGTCTGTGTCATCGATTGAGAACAGCAGACTAGATGGAGACCATTAGATTGCTTCAGTGATAACACTGGGACACGTTTTACCCTGCATGCACAAGCATGGGCTCCTTTTCAATATTTCCTTTGCCCAAAGATTACAACTATAATCACCAAAAGGACCTTCCTTTTACAAACAGAGCTTCTATTGATAAAAATCTAAATTTGATTAACATAATGCGTGAGACACTAAAAATGATCAGTTTCCTTGTTATTTGGAAAGAGCTGTTTGTGTTGTATATTTCACTTTTTCTCACGAGCCTGGCAAGAGACCCTTATCTCATTTTCAATACAACGTTTTAATACAATAAATGACTGGGGGAAATTAGCTTACTGTTTGTTACTTGTAGTGGAAATAAGTTTGTAACGTTCCATCAACAAATTGCATTTAAATCCACTCTTCACGCATGTTGGTTATTGGCCATAACCATCTGTTTGAGGCAGTAATGGCTGCCAGTGTGGTTGATATGGTGCACGAGTCGTGTGAACAAATCAGTGTTTTATGTGTCACCATTGGCAGTTCTTTTAATAATCTGTTGACTGAATGTAAATGGTTGTTGTAAACATTGGTAGTTCAGACTTTGTGTGCACCATTTATGCAAATGATTCTGTTATTTCGTTTCAGCTTTGTGTTAAAAAAAAATCGTCCGTCGCATCCCAGTGTCAAATGTTTCTCTTTTTAACAGCAAGTCTGCTCACATGAGCTGACACTTGACTTGACTTGTTCCCCTGGCTGATAATAAATATCCCGCCGCTTTGATCATTCCTGATGTTTTTAATTCAAAGCAAGGGACGGTTTGTGGGGAAATAGTTGTGGTGATGAATCTGTGCGATGTTTACTGCACTGTTTTGACAACAGCGTGTGTGAGCAGTATTGTCACTGTCTGTCCTCATTGTATCACGGTAAGCCCAGTTAAAAAAAAAAAAAAAAAAAAGGACTCGTTAAGCTCTCTGATATTGTTACAGCAGTAAAATGTTGTTGTTACCTATCTTGTATAATTTTAACTATAAGCCATCCTACCCCCACTTTGTAATTTTCCTCTAACTGCTGCAAAAAATGTTAGAAATGTGCATCGTATTATTTGTAGAAAGCGATAGCAGCTTCCCTCCGTTCATCTCCTGAAGTAACTGTCCCCACATGAATTCTCCACCCCTCTGATGTGTGTGTGTGTGTGTGTGTGTGTGTGTGTGTGTGTGTGTGTGTGTGTGTGTGTGAATTTGCCGGTCCAAATGTGTGTGTGTCTGTAGCAGTATGAATGAGCATGGATAAGCATTTTGCTTCCGGGCCTCATTTCAGTTTAACCCCTTCACGTCTGCTTCATTCAGATCATACAGTGCCATACAATAAAATCTTCACTGGAGAAATACTACTGGAGCCAATGAGAGGAGAGGGACTGTGTGTGTGTGTGTGTGTGAGAGAGAGAGAGAGAGGAACGAGAGGGAGGGAGAGAGCACTTGCGGCCAGTCAGATTGTAGAGGGGACTTGAGTAATACTGCTTCATGAATGGCTGTGCTCTACTTAATGTAAATCAACAGTGGTTTCATGGCAGCAGTGTGGAAAGAGAGGGACCTGTTGAAGTTCATATCCGGTTTTAATACTGTTGCAAGTCAAAGATGTGTCTTTTGTTGTTGCACCTGTTACCATAAACCACAGCCAAGCTAATTTTAAGGAATGTTTCTCTCTCTCTCTCTCTCTCTCTCTCTCTCTATATATATATATATATATATATATATAAAATAATATTAATCATGAATAATTGAGATGAAGAACAGTGTCATAATAAATGTATTGTGCACATTAATGAAAATCTTGGAAGATTTAAAAAAAACCCTGCAACTTGTGACGGCAATGTACTTGCTTCTCACATTCTTTCTTTTACTCTTTATCCTTCCAGTCTGCCCGAGCAAGGACATCCGCAACAATGTGACCAACCTCCAGTCTCTGGAGAACTGCACCATCATCGAGGGCCACCTGAAGATTCTGCTCATGTTCAAGACCAAGACGGAGGATTTCCGAGGCCTCACCTATCCGAAGCTGCGAGTGGTGACCGACTACGTGCTGTTGTTTAGGGTCTACGGCCTCGAGACTCTCAGCGAACTCTTCCCCAATCTGACGGTGATCCGTGGCAGCAACCTCTTCTTCAACTATGCTTTTGTGCTTTACGAGATGCTCCAGCTGAAGGAGGTGGGCCTTCACAGCCTGATGAACATCACCCGGGGCGCCGTGAGGATCGAGAAGAACCCGGACCTCTGCTACCTAGCCACCCTGGACTGGTCTAAGATCCTGGACTCGGTGGAGGACAACTTCATCGTGGCCAATAAGAACGACAGGGAGTGTGGAGATGTGTGTCCCGGCACAGCCCAAGGTCAGACCATCTGCTCGCAGAACACCATCAACGGACACTTCAGGGGACGATGCTGGTCGCAGAGCTACTGTCAGAGAAGTAAGTGCTCATAGATGTTCATGTATCTTTAAGAGTGCAGGGTTTATTTTCCTTATGCAGTGCCTTTTTTCAGTTAGACAGTCAATCATTTTCAGCCTGTTTAATTAAAAAAAATAGGAAATGACATTTGCATGGGGCAAGTGAAAAATAATCTTCATATTGACCGGCTGTTGTATACAGGCATGATAGTATAGCACCTTTCCAGAATCCATCACATTGGTCGCTGTAAAGTGGTCCATTGAGACACATAATGAGAATATGCACTGGAGATCTCTTCTTCCCAGAAATCAATTGAGGCGACTGATGTTTTCATTCCAAATGGTTTATGTAATGATTTCTATGATGTGGAGGGCTGCTCCTAATATCAGCAGCCAGGGGGTGGTGGACACGCCACACCCTCTGCTTAGACATTCATTGACTGGGGCATTGTGGGCAAGTAATCTGTAATTATATGCTTGGTATCTGCTTGATGTGTGAAATGACTCAACTACATTGTTGAGTCAGGGAGCTGCACATCCAAAGGTAGGCATTATGGGAAGCAAATGCACTCACAGGATGAGGTTAAAGTGAGAAAAGTTGACAGACAGGGAGGTAAACAGTATAGTACATATGTTTGCTCGAGATTGTACAGATTTTCCCTCGATTGAATAAGAAAGAGCTGTGGGTTCGCTCGGTGCTGCAGGCGGCCAGCTGCCAGCGTGTTGGCCAGTCAGTCAGTCTTTCCTCTCCTACCATAAAAACAGAGAATGGCTTCTATTGTAAGACACACAGAGAGAATGCTTATTATTTTTTGAAGGCGATTATAGCTTGTGTTGTTTTTTTCTCCTCTTGTCTCTGGTGTCTCACAGAAAGACTAGCGTTCAAAGCAGAAAGACCTCGGCCATGTTTATACTTGAACATCGACTGTTGCAGCCCGCCTTTATAATGTTGGCTCCTCAATTTTCTGCCAGGTCTCACTGTCGGGAAAGTAATACAGGAAATGGCTCTCTTTGTGTCTCTGTCTCCGCCTCTACACGCACGCACACACACACACACATTCGTTGCCTTAGTGTTTTGACTTTAATAAGGTGTAAAGTATTGAGTTTGTTTTAATTGTTAGGGTAAAACTACAACTTAAAGCTTTTTATGGGAAGAACTATGACACTTATAGTCATGTTGTCCAGGAGTCCCAGACTAGTGTTGGAAATTGTGATCTTTTGGACTTAAAGGCTTTTATTGCAACTCTCAATAAACTCACAAACTTCCCTACATTTTAAAAGTTCTTTTGAAATTAGCTCCAAGCAGCAGCACTGAGACGGAGACAGAGACGCACACCTCCTCGGACATGTTTTGGAGTGACTGTACAAAATGTCATTGGTTGTGATGAATTATATGTTAGCTGAGGCTCCATGTGTAATTCTCAAGTGGGTAATTTTAGCCTGTTATTTGCATTTGATTTGAACATTTGATAGGTTGTTGTTGCACCATTTTTTCCCCACTGTCCACACACTTTCACAGTCTGCACTTGTCACCGTACTAAATCTGCCTCTGAGATTCTCTTCAATGTGATTTTTCTTTCAAACTTTTCCCTGGACTTTTCTTTTTTGGACAGCCCTGACCGTTAAGTAAAAGAATGTGGACTGATAAACAGGAGTATGTACAGTATGTCAAACACCATGTTTGCATGTGCGTTCATGTCTCCTTGGCTTCGGATAGGCCAGGGGAGCAAGTATGACGCTGTGCTCTGCATCATGTGACAGGCACCAGTTTAGTCAAGAGCTGTGTGTCAAAGCAGGAGCCATTTCTAGAACATGATGCAATGGTTGTCCGCAACCATGGGGGCAGGAGTGTGTGTGTGTGTGTGTGTGTGTGTGATATATGTGTGCCTAAGTGGAAGTTAAAGCCACAGTCTCACATTGCCACAGACTTGTCTTTTCATGGCAGCCAAAGTCAGTCTCAGAATTTAAAAAAGGGTATTTCTCAAATCTGTGCTGAGCTAGATTACAGAGTCATTTACATATATAGAAAACAGTGTAAAATCAGCATAACAATAACAGTGGCAGCAGAAACAGCAACTCTATCCCTCAGTATTATTCCATTCGATGCTGCTTTATTTTGCTCGACATTGTACAGGTAGCAGTTTATTCAAGGCATGTTACGGCTCCTCAGGTAAACCTAGATGAGATGAAAGGATGCGAGATATGAACATCAAGAAAGAGAAAAATGTCTTTGCGCCTCAGGTGCTACTCACTGAGACGCATGCTGCATGTGCTGGGTGGTGGCGGCGTGAGGAAGCCATAGGATCCTCAGCTACGGGCTTCTGTGAAACACCCACAGTTTAGAAACTTCGATGTTCACATACACACATTAGATGGGGCATTAAATTTTATATGTGAGTGGAAACTGTGCGGTTGTTTTTGTTGTGTGTTTTTTTTTTTTTTTTTTTTTTTTACAGGGTTCCAGTTGACTTAGGTAAGAGCCAGGGGGGAGAGTCTGCATTCCCCTGATCTCACACATGCTCCTTACAAGCAGGAAAACCACTTTGTGCACGTGTCCGCGCACATGTGTGTGTGTGTGTGTGTGTGTGTGTGTGTGTGCGCGCTCTGAGAAATGTAATGTTTAAATGCGCAGGCTTCTTAAGTAACTTGGTGGCAATCCAAACAGCCTGGAGAGTGTATGAGATCAGACATTCATTGCCCTCAGTGCTTTCTTCCCCCCTCTGCTTTATATGCCTGTGTCTCTGGTGTACTCATGTGTTTTGTGTGGTTGTGTGTACAGGATTTTTTTTTTTTACAACTTTTTGCAGATACCCACTCAGATGTGGAGGTCAACACAGTAGTGGATTTTTGTCAAGTTCACTCACTCACTTTTATAAGCTTCTACCAGGCACTGTGGCTTTGCCTGACTGGATGTCGGTGGTTGCCTCTCCCACTGGACAATAGCGGCACGATTGTGTATGTTGATCTGTGGTAGTAGTTGGCCTTATGAATGTGCGTAAGAAATTCCCCATACATGATACAGACACTGTTTTTTTTTCATGGCATCAAATCTTCTACAAGCCTCAGAACTCTACAACCCCTTTTCATCATAAGTCAGTTTTTCTATGTGGACCATTCTGCAGCTCAGCCTGCACGTGGGTGTCCCAATGGAAAACAGAAAAAGAAAAATATGATTTTAAAGACCATATTTGTATTAAAAAAAAGTATTTGCCACTGGTGTTGAAATATCAGAGCCAACTGAGCTGAAACGCACTTCTGAGAGGAAACGGAAAGGTTGTCTGGTCTGAGATCAGTGTGTAATCAGTGTGGATGCATTGCAGAGTGGCTGGGTTGGAGTCAATGTGGTAAGAGAGCAGTTTTTGTCTATTTGTGGTTGGTTGTTTGTTTGTTTGTTTTCCATTAAAGAAGTTGGCTTTAAAGCTGGAACGTGCTACTTTTATGTATAAATGAACGTCTGTCACATTTCAGCTTCGCCAAATGAGTTCACACAAATTCCAATTAAGTTGATCAGCACCAGGTAAATCTTGCTATGGCAACGCTTCTGTACTGGCACACTCATAACGATGCTTACGTCGCTCAGTTTACGTCAGCGAAGAATTATTGGTTTGTTAGAGCCGAAGAGGGGAACAACCACGGTGATAGCCTACAACACTTAGGATGTACCTCTGGAAGAAGCTATGGGCAGGGGAAACCCCACGACGCATCCAAGATGCTCCAAATACAAAAAGTGGCTCGGGATCCAGAGGAAGGATTACAGTCTAAAAAAGAAAGCGATCAATGGTGGGGACAAACGCGGATTACCATTGATGTGGCTTTCCCTCGTTGGAGAGGAGAAGGGACGCAGGCCAGACATGCATTGACCTTATTTGTGTAATTACTGTCATTAGCAGGGGGCGAGATCAAAGTTGTGTACTGCAGACTCAAGGTAAATGTGGCAGTTTACATCTGCCTTTGATCCAATAATCTGGTCCGACCCCAATTATTATTAAAAAAAAACAAACAAACTATGGACAATAAGAGCGCTAAATGTAAAGACGATCAGTGATACAAAGCTATATCTGCAGATGAGAGACAGATGGACAGTGGACGCATGCACAGGCACACTGATAGATGGAAAATAAGCACACAATGCTGAGATTCTCCAATGAGAGGTGAGGAGAGGAGCGTGGATAGAAAGGAAGTAAGGGTAACATTCACAGATGAGAGAATGAGAGAAAAGGAACAAACAGTTGATCTACTGTTTAGATAAGGCTCTATCTGTAGCTGAGGCTCGGCACACTGTGTTCAGCCTCACAGACACCAGCCAGCACTGTGCTTGCACAACTCATGCACACAAAAACATACACACACACAGGCAGGAGGAGAGAAGGCTTTTCAGGTTAAAGATCACTCCGCATGCGCCTACGTGCTTTGTTGTTCGTGCGATTGTTTTCAGGCATGCACACATACACATATGCACAGAGTCACAGCTTCACCTCTCAGTGACAGAAGCTACAGTGGGGAAAATAGCCTCTTGCCATTATTTGAACCCCTTTTCCGACTGTTACAGTCACACAGGTTTGGACCCTTAATGCTGGTCGATATAAATGGGTCAACGTGCGTCATCCAGCGTGACTTTGTGACCCCGCTCCTGACCAGAGTTGACTGCAGGTTGGACATCGCCCAGCTTCGGTCAACAGGCTTCTGATGTAGGGACAGACATGGACATTTAAAAAAAAAAAAAGACAACTAGATTCCCAGCTTTTCTAAAAAGTGGAATAAAAACGTAGATAAAGTGCGAGCGCAGGAGCAGAGACACTGTGAGGAGAAGTGAAACTCAAACTTCATGGTGTGTGCATCATGAAATGTTGATAATTGTTTGGATTTCTTGTGGGTTTGAGTCTGAGAACAGTGTTTACCAGAGATGAACCTGTGACATCAGTCTATGAAAGCAGGTTAAACACTCAGAAGTTCAGGGGACATTGCCCCTCATGAAAGAGCTATTCAATGATAGTTTTAGATTTTCTTCTGTTTCCAAAACAACACTCATATGCTCTCTCTCACCTGCCAGACATACATTGAGTTATTAGTCGCTATACAGCCGTCAGTTCCTCTGCCCGTAGTGGAGCCTTCTTAATGCAGTGACTCCCCTCTGGCCAAAATGTGTTTTTAAGATGAACTGAAGTTGATATAAAGCTTCAGCAGCCTCAGTTAGCCAAATGAAGTGGCCATCTTCTCTATCTATTGTTGCAGCCATTTCCTGGCAACAGATCCACATGAAAGTATCAGGACATTTATTTAGAACATTTTTAGTCGGGTGTTTAGGAAAGAAAAACAGTCTGCGGAAACACAAAGAGGGAAGCTAAGCTAAGAAATATAATTTTACCCAACCTCCACACACATCTACAAATTGTAATTTTTTACACTAAAAACAAAAAATAGCCTATAGTAGTGAATGATATCTATAGTGAATATTACCCTCTTGTGTACCAGGCACACGTTGGACATTTCATGGACTGAACGCTCATCTTATCGCCTCAATCATGGTGGCCTTGCAAATGGAAATTGTCTTGGATGTTGTTTCCATTAGTGTTTTATTTCTCATGCTATCAAATGAAAGGGGAGCGTCGGTGTGGATAAGATGAGGGCCAGATGAGGAGGCCAGGAGGGGGGAGAGAAGGGGTTGGGCAAAAGCAAAATAAACAGAGCAAAACAAATATGGCAGGGCGTTTTCAAGTGTGGCTCCCAGGTACACACACAGACACACAGTCCAAAACCACACACACACTTTTGCCAGAGTGGCGAGTGGCCAAGCTAGAGGAGGCTAAAGAGAGAAAGAAAATGACAGTATTAAGGATAGAGGCGCTCAATGAAGCGTGCTGTTGGCCTGCGCCCACAACCAAACAAAAACACTTAGCTAGCCCAGCCTCTTAATTGGGGTGTAAAAGTGTCTCTGCTCAGACTGCCTCCACACACACACACACACACACACACACACACACACACACACACACACACACACACACACACACACACACACACACACACACACACACTTTCTCTCTTGATCTCCTCTTCTCTTCTATCTTTTTTTTTTTTTTGGTTCCATTTCTGCAGTTGTTTCTAATGAGAGTTAAATGAAAGAGTTTTCCTGAAGCTGCTGTTCTTAATTAGCCATTTAGCGCTCAGTGACACAGGCAACACAAGACCATAAACACAGAGAGACAGCCGGACCGAACGCCAAGGTGTTGCACTTAAACACTGTAAATAGTGTTCAGTTGTCCCACCATGTTTGTTCTTGTTTGGGAATTATGGATGCGAAAAATATCGCACATTTACACATGACTGACACATGACTTCACTGTGTGTTCAGATCTTTGTGGCAGTATTAAGTAAGACTGGGTGGATACCATTTGATGTGATGTGAAATAAGTGCTCATGTGACACTATTTGATATTTACATCACAACAATACTACTTTTTTCCAGTATTTCACAGCAGCAAGACCCCCAAAGGTCACAGGAGTTATGTCCAAACACAAGCAGCTGTTCAGGAATGTTGGCTAAATAAAACTCCTAACTGGCAAAAATTTGATCTAAGAGGTAAAGTTAATTACAAGTTTTAGCTACAGACATATCTGTTCTCTGCTGAGTCATAATTTAAAAATGCATCTGCATTTATTTAAAAAAAAGTTTCTAAATTGATAACATCTTGCCAATATTTTCCGTGACCATAAGACAGAGCGGATAGAGTTCAGGAATATTATTGTATGTTACAAGAGTAGAATCAGATTTGGTATCGCGCACATTCAAGTGCTTCATTAAATATGATGCGTTGTTGATCTGTGAAGCAACAACCTCTGAGTCACCGCTCTCAACACATGAGCCTCCATCTGGTCGGGAAGGCTTGTTGTTTTTCCTGTATGCCTACCACATGCCAATCACCTGTGTAGATAACACAAGCACAGACTCCCTCACACAGATTCATTCTCTCTCCTGGTGGTGATCAACAGTCATGATACGTGCAGTAAACCCCTAAAGGCCACACAGGCACATTTGTCTCAGTGTGCCTAAAACTGGCCACACAATGCAACCAAATAGTGGCAGTCTGGAGGCCCCGGGGCCACTTGAACTTTGACACAGATGCTTTCCCAGTGAGAGGTGACTTGAGCTAGAAACGCTATCCTTTGCTGTCTTCTCCCTCGCTGGAATTAACTCAGCTGCCTGGAAATGGGAGCTTGTTTTACAGTTGAATATACTACAACTTGCCGTTAACTGAACCTATACTACAATAATATTATGTTGTGTTTGTGTAACAAGTCGTTTCAGAAAGTAGTGTGAATGTTTTTGAATTTCAAATTATTATTATTCAAATTATAAAACATCTTTGTTCTGTGCTTGACATTAAAAAACTAAAGTGAATACTTAGACAGTCACTGAATTGTTTTTCAATTTATCCCTCTGTTCCAGTTCAGTGAAGTTACTGTAAGGTGAATTGCAATTGACGTGACAGTGATAGTGACACACTCTCACACAGAAACAAGGGAGCCATGTGCATTTGTTCTTGTCTTTTTTTTTCTTACGCAGGTACAGTAGGCTCGTCTTTGATGCTGTCCATTTGTGATAGTCAAAGCTTTTCTGTGGTGGCTTGCCTTACATCAAGACAGACACACACGCTCACTCACTCACTCACTCACTAGTGTTTGAATTACCATGAATATCTTATAAAGGACAAGGAGTGAGGGGAAGAGACACAAAAAAATGAAAGAGAGACGTAAAGAAGGAAGAAGGGATGGTAACAGACAGATGGAGAGGGAGAGGAGGTAGTAATCGTGCTCTTGTGTTTTCCTTCCTGGCAGCTCGCATCCTTGTTAACAAATCCAAATTAACTTTGATAAGATGGCATCAGTTATGTACGTGTGTGTGTGTGTGTGTGTGTGTGTCTGTACGTGCTCAGTTGATGCAGCGGGTGCAGTAGCAGGCAGGCAGTGCTAGCCCAGCGCCCCGGGGGATCTGGAAAAGTCTCTCTCTCTCTCTCTCTCTCTCTCCCCTCCAGCTCATCAATGGACTGGCACTCCCACATCCTGCTCTACACACACACACACACACACACACACACACACACACACAAAGTGCACATTCGTATATGCAAGTATTACAGTTCACATTCAGATAGACACAAGCACAGCAAATACACACTCGCACACGGAGCCAAGTGGAGCACAAACGTACACACACAAGGCTAAGTGGAGCACGCTGACTGTGCTGCCCACTATTCTAACAGCGGATTGACTGTTAATAGAAATGTAAGTAGCGTGTAGTGTGGAGAGGATGGGGAACATGAGGCTTATCTCCTTATCTCGGCCTCCTTACTCTCCTTGTATTTTTTTTGGAGCACACCTTATACTATTTTTTTTATTTTAATCTTTAAAGGAGAAGTGGACATATGGAGGGAAGCTGATATTCCTTCAGAGTGACAGTAATAGTTTGATTCCCTCCGTACATGTGCGGTAGTTTGATGTGTTTCTCTCGGTGAGGAAAGCATGTTGGCAGGCGAGTGGTTGTTCGAGCCCGAGTTGTGTGAAAGGATTTCCTCATTACTTCCTGCCTTTGTCCAAAGCACTTCCTACTGCCGAGCCGTACAACCGGGCCCCAGGGGGAAGCTGGTGCTCGTGCGGGGAGGTATTATTTACATGTGAGAGAAAATGAAAGGAAAGAAAAGTTGGATGAATAGTTCACAGCACTTCCAGAGCTGCAACCCCTCAACAGAAAACGCCAAGCTCCGACAGAGCTCCAAATGTTTATTTCATTAATCGTTTTGCATGCCTCCCCGCAAACACAAACCCCCGGGCCTTGTACCAGTATTTGGGAAATTAAGACTGCAGGCAGGCGGCTTAGACGAGAGATGAGCCGTAAGAATTGCATAAGGTGTTTGTGTGTGATGGAGAAATAACACACAATAACACCTCTGCTGCTTGAAGGGAGAGGATTGTTTTCAGGTGTTTGCCCAGATCAGATGACGGCCTGCTTCCAGTTCTGACATCAACCCTAGACGCACACACGTGCACACACACACACACACACACAGCAACTGAACAGTAATACATGGGTTTTGTCGAATTTCTTGTTATATTACCATAGATTGTTATTCAATATACTGGGAACAGAAACTTATAATATCTATTATTTGCCACTTTCTTTTTGTCAGGTTGCATATCCAAATCTTCAAATCCTAAAGTTTTCTAGTGTTTCATAAATAAAACCTCCTAGTCATATTGTTAATATTGTAACACTGACGGTGGAATTAAAAATACTTAGTCTTTGTATGCACGCTACTGCCCTTATGTCAGAACACATATGATGTAAAATCTTAAAGCCTTATCTTATGGTAACTGGTTTGACAAGTAATTTTTCAGATTTTTGCAAATACATTTTTTTTTACATACAGTATAAATCCAAGAAGATGTAATCTAGTAACTTAATCAAAGCGGATACAGTTCCAACCTGTACATCATTAGCTCTGTGTAAATGGAACAGCCCATGGTGCTTCAGTGGAGCAGAGGAAACTCTTTGTATGTTCATGCATACATGATCTCAGAACCACGTGCTCAGGGCTTAACATAGTCTGTAACCACAGCTAGCAGTATGTACTGTATTTGGGATATGCTCTGCTTATGCTCCATCAAATACTTGGAATTTCACGGGTGACTTTGAGGTGGTACAACTGCTCGGCTGAAGGAGTTGCGAGGGATGTTTGGACGTTTGAAATGCTCAAGAATTTTATTGTTACATCACCTTCTTGGGAACGCAGCGTTTCCCACAGGTTGAGAAGGTATTTGTTATGGTGTGTGGGTTGTGGAGTTCATGCTCGTCTGATACCTCTTATTTTACAAATAATTATTATTATGCAGGCATTATCATTTATTTTCTGCTGTTTTGATCTCTCTCTATTTCTCTCTCACACACACACACACTGGTTTGGCCAAGCTAAAAACTAAACAAAGCAGTTATTACTTAAATAGCACACGTGTACAAAAGGAAGCCCTCAAAAGTCCGTTCTGGAAATCAGCTTTGTGTTTCTAAACTTGCTTTTCCTGAAATGAACTTGTTTATCCTCACATGACCTCCCCATCCTTGAAGTTGCTTCCAAACCCAACTCTTTCCACGTAGTTATGTCCAGACTCAGCTCATTCACTGAATGTCGTGTCCTTTTCAAGAACGGGCTCTTTTCCTTGAACCATTTAACAGGTTTCTCTCAGAAAAACACTGTAACCTTCAGGGAACCCAGCCCTGCCCAGAATGTGTTAAGTGTCTGGGAAAGGAGAACAAATGCAGAAGGGAGCTTTGATGATGACCACCACTCCTGCACAGGCTTTAGCGGGGCAGTCCCCGAGAACCTTTGTCTATTTAAGGCGATACTTGTGACACTAGGCTGGGGGTGCGGGCGGGGTGGACAGATGCATGGCTGCATTATTGGGAGAATGTGACCCTGGGCTGACCCACCTGGGTCAGGGGTGAGCAAGTAGAGGAGGAGGGTCAGAAACCCAATGGGCCATTTGCTGGCCATAACTACAGGGTAGCACTTGAACTCATGTTCAAACATGCAACACACACACACAGATTCCAGGAGGGTCTACAAAGACAGACAGTGTCAATGTGGAAGATGGACAGGTGTGTGTGTTCATGATGTTTTTATCCTGCAGCAGGGAAACAAAGGAATTCCTCTTTGTGCATTTTCCTTATCAACCTACTATATGTAAATTAACTGAGAGCAAGCTGTGGCATTAAAGCAGAAGTAAGTGGAATGTTTGTGTTAATATAAGTCTTAAATAGTTATATCATATATATAGTTATATTATATATAGAGTGTTTGGTCTGAAACACGGGTCTGTCAGTCACTCTGCTCTGCTGTAAGCCGAGGAGAAAACTTTCCTTGTATCCTACAACCTTTATCCAATGAGGAGAGAGAACGGCATAAAGGGGCGGTCCTCTCTGTGTGTGCAGCCAAGGGATGCGCGTGAATGTGGGGACGCAGGGAAGAGGGCGGGGACTGCTAACTCCATCCGCTGACAGGAAGTTAGCCAAAACGACCGGATCGCTTCTTCTGCTTTAAATGTTTTATTAAAATATCTGATAAGAAAATAAGATGTGGCATCTAGTAAAGAAATACTGTCACACAATGTTTTAAAACAGAAGCTAGTTCTGTCTGCTGTTGGCATCCGTACACATAGTATAGGAACATACATTCCTCTGACTTAACCCTCACTAACTTGCTTTTTTTGTCGAGACTTGTAGCATTACACAAGAACTAGAACTCTGTGGAAATTCTAGTGGTAGAAATCAGATGAGAAAAGTTTACACAGATACAAAACAATGGATGACATAGGTAATATTCACACAAGAGTAATGTTAGTAGTAAGATAAATAGTTGGGTTAATCTTGGTGCCAACAGTCTGTGTGTGTTTATATTTAAGGATATGACACAGGATATGAAGATATGCACTGTGGTGGTTTAAGTAATGGACCAGGGCACAAGGTCAAAGGATGAGGTTGTGAATGTTGAAACCAACAGCTTTGAGTTTCATCTCGGGTCACACTTCCATAAATTGAGGCATTTTCTGAACCTGTAGTTCATGTTTGATCATCTTTAAAAAAAAAAAAGAAAAAAAAGGAGACCTCTTTTACTTAAAGCAGAAGTAAGCGATCCGGTCGTTTTGGCTAGTGCTGCGTTCCAGGCAGGCTTTTGAAACCGTAAATTACAGCTTCAAGTCACGACTTACGACTTTGTAGCGTTCCAGGCAACCCACTCGTGTTTTTCTGACCTGTTTTACCTGTGAAAGTCACTATAACGGCCACTCGTAACTTCCGACCCGTGAACTCGTACCAGATCGAACTGGTACGACTTCACAGGTCGGAAAAACACGAGTTACGGGCTGCCTTGAACGCACCATAACGTCTTGTCAGCCGATGGAGTTAGCAGCCCCCGCCCTCGTCATGGATCTACTGGTCCTCGTCCCTACGTCACCACATTCAGGCGCATCCCTTGGCTGCACACACAGCCCTTTATGCCGTTCTCTCTCCTCATTGGATAAAACTTGTAGGATACGAGAAAAGTTTTCTCCTCGGCTTACAGCAGAGCAGAGTGACTGACAGACCCGTGTTTCGGTCCAAACACTCTATGTAAGTGATTGCTGTCGGAAGATATAACTATTTAAGACTTATAGTAACACAAAAATATCGCTTACTTCTGCTTTAATAATACTCATCTTTTTTTCTCTTCTCTTTTTCACCTGAATGCTTCTCCTCAGTCCCACTGCAGCCTTGAACCACTGAAGAGTTGTTTTGTAGTATCCTGTTAGTATGAAAGTGATTTCGTAAAGACATTAGGCCCGTAAACTTGGCTGCTCATGCCATCTCTCACTCTCTTCCTGATAATAATAAATATATTTGTAAGAGATGTATAAAACTGCTCTTCTCTCATTGCCTAAATGCATCACCCGATACCAGAGTAATGACACAGTTACAAGACTGCAATAAAAACGTCTGCTGCGGGTGGCTCCAGGTAAAGCGGCTGTATTAACAGTAGTAGAAGAGAAACTGTAGCACAGGCCGAGACTGCAGTCATCGTTGTAGTATGTATTCCCTCCCTGCACTCCACCATCTCTCGTCCTCTCCTCACTGCAGCCTGATGGCCCCGCTGCCCTCATGAGGAATGGATACAGTTAATAATTTTACTGACACGGATGGGAAGTCTAGTCGTCTAGCCATGAGTGGAAAAGCCTGGAAAAGGCGTCAGATGCCGTGAAAACAGTCTGATGAAAAAGAGAAGAAATGTTTTTTTTCCCTGTCTCTTTCTTTTTCTCTCCCCATTTCTCTTTCTTCCCTGCTTCTGTTGCTCCACCTTATGTGAAAGATCCTCCTTCTGCACTCCCTCCCTCCTCCTGTTTTTTTTCTCTCTGTGTCCCTCTCTGTTCCTTTGCTTTGTGCGCACTCTTTCTCTCTCTCTCTCTCCCCCTCTTCCTTCCCCTTCCATGCTGTGGTATGCAGACATGCAGGAATTTCTGGGCCTCAAAATGATAGACCAAACTTGTCAGCCCTGGCTCCTGTTACTAAAGATGGCCGCCTTGGCAGTGTGTGAGCCTGTGATTGGTGCACGTCTGAATTGCTCCCCATGTGATTGGTCATGACATGTTTGTCTACAGCTCAAGTGTGGCATGGCATTTTAGTTGTTTTGTTTTGTGTTTAGTTGTTTGTAGAAGAAGCAACATATAACTTCATATGACTATAACTCTTTCTCCTGTTTTCTCTTCTGCACAGTTTTTTTTTCTGTGACTCTTCTTGACACGTGTGTTATTATGATGGTGTGTTTGTGTCTCTGTTTGAATGGGGGGCGTGTCACTTGACACCACTCTTCACTGATGGAAGAAAGTGTGTAAAAGGGAGAAATGCATTTGCATAGATTTTGATGGTATAGGAACTTGCGTCACTCTGAACTTTTCACTAATTTGATTTGTGTCATTTAATTGTTTTTTTTATAGCAGTCTTGACATATATCAATGATTATACAGTAGTTAAACAATGGCTCTCATTTGGTGTATTGGTCTGCTATCTTCAGACTAGTAAATAAAACGTTATTACATATCAAACATGTTGGTCAGCTTAAAACTCTCCAGCATACAACAGGAAAAGTAAAGTAAGATAAGACATGCACAGAGATGCAGTAGTGATTAAAACGAGGAGTCTGAGACGACGACGACGACGAAACGCTGTGTAGATGTGTAGACAAAGCTTTAGATTAACTTCTCATCTTATGGTGGAGGGCAGGAGAGTGAGAGAGATTAGATATCATGCCATGTAATGAAATATGTAGATGTAAATGTGAAGTTTTCAGAGGGAACTCTGCAGGTCTTTCAACTTTGAGCGAGCTGCACACAAGTCCAATCATCCTCTCCTCTTATTCGTGCCTGCTAGTAGAGAACACTGCTGCCGAGGACCCGTGGCTCATCCTTAATATAGACTATGAGCTAATGAGCTAGCCCCTTACGACTCGTGCGTTTGTGTGTGTGAATCACCAGAATGACGTCCAGCCCAGCTAATATTTAGCATGCCTCGGCCACTGCCTCCTCCCTCCAGTGTCGGGTGGCCAGGGCCTTGTGATGGCATTGTTGCAACTTTTAAAAAAGTTCTGCTCTGGTGCTGCGTTCGCTGCCTTGTCAGCCAGACACACACACACACACACACACACACACACACACGCACACATGCACGACATAAGACTCTCTCCCAACTATGTTTTGCTGGTACTTTGGATGACCTTTGGTGCACCTGTGTTTCTGTGTGTGCACCGTGTATACCATATATCATCTGACTGCTCCTTATGCGATTCCTATCTTGACGGAGTGGAATGAGGATTTCTTTTTTCTTTTTCTTCTTTTTTTTCTTCACGAGGAATTTTGTTGTCATGTGCCGTCGGTTTTCCTCTTTTAGTTTTGCCTCTGTGTTCTGTACCAACATCTGACCTACACAACTCAGAATTTGGGTTAATGAGATCAGCTTGGACCCACAATATTTCTGGTGTGTGGACGGCAAAGCATGTGACCCCGTGTAATTTATATCAATCACGCGGGAGGGGCGAATGCACAACACCACCACCACCACCACCACCGGTCCTTCCACAGGCTTTAAGCCAACTGATCCAGTCCACAAACCACCATTTTGGAACTGCTGTTTCCACTCAGGGTGGCCACCTCTAAAACAAGAAAAAAAACAAAAACAACAACTCCCAACTGAATTATTCTCTTATCGTAAGATTTCCTTTTTTTATATATACTTGTTTATATATTGTATTGGATTTTGGGTGGAGTGGGGAACTTAGAAAACAGGTTGGGTTTCTGACACGTCTGATAACAAATGACTTTGCTTTTCACCCACATGAACATGTAAGCTGCCAGGAGCAATGCTGGTGTGTGTGTGTGTCCCTCTTATCACCCACCATCTCTCTCTCTGCATTCTGGCTCAACATATCCATGCAGAGTATGGAAGGAGAGGAGAGGGGCGCCCCTCTGGCCAATTCCACTCAACTAATTGGCTGCAAGGACTTGTGGGTAGAGGGGAGTCTGGGAGCAGAGGTGAATATCTCAGTGCCTGTGAAGACATGTGTGCATGGCGACAGGCTCAAGAGTTGGGTCCTATTTAGTGTGTTTGTGTGTTTATCCCTCAGTTCCTCCCAGAGCAGGAGTGGTAACACCAAGGGAGGAACTGGGCAGGGCCCCTATTAGTGGAAGGGCAAGACTTGCTGGAGGGGTTAACATTAGTAGAAAGGGGAGGTCAACATTAACACAAAAAAAAGAGGAATAGGATCACAAAAAATATAGGTGCTTTAATTTGTTATTGGTGTTTATCACGCACACAGTTTATCACGCACACAGAGCAAATTCCAGTGAATCCAAAACAAATCCTGTGTAAAGCTTGTTACATTATCATTTTTGTTGAGACCATGTGAGTGAAGTGTTGATTCAATTCCACAGTAATTTTCAAGGCTGTTTGTGTTTGGCATTGAAAGGCGCATCAAAAAAAAAAAAAAAGAAGAAAAGTTTTTTACACCGTCATTCAGGCTGAGAAAACGACCATGGAGTTGAATATATTACTGGATCAGTGGACTGATGTGTGAATGAATGGATCAGTAATGGAGTGTGGGAGTGGGTTTTTGAATCAAAGCATAAACATCCAGCAGTGTTTCTCTGAACAACTCAGCCCTGCCCCCAGTGGCTCTCTTAATGTTGTTCAAAGTCGGCGCTCGGCTGCGTGCGTGTGTTTGTGTGAGCAGGGTTTGCCTCTCATATGCGTTAACCGCCCCCACCCAACCCAAAGAGCGGATAACAGTGATGGAGAGAGAGGGATGCAGAGATGCAGAGATGCAGAGAACAGCTTGGATGACAAACCCCGGCTCCCCGTTCTCTCCGACGGGACGTATGTCTGTAGGAGGAACTGTCTGGAGCTCCATAAGTCCATACTGTGGACAGTGCATGCATGTGTAGATTGAGACAGATGCTCCAGTCTCATCGTCTCATGTGGACCAGTGACAGAGATAAATGTGCCAATAGCACTTTCCCCGACTGCTGAAAAATAGCTTTGGTGATGCATGGCACTCCTCGCCTGTAGAAGCTGATTGGATGACCATATTGCCCCTAGCTGCTTATTGGCCAAGTTTGTGAGATCTTATACTGTGATTGCTGGCATGGGTCCTACTCTGTGTGTGTGTGTGTGTGTATATAGTATATACAGTATATTTCTTTTCTTTCCACATAAATATAAAATATAAACAAATGTCATTATTTATTATTAACATGGCTGCCAATCAGATAATAAGACTACTTAAAATTTACAACCTTAATTCCATTAAAGGTGATTAATTTAAGTAGGC
The DNA here is from genome assembly GCF_045865225.1 of Trachurus japonicus. Classification (NCBI taxonomy): domain Eukaryota; kingdom Metazoa; phylum Chordata; class Actinopteri; order Carangiformes; family Carangidae; genus Trachurus; species Trachurus japonicus. Next base: position 16,549,868 of record NC_140910.1, read on the forward strand.
TCAGTAAAAGCAATGCCCTCAGGTCCAAGACTAAACATGATGAAAATAACTGATCTAATGGGCAAGACATAAAGAAAGTGGTTTGATTTCCCACTTTGTGAATGATAATATTTGCTCTATACACACCACCACTGTCAACAGGTCTCTCCGTGAACGCTTCCTTATTCCAGGAGCCGACCGTGGCCGCTGATAGCATCAATCACCAATACCTGTTTACTGTCTCCTGTTAACTGCTCTTTCCTCTGACCGCCCAGACTCTCCTTTCTGCACTGATTTAATTTAGTCCTCATTCTACTTTTTAAAATCTTATTACAAAGACACACACACACACACACACACACACACACTGATGTTTACCTCTGCCCATCCAATGTTCTGTGGCAGATGATCACATCTGTTACACAGTGGTGTTGTGGTGTCAAAGCAAGGATCATATTTAGAAGCTGACCGCAGAAACGTGGGTTTGCTGCACAGCCAGAAACTCGTTGAGCAGTTTGTTCTTTTTTCTTTGCCGTTCAGAGATTTCAGAGAGTATAAAAATGATTATTATGATTAATGTTATCAATAAGCACACTTAGGACATATAGGAAGCCACCTGTTCTTGTGCGACTATGAAAGTGTGTTGACACCCGCTCCACAATCTGGTTCCTACTCATCACACGTGAGCATTTGTTTTGTTTTTTTCTCTCCCTCACGCGCGTTACAGAAGCATTTCTTGGAATAACAGTTGTACAGTAGCCAGCTGAGCCACATTAACAGAGTGGGGAAGAAGCTGAGAGATAAAGGCCCGAAACCGGCTGACACTAGGCAAAATGCAAATAGGCTGTGGTGATGTCAGTTGTTTCCAATGTTCCTATGGCAGTTTTCAACTACATCCACAACTTTGCGGTTTAGACATAGTTTGGACATTCATCAGCATGGCAACAAGTAGACAGAAAAGCGAGATATTTAAATTGCAGTGAGTTCTGTTTTCTCTCTTTGTTATTTACCTCTATGTTATTAGCAGCCGTGGAGGTAAAGTTTGCCACGAGGCACAGGTAGTGTCAGTCTTTCTTTCTCTCTGTTTACCTCTGGCGGCTTTGTTTCAGTGAAAGGCTCTTCTCTTTGTGTGCCACCCACCCACCCACTACTCCTCCCCCTGGCTGCTGGCCTCTGTTGACAACACCTGCGCCCCCAAGGATAAGCTGGGCCTCTTCAGTCCCCAGACATCCTTTTCCTCTTCTTAATGTATGTGTTGTGGTCCTTATTCTTTTGTCCTATACCCCCGTGTACATGTATTATGTATGTGCATACATGCATACACACACATACACACACATACACACATGGCCATACGATCCAAATGGGTAATCCTTTGTAGTTGGAGCCTTCTTCTCCAGCAGTCACCCCGCTGAGTTAAATCCTTCAGCTGGGGTTTGCCTTTCAGTCCGGCAGACCCCTAAAGGACACCGAGTGCCTGAGCCTGGCATGTGTCTGGAGCTGACCTGGAATTCAGCACCTCTCTACTTTCTGCCTCAAATGTCCATGTTTTTGCCTGAACTGCAGCCAAAAAAGCTTGAGATTGCTCTCAGCGTCTCATCCATTGTAGCGTCTGCTGCCAGAGATGCAACAAATCTAAGTATGCCTCAAACACCAAGGCGAGCTCTTCCAAACTTGTTGCTATCAGGCGGAATCTCCAGCAATACTGTTTTTTTTTTGTGTGTCTTTATTCGCAGTTTGATGTTATTACCTAATTTGGACTGTGCACACCAGAGTAGAGGATCAAGTCAATTATAGCTGCTAAACATCCAAAAGACACTGAAAGGCCTTGAGCGTAAACTCTTTGTTAAAGGTCACTGCTCAGTAAAGCAGGCAGCAGCGTGTTATGTCCCAACAGAAGAAATGATGTGCTTTGTAGTTCTGAAATCCTGGAAATTGTTTGTACACTGATGTCTGGTTTTTCAGAGGCAATATATTTTGCAGATTGTTTTTGTTTGTTTTGCATGTGAGTGACTTCAGAGCTCTGAGTAACTGGAATTTGCAGAGGGAGGATTTCAATATTGTGAATCTTTAACATAAGATTTTTAAGAGCACTCAACAATGAAGGACAGCTGATAATTCTTTAATTTATCTTTTACATATTAAGTAAATATTAGTTAGAAAAGCTATCCTGTTACGAGGGATGCCCTGATTGATTGGCATAGATGTCACATTGGCAGCAAAAAAAAACCTTGATCAGGGCATTCCTATCTCTGCTAAAAGTAGGTCAGTCAGGTAATGGTAGTAAAGGCTCTGAACTGCATTTCAGAACAGAAGTTTTTAATATGAATATGAACTTTGACCAGCTCTTCTTCAGAAAACCACAGAGCTACCAATCCACATTCAATACAAATGCTGCTTTAGTTTAGGTATCTTAAATGTCAACTCATTAGATTTGCTGGCTAGAATAACTTGGATACCTACCTATGTATAATAGCTAGGTTAAATAGTACTATCTTTTTTCAAGGCTAGATTTGTTGTATATCCTCACAGTTAAATAAATATACAAAAAGCTTTTGATGATCTTGGTGGTGAGCGCCACCTGTCACAGACCAGTCACGCATTCATCCAAACACTGACTTCTCATTGGCAGTTTATCCTGTTGCAAGCTAAGCTTTCTGAGATCAAGCCTCCCTTGCCATCATTTCTTTTTGTCAGTGTATAGAACCCCGTTCTAAATTAATTCTTATATGATGCCTAGATGCCTTTTTAATGTTCATTTGGCTTTGGGTGCTCCACAAAAAGCACGTGGGCGCAGCACCTCAGCCTCTCTATAGCCGGGAAACCCTTTCATTTAACTTTAGAGGATGCCGTGCCAGATGCAGATTCATTATGGGTTCCATCACTCGGTGCTTAACGTTCCCAGGACAGAGTTTGTAAACAGCCTTAGTTGCTTTTGCTTTGTATGTGAAATCCAAGATAAAATAAAAAGAAAAAAATGTGCATGTGCAGAAGCTCTCTTTTCATTTCTCCTCTGGGGCTTACAGTGAAAGAACAGCTCCTCCTTCTTACTCACAGTCTCACACTTGGCAGTTTCGCAGACAGAAACATGCAGCGAAAGACGGAGAAGTGAGAAACTGAGCTTGGCACGACATTTGAGTTAAACCTACTGAATTACTGTCATATCCTTTTTAAATTCCTATCCTCAGTCTTTTCAATTCATACAGCGTTGTCTTTAAATTAGTGTCGGGTATCAAAATGCTGATATACAGCTTTCATCATGAAAGAAGGAATAATCAAGTCTGATTTTGTTTTTGTCAAAGCTCAGTTACTTTTGTATGTATTGTCTGCAACACAGTTTAAGCACAGATTAACTTAAATAGTTTGGCTGTGTGGTGCAATCATGTGCTGAAGAGGATGTCAAACCTCAAACACACTGAGTAAACATAGATGTGAAGACAATTATTCATGTAATCGCACGTCACATTATTCACTTTATTTTCAAATCAGCTAAGACAAAGGATACTTTGAATATCCAATTTAGGAATATCATTTCTGCGGCAAAATATACATATTTAGAATGTGAAATTGAACTCTGATCTCTAATGGCCCTCCTAAGGTGAATGATGTGTCCGACGTTTAATCTTGTTTTTGAGGAGACGCCCCGCGAATTCCTGTACCAGGAGAGAAAAACAAGCCTGGGGGAGGGGTGTTTGTCAAAGCGAAAATGATCAGAGTCAGTGAGTGAGTGAGGGATAGGAGGACAGAAAGGAAGAGCTCTCTACCCTGGATTGTTGAATCCACGCTGTGTTTTATTTTGCTGATTGTTTCCCTCGTAGGGCCACGTGCTGCCTGCACCCTCCGCAGCTCCTCTGTCCTTTATGCATCATCCGCAGTCTTGTCCGATGTGCCGAGGCGTCTCTTTTGCTCTTTCTTTCATGCTCCTTCCCTCCTTTTTACCCCAGGAGCTTCACCCCTCTCTGTCTGCCCCCCGCCCTCTCCTGCTCCCATCAACCACTCACTTCTCCTGGGCATCTGTATCACTGCATTCAGCTGCGGATCACTCTCTGTTTTCACATGCTGCATTGCCGTTGCCCTCTGTTCCTCCCTCCCTCATCCTCACCGTCGGCATGTCAGGGCACAGCGTATGACCAGAGTGGTGAGGGAATCTGTTTATGGCCTATCCAGGGTTATTATAGATTCTGTTACATCAAAGGTGTAAAATCCGTCTCTATGATGTTGTTGTTGGTCTGTTTCCTCCCATATAAAACGCTTGTCAGTGGCAGGTGAACGCACGCTCATGCGCACACACCAACACATGCACTTAATCTCTCTTCATTCTCTTGCTCGGCAGTTAATAGTGTGTGCTTATGGGAAATCTCTTTAGTCTGGCAGTTATTGGAACTAAGATTTTAATTAGGGGAGGTTTTAGAGCAGCCCGCGCCGCATTAGCATTACAACAGGGGCATTTTTGAGGGATAGACTGGCAGGCAGACAGTGAGCTGTCATCAGACATATCAGTCAGCAGACACATCAGTGTTGTCAAAAAAAAAAAAAAGTGCAGAGATCTGACTATAAACTGTATAACACGAATACTATTTCTGCATAGTCTAGACAAGGAGGTGATGCTTCATGTGGGATTTGTGGACTTTGCAAGGATTTTGACTACCTGATCACACGCTTTGTTGCCAGAAATACCTTCAGCTGTTGATGCTAGGTGTTGGGATGATTGATTGAATCATGTCAGCACCTGTTGAATCGGTCCGGATTATTAGAGTCTGATCTGAAACAGTGTTAACTTGGAAACATCCACGTGGCTTGGCTGCTGCTTTGTTTTGCAGCTCCTGAACTCTCCATAACACAACATGGCTGTAAAAGCTCATTTCAGTTATAGTCTTAAGTTGCCAGAGAGAGGCAGCTGTTTACAAATAAAGTTTAAATAGGATCGTGTTTCAGATAGATACAATGTATGGTTTTAGGTAAAAATGTATGTATGTAACATACATACATTTTTACCTAAAACCAAACAAGCCACTTTATTAGTAATGGACATAGCTGTATTCTTTATGTAAGCCTCATCATGTAATTTAAACTCAGTAACTCAAGAACAATCTTCAACCAGATTCTTTTTTTCAAGGCTAATTCACTTTTGATACATTTTCATTACATTATCCCTTCATCACATTTTTTCTGCAATTTTTTCCAGTGTTTCTTCCCAGTTCATAGCTTTCCCACCAACGTGGCCCCGTTCAAGACAGAAACAAACGTGGCATGTGATCAGATAGACGGAACGACCAAAAAGTAGTGCAAACAGAAGCCATAAGACATCTCCCAATTTTCCCCAAATTCCTTCGACGGATTTGAGCCTGAATCCTGAGTTTACACTGTTTTGCTTATGACTAACACTCTCCATAATCAGTCCCTGCGCACCGACTCAGGAGACCCCTGGCCAGTCTTCTCAGCTGTTTTTCTTGGCCACTCGCTCTGCTGATGGAAAGATGGCTCTCGGTGAGGTCAAACTGAGGCTTCGACAACTTGAAGGGAGGTTGTGAGGGATGACGGTGAATTGACAACCGCAGTTCCATGACTTCTGTTTTTGTGGGCGAAGACATTAAAATCACCATGTTTCAGATTTTATAACCCAAGCACATTTCATGACCAAGGACCCTTGAAACCCATGCCAGTGTATTAGACAATGGACTATTTTTTCAGTGACTGAAGGTTTTTTTTTTTTTTTTTCGTTTTTTTAAAACTCCACAAGGACGCTGACCCTTGGAGCATGGAAATCATTTGGAAAATATGAAAGTCAGTTTATCACTAACTAACACTACCTAAAATGGCCAGAACCTCAAATGTCCATGTATGTAATAAAAGGAATTCAAGTAGATAATGATAAGTCCTTAATACAGTTTGATTCAGACCTGGAAACTGTGATGTTGTTCTCCAGTCCTTGAGGTCAGAGGTCAAGGGGCAGGAAGGGAGGGCCACTTGTCTCAGAACAAAAGAATGATGCTCCAACCTCACGTGTCAGAGACATGTGACCTGTGTACTGTATTTTTTGGTGTGTTTTGGACATAAGATGAGGGAATGTGTGTATGTGACCCCTCGTGACAAGCCTGTTTCTTGTAGTTATGATTGAGAGTTTCCCTCCTTCCTCCCAGAATAAATAGCCTTCCTGAGGCATTGTGGGATATGAATGGCAAGAGGAGAAGGGTGGGATGGGAGTGCTCGTATTTGTCTGATACAAAGAGCAGTGAGGCCACTCAAAATTACATCTGGTCAGATTTTTGAAAAGCTTCACTTTTTTTTAAACTGAATTACTCAGAATTAAACTTAAAATGGAGGCTTCAAAATGGATATTTCTGTGATTTGATTACATTTTTTAACACGTGTTTTTCTCTCTGTATAAAATGAACGTGAGCCTTTTGAGTTCGTCACATAATAACAACAATCAAAACATTCTGAGCTTCGTCGTCTGCTCTGAAACTTCACAAATGACATCTGTGCAGTTCGGTATTGTCTTCTTCTCTTCTTCATCAGTTGCTCTGCTCTGTGTGCATGAATGCGTGTGTGTGTGTTTGCAAAAATGTGTATTTGTGTGTGCCTGTCTGTGTACCGTAGCTCTGCTTAGTGCTATGCTGTGAATATGAAATAGGGCAGCTAGCATCTGCACTGCAGCCATCCTGCTCTGGCCCCCACACTGTGCCTACTGCTCAGTGCAGCTGGCCAGCCTGCAGAAGCACAGGAGCATGGAGTTTGTGTGTGTGTGTGTGTATGTGTGTGTGTGTGTGTGTGTGGACTGTTGAGGAAGGAATATAGGGTTAAGTTTTCTTGTGTCTGTGCCATTGTTTGTGTGGGGTAATCTGCTTGTTTCTCTGCTTTTTGCTTACCGGGACTGTTTGTGTTTACCTGTACCAGATTTCTTCTGTCTCCACATGCATGTTTGTCTTCACATTTTGCCCGTATGCTTGTTGCTACATCTTTATCTGCCCCTGTGTTGTCTGTATTGTTGGCCTCGCTTTTATCTTTGAGACAATTTTGTTTATACACAAATGTAACGCAGTGAGATTCCAAAAACTTGGGCTGACCTTTCATTTTGTCTATGAGTAAAGATTTTCCAAGAAGCACTGTAGCTAAATATTATTCTTTTTATGGACTTATTGTATCTGATGTGTACCTAATTGATGGATTGATGAAATGTTTAGTCTATAAAATGTCAGTCGCCAAGTATTATACAAAGTAAAGCAAGTGGTTCCTATTTTTAGAAAATGGAAACTATTTTAGATGAATTCTTCAGTATATAAATATCACATATCAAAATTGTGAATATTCTCTGATTCATTGACAAGTCATGTATTTTCTAATCCCATCGGTGCCTGGCTCTGATCTCCTCAGGACTGCTCCAACATCGCTTGTTACAAGATGCGTGGCATCCTCAGCAAATTCTTTGTCCAGCCATATGAGCTAGCTGAACTCAAAGCCCCCGAAACACAAGAAAGGCAGGGAAGAGGAAGAGAGGTGGTGGTAGGAGGAGAGGAAAGAGAGAAAGGCAGAATAAGAAAAGAGAAAGATAGAATCCGTGACAATCAGCCCTTTTGATAAACATTTTCTCCGTGTCAGCTGAGGACACAGAGCGAGTGTGAGCCATTTGAGTTCTCCCTTTTGCCTCTCTCCTTCTCACTTTCTGTGGCTAATATGAGGAGATAATGGGCCATTGAGGCAGAAAGAGAGGGCCTAAAAACACCTTAGTCATGACTGGGCTGCCACTCAGTGCCAATGATTAAATTACCTAGATGAAACAGGGTATTTATCTAAGCACAACTACAATCCATAAAACTGCACTTAGAGTGCCCAGTTAAAGATGTCAGATCGCTGTCTACAGTTCTTCGAGGCAGCGTGGGTATTTTGTGTGCATGGAGGTGGAATGCCGTAGTGGAGACGCAGGGAATAGCGTTAGGTGTCTTTTAATTTATTCAGGCATTTAATTTCCGATGTGACATGATAGATGTTGGAACTGCTGCAGTCGGGCTTTGATTCAGAGGTTTGCTGTCGGCCGACTGCTGCGTCAGTACGAGGGAGAAGTCTGGACGTTTGAGCGAGAAGGTGATTCAGAGTTGATTGTCACGGGCCGGTCTCAGGGTAAAGTGTGTGTCCTGGCTCGAGTTTGATTATGAAGCGACAGAGCTGGTGGCCGTGGGTCAAAATGCATCAAACATCATTTGAGTCGACCTGGAACAAGTACAACTGACACTAAATTTGCTCCCGATCGTCATTGTTTGATGCATGTGTCTCTTAACGCATGGTACTGACTCGATGAATCACTGACCTGACGGCAGCCCAGACACGCTACTGGGTCTCTGCGACAGTTATAAAGAGACTAGTGCGTCTAATGCTGCTGTGTGTGTGTGTGTGTGTGTGTGTGTTAGTGATTCTCAGTGGTGATGTGAAGGAAAATCATGAGGCCGGTGATGCAGGTGTCTCACTCTCTAGATGGATGTTCACTTGCCGCCTCTCTTTATCACCTTCCCACTGTCACCAAACTGTCCAGTCAGCAAAACCTGCTGGACCTCTTCCTGTGTGTGTGTGTGTGTGTTGTGTGTCTGCATGTGTGTGTTTGTTTGTGTATGAGAGAGAAACTGTTTGCTGGTCTCAGTTGTGTCAAGTATGAATGTTTTTGTCTACTCCTGGCTTGTGGGAGTGTGTGAATCTGTGTGAAGAAGGGAGGGGGAGAGACACAGAGAGAGAGAAAGTTTGTGTTGATTGCAGCAGTGTCTGCGTAAGTGTGTGTTTGTGGTCCTAGCGTGTCTTTGTTTCTGTGTTTGTATTTCATGTTCGCCTCTAGATGTCAGAAAAAGTGCAGCCAGCGGCAAACGGTGGCAGTGTGACAAAATTAAAGATGTGGCACGGAGAGAGGGAAGAGAAGAGGGGGTAAGGAGGAGGGATGAAGGCAGGGAACAGAGGGATGTAAGGGAAGAGAGGTTAAGAAAGAGAGATGACCATGGAAGAGTGCAGAGGGTCCAACCATGGATGCGTAGGAGGACAGAAGGATAAGGGAGTGGCGAGGAGGGCCATCAGTGGGACGTATTGATTGTAGCTCCGTCCTGAGTGTCTGTAATGAGATCTAGTGGCTGTGGCTTTCTGGAGGAGCAGATTTGTCACCTGGGGCTAAAGACTATAGGGCTGGGTGGGACAGAAGAAGGGAAACAGGCAGAGGAGGGTCAAGAGGAGACAACAGAGGGGAATCAGTCAGGGAGAGGAGAGAAGAGTGCAGATCTTAAAGGGATGGAGGGATGAAAGGAACGTGGCCTTACAATAAAAAAGACAGGACACAAATGATGACTAGAGGGGAATCTAAGAAAATGCCTGTTGGGTGCATGCAGCTAATTACTGCAGACAGTCTATGTCTGGACTCATCTCCATGGTAACAAGATGGGCCAGCAGGGCTGGCCGGCACACAGGAAGACACAGACAAGGAAATCAATGAACAGACACAGAAAGCAGAGAGCAAAACCATGCTCATTAAGCCAGATTCACCCATTCATTTTGTTGTCTACATGCCAGTGTTTGCTCATGTACGTCTATCAGTTGATGCTCTCATGCTGACCCTACATTTAGACTGACTTAGTGTTTATTTGGAGAGCAGCTGTTGATAAAGAGCTAACCTTATATATATATATATATAGAGAGAGAGGACCAGTGGTTCCTTTCATTCAGTCATCTGTTTGGAAAATGTGGTCACTATGAATGACAAAGGTCTCAGTGGTGCTCCTCTATGAATCGTCCTTGAGCAAAGCAAGAAAGCTCTAATTGCGCCGATTGTGCTGTTTAGTGGCCAATAGCAGCAGAATGTAATTACACTTGGAAGCTGTTAAATGAGTGTGAAGCAAGACGCTGCTGATAAAGACGGTACAGGCTTATTTCACCGTGCACATACGAAGACTCTGCAGGTTTATTAACAGGTTCTGCTCATAACAGCATGGTAACCGGTGTAGCTTGTTGTGACATTGGCCCTGAAGTCATTTTATTGACTGTTGGCAGCAAAGACAACGTATTACAGCCTTCTTGCCAACACGAACAGGCCTTTGGTCTTTAATACAGGGAGGTTGACAGAGTGCTACTGTTTATGTAAGTGAACAACCACACATGTTGTGGCAGGTATGCACAGATAGGGAAGGGGTGTGATTGTGTGCAGATGTGTGACGGAGAGAAAAAGAGATTCTCTCTGTACTCTGCGATTATCTCGATGAATTATAATGGAAGTGGCGACACAGAAGTAAACTTGTAAGTAAACGGAAAGCAGCAAGATGAGTTGGTGGTAGGTTTGGGCCATGTGTTATTAAAGTGTAATATATATTTGCACACGCAGACGAGGAAATCCCCACCGTTCACGCCATTTTCAGCAAATCCAGTCGAGACAGTACAAAAAGCATCGAATACAAAAAGGTTTTAGTTTTAAACTAAACATCTATGCAAACGCACAGTGTCTGGCTTCACCAGCCTAATATTTCCCCCCTCTAAAAAAACAATGGGCACTGAAAGCTATACCGGTATGTCTACTTGTTTAACCCCACGAATCGTCTGTCATTTAAAAAAAAATATTTATTTGCAAACATGGCATTTAAGCCACGATGTAGGCAGGTAGAGGAGGTTTGTAACACTAAAGAGAAATAGAGACCGCTGCATGAACTGTGTGTTTGTGTGTGAGGGAGACGAGCCCTGTTCTCTTTCAGCCTGTTCCAACCATCAGTAACCCAATATAGTCTGGGTCATTTAGCCAATAGGACACACAGATACTTTGAAACAATGGAAACTCTCCTGTCAGAGCGCTCTGCCTTTTCTTTCCTTACCGTCACTTACTGTTTTATATAACACTGTCAGATTCAGTATGCTGTTAGTTTTGCACTGAGGCAGTACATTCATTATAGTCTATTATTGTCTTATCTAACTGACTATTATGAGCATGTGCAAATTATCTTAAGATGGGTCCCCGCTGCATGTAGCTGGTCTACGTTAGACCCTGTGAACAGGCACAGACTTGTCCAAACATCAACTGTTTTGGATTCAGTGTGTGAGCCATGCACACATTTAAGCCACACAACACCTCAAGAGCGTCACAATCATAATTATCTTGGTGTCAGCTCTGCAAAATTATATAAATAGTGCTCAAAGAAAAAGGAGGTGTGGTGGTGGTGGTACTTCTGACTGTTGATTATTTACTGTTATCCTCATGTTTACATATTAGTTGTAATGGCCTCACGCAGTTTTGAAACAGCAGTCAAATATCGTGATATTTGCAAGTGCACGTGAGTAAACTCGTAGACGCCTCTCAGGTTCCTGTGTTTGGAAAGTTGCTTGCATAATGGCTGCTCTTTATCTGTGTGTCAATAACCCTGGGAGGGAGTGGCTGTTACAGAGGGGAAGGGAAGGGAAGGGAAGGGTATGACTGTCTCTACTTCTCTTTTCATCCTTTAAAAACAGGCTGGACAATGTGCACATATTCAGAATAGCACGTAAAACCTATGAAAAACATTTAGCTTTAACCCCACTTGAACTTTGGGTGCAGCTGCCAGAACGCGATGTGACGCTATCTACACACAACGAATGGAGTGCAGGCGTTCGCAGATAGATTCATCTCGCTTAATGTGGGGCAAACAAGGAACACATTTCAGCAAAAGGCCATCATCAACGTAAATAACAGCGGTGAATGTGACAGTTTTTATACTTTGAGTGAAAGCGTGTGGCTCAGATTTACAGAACTCAACCTGACAAAGAGAATACACGAGATGCATCCATGAAATGAATCGCTACCACCCAGCGACACCCCCAAACAGGGAGGTGTGGCCACGAAAGCAGCATCGCACAATGACAGACAGACTAAATGTACTAGAGCAAACACCTGCAACTAGAGAGAATAAAGATGTGCATACATTATACAGTTACAATAATGCTTCCTTTGTTTAACTTTATATATAATCTTTTTTTCTTTTAAAAAAAACAAAAAAAACTCTGCCCATAAAAAGTATCTATGCTGCAAAGATATTAAATTTGAATAAAGGGCTCCAACGGCTGTCTATCTGCTGGCTAGTTCACCAGAACCTTATGTTACCATTCCTCTTTCCTCATCTACGTCACTCCTGCCTCTTGTTTTCCTCCCATCTTTCTCCCTCGCTGTCGCTTCAGCTCACCTCTACTCTCCCTCCTCTGCTACTCTCCTGTTGGCCATTGTAGCGAACACAAACAGACCTTTGCCTCGGCGTATGCGCTTATATCTGTGAGTGTGTGTGTGTGTGCGCGCGCGCTCTCGCTCGCATGTATATTGACACTTCCGATGACAGGATGGCTCTCCCTCCCCGCGATCAGTGTGTTGTTGTTTACACTCTTTCCCCTCCCCCCCTCTTCGTCTCTCTCCCCTTTACTCTCTCAGGGCGAATGTCTTACATCAGATCACTTGAAACGTTTATAGCAAAGCTTTTGAAGCTTAGGACTCCCACTGTGGCCAAATATAGTAAACGTGAATCCAGCAGCTGTGTGTGTGTGTGTGTGTGTGTGTGTGTGTGTGTGTGTGTAAGAGGGCTTATGAGTGTGTGTGCGTGCATGTGTTCTCCTGAGCAAATGGCTCTGGGGTAAAAACGTGTTTGTTATTGTTCCGAGCACTTCGCCTATAGACAACATAGCCAATTAAAGGGGAGGTTTTATGTGTTAAGAGCAGGAAGTGTTGCCGTGTGTGGCTGCGTGCTATTGGCTGCCCAGCTTCTACCATGTTCCTTCCCTGGGGACTGAGCAGCCAGGGTGCTTTACTGCCACGGCCAAATGAAAGGTAAACACAGCACACCTTTGATCAGGCCTTGCGTTTAAAAACCCTTACTGGAACTGTGGGTGTGTGTGTGTGAGTGTGTGAGTGAAGAGGGAAGCTGCAAGCAAATTATTGAATGACACAGCGAAGCTTTACATGTGTGTATGTGTGTGTAGTTTAATGAGAGATATGCTCTCCAGGATGCTACCGCCTCCTCCTCTTGTTGTTGAAGCGTGAGTGAAATCATCCCTCCATCCATGCCTCCTTCCCTCCACCCCCCCACCCCCCATCCAGCCAGCATGAAAACAAAACAAGGCGTTGTATGAATGAAAGTGGGAGGGGCCGAGTGGCCTAGAAAGGCAGGCAGGCAGGCAGATAGCGAGCTAGATAGTGGTGCAGGGCAGGGTGAGGCTGTGGCAGAGAGGAGGGATAGAGAAGAGGACAGTGGAGTAGGAGGAGGAGGAGGAGGAGGAGGGGATGAATGAATGAGTGAGCTGACTGGAGCATGTTTGGCATAGCAGCCAGCTAGCTTGTGTAGCCCAGCGCTAGCGTGAGCAGAATGGGGAATAATGCTGCTGTGGTCGTGGTGTTATTCTACTGTGGTACTCTGCTCTGAATCCACTGTGCTGCCAATCGGATAGAAAGGGGCAGACATCCCTTGAAACTGGATTAAAAAAATAACTGAATGATAAAATAAAATAGCAGGGTAGTGCATTGATTTATTCATCATAACAGGGGGATGTAAACAACAGTGGATCATACCCATGTTTTTGAATGGATTTAATGTAAGCCTGATTTACCAGATCCACCTCTCTGTGTTTTGGCCTTGCTTCTGTCTCAATCTGGTTGTAATTCACCCGCAGCAGCAGCAGCAGCAGCAGCAGCAGCAGATTCATCCTCCCTTTCATGTTGGCTCCTTAGCTGCGTCTGCCCCCTGTCTGCCCCAGCAAGGCCAGGGTTAACCCTGGGCGTCTCTCCTCCCAACATGGAAGAGGCCATTGAATGGCTGCCTCCCCCAGCCAGCAAACACATTGGCTGAAGCTGAGGGTGGATCTGGGGCTGGAGCGACACTCCGGCATGGATCCTGGGCTGGAGCTGGATTTGGGGGGAGCTGTCTCAGCCCTCCCTGCTCAGCTATGTGATGCTGTGGTCACAGCATGTACACACACAGCAGACAGAGGAGAGGGGGAGGGCTAGGAAAGAGCTATGCATTTTTCTCTGTGGGTCAGAGACAACTGTGCAGTGGTTGGTTTACTAGCTCATAGTAAAGAAAATGCAGTGGAGCGACCCCTGCATGAACTACTCCAGAAGGTCAGAGATGACGTTTTTTCTACATTAGTCACTCTCCCTCTTCACGGCTTTGACCTCCCATCCCTTTTCTCATTGTTCTCTCTCTTAACTTCATTATTACACCCCTCCTCTCCCCCTCTTACAAACCCATTCGTCCTCTTTGCTTTTACTCAGGCAGCACAATGGACAGCCCTCCCATACAGGAGGGGTTGGGGAGAGGGTCCTAGCCTGTATCCTTGGCACTGAGAACTCCTGATGTCGTCACAGAGGTGGCATCCCATGAGGGCTGGCATAGTATGCCCCCATTGCATTTTTCACCTTTCAACAGTTTGATTCACTGATCTAAACTGTTTCTTCTATTTGTTGTAGCTGTTAGAGAGCTTTCTTTAAAACTCAGATATCTCAGATTAACTCAGATAAGGGACAGCAGTGATGTTATTATGATAAAATATATATTCACATTTCCCATCTTCTTTAATTGGTCTTAATTATTACTTTAACATTTTTAAGTGCTTATATGAATATATTTTCTTTGTCCTATGGGTGGAGGCTTTACATAAGCAACACAAAAAAAAACATTTTTTTTCCCTCCTTCTGCACCTTATGTTATCTATCTTTTGTTCTTCTTGTGCAAAATAAACCATTAAACCACTGAACTAATTATATAGTTGTTAATAGTGACTAGCTGCCACAAATAAATTAGCTAAAGAAAAGAGTTGCCAATTTAAAGTATTGATTGACTTATTTTCATGGCCACAGTTGTCGATTATGGAGACTAATCAGTGCAGACCTTCCCTCAAACGCACAACCATTCCTACCTTGATGCTGCTCTCACCTATGAAGGACCTCAAGCAGGCCCACAAAAAGTCTTATAAATGTTTGTAGCTTTTTATTTGACCTACATGTTCCTTCTTGCACAAACACTACTTGGTTCAGTTAGCACATAATATCAAAGCTGACAGTATACTGAGAAACATGGTGAGGGACAGCCATTAAAACAGGAAATCCTCTCAGAGGTTGGATACGGTGTAAATATTTTTGCAGTTTTCTCTAATGGTTTCCAAAGTAAATGAAAGGTTTTGACATCTGATCCACTGATTGTTGGTTTGGCGTTTTTAGCATGTTTGCTAATTGAAAATCAAGACCTTATGCTGTAATCTAAAGGTGTGAGTCGGTGATAAATCCGATATGTATTATTTCACCTGAAAATGCATCAATGCAGCCGTTCTGCTGTTTCCTTTGCTGCCTAAGTGGATGATAGTAGACTAAAAATTAACTTACAGCTACAGTAAATACTGGCCAACCCTGACTAATGGCGGGTCTCTATCCTGTTTGAGCCAGTCAGTGTGTGCCTGGTATAAGGTGAGATCTAATGAGTCTCCGCTGGCTCACACACAAGGCAATAACAGCTAGTTTATTAGATCATTACAGGGCACAGGTCAAACTTGACTGCTAATCCAATCACAACTGACACTCAGGCACTTTGACCAAATGCTGTTTCTCAGATCAAATCAAAGCTGACACGAGCCAATGACATATATTGTTCAGCCTATTAGCAGTTTAGGTTGTTTCCATGGAGCTGCAGACAGACTATCAAGTCTAAATTGTGGTCACTCACTCTCTCATGGTGGGCAATCATTTGCCGCCCAACTGCATGTTTGCATGCAAATTATACCTGGCACTTGTCTGATTGTGTTCTTGAAGTCTAATTAGTGTTTGTTTAAACCTGTGTCTTTGTGCAAATTAGATTTTCATCCAACCTCGTGGAAGAACGTTGATATTTCAGTATTATACATAACCAGCAAATCCATCACCCAAACAGGAAATCACTTATGTTGTGTTTGCTGTGTTTTGTTATTTCTGACTTTGGTTTGACCTTATCATCATTTTCTCTTTGAACAACCGCACCACATTAAAGAGGCAACAAGGAGCCACAAGGCAGAGCTGAGAACACCTGTTTATAGTACATGAAGCCATGTCCATGTGTGTACGTGCACTCCAAACATGCATGCGGTTCCCTCGTTTCT
The DNA here is from genome assembly GCF_045865225.1 of Trachurus japonicus. Taxonomy (NCBI): domain Eukaryota; kingdom Metazoa; phylum Chordata; class Actinopteri; order Carangiformes; family Carangidae; genus Trachurus; species Trachurus japonicus. The sequence goes on from NC_140910.1 coordinate 16,565,936, forward strand.
CCCAGATCAGAGCAAACTACCACTTGGTGGCCAGTTTGACCACAGGGTTTAGCTCTCTCCACCCCTTCTTGGTTGAATGTTTTGAGGCGGAGCGGCAGGGACAGGGAGAACTATCCCTGCCTACATGCACCCCTGTGCTGCTGTGTTTGTTGTTTTGTTTTTATATTCCTTTGCTTCTGCAGGGCAATTTTTGTGAACTGCTCTGCCACTAATTTCTAAAATACCATCTAAGCCAGGAGTAGTTATAATCCTCACGAACCCGTCGTGAACGTATAAAATACAGGCTCAGATCAAATGTGTCAAACCTGATATTAACCATCTCTTTACCTTTTTCCTTCTCTTCTCCTCCCCCTCAGTGTGCTTGGACAACTGTAAACACGGCGCGTGTAGCCTCCAGGGCCAGTGCTGCAATGACCAGTGCCTGGGTGGCTGTTCGGAGCCAGGTAATGCTAGTAGCTGCGTGGCCTGCCGAAACCTCCAACATGGGAACACCTGTGTAGAGAAATGTCCTCCTGGATATTACGTCTTCAGGGGCTGGCGCTGTGTCAGCTTCTCCTTCTGCCAGGTTGGTCAATAAGTTGAATTCTTAAGGCAAACTACTGTAGCAATTTAATATAAAAGTATAATAATATTTAGCTCAAAGTTGTAGTAAACTTACACACATGTTTCGTGTTTTGTTCTTGTTTTCCAGGAGCTTCACAACCGATGTAAGCAGGCGAAGAAGTTGAACCAGGATCGGGAGTCGGTCTGCGATGAATATGTCATCCATAACGGGGCCTGTATTACAGAGTGTCCTTCTGGATACACCACTATAAACTCCACTACGTACGTCTGGGTGACACACGCACACACACACCTTTAATGCCACCATCAACACAGCTGTGTTATTGATGGTGGCCCATCATTATATGATCGGAGATGTAACTGTCACCCACAACAAATCATCCCACTGTGACCTCAGCAGAGCCAGTGGACTGTGGTCACTGAACACACTCAATAACATTTGCACACAAGAGATGATGGATTGGAAGTTGATCAAACAGAGAGGCAGAGGTATTTTTCCCCTATGGAAAGTCTCTCTCTCCTTGGCAGAGAAGCAGCTTTGTTGCTGAGAACAAATATGACGTATTACAAGAACAAAGTAAGTCTTTGGCCACTGTAAGCAGTGCTGTTTAGCTGGTAAAAACATGAATTAATTTGTGACCTTGCAGAGAATGAATATGAATGTTGATGATGTTGATTTTGCTGTTAAAGAGCTTTTTTCAGGTCCGTGTTTCCCGAAGAATTTGATTCTCTTTGTTGTGTTTGTTGACTGTGGTTGGTGGTGCTTTCATGAATTAATTATTAAATAAAACCAATATATAAGGTGCACCAAATGTTTAAATTGCCATATACTTTGAAAGAATTAAATAACTGAAGAATGAATACAGCTATATTGCAAATCCAGCAGCACCGTCAGTCAATATTGGTACGATATAAGATAAGTCAGATGTACCACATACAAATTGTCCATACAGGCACAAGTCGGGGTCATTTCATATGCAAATACATCCTCTAATCTCAGTTTTTGTAAAGGAGTCCCTGGTGTTTTCACAGCCTCCCAACACGTTCTGATTACACAGCTGCATCAAGTCAAAGCTGGACTGAACTGACATAAGAACTTTTTTTTCTACAGCACTTGCTAATACGTTTCCTAAGCATTTAAGTCTGCAGATTATATGCATATATTTCATTTACTTATCCTGAATTTCGTATTGCCTACAAAAACACATTTTTTTTTCCCTCAGCATCATGTAACATTTCTAATCACACTCAAGTGTTGATTATTTTGGAAATGGCCTGCTAGGGTGCGCTGGAGTGAAATAATGTGACTGGGTCTTTGTGCACCCAGCAGCCAATTATTTTCCCATTGAAAGGATTATTCGGTAGTAACCTGGCCTCAACTTTACAGTCGGTCTGGGACCTGTTTACTTAGCCTGGTTGAGTGGTTCACATGGGATTATTTTGTGTGAACTAACGGTAAATTGGAAGTAAGAATCGTTGAATAATAGTGAGGATTCAGTGGACGTATTAAAAGTTTGTCTTTGTGTTAAGCACGTTTTATGCTGCCAGTTTTTCAGGTGGTTTGAGAAGTGTGCCACGCAGCACACCGAACCTCTTATTTTAATATAAAAGGCAGTGGATAAAAGTGACAGTCAAGTACTTTGAATGTAAAACCAACCTCAAAACACTGTCTAGACCTCACCTGGCCCTGTTTTACTCACAGCTTTGTCTGTGTGTGCAACAAGCAAGGGCACGACCTTATTTAGCATTCTTCCTCGTAGTGGCGGGGTGGGGGGGTAGAGGGACATCACTGTCTTCCTCATTTAGTGTCAGTAGCTGTTGCTAAATAGGGAGGACATGTTTTTGTTTTGAGGCCAAGTGTGTGTTTTGAAACCACTACTGTTTGCATGCTTTGAAAACACATACATCAGCTTGGGCAGTGAGGACAAAACATTTTCCAGTAGAAACGTGGATGGATGAACTACTCATGTTGTCTGTCTGTCTGCGGGTAGGCCGATCTGACAAAACAGCAATGACAGGAGCTGCCAGGCTAGTCATACTTAACAAAAACATTATCATATGCCAAGACACATACCACCAGGAGAAGAACTGTTGTGTATTAAACCTGTGACAGAAGTCTTTATTAGTCGCAGAGATTTTTTTTGTAGTTGTTGTTAAAGACAAAGATTTTTTTGGGAGTGAAAGGGGCGCATAGAGACTTTTAGTTTGTTCTAATAAGAGCAGGTTGTCTGCGTCGCTTAAATCCACAAGTGGCTTGGTGATTGATGGTGTCGGTATGTTTCTGGTAGACCTGCATGTGTGCGTATGTGTATTTGTGTGCATATATTTGTATGCGCGTGTAAGTACATGCATTTGAGTGTTTATGTGCACAGTGCGCATTTCTGACTACATTAGCTTGTTCCAAGTTAAGTGTATGGTCAAGTTACTTTTTCCAGGTGCAGGCTGAAGGGAAATGTCCACTACGTTCAGATAGATGGAGGTGTATACGGTGTGTGTATGTGTGTGTGTGTATGTATGTGTATATATAGATGTGTTTATTAAGTAAATATAACACACTCTCACGTGTACAGAACTTTTAGTACACTCAGCGGAAATGGTAAAGAGATTTCAACCCAAAATGACTTTCTCTAAATGTATCTGGTGTCTCGTGTGTGTGAGTGTAAGAGAGAGATTGACTTTCCCCTGCATGCTGCCAGCCTGCAGGGATTATCAGGTGCTTAGACTGAAAAGAACATTGCTTTAAGTCTCCGTCATACACCCTGAGGCATAAGGCAGAATGGCATCCCTTATGTCTCCGTGTGTTTGTTTATGTGTGTGTTTCACATGGATGTATCGTGTGCTGCGCATTATGTGACGAACAAGACTTTTCTTTTGCGTTGAGTTCTGTTGTTGCGACATTAGGTGTGTGTATGTGGGGGGGTGTGTATGTGTGCGTTGCTGCCACGGTTTGGTTGTAGCAAGAACAAGCGTCATCACAGTAGCTGAGTCAGGCAGAAGCTACACCCAAACACACTCACACACGCCCAGATAGTCAGGCACAGCACAAATCATATAAATGCGCGCACACACGCACATCAGTGGGGATTGAAAAAGAATAGGGATGTTCCACGGAGATAGAAACCCAAACAGTTTGCATCATGGTGTTTCTGTGATGCAAATATAATCAGCTGTATATTAAAATCCTGCCTCCCTTTGGCGTCTTTCTGTAGTATTATGCAAATTTTTGATAATTAACGTTCGTCTGGATATTCACAATGTAAAGCTGTTAGTATATTAGATCAGAAAGCGTCTCGTGATTTTGACATGGGAACTGTCAGACGAATACTATAATATTTCTGATGGTAAAATCCCTTTTAAAAGGGTTAAAATGTTCCCAGGTATAATCCAAGCATGTACACTACAACGTTAAGTTCTACACGCTGTTGCTGCATATTCTGTCTCTGCTTGTCTCTTCAGAAAGGTAGCTCTGCACTCCTGATATTTGGCCATCCCTCACTCACGTCTACTGTATGAAAAGAGGTTGCTCATTTTTCCTGGAAGCTGTGACAGCAGCACAGTAGTACAGATGTGTATGTGTGTGTGTGTGTGTGTGTGTGTGTGTGTGTGTGTGCGCGCGCGTGTGCACGCACTTGGTCTAGTTCTGCCAGGCCTGGGCCTCTGTTCTCGATGGCTCTAGCAGACCCGGGAGCCCAAGTCACAGAGTTCAGCCGGACAGATAAACACTGTCCCTTTAAGAGCTGCCGTTGGACCCAGCCTGTCTGCCTGTGTGTCTGTGTTTTTCAGTACAACGGCCCAAAACATTCTCTCTTTCTACACTGCAACTAGAGCGTTACTTTTGAGGAGCTGAATATACGATTTTCCATGTGGGAGAAAAGAAAGAGAGACACACACACACACACACAAAATATCCCAAGAGTTTTTTCTTTTCACTGTTGTTTCAGTGAGATCATTACAGTGTGTTTCCACTCATTCAGAAGTCATAGAGGGGAAACAATGATTTGGCTTCTGATGGATGTGAATTATTAAGAGCATGATAAGATGGAAACTAGGAGAAGCCAGGTGTGTAATGGGTCATTTGGCGCTCTCAGGGTGGACAGAAACAGCCAGACAAGGACCAAAACAGCACCGCAGGGAGTCAGTGTTGCATGTCACCATGGTGAATAGTGTCTATAGCACAGCCTGGCTGTTAAGCGAGGAGGGGGGAGTGTGTGCACTTGTATGTGTGTGTATGTGTGCTTCCTGGAGAGGGGGATTCTAATAAGAGTTGCATAAACATAGAATTAAAACAGGGTGGGCTTACAAATGGCAGTTCATGTTGTAGAACTTGCATGGACCCTGTAATGAACAACAACATCCTTTGTTAGTGGTTACTTTGGCACAGGGGCTGCTTTGTAAAAGGTGGCTGTTACGGCGAGTTTTGAAACTCTGATCAGACTCTGCTTCAGATTCCAAATCAGCCCTCTCCTGATCTCTAAATCGATTCTTCAACAAAGACGATTTTTACCCAACTTTTGTTATCTCTGTCACGTCATGAGCAGCAGCAGCACCCTGAATAAAATGCTGGTGGGTGGAGAAACCTGTCATTCAGCAGCGTTAGTGTTCAAAGCTATACGTTAAGGTCGCCCACCAACCAAAATAAAGCATTTGAGTTTATATGTAGAGCAGCCCTTTGTGGTTAGGGATGTCAAGGCTGGAAGTGGAATTAAAGAGAGGGATTATGTTCTTTCAAGAGGGCTTCAAAAAGAAAAAAGTGCTCATTTGTGAATGAAGCATCGGTTCTCTTTTCTCTGTCTGCCGTGTAGCCGGCTGCTCGCTAGACAAGGCCTGCCTTTTGAGAATGGGTTTCCTGAAAGGCAGCACTATCAAGGCCTCATTGCTCTGTGTATGTGTGTGCGCATGTGATCACATGCACAAGCACATGTTTGCAGGAAGAGGACACAACTCATAGAGCTGAGAGAGGGAGAGAGAAAAGAGAGAGATAAACAGAGGAAAGCCTGTTGGGAACTACAGCTGGTGTTGCAGTCGTGTTGTTTTTGTTGTCTGTGAATGTGCATTTGTGCAAGTGTGTGTGTGTGTGTGTGTGTGTGTGTTGCATGTGTGACAGAGGTAATTGAAGCAAAGGATGAGAAAGCTCTCTCCTCTGTCGTTCAATGCTAATAAAAATAAAGGAGGCTCAGATGTGGATGAGAGATTGTGTAATCTAATTCTGCTCCTAAAAGCCTATGGAATCGCTATGGGACTTATCAAATTAATTGAGAGAATTATACAGATTCACCTCTGAATACATCACAGCTCATTCATTGAATTGCAAGGATCTGTTTGGTTGTCATGCACTTTAAATGATCAGTTTGAAACCTTACACTTGACATTTCTAAGCAGTTTTTTTTTTTTCTACTGATAAATCGCAAAGAAATTTAGGAACAAGGTGAAAACAAGAACTTTAAATATCTGGGTCAGTTTCTGCCTGCATTTAAAAGTCAGAATAGATTCCACTGAGTAGAAGAATTTCAATCATCTGAATTCCTCTGAACAGATTCAGCCTTGTTGTTTGAATATGCCGTGTCATTCTCGGTCCTAGCCCACGCCTCAGCAGTACGTCACCGAGAATTCCTGCCACATACCACTCGGTCCTGCTCCATTCCATCTCTGATATCTGCATGCAGATCGTATTTCTCTGTCGAATGTATAATTACTCTGTAAATTCTCCACGATGTCTAAGCGTTGTCACACTTGGCTCGTTTAGTTAGAAATAACTGGGACATTGGTTGTTTGCTCTTATGAATGTTGTCGTACAGCTTTGGAATGTATCAACCACTGTCGTCACATTTTTTGATCAACTGTGTATAATATCCCCATGTTTTTGTAACTGAACTGTATCTATAGGGTTTTCTACCAATAGTAATTGTATGTTAGAAATGCATCGAAGTTTTTTTTTTTTCTTTTTTCATGTGACACACGCCTTTTTCTGATGTTGATGTTGTGTTGAAGGTCCTAATCTGTGCGTATGTCTGTGTGTGCTAGGTTGACCTGTTTGCCGTGCGCAGGCCTGTGTCCTAAATTGTGTGTGGGGAACAAGACGATCGACTCTGTAACTTCAGCCCAGGCTATGAGAGGCTGCACCGTTCTCCATGGCAACATGATCATCAAGATTCGAGGAGGGAGTAAGTACAACTACACTAGACCGCCTGCTGGGCCTCCTGCAGAGATGCTGATTCTCTCACTGTCTTTCTCCTCCTTTCTCCATCGCTGAAGTTTGTCAGTGTCTGTTCCGCTCTTCGTCAGGAATTATTCTACTCACTTTTGCCAGTCTGCTTGTACAGTACATGCATATGTGTGCATTTGTCTTACCGTGTGACCATCTGTCCGTTTTCTTCCATCACCCGGTGGATGTTAACATGACCAACTTTCTCCCCACAGATAACATAGCTGCTGAGTTGGAGGCTAGTTTGGGCCAGATTGAGGAGATCACAGGCTACCTGACTGTTCGCAGAGCGTACGCCCTCGTCTCCCTCTCCTTTCTCCGCAAACTACGCACTATCAGGGGCGAGCATCTCGAGGGAGAGTAAGTCATCTCCTCTTCTCTCCTCTGAAAGGATGTTTAGTTCAAACAAATATGCAACATATTAAATGTCTTTATCTGTCCTCCACCTGTCTCTCTTAGCACTTACGCCTTCTATGCACTGGACAACCAGAACCTGCGAGAACTGTGGGATTGGTCCAAGCACAATCTAACCATCGAGCGTGGCCGTACATTCTTCCATTACAACTCCAAACTTTGCATGTCAGAAATCCGAAAAATGGAGGAATTAACGGGAACCAAGGACCGCAACCAAAAGAATGACATTGCTGTACGAAACAACGGGGACCAAGCCTCCTGTAAGATAACTGTTTGTGTTTTTGTAAAAAAAAAAAAAAAAAAAAATGTTTTACTACATTTTAAAAAGTGCAGTTGCACTTTTTAAAATAGTGCAACTGCATGTTTTATGCAGCAGACCATTTCAGTTGTCAGGAATATGTACAGTGGTTTGTTTATTTACAACTGGGCTCTGCCACTGATTTCTCAATGCAGTTATATTGTTGCACTTTTTATTTGACATGTTACAACATTTAGAAACAGATCTCAAGACATAATAATAGACATATTAGAGAATTATTCATTTTGATGTAGCTCTTATTCAGGCTTTATATCTAAATCTCAGATTACGTAAGTGAAATCAGATTGGGCTATATATTGGCAGACACAAAAAACACCTTAATCATAAAAGCTTCACTGTATGTAATGAGCTTTTTAGAAGTACTGTATATGTGCTTTATGAATTAATACATCATAAAAATGCAGCTAGGATTAGTTTGTATAGTTATCCTGCTTTTTTCTTTGGGTTTAAACATGTCCTGATTGCAATGTCTTGAACACTGTCTGTTTTGTCCCTTAGGTGAGACCAAACTGCTGAAGTTCACTACAATCAAAACAACATCAAATATGCTTATGCTGCGGTGGGAGCCCTTTTGGCCCTTAGATTTCAGAGACCTGCTGGGATTTATGGTTCTCTACAAAGAGGCGTAAGTATTAGACAAATGATATCTTTTGTACCATGTCATAACACATAAGTAACAGTCATTAGTCTCACTGAGCTACAGCTATGGTCGATTTGACTGGCCTTGCTTACCCTCTCTGGAAAGTATACCACAAGTTAGAGGATTTCTCTCTGCCTCTGAGCTGTCAGGCAGTTTCATCTGACTGCTTTCTCTCCATCTGCTTCAGGCCATATAAGAACGTGACAGAGTTTGATGGCCAGGACGCGTGTGGCTCTAACAGCTGGGCAATCGCTGATGTTGATCCTCCGTCACGTCCCACGGACGGTAAAAAAGTGGAGGACCCAGGGCACTTAATCCGGCCATTGAAGCCCTGGACTCAGTATGCCATCATGGTTAAAACCCAACTGTCTGCATCTGATGAGCACCAGGTTCATGGAGCCAAGAGCGAGATCATCTATGTCCGCACCAACGCCTCCAGTGAGTTTTACCACATTAAAGAAAAACATCTCTGTGTTTTATAGACTTTGTACTGGATATTGGATTCAATGGAGATATAACTTTACAAATGGATTTTAAAGAAATTATATACAGACTCACTTTTGCTTCGACTTGACTTCCCTGACCTAAAGCTACCCTGTGGTGTTTACTCTGGAAATAATACAGCTCTGTTTACATTCAGTGTCACTCACCAAAACACACTGTGTTGTGTCTTTGAGGCATAACAAACATGCTGAATGCATTTCCTTCTTCATAAATAATTTGCAACATGTTTTCCATATTTTCAGCCTGCATTGTTTACATCTATGTTTGCTTGGTAGCAATTCTTCTACCCTCCCACCTTTTTCCTGAGCATCACTATGTTTCCTGGCTTGTTATCGCTACCAACTGTCAATCATAGGAACAGAGAAAAAACCCTGGGAGGAATGTGAACTGTGTCACCTCCTCACGCATGCATGTAAATGTGCAAATAAGGAAACAAACAAACAAAAAAACAAGCAAATCATTGCCCCATGCACTAGTGCCCCAGGCAGTCAACAACCCTTACTTCATAGGCAACCTCCAGGCACTGATGAGTACTAATGAACTGATCAACTCATTCATTTATTCAAGTTTGGATCATGGTTTGTGTAGTGTAAAATTTGGTTATCATTGTGCTTAAACTTGGATTTCAAGTTAAACCTTATTCCTCAACCCCCATTGAGCCTTGCCTGATGATGTTGCTTATGTTGTCACAAAAAGAACGAGCCACGGTTAATGGTGCTCTGACTTTTGTCTCACTCTTCTTCCTCTGTCCTTCTCAGAACCCTCAGTGCCTCTGGACCCCATCTCCTCCTCCAACTCCTCCTCCCAGATCATCCTCAAGTGGAAACAACCAACCAGTCCCAATGGCAACATCACCCACTACAGGGTCATCTGTCGCAAGCAGGCCGAGGACAGTGACCTCTACAAGTTTGACTACTGCCTACAAGGTCGGTATCCACAGGTTGCCCTGCTTAAGTCCGCCTGGGGGGATATCTGCAAACAAATGAGCTGCTGCCCATTTCACATTTGTTTCTCTGGTTTTTCCCTAACACCTGCTTCTCCCACCCAGGAATGAAGCTGCCGTCCCGTACCCCGACTCACCTGGACAGTGAGGATGAGCAGAAGTGGAACCACACAGACGAGCCCACCTCAGGGGGCCGGTGCTGCGCCTGCCCTAAGACGGACAACCAGCTGAATAAGGAGCTGGAGGAGATAGAGTACCGCAAGACCTTTGAGAACTACCTCCACAATGAAGTCTTCGAGAGCAGGTATACATCATTGGGTTGTCGAATTTTAATAGATAGAATAGATAATAGAGAGACAGAAATGTTTAAGATCGACAGTAACACAGTTTATTTAACTTTTTCCTGACAGTCATTTTGTTATTGTAGCTATGGCCTAGCCCTGACTGAGATCACATCTGACTTAAATCACTTTGGTTTTCCCCAAAAACTTCTATAAAGAGAATCTGTAAGTTTAAGATGTCAAAAGATGCCAAATCACCACCACTAAATGAGGCTGAAATAACCAGTGAGTAATTACTCTAGTTAGGCTGTATTTATGGACTGGAAAGTCCAAATAAGTACAGGAGACCGTTAAGCGTCTTTCTTGTTACAGTTGCCACAATAATGCCACCTACAGTTCTGGTCACAACTTATTATGAATTTGGGCTCGGCTGAACAGCCTGGGTACAGTCGGAGTTCGTTACATTCAGTGTTCCCGTGGCAACAAGAGGAGCTTCTTGAGTTGTTGTTGTTGTTTCCTGTTTGTGGCCCTGCAGCAGAAACACTGGAGGGCCTCCGTCCAGCCACACTGTATCACTCCTCTTTTGTCTCAACCAACCATGATGTGTGCCTCAAAACAAGTCTGTGCCAGCTTTGTCTCGCCATGTGTGTGTATGTGAGTGTGAGAGGGCGGGGGGGTATTGTCCAGACCCTTGTTTTTGTACTGGATACTGCAGTGGGGGGGCTTAGAGTGGAGGGGGGGGGTGTTGATTGTCTGGGCCCCGGTGCCCCTACTCTCTCCCCTGACACACACACACACACACACTCACAGTCTCTCCCTTCACTTCCCTAGGGGAGTGATTACTGTGCCCATTATCATTCATGCCAGTCAGGGGTTCAGTCATGCAGACTGTCTTTTGGACACACGCAAACACCCAAACTCACACACACCTTAGCTGTGTTTTGAACCCTCTGAATTGGCCAAGGTCAGCTCCCTACAACAGAGTACATACCCACTGTGCTGTCTGTTTCCGTCACGCAAAGGGGGGATGAGAGAGAGGCTTCTTTTTTTTTTCCCCCCTGCCAGAGCAAGTGTAAGTTCAACATTAATTCAGTCCTTTACTGCACTGCACAGTGAATGAAAAGCTCCACTGCAGCAGCTCGTGCATGACTCAAGGACACTTGATGGTTGTCATTTTTGAAGGAAGCTCGTTCTCTCATTCATAAACAGCGTTTCAGCTTGAGCATGCACAAAGGTGCACTACAGGATTTCTGTCTCTTAATTTGGTTTGATTTCATGGCCTACGTGGTTGACTTCCACCGACAGCCCCTGAGAGTAAAGTTGACTTGTGCTTGTTGGCACCACCCAGTGGATAGAGTTGGTAGCTCTCTTCAGGAGGCAGTAGGTGGTATTTGTGGATAAATGTCATGCAGTCAAACTTACCACACACTGTAAAGGTTAATGTGAGCAGAGGTCCTCACCGGCCTCCTCCACACTGCTGCTCCATCTGCTATTTGCTGAGTCAAGCACATGAAATGTTTCTGACTTTTGTGCTGATAATTTATCTCAGCTTTTCTGAGACTCAACTTGAATCCAAAAAAAATAACCAAGGCAAGAACATATTTTCTCCAGTTTGCATTTTTGCCCAGCGTTTGCAAAGTGATTTACCCGGCGCTCTGTTTTTCCAGACCCTCTCGAAGACGACGTTCGGTGGGAGTCGCCAACGCCACCCAAGTCCCTCACTTCCTCACCACGGTCCCGAGCCTGCCGTTTGGCTCCACCACAGCGAGCCCAGAGGACGACGACGAGGATGAAGAGGGATCGAAGGTCTTGAAAGCTTACGTTTTGTACATCATACAGATTAATACCTGTACATCATTCTTGTGTAGTTGTTTTTGCTCATCATTTGTGATTGACTTTTCCTGTGTCATGATAAGCTAATTGAAGTCAGTTTGAAATGTGTCAATCTCTAATTTACAAACTGTATCTTTAAGAAAAGCAAAGAAAGGTTTTGTCTGAAATCCCTACCAGGAAAATGCAATGCGTTGCACAGCATATGCCAGCACGGTATAGCCTCAGAATGGTACAGCAGGATAATGAAATATTGCTTATACTGGGCTTAAATAATTTCACATGTTCGCAGTGCAAGGGACTTTGGCTGCAGCAATAAATAATTGATGTCGGTGGAGTAATTAGATTTCTCATCTGTTCTGCTCAGGTGGAGCTCAAGGTGTTCTCAAAGGAATCAACAGTCATCTCCAACCTGCACCACTTTACCAGTTATAAGATCGAGATCATGGCCTGCAACCATCCGACGGACCTCAAACGCTGCAGCATGGCTACTTATGTCAGCGCCCGAACCATGCCTGAGGGTAAGAACAAATACGCACCTTGACAGTTTATGCTCTCACCCGCTTTACAACATAACCTGAAATACATCAGCCCTGCAACAAATCCCACATTTGTACAGTCCACATTAGCTGTTAAATGATCAGATTGACCTGAGATATTTAAAAAAACTCAAATATATGCAGTCCATATGTGCACTCAAAGTAGTGTGTGTCAGAGTCAGATTTGGCTGCAATAAGAACAACATGGAAACGCAGTGCTATACTGTACATGTGTGAAATGTTGTTTTTTTTCTTTATGTCTGGTGCCTGCAGAGAAAGCAGATGACATCCCAGGCCCTGTGACGCATGAGATAGTGACAGCTGAGCCCCCCTACGTGTTGATCAAATGGAACGCACCCCGGTCCCCGAACGGTCTCATCATCCTGTACGAGGTGTTCTACAAGAAGGTTGGAGACACGGAGGTCAGTATCAAACATCACGCAGATTTTAGAGTGTAAGGATGCAGAAAAAAAGTCAAAGGGGAGGAAGGAGGAGGGATCATGGTTCTTCTTTCATTAGCTGAAGGAGGTGAGGGTGGGAAAGAGCCTGCAAAAACGATCCTGATATACTTATACTTTACTGAATAAAGGAACTGATGCGTATAAAAATATAAAGGTGAGAGATGGAGTGATGTGGGTAGACTCCTGGGAGTAGATGCAGGTAGGAACGAGGGGATTTGCTGTATCAACTCAAATTCTGCCTGTTCCTTATATGGATGAGATGGATATGGAGAGAGGCACAAAGGAAAATATTTGTTGACAAACTCCCTCCCAATGCTACACTGTGTTTGCCGTTTGCTCCGTGCGTTTGCATATTATTATGTCTGTGTGTGTGTGTGTGTGTGTGTGTGTGTGTGTGTGTGCATAAGTGCTTGTCTGTGAGTGTGAGTGTGTGTGCCTGTTGTTGTTATTGTTGTTGTTGTTTACTTGCTGTAAATGTGTGAATTCATCTCTCATTGCTATTCATTGCTGCACTGCCTGACCCTAGGAACCAGTAGCAGCTCTGTTACCATAGTGACAGAGGCAGGGAAGGAAGACTAGAATGCAGTGGCAGGGATGGACTGATCTCAGACGACATCTCCAGTGCTTTAAGTTGCACTGAAAAACACAGCAAACACCAACATAGTGCAGTGGCAATAAACCGATCAGGATTTATTTGTAAAAATATGTATTCAGCATGTCAAAGGCTCAGGTTTATTGATAGTTTTGTAGCCCAGTGGTGGCATATAATGAGAGTAAATATGCATGATCATGGCAAATTTGAATGTGTCCCAAGCAGACCTCTGACTGACTGCCTTTCTAATTGTCCTTCATTGGTATCTACTATTTACAAAACCGTTTGTGTAATTCTTCAGTACATGTAATCACTGAGGACTGTACATTTGGAACATTTGGTATAAAATTGACATGATACAAGAAATTATATCAGGTAGTTCAGAAGCACACTGGACAGATAGTTTGCTTCCCAGAATGCACCAGGATTTTATTTACAACTGGACGAAGTGTGTAAAGTGGATGTGTGTGTTTTTTGTCTTCCAGATACACACAGCTTGTGTGTCTCGGCCAGCCTACATCAAGGCGGGTGGCACTAAGCTTTCGCTTGTGCAGCCTGGGAACTACAGCGTGATGGTTCGCGCCACCTCCCTGGCAGGAAATGGCTCCTTTACAGAAACCACTCACTTCTTCATGCCCAACCGTAAGACGGGAGTTTATATCTCTGACTTAACTGAAGTCACATGTATAACAGTCATGAATCACTCACATGCACCTAGAAGTTACATGTACTGCTTATGTTGTTGGCATTGACATGGCGCTGGTCTGAGTTTGCAAGGTCCGACAAGCTATTTACTTCCAAACTGTAAACATATGTCCAGATGTTTTTTTTATTTCTAATTTTATTTGACAAAAAGTAGAAAATGTACTGCATAGTCTATTTCAGCTCTTTAATTATTGTCTGACACACATACATAATTATTTACTGCATGAAGTGACTCCTGTCTTCTGTGTTTATTATAGCGGATCCAGGTTTAATCTGGATCGTGATTGGTCCAGTCATCTGCTTCATCCTGCTGATGTTTGTAGGAGGTGGAGTCTTTTGGGTCTTCAAGAAGAGGTAAGATCTTTGTCTGGCAGTGTTATCAGAGTGATCCAGCCTGTCGGATATGAACTGTGCAGATCAGACAGACATCAGAGAATGACTGGTGCTTGTTTTGTTTAAAAGAAAACAAACTCTGCCAGCTGTGTGAACACTAGTCCAGTAACTACAAATAAACATGAGATATTATGTAGGAAGTACGAGGATCAGAACAAACAGGAAAAAAGTTCATGTTGGATTACAGTTTTCAGTGTCTAAAATGCATTCTGTGGCTGTGTGACAGGCAAACAGAAGGCCCGACAGGACCTCTCATCGCCTCCTCAAACCCCGAGTACATCAGTGCTAACGATGGTAAGAAGAGCATCATAAGAAGATTACTAACGGAAGAAGCACAAAATGTGTTTTCTTTGCATATCTTGAAATCGTAACTGGATTCACAGATATTATATATATATAAAATAGCTTCATGGTAATCTGTGACAGGTTCATGTAATAATAATAATGGAAACGGTCCCTTCTGTGTAGTGTATGTTCCTGATGAGTGGGAGGTGCCCCGGGAGAAGATCACGGTGCTCAGAGAGCTGGGTCAGGGCTCCTTCGGCATGGTCTACGAGGGAATCGCTAAGGACATAATCAAAGGAGACCCGGACACGCGTGTAGCCGTCAAGACGGTCAACGAGTCGGCCAGCCTGCGGGAGAGGATCGAGTTCCTCAACGAAGCCTCGGTCATGAAGGCCTTCAGTTGTCACCATGTGGTACGGCACACTCTCTCTAAAAAAAAAAAAAAATCCACTTTTCCTCTGACAGCTTCTCACTGACTAATAGGGACACTGGAGCAGCTATCAATACCCTTGTGAATTACAGCATATTACAGTTTTCTGTCATTTAGTATAAAACCAGCATGAACATGTGTGACTCACAGAACCATGATTCACTTGTGTTGATGCTGTCATATTGACACACAGTTTGACTCCCAAAACAAATGTTTACACTTGGTAAGCAATTGTGCCTACTGTTACTGTTTCATTAAACAACATGCTAAGCACCAATTAACACGCCATATGTGGTGCTGTCAGCCAGAAAGATCACATTGAGATATTTTCCCACTGATTAAGAGAGAATTGACATCGTGTACTCATAGTTTTGAAATGAAACAGCGATGTTGAGGTTACAGTAAGTTAAAAAAAACGTTCCTCTTCTGATGAACAGTGTGGGAGTAACAGTGTGTAAAAGCCCAAATTTCATTCATCACAACTCTTTGGACAATTTAACATGAACTCTTGGTGTTTCCTTCTAGTCAGCTGGTGTGACTGTAAACGTCACATTTTTCAGTATTGCGTGTGTGACACAAACACTTATGTTTTTCCTGTAGGTGCGTCTGTTAGGCGTGGTTTCCAAAGCTCAGCCCACTCTAGTTGTAATGGAGCTGATGACCCACGGGGACCTGAAGAGCTACCTGCGGAGCCTCAGGCCGGACTCTGAGGTGAGTTTCACTCTATAGGGCCACCTAACCTATGGTGAAGTAATGATGCAGTAATCATTACAACACAGTTCTGATAAGCCTGCTCTTTACTGACAGACTGTATTTTTTTATTTGTTTTGTAGAACAACCCGTCAGGCCGTCCTCCACCCACACTGAAGTTGATGATCCAGATGGCTGCAGAAATTGCAGACGGCATGGCCTACCTCAACGCCAAGAAGTTTGTCCACAGAGACCTGGCGGCCAGGAACTGCATGGTGGCAGAGGACTTCACCGTCAAGATTGGAGGTACTGTATCTTGTTTGTTTTCCTCGTTGTTTTGCTCTGTATTACAGTGGAATCGAATCAGTTATCACAAAGTGTAATTGTCGACGGGGAGATGTTATATTGTCCTCTTAAAGTCGATGTGTATTAAGCTCTCTCTCTTTGTATCAGACTTCGGTATGACACGAGACATCTATGAGACCGACTACTACCGTAAAGGAGGAAAGGGCCTGCTTCCCGTCAGGTGGATGGCACCGGAGTCTCTGAAGGACGGAGTCTTCACTGCCCACTCTGACTGTTGGTAAGTCACACAGTAGCTGCTGCTGTGCAAGGCAAGGCAATTTTATTTGTATAGCCCGTTTTTACAAACAGTTTGTCTCAAAGGGCTTTACATGGCATCATAACAACATCCTCTGCCCTTAGACCCTCACATGTGCAGCCTCTGCAATCTCAGTAACATTCTTGGTATATTTGATCACATTTGCTGCGTGTGTCACCGCAGGTCGTTTGGCGTCGTGCTGTGGGAGATCAGCACGCTAGCGGAGCAGCCGTACCAGGGTTTATCCAACGAACAGGTTCTAAAGTTTGTCATGGATGGAGGATACCTGGACCGGCCAGACAACTGCCCAGAGAGAATGTGAGTGAACAACCAACACTTTTTTACCCTTACGTGTGTGGAAGTTGAAAAAAATGTATAATGATTTATGATCTTTTCTGTATTGCTCCACACTGACAGGTGGAAATTTTATCATTCCAAAGTTTTAAAGGTTGTTTTTCAAATAACTTACATTTCCAAAATATATTACCCTGTCAAATAGTCATTGTTTATTACTTACAGCTGCATAGCCGAGTGCTACTCTGTTTTTGTCTGAGGCTGAATGGTAGAAGTTTCAACTTTATGGTGCATCAAAATGTACATGCTGTCTCATGTTTTGGTTAATTTGGGGAAATGAAGCTAATTCATCTAACCCTTCATTTGTGAATGTCTTTGCCATCTGTTTCAACATGGTCCACTACCTATTATGTGGCTATTTCTCATTCTTGTTTAAATATTTTTTTCCTATTACCTTTTTTTTTCATATCTGACTCTTCTTCCCAGGCACAACCTAATGCAGATGTGCTGGCAGTACAACCCCAAGATGCGGCCGATGTTCCACGAGATCATCGAGATGCTGCGGGAGGACCTGCACCCGTCTTTCCAGGATGTCTCCTTCTTCTACAGCGAGGAGAACAAAGTCCCTGAGACAGAGGAGTTTGACCTGGACCTGGACAACATGGAAAGCATCCCTCTGGACCCGTCTTCATACTCACAGAGAGAGGAGAGCTTAAGCAGGGACAGCGGGCCCTCGGTGGCCCTCAGGGGGAACTATGAGGAGCATGTGCCCTACACACATATGAACGGTGGCAAGAAAAACGGACGAATCTTATCGTTGCCCAGATCCAGCCCTTCCTAACATTTCCTGTTTCCTAAATGAACTTGTTTAACCCCCCCCCCCCACTCCCTTTCCCCATCCTTCTTTCTCTTCCAGTCCATTTTTCTGTATCCTTCATGTTCCTCTCATCATTTTCTAATGATTTTCTTATTCTTGGAGAAGCCCTTCAAAAAAAAAAAGACACAGATCTCAGGACTTTTTATTTTCTTCCTCATGGCTGCCAAACATAGGCAAGCAAGGGATGCAAACATGGTGTAACAATTTTTTAAACTTTCTCCACAACACATCGGACTATCTACGTACTACCAAATTACCTATCTATTGTTTTTCACTATTGTCCACGTTTCCAGGACTCATCGTGATGGAAACGGGAGAGAGAAAAAAACAAACTGTGAACACAACAAACCTTAGACAACCAAGAAGGCTGCTTATGCTCAACCTCCTCAAGACTCGTCCCTCCTTTTCTTCCCCACCAAATCTGCATTTCCACTTTTCTGTGCTTTGTTGTTTTCTCCAAGTGAAATCTTTTTACTCAGATAGTGGCCTTTTTATATGTGGCCTATAAACAAAGAGAAGTGTCTATCAGTGCTTATACTAATTTCCATTTGAACAATGACTTAATCAGTTTGGAACGGTGGGATGACTTGTAAAGACTTGATCCTAGAACAAAACATCTATTCCTAGAGGAATGTTTTCTTTTTGTTTCATTTTAATTTTTTTGTCTTTCATTTTGGTTCTGCAGAATTCCAAACTACACACAGATTCATCAGGTGTTTGGTGAATAGTTTTAATTTATTTTCTTTTACTGTTATTTTCTCTTCTCTCTCTCTTTCAGTTTTATTTCTGTGTCCTCACTATATGGCTGAAGGATATTTAAACAGTTAAGAATTGGACAAAAGAGTTCCTCAGACTGACCAATAGCTGCTGCTTTGATATATTTTAGTGGGTATAGAACTATATCAATATATACATATATATGATATTGGTATTTCTGTACCAATATTATATATACAGTATATATATATAAATATATATTATATGACATACTGATGTTTTTGTAAATAGTTCATATTTGTAAGATTTGTCATCAGAAGCTTTGCTAGTATTTTGTTTTGCCAGTTTTTTTCTTTCTGGGTTTTTCTTTTTCTTTCAATTTTCCTATTTTTTATAGCCCCAGAAATCACACCAATATACCATCAGTGCTCTCTGTGTCTTATGCCTCCAGCCCCTTCCTCCCCCAAGTTCTCACCCTGTCAGGATGGGAAAGGGGGGAAAGCCCCAAAATATTGTCAACTCACTGTATTTTGTTTTTTTTATAAACCTTGTTCCCACTGAGAGCTGTCAATATTTGGAGGCAACTTTACAAAACAAATACAAAAAACCAATGGAATAACCAAAAAAGCTTTATATACAAGGGGAATGAGGTCTTTCTAGGTTCAAGTGCACCTGATGCGTGTTTGTGTCCGTGTCTGCTGTCTTTCTCTGGTCAGATCACGCTGGAGTCAAAGTCTGTATGTGTTTGTTATCACAGGTTTATTATGTCTTTCATGTGATTGTGCTGGTCGTCAGTGTTAACCGTCAGTGAGGTTAGAGAGTGTGTCAAGAGCTTGTCCCGGCTTAGTGATTGTGCTTCCTTATGTTGGCCTAACAGTGATGGCTTTTTTAGTTGTGTCTGTGCTGCTTGAGTCAGAACAAGGTGAGGAATCAACACTTTTACTCTTGGAACCGGAGAGCAGTGGCGTTTCCTTCCTATCTGACCTGAGATCTGCCACGGGTCAGGACCTTCGTTTAAGATGGAGGGCTTTTTATTTCAATCAAATTCACTCATTACAGTCGTTCTGTTAGGTTTGCTATGCACCACACATATACACACACACACACACACACACACCTCCTGCACTCACTCCCCCCCGCCACCTCAGTCTTTCTGAGGCCTCCCATTGGCTGCTGAACTCGCTGCTCAAAATCAGGCTGGTGGAAATTTCCACGTTTTATGGTCAAGGGCTGGAGAGAAATATGGAAAGTTCCAAGTGTATTCAGAGTCCACAGCAGGTAGCAGAGAGAGAGGAGGAGGAGGAGGGGTGGGGGGGTCTCTGTCTCTCTTATCTTTCAGTGTGTCTGAGAGAGAGGGAGTGTGAGTGATTGTTAATCCTATTATTCTCTCTGCTATCACATGCAGTTAGGCAGTCAGGACACAGTGTGCAGCAGCTATTTCACTCAGGTCTGACATTCCAGGATTTAGTTGGAACTGCTCGTTCCCTCGCGCCCCCCCACCCCCTTCCTCTGTTTTGCCCGCCTGCTGGCATAGCTGATACCATCACCAAACCCCATCAGTGCACACATGATGATGATTTTTTTTTTTAGTCCTTCTTAATAATCAACTGCTAGAGACACAGTGGCTTACCTAACATTAACTCAAAGAGGAATTTGTTACATTCTTCTGTCTTGTTCCTCCTGTTGGGAATCAAAAACATTCCCTTCAACTGTACTTTTACACAAAGCTACAGAAAAAGGTTATCGGCCCTTGTGGCTGACCCCTTATTCTCCGTAGATCACTCATTTTTCAGAACCCAAAGGTCACAGCAGAACCTCTGTAAACGCTCTACTCTCATTCTCTAACCACGTCACTCCATTGATGTGAGAGGCGATAGGAGACTAGTACAGATGATGAACTTGGATTATTATTGGGTGGGGGGGGGTTATTGTGGTTGCCAATCTAGCAGAACAGCATTCAGCACTTATAGCATAGCCAAAGTGTTGGCAGCTTTCTGCCAACAACAAAAAAACCCACAGAATTGGAGTCAGAGAAGCTGCCTCCATAACTTTACCAGTGCCTTCTCAAACCCAGAGCCACGTCCAGGCTAGTTGTATTTTGGCTAGTACAACACACAGACACACACACACACACACACACACACACACAAGCGTCTGTGCTCTCTCTGTATCTTTTTTGATGAGGCAGGAGGCATAGAAATCAAAGCTCATCTGCATTTGTGTTTGGAGGCTTTGTTCCTTGCTGGAAAAAAAAGTAGAGGTCTTTTAGGGCTTTTAGTTTTTCTTCTTTTTTTAAAAAAAATCTCTTTGTGCGTGTCAGCTTGTTGCTTGTTGCCGGCGTAAGGTTTGAACACTAAAGTTCACCCAGTGCTTTAGCGGTGACACTGCGGATTGGCCAGAGTCAGAGGCACCTGAGGTTATGATGTAGATTTTAGCAAATTATTCTTAGGAGTTACAATCTTTGGCTCTTTTTTTACTTTGTAAATAATCTGTGACATAGTTTGGAAAATAAAAGCAGAGTAGAGAGATTTATATAAAAATGAAATCTGATGCCCGTCAGTTGTGTTGTGACACAACAGACAGAAAAATGGTGGACCTTAGCATGTGTCAGTTCCACACTATGTACTTTTCCCGCACTTCTGATCTTAACAGTAAAGTCCTTTGGCATTTATGCTTTACATCTTTGAGTGAACTTAATATTCCAGTACAAACACACTACATACTCGCAAACAAAGATGGAGTTAGTATTTAG
The DNA here is from genome assembly GCF_045865225.1 of Trachurus japonicus. NCBI lineage: Eukaryota > Metazoa > Chordata > Actinopteri > Carangiformes > Carangidae > Trachurus > Trachurus japonicus. Next base: position 16,586,969 of record NC_140910.1, read on the forward strand.
TTTGGAAGTGGGACATAGCTCTTGTCTCCACCCTGACCTAGGTTGCTTATCTTGTGGTGGTGTTCACACGCATATGCAATTTTCAATTAAGATGGTGCCCATATCTTTGAAATACCAGATATTTATTTTATTATGATCATTGTCATTGTATAAGAAGAACACAGTTAGCTTTTTAGTCGAGCATTTTTAAGGTGTTTGAGAGTGGAGCGATGTAAAAGCCTAGTTTGTTATTGTACAGGAGGAGCAGCTGGTGGTGAGCGGCAGGAGTGCTAGTTAGTTAGTTAGTTAGTTAGGTAGTTAGTTAGTTAGTAATTGTTGTCGTCTTTGTGTTTGGCCAGAGTCTACCTCAGTGCATATGGAGGAATCAGTCTAAAGAGCCTATATCAACCCCGTCTGTCACTCAGTATCCCATCATTTCAAATATTATGACTTTTAACATACATTACCAACACTGCTGATGAATTCCTTTCCCCCGTGTTGTGTTGAGTCCCTCTGCCTTCTAGTTTTCCTCACTTCCATCTTCTTCTTGTGCCCAGGGGAAGGTTTTCATAGACGCCTGCAGGATGTGGATAGTGTTGGGAGCGCAGCCCCAACATATTTTGGCCCTGATTTGTTTGTTTTTTAGATGTTGGTGTAGCATTTTAAAGAACAAACACTCATGATTTTCAAGTATTATTCCCTCTAGCACTTATTAAATGTGGAACATCAGATAGTAAATTGGCTTTAGGGACAGTCTGTCCTTATGACTCTTACTACAGTTAATGAAAGTACTCACAAGAGGCCCCCCCACCCCCATTCCCCCGGGCGCTGGAAGAAGTAATGTAGCTTTGTTGTGTGCATTCCCCTTTTCCATGTGCACCAATCCTCTGGACTGTATGGAGTAGCGGCTCTACTGGTTTCTGGGGATGTGAAATTAGCATGAGTGACAACAAAAAATGTCCTGTGACTCGATGCATATCTGTGATCACCTACATGCAGCCAAGGCTTACCGGGCTCAACCATGGATCCTCATGCTTTTTTTAAAGAAAAAAAAAAAATCACGTCTAGACTAATCCTGTTGTTCGGCAGAAGGCCCTACTCTTCTTCTTCTTCTTCCTTACTCTGTCAGTCTGTCTCTTTGTGGTCAAAACAGTCAGCGTTCAAATCCCACATGTCCTCCAAATCGTTGTTGATTAATTTGTCTGTTTCTCTGTTCAGATTTGTTTTATTTTGTATGTATATTTTTTCTACTGTGAATATCGAGAGATAACCTTTATTTTCTGTCAATGCCATGGATTGGGTCTGTTGTGGCTGATCAGGACACTGACATCTGGGCTGGATTAAAAGTTTTAAGGAGGAGGACCCCCTCTCCCCCCTCTGCAAAGGAAAAAAAAAAAGCTGGACTGGGACAATCCTGTGTGCCATAAGAACTATTAACAGACATGAAATCTAGATTGTAACTTTTCGTCTCAGGGAGGCGGCCTGATGCTTTGTGGTCCGAGGATAAAGAGGATGAGGAGGAAGGAGAGCTACCTACCTACCTTTTATCTACGCTGACTAAAGCGCAAGTTCTCAGCATCCTTGCAGCAGCAACAACAACAACAACAAAAAGAATGGAGATGATAAGCCCAAGGACAAATACTCAACAACAGAAAAACCCAAACACCCTTCAATCAAATTTGAAATACCCCCCCCCCCCCCCCCCCTCCCCCTTTTGAAGATAATCAGGAATCCTCTCTGTCCGATGTGATGTGGTTTGGGCTGCCCTCTAGCGATTGGATGGGAGCGTTGCAGGTCAGGGGTGGCAAAGCTAACAGGGCCCAGACCCATAGTGCCTTGCTCAGACTAACGGCCCGCCTGACCCCTCCCACCCAGTCCACCCCTACCATACCCCCCCTCCCTGAGCAGAACCGCCACTGACTGGCGTGTCTCCACCAATCACTAAAGAGGATTTCCCCTACTTCCCAAAACATCAATGAAAACAAATGAATCATGTTGTTACGCGCTCTTTTTTTCTTTAGCTGTAACTGCAGTGAAAAAGCTTGTAACTGCCTGGTGATAAAATACTGTAATTTGGGATGATATGACTTGATGATTTTTACCAAAAAAAAGAAAAAGAAAAGGAAAATGTTGAACTTGTCTCTACTCTGCTAAGCTCTAGCTTGCTTTGTGCATGGGTTAATGAATTGTCTATACCAGTGGATAGCTTGATAATTTGATGTTTACTGATTTCGCTTCTCATCAGTCTGTTTTGACAGTGATGCCCCCAAAGCACATGCAAAAAAACCCCCCCATGACTAGCAACAGTCGTTTGCATTACAACTGGGGATTTCCATTTGAAATGCATTCAGTTGTTACATGATTTTCAAAAAACGAAAGAAAAAAAAAGAAGAAAGAACCGATTAATAAGCTCTTAACTGTAAATAGCAGCAGATCACCTTGGCTCCTGAAAACGAAAGCACTTGATTTTAGGGAAGTTTTAAGTTTGTTTTGTTGAATTCTGACCTAAAAAAAAGCGGTTGGACAGAGCGTGCTAGTAATGCATCGCAGGGTGAGAACAAAGTATTGTATGTATTATTGTTTTGTTTTAAAGGAAAGAAAAAAGTATTACATTTTAGAGATGTTGATTTCTATTTCTTTTAGCCAAAGTAGGGAGGGCAAATACAATTACCTTTTCTGACTGTAAACTTTTACTACTCTTGTACATTATGAATTTAACATTGTTATCAATGTGTACATAACTTTTTTTCTAAATTTAAAAATATAGATTTTTTTTTTGTTTTTGTTCATGACACAACCCACTAGACAGACAACAGCAGAGTCAAGTCTGTCAATGAATTTTAAACAGGAGCAGCACAACTCCAGTCTGAGGGCTTAACCCTGTGTAACGAGACATCAACAGTATGTGGCCTGAAACGTTTCGCAGTGAACCCTGCTCTTAATCCAATGCATGTTCTGAATGTTGGCCCAACAAGAGGTCAGACATCTGAACCACCCCGCCCAGCCACAGCAACATGTCACCCATAAAGCCTTTTTCTTGTGTCACAAATACATCACCGATCGCAGATGATGTTGTCTGGAATTGTTTCTGACAGGAGAGGTTTGTTAAGTTTGCAAATGTGTATGTGTTCTTTTTTTTTCTTCTTTTTTTTGTGTATGTGAAAAACTGGAAAAGACCACTGTACATCCTTTTGAAAGAAGAGGAAACATGAGTGATAAAATCCTGAATAAGCTAAAAAAAAAAGAAGAAAAGAAAAATTTACTGATGGTTCAACAACCATACATCTTTAAGTTTCGACTGTAAAGCTGGAGCTGTTAAACCTGAGTTTGACACATTGGGAAATATACACTCTTTTTGCTTTCTAGGTCCCTATCTCTCTCATGCATCTCTGCTAAACATTAATCCACAGCTCACAGCCTCTTATCTTAATTTATCTTAGATTAGCAAAACGGCAAACCAGTGGAAACAAAATCCACCAAGCAGCAGTTCTTAAAATCCACAAATTAACACTTTGTATCTTGTTTGTTAAATCTGTACAAAAGAAGTAGACGAAAAATATAAATTTTGTCATCTGACAGGGTATTCAGGGCATCTTTGCTGGTAGCCTGGCAACAGCTTCATGTCAAGAAATGCTGTAACCCCCTTAAAAAAAGGATGGTTTTAAACAGATTGAACAAACAGAACGTAACACTTTAGTCAGTGAGATTTTGGGGTAGCTTTTTTAGGTCATTATGCTAAGATACGCTAACCTAGGATACACAGTTTTTTCTGTTTAAAGGGCAGAGAGCCCTTTAAACAGCTCTTTGAATCCCTGTCAGACCGTGAGCAAGCTTCTTTTCCCCAAAATATCAGACTGTTCCCTCGAGGAGGCTGAGTGTAAACGCCTTCAGCTGTAAATGAACCAAGTACTATGTGTCAGTAGTCGTGCGATGATGATGAAGTGTCCATGTTTGTTTTATTGATGAGGGAGAGAGACGCTGCTGTCCGTCAGACAGACAGACAGACAGAGGGGGGTGGGGTGGGGGTGAAGACAAAAAGCGGAGGAAAAGCAGCCTCTTCTTAACTCGTAAGTCACCTGTCGGTCCAGTGGTCTGCTCCAGTTTACACACCAATACCTTCTATCTGTCTCTGTCTTGTTCCCTGTGCTGTACGTTGTTTAAAAATCAGTGGAGTTGTGTCTTGTGTTGTCCTCAGTTGAAGTCTTCACCATGGCTTTCTTTGTCTTGCTGCTCCTCTTCCTCTCTGCGTCCTTCGAGTCTCTTTCCTCTCCTCGGTTGCACACATAGGTGCCCCCATCCCTCCCTTCCCAGAATGCTGTGTGTAGTCTTGCAGGATACCTCTTTTATTAATGTCATGTTATTTGCCGACTGATATGCTGATGTATTAATTTTGGGATATGTTGTGTATACATTATGTTGAGACATCGGTGCGTATGCAGACAGCAGGTCTATATGTGTGTATGTACAGTCCAAACCCTCAAACCCCCGCAACCCACAGAAGATCGCTTCATCCCTCACACTGGATCCAAATGTGCCATTATCTTTATGTATCACATATATCAACATATTTGAACACATACACACAAACGCACACACACACGCACACAGAAATACATACATATTGTACAGGATCAAAAATGTGCCATGACTAAATGAACGCTTGACAATTTATTTTTTCTATGTTTTCAAAGGAGAGTCAAGTAGTGACATGTACAGAAAATGTTGCAATGATATGATAATAAAAAATCTTGCTGTGTGTAAATTATTCAACAATTAACTGTTTATATTAAAATTATGAATAAAATTATTGGAGAATATTGTCTACTCGCGCTTCTTAACTACGGACTAAGACTGAGATACAGTTCCCAGAGCTCAGGAGACAAAAGAGCTCTAAGATGAACACAAATTACCAGATTTTTAGGGGCTTTACTTTTAGTATAAAGGTATTTTTTGGTTCTGTGGTATGCCTACTAAAATAATAAGATCACAAATATTAGGTACTTCCCTTCAGGTAGTAGAGAAGGTTAGTGATTCTCTGTTTCGTTTTCAGTGGTCAGCTTGCTTTTATCACATCAAATCTCATGCAAATGTAAAGGGAGGAAAGAAACAAACCAAAGAAAAGCAAATAATGTAAGTAATGTACAATGGCATGCAAAAGTTTTTGGCACAGTTAAGTGGAAGTTGAAATGATTTCCAAAAGGCATAAAGTTAAAGATGACACATTCCCTTTACATTTTAAACTATATATGTGTATAATATATATTTTCATCTTTTTCATTTTCATTTTCATTTTCAAAATGACAGAAAAAGAAACAAACCCGCAGCAAAGGTTTGGGCACCCTGCATATAGTTGGTACCTAGTAGTTCCCCCTTCGGAAACTATCACAGCATGTAAATAGGAAATATCTTGTCTGACACCTTGGTCAAAGTTATGTGAGAGCTCAAGTCTCCTGGGTTTCCTGTTCTTTTGCAGGGTGCTGCTTTATTTCACTTATAACAAACATAATTCACTGATATGTCTTAAAATATTGCAAAAGAGTGTTTCATATTTAACCTGATGCCTTTTGAAGATCATTTAATCTTCCACTTGCTTAACTGTTCACTATACATTTTGACCAGGGGTGCCCAAACTTTTGCATGCTATTCTATATATAACTGTATATATTTATGTATACAACTTTTAATCAACTTTTTGTTGCAGAATCGCCACAAAACCAAAGACAGGCTACAGTACATGCTGCCTCTACAGTGAAATGTCTCTTACTCACGCTCGCTGAACTATATTTCCTGTGCCATTTTGATCATGTGCAGCTCAGTGTTCATTCACACACTCAGACCTCAAAGTAGAAGGTGGTTGGTGAGCAGTCAACATCGCTGCGTTGGGGTGTAGTTCTGAAACCAATTCGTAACACTGTTTCTCAGGCCTGTGCATTGGGCGTGCAGCTGCAGCAGCTACATCACACCGACTCGCATCCAATCCTGAATCATCATCATCATCATCATCATCTCCTCTTCTTCTTCTTTTTCTTCTTCCGGCCTGTGAGGTCACAACTAACAAACCTGGTTGCTCATTGTCAACAGGAGACTTTGCTTCCTTACTGTAGTTGCATTTGTGCTACAGTGCTGTGCTGGTGTCAAGAGTGTGAATTGCCATAACATGTTTGCAAGCAGCAGTGATGTGTGAAACTGCTCGTTCTGGCCAATCAGCTGCGCCTCTTCCTCTCAGACTGAGAAAAAGAGGAAGCGAGGTTGAGAGGCTGTGGCTGACTGCTGGCTCTCTGTGCTCAGTGTGAGGACGAAACTGAAGTTCTCACACAGCGTACTGTAGCCACACTTAAAGGATCTTTAACCTGCCTTTTCTCCTCCTCTGTGGCTTCATTCTGCTGCTCAGAAAGGATTTAAATCCACCATCTGTTCTCTATCATCAAATGTAAGTTGAATATCTGTTGTTTTTCTGAGCAATGTCATGAACTTTTGTTGCTTTCAGGCACTTCTCTCTGCACCAGGGCCCATTTCAATCCACACTTTTGTTTTGTCTGAGGTGTTTTCTGCACTGGTATTCTCTGTCTGATACATTTCCACTTGCCATCCCTGCATCAGCGTGTTCCCTCCTCACTCCCCGGTCTCTGGGAAAGTTAGGAGACTTTTCCACTTCACATGCACTGAGCTCAACTTGACAGTCATCTGTGATTACATTTGTGCAAAATTAAGAAGTACGGTGGTTGTAACAGTTGTTACCTAAGGCAGAGCAGCTCCAGCGGTGAGATGTGTGTGCAGGATTTTACTCTCAAAGACTTTACGTTGCTTCTTCTATCTGTGACAAAAGAAACATTTAAGTTTCTCAAACTTTCATTGCATATACTTCCTTCTGATTTTCTGAAGCAGCCACTGACACATTACTCTTGGAAGGCACTGTACTAATCTGAGTATTTTCTGACTCATTACTCATTCTCTTACTCCACTTTTTTCACCCCTGTGTCATTTCCTAACACAACCTTTTCTGGTTATCATTTCACTTGGCTTACAAAATGTCTGCAGAGAAGATCTGTTTCCACCATAAACTTGGAGTTCCATAAATATTTAAGAAAAGTAGAGTTTCTCCAAAATAACAGGACAGTGACCTGCATGTGTTCTGTGTTGTCGTCACCACTTCCTGATAAAACTTACATCGTAAAAATGCAAATAAGCTTATACCATTTGTTTTGGAGACATCATTTATCAGAAAAAAATGAAAATGGTTAGCATGTCTGAAGCCAAGCTCTTTCTATTTTTAACACTTTCTTTTCTCTCTGTTCCAACTGTGTTCTTTTTTTCCTTTTTTTTTTTTTTTTTACTCTCCTGTTCTTTTCTCACTCCTCTGGAGTCTTAAAGAGAGGTAATCCCCAACCAACAGTTCCCTGAACCCAGCCTTGGACTTTCTCTCTCTCCCTCTCTCTCTTTTCTGGACTCCCCTCCCTCCCTACCAACCCCCCTCCCCCCACAAACCTTCCCCTCGCTGGGTGCCAGAGCTCCAGTGTGTGCGAGCTCCAGTTCCCAGCTGGCCTCCCCACTGCGCTGCTCCTATGGCGGACTCTCCTCTTAACAACTCCTGGCCGTCTTTCTCCAAACTCTGGATGAAGCGATGGTCCTTCAAGAGAGGTATGAGAGAACTCATGTCTTTAGATTCCCCAGTTTTTTTTTTGGTTTGTTGGAAAAACTTAACTGGGAGGAGAGCTGTCATTCAGCAGAGGTCGTGGATTGGATGTGACCTTAGGATGTCGCGATGTGGGTGTCTTGCTTTGCTTTTCTTCCCATCATCTTTCATTCAGTTTTGTTTGTGATATAGTTGTTTACCATTTTGACCTGCTTGAGGTTTGTGGTGGATGATGGTTGCAGCCTTTCACATGGCAGTTTGGTGCAAGGTTTAGCGAGTCATTTCTACCCCTGGTACATTGTTTGAGATGAGATTGATAATGCACAAATGTCACCACTCGAAGCCTCTGATTCTTTATTTGATAAGCATCATTTTGTGTCTCTAGTTCTGCTGCTGTAACCTGTTGCAGTAAATGCACTTACAGTAATGAGGTTTGGTGTAGTGTTGATGTGATTTTTCCAGTTTTCTATGAGTTTTCTGACATAAACACTGACAAGTGGAGTTTCATACACACAACAGATGTTAATTATTCTCTCATATCCAGCTCTATAACACACATAACTTAAGTTATTTCATGCTCTCTGTTCCCATGCTGTTATCATCAGAGAAATGTGACATTTTAGACATAAAGAAGCCGAGTAGGAAGCCTCCATTTTGCTTCAGTCGTAGTGCCTGTGTAGCTTGGAGCTTTGAAACTGTAGTCAGACAAATTTCTGATCAAAGAGGATCTGCGAGATGACAGTTGTTTTGATCTGCGACTCAACCTCAGATCTAACAGCTTCTGTGTTCTGTTTTCACCTACACACAGCATCTGCCATGCACACACACACACACACACACACACACACACACACACACACACCAAGGCGGTGAATGGTCACTGAGACCTAAATCCCAACACTGTTTGTTGCAGAGCCAAAGTTGTCATAAAGTATAATATATTGAGTGCTGAATAATGAATCTATTTTAGATGCATAACACAATGACTTTTATCTTGTCATCTGTGGTTTCCGTAGCGTGCCATGCACATGCCTCATCTAAATCTGTGTCCATTGTAATATCATCCACATGTATGTTGTAAATAATCAACTGACCTCATCATATGATGCCCAAGTTCCTCTTGTGACTGTCTCTTAGCTTTGCAAACATTACTTATGCACAGTAATCTTCACAGCAAACACATGCCATCATTTCCTTCTTGTCACATTTGGTCAGTTTGGCCTTTTCACATAACTCACAAAACACAAACAGTTCCACATGATTAAAAATACATTTGTTATGTACTGCTTTATAAGTGCTTATTGTTTAGAATAGAGAATATTAATATGGATTTAAAGTTGTGTTTCCTGTGTGGCAAGCTGCTGTTTTCCCTTACTTCTAATATAATAAAAAATAATTTAACTTAGTATTCAAATAATAATATTGATAATGATTTCTGTGCCACCAGAGTAACAGATAAAATTCTTACTCATTCAGTATAGCCCTGATTCAACATATACTGTATGACAACCTCTATCTTAAGACCATTGGATATTAGCGTAGACAGCCATTACAGTGGTGGAATTTACGATGTAAATGAAAAATAAGAGTTATAATATAAAGCATAATAGTGAGTAATTCATTTAAAGAGTTTTAAAAAAGGTGTCTGAGTCATTTGGTGATTTCTTACATGATAATAGTCATTAATTTTAGCAGCAGACCACCCTTTGTTATGTGGAGCCAGACTATGGGAAAAACAGCTGACCATGACAGTGCAAAAACAGTTATGACACACACACACACACACACACACACACACACACACACACACACACACGCATACACATGCACCTGAGCAGACACACACTCTCTCGTACACACATGCACAAAGAAAGACTCACTTATGTTTCATCCCTGTGTGATGTATTAGCAGATATGAGAGGCCAACCATAAAAGGCTACAGTGGCTCTCCAAGACAGCATCAAGCAGCCGCTGCAGTGTCTGTACTGAGTGTCTAAGTTTACACTTAACACAAGTGGGATTTGGACGCAAACAAATTCTCCCTCCAGCAGGGACACTGCCTTACCCGCAGCCTCGGCCAGTGATTTAGTAATATAGAAAATAGATCTACAGTGTGTCTGTCTCTGTGTTTATTTGAGAGCATCTCTGGCTGTCGTGCTGAGAAGGGGAGTGGATGCTGTTGGTTTATAGCGGGACATGGTCCAGGACTCAGAGTGTGGCCTGTCTGCACAACAGTACCTGAGACCTCTCACTGAGAATAATGTAATAAAAAATACAGATATGCCGCATTTAGTTTGAGCCCGAGAATTTTTTTTGAATTTTTATTTTATTTCAAGCTTGCTTGTTGTGATGGCTAGAGTTCGTATAGTTAGTTATTCAGTTAGTAAAGCTTTATTTATTCTCTTTGGCTACAGAGAACAAATTACATTGATACAAAACAATAAAATTTGCACAACCCAAAGAATGGGATGAATATCTCTGACAAGTTGTGTTGTTATTTACACTGGTTTGAAGTTAGTAAGAGGAAGTTTCTAAGATAGTTGGACCTGCCATATCATGTTCACACATAAGCTCTGAACTCAGCTCAACATGTTAAATACCCTGGCAACAAACAAAACAAACAAAATGTTCTCATGCATGAAAACGCAGCTCCTCTGTATATGCTGCTGATCAGATAGGTGAGATAACAGCAGGTGGTTTAGTGGCAGCAATGTAAGCATCTAAACATGTCCATAATGGCACAATGCAACTCTTTTTTTTCAGTTTTTAAAACATCTCTTACTAATTCTCAAATTTTTTTTGAAGAATTTACATTTAAGTATTTTGGAGACCAAACTGGAGTTAAATGAAGTGTGAATACTGGACTAAACATGTCAGATGGACAGAAACACAATTCCAAATGAATGCGGATATTTGTGTATTTTATGTGGTGAAAAATACATTTGACCTGAGAAACATTTCGTGCCCTACATCCTAACATGTTACAGTAATGTGTCACTTTTATGGCCCAGAGGCCATCCACCCTGCAGTGTGTCATTGCTTTCAGCCTCCATTCATGCCTCCTTTCCTATCTGAAATGGCATACACAGTAGAATATGTATTGTATAGCATTAGCTGCAGCTGTTTTGCGGTGAGTGTACCTGTTGTAGAGGAAATCAATCACCAGACAAGAACCAGGGTGAAAGTGTTGAAGGAGAACAGGAGTCAGGCCCCTGTGAAGCCAGGCTGTCTTAGGCTGAGGCTCAGGTTCACAGGAGGCGTCCCTTATGAAATGAGGATTATGTAACTTGCCGTAACTGTGGCCCTCTCCCCTCCTCAGATGGGCATGATGTGTCTGAAACTCTAACACTGAACATGACATACACACACGCCTCTATGGACACCACCAGACACTATCAGATCTATTTTCATAAAGAAACAAATCTTTCGATAATTAACTTTTTCACCTCAAATATGTGCTACAACGCACACTTTGTCACACTGTACAGCTCCTTCATAAAGCATGTACATACTATTATATATATTATGTTCGTTACCACAAGCAAGCTGCTTCTCAGGCCACTAAAAACTCAGCGAAGGAATAATCTCCAGCTCTCCACAACCGACATGGAGACTAATGCTGGCTCACTGAGCAGTTGCCAGTGGTGACGGTGGTTTGTGGCATCATGTGAATCAAGGAATCTGTTTATGCAGTGGAAATGTAAAGGAGCTTTCAGTGAGAGGCTGGATCAGGGGCTTTTTCTTCCGTCATGCACAAAAAAAAAACGTTTGAATTGAAAACGCAGGTGTTGCAGCAGCAGCAGCCTGTCTTAGTTCTGCTTTTCTCTTAATGGTGCTGTTAAATTTATTGTATTTTCAACTCACAAACATCACATCCATTATCTTTCAGCATCTGAGTGCAAGCCATGTAGTCAGTCCTGTGGCTCTCCCAGTGCCCAGCTCAGCGCCCAGCCTCCTGCTCCCACAGGGCAAGGATCTTCCTCCTCTTTATCACCTGCCTCTATCACCGAGGATGTCTTCTTTGATGACACAGCAACAAATGACGACCAGGTGAAGCTGTGGGATCATCTTTATTATCTCATTTTCCTCCCATGTCCAGATAGGTGGAATAGCTTGAAAACTATGGGATTGATTGCCATTAAATTTACAGCAATTATTCAAAGTTCCCCAGTGAATAAATTGACCTCTGCCCTTTTGCCACCATGACGTTGACCCTTTTGAATTTTATTGAAAACCTTGACAACTACAAGGTGCTGCCACGACAGTCAGTAAAGTCATTTAAGACACAAAAATGATGTGTAATAACTTTGATCCCCTGATTTTCCAAATAGCGCCAACATCAGGTCTTTCTGTTTAGTTTAATTATCAAACAGCATATCGTAGTAAGCATAATGCCAGCTTATTGTTATTATATTAGTATTACAAGTGCTGGACCATTTAGCTCAGTATAACAGAGCCACTAACATGTTATTTGAATTTTCAATTGTGTCTATCTTTATTTGTCTCCTCTCTCTTCTCCATATCTATAATCCATTTTCCATGGCTCCCTTTGTCTGACTTGCAGGATGCGTGTTCAGTAGTCAGTGACTACGACTGCCCTGGTGTGGAGGTGGGCAGCAGCGTGGAGGACCTGCTGGGCTTCAGCTCCTCTCTCAAAGCCTCTGAATACTTTAAAGACTTGGAGGGAGGGATACTGGCTTCACAGTCTACTGCGTCCACAGTAACCACAGTCCCAGAGAGTGAAACCCTGACAGCTGACCAACAGGTGTCTCTAAACACAGACACCCCTGCCATCAACCATCCTCTAAGGACTTCTCTGACTTTACTCCCCCCTCAGGTCATCGCACCATCACCACCCTACTATATACAGCCTGCAGAGGAACCTCTTCACAGCTTTGTGGTCACTCAGCTTAGTCCCAAATTGCTGCCAGGTTGTATCATGGACAGCTGTGAATCCTCAGACCCTTCAACTGGGCTTAGTCTGACAATAGACCTGAACGGACTGTTGGAATCAGTGGAGACAGCAAAAGGAGTAACTGGATCTGAAGGAGTAAAGAAGCAAACCACAATGGATTTTGAAGGAGAGCCTGACGAGGACAGCTTCCCTATCCTGGTCCGATCCATGTCAACTTCTCGAAGGCACAGCTGGGGTGTCCCTGTGTCCCCCATTGACCTGCGGAGGAGGTGAGATGGATGATGGAGGAGAGATGAATAGTTGTTTAACAATTCAGAGGACTGTTATTACTTCACTTTCCTCGATACGTCCTTCAGAGACTTTTAGTGTAAATGATGAGACTTTCTTTTTTAGTATCACTCGCTGTGACTCTCATTATCTTTACCCTCGTTGTGCTATTTAATGGTTTCTGGTGGTTTTGCTGCAGCTTTTTAAAAACTGCTGTCATCACAACATTGAGGTGTGGACACTGATCAGCACACCTAAATAACTTATGAAACCAAAACAGAGAAAGAAGATATAAATAAACAATGGTCAGACAAGTGTCTCGCTCAAACGTTTGCTTTGGTTTATAAACACAGTTAAGAGGTGGTTAAACCCCCTTCTCTGTTTTTGTTGTTGTGCTGTCAGACTGAGTCTGGACACCATGGCCATCGACAGCGATGGTGAGAGAGAGGATGATGAGGAGGGTCTCTACCAGTCCACCCAGCAAGACTGTCCTGGGGATGAAATAGATGGTCCCAGGATCCCCTGTCCCAGAATCAGAGTCAGTGCCATGGTAAGAAAACAGTGACATACTATATCTAAAAGATAAGGCTGAAGATATGTGTTTTTGTCCATCAAATCAATTCTGGAAAAAAAAAAAAAAAAAAAAGAAAATCTCAGTTTCTTCTGTTTTGTGGTTGTGGCATCAAGCTCCATACTCATAGGTTCCCACTGAGGATTTCATCTTTATAAATTACTCACCAAATATTCTTTGATTTTTGATAATACAATTTCCTAAAGTAGTGTGACACTGTCGCTCTTTGAGTTTTTACAGTATCAGTTTTTGGACAATAATAAGATTTGTCAGGCTTTGGGTACACAGATAATAAAGAAATGCATTGTAATTGGTCTTATGATGGGATTTTTGTTCTAAAAATATGGAAACCACGACCACACTGATGTTTATGGGAATAAAGCTGCTGGGTGGTCACAGAGTGAAAAAAATAACGGAGACTTTACATGTGCATCATTTACAATGTTGTGAGAATAACTTCAATGTATCATCAGAAGTGAGACTGCTGTATTTTAGAGAGGGGAGGTGATGCGGATTGAATGTGCACGTGATGTACATGCATGTGTTTATCTTATTGTCTGATGTTTTTTAGGTCAGTGGTGGTGGGCCTGGCAGACATCTGTATTCCCGCTCAGAGATCCTCGCCACAGATGAATGTTCCCGAGCCGCACACATTTCTCGAGTCGTGCAGACATCCAAACAGGCCGCAAGGGCAGCGGGAGGTGAGGCTGAGTGTTTGTTCACGTAGAGCACATGTTAGTTTATGTGTTTTACACTCAGCAGGCAGCTGTTTTCATCATATCCAACCTTTTCTTCTCCTCTTGTGTAGCGGAGGAGTTCGACCCAGAAGAAAACCTACATACGAGTGAAGGACAGAGTCACATGTAAGTCTGAACCGACATCACTTAAATCTCCCACTTGAGTTCGATTATGGAGTCCTTTCTCACTATTTCCTTTCTATAAGACATTTCAGTCTGACCTTCAGGTCACATCAGGTTAAATGATGCTTGGATAATAAAAAAGGATACCCTTCTAGCTTTATTCACAGGACTCAACTGTTGGGTCTTCATTGTACCTGCAGCCTTTGAATGGCACAGTACAGTAGTGCACATACTGTTCTGTCATTGCAAATTGTTATAGTCTGGTACAGCTATCGAACTCCCACATAACAGAGGGGCTTTCCCCATTTCCTCTGACATTTCTGCTTCATGTCATATGTCTGCAACCTTCTCCTCCCACAGTCCTCTCTCCCAGCTCCTTAGATGGCCCCTTAATGTGTGTATGAGTGTGTGTGTGTGTGTGGTTAATGTGTGCTAATGTGACTGTGTGTAGACGCAGAAGACAAGGGAGGATCCTTCTCTAAATCACAGTTTGACACCCAGCTCCCAGCACTTGCACCCTCTCCTCTCCTCTCCTCTCCTCTCCTCTCCTCTCCTCTCCTCTCCTCTCCTCTCCTCTCCTCTCCTCTCCTCTCCTCTCCTCTCCTCTCCTCGCCTCCCCTCATCTCCTCTCCCCCCACTCAGCCTCCGTGTCTTGTTTGTCTTAGGCTGATGGTACAGAAAGTTCTGCAGGAGCTAAAGCTGTACCATGGGTAAGTAAACAGGAGAGGGAGGTCTGTTTGCTCCTGCTGCTGCTCAAACGTCATCTCAGTCCTCGAAGCAGCAGCAGAGCACGAGACATTTTGACCGGGGGGGAGCACTGCACTGTGTGGGTGTGTGTTTGTGTGCATATGCATGAATTTCTTTTGGCATTTGTCCGTTTGTGCATTGTTGTCACCATATAATATCAAAGTTGGATCACCCCTTCACAAAATCATCAGTTGGCACATGACACTGAAACCAAGCTGACAGAGGGAAACCCTTCTCTTTATAGTTTCCTGTTGACTAAACTTTCATACACTATTAGATTATGTCTCTTTTTGCTTTTTCTCTTACAACAGTGTTTCAGCATGTTGTTGTAAACACTTTGATATCTTGTTATCTGTGGTTCATATTCGGGCCAGTTTACAATTCAAATCGATTGTCTCTCTCTATTTAATTCATGCAATTGTGTGTCACAGAGCAAAACAGAGGAACAGGCCAGAAGCCAAAGTATCAGGAAGTGTCACTTGGTATGAGTTCCTCTCTAATGAGTAAGTACGCCATGTTGTCATTGTTGTCTTTTCACTAAAGCTGCAGAATTTTTGACATTCACTGACATTTTAGTAAAAGTTCATGAAATCTTTATTTGGCCTCTAAGTGTCCTCTCTTTCCATGTTGAGGTTTCAGTAGCTTTCTATAACAGGTTGTGGTCAAAACCAAATAAGAGTAGCAGTCAGCAAAATGAAAGTTGCTCTGGTGTGGTTTCCTTTTATGGAAACAAATCAGCCAATTTTCTCATCATTGCTACTGTAACTATTTAACAAAAACAGTTTCCCTTATTTTATTTTATGTATTTCATTTTTCAAATTGATCACTAAAACTGTCAAGGTGGACAAATGCAAAATTTTAAGTAACTAGTGGTGATTTTCAAAAGTGAGGATGAGATGATAAAAAAACCTTGCAGCCATTGAATTCACTGCCACTTCTACCAGGAATGATGAAGGGGAGGATCGTATGGAGAAGGTGGAGAAAGGCACCAAGGTGAAGAGGACCCTCAGCTCTTTAAGGAACAGGGTGACTGGCTCCTTCAATAAAGATAAGGTAAACACAGAACACAGAAAAATAGTGCATGTTGTCACTTTGAACTCATCCTGAAGTGCAATAACATTCAACCTGATAAGAGTCACAGGAGCAAAGAATCCTGGGAGAAAAATGCTGCAATGTAGAAAGCAGAAAAGTGATTTGAGTGGCTGCCCTCTGCTGTATGTTCTAATATTACAAAGAGCTGCATGTTGCTGCACACAGGAGGTGTCACATATTTTGCCTGCATTGTGGTTATGTGATGTCATATGCAGCACAGCGATGTGAGAACAAAACAAAAAAAAAAACCTTCCCCGCTGTGTTTGATTTTCTTGTTCCTCTGCAGGGTAAGAACAGAGAAAGCTGCAGAGAGAGAGAGAAGGGAAAGGAGAAGGAGAGGGAAGCCAAAGAAAAAGTATGCAGAAGAAGAAGCAGCAGCAGCAGCAATGGGCATCATTTGGTACCAGGCGCTTTTTCCAGCTGTGCCACCTGCTCACTGTGCAGCAAGTCCCTGCAGAAAAAGCATGGCCTGCAGTGCATGAGTGAGTAACACCACAGCCACAGGTGTACACGCACCCACGCTTGTCCTCATTACACTCAAACGTGCACAGGTGTTGCGCTCACACAAACACACACAAACTTCTGTCTATTTATACCCATGATGCCCCACGCACGCTCACTCACCGGAGCACTGAATGGGGAAACTAACGCAGCGACACACACACAGTGTCACACACCCACGTCTGTAGTGTAATGAATCCTAAACCGTTCAAGAACCCGTCAGGAAACACCCAAATCTTAATGGTATTTCACTGTGTAATTTATTGTCTTTGTTGTGTTGAAATTACAACATTGAATTTACAGAACATACAGTAACACAACAGGTTTACACTTTGTCTTCACAACTGTGTTTAAACCTAGAGAGTCAAAATTAGATCAAGTGTCATTCGTCAATTTCACTGTGGCGTTTCTTTGGCCCTTTTCTGCCAAAAGAAGATGGTGTTGTTGCCTCCCAGCTCCTCTTCAAACAGCATTTGAAATAGTGAAGAACTTTATACAAAAAACCCCGACCTTGCCTAAACTCCATCTGTGCTCTTTTTCACGCTGCATCCTCACTGTGTGCGTCCTGTGTTTCACAACTCGACTCACTTATTTAGACATGTTATCTGATTTGTTATCACCATCCTCTGACATATGTTTATGTGAATCTTCAGCATGTCTTAACTTTGTTGCTGTAGCTTGTAATGCTCTTCACATTTCCCGTATCTTTTGTGTGGTGGATGATGAACTCTCACAATGAGAAAACAGGCCCTCTGCTTTGTCTGGAGGCGAGCACGGGTTTATGTTTCCATTCATGGAGTAGCCCTGTACAGAGCATTTCAACGCCCCATGGTTCCTCTTTCTGTCACTGTTGCGCCACTCCTTTGCAGCCTGCAGGTCAGCTGATAAGCCTGTAATACCTAATGATAGATGTAAAACTGTTTGCTTGGTACAGGCAGTGGTGAGCAGAGTACAGGAAAAACTCTGATCCATGATGTCAAGCTGCATGAGAAACTGTCCATACAGTAGTAACTTACCAACAGAAAAGTCAAAAAGTGTTTAAATCCAGCAGAAATTGGTTGTATTAGCTTTTGTAATATGTAGATGTACAAAATACAATTTCATAACAACAATATAGTTGTAAAGTATTAACTTTATTACTGTAAAATCCCATCAAATTTAGATTTACATCGTACTTATAGGGTTTTTATGGGTGCTTTGCTGCACAGACTGAAATAACTGTAAGATGTGTGGCCACACATTTAATTAAAGTTTATTAAAGTTTAGCTAATATATAGGTAGCTACTTGCACTGAGTGTAAACAGTATTCACATGATTACACTAGGAAGTAGCAGTAGAAACAATTTAAAAGATGTTCAAAAAGTAGCAACAAAAAGTAACAAATTGTGGTGTAGCACTATTTCCTTTTGTTATAGGCCATTTATCACATTACATTCATTTACCATATGCATTGAAATAGGTTATATAATATTGCAGATGCATTAATTTGTAAGCAGCATTTTGGTTGATAAAGCAGAGCTAATTTTAACTGCTTTATATAGCTATTATTGGCAATTTAATCTGTAACAATTCATCATAATCTGTAGATTGATTCAATTCCCTGAGTTTTTATGGTTTAATATGTAGGCTACAGTAATTAAAATCTGCTGATGTTGGATAAATGGAGTAGAAAGTGCAGCAGCTGCCTCTGAAATGTAGCTAATGAGTGCAGCAGCATAAAATGAGACGGAATGACATTGAAATTTAATTATACTACTTAGCTACACCACTTACACGTATTATCTATTGATTCATTTGTCAGAAAAATGTTATAAAATATCTTAATGGTATAAATAAAATAAAATAAATAAATATTTGACTATTTTATTTTTAGTAGGCTATTAGTAGACCTATTAGTAATGTGACATTTTTCAACTCCCACTCTTTTGTTTTTAATCACGATGATACAGCCAGACTTTTGTTTATGTTGTTGGTATTCCTGTAATTTGGTGAGTGTCTTCTCGTAAGTCTCCTGGTGGTGAATTTCACATCACCAAATAGAGTTTCCAAGGAGGAAATGGTACAATACTTTCAATATTAGCACTATTTTATTTTCTGTGAAGTGGGCCATTTGCAGGAGTGCAAGGAGAAAAGTAGTTAGACATTCTGTGCTCTCACTTCATTATTTCATGGCTGTAACCTCATAAGTTCCCTGGCTCCTTGTGTCTGTGGGAGACAAAGGCCATAATATGTACAGAACATTTATAAATCTCTCTGTCTGGCAGGAGGGGATATAATGTATGACTGTTTTTAATAGTGTGCTTATTAAACAAACTTGTTCTGGCATATTTCACCAGACACAGCAGGGCACCACCGTATGTCCAATGTGATTCAGACAGCACTGCCTCTATATAAGACATTAACCAGAAAAGCAATAACACATCTATCTCACTCTCTTTCTCTCTATGGCAAATCTCCATTCATCAGCCATAAAGTCACAAATCCTAGATGCTGACACTTTCTGGCACACACACACATGCACGCATACAGAGGCGTGAGAAAACAAGTGAGTGTCCCTTTAATTTGAACCAAGCCCTGTGGGGATTCAGCCGAGAATCAGCCTGTGGAATGCGTCGTTTGTTTGTGAGCCAGAGATTGTTCCCAGTGCAGAGAGTAGGACACAAAAGTGGACAAAAAACAAAAAACAAACACCCAAGAATGTGGCATACCGTACTTGTTGCCACTGATTTCCAATGGCTGAACTGATTTATGTACCTGCGGGCACACTTCCCTGTGGATGCTGCTGCTGGGTCAGATGAACCCGGGTCTCGCTGTAACGGTAAGAGGCAGCCGCCGTAGCGACGCTCCGGAGCGGGATCAGGTGGATGAACTCCCGTTGTTCCGCTCAATGGGAGTTTTCACACATCCTGGCCGCTAGCTGGTCTGCTAACTGCTAATAATAGCCACCAACCGCTTTTTTCTGTTTGCGCTTGTCTTTGGGGAAAGTAGATGTATATCCAGTCTGGTTTATAGTGATTGTGTTAACAAAGTAAACCTACTTTCAAAGTTTCTTAGATTTTTTTTTAAAAAAAGATCACAAACTGATTGAAAACTCGGGATAGCGGACTAGCGGCTAGCCACTTGACGCTAGCACTGTTAGCACTGCCTACAACCCGCTTCTGTTTGAGAAACAAGGTTAGTTGGGTAAGCTTTAATTAGCTTAAAGTGATAGTTTGTGTAAATAAATGAACACACAGCAACACCAGCTTAGGTTGTCTCCGTGACTTCATGTTGCGCAACTTCCCTTCACATCTACTTTATGTGTTTTAATTAGTTTTTGTCTTTTGCTGCTGTGTTACTTTGCATGAAGCTCAACAGGTGACTGCTAACGTAGCTAACATTAGCTCATGTGATAACTCGGAGTCAGCTACTAAAATGTCGCTCTAGCCTTGCTCAGATATTTATATTTATTTGGTGGGTTGGAAAAAACACAGGTTAGTACAGGTAATGATATTCACATTCACAGTTAGACGGTGAGATGCATAGGTCTCTTGTTATTTCTAGCGTCCCCCACCCCGTTATACTTGGCTCGGGCTCAGGCAGCTAACAGGCTCGGTTGTATGAGACTCAGTGATCCTCAATGTGTTGTATAGATGTTTCACTTGAATGTCAAATTCTTGTAATTCCTCAGCCGGGCAGGTGATGCCCTCTACCAGGGCTTTACTAGCATCAGGCAATAGGAATGGCCCATGACCATTCAGTCTGCCCCCCACTCTCTCTCCTCTACCTCTCTGTCCTGGCTGAGTTTTTTCTCTTTGACTGGGTCACATGGTGCTAATTGTGCTTGGCAGGTCTGCCAGTGCATAACAGCCCACTCCACTGACTCTGGGTCTCACCCATCTCACCCTGTTAGCACACCACTTCTCCATGCATCACTGATTTGCCTTCCAGCATGCCTGACTCTCTGGACTTTCTGCCTTTGACTAGATTTAAGGTTTTGAAGGGCTCATCGTCTCCACTAGGTGTCTTAACTGTTGTTATCATCTCATTTTCATGCCTGATTAGAAAAGCAAATGTTTTTATCAAATGAGTTTGCCATCAGTACTGATTGCCTGTTTCATTCTCTGTGCTACTTGAAGTGTACAGCACACATTGGATATCCCTTAACCCATTTTAAGCGTTGTCTGGTCTCCAACAGGGATCATGACTGTTCTGTTTTTTTTGGTGAGAAATGTGACAGAGATGTTTCACTTCACAGGGCAAACAGATCCTTGAGCCCCAGTTCCTCCTGTTTCACCAGATGATGTCATGGTTTGGCTGACTGCTTCAGTCTTTCCCCCCAAGTGTTGATGTTTTTGTCTCTATTGGCTATTGTCTGGAATTAACTAACCTCTTGTACACATGCACACGCATGAGCAAACAGGAGGCAGGTGATGTCAGTTTTTGGCTGCTTTTTAAGAAAGTAACACCTTCAAAATGGTTTTTGTGGCTTCTTTATCCTCCAGTTGGATCTTTAAAATCATTTCCTGTGAACTGCAGAGAGTGATACGGAGCTCAAGTGGTTTTAAAGGTTATTTTCTGTATCGAGATTAGGGGAAGGAAACCACCTGAAATTTTAATCCAACCTACATACTGTAATTATTTCTTTTCTGATTGGTGGCACTGCACCTTTAGAGGAGACATGCACTTCCTCACTCCTCATATACTTCAACTGCTCTAGCTTGGATGTGCGAGGAGTCGGCCACCACATTAATTATATCAGATGCTACGTGTCACTATTTGCAGTAGCCTCCATTTAGTTCAAGTTAGGATTGTTGCTCTTGCAGAATTTAAAAGGAAGTCTCTCTGTTGTTTTGGCCACTCTAGCATGTTAGAGTGTGTGTAGATAATACATAATAATTTATGGTGGGAATAATATGCATTTATGTTTGTGTATGGACAGATTGTCTTTTTGTGCATTCTCGAAAAATATTACAATAACCTTTCAAACTACCACAACAACATGAAAAGAATCAATTTTTTTTTCCTTTAAAAATGAGAACAGTGGCTTTTGGGAAGATGCAAATGTTCAAGCGGGTTTCACTGTTAATTGCACATATCAAACACAAATTTGACTACATAAGCTTTCACTACACAGCTTATGGAAACAGGTACACGATGCATCTGCAGTTTTTCATATTGCTGAATGAAATCAGGCCCAGCTTCTATAAACCTGTCTATCACTAATGTAAAACATAACACAGTTACTGTTATAACACTTACAACACTGCCTACAGTTTCACACACCCTGTTTGAATTTGTCAGTGTTTGCAGGCTGCAGGTTGAAAACAGCTTTGTGTCCTTTCACATCAAGTAAAGATTCCCTGAAAGAGTCCGCCCTCTGCTATCAGCCACTCCTGTAAGATAACATGGGGCATTACATTCCCTCTCTAGAGGCAGAGTAGTATGTGATGATTTTAAACTTGTTTTAAAGTTTTCACCTGTCTGTAGATTTGCTTTGTGGCATGGTGTTGCAGGGGTTAGTGCTGTTGGTTTCGATCCCCAGGCCAGGAGTTGGCATGTTCTCCCTTTGCAGGAAGCTGTGGCTTCTCTCCAGGTTCTCCAGCTCCTCCCAACATTTTGAAAAGGTTAGGTTGACTAGTGTTAATAGGTGTCAACGTGAGTGTGTGAGTTTTGTTTCTCTACTGTATATCTACCCTGTAATAGACTGGAGAGACCTGCACTCACCCAGTGTCAGCCGTGACCTTGCATGGTTAAGTGGTTTAGTCGATGGCTGGATGTTGATTTGTTTGTTGGGCTCTTTTTTTCCCCACTTCCCATCAGAAAGATATCAGTCTTCTGACGATCACAGTGCTGCTGCTGACCCAGACATCATCTCTAGTTGACTGAGTGACTCACTGAAGTGTGAGGTCCTGTACACCACAAGTGTGCGTCTTATGTGATAGGGTTGTTGGCAGTCAGCAGATGTTGGGTGTGGTGGTGGTGGTTTTTTGACGGGGGGCTGAGTGATCCAAACCACAGTGCAGCTGTCACGACTGAGTGACTAGGACTTTATCACACACAGTTTGAGAGTGGCAGAGGTGCTCCATACTCACCCACAACGCCGCCAGCCCGCCACGTGGTCCACCTGACAGTATAGACGTCAGAGCTGTGTGCACGTCGATCTGTCAGTTGTGACTTATTTTATGGCTTTAACTGTAGGAATCAAACATGGTGCTGTTACTAAACATCAAGGTGGTCTGTAGCTGCTCTGGGTTATTTCTGATAAGAAACAGAAAACACAGTGTGTTCTTTCTTATCTCTGGATTTTTTTTTCTTTTAGTTTTGTTGAGCATAAACTCTTCTGATAATCACCTCAACTACACATTCCCAAACAGAAATGGCTTACCCTTGGGTTCTTCAGTGATGACTTGAGTTGATGTTCGTGGTGACCTGCTTATCTGTCAGTTCCCTTTATCTTGTCCTGTTCTTGGCTTACTTTTCCCTGCCTTGCCAGGTCAGTGTGTTTGGGCTTTGTTGAAGATGGCAAGGTGATCTCTTACGGACTTCCTGGACTTACTGTAATAGACACTGATGGTATGTTGTGCTTGTTGTCTTTTGTCTGGAAGAACCTGGCTGGCAGAGAAGCAGGAATTTTGCACAGTAGTTGCCGGAGCGAGCGGGGGAATTGATCTCTGGGTTTGGCTGGCATCTCCGCTGATGAGTTTGTTGACTTACTGACTTCAGTGCCTGTTTCTTGGTCTAAAGGGAAAAACAGACTATTTTCTCTGGCTTCAAAACTGAGTGTAATCCCGAAAAGGACCATCTCATCTGAAGGAATAAGATCTGAAAAGGTTGTTTGTATTAGATGTTTGGAGCTATTGGGCAAATGTCACGCTGCTTTGCATCTGCATAAGTTCAGTGCTATTGGACCAAGCTCAAAGAGGGACACAGCACTGCTGGTGAAGATTATTCAGAAGCCAATCTCTGTTTTTTTTTCCTTCAGCTCAGCCAGCAATTGTTCATTTATTACCAGTGAGAGGAAGGCAGATGGGGGGTAGGCCACAGATTGTGAATGAAGTGGAAATAACAGACTGGTTAGGACTAGATCATAAAAGTAAAATTATTATTAAGATTATGCTAATACTCTTTGATATAAAGGATCACATATGCATCTATTCCTTTCTTTATGTCCTCCTTAATTCACCTGCACACACAAATGGTCATTTCTTTCAGTGTTTCATGCTTTTTTCTGTACAGGAAGACAATGCCATTGTCATTGTGTTAATTGTTACAGCCCACAATGGAGAAATAAGCAAGAGAAGCCTTTGCAACATTATAGGTTGGACAGCAGTGGGTGGAAGTTGCTGGTATTGGGTTGTGTTTACTCTGTGTTGTTAACAAAAGCAGGGCCTTTTTCAACAAGGTTCAAACAATCACCATAATCCCTTGGCCCATGTTATATGAATGGTGAAGTGTTTTTAAAACAGCTGTGTTCATTCTGTTCACTTATCTTAAATAGTAGCTTAATAGTAGTTCTCTTATTCAGTAAAAAAAATTTAATTGGAAATAGTTAAAGGCAGAAAGAAAATTATCGACTGTTAAAATAAAAATAATGAAAACAATAATATCCTAGTTATAAAAACAAAATTAAATCTTTTTGCCCCTTTTTGCCTTTGTAATATAGCTGGTCTGTTTTTATTACATTAGGTCAATTGGTTTAAACCATTCCTCCTTCTTGAACTGCTCAGCCACTTGTTACAGAGAAGCAGCTATTATTTTATATGCATTTCTGTACTTTTTCACATCTGTATGTTTTGCATTGATGGCCACGTGTTTTTACCTGACTGGGTTGGGTTCAGACTTTGCATAGTCATGACTTAATTTGTTTGGCCAGCCTGGTCCCTTGAGATAGGCTCCTCGCTCCTGACCTTTACCTTATACAGTATGTAGGCTGTTTTGTTTTACCAATGTTTTGTCTTGTCCATTAATTAAGGAGAACCTATTGCTCTCAGTGTGTTATTCCAAAACATCTCTGATTTGTATCTGTATTAATCAGCAGATAGAATCAGTCACTCCATCTACACCTGACAACTGTTGCTCTGTTTTTTCCATACAGGGAAAAGTAGGTAGAAAGTGAAGTGTATGACTAAGAAAAGGGAGTTTCTGACCTGTCTACAGAGAGAGTCTGTATCATTTTACTCATTTACAGAAGCCAGGGAGTTACTGCTGCACTAGCCTCATGAAGACAGAAATAATTCTTCCTCTTTGTGAGAATACTTGTCTGAAAACTAGCGCTTGACATTGTGATGGTTGATAGCAGCAGCTGTAAAAGCTGTACCTCTAGGCTTTAGTTTCAGCTTTGGGTTTAGATCACAGCCTCCGACTTCGAACGCTGCCCTGCAGCAGCAGTTGGAGTTGGTTTTGAAATCTCAAACTTACTGTTTCATTGTTCCCATCCATATTCAGTCCAAAAGCTGCCACCGTAGCCTCTGTATACTGTACACTCTGTATATTGTATACAACTGGTCCAGAGAGACTAATACAACACTGATCCTTTCTGTTCCTGTCCTGCTGTTTTTCAGATTGTGCAGTGAACGTTCACAAGAGCTGCAAGTCTCTGCTGGGCGAGTGCACCAGCAGCAAGAATAAGGTAAATACTCCACTGTTGCATAGAAAAACAAGGACTAAAGCAGCAGGAAAGTCAACCTACTGTACTACCTTATACTTTGTTCCATTATTTTTGCATTGAGGCATTCATTTCATGTAAACATGGTCAGAATCAGTGGTAAAAAAAAAAAAAACTTTAAGGGAGAGAAACGCATAGATAAATAAAAACAAACTGGCATTAGTGTGACACTTTCTAAACGAAGACTGATGTGTCTTTGTTATCGTGACTGGCATTCTTGTTGCAGGTTCCCATGATGATGAATCAGAATATAGTTGTGTAATTCTAAAGCTTTGCAACATAAATGACTGTGCCAGACTGTGATGTTTTTTTCTTGCATCACCTAACTGTTTTCTGAGCTTTTGTATTCTCATGTATCCCCTGCTTCATTCTCATTTGTTGACATTAATGACGAGGTGCATATTAACTGTAGTTTGCCTGTCATGCAAACTCCTTGGCCGTCAGAGCAGTCTCATGCTGTAAGGAAAGCAGAGTGAGAGTGTGCACCTCTTTTTGTCATTGAGATAAAGGCCTTGAAATGATGCCATCTTTCTTTATTTTCTTCACACAGAGAGATTCTCTACCGAAGTTCAGTTCATCAGGATCTCCTAACCTTGGTAAGTAGGACATATAGGACATATAGGGGCAGATGTGCCATAGGAGGGGGAATGCAACAGCTTCAGTCCCCTTGTGCCAAATTAAAGAGAGCTTGTTGCCTCTCAGGTGGTTTGTAGAGGATTAAAGAAGATGACCAATCCTATTTCTTCAGTTTGCAGATCCTTTTTTTTTTTTTTTTTTACTGCATGTGTTACTGCATGTGTGAGCTGTGTATATGTGTGTGGGTGTTAATGGTGCGTCTGGCCACACACTGAGTGTAGAGGGGGAGATTGGCCTCCAACAGTCTGTAGGCAAAGGTGATGATGACCTTTTGGTGAGAACAGTCAGACAACTTAACTTCTGATTCAGTTTTTGTCCAACTGCAGGATCAATTTAGTAACTTTTTACGTATGATATATACACAGGAGTTGGATTTTTATCAATATACCAAGAACAAATGGAAGCAAAACAAAGTCAGATCTTTATCTTGGGTCTGTTGATTTGAAAGAATGTTTATCTGTTTCTTTGTTATGTTATTTTCCTCTTTTGGGAAAGATTAGTTTCTTTCTTATTTTCACTTATTAAAGCGATAAGCCTCAAAATAAATGTTTTTGCTCATTATCTTGAAGTGGTCCATACCACGAAATTTCAATTAGTGCTAATTGTAGCATTCAGCAGGTCCTGTTACATGTGATCGAACCCACAGGAGACATGGGCAGCTGCAAAAGCAGCAACAGCTTAAGTTAATCTCCTGTCTTCTAGTTGTTTTTCTGTTTTGAACAGCTGGAGTCCTGTCAGCCACACCTGATTTTTTTCCTCATGTCCTGCTCTGGCCAATCAGTAGCTTGCGCAGGGGGTCGGGGGGGATAAGGAGCTAAGAGGAAGGGAGGAAAATTCAAGAATCTGAATGTGTGAGAAAAACAAAAGGGTGTGCAGAAGCTTCTAGAAAAGATGAACAACCTGGGTGGGCAGCTTATAAAACCAGGTCCTCTGCTTCAGGTGGAAGCACATTTCTCACCACATCTGCAATAATATCTGCTGATACTACGGCGAAGACTATAACATAGAGGCTATAACAGCAATGGAGCTAGCTGTTACGGAGGACGAAAGCCAGACCACTAGGACCTCCAAACGCTCCAGAATTACCAAACCATCCTCCCCCTCTTCTTCCTCATCTTCCTCTGCTTCAAAGTGGGGTCTGTCTGGACGCATGGGGATGCGAGTGTTGATGCACCGCGACCTGATCACCTGCCGTTTTTTCCGATCCCTGCCTCGATCTTGGTTGAAAAAATACTGGGGTCAACTCGGAGAGAAGCCAAACAAACACCCCCTTGGCTCCTCGTCCTCCTCTGCTCACCGCTGGTCATCCTCTCCTTTCTCTCTCTCCCCTCGTCGTTTCCCCCCATGTTCCCCCTCTGTCCGCTCTCGGCCCCTCAGTTCACCTGTCTCTCATCTTTCCTCTCCAGCGCTCAGAGAGCGGGATCAGGCAGCTTCAGCCTCGTCACAGAGCTCGGATGGCCACCCATGTTTTCTCAGTACCCCAGGCATGACCGTTGGTCAGTGGGGACCTAACACTCAGCTGACTGCCACAAATACCTCCTGCTCCAGCGTATCCCCCGCATCCAGCCTTGGTCACAGCCTCCATCACCACAACGGCTCAGGGTGAGTATCTCTGCCGCTGAAGTTACTTTTATTCCACAGAAGAGTTTTTCTTCACCTAGTTTACTTTTCAAAAGATCATACCTGGATGACAGGGCTCCTTTTAACAGGGACTTGGGAAGTTAATTGAGCTCTCAATCTCTCAAATCTATAGTGTTGTAGATCTTTGTAGAACCTGCTGTATGTTAATGCTGAGTATTTATAGACTCTTCTCCTCTCTGCCAATCCTAAGATGTTTATTTATAGATAGACATAACAAGGCATGCTGCTTTTTTAACAATACAGCCTTTTGATACTCAAACTAGACTATTCTCAGAAGTGATATACTTAAATGCTACATTGCTAAGAAAAGTGGGAGTGAGGGAGAGAGAGAATCAGGAAAGGTGTAACAAGACGAGAAAAGAGGGAGTGACAGCCGGGCAACAGTATGGAGGAAAGAAAAATGTAGCTACCTGTGTTTTGTGTTCAGTTTTATGTTTTACTGTATATGTGCATGCTGGATTTGAAGTTTATTTAGGTTACCACTAGCTTTAGGGTTTGAATGGTATCAGAGTCAACATGTATGCCACCTTGGACCTGTGGTTGTCATCCCTCAGATCCCTCCCTGGGGAGATGGATGAGACGGATTCTCTCCGCTCCAAACGCTGCAACGAAGACGCCATTTCCCTCGCTCCCTCCACCACAGAGCCTATCATCCTAGAAGGTGAGTCGACTGAGGTGGGGATTGAACTTGGAATTGCAACAGTTTATTGCTGAAATATAGGAAGAAAGTACGTCTCCTTAGAATGCTGAGTCTGTTTTGAGATCTATCTGTTTGTCTTCAGGGAGTTACTTAAACCCAGGGAGGAGAGTGTGTGGTGTGTGTTTCGTGGAGTCGGCAGTGACCTCACCCTGTCTCATTAAGCTGGAGTGTGTGGGAGAGACAGACAGGCTAACTGCGTACTAGCATTCAGTCTTTTTTATCTATATTCTCAGGTAGCCATGCCTGAGGATTTATTGTTTTATGGGACACACCCATACCATGAAAGACTATGCTAGTTCAGGGTTGGCACAGCTGCTCACATTCTCATTTTAGTTTTTAACATTTATCACATTTACAGTGCATTGTTGCCATCAAAACAGATTGTTTTGATGGCAACAATGCAGACTGTTGTTGTTGTTGGGTAGAGCCATGTAAGGATTTGGTTCAACAAATTGGTTTATTGAGTGGCGAGTGTGTGGGTCACGTTGCCTTGTCACCATCGCCGTATATCAGTTTCAGTGCTGCCAAAACACAAACAGATGAGACATGAAGTCATCTACAAACTATTCTTAAACTTGGAGTCTTCAGAAAAAGTAGTTGGAAACCTTTTGTAAAGGAATCATCCTTTGAAATGTGTTGTTTGTGAGTAACAAATTGAGTCTTGAGTTACCTGCTGTCCTAGATCTGTTCCCTTGTGTCAACTAAATTCTTTCAGATATGTCAACCTCTGATGTTCCTGTGAAAACCTGAACCTAAACATGGGCCCCCAATGTTGTTCTGTTTCCTGACACAAGTGAATTATAACACTGTGATAGATCACAGTTTTCTACATCTCTGCTCCTCTTTTCAGATGCTCATTATGCACCAGTGCGGGCTGATCTGGAGACTGACGCCCAGGATCTGGAGGCAGAGTCATGGAGTTTGGCAGTCGACCAACAATATGTTAAAAAGCACTCTAAAGACATGGTGAAGAGACAGGATGTGATATATGGTGAGTATGCTTGTGTTGGATGTGTTCATAACTGTTTTTGTTCAATTAATTAATTCAGATTTATCATTTCAGTGTCAGAATAAAATTTTAAAAAAAGATTTTAAATATCGAAAACATTTTACTTTTAAAAGTTCCCTCTGCTGATTTAGTATGTTAAAGTTCTACAACATTATTGAGTTCAAAATACAGTTAGAAATGTCTGGACACTGAAGCAGCAGTATCAGAGATGTGGTCTTCTTTCTTGTCAAAATGTAGCAGAACACAAACATTAAACATAATGTCACTGTACAGAGCTGATGCAGACGGAGATGCACCACGTGCGAACACTGAAGATCATGCTTCGTGTCTACGTCCGGGAGCTGAAGGAGAATCTCCAGATGGACTCGGGCAGGCTGGACTGTCTGTTCCCCCGCTTGGAAAACCTCCTCGAGCTTCACACACATTTCCTGTCTTGTCTCAAAGAGCGGCGACGAGAAAACCTCGTGCCACTTAATGACAGGAACTACACCATCAACAGAGTGGCAGACATTCTGATCACACAGGTAGGAGATTCTGCATGTGACGCCTCTGTCACGTACACACATGCATTAAAATGCTCAGCATCACAGTATGGTACACAAGTTATTGTACATGGGCCAGCTTGCAAACACAGACTGTCATAACACAGCTGTGAATCGTTTGGTTAAGAGAGAGAGAGGGAGAGTTTCTATTAGTCAAAGTGACAGTTTCCTTTGTTCCCTAGTTCTCAGGTGAAATAGGAAAAAAGATGAAGGACAGCTATGGAGATTTCTGCAGTCACCACACTGAGGCCGTCAGCTACTACAAAGAACAGCTGCACAACAACAAAAAGTTCCACAGCATCATACGGGTAAGACGCATTATCATATTCAGATTGTTCATATCAGATTTAATCAACAGTTACTTTGAAATGTAGAATATTAAAATCCACTCTTGATACATGTTGACTTCATCTTTTTCAGAAAATCAACAACCTGCCCATTGTGCGGAGGTTAGGAGTGCCCGAGTGTATTCTGTTGGTAACGCAGCGCATTACCAAGTACCCAGTGCTAGTGGAGCGTATCCTGCACAACACTGAAGGTGCAGCATTTATTTCGCTCTGCTCTTTTTCCTGCTAAATAAATGACCATGCACACCAATGCATTTAGTGAGGAATAACCTCACTTATTATAGTTTCTTTTTACTATATCTGAAAAAAGTATTTTTTGTTTCAAGCGGGATCAGAGGAGCACGAGGAACTGAGTCGAGCTGTGGGCTTGATTAAAGACACAATCACTCAGGTGGACGCGCTGGTTAATCTCTATGAGAAGAGGTCTCGACTCAGAGACATACACAACAAGATGGAGCCCAAGGCACTGGGAAAAATCAAAGATGGCAGAGTGTTTCGCAGAGAGGACCTGGCACCGATCAGACGGCGGCTTCTTCATGAGGGCACAGTCAACTGGAAAGCTGCATCTGGCAGACTCAAAGGTATGATACAGTATGGCACGATTAAACAAATAGTCCCTCATCTCCTGTCTAGTAGTGTGAATAATGTAGACTGTTCTAAGAAATCAATACTGTGTCATGCTGGTCTTTTTTTGTTGTGTAAGAAAAGATACTCACACAGTTAAAATGTGTCTAGTCATTCGTCTAGCTTTTCTAGCTTGACGGCTGAAACCAGAAATTGTCATCTCTGATTTTTGTCTTTTCAGATATTCTTGCAGTGCTTCTGTCAGATGTATTGCTCTTGTTACAAGAGAAGGACCAGAGATATGTATTTGCTACTGTGGTAAGTTATTTATTTTAGATGGATAACAAAACGGCATTTGTTATTAAGAGAAATACATAAAGAATGCACAGTGAAAAGAATGGGAACAGCATTTTGACTTTGTGAATACTATGCATGATCGTGGAGGAGGAGTTTGCTTTTGGTTATAAAAGAGTCTCATATTAATGCGTTTTGTCTTTATAGTTATTTTGCTATTATTATTTATGTCGGCTAGCCCAGCATTTTCTACTTTTGGTTTCGTGGATGCTGCCCGGTGGGTCATGGGAATAATGCCACCGGATCGCCATTTATGGTCGGAACTACGACGATATCTGATCGTCTTCGAACCTCCAACTTTCATTCTTGATTTATTAAAACATTCTTGGCAAATATTTTCCTTTCGTCCGTCTTGGTCCAAGAATTTCAGTGTGTGCGCGGAGGCTCATGGAAAACGTAGTGTGAAAACACTTTGCTTTCCGAAACTCCTCGTAGTCCCTTTAAGCCTCATCTATTAATGCCATTTATCAGTTTGTAATCAGTAAGGTCATTTATCCGTTTTTGCTATTTTTCTACTCCAGGATAGCAAACCGTCAGTGATCTCTCTTCAGAAGCTGATTGTCAGGGAAGTGGCCCATGAAGAGAAAGCCATGTTTCTTATCTGTGCCTCCTCCAATGAGCCTGAGATGTACGAGATCCACACCACCTCCAAGGAGGAGCGAAACACCTGGATGACAAACATACGGCAAGCTGTTGAAAGGTACCTGCAGGAGGTTCACACAAAATCCCTGACCTGCTGGAAACTGTGGAACATGTTAATGATTTACTCGTCGTGGAAAGTGCACACAAAATGTTATTGCAATATGTCCAATCCACAGTTGAAACAGTTTTCTTCCTTTGTCTTTCGACCTGCCCTCCTGCTCTGGGTCCTGTCCTCTCTCACTCTCAGCTGTCCTCATACTGAAGAGAGGCTGTTCAGCGAGGAGGAGGAGGCTGCACGAGCTTCCAGGTTCAAAGAGTTTCAAGGTAACCAGAGCAGAATCTCTGACAGACCTCAAGCATTGCCCTTGAAAATAAAGTATACCAGCCCACTAGGGGGCGCTCATGTACCATGCTAACATTAAAAGATGTATAAGTTGCTTTGATTTTTTTTTTTTAATTTTTGATCTTTGACAGCTTTTTTAACTATTAAAGGATTCTAATTATTATTGATTTAAATCTACCAATGCAGTTTGATACAAATATCTCTCAATATGGATGGATAATGATGCATACATGGTCCAGAAATGGGATTGTAACAAAGTGAAAATCATGATATATTTTACAATGCCCTGGTCTTTTCTTGTTCTGTGTCACATTTATCCATAATAGAGCGGCTGAACCAGAAGGACGCGGTAATTGGGCAGGCTCTCACTGAGAAGCTGCAGCTGTTTGCGGACATGGCAGAGTCTGTGGCAGGTCTGGAGGACACAGTGTCGCGGTCAAGACTTCTGCTTCGAGGAGACACCTCAGACCTCCAGCAGGGAGAGACCCTGCTCAAAGAAGCTATCACTGAAGGTAGAACGGGGCTGTATGATGTACAACGTGTCTGTTTTAGACAGAGAGGCCTGGCACTGTGACACTGAATGAATTTTGTCAAATTTATGTTCACGTAGGGCTCACTGCTGCTACGTAATAAATGATTCAATCGTAGCATTGTTGCGTTTGTCTTTGCTCCCCTAAACCTCTCTCTCTGTGTTCAGATTTTCAACCTTAACTTGTATTTCTCTCCCTCCAGTGGAGAACCTCCAGAACCTGCTGCTGCCAGGAGTGAAGGACGAGGCCCCAGCCTCTCGACTGGAGGAGGGAAGCGGCTCCGGGGCCCTGCCACGGCGAGCAGACACCTTTGGGGGCTATGACAGCAGCCCCACCATCCTCAGTAAGAGTGAGTGCAGTAGACTCATGCCCTGAGGAACTCCATCATCTAATGAATTTCGCATTTGTATTTCAGAGGCATTTATGCCATTATTATATTCTGAATTATTAATAAATTTGACAATTTCTTCCAAAGCTGTTGATTCTTTGAATTGGTTTCATTGCTTAAATTTGTGTGTATGGTTTCCTACAGTATTAACTAATTCCTTGTTCATAAAGGCAGCATAAGAACCCAAAACAAACATCTCAAGATGACTACAGCTAGTGGTTTTACATGTACATGTCTGTTGCCTCTGTGCAGTGTTTGTAATTGTGAATATTTCTATATATCATTTTGGTTTAATTATTTGTGTTTGTGTGTGTTTGACTCTGTGTGTTGGTGTTGATGTGTCGGTGCCAGATGGCAGTGTGAAGAAGAACTCTTCTGGCGAGCCCAGAAACAGAGACAGAAGCCAGAGAGCCAGCTCCGACCCTCAGCTCAAAGACCTCTGTGGCAGCCACACCCTGAAGCAGACGGTAGGGGCTCAACATACACTCGCTGGGATGAGTCACACTGTTATTTCCTGTAAATAGTAAACAGACCAAGTCATCTGGAAAGTTTCCATGTCCTGATGTTTACTGTAACCCTGTTCTCACAGGTCATGTAATTTGTTTATAAATATATAAAGCCTTGTTAAAATGTACTCTTAACATTGATTTATCCCCTATTAAATCCTGGTGCTTGAGAAGGATCAAGCAGACAAAATATAATGACATCCTGTTGGCAATATGTGGCTTGTTAAAAACTAAGCCAGAGTAACTGATAAAGACATAAAAATATATAATTGACCTTATTAGACAAACAAAATGATAAAAGGTCTACATTTTCCACCAACATGGCTACAAACAACAGCTCAGTGGAACCTCTTTAGGATTTTGATGCGTAGGATGGAGAGAAATGAGGAAAACATGCAAATTGTCTTGGTATATATCATTAAAGATCTAAAGATTGAGGTTTTTTTTTTCATATTACCTTAACAAATTTCAGATATTTCAAATGTTTTCAGCGTCTACTCAGTAAAGCACAGCACTCGGTGTGTTTGTGATATTATATCATTAGTGTGACTTGCCGTGTGTCTGACTGCTCAGGTCGATGAGAGCTGCAGCTCTCCTGCCAGATGGAATTGCATCTGGTCCAACTCCTTCCCTGAGGCTGAGGTAAACTCTCCTTTTTTTCAACTGTAACCTTGTGTTAAACAAAAAACTGCAGGATTTTAAATTCACAGCCATGAATTATGAACAGAAATGATACCATACCAATGAATAGTTTACTTATCCAATGAAATCTTGTTTTGTTGTCCGGAGGTTATATGATAATAACTAAATCTGTGTCTTCGGTCCAGTTCTTTGACAGAGTGCTGATGCTCTCCCAGAGGCTCTATAGTCTGCAGGTAAATCTGTCCTCAACTGTTTATGCTCTATCTGAAAATCTAATTTGATTGATTTGTTGGTGTTTGCATTTGCAGCATGGCTCCCTTTAACTTTATAATGAACCTGTTGAATTTGTGTTTCGCTGTAATAGAATAATATTGTTATTTCCGGACAAAATTGAATGTTGCCCCACTTCCAAATCCTTCTCCTGAATCTGTCCTCAGGCCATCATATCGCAGCAGGACAGTTACATCGAGCTGCAGCGGGCATCTCTGACGGAGCGTGC
The DNA here is from genome assembly GCF_045865225.1 of Trachurus japonicus. Classification (NCBI taxonomy): domain Eukaryota; kingdom Metazoa; phylum Chordata; class Actinopteri; order Carangiformes; family Carangidae; genus Trachurus; species Trachurus japonicus. The sequence continues at coordinate 16,621,524 of NC_140910.1, forward strand.
CTCGCAGCCCGGCCGCCACAGGGGGAACGTGCTGCTGGAGCAGGAGAAGCAGCGTAATCTGGCCCTGCAGAGGGAAGAGCTGGCCAGCTTCCACAAGCTGCAGTCTCAGCACCGGCAGGAGCAGCAGCGCTGGGAGAAGGAGAGGGAGAGGCACCGCCACCAAGTCGAGGCCACCGAGGCCAGGCTCCGACAACGGGAGGAGGAGTGCAAGCGGCTAGAGGTGAAATGCACTTGCTGCATTGTCCTTGACCTGAAATTCTGGCTCCTTCGCTGTGTGCCTGACATGCTCATGTGATTTAAATATTCTGCAGAAACTTTTTCAACTTGGTTTGTTGTTGTTTTGGTGCAGGACCATCTGGCAAAAGAAAGGGAGGATCTAGACAGGCAGAGGGAGACGTACCAGCAGGATCTGGAGAGACTGAGGGAGTCCACCAGAGCTGTGGAGAAAGAAAAAGAAAGGCTGGAACACCAGAAGAAGATCAAGAGGAAGACCATTGAGGTGGGGAACCACTGCTGGAGGCACATAACTCTTAAACTAAATACTGTATCACCATACATACAGTATTATATCGTCACAATATTTTACATTTAGAAAGAACTGACATCCTACAGAAATAGACGCTTACAGCAGACTGCATGTTAGCTTTTCTTTAGGACTTCATCGGGCATCTACATACACAGATGTGCTCACACGTTTGTCAACATGAACAGTCACCACATTAGCAGATGGCAACGTTTATGTCTTGCAAACCCTCATAGCCGTGACAGTTTAAATGTAATTTCTGGTTTCCACATCAAACAAATGATTCATTTATTCAGTTTATGACACAAAATGATTTATTTCAGAAACAACTTGAAGGTGTTTTTTCACATTTGTAACTCTGATTATAAAAATGCTTTTGAATAATATGGAAACTCTGAATTGAAGGTCATAGGATCGTCTTACTGCCCCTTTTTAGGTTTGGTGTGAAAAGAGGGAAATGAGGGAAGAGCATGAGGTGCTTTAGAGGAAGGGGTAATTAAACACCAGGAGCAGCGGTGTGGGTGGTGATTACTCACAGGATAGAGAATTGCAAGGGGGTTTCCTGTCTCTATTGCTTGCTATTTGGTGCTTTTGTGATCTTGTTTCTTTCTTCCAAACCGTTACAAATTTGCAATGTTGCTATCCCGAAACATTTGTTGCTAGATTGTTTGGTGATTTCGACAGACGATGTCACAGATATAACATTTGGGTTTCAGCAGAGCAGCTTGGCAATGGTTTTTGAAGTTAACATGTCGTCTTAATGCGCGGCATTTCAGTCACTATTTAAGACTTGTTCCAATGGAACAACATGTGAACCAGCACAACTCCATTGGAAATTTGGCTGCATTAAAATACTGCACATGTGAGCGTAACATGAATGCGCTGCTTAAGGAACATGCGGTTCCTGAGTTCAGCCTCTTACCGGTGGAAAAGAAGTGCTGGTCTCCCACAACCTGTGTCACAGATGGGTGTAATCACAAACAGACATAATAATGATTACATTTCTAACCACTCAACCCACTCATCCTCCTACATGGAGAGTGGTCTTTCCCTTCACCTTTTCTCTACCACTTTTTCTCTTCTCTCCTTCCTGTTTTTCCACACTTGTGTCCCTCGTTCTCTCCTTGCAGCACAATGCGGGCCATTGTTTGTCAGTTTCATGGGAGAGGAACTTTGAGAGATCCACTGACTGTAATTCCACGCCTGGTGCTAACAGATCTGTCGTGGAGCTTCAGCAGACTTACTTAATGTCAGCCTTGAGTGTTTTCAAAGGCCTATATGACTGTTTATCTTGACACACATATATATATATATATTCACCAACCTCCTACACTCTCACATGTGAATTTTGACATCCTTATGAGGATTACCCACTGGGTCGGCCATTTATTACGTACACAGGACTAAAACTAATGCAGTCTAACACAGCAGTCTTGCAACAAAGAGTGTGGCTTCGTCTGTGGCACCAGTTTTCCACAAATCTAATCTAATTTAAAAACCACCCTGCAGAATTGAGACATTGGTAAAATCACCAAACCCATAAACCTTACACACAGTGTAATAGTGAAGTCAAGTCATCAGGTTACTTGTTTATCATCCTTTATTTTTTATTTTTTGCCACATGCACTGATTCTCTCTCCCTAAGGTCTGCAGCTATTCCTGTGGTGTGTGGAACATTCATGAGTGTTCGATGTCTTAGTCATTTTAAAATATGCTTTAAATTGAAATGGTGGGTAAATATTGAAAGCAGTAAGTAGTGGGATACGATCATGAGCATTACTTTGGGCTGTTGCAGCTGAGTCACACACATACTTGAGTAACTCACACCTAATGATGGCATTGTTCACTCTGACTAACGCGTCCTATAAGAAAGTAAACATTACCAGGCAGCACGTTGACTCAGTGGCACTGGTCTGATCACAAGTGGTCATCTTTAAGTACAGGAAAGCAAAGCACTGAAGACTCATTAGGGATGGATCATTCAGAGGTGGTCTGGGCTGAATGTGGCCACATTCCCGTACTGTAAAGATGTGTTGTTCTGATTGAGGCGGTCTCCAGTGATGTCTTCAGCCCGTCTCTGCTGTCTGACATTCCTACCCGGTTGACGCCTGACATGCATCTCTGATTGGCCAGTACCTCTTCATCCTGCATACCAAAGCCGAGTAGTTGACGGATGACACAACACTGTCCATTCAAGTCCTGACGTGTCCCAAAAAAGCTACAGTACCATCTTTTTTTTGTTGCAACTGCATTTCCCCCTTTTTTTCACTCTTATCTGTTTACTGTGACTTTACTCACAAAATTCTCAGACGTCTGGCTGCCTATCTTAAAATCCATTTTTTGTGTCATCCCAGAGATTTCACGGTAAGAAGACCTTTGAAAGAAATGCCTCAGTCCTCAGTCAACTGGAGTCTTAACCCAAGACGTACACAAACACAACCAGCTGACATGAGTTATTGCTCTCATCATCTTGTTACTGGCTGCAGAAGGCAGGCCTTTGACTGTGAGTTGTAGCTCGAATAATTCACAGTGACTCCTGGAAAACCGCAGCCTTTGGTCTTGTCAAGTGGAGGACCCCTGGCTGAATTGACCTAATCTGCTGTGATGAGCAATGCAGAGACTCCTGTAATTACAGCCGCGGTGAGGAGGATTGCTGTGCCGTGTTTGTTTGTTACACAGACTGAAAGATAGATCCCAAAAGCAGGTCATGTCTCGACTCTTTCAACACTCAGCACCCCATTAAGTCATGCCCATAATATTTGTTTAAGACCAGTTAAGTAGCGTGTTTGTGTGTTTTGTACACATGCAGATGTATGGGGGTGCAGTTCTATACTGTTGGCTCGGCTGTGGGACTTTTCTTGGCCGTGGTTTTGGGAGATTTGGACGCGGTTTGTTTCCTACGCTGCGTCAAAACGCATCAAACAATCTTTTCATGAGCTGTGACCTCAGGATCTGTTCCAGGCTCTTAGCCAGCCTGATATCAGCAGACATTTATCACCACCACCCCCCAACATTAAGACTCATCAGCAAGCCCATAGAGCTATGATTAGACCTCATAAAAAAGACATGCCTCCATGTGTGTTTGCGTTTCTTAACATGTGAGAGTTTAAGCAAGAACGGCTCCAGTTGCGACACGTCCTGGCTTCAGAGGAACTTCCCTTTCATGTGTCACCTCATATGATCTCACTTGGCCTCTTGATAAGGAGGCCAGGTAAGATCATGACATCACCTAGGACATGTCCTTGGGCCTTATTTCATAAGAGTCCTATGAAAAGGGAAGTCACAAAGCATGTGCATAGTTAAGGCTTGAGCTGGACTCATGACATGCAGTACAATTTTAAGGAAAAATAAAAAACAAACATAAACTAACCTTATTTGATGTGAAATGAAATAGAAGGTAGAAACTGTGACCTACACGAAAATCAAATCTCCAGCCTTCAACACGAGCCCGCTGGGGAAGCTTTTTTGAGAGAAAACTGTAAAACAGACTAACTGGTGTAACTACAAGAACATGACAGAGAACATTGGTAAAACATAGGTAGGGTGAAATGTCAAAGGGCCGGTCGTAAACAACGAGCTGTATTGGTGTCTTCTACACGCTGAGTTACCTCTTCCCTTCTTCGGCCTCAGTTTCCAGGCTGATTTACGGTGCTGCCGGTTGAGTGTGTTCCTGTGGTCTGATGAAAAGACCCCGATGAACTGCTCTTTACCCGTCAACACCTTCACCATATGCACACAACTTGGATGCTTGTGTCTCGCCTCTATAATCAGCCGCTGTAACTCCTAAAAGCATGACAGTTACAGTTGCTTTGCAGAGCTTGAGGGTAGATATTTTCTGTCCACCATCTGTCACTGTAGCTATTTCCCACCTGTTAGATGAAGGCTGTGTCCAGTACTGTTCTGTCTTCAACCAAAATATTGTCAAATTACTCAGAGTTGAAATCAATCATTTGCTAAGTGAGGGAAAGAAAGTACTGAGACTGATGTTGCACTTCTCGTTTTTTGGGTCCGATGTAGTTATTTTCGTCATACTCAAATCTGCAGATTTTCTTCATTAATCATGACATCACTTGATTAAAAAAAAATTCCAGACTCTGTTGTGACATGTCCTGCTTTGTCCATCCAAAATCAAATACAGTCGAACGGAAAGCAGCAAATCCTCACATTAAAGCAGCTGAGAGTTTCCACTATGGAGTTTTTTTGCTTGGAAACAAACTTAATGACTAATCAAACAGATGATGCGGGAGTATCCAGGCAGTTTTTTCGGGATGAAAGGATCTGTGCTGTGTAATTAGCTACTCCAAGCCTGTCATTAACAGAAGGCTCTGGAAGGCAGCCAGTGCTAATTGTTTATGTGCTGTCAGTCAAGTCTCTTTGTGCTCTGTAGCTCCCGCACAGTTTACTTCCCTGAAAACCTGATGTTTATGCCAGTTAAAGCTGATCACCTTGTTCTGGGGACAAAGGAACATCTGTGTTCCAGGATGAGCGAGTGCCGAAAGAGGGAAGAGTGAGTGAAGGTGGGAAGGAGGTATGAAGACTTTCCCAACCGCAGGGCCCCCTCTCTGCCTCAGGTCACGCCGTCATGCTCTGCTGTTAGAGCTGGGGGGGAAGCTACAGTCTCCACAAACATACACACACTGTCACAGTCAGATGGGTCTGCCCTTCATGCCTTGTAAAACACAGTCATCGTGCATCCCCCATCCCCACAGGAAGTATTCTGCGGCATCATCAATCTTGTAGCATGTAGGCTGCATACAGAGCAGAGCAGTTAAAGACTCTTCAGACTTGAAGTTAAAGATGCTTCAGTCAAATCTTTCGGTGGTCCAACTTGTTTGGTGACCGTAGCAATATTTGGTTGAATATCAGATGAAAGGCAGCTTGTGTCAGTAGACTTGTATTATGGTGCTCAATTTCCAGAGTCATTATTTTTGCCAATTAATGTGACTCACATGTTGTTTACTAGCCAAACCATTTATTTGATCAAATAGAACAAATTGCATTATTAGTCATCCTCATCCTCATGATGCACAGTTTAATGGAGATGTTGTTTTGTTGTCCCGTGTTTCCTGTTTTGATTCCATTTCAGAGCAAAAAACACCTTTCTATTTTTTCAATCAAACTGAGCTGCAGTTCACCTGTATAGTACACACAGAGACAACTTTATTACAAAAGTAATATTACATTTTAATGCTTAACAGACACACACAAACACATCTATGTCAGTACCTGTATACTATATCTAGAAACTGTTATATCTGAACAAACTAACTCTGAGGGCAAAGAATGAGCCCCATATATTTGAGTTTATCTTCAGATTACTGGTTCTCATAAAGCTTGATCATCTCGAGCATTGAATATTAACATGTGGCTGTGTAAAGATGCAAAGTAGATTCTGAACCTCCGAAGTGTTTGATTGTGTTCTGTGTTTTGACAAATGGCCTTGTGCAACACATTGTGCAACAGAGTTATTAACTTTGGGTTTTGTTAGTTTAGGAAGTTTAACAATGGCCCGGCGAAAAGATTCTTTTTATAGTTCATGTAATGCAACACGTGGGATTACCAACCCATACAAACACTACACCACTCCATTGTTGAGGAAATCCTCCAGGTCCATCTCACTAAATGCAGGTTGGTCGATGATGTTGACTCAATCTCTAGATCTTCTTTCCTTCAGTTTAGCAATCAAGTGGACAATGCAGTCAGTGTCTTTCATCCACTGATGTCATGAGAGCCATTTTCTTGTTCCCCCTGCTTCTCTAACAGCTCTGCCTGTTTTGTTAGGCATGCCTTTATGTGCACAGGGACTATTAAGGGTTTTATGTTTCTCATTTTGTGTGTGTGTGCATATTGTCCTTGAGCCTCTGGGAATACATCAAAAGCCTGTTACCAAACTTACCAAAGTGTGTGCTCAGCAGAAAGACTCGCATGTGTTTCTGATTCCCTCTTTAGCCCATAAATACCATGCTCCTCAGCAGATTGTCTTTCTGTAATGACACATGGCATCACACAGAATATGTATGTGTGTGTGTGTCTTCTCTACTTTAAAAAAGCTGTTTTTAAGTTTCTTTTTTTTTCCTTCAAAAGAAATACACTCATGCATACATAACCCACAATGCAGCCTGCTTACACACACACACATACAAACATGCAAACATGACCTTCCACAACCCAGATTCCAAACTGAATCTGGCCACAAATACATGGATAATTACAGTGTAGCTGGGGAGCTGTCCCCTGTGAACTTGGATACAGAATTTGAAGTTTTATATGATGACGTTTGCAACACTTAAAGAAGACTTCACTCATTTCTCGGTAAATAACGGAGCCTTCTTCCTCCTCCAGGTGGCTCCTCTGTCCGGCAGCCTGAACGGGGAGCTCCTCCTGGCCTCCGGCCTCACCAGCTCCGCCAGCGCCTCCGACCTCCCCGCGCCTCAGAAGCCGCTGGTGCGCGGCAGCTTGTCCGTGGCACCGGCCGACTACCCGGATCGGCCCGAAGTGATGTTGCGGCGCGAGGCGAGCTCTTCCGCTCTTCCACCGCTGAAGACGGAAGTCCCCCTCCATCTCTTCAGCACCACCAACCAGCAGCACAAACTATTCGGGGTGCAGCAGCAGATCCCCACCAAGCTGGCCGCCTTCAGCAGTGGCAAAGGGAAAGGAGGCAAGAGTGGTAAAGCCTCGCATCGGACTGACAGCACAGGTAAGGAGTTAACACTTCACATCACTTTCACATGATGTATACATGTAGCAGGCAGGATGTAGGAGAAGAACTGAGCAGACACAGGTTGAACCCACATAACACATTTAAATGTTATTTTTTTTCTCCCAGCCTGCAGCTCCCTGGGTAGACATTAAGTTTTAAAATGTATTTTACTGAAAGCAAGAGCTCTCAGTTAAACATACACCAACCAATACTTACATGGAAAGTCTAACACAATATGCCACTGAAAAATGAATATATCTTTAATGAATATTGCACTGGGGTGAAGTCCTCCCTCACTGTTGCAGTATTCTGGGGTTTTCTTCATCTCAGCCATCTGTGCCTGACATGAGCTTGACCTGATCAGCATCATTTAAGTGGCCCATTAGGTCACATTAACCATCTAAATTGAGGCCAGGCCCGGCTGCTCCAGTTTACTAATGCAATCTAATTTCACAATTAAATCACCCTCTGTCACTGTTTGTCTCTTGTTTTGTTTTCTCCCTTTTCCTCCCATTACTGGTCTCCTCCTCCTCCTCATCATCATCTTCTCCTTCCTCCCCCTCCTCCTCCTCCTCCTCTCAGCCTCAGTGGATATGAAGCAGATGCTGAAGTTGTCCGGCCGAGACGAAAACGCCCTGAAGGCAAAGCGCTCGATCAGCCCCCACCAGCAGCTCTCGCAGACAGCCTTGCACCATCACACAGGTACCACACTGACACACACCCTTCTCTCTCCTTCACTCTGTCAGGACAAACCCAAACACAATCTCCTCCCGTCTGTCTTTGCCTACTGCATTATTAAACCTCTGTTCTCACACAGACACACACATTCACCGCCTTGGCAAACCAGACCCCACCCGATCGTGTTCCTCTGTGTAAAGCAGCCTTCATGCCCAGCCTCACCCTGTGTAAACACCTATCAATTTCACATGCTTCACTGTGATTAATGACGGGCTGTACTGCTGACACACACCTTTTAACACTTTAATCCGGGGCCATTGCAATTATCACTGACAAAAGACACTGGCAGGATTTCATGTGATAGATTTCAGTTAGAATGAGTAAGCCCATCTGTATTAAACAAGTACAATTCCTCAGCTGTTTTTGATGTAATCCCTTGCTCTTTAACGGCCTTTACTTTATGTGTCTGACAGATCAACTCAGTCCCACAGACAGTGCTGGGCAGGACACCCAAACCACCTCCTCTCTCAGCACCTCCCTCCCTGCAAATATTCAGAAGCCCCCCATGCCTCCTCTTCAGTCCCATCCTCAGCCTCCCACCATACCTCCCCCCATGCCTCCCCACTCGCAGAGCGGCGGATTTCTCCAGTTCCAGTCCCACGTGCAGCTACAGGGCATTAGCCCCAACACGCAGGCCCACGTCCCGGTAAATCACGGGCTCAGCCACAGTCACGCCATGCCGCCGCCGTACAAGAACCCAACGGATGACCCCAACAAGGAGGACGTCATCTTTTTTTAAATATCAAGCACTGTTCACAAAAACGATCCCAATCAAACACAAGGTCCAAGGTCCACAAGGAGCCGCTCACACGTGTGATGATCAGTGTGGGCAGATGTGTTGCTGTTGACTGATGAGGTCAGGAAGTTTTAACATTGCAATGTTATATTGCAGAGAGCTATGGCCCGTGTAGAAAAAGAAATCACAGCATTTTATTCAAAAAAAGAGGACTTTATTTTTGTTGTTTCTTCTTTTTTTTATTTAATGTTTTTTTCCTAAACAAGTATAAAAAACAAAGGCGTCTTGAACCGGTTTAAATGAAGTTGTAACAACCCAAAGACACAAGCTGCAAGATGAAGGTCACTTGACTGACTGGAACAATGTGAAAGACAAACAAACAGTCGGGTGCATTTCAAGAGACTCTGGTCAGGCTGGTTAGTGAAGCACGTACGAAGTGAAAGGTGCAGCAACGGAGCCCCGGCCTTAACACCCTCTGCTTCTACTGGACCTGGAGCCACAAGTACAGGAACTCAGAAGAACTCTTAATACACAGACGCTCTCTTCTTGATGTTTCATTTGCACAGTGTAAATACTCCATTCCAGACTCATGAATGAACTTTTGTACAGTTTTGACTCATTTCATTTAGTTCTTCTCGTTCTGCCTAATCGTGCTTTATTGCAGACAGTTGACACTTTGGATTACACCTGAAGTGTTGCCAGTGGTTGTGAAACCTGACTTGGATTTGGTCAGCAGACAGGGTTTTTTTTTTTCTCTCCACACTTTTATTCAATATTGCTTCATTCCAATTAAGGGAGAATTTGGCTTTTGTCAAGTTGTATTATTCTTCCAGTCCAAACGGAGTGCGACAAACTCAGGGAGGCCTTTCTAATGTCTCTAAAGTAATTTTACTCAAGGTTTGTTCCTGCATTTCATAGAAGTAGCTCTCCTAAAAAAATTTGAGGGTTAACCATTAAGTATCTGTATTTATCCCAGGATGGACCATATTTCTAAAGAGCATTTTCACAAGTGTTGGTTTTTAGTTCCGCAACTACAGCTGAGTCAGCTGTTAAATTCGAGCTCATTTTTTTTAATACATAAATTTTCAACATGTTTATGTAAATTTGAGAGTTAACTTTATTTAAATTAGCCCTCAACCTTTAAAGTTTAAAAGACTTACAGCTGTGCTTTTATTGATCCTATTACAAGCACAGGAAATTATCTTAACATGAACGACGTAGACTTCCAAAAGGCCTCAATGTGTTTGTCACACCCTAAGCGGCATTTTCCCAAATGTATCCCTTTAAAAAACATTTGTCTGTTGGTGTTTTAGTGGAGCTATAGTGAAAGGTACAATTCATGACATTTCACGCTGCATGTTCTTTTTAATGGTACGATTGACTTTTCTGCTTCATATTTTTGGACAGATGCCGACAAAAGAGAAAATGTGAGTCTTAAAGAAAATATAACTAATAGTCATATCAACAAAGATGATAGGGTTAGGTACACTGAAAATATTCAAATCTATCATCATCAATAGATAATAGAAACATCATGATTTTGCATTAGTTGCTCCAGTAGAATAAAGGCCTCTTTGTTGCTCCCAAAGGTAAACGGACCATAGAAAGATTATACGGATAAGTCAGACAATGAAAACAAGGTCTTAAGTGCATAATGGAGCACAGTGTTAGGGCAGTTTTATCTCAGTCTAGTTAATGTAAAGTGGTTTCTGTATACATGTACAGGCTTATGTGATAAGCCTAAAAGGAGGAGAGTGCAGAAAACTGAAGCATTTTTAAAGTATATGAGTTCCCTTGTTAATTTCACTTTGGTCCTAATGTTTCACCCAAGAGAGGAAGAAGAAGAAAGAAAAATATTTTTTTTGTTGGACTTCCCATTCTTTCCAGTCTTGTGTCTCTGGAGTTCAGTTTGCTGACTCAACAGTTTTGTAAAATTGCAAAGCCGCTGTGTCTTTGAGTTAAATATGAAGATGTCTGTTTTAAATTGAGGCCTGCAGGTCTCAGTGACAGTGTGTTTTATTGTTTCCTGATGACATTTCATTAGCTGGATCTTAAATCTCCTTGCCTGACAGAAAAGCGGTACTGTGACGAGGGCAGCAAAACAAAAAGAAGAAAAAAAAAAAGATTTCAGTCTGAGATTTTAGTCTTTATCTCTCTCTACAGAAGAAATACAGGGGTGTCTTTCCCTTTCCTTCTCCCTGTGTGTACATGAGATTCCTTGAAATCCAGAGGCAGTTGACACATCGGTGTGTTCTGGGTCTCTGGAGGAGGAGCTTTTTGTCTTGGTCCAGAAAAACTCATCTCTGAAGGTGTGACCACTACCTTGAGTTTGAGCAAGTTTCTTAAGTGTTGATGTATATTATGTATATGTTGTACATACTGTACCTGATCTCTGCACTGGCTGCCCTCCTCCTCCATATACTTGTATTGGAAACGGATATTTGGCATTAATCAAGATGCATAAGTCAGCCAAAAGACTAAACACAGTTATGTGTATGTACGGTACAGCACAGTACGGGGCACCTTGCTTGGATAAACTCATGGCAGTTTATGAAATCACAATCAGTCATTGCTGTTGTATAAATCAACTAAAGTTGAAGGTTAGTATTTAATCTTCTGATCTGCATGAATGTTGCAGCTTTGAAGTCGAGGTGCACTGTCTGTTCATCTTTGTCCTCCGACTCCTGAGTGATGTGTCATCAAGATTTTGTAGCAGTCGTAAAAAAGAAAAAGAAAACTAAACCATCTGCTCGTTTCAGTCGGTTAAACCAAAGAGACATTCGGCTGACTGGGCTCCTTTCTGTGTATGAAGGATAAATGACACTGCGCCGGTTGTGTGGTCGTCCACAAAGTGTTATTACTTGTAAAAACATCCTCCAGGGAGTGTCCATAACAAGTGTGTTTACAAGCACACTGTAGTCCAGCTCATATCCTGCTCCCGGTCTAATTTTTGAATTTCCTGTTTGTTTTACAGCCTCGTATCCAGATCACAAAAGTCTCAAAGTACACAAACGATAAACTATGGAATCAACAATAAATCAAATAGGTACACCAGTGTACAGACACGCCCTAACGTTAGTGTCTGATTTTCTTCCATGATCAATATGTGAGCTCGTAAAACTCATTCTCATTGAGTTAATGTTGTATTTATGTACCAGCAGTTTATTCATGGGATCTTAATGTGCATGTGAACACACCATACGGAGGTTTTCAGACTTTCCAGATTTTGACAAAACAGTTCCCAAATAACAGTCCACTTACTCACTTTTTCGTCCCAGGGCCTTTCAACAATCTCACATTGGCTTCAGCCACTATCGATGCCAGGACAACTGAGCAAAATTCCATCCACAGATGAAGACAATATGATACAGTTGAAAGCCCTAGAAAAAGCAAGTAAGACAACTGTGAGTCGGGATTGTGTCGTAAAAAAAACTCTTTCCAGGATCAATAACTATTTTATTTCAGTGTTTGTCAATTTCATTTTTGACTGTATTTACAAGTGATTCCAAGTGAGAGATGTTAAACAACAGGAAATCTGGTGTAAGAGCACTTTAGTTCTGCTCCAGGACTTTTACTCTGTGGATTGTAACGGACCTCGACAGGAGACGTGGACGCTGCCTGTCGGCTCCACTATTTGGATCAACTCGAGTCTTAAATGTTGTTTTGCTGTACTGAACTACTTAACCTTTTTTTTTTCTCTGTTTTAAAACTTGGAAGCCAGTCAGTCACATCACTGTGTGTGTATCTGCGTATGTGTGTGTGTGTGTGTGTGTGTGAGCTCACCATCAAAAACACAATGGAAACATTTCTAACCAAGTTGTTTCCAATTGTGTGTGTTTTTTTTTTTTTTTACAGACACACACACACACCCATACACACATATTGGACCTGATATGTGTAAATAATCATGAACATATTTTCTTTCCTCTGCCAATTTTACACTAGTCACTTTGGATAGTAGCATACTTGAAGGGGAAAATGAATATTTATAATGCTTATTGTTATTGTCTGTGAACTTTTATTTACCAAGAGCTGTCTAATGACATTTGTAGCACACGGCAAAACTGATTTTTGTACTGTTTTATTTTATTCACTGCAAGACGTTAGAATGACCTGTGGACACAAACTTGCTGCCTTAGAGAGAGTTTAGTAATAAAAAAAAATCTTGAAATGATTTTTCCCTTTGTTTTTATTGTCTTTTGAGTTTTGAAATCGCAAGTCTACAAAAGCTCATTGTTTGGATTTGCTGTGTATTTGGATCAGTGGTGTTTAGCGCAGCAGAGGTCTAGCATGCAATGGATCATTCCTGTTCGTGTGAATTTGTATTTACAAGGATTTGTTCTTGTTTTTTTTCCCACCTCAGCAATTACCACATGAACATGTAACAACATATAATTCAGCCTCATTATTTAAATTTCTACTCGCTGCTAGTCAAAATAATCCTGACCACCCAATTAGTTAGCACCACTGTTCCTCAGTGTGCAGGAGGTGTTATTGACTGTGTGTTTAGACGACCTAATAACAGTCTATTCCCAGACAAGGCTCTATTTTCAGGTGCTGTGGTTGTGGCTGTTTCATCCCTCTGTAGACCTTTGCTAACAGTGGCACTGCTATAGTTCCTGCGTTATTGTCATTCTGGCTGGGAAGACGCTACAGTAGTGGCCAGTTTTTATTGTCTGCTGTCATTAGTGGCTTTTCTCTGTCTCCTCTCAACAATTATTTTTCCAGGCTGCTTCCCCTGTGGAGGGAAGCTGCGTTTGTCTCCACCGTTGTTTTTGTCTCGCTCCTTCCACTGCTCTGCCCATTGCATGTCTCCCTGTCTCTTCCCCTCTCATCTAATGTCTCCAGTCCATCTCAACCCCGACCGCCTCGCAGCTCGGAGGCGTTTTTATGTGATGCAGTTTGCAGGAAGTCAGGAGTTGGCTGTTGTTATTCTGTGACAGTGGCTCTTCTCACCACAGACTTAAACAAATAGATTCTCCCCAGAGACGGACGTGCAGACGAACCTCCCTGCAGGCCCGTAAAACGCAGAGGAATCTTAGTTTGATAGACTCCCCATCTCAGCGGTAGTGGGTTTCTATTTGTTTTTGTTCTTCCACTCAGATCTAACAGCTTCCTTCTGCTCTGGCACCATGCAGGTTGGAATGAACCATTTGGGCTTTAAGAAGAGTGTAGTGTGTGGCCACTGACACCAGAATTCAAATTCAGGGATCCCAACCTCAAGATGAATAAGGCAAGGTCTCCTTGTGACGCTTGCATGTGTCTCATTCATTTAGATTCAACTGAACAATGTTTTTTCTCTCTCTTGTTTGAATAGTTTTAAGAAGGCGGAAGAGATAAAGTTACCCAGTAATCCACAAGAGACAGGAGTCTACAGCCGTGCTGGAGTGTCTACAAGACTGCTCGAAGGAGAAGTCTGGTAAAAATTCTTTATTATCTTGAAAGTATTAAAACCACTAAAGAATTGACTAGTATTCCCATAGACTACGGTTGTTCAAAAACTATTAAAAGCACATCAATGAACCACAGTGATGCACCAGGCACCATTGTTTCTTTTTTATGATGAATGAGAGCACTGAATTATTTTGTCTTCAGTCAATCCCACATTCTCCTTCCTGTGGCCACTCGCTAGAGCGCACACGAGTGTAAAGCTGAATACAGTTCCCAAAAGTACACTTTATATTTCTCTCTGAGTAACATTTACTTAGAGCTACAGTGTCTTAACTGTTAAGATTTATGTCTACAGTAGGGGAAAAAATGGGCTTGGGGTTATGTGCCACAGACATAACTGGGGAACTCGTAAAAAGATGGGCTCACACATTGTTGGTTTTGGTCTTTTCACTGGATTTGGTGACAGCACTGAACACTGAAAGGCCTTGAGCTAAATCATAGTATCAGCATGCTATTGTCCAAATGTCATATAAATCCATTCAGTAGTTATTGAGACATTTCCCTCCAAGCTACAAAATGGTGGCATTAGAGGAACTTGGGGGATCACCAAAGTCAGTAAGATACAGTGTCTGGAAACCATGACTGTCTGCTCAAGATTTCATGGCTATTCATCAAATAGTTGCTAGGGTGTTTCAGTCTGGACCAACAAACTGACAATGATCCACACAGCTAGCATGACTTAAAAAAAGCAAATGTGTGAAATCTTGTGATCTCACTTTGTCCCTGGTTTGGAGCCACTGCTCGTAACCTGGATCAGCAACGTTTCTCAACCATGTACAACCAGTACATCCTCCTTAACCTCAAGTTTGCTGTTTTTGCAAGTGATGTTCTAAAGGAATGTGCTTGTTGGCTGCTTATCTGAGTCTTGATTCATTGCTCCTGGCTGACACAAAGATCCTCTTGTTGAAAAGACACAAAGCAGACTCTATCTGCCCTCTTTGCTAACACCCAAGGTGATTACAGAGAGATAACTGGCAGTAAAACATGTCTCTCAGCCAAGGCTGCTTCAAAACTCAGCTTACAGTACATATCCTTCTTGGCACGCTGTGGTTATATTCCAGAAAAAAAAAAGACCTAGATAAGGCATTTTGATTTTGTTTCCCAGGCTGTAGCTGTTATCGCTGTCAGATAAAGAGCAGTGAAGGTTGGTGGGCTTGGAGAAACTTGTTTACATCAGTGTATGTCTCCTTGGACACTAGATATTTATCATGGGTCGTAAAGCCTGATACGTAAACTTTGAGCGATTTCATGCTGTCTAGCTAATAGTTTTGCTTCAGATGAATGAGAATCATTGTCCCCCCCCTTCCTCTCCCCACCTGCCTAACTGCTCTTTCGTCTTGCATCAACAAAGGTAGTCCCTGTGAGGGGGGAAATAGTCAAAAGGCCTCCACAGAGAAAGGTTATGTCAGGTAGGAATCAGATCAGGTGGAGGGCTTTTGTTCTCTCACAAGAGACACCTCAGGTGGATTGAAAGGGGGAGATGGATTATAAAGGAAGTGTGCTCTGTGCTGACTCGGCCTTTGTGCTCGCAGCATTTGCATTTTGCAGTCAGCTGTAGCCTGGCGACCGACTGGTCAGTCCAGTTTTTATTCCCATGTGTTTGGTTGTTATACTGCACCAGGAAGTGCTGAAAGATGCCATTGTGTCAGGCCAACCTGTGCCTGATCAGATTCTCACTGAGTTTTGGTTCTCAGTGATAAAACAATATTTAATCTTAGACTAAAGGAATAGTTTGAAAATATATTTACAGTAGATGATCAATAACAAGATCAATATGTGTATCTGATCATTCACTCTGAAGCTACAGTCAGCAGTTGGTTAACTTATCTTAACATAATGACTGAAAACGAGGGGGCACAGATCTGAAGGACTAAGCCACCAAAACTCACAAATTCTCCCCTTTTTATGTCCCCAGCTGCCAGCAGACATCAATATAATGTCATCAGAAAGATGGTGGACTCTCGAGAGACATAACATTTTGGTTAGAAGCTAAAATCAGGTCAGGGTTAAGGTTAGGGACTAACGTTGGCTTATCAACATTAGTTGTGTCCTAATTCAGGGTTTTTTGAAGACCCAACTGAACTGGCTGTCCCATTTCGAAGCCTCCTCCAGATGTGGCTGTGAAATGTGTCCTTTCTAAATAAGAGTATTGGCTTTTAGCACAGTGCAATGGCTAGAACTAACCCCCCCCCCCAAACAAAAAACTACTCTTTAAACAAAGACACAAAGTTATTGAGATGGATGATTTTATATGTCAAGATGCCACAAGAGTTTTGGAAGATATGGGTTTTTGGTTACTTAAAATCAACATCAATATTCTGTGTTAAATTAATGTTTGAGTTAGATATTATAATATTGAATTTTGCTGCCTAATGTCACAACTCATATTCAATGTGTAATCAGTGTCTAATGGCATTGTTGGCTAGCTGTGCACTGCAGGGTTTATTCATGAGACAAGACATGGATTTCAGTCTTCTCATCTACTTTATTGAAAGACAATACACCACTGTGCCTCCCAAAATTACAAATATTGAACTCATAGAAACTATTAATTAAATAAAGCCAATAATTGCACTACTATACAATAATCACCAATATTGGACAAGTTCAAGTACCACCCACAGCTTCAATCATAATGATAAACTTTATTTATACCATTTTGCAAAATTAACTCACACACACAAACAAAGGAAACAAAGTTCCTTTATACAATAAAACTCTTTAAGCATTTACCATCTCTGCTTCAGGATGCAGTATTGTTCAGGGCCGATGCAGTGTGGGAGGTCTCTGTGGCATTTTCAAAGAAGTCGAAAGAACACACACAAACGCACACTCTCACACATTTCTGGTACCTAAAGTCAAACGCGAGTGTTGCCAAGACAAATAGCCTGCTGGCAGCGAGCATGGAAAACCGTCCTCCATACCCGACGTGAAGAAGTGGGCAATTTAATTTGCTAAGTTTCTCCCTGGAAAGACCCAATAGGAGCTTTGTGTAAAAGTTTCTTTGCCATCAACAAAGATGTTTCTGAAAGTGAATGCCAAACATGTATGGGGGGAATATATGTGCTGCTTTCAAGAAAATGGGAATACAAAGTGGAAAATATGTGTAGATGTATAGTAAAAGCGAGACAAAACGCCTGCAGGGAGCCTTTAAATCGAGATAGTGACATGAATCTAAGGCGAGTAAAAGGGAGCTTTAGGCCCTCACTATCAGGTAGATGCACTTTTGTTGATGGTATACTTAAACCTCTCTGTATTAACTTGAGGAGCTTTCTGTGAGGATTTGATGTCCCTTTCGAAGAACACCGCCTGAGGTGGTGCACTTCACTCCAGTGCAACCCTTTCAACATCATCAAAAGCGAAGCAAAGATGCTTTTTTCTGTCTAAATAAGATGTTGTTGTGTTCTATATCTGTGCGCTTTGATTATTTTCCATGAGTGCTTCTTCAGTTTCAAAACCACCACGACATTCTTTTGTCCTTGATCGTCTTTTTTTTTTTCTTAACGTAACATTAGCGGATGAAGCAGGAATGGGGGAGTGTAGACGAGCTGCTAAACCAGAAAGATCCAAACTCAGCTCTAAATGGACGAACTGGGGTGAGTGAGGACGACCGCGTACAGCTTCCTCAGCACTTCCTCCTTTCATCTTGGAAGAGTTGAGCGTAGCAGAGCTCATCACAAGTGTAGAGGCTGCTCTACAGGGGAGATCTAAACACAGCCTCTCTGATTTAGGAGCTGGAACGGAGCAGTCGCCAGCCTCCCACCAGAGCTGGCAGGCAAGGTTGGATGGCTGTCTGGCCGCTGTTGATCGGGGGAGGAGAAGGGAGGGAGGGAGGCAGGGAGGGGGAGGAATGGGGGGGAATGGAGACAGGAAGACGCTGCCAAAAGACCAAAAGGCCACTAACTGCTGCAACACCAGAATGGAGACTCGGTTTGGTGGGTTTGTGTGCCAGCGTGCGGAAAAAAAGAAAAATTGAATTAGAAAAAACACTCAGAAGAAATCAAGGGCACAACAGACGTGTCAGCATCGTTCACTATAATCAAAAAATAGAAACTAATGCAAATCTAAAAATAAAAACAAGGCCGAAACGCTTCATTATCTTTGCTATGTATTAGTCTACCACAAAGACATGTGTTAATTTGTGCATATAACCCTGTCTCCTCCAAATTACGTTGATTTACTACTTGTACATGTATTTTTTGACAAGGTCACCCAACAGTGTGTTATTTTTATCCTCTAGTGAGCAAAGTGTTGTGTTCATGTACCACACACAGGCTGGAGGGCGGTGGTCAGGGTATGTGGCTGGTGGTTAAGGTTTAGGCAACAAAGGCACTTCAGACTGTGGTTTGAATGAACTCAGGGGTGGCTTTTTCAATATTTAATCAAGACCACCATCTTTACCCAACCTTAACCAAGCGCCCTGAGACCCTGAACATGACCGTGAAAAGCTTAATAATGCTTTAAATGAGATAAATCACCACTGAGCAGTTTGCAGGTGCGCACTGTATAAAAGTTGTGTGACTTGTCAGAACACGTTTTTGTTATGTTGATTAAAAAAATACCTCTGCGGCATCATGTTCTACTCAAAACATATTTACTGCCGCCAGCACAGAAAGCAATTCAGGCCTTTGGCTTCAATTCTAAACATGTAAAAGAATGCAAAAAATCTGGCATCATATCACTTTATATTACACCTCTCAATCATTACTGATGCATTCAAGTGTAAGTGGCACGAACGGTGGTGGTTCGTTCCAGTGGAACTAATTTTCACTGCTTGTTTATTATAATAAAGCACCAAATTAAGTTAATTAAGTTTATATTAAGTTGATCTTTGTATTTAAAATCATATAATAAACCATTATTGAATATAGAATAGAATAGAATATCTTTATTGTCATTGTCACATGTAGGTACAACAAAATTAAAATGCCAAACCAGTTGCTGCAACATTCAAGATGAATAATTAAAAAAAAGAGTAGGCCTATAATATAATGGGATGACAATTACAACATTCCCCTGAAATGAAACGTTCACTTAAAACACTTGACTGTTGTTGTGTGAAGAGCAGCTGAAAGAAAAACACAAAAAGAAGGTTTCTCAGAATTCGAGGGGCCAAACACACACATGCACACACACATGCATGGTGCCTCTGATTCACCTCTTGACTTCCGAAATCCTTCCGTCATCTGCTACAGTTCTCATCTCATCACCTCTGAGGAAGAGACCTAACTTATTCAACAGAGGAGAAACTATTTGCCAACCCGGTGAAATCTTTCCTGGGCATGTGCACACACATGCACAACATACTGTAAATACACCCACCCACCCAAACACACAGGCACACACACACACACAGTGTTTTTCTTTTTTTTCCCCGTGGGTCTGATTTCATACCATTAACATGTCGAGCATTCTTGGCAGAGGGTTAAAGTGCATTAAAGAGGATAATATGATAATGCGACACAAGCTCCACTGAAAGCTCTGTCATCTACTGTAACTTGCACAAGAACCTGTTCCACCACAAACAAAGGACAACTGCACTGTTGTTCTCACAAAGCAAATCTCCTCCAGACTCATTTTCATATCCTCCTCTTATCTTGTTTGTTCTTCTTTGTTTAAAAAAAAAAGAAAAGAAGAATTCTGTGACTCCCCCCCTCTCTGTCTTTCTCTGACAGTTTGTCTTTTAATTAACCTTCCCTCAGTCCTCTGGGACATGGTGTCTGTCAGCCAATCAGGGCACGGCGGTCGGGCCTTCGCCTCCTTTTGAAAATAACAAAACACACCTCAGTTCAGTTACCGTTGTGAACAATACACCCTTCAAACAATTTGGCTTTTCACTACATTCTTATCATAAATCATTCAGTGTTTTACTCTTGCTGGCCAGTATGTGCAGTGACCCACCGCTGCTGAGTCTTTCCTCTTGCGGGATCTCATTGTCTGGGTGTATCAAAAGCAGGAGTGAGGCTCTTGGGGGAATTTAAGGAATCTGAGATGAGATGCTGGTCACGGTGCAGCCACATGGCGCGGCGTCTCCCTGCGTTCAATCAGAGGGGCTACGTTCGTTTGTCTGTCTCTATATTATGTGTGCGTGCATGCGTGAGTCTCTGTGTGTGTGTGTGTGTGAGTGTGTTAATACAGCATGTGTCTGCTTCATTAGTTTCGTATAAGCCCCCGTGCTCTGGTCTGAATGAGGAGGGAGGACGACACACGTCAGTCCCCAGACAGGGGCAGATGCTGCTGACACGTCCGAGTATCTCTCCATTGTACTTTTCATCCTCAGTGTCACATCTCATCTGAAGTGGTCAGCCAGACATGGTGCAACAGAAGGGGTTTGTCTCAAACACACACACAGGCGTGCGCACACACACACACACGCAGGCTTGTGGCTTCTTTCATAATTCTGTTTGGTGTCTTTTTGTGAGCATGTGTATGTGCCAGAGGGCGGGTTTGCAGCTGCCATACTCCGACTCTGAGGCCTCCTCATCAGCCCGACAAGGCTTTTGAAGTGTGTTTTTTTCTCCTCCATGTTGAAAGGCATTTTTGATTGCAGAAGCAGTAACTGTGTGTGTGTGTGTGTGTGCCACCTCAGGCAATATATGAAACCCCTGCATGCAACCCCAACCTATAGCAACCCCCTTCCTCCTCCTGCTGGAGCCCCCCACACTCCACTCCACTCAGCCCAACTGGGAATTAATCTGTGATTTATTAATGAGAGACAGAGGAAGTGGCAATTTATATGAAAAAGAAAAACCTCAGCTCTTACAAAAGAACAAAGGGCTTTTCTGAGTCTTTGTGACTCAGAGGAAGAGAAATGTATCCTCTTTTACCACATGGATCCAAGTATGCCCGGCTCGACTGGAATGTCCGCTGGCTCGTCTCTTGCTCTGCCCACAGTCACTGCTCATCGGCCACGGTCAGTGGACGAAGGCTTTTGTGCCGCTGTTCCTGTGAATGAAACTGTCCCCGTGTTGACTTTGTGACGTGATGGCATATCACAAAGGATTCTTCGACCGATGTGCTGTGCATATTTCAGATGTTCCTTCCACCTCTGTGTTTAAAGAGGGGAGAAAATATGGGAGGGAAGAGGCATCTTAAAAATGCCATTTGTCAGACAGGCATTCAGCTACATCATCTGTTGTGGGCCGTGGGTGGAGGGAGTACGCACATGTTTTGTTTCAGTCCAAGCAGCAGCACAGCGTATCAGCAAAATGTACCTAGTATTATTCCTTTTCATGTAACCAATACTGTATCACATTATACATAACATGACATTATTAATTCATCATGCGCGAGCAGCATTTTACTCTCTAGCTGGTTAAGGTTGAGCCACTTTTATAGTTTGTTATTTCCAGGTTCAGGCCCCTCTGAACAGGATGCATGACAAAGGAGGAGATCAGTGGTTTAGGAAAGAAGAAAGCACATTACATTATTACATATTTTTGCAAATTTGGGACATTCCTATGGTGGCCCTGATTGCCCCAACATAAGACACCTTTTGCAAAGACAAAAATATGACAACACATGCGCTACAAAAACCCATAACCCTGCACATACGCAAATAGGCTGCAAAGATTCAAAGCACATGCAAAGACACAAACACACTGAATTCTTCAATTTGACAACACATGCGCTGCAAAACTCACAACACGAAGGAAATGCTTTCACGGACACTACAGTAAAAAGTGACAGACTTGTTTTTGGTGATTTTGTTAATACATCACATACATATTATTGCAAATATGTGCTGATAGCGTGGCCTTAGCCTTTCACCAGGTCGATCACTTTCT